>NC_137841.1:35865355-38265355 GCF_948465745.1 Chenopodium album | reverse complement strand
GTCCTTGGGCTGGGATGACTAATCTTCCCGAGGCCTTGCAGCTTTCAGCGTACCGCACTGTTTTAGTTGGTCCCGGACGCTTTGTCTGGTATCTGGGGGAGCGTGTCATTCGTCAGCACAGTGGTGATCGCTTTGTGGTGCCCTTATCTCCACCGGAGTCGATGTTGGACTCGCGCTTGCTTAGGGAGTTGATAAACAGGGGATAGCGCTACACTTTTCCTTGGCAGGAGCTTGTGCGCATGGAGGGTGATTATGCGCAGGACTTGCTTCCCTCTCTGGCTCCTCCACCCCGCCTTCCTGAAGTATGATCTCTTTTGAGGAGTTTTGTCGCTAGTCTCTGTTTAAATAGTCGAATAACTTGATTATTCGATCGTATTTTTAGACGACTGTTCACCGTGTGGGGAGGATTGAGATTCCGCCTCAATTTGTCCGCTACCCAGGGCCGATTGGTATTACTGAGGACCATATTGCTGATGCGCCAGAGGGTTTCAGACAGGTGTAGGAGTCTCTGCCTGAGGTTTTTGAGCCGGTAAGTTTTTGATGCATTATCCATCCCTTTTTACACCGCTTATTACTTATTTTTTTCTGTTTTGTTCTCAGCCTACCCGCCCGGAGATGATGGGATTCATGAAGTTGGTTGACGCTCTGAAGTATTGCATCATCAAGCTTCGGTGTGGTGCGAGTTGTCGGAGCAGTTCTGGCGATGTTCTTGAGGTATGTTCACTTTTTCCTATTTATATCATTTGTTTTATTTTGCATTGTTGACGTCATTTAATTTTGTATCTTTCAGGAGTAACGGAGGTCCCGCTCGCGCTCAAGGCATAGAGGCTCGGACGAGGGAGAGCCTAGTCATGGTAAATGATCTCCTGAGGTTCATCGGCATTCTCTGTCTCAGCGGGAGCCTCAGATTACACAGCCGTTTCAGGAGGCTTAGTGGCAGCGATAATCGTTTTCACAGCCTTCACAGCCTGAGTTTAGGCCGGTTTTGACTCCCGTGGATCCTGGCTTATTTTTCAGATTTGTCTTCTGGGGTTCCTCCACCGGTGTCAGGCTTGTTTTCAGTTCTAGTGTATAGGACCAGTATATTCGTGATATGCATAATTACGAAACACAAAATAATTAGAATTTCATATTTCAATAATAATGTCTCAGAATTTTGATAATACATTGCGCGACTAGTCTTATTCTATGACCAATGCTGACAAAAGAGAGTTGGAATTGTTTCATATCAGGGGTTTACTAGCCCTGAGGCATGTAACGATTAAACATGATTTTCTTAGGGCAGCATTAGACTATTAGAGTCCAGAAACACATTGTTTTAAATTTGATTACGATGACACAAAACAGTCACCGTGTCACGGTGGCCTTTTGTCGTGACACGGTGAACTTTGCCGTGTCACGATGGAAGCAAAATTCCGTGACACGTTGGAAATTCTCATCTGACGGTGGTTTTTTTTTTGTATGCATACATTTTTTTTTAGGTCCACCGTGCCACGATGGAAATTAGCCGTGACACGGTACAGTTTCCCGTGGCACGGCAAATCCTTTTTTTTTTTTTCAGGTCCCCGCGCCACGTTGGAAATTCGCCGTGACACGGTACTGTTTCCTGTGGCCCGGCAAATTCGCCGTGACACGGTACTGTTTCCTGTGGCCTTGTTGTGATGCAATGCTGAACTGGCGCATGTACTTGATCGACAAAGGAAGAAATTTTTTTTTAAAATGGACGGGCCCCCTTGAGGGGTTGCCTACGTATCATTAAAAAAGAATCAGGCCAAACGTGGCTCTATTGGGTCATGAACCAATGCGACTAGGCATAGAATTTCTTGAGTTGATCCAAGTTGGTTAAATTGTGGAAACCGTTATCGTCCATGTCTACAAATTGTGCCGCTCTGCCACACAAGATGGCTTTAACAATGTACGGGCCTGACCAACTTGGTCTGAATTTTCCTCTTGGATCCAACACATTTTTGCGAAGTGCCTTAAGCACCAGGTCACCTTCTTTGATGTTCCTAGTTTTGACTTTTTTATTAAAATGTCGCGCCACACGCTGTTGGTAGGTTGGGACATGATGCAAAGCTGCCAAGCGTTTTTCATCGAGTAAGACTAGTTCATTATATCTTGCTCTAATCCAGTCGACTTCATCTAGTTGACTTTCCAACGCGATTCGGAGAGAAGGGATTTCGAGCTCTATTGGTTGTACAGCTTCAACTCCATAGACCAAAGAGAAAGGGGTAGCCCCCGTTGATGTACGAAAAGAGGTTCGATAACCCTAAAGGGCGAAATGTAGCTATCTTGGCCAATCCTTGTAATTTTCTGTCATCTTTTCGATGATAGTTTTCACATTTTTGTTGGCCGATTCGACCGCACCATTTGTTTGTGGTCTGTAAGGTGATGATCTGTGATGTTTGATATGATATTTCTGTAATAATTCCGCGCATTCGGCTTGGAAATGCGTTCCATTATCACTGATCATCTAATGAGGTACCCCATAGCGGCATATGATATTTTTCTCAATGAATTGAGCTACATATTTTGCCGTTAGCTTAGCATATGAGGCAGCTTCGACCCATTTGGTGAAATAGTCAATTGCTACGAGGATGAATTCATGCCCCCCTTGTCCTGGTGGCGTTATCTTTCCAATGATGTCGATGCCCCAAGTAGAGAAAGGCCATGGATAAGTATATGTGTAGAGAAGCGAAGGTGGAACATGCTGTAAATTTGCGTAGACTTGACATTTCATACATTTCTTGACGTATTCGTGACAATCTCTCTCCATAGTAGTCTAGTAATAACCTTGTCGTTGAATCTTTTTGACTAACATCTTCGCATTCATGTGCGTTCCACATATACCGGCATGAAGGTTTTCCATGGTTCTGTGTGCTTCTTTCTTGGCTATACATAAGAGATTTCACCCCATTGAAGTCCTCTTGTGGAGTTCTCCCCTGATGAGCACATACTGTGAGGTCAGGAGCCTCAAAGCACGGCGTGCCCTTTTATCAGTATTAGAAGGGTATTCTCCTCTTGTCACGCAATTAAGGATATATGTATACCATGGCTCTTCATCTTCTTCTTGCGGTTCTTGTTCATCATCAAGTGTGTGAACATAAGCTGGTTCATATCTTCTTTCTATGGTCAACGACATTCTGATTGTATCCATTGGAATTCGCACCATTGATGCTAATTTAGCTAGTGCGTCGGCGAAGTGGTTTTCTTCTCTCGGCAAATACGTATATTCCACTTCATCTAGTTGCTCCGTGAGAGTTTCTAAATGAGCTTGATACGTAGCCAGACTTTCACTTCTCACCTTAGCTTCCATCTCTTGGAGATTTGGTTAATGATTAGTGAAGAATCACTGTAGATTCTGAGCTTCTTAATTCACAAGGCGACAGCTGTTTCTAACCCCAAAATACATGCTTCATATTCTGCGGCATTGTTGGTGACATCAAAGTCGAGCTTCATGGAAATTGGGATATGCTCTTCATTGGGTGATACAAACAAAACTCCTACACCACAACCTTTTTGGTTTGAAGCTCCATTGAAATAGAGCGTCCAACTATCATCTTCGGCCATGAGTAAATCTTCGTCAGGGAAATCGTACTCATCTTCTTCTTTCTCAACTTCTTCTAGCGGAAAGTCTGCTAAGAAGTTAGAAACTGCAGAACCTTTGATGGCTTTTTGTGGTAAAAATTTCAAACCGAACTGAGCAAGATTTACTATCCACCTTGATAAATCTGCCATTGAGTGTTGCTTTTTCGAACAAGTATTTGAGAGGATTCATCAGGGACACGACATGCACTGTATGAGTGAGCATGTAATGTCTTAGTTTCTGCGCAGCCCACATAAGTGCGAGACATAACTTTTCAAGTGGTGTGTATCGTGTCTCGTATCCTTGAAGCTTCTTACTCAAGTAGTAGATTGCTTTCTCCTTTCTTTCAATCTCTTGTGCTAGCATTGCCCCAATAGTTTCTCTTGTGACCGTAAAGTAAAGTTCAAGAGGAAAGTCAGGTATTGCTGGCGCTAGCACGGGTGGGTTTTCCAGGTACTCTTTGATTTTGTCGAAAGCTTTTTGGTAATCGTCATCCTATGTGACTGGGACATTTTTCTTAAGCTTCTTAAATATAGGTTCACATATCGCTGTGAGTTTTGATATGAACCTACTTATATACTGCAGCCTTCCAATGAAACCTCGAATTTCCTTCTCATTCTTGGGCGGTGGCATGGTCATGATTGCTTTGACTTTTGTATGACCAAGCAAATACATTAACAAATTGACTAAGCAAGTTAATTAGCTCTATGCGTTCATCTTGACTTAGTGTTAATCCAGTTTTTACTTCTTTAACAGTCGTATCATTGGAAATATTAACTGTTTATGTATCTTCGATAACTGCTGTTTTATTTTCGTGTTCTTCCATTGCTTTTATTATTTCTTTTTCATTTTTATCATAAGCAAAGAAATATTGATCAGGGCTAGGGAAATGACACGCATCGTAAGCAAAGGTACTAATTTTATTGAATTAATCGGTTAATACATCAAGAGGGGCAAGGTCAGCTGCGACCTCACCAGAAAGAGAAGACTCAATACGAGACTCAGGATTGGACTCTATAGCAGAAAGAGGGTCAGCCTCAGACTCTAAGGACTTGTCTACAGACTTAGACTCAGACTCGGACTCGGACCCAGACGACTCAAACATAGTACCTTCGCCAGCGGTTATTTCCAACTTCTCTCCACTTGGCGTAGTGATCCTCAATGTCTTGCGCCATCCCTTTGAAATATTATCATCTTGGGCAATTAACTTGGAGGGGTCAAAATCCTTGTTTGTTATAACATCTTGAACGAGCTCGGAATTATCATTGCAGACGGGCTTAGATTCATTCTTCTTCAGTTCAAAAAGAAGGTTAATGCCTAGATCATCAGAGTTTTGGCTAGCTGGTTTCTCAGATGTGAGGAGCTCTTCGTCTTCATCAGCAAAGTCACAATCGAGGAACATCTCGAATCCTGGTTCCCGCTTCCCATCGTGGACGAATGGCTCAGGGAATTCATAGCATAAGAAGTCTTCCCCTTCTTTGATGTACTGGCCATTGAGGGTTAATGGATATGGATCCATGGCCATTTACGTCTTCATAATTCGAGCGTTATTACGAGCCTTCATTTTCAAGAAGGCTTGTTTCATATCTTCTTTTGTTGGCTTGAATCCCAAGCCAAAAGTATCTTTCTTGAGTGCACCAGGACGGCCCCAAAGTTCAGCTATTTTCTTTTTGAGTCCGAGGGTCATTCTAGGGAAATGCCCTTGCTTCTTCAAAATGGCATTAATATTGGTGTTTGAATAGGGATCGAAGTCGAGATGGCACTTCTCCTCTTCTTCGATAATGAGAACATCATCAAGTGAAAACCCCAAAAGATCTTCATCTTCTTCGTCATGTTCGACATGGACGATAAGAGTGTCGATAACTTGAATGCGCATGGGAGAGGCATCAATGGTAATTGGAACCCCTCCAACTATGGCTTTCACTTTCTGGTGCAACAATGATGGGATCGTCGTTAGCTCATGAAGCCAAGGGCGTCCTAACAACATATTGAAAGAGGCCTTAATGTCTACCACCTGAAACTTGGTGCGACGTTCAATGGCCCCAGTAATTATGTTTAGTGTGATAATACCCACGGCTTGATGGCAAGTATTATCATAAGCGCGAATCCCTTGAGTAGAGGGAGTAAGTTCTTCATTCTTTATTCCCAACTTCTTTGCATTGCGGAGTGGGCATACATTGATTGCAGAGCCATTATCAACCAGGCTCATAGGAACATTTATCTGCCTACACACCACAGTGAGGTGTAAGGCCTTATTATGTTGATCCCCTTCCGGGGGCAGATCCGTGTCAGAAAACGAAATCAAATTGCTAGTACTTGGCAATTCAGTAGTGAGAAAGTTGACCAGTCCTTGAGGAGTCATATCATCATTAACTCCTATTTTCACCAGAGCATTCATCAGAGCCTTTCGATGCTCGTGAGAGGTGGCCAAAAGCTTGCATACATTCATCTCCACCTTGGTCTTTTATAATTGTTTGACCACATCGTTGTTCACAAGGTCGATGGGATCAACTATCGGATGTGATTGCGGTGGAGGTGGAGGTGGACTAGGTTGTTGCAACCGTCCACTTCTGGTGAGAACCTTGACCTCAAGGTCTCCCCAAACATCTTCAGTTGTGCTAAGAGATGAACAGGCTATATCCTTGAGATAGATGTCTTCATCATCACTATCCCAAATTCCATTCACTTCTTCATAACTCGAGACAAATACAAATTCCGGCAGAGGTTCATTCACAGGTTGAATGAGTATTGACGGATCAAAGGAGACTTCATCTCCCATGATAGCCAAAGCATCAGAAAGAGGACCTGTTTGAATGTTAGGCTTCTTGCCCCCTAGATGGACAGGAAGTTGATTAGTATCAATTAGGTCTTGGATCGCATCCTTCTCTTGATGAAACTTGCAATAAGCATTGGGGTGATAGCTAGCGGTCCTATACTCTGGTCGAGGTTCTAGAAATGGTCCAATTGGCATAATCAGTCCTTGACCATGCAAACGGTCAAAAGCAGCATTATAAGTCGTTCCCAAAGGCGTGTAAACCCTCCTTTGCCTTTGGAATCTTTGAGGAGGAGCATTAAGGGCCAGCACATCGTTGATGTTGATATTGTTGGTAGCGTTATTGGGCTTGGAAGTTGAAGAAGAAGGAGTGTCGTTCTTCTTGTTTTTCCAAGTGTTGTTATTATTGTTGCTACCAGCAGTCTTCATCGGTTCATCCTCGATATTGATCCCAATATCGTATACAGCTTCAAAGGTACTCAGTGGCAGAAACTTCCAATGTTGCTTATACTTATGATTCAGATTGGCAATGAACAAGCGAACCATCTCTTTTTCCTTGGGGGGATCCACCAAGAGCGCGGCTGTTTTCCTCCACTTGCTTAAGTAAGTGGTGAAGCCTTCATTTTTCTTTTTTGTTTGAGAATGGAGAGTTCACGTTTAAAAGTTTTGGCCTGAATGTTACACTTGTAACGATTCATAAAGCTTTTAGCAACATCCTCCTAGGTCGCGACATGTTTGGATTCCAAAGAGTAGAACCATTGTTGATAGGCATGCTCCAAGGAATGAGGGAACAGTGTAGGGAAGAGTGTCACATGTACTCCCTTAAGAGCTATGGTTGCAAAAAAAGCCTTCAAATGGAAATGCGGATTATCAGTAGGCTTGAACTTGGGAATGTCAGCAGTGGAAAACTTCTCAGGAAGCTTGTCCCTTATGGACGAAGAGGTGACATGTTGTTCCAAATAAGTGAATTCTTCAGAAATCTTACTCATCTATTCCTTAATCTTGTTCATTGCAACGACAGTGACATTGTTTTTATTGTGTTGCTCTATTGTGTTAACTCTAGTGGTGAGTGTTTGCATCATGTTAGATAACATTTCAACTTTCTTGTTGATGTTCTCGATATCTTCCTTAGTAGCCATTGGTTGAAAGTAGACTGGAGATGGATCTTGTGGAGATGATTGTGGTGGTTTCCTTGTGCGTCTCTTTGGTATAAGAGGTTGTGGAGGTATTGACTCGAACCGTAACATTCTACCCCTGCTTCTTGACCAAGTGTTGTGACACCGAAACAAACACACCTTTAATGACCATACTTAACCTTAACCCATCCGAAAAAATAAAAAAAAAATGAATTTTTTTAAAAAAAAATCTAGAACTTTGAAATTCCATTTATTTAATTTTTTTTATTTTAAAAAAATAAAAATATGAGGATACTATCCAACTTACTCCGAAAAAAAACGACACAAAAAAAGACTACCCTAAAATACGGTCAAAAAGTGGTGCACGACTAAAGAAGAAAAAAAGTGTGTGAACACGATATGTGAGTGATTAAGTAAGGTTATGAACGCGTGTTTTGACTTTACAGCTAGACATGACACCAAACTGGACATATAAACCACATATGTACGCACAAATACCGAAAAAGACTGATGGGACATTTTTCCTGGGCACCGTGTCACGGTGCTGACTGTCGTGACACGGTGCAGTCTACCGTCAGACGGTAGAAAGAGTCCTGTCACGGCACTGTTCACCGTGGGGCGGTAAGACTTGCCGTGACACGGTGCGTAGTTCCAGGTCTTTTTCGTGATTTTTTCAGATTTTAGCCGATTTTAGGTCCGTACTAATTACTATGTGAAAATAAAAACCCTCGGTCATGGGTTAAACAAAAAGAGTAAACACATGAAGGTTAGCACCAAAAAAACATGTAGCATTTAGTCACGATGATGTAAAAAAAGTTCGCAACCTAGAGTCAAGATCTATGTTCAACTATTGGTCAAGCTTTAGGTGTCAAAAGGGTACCATGGTTAAGAGTTTGGACGTGTTAGCAAGGCAGCCTCTCTTGAGGGTGTATGCCAACGGGCGGCTCCGCGAGTTCGTGATGAAATCGAACTCGACTCCATGGTTTTGGTGGATTTAATAACTCGGATGAACCCTTACTGCCATGAGCGTTTTTGGGTTGATAGAGCATAAATCCCCCGGGGCTAAGACGCATGTAGAACACACACGTTTTTTTAGAAAAATCGAAGGAAGTTGACTATGAAAAGATAAAACAAGCCACCGGACTGATTTTAGGACTGTCGTGACACGACAAAAATTCCCGTGCCACGGTACTCCACACCGTCAGACAGTGCACTGTACCGTGACACGGCTGATTCTGCCATGGCACGACAATCAGAAAATCTGTCTGGTGCCCAGTTTTCCTTTGTACGCAATCAAGTTATTCAATTTCTCCTACAGGACAAACCTAAATGCGACGTTAAAACGTCTATGCTTATGCAAAAATGCCTAATTAATCACATGAATATTTTTCAAGAATCTTTCAAGTCTCATCCACTCATCTTAATTAAATACCGATCACTCAAATCGATAAATAACCAAGAATCCTTCCCAATGGATGGAGTCGCCAAATTGTAGGCGTCGCTAGAAGTGCGCCTACGTTAAAGCATGTGTGAATATGCTTGGCACTCATAGGAATTGGGAATTGACATATACGATTTGGGACAAGGAAAGTAGGGAGCCGCCAACAAGTTTTTAAGGAACTTGTAAACCGTTCACGGATAATAAAAGGCAACCACGAATAAGGGACAACGATAGACAACAACGATTGACCCGTGAAGGTTACAGCCCATTCATAATCCATGAGATTACTAACTCCATATGATTCGGAACTACGAAAGGAGGATCGGGGATGATGGTACGAAGTGAGTCATGGAGTCACATTCGCCCGTATTAGCCTTTACTCGATTCTTATAGTGAAAAGTGATTCCTGCGATCTCAAAGGCATACAAACAAAATATTCAATTTGCTCCAAACAATTATTATGCTAAATTGGTTTAATATTAATGCAACACATTATTCTAAAATATTTGTGATCACTTGAATTAAATAACAAGATTAAAAAGGAACCTAAACCGGTTGTCCAAATTATCTTATTAGTCGTGATTTTCAAGTACATATTCCCTTTAAACATGCAATATAGTGATCATAATAATAAAAATAGAATAACATTAATATTGGAAGCAATTTAACAATAATTCTAACAATACAAAATCGTTAGAAAAATAATAGAAATAAAAGGAACATAATTGTTACTTTGATTCTGTTTGTTTGCAACTACAAAATAATAAACGAGTTAGTAACTTCAAGGAAATAATTATAAAACAATAATTAAATTAAATTAAATAGAATTGATTTGGGGCCAACCCTCAAATAGTTCTACCTTTCACGCCTTGGCTTAAGGACAGAACCACGAGTAAAGTATGGACTCCTTGGAGTACTTGAAGAAGGAATTTTTAAAGAAGAAGGGTAGGCTAGTGTTTAGGCTAGAGCATAGAAGAGAGAAAAAACTAGAGAATTAATTGATGCCCCGTACATCAGAAATGAGGGGGTATTTATAGAAAAAATGTGCTGAGGGAACACACGGAACCCTAAAATGATAAAAACCCTAAAAAAGTATCCCGCGACACAGCAAACTGTACCGTGACACAGGAAATCCCACCGTCAGACAGGAAACATTCTCGTGACACGGTGCAAATTTGGTGTGACGCGGAAAATATTTAGTAAACGGGGAAGAAAACGCGTTAAGGGTTTACGCGGAAAGGACACGGAAATTCCCGTGTCGTATCAGGTTTCCAGTGTCATGGGAAATCCCACCGTCATACGGGAAAGTTTCCCGTGACACGGTGGACTGCTGCCGTGGCGCGAGAATTTTCAGTCCGCTTTTCCGTCTAAATACATTTTTAACCATAATTTCGTTCAGCATTTTAAGTGCCGATTTATAATTTCGGAACTTTTTTTATTTATTATTATTTGGGATAAAATAAGAAAATAAGTAAATAAAATAAATAAAAGGTTTGGGCAAAAAATAAATAATAAAACAATAAAATAAAAAAAGGTTTGGGCTAAATTTAAATAATAAGTTTGGGCTGAAATTAAAACTATGCTTTTACCAAACATCAAGACTAATCCATGGACTATTCAAAAATACGAATTTAATCAAATACGATTTTTTAAGCACTCTCGGGATTAAATACTAAACCCGACCAATAGTGGCAGTGATAGGTTGTTCATCATCGGGGTTGGTTTTGGGGAGACATTTTTAGCTAGGCATTTTAATAAGAAGGTCAAGACAAGAAACAACAAAGTAGGACACTTGGTTTAAAAGCATTAAGGAAAAATGTTTTGGTTCCAAGAGGCAAATTTAGGCCTAATTGGATATTTTCAAAACCATCCTATCAGGAGGTGCAGCAAAACTAACTGACATGGATGGCAATGAGTTCTTAAACATGAGGAACCTTAAACATGAAGAGCTACGTTTGGCCTGATTCCTTAGGAAAGGATACGTAGGGAACCCTTTGGGGTGTGGCCACTTTAATTTTTGCAAACCTCGCATCCCATAAATATAAGAAATTCGACAAAATAGCAGAGTCACAAAAAGAAGTCTGTTGCCAGCCGACAGATTGCAGCGCAAGGCGACAGCGCTTGTCGCTGAGCGACAAACGGCAACGTCTGGTGACAGCCGCAAAATGGCAGTGTCGCTCTTCTGGGAGTATATGGGTAAATATCGGTGTTTTGTCGAAAAATTTTCGACTTCCGTACTCGAAAAAATTTCTGGAAAATAAAATAATCTTTTTTCATTGCTTTAATAAATTAAATTTACAGAAGTTGATTTAATTAAAAAGCTGAAATTTCATTAATAAAATAAAATAAAAATTACATTATCGATGGAATTTAAATAAATCTTAATAAAAAAATTAAACTAAGTCTAAAAAATTGGAAGTTAAACAATACTTCAATCTTTCTTTTCTTTCTTTGCTCTTTTCCAATTTTTATCCGAATCCTCTTCATCATCCATGACTTAAGCTAGTAGGCATCCTTTAGAGGATCTACATTCAATATTATAGTAAATGGTGTCTCCCTTATATAGGACTCCATGTTTCTTTTCTACCCAAACCTTCTTTTCTGAAGTGTCAGCTTTTCTATTTCCTTTATCCTTTGTAGAGTATTTCTTCTTAGGCATAATAGGTTTCTTGATTCCAATCTTTTCACCCAAGCGTTCCTTAACAGGAATCACTTTATCACTTAGACGATTCTTCACATTGGTTTTACTCTGATTTTTCTTCATGTCCTTTGAAGGCTTTTTAAGAAGCCACCTTTTTACATCATTGGGAAAAGAAGGAGGAACCTTTTGGGTAATCACTTCTCATAAAGGCCTAGCACTTCAATATGTATCAAGTTTCTCTACTTCTTGTGAAACAGGGAATTCATAGGGAAGACGAAGATCCCAAGAAGGAATTGTTTGAAGTAGACCATATTGCCTTTTTACCCTGTAAGGATAATAAAAAGTCATCTTGGTTAAGCTTGGAAGACGACAGAAGGGTTGCTTGTTGACACCAACCATCTTCTCTATTTTTCACCACGGGATAAGACTTTATTCCACTCATGGCGCCCCATCTTAGAGAAGCGTTTCTTTCGCCTCACAAAGCAATTTGGAGTATATTTTTCAATATTTTCAGGAGGACTAATTAATGCAAATAAATTAATATTACTATACAAAAATATGTTTTGATTTCTGTAATTAAAAATATTATTTTTTTACCTATAATAAAATTGGAGATCCCGGAAAAGGTGCTTTTGGATTTCTCTTCAATTCATCAAGACTAAGCATAGTCTCGCCAATAATTAATGGCATTGGATTTCTTCCAGATTCAATTTGCTCCAAAACAGTTAATATAATTTCTTAACCATCACTAGTTCTACCACCAGTGAAAAGATATTGGTTAAGCATGCAAAAGAGAAAAGCCCTTCTTCTATAAACATGAAAAGATTCAGAATAAGGTCTATCAAAGTAATGGCGTGCAAATTCTTTTAAATAAAATACACTACCATCTACAATATTTGTTAGATCTCGTCTCTTAAGTTAAAGAAGCGCTCAAAATCTTTATAATAATATTCATTTATCCTAGGGATTACCGCAAGATCTAATGAAGGAAAGCCTAAGATAGCACCAAATTCTTCCGGTAAAGGGCTAATTTCATCACACCCTAGTCTAAAACAATGAGTATCTGTATCCCAATATTATAAGGCGGTATGAATAAAATCAAGATCTACCCCCTTAACACCATAAATACCTCCCATGTGAAAAAAGTCAAGTTCTTTTCTCTCTTTAGCAGTTAAAGACCGACACCATTGACGAGTGAAATTTCGAAAACTCTTAGTAACTAAAGACAGGATTATTTGTTGAGAAACTAAGGTTATGATTAATTTTTTTGAATTATACAGAAATATGGCAGATAAGGGGGCTATTTATGCACAAAATTGATGCAGTTTGACACCGGAAAGAATTCGGAATCAGCGCACTGCAGCGCCAAACGACAACCTTGTCTCTTGTGGACAAAGTCTGTCACCTAGCGACAAGAGCAGCGCTAGGTGATAGCGCAAAACACGTGGCGACACGTGGCGTCGCAGTGTTTTCTCAACGTGTTATCCAAAACCACGTTTTTCTGGCTATAATTTGAATTCGTACAATAACTTTACGATTTTACCCCTTTCTACGAAAACCTATACATATTAATTTCATATATATTCCTTCCATTTTCTTATATGGATTTATTCAGACTTAATTTAAAGGTTTGTTTCAAGTCCAATTTATTTTTCTTTTTTTTTCTTTTTGGGGGAGAAAGTCGGATACCCTCCATTAGTAATAAAAATGGCGGAATTTTTTGCGCAAAATTAATCACAATTTTATCACATTTTTGCACACACACATATGCACATAAAAATGAAAAATAAATGAAAAATAATACAGTCATAATAGAAAAAAGTCTTTATATACAAAATATGTCTAACAAATGAGTCAATAAGGCAAAGTCCTACAATAGTCAAAATAAATAAATAACACAGGTACAACAACGGCGCTGGAGGACGCAGATGATGAGGAATGTTCATCATATCAAAGAACTGCGCAGAACGAGGAATATACTCCCCACCAGCTCTAGTCTCTCCAGGAGGAGGGAAAGAATAGGTTTTCCCTGCAAGAAGAAACCAAGTCAGAAGCAATGAAAATAATGATATAAACAATGCAGAAATAAAGAGAAAAAGCTACCTCCTGAACAGCGTCGTAGCAACGACAGGAAGCCATGTTCCTCATCTGCAAAAGCTGGATCCGAAAGGCGTCTATGCACCTTGCCATTGCTGTAACCACCTCGCACGAGAACTGTCAAAAAAATAAAATCAGTAACAATACAAGACAAATATGAACAAATGGCTAGTAAATAACTCACCCGAGTCTGGTGGCGAGGAATAGATCGCTCAACAAAGCGCTAATCCTCGGGAGCCGGAGGGATCAACTCCTCAATAGGCCCGTATTCCCCCTGATAGTGGATGGACATACGAGGGGGCACAAACTCAGTAGGCTCGGTCTGGCAAAAAAGCAAAATCAAAGTGAATAAAATGTCACTTGGGGGTTACTTAGCGAAAGGTAAAAGATAAAAATCATACTGCCATCTCCTCTGACAGAACAGGGGCCGGAGCTAACAGCAGCAGCAACTCCTCCTCTTAGCACTGCCTTGGGATAGCATGAGATCGCCAGGTACCAGAAGGCGACCTCTCCTACAAGCTGAGCAGCCTCCTGTCATTGAACATGTGACTTGGCGGAGGAGAACGGATGAAAAGAATCTCTGAGGAATGCTGAATAGAAACTCTCTTTCCTAGGTACACCGACGCCCCATATGTCCCTAGGAAGTAGAGACGCTCAGCAGTGTACAGCGCAACCAACGCAGGGATCACCAAACAGCCCTATAGCCGGTAGAGCACCTAAGGCTCTTACAAAGGACGCCTATGAGATAAAGATTAACCAAAAGCAATATAAAGATGATAACTATGCAAAAGATCTTACCAAGAGGATCGACCCTCGAACGCGAGCAGTAGTTGCCCGGTTGTTGTAGCGATCGCCCCAATAGGCGCCAACAAGGAACTCACGTGGAGATGGCCTTGCCGGCGCAAGTGAAGGAAAGTGCTCGTAGAACCAGATCTATAAAGATAAAAAGTATTAGTGAGTGCCAGCAAGAGCTTAGAGATAACTTTATATAAGATAAAGTATACCTCTACGACTCTCCAAAAGCTGAAAAGAGTGATGTCTCCTGTGTAAGACAGGTGTCGACAGGGTTCTCGCAGGCCCCACAGAAAGTCAGCATACGCCAAGCTAGCCCAATCGTAAGTCCCGATCAACTGAAAATCGCGGACAGCAGGAAGGTAGTAAAGTAGCACCCTATTACCCTTGTCAGGGGAGAACGTCCCTGACAGCAAAATAAGCGCAAAGATGTGCACCCACTGCTCTCGGGTGGTCGCATCGTCCTCAAAAACTGTCGCCAGAGTATACCGACAAATGCACTTGGATTTGAATCGTGATGGCTCCACCTCAGCACGGGCGCGAAAAACAATCGGACCCAACATCTCATCAACCTCTGGAGAGTAGAAGCTGATGGAGTTGTCGAACGGCAATGCGGTAGAACTAAACTCTAGTCCCGATGTAAGACTAAAGTCGGATAGGGTAACCATCATTTCACCCCAAGGGAAGTGAAAAGTGTTGGTGGTGTCCTAGAAGAACTCCACCAGAGCACGAACCACGCGGTGACTCGCGTCAAAAGAGTACATGGCATGCGTGGCCCGAAAAAGGCCAGTCATTCCACAAGACTCCTAAAGAAGTCGCAACCCCTCATCGCCGTGAAATACATGTTGTAAAACTTGCCAAGGGTGTCATTACCCGAGCCGTGGCAGCGCGTCCTGCCGCTAGTGATCCCACGACGCACCCTCTCAGAAATACGGTGGTCAGGGAAAAATTACAATGTTCGCTCATCCCACTCAGGGAAGGGACCGAGCGAAGTGGACGGGTTAGCGTCCTCCTCAACGGGCTCATGCTCCCGTCGCGTGTCTCCTGACCGTGAACCTGAACCTCGTTGTCTATCCATACTACATTGTGCAAAATTAACAAAAATTAAGATTCTATAGTATCTAAGGTTCTCCTAGCCGCATGATACTACGTTCGCAAAAAAAAAAAAAACAGAGTACGTAGTTCTAAAAAAGAGCACAATTTCAATTCAAGCATATATGGAATTTTTTAAGCAACCAAACAATTTCTTGCAATATTATGATAATTATTGTGACAAATTGGATAAGAATTGCTAGCAAAAACATCAAGAACGAGCCACATTGTTTTTCCCGACCTTAAGAGGTTCAACAATGGTAAATTGTTTGTTTCTGAACCAAATTGAGTCAAACAAGTCTCAAAATACTCCCAAGGCAATATACAAACATAATCAAGCAATTTCATGGCATAAAATTTTATAAACAAAGCAAATTTAGCAATATAAGTTTTGAATTTTCAAGAAATTCGTGAACAAACAAGTGCAAAATTCATCAAAATTCGAGTGAGTATGAAAAAAACTTACATAGATAAGGAAACTAGATGAACAAAGATTTGATTTGCATTAAATTTGAGTGAATTTGGTTGAGAAACGAGCAAGATTGAGCAACCTGAAGTTTCACGGTGAACTTGGGTGGAAAGAAGAGCAGTAGCAGGGAATGACTAAGAAAAGGGATTTATACGAAAATCCCAATTCTTGCGTCTAACGACAACTTTGTCACCGGGCAACACAGTGAAGCGTCTGGCAATAGAGCAGAATCGTGGCAACAGAGCTCGAAGCCTCTCAGAATTGTTATTTCGACCTCGTATAACAATTTTGGGTTCCTTGGTATGCCTGTTAGCCCCTATAAACAATTTTACATGATTTAGTCATCGGCTTGGTTAAAATCGCATTAAGTGATCAACCTGATAAATGATCGTCTCACTTAGCTTAAAGCGCCTAAACATTGGCTCACTACAAAGGCACCGAAAAAATGGTTTATAAATAACAAAGGCATCGACAAAATAGTTTATAAATAACAAAGGCACCGACATACTGGTTCACAATTCAGAAGCACCGACATACTGGTTCACAAGTAGCAAAATCATCGACGCACTACATAGCAAAAGCAAAGTTCAAGCGAACTTTTAAGGATCGATAGGCGTTGGTCTTCGGTGATACTCTTCAGAGTATTATCGCAATAAATGAGGATAGCTTCACGCAAAGCAATCTTCGATCATGTACCCTGGCTTGCGGAAAATGGTCATAAAGCGCTAGAAGGTCGTTTCAGGCAAAGCAATCTTCGATAAAGTTCTGTAGCTTGCACAAGTCTATCACGGCAGAATTGGAGGCAATTACAGGCGTAGCGGTCTTCAGGCGGTATCCTCTAGCTTGAGGAAGATCGTCAAAGCAACAGGATGGCGTTCCCTAGCTTGCGAAAGGTTGTCACAACTACAAATGCAACATAAATCGGTTACTTCTAGAGACTTGTGCTTAACGGTGCAACATACACGTTTCTTAACTTTTTTATCTGTTTTAACAAACGCTAGTTTGCAGGTATCGGCATTACAAGAATGATTTAGGATCGCAGAATGTTCAGAATCATTCTCCATCCCTATTGATGCTTTGACTTTTGTTCTAGAAACTTGAGTTTCTCCAAACTCATTCAAAGTGGGGGCTTCTGTAGACAACCATTTGTGTCTCCCCAAAAGCAAACCCAGTGATGAGTACCTTTCTTGTCGAATCATAATTGAATGAAGTGAAAGTGCGGAAATTCTAGTGTTGCGATTAGTTTTTAATTCTTTTCTTTCTCTCTGCTTTTTAAAACCTATTTTATGAAAATATATAGTCCCATTTAGTTTGGTCCATGGAAAGGGTCCAATAATGGTGTAGTTGGGTCGGGTTCGAAAAGAGCTTTCCAACGATATATTATGAGCCCAATTCCAATGTATAATGAGTAGGTTATGGCCAAATTATTAAACTCGGCCCAGTTTGATTTTTATATGCGGCCCAATGATCTAGAGGAGGGCTATTATTATGATTTATCATTCCTAATGTAATTAGGATTGATTATAGTCTTCTAGAATCTTCTAGAGGGTTCTTTTGAATCCTAAATTGATTAGCATTGATAAATTGACTTTTAAGAGTTTTAATTAGAATAAAAGAAGTGTTTTTAAGGAAATTACAATTTTACCCCCTCGTACGCTTAAATTTTATCAAAATAAGAAAAACGCGTGGAAAACTGGATTCCAGCGCCGCAACTATAGTATGTCGCCTGGTAACAGACCTGGCGTCGCGGTGACACGTCTGGCGCCTAGCAACAGCTCTATCGTCTGGCGACAAGCACGTGTTTGGCGACGGCATCGTTTTTTATTCTTTTCGAAACTATGATTCTTTTTTATCATATCTGGCTGATTTTTTTTATAAATAGCCTCCTAAAACCTCGGTTTTCAATCACCAACTCTCATCAAGAAATTCTGGATACTCTCTCTCTCTCTCTTTATTCTAAACTAGCTTTCTGTCAAACAAAATTCCGCATTCACAAGATCTAGACACACCTATCCATGTTCGAAGTTGTCTTCCCCCTAGACGTGAAAGGTTTAATTTCTGAGGGTTTGATCCCAAATCTCTCTTTCAATTATTTAATTTAATTGTTTATTTTATATTTTGCGTGATGTTACTAACGTGTGTATTTTGTTATTAGAAAGAGGTACGAGGCATCCAAGTAAGTGCTTTAAATTTTTAATTGTTATAATGATATAGAAATCATGTTTAGGTTCCTATTCCTAGTATCATGTTTGGATGTTTTTCTTAATTTGATGTTTTGAATGACAACAATGAGTTCCTAGTATCATGTTTAGGGTAAAGTTATAATATCAAATATGCTTATTATGATTTGTATGATGCATCCTATTTTCTTTCCTAATATCATGTTAGTATCATGTAGGGCTATATATTTGATCTTTGATGTTTTGTGACATGCTAGGGTTGGTTATTAATCTTGTTAGTATCATGCCTAGGATCTTGGTATTATGCTTTAACATGATGATGATAATTATTGATTATAATTATTATTATGATATTTTTACAATTTTTATGATGATTATTATGTTGCTTGATATTTATATATATTGTCATTGCTTGATCACACCTTTTATGCATGTTTAAAGTGAACTGGTACTTGTAATCACGCTTAATAAGATAATTAATAATCTTGTTTATGGTTAATTTTATTATAATTCAAGTGATCGCCATTAATAATTTTATTGTGCATTAATATACAACCAACATAGATAAACAGGTTTAGGGTTAAACCTATTGATTGCATGTTAGTCAGAAAACTCACATGAATACAAGAAGAATAAAGTAGAGGCCCATTATTAGGGCAGGTTCAATCTATTTTAGGTTGGATTTGCACCTTCATCCCCGAACTTCCAGTCATGGTTCCAGAACTATTAGAGTTAACGTTCTCTTGGATCGTTAAGGGGTGTAACCTTCACCCTGTAAACGGTTTACAAGTTCCTAAAATTTGTTGGCGACTCTTTTACTCTAAATTCTTTCCCTTTGGATGCCACCATGCTTAAGTGTATAATCACAGTGGGGTTCAAGTTTGGGGTAATGCTTGAAATATTCCCTACGGTTTTTGGCGACTCCGCTGGGGAAGATTTTTATTTTAATTCCTGAAGTTATTTTGCAATGATGTAGAATGAGTAGATGAGACTCGAAACATTCTAAATATTTCATGTGCGTAATTTTTATTAACATTATTGTCATATGCATAAAAAATATCTCATTGGAAAGACCATCCGTAATAAGTTAAAAACATAGGATTTTTACACGTAGAAAATTTGAGGAATATCTTTCACAACTAGGATAGAAATAATGCTGCGAAAAACTGGAAATTTTATCAAAAACAAAAAGCTACTGAGGCATGTAGGAACTGGCGTCTAGAAAACAGAGCCTGTCGCCAGGTGACAGGGCTATATTGCGGCGACAGTCTTTGTTGGTAGGCACTGCGTTCTTCCAATACCGAGCCAGAAATATGAGTTCTAATTTTGCCCAGTTCTAGCACTTTTGGTTCAATTCTACTTCCTGATTGAGTTTTTCTCACTTTTCTGAAACCCATATGTGTTCTACATATGGAGATAACCCTCTAGGAATTCATGGTCCATCTACCTGATTGAATTCTCTGTGCAACAAAGGGTACATCCGAGAATGTTAAATTCAGCAAACCATGGAAGCGAGTTTTTAACTCGCAGGGTCCCATCCACTCGCGCCAACCCTTCAAAAGGTAAGGCTTCCGCGCGGTGCATCTAGACTCATATCAATGGACCCTCTTTGACTCATTGCATCACATTGTGCCTACTTGACTAATTGTGCATTATTTGTTGTGCATACTCTATGTGTTTTTTCCTAACCGTTTGTTTGACTTGTGTTTAAGCCTTAAATAAACTGATTAATGACTAAAAGGATTTTGCCTTATTAAATAATTAATTAATTTGAGTAATTAAAGTCTAATAATTTAATCATAATTGACTTAGTACGACTTTAGGCATGTCCCCTAGAGTAAAAATATTGAAAGTAGTCCTAGATTAATGCTCCAGTAATGGTACCACAATTTGGACTGTTGCGCCACACGCTACAGTACAACGCCGAGCGACAACTGCGTCGTCTGGCGCTGCACTGCAGAGTGCGGCGACAGTCTTGTTGCTTTGGCGATAGTTCAGCATTTTACTCGAGTTATCACGACGAGTCTAATTCCACAGTTTGCTAATCAGTTCAATTATTTTTTTAATAATAGTACCTGTGTTAAGTCCTTAACTGAGTCTAGACACTAAGTCCCATGGTCGTACACAAGAGTCAAAGCATGTCACTTGCACTCGCAAATAAAGCACACACTAATATGTATGTACACTTTTGCCATGTCTAGAGAGTCTTGTGTGCGCGTGTTTTCCGTCATTTTTTTAGGGGGGGTAGGTCGGATATTAATCCTCTAATTAAACCACTTATTTGAACCCTATACTTGATTCCCAAAAATATACACCCTATTTTTGCTTTTATCTTTTTCTTTATAAACCCGTAAAGTCAAATTCAATTTAAGTCAAGTCATTAAAATAAAAATGGTTTAATTTACAGCGCGTGGTCAAGAAAGGAAGGGCGTTTGATCAGAGACAACCTTTTCGTTCAAGTACAACTTTTTGACAAACCAATCGCTCGAAAAAGGATAGCCAAGAAGATAACGGCAAGTCAAGAAGAAGTTTATGAGCTCAAGAAGCAAATGGCTGGTGTTACTGAACTGTTAAAGACCTTAACCCTCCAAATTAATGACCATGTATGTGAAGCAACAACAAATGGATCTCATGCAAGATAGCTTGAGCAAGATATCCAGTGATTACAAGTTCCAGGACATTAGTTCACAAGGGGTCTTGGTGGACAAGGAGCTTCTTCCGCAGAAGTTCAATGCCAATGATATCCCAAAATTCAAGGGAACTGATAACCCTTATTTTCATTTAAGAGCCTTTGAAACAATAATGAACATGAAGGGTATTAATAGAAAAGTATTTCATTTTCTATTTTCCTTATCTCTTGAAACCGTTTGCCAACAATAGTTTTTCTCCCTTGAAAAATAGAAAACCTCTACTTGGGAATCAATAGTAAACTCTTTCATTGATAGCTATAAGTGTAATATTCAAGTGGAAACTGATCATAGGGAACTTGAGATACTTGAACAGAAAGGGAATGAAGGTTTCACTTCTTTCATCATTAAATGGAGAGAAACCTCTGCTAGGATGATTAAAGTACCGAGCGAAAAAGAATATGTTAGGTTGTTCATTAAGAACCTCTAGGAAAAGTACTCCAAGCATATAAAATACCAAAACAATTTACACACCTTCAAGGCCATCTATGATATTGGGATTAACATTGAAGATGACCTTGCTAAACAAAAAACTGCTAACAATAACTCCAACAGTGGGTGGAAAGGCAAGAACAACGACAATCATTCTTCTTCCAAAACCACCCACTCAAATAATGTTAGCACCTTTAATTTGAGTGAAGTCCTTGCTATGAACAACCAAGGACAAAAGAAACCATTTAGGAGGAACTTTACTCCTATTGGTATGAGTTATGACACCGCATTCGATCGATTGAATGCAAAAGGACTTATAACTCCTATTGGACCATTTGGGGACCCACCAGTTGAAAAAAGACAGCTAATTGGAACCCCAATGCACACTGCAAATATCACCAAGGTAGGGGCCATCTCATTGAGAGCTGTTGGAAGCGTAAGGAAGTTATCCAAGATTTGATTGATAACAACAAACTGTCATTGCCCCCTGCAAGTAAGAAGCCAAGCATCAACAATGCACCTCTATCCGATTCCTTGGCCTTCTCTGATGAGGAAAACCATGTTGATCTCTAGTCTCTCATCAAACCTATTGAAGAAATTCATGCTATCGAAGAAGAGGAGGAAATCTTTTTCGATGCCATGGATGAATTTCCAGAACCAGCAACCAAGGAAGATGTGCGAATGCTTATATGGTCCATGTGGGAGGGAATAGACTTACTACGTGAGGCCATTGAATTAGCAAAGAAACAAGGAGAGGAACTTCAGAAAAAGTGTTATAAAGTCCCACTCATGAAGAAGAAATCATTCCCTCTCCAAGTAATTGACACACCCAATAAGAGTAATAAACTTTATACTCCAATTAAGTCTACCTATGCTAAAATGTACAAAATGCTCTCCGAGAATGGTAAGGTCAAACCTCTCAAACCGAGACCATTTAAATATCTAAAGAGAACAGACATGTTCTACTGTCCATACCATCAATCAGGAGGACATACCATTGAAAACTGTGTTTAAATTTAAAAATTTAATTCAGAAGATGATTGAGGATAAAAAGCTAGTTCAAATCCCACAAGAACAAGACATAAGCATTAACGGGGTTTGGGACAGCGATGAAGAAGACGTCTACCTAAAAGACATGGAAGAACCTCCACTTTCAGTGTCGTATTCAATAGGGGATTTTTGGGATGAAGAGGATTAACCAATAGACGTCCTCACAAGATTTGGGAGAATGCAACCTCCCATCTATACATAACCCATGCCTACCGTGCAACAAGTTCCCATACCTATTATAGAAGACAATGACATTGTCAAAAAACTCAAAAAGACCAAGGTCAAGATGAATGTATGGAAACTTCTAGCTACGTCTCGAGAACATAGGTTGGCAGTAATGAATGCCTTGGATGAGGTAGGAATAGATTCCGACACCACTCCCGAGGGGTTGGCTAACTTCCTTAAGAGTGATCTCCCTAGTCCTATCAATTTGATCACCTTTCCTGACAAAGATTTACCTCCATAAGGTGACAAGCATTACAAGGCACTAAACCTCACAGTAGTCTGCAAGATGATGAACGTTCCAATGACTCTTGTAGACAATGGATTGGCAATTAATCTCTGTCCACTCAGAGTTGCGAGGATGTTAGGCATAAGGGATGAAGACTTAACCCCGTCAACACAAGGAATAAGAGACTACGACAATACTAGTCGCCAAGCTCTTGGTAAAATTACTATGAATGTAAAGGCGGGAGCAATAGAACATGCCACTACCTTCCAAGTGGTAGACATTAAAGCTTCATTCAACTTATTGTTGGGATGCCCTTGGCTTCATGTTAACAAGGTCGTCCCTAATCTCTGCACCAATATGTAAAAGCCAAAGTCGGAGGAATCCCCATCACGATCGATGCTTCACCCATGAGGATTAAAGTTGTTAAAAATCCGATCATTAATGTGGAGCACGATGAAGATGATGAAGACTTGTGGGGCTTTAATGAAGAGGTCTCCCTAATCGAGGAGGATGAAAGGACCCCTCTCTGTCATGACCCCCACTCCAATATGACAGTAAATGCTATTCTCAAGAGACAAAGACATTTTTCTAGAATGACTCTAGGAAAGAAAAAGGAGATAGCAAAACAGCTGGAATTACCTATCCTCCATAAGTTAGATACTTTCGGACTTGGTTTCGAACCGACTCGGGATGATCTTAAGCAAGCCTAGGAAAGGTCTAAGGCGCGTAGGAACGCTCGCACCCAAAAGAAAGCAATCCCAATGGATCAGTATCCTCTTACTCTCAAAGGACAGTTAATAAGAGAAGGAAAAGACTATCCATGCTATGAATTTCCCGAACCTTTTGTTGTAAATGGCATAAGATAACCGGCGTTCGAAATCATTCTGGATTGCTACTTTCTAGATGAGATCCCAACTCCTATTCACAAGGAGAAAGCACCCCCATGATTTGACTTTAATGTCATAGGATTATTATTTGTCGATTTGGGCGATAAAAAGATGAGCCTAGGTATGTAGAGGACAATTCCTTGCTCATCCAAACGGTCCTACAAAGCGAGAACTTTGACCTTTCAAAGCTCATCACTCCGTTGGAAGGATTAGTACAAGGATGGCGCAAGACGGTCAAGGTGACTACTCCAAGTGGAAGGAAAATCTCCATAACGATAGGGCAAGGAACGATGTTTGAAGAGTCGTCTGCGTCAGAGTCAGAGTCCTTTACTGTAGAGTCTTCCAAGTCTTTAGCTATAGCACCCCCTTTTTCTTCTATTTCTACTCCTAGGATAGTTAGTAATCAAGTCCTTGAGGACATTTCCCTTTTCGATGTAATGATTTCAGAGTTTAATAATATGTCTTCTTCTGCTTACTCCTCGTGTTTTTCATTAAACCAAGATGATAGGCATTGCATAACTAGTAATGAAAATGACAAAGAAATTATTAAAGAAATGGAAACACTTGAAAAGAAAACAACGATAATCGAGGATACTGAGACGATTGATTTCTCAAATGATTCAACCATTGAAAGAGAAGTTAAAATCGGACTAACACTTAATGAACAAGAAAGAATTAATTTAATTAATCTACTTAAAGAATATATTGATGTATTTGCTTGGTCATATGAAGATATGCCAGACATTAATAGAGAAATAGCTCAACACACTATACAACTAATTCCAAGAATGAAACTTGTAAAACAAAAGTTGCGTCGAATGAAACCTGACGTAGCTCTTAAAATAAAAGTAGAAGTTCAAAAACAAATAACATCAGGTTTTATCAGGGTATCCAAATACCCCAAATGGGTAGCCAACGTGGTACCAGTTCCAAAGAAAATGGAAGGGTAAGATTGTGTGTCGACTATCGAGATTTAAATAAGGAAATTCCAAAGGACGACTTCCCTTTACCACACATCGATATTTTGGTAGATAATACAACAAATCATGTGCTTCTCTCATTTATGGATGGATGCGCGGGATACAATCAAATTCTCAAGGCATAAGAAGACATGGAGAAAACAACATTCATAACACCATGGGGTACTTACTATTACATGGTAATGTCATTCGGGTTGAAAAACGCAGGTGCTACTTACCAACGAGCAGCCACTACCTTACTCTACAACATGATGCACAAAGAGGTTGAAGTATATGTGGATGACATGATTGTGAAATCAAAAGATTACCCGAGACATCAAATTGCCTTAAGAAAATTCTTCGAAAGGCTAAGAAAATACAACATGAGGTTGAATCCATCCAAGTGCGCTTTCGGAGTCACCTCAGGCAAGCTCTTAGGGTATGTCATAAGCTCTAGAGGAATAGAGATAGACCCAAACAAGATCAAGGCGATCATGTCAATGCCACCGCCTAAAACCGAGAAACAAATTCAAGGGTTTATTGGCCGGCTGCAATACATAAGTAGGTTCATATCGAAATTAACAACGATATGCGAACCAATATTTAAGAAACTCAAAAAGAATGTGCCAGTAATATGGGACGATGAGTGTCAAAAAGCCTTTGAAAAGATCAAAGCCTATCTCGCAAATCCTCCTATATTAGCACCAGCACTTCCAGGGATTCCTCTTAGGTTGTACTTAACAGTCACCAAGGAGACAATGGGGGCTATGCTTGCACGCGAAGTAGAAGGTAAAGAAAATGCAATCTACTATCTAAGCAAAAAGATGTTCGAGTATGAAGTACGCTATACACCGCTTGAGAAATTGTTCCTCGCATTGGTGTGGGCCACAACCAAGCTAAGACATTACATGCTCGTGCATAAAGTCTTTGTAGTTTCCCGAATGGATCCACTTAAGTATCTAATCAAAAAGTCTACACTTAATGGGCGCATATCAAGGTGGATAGTCAATTTGGCCTACTTCGATGTAAGGTTCATTCCTCAGAAGGCTATCAAAGGATCCGTGTTCTCGGATTTCCTAGCGGATTTTCCTATAGAGGATTCGACGCCGATACATGACAATGAATTTCCAGATGAATACTTGATGGTCACAGAAGATGATACTTGGACTCTATACTTCGATGGAGCCTCAAACCAAAAGGGATGTGGCGTTGGAGTATTATTAGTATCACCTAAAGAAGAGCACGTTCCAATCTCTATAAAGCTAGATTTCGACGTTACCAACAATGCTGCTGAATACGAAGCATGTGTGGTAGGCCTTCAAACAACTTTGGTATTAGGAGTAAAGAAATTACGAATATTCGGAGACTCTTCATTGATCATCAACCAGATTTCTAAAAAGATGAAAAGTAAGGAGTGAAAGCCTAGCCTCTTAACAAACTGATTAGAAAACTCTTACCAATCAGTTAGAAAAGGTAAAATACACCTATCTACCTAGAGAGGAAAACCAATTTGCTGATGCCTTGGCAAGACTAGCCTCAATGGTTAGGATTCCTACGGAAATCGAGTAAATGCCTCTAACTATAGAGAAAACACATAAACCAACTTATATTCAAGCCATAAAAGACAATAAGGTTAGCCTCAATGGTTAGGATTCCTACGGAAATCGAGTAAATGCCTCTAACTATAGAGAAAACACATAAACCAGCTTATATTCAAGCAATAAAAGACAATAAGGTGATCAAAGATGAAGAAGAAGAAGAAGAAGAAGAAGAAGATGAAGAAGAAGAAGAAGAAGAACCGTGGTATACGTACATACTTAATTACGTCACCAAAGGAGAATATCCTCCTCATGCTGACAAAAGAGCAAAATGTGCCTTAAGACTCTTGGCTTCCCAATACGTACTCATAGACGAGTTACATAAAAGGGTACCTAAGGGCCGAGCACTCTTATGTGTAGGAAAAAAGGATGCCCAAAAAGCTATGAATATAGTTCACGAAGGCATTTGTGGAATCCATGTTAATGGCAAGATGCTAGTCCAAAAGATAATGTGAGAAGGGTACTATTGGACTACCATGAATAGGGATTGTCCTCAATATATAAAAAGATGCTCTAAATGCCAAATTTATGCCAATTTAAAACATGTTCCTCCATCTCTACTTTATACCTACGGTTCACCATGGCCATTTTCTACATGGGGGATTGATATTATTGGTAAAATTACCCTCCTTCTGGGACAGGAAGTCATGAATACATCATATTAGCAATTGATTACTTTACAAAGTTGATTGAAGCACAATCATATGCTAAACACACTGCAAAACATGTAGCAGTCACTATCGAAAGGAATATTATTTGTTGATACGGAGTCCCACATGACATGATAAGTGACAATGGAACTCACTTTCAAGCTGAATGTGAAGAATTGTTAAAAAAATATGGCATTCAAAACCATCATTCTTCCCCTTATAGACCTTAAGCAAATGGAGCAGTTGAGGCAGCTAATAAAAATCTAAAGACTATTATCGAGAAAATGACAGAAAATTACAAGGACTGGCCTGACAAACTCCATTTCGCACTTTGGGGTTATCGCACGTCAATTTGCACATCAACAGGAAATACGCCATTCTGCTTAGTTTATGGAATGGATGTCGTACAACCTGTAGAGTTAGAGATACCATCTCTACGCATTGCACTAGAAAGTAAACTCGATGAAGTTGAATGGACTAGAGCAAGGTGTGAAGAGCTTATTCTACTTGATGAAAAGCGGCTAGAAGCTCTAAATTATACCCAATGCTATCAATCCCGTATGGCTAGGCATTTTAATAAGAAGGTCAAGACAAGAAATAGCAAAGGAGAAGATTTGGTGTTAAAAGCATTAAGGAAAAATGTTTTTGATCCAAGAGGCAAATTTAGGCATAATTGGTCCGGAGCTTATATTGTCAAAACCATCCTATCAGGAGGTGTAGCAAAACTAACCGACATGGATGGCAATGAGTTCTCAAACATGATGAACCTTGACTAACTTAAAAAATACTACCCATAATTACTTGAGTAGGATACTTTAGAGAGCTACGTTTGGCCTGATTCCTTAGGAAATGATACATAGGCAACCCTTTACAAGGTGCGGCCACTTTAATTTTCGCAAACCTCGCATCCCAGAAATAAAAGAAATTCGACAGAATAGCAGCGTCACAGAAAGAAGTCTGTCGCCGGCCGACTGACTACGACGCAACACGACAGCGCCTATCGCCGAATGACAGACGGTAATGTCTGGCGACAGCCGCAAAACGGCGGCGCCGCTCTTCTGGGAGTATCTAGGCAAATTTTGGTTTTTTTTGGAAAATTTTCCACATCCGTACTCGAAAAAATTTATGGAAAATAAAATAATATGTTTTTATTGCTTTAATAAATTAAATTTTAAGAAGTTGATTTAATTAAAAAGTTGAAATTTCATTAATAAAATAAAATAAAAATTACATTATCGATGTAATTTAGATAAAATCTTAATTAAAAAAAATCTTACGTCAAAATTCAGTTCTGTTCAATTCAGTTCATTTCAGTTCAATTCAGCTCAGTTCAGTTCAGTTCAGCTCAATTCAGTTCAGTTCAGTTCTGTTCAGCTCAATTCAGTTCAATTTAGTTCTGTTCAGCTCAGCTCCTAATTTTCTTCTCTTATAAAATATTCAGTTCAGTTCAGTTCGGTTCAGTTCAGCTCAGTTCAATTCAGTTCAGCTCAGTTCAGTTCAGCTCAATTCAGTTCAGTTCAGTTCAGTTCAGCTGAGTTCAGTCAATGAGAACATACCCTAAGTCTAATAAATTGGAAGTTAAGCAATACTTCAATCTTTCTTTTCTTTCTTTGCTCTTGTCCAATTTTTATCTGAATCCTCTTCATAATCCATGACTTTAGCTAGTAGGCATCCTTTAGAGGACCTACATTTAATTTTAGAGTAAATTGTTTCTCCCTTAGCTAGGACTCCAAGTTTCTTTTCTACCCAAACCTTCTTTTCTGAAGTGTCAGCTTTTCTTTTCCCTCTATCCTTTGTAGAGTCTTTCTTCTTAGGCGTTACAGGTGTTTTGAATTCAATCTTTTCACCCAAGCGTTCCTTAAAAGGAATCACTATATCATCTAGACGATTCTTCACATTGGTTTTACTCTGATTTTTCTTCATGCCCTTTGAAGGCTTTTTAAGAAGCCACCTTTTTACATCATTGGGCAAAGAAGGAGGAACCTTTTGGGTAATCACTTCCCATAAAGTCCTAGCACTCCAATATGTGTCAAATTTCTCTACTTCTTGTGAAACAGGGTATTCATAGGGACCACGAAGATGCCCAAAAGGAATTGTTTGAAGTAGACTGTACTGCCTTTTTACCCTGTAAGGATAATAAAAAGTCATCTTGGTTAAGCTTGGAAGACGACATAAGGTTCGCTTGTTGACACCAACCATCTTCTCTATTTTCACCACGGGATGACCACTTGATGGCAAGTTGCAAGAGGTAAAGACTTTATTCCACTCACGGTGCCCCATCTTAGAAAAGCGTTTCTTTCGCCTCACAAAGCAATTTGGAGTATATTTTTGAATATTGTCAGGAGGACTAATTAACGCAAATAAATTAATATTACTATACAAAAATATGTTTTTGATTTCTGTAATTAAAAATATTATTTTTCTACCTGTAATAAAATTGGAGAGCCCCGAAAAGGTGCCTTTGGATTTCTCTTCAATTCATCAAGACTAAGCATAGTCTCTCCAACAATTAATGGCATTAGATTTCTTCCAGATTCAATTTGCTCCAAAATAGTTAATATAATTGCTTAACCCTCATTAGTTCTACCACCAGTGAGAAGATATTGGTTAAGCATGCAAAAGAGAAAAGCCCTTCTTCTATAAACATGAAAAGATTCAGAATAAGGTCTATCAAAGTAATGGCGTGCAAATTCTTTTAAATTAACTACACTAGCAACTACAATATTTGTTAGATCTCTATCTCTTAAATTAAAGAAGCGCTCAAAATCTTTATAATAATATTCATTTAATCTAGGGATTACCACAAGATCTAATGAAGGGAAACCTAAGATGGCACCAAACTCTTCCGGTAAAGGGCTAATTTCATCACACCCTAGTCTAAAACAATGAGTATATGTATCCAAATATTCTAAGGCGGTATGAATAAAACCTATATCAAGATCTACCCCCTTAACACCATAAATACCTCCCACGTGAATAAAATCAAGTTCTTTTCTCTCTTTAGCA
Organism: Chenopodium album; assembly: GCF_948465745.1. NCBI lineage: Eukaryota > Viridiplantae > Streptophyta > Magnoliopsida > Caryophyllales > Amaranthaceae > Chenopodium > Chenopodium album. The sequence goes on along the minus strand of NC_137841.1, from coordinate 38,235,428 downwards.
GTTAAAGACCGACACCATTCACGAGTAAAATAGCTAAAACTCTTAGTAACTAAAGACATGATTATTTGTTGAGAAACTAAGGTTATGATTAATCTGTTGGAATTATACAGAACTTCCGAGATTAGGGGGCTATTTATGTACAAAATCGATGCAATTTGACTCCGGAAAGAATTCGAAATAAGCGCACTTTAGCGCCAAACGACAACCCTGTCGCCTGGCGATAGTAGCAGCGCTAGGCGACAGCGCAAAACGCGTGACGACAAGTGGTGCTGCAGCGTTACCTCAACGTGTTATGCAAACCGCGTTTTTCTGGCTATGATTTGAATTCGTACAATGTCTTTATGGTTTTACCCCTTTCTACAAAAACCTATACATATTAATTTCATATATTTTCCTTCCATTTTCTTTTTTGGATTTATTCAGACTTAATTTAAAGGTTTGTTTCAAGTCCAATTTATTTAATAAAAATGACGAAAATTTTTACGCAAAATTAATCACAATTTCATCACCTTTTTGCACACACACATATACACATAAAAATGAAAATTAAATGCAAAAATAATACAGTCATAATAGATAAAAGTGTGTATCTACTATATATGTCTAACAAATGAGTCAATTAGGTAAAGTCCTATAAAAGTCAACATAAATAAACAACACAGTTACAACTACGACGCTCGAGGACGCAGATGATGAGGAATACTCATCATATTAAAGAATTGCGCAAAATAAGGATTATGCTCTTCACCAGCTCCAGTCTCTCCAGGAGGAGGGAAACTCAACTCAGGACCCGTCCACCCAAGGTCATCCTAGTGATGAATCAGCAGAGGATGAGGCTGCTGCGACGACGAGCCGACCTCATACGTCCCACCACCTCTCGGAGCCAAAGTCGCCTTTCCCTGGCCTGTCAGCCCAGCATGTGCACTCTCAGAAGAAGAGCCCTAGCCCTCCACCGCCTCGGTCCGGGCAGCGTCAGTTTGGCCACCCCTACCACCAGAAGTAGAGTGGCGACGCCTTGAGCTAGAGCTAGCCGACTCTCTCCGAACCTCAGGTCTCGTCCGAGTACGAGAAGGAATAGGTTGTCCTTGTAAGAAGAAACCAAGTCAGAAACAATGAAAATAGAGATATAAACAATGTAGAAATAAAGAGAAAACGCTACCTCCTAAATAGCGTCATTGCGACGACAGGAAGCCACGTTCTTCATCCGCACAAGCTATCTCCGAAAGGTGTCTATGCACCTCGCACGAGAACTATCAAAAAAATAAAATCAGTAACAATACAAGACAGTTATGAACAAATAGCAAGTAAATAACTCACCCGAGTGCTCAATAAAGCACTGATCCTCTGGAGCCGGAGGGATCATCTCCTCAATAGGCCCGTATGTCCCCTGATAGTGGATGGACATACGAGGAGGCACGAACTCAGTAGGCTCGGTCTGGAAAAAAAGCAAAATGAAAGTGAATAAAATGTCACTTGGGGGCTACTTAGCAAAAGGTAAAAGATAAAAATCATATAACCGCTTCCTCAGACAGAACAGGGGCCGGAGCTAACAACGGCAGCAACTCTTCCTCGTAGCACCGCCCTGGGATAGCATGAGATCGCCAAGGGGTACTAGGAGGCGACCTCGCTAACAAGCTGAGCATCCTTGCGTCATTGAACATGTGACGTGGCGGAGGAGCAGGGACGACAAGAATCTATGAGGAATGCTGAATAGCAACTCTATCTCCTAGGTACACTGCCGCCCCATATGTCCCTAGGAAGTAGCGACACTCAGCAGTGTACACCGCAACCAGCGTAGGGATCACCTAACCACCCTACGGCTGGTATAGCACCTTAGGCTCCTACAAAGGACTCCTATGAGATAAAGATTTACCAAAAGCAATACAAAGATGATAACTATGCAAAAGATCTTACCGAGAGGATCAACTCTCGAACGCGGGCAGTAGTTGCCCGGTTATGGTAGCGACCGCCCCCACAGGCGCCAACAGGGAACTCACGTGGAGATGGCGTCGCCGGCGCAAGTGAAGGAAAGTGCTCGTAGAACCAGATCTACAAAGATAAAAAGCTTCAGCGAGTGTCAGCAAGAGCTTAAAGCTAACTTTATAAGAGATAAAGTATACCTCTACAACTCTCCAGAAGCCGGAAAGAGCGATGTCTCCCGTGTAAGACCGGTGGCGACAGGAGTCTCGCAGGCCCTGCAAAAAGTCAGCATATGCCATGCTGGCCAAATCGTATGTCCCGATCAGCTGAAGATTGCGGACAACAGGAAGGTAGTAAAGCAGCACCTTACTACCCTTGTCAGGGGAAAACGTCCCTGAAAACAAAATAAGCGCAAAGATGTGCACCTGTTGCTCTCGGGTGGTCGCATCATCCTCGAAAGCTGGCGCCAGAGTAGACCAGCGAATGCCCTTGGAGTTGAATCGTGATAGCTCCACCTCAACACTGGGCCGAACAGCAATCGGACCCAACAACTCATCAACCTTAGGAGAGTAGACGCTGATGGCGCTGTCGAACTGCAGTGCGGTAGAAATAAACTCCAGTCTCGATATGAGACTGAAGTCGGCTGGGGTGACCATCATCTCACCCCAAGGGAAGTGAAAAGTGTTGGTGGTGTCCCAAAGATCTCCACCAGAGCACGAACCACGCGGTTACTCGCGTCAAAAGAGTACATGGCATGCGTGGCCCGAAACAGGGTAGTCAGCCCACAATACTCCCAAAGAAGTCGCAACCCATCATTGCCGATGAAATACATGCATTACAGCTTGCCCAGGGTGTCATTACCCGAGCCGTTCCTGCTGCCAGTGATCCCGCGACGCACCTTCTCAGAAATATGGTGGTTAGGGGCAAAGTACAATGTCCGCTCATCCCATTCAGGGAAGGGACCAAGAGAAGTGGACGGGTCAACGTCCTCCTCAACGGGCTTAGGCTCCCATCGTGTGTCTCGTGATCGTAAACCCGAACCTCGTTGTCTATCCATACTACATTGTGCAAAATTAACAAAACTTAAGGTTCTATAGTATCTAAGGTTTGCCTAGCCGCATGATACTATGTTTGCAAAAAAAAAAAGAGTACGTAGTACTAAAACAGAGCACAATTTTAATTCAAGCATATATGGCATTTTTCAAGCAACAAAATAATTTCCTGCAATATTTTGATAATTATTGTGACGAATTGGAAAAAAATTCTAGCAAAAACATCAAGAACGAGCCACATTGTTTTCCAGACCATAAGAGGTTCAACAATGGTAAATTGTTCGTTTCTTCACCAAATTGAGTCTAACAAGTCTCAAAATACTCCAAAGGCAATATACAAACATAATCAAGCAATTTCATGGCATAAAACTTGATAAACAAAGCAAATTTAGCAATATAAGTTTTGAATTTTCAAGAAATTCGTGAACAAACATGTGCAAAACTCATCAAAATTCAAGTGAGTTTGGAAAAACTTACATAGATCAGGAAAAGATGAACAAAGCTTTCATTTGCAACAAATTTGAGCGAATTTGGTTGAGAAACGAGCAAGATAGAGCAACCTGAAGTTTCGCGGCGAACTTGGGCGGAAATAAGAGCAGTAGCAGCGAAATGACGAAGAAAAGGGATATATACTAAAATCCCTCTGGCGTCGAAAGACACCTCTGTCGCCGGGCGACAGAGCAAAATCATGGCGCTAGAGGCGTTGCAGCGGCGACAGAGCTCAAAGCCTCTCAGAATCGTTATTTCGACCTCATACAGCAATTTTGGGTTCCTTGGTATGCCAGTTAGCCCCTATAAGCAATTTGACATGATTTAGTTATCAGCTCGGTTACAATGGCATTAAGTAATAAACCTGATAAATGATCGTCTCACTTAGCCTAAAGCGCCTAAACATTGGCTCACTGCAAAGGCACCGACATAATGGTTTATAAATAACAAAGGCACCGACATACTGGTTCACAATTAAGAAGCACCGACATACTGGTTCACAAGCAGCAAAAACGCACTGGTATAGCAAAATAAAAGTTCAAGCGAACTTTAAAGGATCGACAGGCATTGGTCTTCGGTGATACTCTTCAGAGTATTATCGCAACAAATGAGGATAGCTTCAGGCGAAGCAATCTTCAATCATGTTTCCTGGCTTGCGGAAAATGGTCATAAAGTTCTAGAAGGTCGTTTCAGGCGAAGCAATCTTCGATATAGTTCTCTAGCTTGAAGAAGTCTATCAAGGTGGAATTAGTGGAAGTTACAGGGGTAGCGGTCTTCAGGCGGTATCCTCTAGCTTGAAGAAGATTGTCAAAGCAACAGGATGGCATTCCCTAGCTTGCGGAAGGTTGTCAGAACAGAAAATGCAACACAAATCGGTTACTTTTAGAGACGTGTGCTCGACGGTGCAAGATACGCGTTTCATAACTCTTTTATATGTTTTAACTAACGCTAGTTTGCAGGTATCGGCTTTACAAGAATGATTTAGGATCGCAGAACGTTCTGAATCATTCACCGTCCCAACTGATACTTTGGCTTTTGTTTTCGAAACTTGAGTTTCTCCAAACTCAGTCAAAGTGGGGGCTTCTGTAGACACCCATTTGTGTCTCCCCAAAACCAAAACCAGTGATGAGTACCTTTCACATCGAATCATAATCGAATGAAGTGAAAGTGTGGAAATTCTAGCGTTGCGGTTAGTTTTTAATTCTTTTCTTTCTCTCTCTTTTTGAAAACCTATTTTATGAAAATAGCCAATCAACTTTATTTTCGACCATGAAAAGGGTCTAATAATGGTGTAGTTGGGTCGGGTTCGAAAAGAGCTTTCCAACAATATATTATAAGCCTAATTCCGATGAATAATGAGGAGGTTATGGCTAAATTACTAAACTGGGCCCGGTTTGATTTTTATATGCAGCCCAATGATCTAGAGGAGGGCCTATTATTATGATTAGCATTGATAAATTGATTAGCATTGATAAATTAACTTTTAAGAGTTTTAATTAGAATAAAAGAAGTGTTTTTAAGGAAATTACAGTTTTTCCCCCTCGTACGCTTAAATTTTATCAAAATAAGAAAACGCGTGGAAAAACTGATTGCAGCACCGCAACAATAGTCTATCGCCTAGCGACAGACCTGGCGTCGCGGCGACACGTCTAGCGCCTGGTGACAGGCGCCGCCAGGCGCGTGTTTAGTGACAGCGTCGTGTTTTATTCTTTTCGAAACTCTGATTGTTTTTTTTTTATCATATCCGGCTGATATTCTTTATAAATAGCCTCCTAAAACCACCGTTTTCAATCACCAACTCTCATCAAGAAATTCTTGATACTCTCTCTCTCTTTTCAAAACTAGCTTTCTCTCAAACAAAATTCCGCATTCACAAGATCTAGACACACCTAGCCAAGTTTGATATTGCCTTCCCCCTAGACGTGAAAGGTTTAATTTCTGAGGGTTTGATCCCAAATCTCTCTTTCAATTATTTAATTTAATTGTTTATTTTATATTTTCCTTGAAGTTACTAATGTGTGTATTTTGTTATTAGAAAGAGGTATGAGGCATCAAAGTAAGTTCTTTAATTGTTTAATTGATATCATGATATAGAAATCATGTTTAGGTTCCTATTCCTAGCATCATGTTAGGATGTTTTTTTCTTAATTTGATGTTTTGAATGACAACAATGAGTTCCTAGTATCATGTTTAGGGTAAAGTTGTAATATCAAATATGCTTATTATGATTTCTATGATGCCTCCTATTTTCTTTCCTAAAATCATGTTAGTATCATGTTAGGGCTATATATTTGATCTTTGATGTTTAGTGACATGCTAGGTTTAGTTATTAATCTTGTTAGTATCATGCCTAGGATCTTGCTGTTATGCTTTAACATGATGATGATGATTATTGATTATAATTATTACTATGATATTTTTATAATTATTATGATGATTATTATGTTTCTTGATATTTATATATATTGTTATTGCTTGATCACGCCTTTTATGCATGTTTAAAGGGAATTAGTACTTGTAATCACGCTTAATAAGATAATTAATAATCTTGTATAGGGTTGATTTGATTACAATCAAGTGATCGCCAATAATAATTTTGTTGTGCATTAATATTCAACCAACATAGATAAACAGGTATCGGGTTAAACCTATTGATTGCATGTTAGTTTGAAAGCGCACATGAATACGAGAAAAATAAAGTAGAGGCTTATTATTAGGGCAGGTTGAATCTCTTTTAGGTTGGATTTGTACCTTCATTCCCAAACTTCCAGTCATGGTTCTAGATCTATTGGAGTTAACGATCTCTTGGAGGGGTGTAACCTTCACCCTGTGAACGGTTTACAAGTTCCTAAAACTTGTTGGGCACTCTTTTGCTCTAGCCTCTTTCCCTTTGGACGCCACCATGCTTTAGTGTATGATCACAGTGGGGTTCAAGTTTGGGGTAATGCTTGAAATATTCCCTACACTAGCCAAGCTTGAAGTTGCCTTTGCCCTAGACGTGTAAGGTTGATAATTACTGAGGGTTTGGTCCCAAATTTTATTTCAATTCTTTGATTAGATTTATTATTTAATATTTTTCTTGAAATTTATAACGTGTGTATTATCTTGATAGAAAGATATATATACGAGGCAACAAAGTAAGTTATTCTATTGCTATATCTTTAGAAAGCATGCTTAGATTTTATTAATTCCTAGTATCATGTTAGGATGCTTTTAATGCTTTCTAGTTTTATGTTTAGGTTTCTTCCTATTTCTTCTATCATGTTAGTATAATCTTAAGGACAAAGCTTTGATCTTTATTGTTTAGTGACATGCTAGGATTTGTTATTAATCTTTTTAATAGCATGCCTAGGATCTTGCTAATATTATTATGCTTTGATGAGATTGAGATTATTATGATGATGATGTGTTGCTTGATATATTATTGTGATTGCTTGATCACGCCCTCTCTTGCAGGATTAAAGGGAATTTGTATTTGTAATCACGCTTAATAAGATAATTAATAACCTTGTTTAAGCTAATGTGATTATAATTCAAGTGATCGCCAATAATAGATTTGTTTGTGCATTAATATTCAACCAACATAAATTAAACAGGTTTAGCATTAATACATTTTTTATATGTTCGTCAGAAATCACACATGAATATAAGAAGAATAAAGTAGAGGCTTATTTGTAGGGCAGGTTAAATGTCTTTTAGGTTGGATTTCTATCTTCATCCCCGAATATCCAGTCATGGTTCCAGACCACTTTAGAGTTAGCGATCTCATGGATCTTGAAGGAGTATAACCTTCACCCCGTGAACGGTTTACAAGTTCCTAAAACTTGTTGGCAATTCTTTTGCTCTATCTTCCTTCCCTTTGGACGCCACCGTACTTATGTGTATGATCACACTAGGGCTCAAGTGTAGAATGCTTGAAATATTCCCTACATTTTTTTGCGACTCTAATGGGGAGGATTTCTATTTTATTTCCTAAAATTTACTTTATAAGGAAAACAAGGAATGAAAGAGTTTCTTATCAATCCCCTTAATGTTCATTATAGTTTTAAAGGCTCTAAAGTGAAGGTAAGGGTTATCTATTGCCTTGAATTTTGGGATGTCGTTGGCATTGAACTTATGCGGAAGAAGCTCCTTGTCCAGCGAGACCCCTTGTGGACTAATGCCTTGGAACTTGTAGTCACTAGATAGCTTGCTCAAGCTTTCTTGCATGAGCTCCATTTGTTGTTGCTTCATAGGGTCATTAATTTTGAGGGTTAAAGCCTTCAATGCGTCAGTGACATCGGTCAATTGGTTCCTAAGTTCATTAACTTCTTCTTGACTTGCCATTACTTTCTTAACCTTCCTTTTTTGACGAATCGGTTTATCAAAAAGTAATACTTGAACAAAGTTGTTGTCCTTCATTAATCGCCCTTCCCTCCTTGACCAAGTACTGTGGAAAGGGAAATTAGGGACATTCACTGTTAATTATTTGACTCAACTCTATTCAACATGCATAGATGAAAGAAGGTAGGAAGAATGAATGTTGTGATGGGAAGAAAAATGATGTAGATGAAGAGATATGAAAAATTAGGAGTAGAATGTACCCCCAACTCAAATGACGGAAAAAACCGACTCATGCATGAACCTAAGGCATGGTCATGGTGACATATAAAAAGTGTGTGCTAAGACTAGTGAGTGTAGGTGACATGCTTTGACTCTTGTGTAAGACCATGGGACTTAGTGCTTAGAATCGATTAATGACTTGACACGATAAAAATTAATCGAATTGATTAGCAAACTGTGTAATTGGACACAAAGTGATGACTCGAGCGATAAACCGAACTGTTGTCAAAACGACAGGATAGTCGTCAGGCGCTACGCTCCACAGAGTGGCGCTAAAGTTCAAATTTTGGCGCCATTGCTGGCCTGGAGCGTCGATCTGAAACTGTTTTCGGTCTTATTACTCTACAGGGGTATACCTAAAGTCGTACTAAGTCAACTCTGATTTAACATTAGACTTTACTTCTTAAATTAATTAATTAATTAGGCAAAATTCTTTTAGTCATAAATTAATTTATTTAATCTTAGCACAAGTCAAACAAACGGTTAGGAAAAACACATAGAGTATGCACAACCAATAATGCATGATTAGTCAAGTAGACACATCATGATGCAATGAGTTTGCAATTAGTCAAGTAGACACATCATGTTCCATGGTTAATTGTCCGGATGCACCGCGCGGAAGCCTAACCGTGAAGGGTTGGCGCGAGTGGATGGGACACCGCGAATTTAGAAAAACTCGCTTCCATGGTTTGGTGAATTCAACATTCTTGGATGTACCCTTTGTTGCTCAGAGCGTTCAATCAGGTAGATGGAGCATGAATTCCCAGAGGGTTATATCCATATGTAGAACACATATGGGTTTCAGAAAAGTGAGAAATACTCAATCAAGAAGTAGGATCGAGCAAACAATACTAAAAAGTGGTTGAAATTAGAACTCATATTTCTGGCTCGGTATTGGAAGATCTTGGCGCCAGCATAGAGGCCAGCGCCACTTTTAGGCTTTAGCACTTGGCGACAGAGGCTGTCGTCTTGCGCTAAAGTCAAAATGTTCGCGCTAATCTTTGTTCACTGAAGCTAGTTCCTACATGCCTCAGCAGCTTTCTATGCTCGATAAAATTTTCCAGTTTCGCGCAGTGTTATTTCGATTCTAGTTGTGAAAGATATTCCTCAAATTTCCTACGTGTAAAAATCCTATGTTTTAACTTATTACGGATGGTCTTTCCAATGAGATCTTCTTGATGCATATGAAAATAATGTTAATCAAAATTATGCACATAGGGAATATTTCAAGCCTTATCCCAAACTTGAACCCCACTGTGATCATACACTAAAGTGCGGTGGCGTCAAAAGGGAAAGAAGATAGAGCAAAAGATTCGCCAACAAGTTTTAGGAACTTGTAAACCGTTCACGAGGTGAAGGTTACACCCATTAACGATCCAAGAGATCGTCAACTCCAATAGGTCTGGAACCATGATTGGTAGTTCGGGGATGAAGGTACAAATCCAACCTAAAAGAGATTGAACTTGCCCTAATAATAAGCCTCTACTTTATTCTGATCGTATTCATGTGCGCTCTGATTAACATGCAATCATTAGGTTTAACCCTAAACTTGTTTATCTATGTTGGTTGAATATTAATGCACACACAAAACTATTATTGGCGATCACTTGAATTATAATCGAATTAACCCTAAAAAAGATTATTAATTATCTTATTAAGCGTGATAATAAGTACCAATTCCCTTTAAACATGCATAAAAGGCGTGATCAAGAAATAACAATAAATATCAAGCAACAAAATAATAATCATATTAATAATATTTAAAATAATCATAATCATGTGAAAGCATAATATTAATAGCAAGATCCTAGGCATGATACTAACAAGATTAATAACCAACCCTAGCATGTCACTAAACATCAAAGATCAAATATTTAGCCCTAACATGATAGTAACAATCATAAATATTAGGAAGAACATAAAAGGCATCATACTTTTAATCATACTTGATATTAAAGTTACCCTAGACATGATACTAGGAAGATCACACCCTAACATAACATTAGGAATCATAATAACAACCTAAGCATGATTTCTACATCATAATATTAATAAAAACTATAAAAACACTTACTTGGATCCCTCGTATCTCTTTCTAATAACAAAATACACACGTTAGTAACTTCAAAGAAAATAATAAACAACAACTAAATTAAATAATTGAAATAAAGATTTGGGACCTAACCCTCAGAAATTAAAAACCTTTCACGTCTGGCAACTTCGAACTAGCTAGGTGTTTCTTGACCTTGTGAATGCGGAATTTTATTTGCAAAAACGATTGGTTTAGAAAAGAGAGAGAAAATAAGCTTTAGCTTCGAGAAAGAAGAAAATTAGAGAATTCTTGAGAAATGATGATTGTAGATGAATGAAAACGGAGTATTTAGGAGGCTATTTATCGAGAAAATTAGCCAAAAAGATAAAATATCGAACCAAAGTCCTAACGTGAATAAAACTGAGTTAGCGCCAAACGCTAATGCTAGCTCCAAGCGCCAAGCTTATCGCCAGGCGATAATGCTGGCGTTAGGCGCTAACCAAGTTTTTGACGCGTTTTCTAAAATCCGATAGAAATTAACCGTACAGGAGGATAAATTCGTATTTTCCTCAAAAACACTCTTTTATTCTGATTAAAACTCTAAAAAGTCAACAAAAGTCAATTTATCAATGCTAATTGAATTAGGAATGAAAAGAACCTTCTAGGAGAATCTAGAAGACTAAAACCATTCCTTATTGCATTAGAAATGATAAATCCATATTAGGCCCTCCTCTAGATCATTGGGCCGCATATAAGGTTTAAACCGGGCCTAGTTTAGTAATTTGGCCATAACTTATTCATTATTCATCAGAATTGGGCTTATAATATATTGTTGGAAAGCTCTTTTCGAGCCCTATCCAAATACACTATTATTGGACCTATATCATGGACCAACCAAACTGGATTGGCTGTTTTCTTAAAATTGGTGTTCTAAAACAGAGAGAAGAGAAAAGAAATTAAATCATCCGCAACACTAGACTTTCTACACTTTCACTTCATTCAATTATGATTCGACATGAAAGGTACTCATCACAGGGTTTGGTTTTAGGGTGACACAAATGGGTGTCTACACACAGATAAAAGAGTAAAGGAAAAGAATGCTTATCTAACACTAGTATATCGGTGACAAATGAGTTTGGTAGCATCCTATGCTTGAAGGAATCCACCGAATGACGTTTTGTTGAAATACTTTTCATGTCTGAGGAAAGTCGACTGATGAGTTTGGTAGCTTTCTAAGCTTGAAGAAATATACCGGATGATACTTTCTATGTTTGAGGAAAGTTGACATATAATTTGGGGGGCTTTCTATGCTTGAAGAAATCCACCGATAATACTTTCTATTCTTGAGGAAAGTCGACAGATGATTTTGGTAGGTTTCTATGCTTGAAGAAATCCACCAGATGACACTTTCCATGCTTGAGGAAAGACTTGTCTACTTTTGGCAGGTTCGATTGTCCCTGAACGTGGGCTGTAGTTGGTTCGCTTGTCCCCGAACGTTGGCTGTAATTGGTTCGCTTATCCCCGACGTTGGCTGTAAATGGTGCGTTTGTCCCCAAACGTGTGATGTAAATGGTCCTCTTGTCCCCGGACGTGGGCTGTAAATAGTCCGCTTGTCCCCGGATGTGGGTTGTAGATGGTCCGCTTGTCCCCGGACGTGGGCTGTAGATGGTCCGCTTGTCCTCGGACGTGGGCTGTAATTGAGACCTACAAAATAAAATTTGCCAAGGGACTCGTATAGACTATGATTTAACTTGACCAACTGACTTGACCAAGCTTTGACTTGACACGACATGACATGTGTATGACTTGTGATTGTTTGTGTATAAGTATGATTTAAATGTATGAGCAAACACAAGCAATCAACAATGCAAAAAGCAAAAATTTTCTGTCATTTTTGTCATGAGACGAGTGGGGGGTACCAACTTTCTCCCGAAAAAGAAAGACGTGAAAAATGAAATTTTATTTTCGAACTTCCCTTGATTAAAATTTTGAAAAGTTTTTTAACTTCCCCAAAATAATGTAATGAAAAACAGAAGAAGTTTTAAACTTCCTCCTTGAGCAAGATAAAATAAATCATATGAATTTAATTGCTTGTCCTGAAAATAATGTATGCATGATGCATGTTCTTAGGCCAGGAGACTAAGGACAATTACATCATGTGACACGATAAATGAATGAACTTAGGTCATGGAGCTAAGCATCATATATGGCATAAAGAAGCGCTCTTGAACGTCACTTAGGTCTGGAAGCTAAGCACGTATATAGATGAAGTGATCGATGAGTATCGCATAATGAATGTTGCTTAGGTCAAGGAGCTAAGCACAATATGCTTTGTATGATTAAAAATCATTGATATATATATGTTGCTCAGCACATTATGCGATGCGTGAAACAATGAACATTACTCAGGTTCGGAAGCTAAGCAAGTATACAGTGTTTCTTCTAATAAATATTGTCCTGAAAGACAATGAAACCTGCACAATGTTGAAACAAGATTCCATGATAAAGAGTTCTTAAAGGGAAGGATCATATGGATATGGATGTGTGAGTGAAGTGTGTGAATGTGAAACTAAGGCTGGCTGCAAAGGTTATGGTGATGGAAATATATGTGAGAAGAGTCAAAGATTAAGACTCTTTAGGCTAGTTAGGCTAATGTGATGTGGGTTTAATCCCCCAAGTCTAGCTCTAAATGGGGTAGGGGTAAGAATTATTGGATATTCTTTTACTCTATCATGCATATAAATGTGGCCGCACCTCGAACCGTACCAATCGATCTACCCCTGCTCCTTGACCAAGTGCTATGAAATAAAACAACCACACTTAATTGTTTAACACATTGCTCAAGATAGGAAAAAAAAGTCATTTGAAAATAGATGAGAATAACTTCGATCCACTCATCTTTTATTATGACGGAAATGGGGGTGCATGAACCTAGTATACGATCATAAACGACATGGTGTATGACTCGAGTCAAAATAAAATAAAGAAAGTGTGTGGACTATACTTGACTCGTGAGTGATTAATTGATGTTATAAGACTCGTGGTATGATCGTATGGCTAGACATGTGAACAATTACAAATTAAAAATGACTGACACGAGGACCAAATTAACACGAGAGACTAAAAAAGCTGACTGGACTTATTTCCTAGGCACCGTGACATGTCAACCTATACCGTGTCACGGTAAAAGCTGCCGTAACGCAGTGATCTTTTTTTTTTGCTGGATTTCTGCCATGCCACGGTGGAAACTGTTGTGACACGGTGGACTTTCTCGTGGCACGGTGGATGCTGACGTTGCACGACAATTTTTTTTTTTGGAATTCAACCGTGTCACGGTGGAAACTGCTGTGACACGGTGGACTTTCCCCGTGGCACGGTGGACTTCGACAATTTTTTTTTAGTTTGCGCTAATTACTAAGTGAGTACGGTCCATTGACAATCGTTAGACATAAAATAATTCACAATAGAGAAAGAAAGATCGTTAAGGTTAGGATCAAAACGACCAAACATAAAACACGTGGGCACAATGATGCAAAGAATAGTTTGCAACCTAAGGTCAAGTTCTAAGTTCGATTATTGTCAAGTTTATTTGTGTCAATAGGGTACCATGGTTAAGAGTTTGGACGCGTTAGCAAGGCAGCCTCCCTTGAGGGTGTATGCCAACGGGCGGTTCCGCGAATTCGTGATCAAATCGAACTCAACTCCATGGTTTGGGTGGATTTAATAACTCGGATGAACCCTTATTGCCATGAGAATTTTTGGGTTGATAGAGCTTAAATCCCCCGGGGCTAAGACGCATGTAGAACACACACGTTTTTTCATAAATATCGAAGGAAGTTGACTGTGAGAAGAGACAACAAGCCACTAGACTGATTTTTGGACTGTCGTGACACGGTAGAGAGCACCGTTTTCCTTCGTACGCAATCAAGTTATTCAATTTTTTCTTACGGGATAGACCTAAATGCGACGTTAAAACTTTTATGCTTATGCAAAAATGCCAAATTAATTAGAGGAATATTTTTCAAGAATCTTTCAAGTCTCATCCACTCATCTTAATTAAATACCAATCCGAATCCTCCCTAGTGGAGTCGCCAAATTATAGGCATCGTTTGAAGTGCGCCTACGTTAAAGCATGTGTGAATATGCTTGGCACTCATAGGATGTGGGAATTGACATAATACGATTAGGGACAAGGAAAGTAGGGAGTCGCCAACAAGTTTTTAAGGAACTTGTAAACCGTTCACGGATCATAAAAGGCAACCACGAAAAGGGACAACGATAGGCAACAACGATTGACCCGTGAAGGTTACACCCCATTCATAATCCATGAGATTACTAACTCCATATGATTCGGAACCACAAAAGAAGGATTGGGGATGATGGTAAGAAGTGAGTCATGGAGTTACATTCGCCCATATTGGCCTTGTTTTGGTTGTTTTTGTCCCTTGGGAGAGTTACGTCACAAAGATTGGTCCGGCTGAGAGGTACCTGCAAAACAACGGAAACTCCGGATGGTTGGAGCTCCGCCTCCGAAGATCAAGTTAGTAACTTGAAAAGGAATAAAGAGTGCGGAAATTTAGGTGGGGATCTGCTCGGATTCCAAGCTCAAATGCTTCTCTAATGAGAGAGAATGTAGGTGTAATAAATGATTGAATGTGTCCCCAAAATGGGGAAATATCTTCCTATTTATTGGGTCTTTGAAGAACGTGCCCCTATCTAGGTCACTTGACCTAGATTTTAGTGGGTTGCGCTGCTTTACGGCGCTCCTAGGGATTTGGGCCCTTGAAGGTCGCCATTTCAGAGGCTTATCCAAGGGGGCCACGTGTCAAGAGGATATTAGGCCACTTGGGCCATCCTGAACTCTCCACGTGGCCTCCTCTCATTGGTCCACGTGTCTAGGGTAAAAATACCCTAAACATTTGCCCCTCGCAGGTGTCACGTGCATATCACGTGGGGCATGTGACACGTGTTCACCTGTCAGAGGTGAACAGTAACGGATAGTAAAATTTAAATTTTAAACAAGAAATTTCCCCTGTTTTCACCTTCTATAAATAGAAGCTTACCCCCCCCCCCCCTTTTTCTCTCACCTTATTTTCATTTGACTTTTTAGAGATAGAAAGAGAGAGCTTTTAGAGAGAGATTCTCTGCCTCCGTCTGCGTCAGAGGTTTCAGGATTCCCGTGTGCTAGTGTTGTAACACCCGGTTCACCGATTGTAGCTGTTTTCAGATTAATCAGAGCTAAAGTAAGGTAACCGCCTATACCATTTTAGCTTTCCTTTTTTTCAAATTGTATACATTCTTTCTCCGCCTGTATACATAGTTTTAGAAATAAAAATGAGTTCTCAATCCACACACTCGGCACTGCCTTGGACACTCAGTCGGTCCCCCAGAACGGCTAAGTCTAGAACAGGGGTTGCCTTTTCTGGACTGTCAGAACCGATGTGCTCATCTCCAAATTCCTCCCTCTCTGTGTTTGTGCAGGACACAATGGCCAGAGTCAAACAAACGCCCAGAAAATCTAGTAGCCGGCGCACTATATCAGTGCCAGCCGATGAGGTTATTCCAGACGGGGAACAGAGGGATTTGGAGGAGAGTGGTTCTGATGAAGAGGATCCCTCTACCTCCGGGAGCTCAGGAGTACGAGAGGAAGGCGGAGAGGAAGCCGCCTCCTCTAATGGAACCGGTTCTGGCTCTGACCCGGATAACTTTGCGGCTGACTATCAGCAGCCGCCTAAAGTCGCTGACCAACCTAACCCAAAAAGGACTAGAATGCTGCCGGGTGACATCGCCCTGTTAAGAAGCGGCTTTAGGGCCTTTAAAGAGAAGCACCCCTTTGGAAAGGGGTGGGATATCATCGTTCCTCCCTTTTGACGCAGTAATGGCTTGGGACGATGACATTGATAATGCAGACCATTATTTTATCTGCTACGAGGCGGTAATAGAAGCCGGCCTCCGGTTCACCCTCCATACCAGAATTAGGAAAATCCTTAAAGGGTATGATTTAGGAGTCTAGCAGCTCACCCCCAATTCGTGGGTGAATATTCTAAGTTACATCGCCGCTCACGAGCTCCAAAACATAAATCCCAGTTTCTCCGCCTTCGCTCACGTGCATTATTTGAGCAAGGCACCAGGCGGTCATTATTTGATTTCTTCCCCAACTATGAGACACAACCAGACTCTCCGCCGGTACAACATAACGCCGGCTCTTCTGGGAAGGAAATGCCCTCTCCTGGAGCTATCTACTAAGGCCCGGGAGCAAATAATAGAGTCGGGCTTCTTTGAGACCACAACTGAGCCCATCGCCCATGGGGGATGGGACTCACATTATAGTTTCCAAAAACTGGATCCCCCATCCGGACTATTTCAAGGATGAATGCTTCTTGTCCGCCTGTGGGTTAAGTCCCATGTTTCCCAAGGGTAGATCAACTTACATCCGGAGTGTTTGTTATTTTATTTTTATTACAAACTTGCCATTATTTCTTCTAACCTTGAATTCTATTCTTGCAGCCGAAGCCTTGAAAATGGTCAATCCGGAAAAGACACCGGCTAAGTCAGCGGCGCAGCTGCGCAAGGAGGCAAATCTGGCCAAGAAGGCAGTCGTTGACGCAAAAGAGTCCGAAAAAGGCGGGGTAAGACCGCCTGAGTATATATTATTATTATTATTATTAGTTTTATACTAAGGCAGTTTGCCGGCTGCGTATACTTTACCACTTTCGTTTTGCAGGACTCTGCAAAGCGTGTACCCCGATCCTTCTCCAAGCTTTTCAAAAGGCAAGGAGAGGATCTAGAAAAGACTCCGGCTGCAAAGGTAGCCAGAAAAGACCCTCCCCGGTCAGATTCTTCTGCCAAAACCGATCGTCCAACGACCGGTGGCAAATCTCCTGTTGCGATGAAGATTTTGAGCGAAAGCTCAGAACGCTCAAAGCAAAAAGTGTCAGATGCCTCCACGGCTTCGAAGGCAGCCCGTGCGGCAACAACCGGGGAGGAGCAGAAGCCTACGCCCCATCCGGATACCCAAGGTAAGGGAGAGATTGAAATACCTTGGCCACTTGACTACATGAGGGTCAAGACTAAGGTAGACCCCTCCGGGGGTTCAGTTAGCAGCTGACAGCGGATGAATGTCAACTATGCTGCCTCTTACTCACAAAGTACTACTTTTGGTGCAGAATTAACATCCGAAGAGCCAGATCTTGCTGCTTTTGCAAAACTGATGGTGAGGACCCTCACCCGGTAAGAGAAGAACTCCATACCTGACTTGCAGGTAGTGGACTTCGACCGGATAATGGGCCAACTGGCTGAGGTAAAAAATCCCACAACACCAATATCTTTTCTTTATTTTAACTAAGTATATCATAATCCGGCTGCTCTTTTTTCAGGTAATGCTGAGAGTGGATGGACTCCGGGGCCCCTTCAGGCATAAAAAACAAGAAGAGGTAAATGACGCTAAACGGTGGGCCCTTAAAAACCTCAACTCTGCTAAATATGCTAATTATATGTGTGATTTAAAGATTAAAGAAGTAGAGGTGAAACAGGAGGAGCTGATCCGGAGCTTGACGGCTGCCAACGATGAAGCCACCAGCTGGGCTGATGACCTTGAGCAAAAGCTGAAGGATGCCAAATTTGAGCTCAAGGCATTAGAGGATGCTGATAAGGAAAACGCCCAATTCCGAGTAGACGTTTTCCGCCTGGGATTTGAGATCGTCACTCTGCAAAATAAGCAGTCGGACGAGCTTGCCCAAGAGCAAAAGCGGCTGATGGAGGAAAATGAGCGAGATAATTTAGCCCGAATGAAGATCACTTGGAGCCTCCTCTACCCAGATATAGACTTTGAGGTCTATAAACTAAGGTATGATTACGCCACTGAGGTGTATGATGCACAAGTGCTAGGTGAGGCTCCTCCACCTCGCTTCAAAGATTGGGCTGCCGAGCAGGGATATGAAGTCTCTGATATTGAGGAGCCGGCGACGGATCAGCGAAATGAAGGCCCTACTGGCTAAGATTAGCCGGAGCAGCAGCAACAACCTCAGCCCTAGGCGGGCCTCCCCTCATTCTGCGGCAGTATGCCAAACTGTTTCTTTACCGGCTTATATGCCGTGTAGTGTTGTATCTTTACCAACTATGGAGTTCGGTTAACATTTTATTTCTCTCTCTTCACCGGATGTAACTCTGGTTAACACTTTTTTTTAATTTTTGGAAAATATTAGAAATTTTATTACCAAAAGGAAAAGTTACAACTTACAAGAGCTAAGTTATAACAAACACCAAACTCCACAAGACCTGAAAAAATAGGCCAACCAACCACCAAACAGTTCAAGCTTAATCTCCTACCACCTTCTAGGAAGGGTTCAAGAGAAAGAGATAAGAACAACCTGAGCTCAAGCTTCCAGCCACCTTCTAGGAAGGGTTTTGGAAACTAAGCCTTGGAACACAAAAACAAACACAAAGCAGGACAAACCTGCAAACAAGAAACACCACTCCTACAAACTGTAAAAAAGAAAACCTCCACCTAGACTCAGCTGCAAAAGCAGCAGGACTAGACAACAGAAGGTCATACACCAGCTCAAAGAAAATAGCCAAGCTAAGCACCAGAAAGACAAAACAAAAAAACAAAGTGCTGAAAAAAAAAACAGCATTAACAACAAAATAGAAAAAGCAGCAGCAGCCACCCAAACCAAGCTTCAGCAAGCTTGAACAAGCAACTGCAAATAGCCTGCCAGAACAGTTACTGCAGAAACAACAACAAAAACCAGCAACAGCTGACTTGCTGACCAGAACAACAAAAGATTCAGCAACAGCTCAGCATTAGAGATCAGCAACAGCAGAACAGCAGTCAGCAACAGCAATAGAACTCAGCAACAATAGCAGATTTCAGCAACAACAACATTAAACAGCAATAGCAACAGAAACCAGCAGCAGCAACATAATTCAGCAACAACAACAAAAAAACAGCAACAGCAACAAAAATCAACAACAGCCTTCAGAATTCAAAATTCAGAATTCAGAAATCAGCAACAGAGCAGGCAGAAATCAGAATTCAGCAACAAAACCAGCAATAGCAGCAGCAAAACAAAACAGCAGTATCAGCTTCCTGATAAAATCATACAATCAAGTATTCGCTTCTCGCTGGGATTCGACAAGCTGAATGAAAGATAATATCCCTAACTAGGACATTAACAGGCTTGCAACAACAAGTAAACAAAACTGCATTCCTCTGTATCCAAATACCACAAACTTTTTCAGTGAAGGCAACTTGGATCACTTTGTTTTTCATTCTGGAACTTCTGTAGATTTTCTTCAACCATTAAATCACATCATCAAATTGCTGAACAAGCTTGGAAACATGTAAAATACTCAACACCTTGTTCCAAACCTGTCCAGAGTACTCACAATCAAAGAATAAGTGTTGAACTCTTTCATTGCTATTCAAGCAAAAGAAACACCTTGGATCACAAGAGATGTACCATTGAAGCAACCTATCCTTAGTGACAAGCCTATCTCACAAAGCTAGCCACAAGATAAATACACTTTTAGGAGTTGCCAAGTTATGACAAATGACCCTCTTCCAAGGAATCTTAGGGACTTGAGGCCTAATAGCAGCATAAAGCTTCTTTATTTTAATCTTATTGCCCTGTATGAAACCATCCCATCCCCCTCCGGATAACACTTATTCTGGCCTTTGTGCCATTTTGAATATTTATGAAGTATTCCGACTCAGTCGGTTGTTTATACATGTTTGCGTTTGAATTTTCAAATTTGAATTTCGCGTATATTTGCAATTCTTTAATATTTTGCCTAACTTAAAAAAGCATGCGGCAATTTGCAATCCGGGTGCTCTTGCCCCTTGACGGCTGTGTGGTTGGTTTTATTTCAAGTTGATTGCTTGGCTTGAAAACACTTTATACTTAGAGAAGTATGAGGTGTTTTTAGGCCAATCAATCACAATGGTGATTGCCCCAAGCCAAGTGCACAGCCGGCCATTAAAGCGGGTGCTTTGAGCCTCTTACCCAGACGGTAATATTCCGTCTGGGGTTATTACATAGCCATTACACAACCATTTGCCCCAATTGGGGGAGGGAGTGCAACTTTGGAATAAATAATCTAAGTGAGATCTTTAACCGCTAACCGTCTGATGCCTCGAGGCATCCGGTATTAGTTAACTTAACCGTTCTTTATAGATTATTCTGGTCAGACGACTATGAGTTGACCAATTTGGTCGTTCAATTTTCGCCGTCTGCATAGGTACGCAGAACCGACAAATAGTTTGTTCTCTACGACGATTGCACCTGAAGGGGTGTCGCCGGATGCCATTGTCCATATTGGGACAGGCGGTTTTATAAAATAAGCAACCATCCGGCCATTTGGCCTTTGGTCCCGTTTGAGACCGGTTGTGTAGCCACTAAGTGTTTTTGTACTTAGTTTTTCAAGCTGGCCATTGACCACGCGATATCATGTTTATATTAATTTTCAATTTAGTTGGTTTAAACAATTTGTCTGTCTGGGTGTCACCCAAGTGGAAGGGTAAATATAACATTAAATTTCACTAAGTATCAAACTTAGTTGATTAAACTTGGTAATCCGTCTGAGTATTACCTAGGCGGATGATTATATAATTGAATCTTCACTAAGTGTCAAACTTAGATAATCAAACATGAGTTCCGTCTGAGGATAACCCAGGCGAATAAGTAAATATAAGAAGAGCACAACAATTTTGCAAACAATGTCTGATTTCTCATTGATTGACTCACTGTTTACAAAAAATTTACATTTTCAGAAGTAGTACTTTTCTAAGTTATCTACATTCCAAGTTCTAGGTAGACGCCGGCCGTCTGGAGTTTCCAGACGGTAGGTGCCATCCGTGACTTTCTCATAAATCCGGTAGGGGCCTTCCCAATTAAGAGTTAGCTTTCTAGCTTCATTGGCCTTACCGGTTTCCTCCATTTTTTGTAACACAAAGTTGCCAACTTTCAAAGGGCGCTTGCGTACTTTCTTGTTGTAGGCTCTCGTCATTCTCAGACGGTATATCTCATGGCGCAGAGCAGCATTGCCCCTGCGTTCTGGGAGGGAGTCCAATGCCAGCCGCATGACTTCCCAATTTACCTCTTCATCATAGAGCATGACTCTAAGAGTCGGCTTGTAGTGTTCAATGGGCAAGACGGCTTCAGCACCGTATACCATAAGAAATGGGGTTTCACCGGTTGCGCCTTTGGCAGTAGTCCGGATGGCCCATAGGACATGAATATGCTCTTCTGCCCATAAGCCACCGGCTCTTTCAATTTTCCTTTTTATGCCGTCTGAGATGAGTTTGTTGAAGGCTTCAACTTGGCTGTTTGCTTGGGTTCGACCGACTGATGCAAAACAATGTGAGATACCGTGATCTCCTAACCAAGTCTTAAGATGAGGTGTTTCAAACTGAGGGCCATTATCAAACACCATAGAAATAGGTACCCCAAACCGGGTGATGATGTTCTTCCAAATAAAAGAGATGACATCCTATGTCTTGATGTTCTTTATGGGCTGTGGATTGCCGTCAGATCAGTAGCCGGGCGGTGAATAAGCTTGCCAAACCTCTGGCACTTGTCACATCTCTTCACCAACTCTTTAGCGTCTGCTTCAAGAGTAAGCCAAAAGTAATGCCGCCTGGCTCTAACGGCTAGGGATTTTGCCGCCTATATGAGAGGCACAGTACCCAACATGCAATTCTTCATGAACTTCTTTCCTCTTTTCTAGGGTAACACACTTCAATAGAGGTTTAAGGAAACTCGCCTTGAAGAGCTCTCCGTTTCTCAACTCGAAGTTTGCTGCTCGCTTCTTCATGACGGCTGCTTCCTATGGTGAATCAGGAAGTATGCCGTTTGCAAAATATGCCCAGATGCCATCTATCCAGGTAGAGCTTCGGTCCAGAATTCCAATGGGCTCTTCATATATATTTCTTTTTTCAAGAACTTCCCAAAGACTGACCGAGGCGTATCACAGCAGGCGGATGAAGCTAATTTGGACAACGCATCCGCCTGATTGTTATCCGACCTAGGCACGAGAATTAGAGGGAATTCCTTAAGTGCCCCAGCCTCCTCTTTGACTGCCTGAAGATATTTGATTAGAGCCGGATCAGTCGCCTCATATTTTCCCTCATACTAGCTTACGACCAACTGTGAATCAGAGTAGGCGTCAATTTTAGTTGCCCCTGCTGCCTTACACATGCGAATTCCGGCTAGTACGGCTTCATATTCCGCCTCGTTATTTGAGGCTTGAAACTTGAACCGCAGTGTATATTCAAATCTATCCCCCTCAGGGGTTACATATATAATTCCTGCACCGTAGCCGTTCTTCGTCGAGCTCCAATCAGCATACACTTTCCAGACCTGATCTATGTTATCCAGAGGAACCGGTCGTGTCATTTAAACAATGAAGTCGGCAAACGCCTGACCTTTCACTACTCTTCTAGGTTCCAAAGTGATTTCAAGACTTTCCATTTCAATAGCCCATTTTAACATTCCGCCGGATGAATCCAAGGTAGACATTAGCCGCTTGAGAGGCTGATCGGTGTAAATTACCACCGGATGGGCCAGAAAATACGGCTTCAATTTCTTGAAGGCCATATACAGAGCAAGGCCAAAATTTTCAACCATAGGGTACCGGAGCTCAGCATTTTTTAGGACATGGCTAATGAAACATACTGGGAGCTTAATGTCGTCTCTCTCAGCAAAGAGAACATCACTGAGGGCATGATTTGAGACGGCTAGGTACATGTATAACGACTCTTTGGGCAGAGGGCTAACAAGCCTTGGCAAAGAGTGCAGGTGTTCTTTTAGCTTTTGAAAGGCTGCGTCAACGTCGTCCCCCCATTCAAATCTGGTCTTCTTCCTGATTGCTTGGAAGAAGTAAAGGCATTTGTCACCTAACCGGCTAAGGAACCTCCCCAATGCCGCCAGGCAACCGTTTAGTCTTTGCGCTTCCTTGACAGTGCGGGGTGACTTCATGTTAATTACCGCCTGTATCTTCTCGTGGTTAGCCTCTACCCCCTTGATTAATTAGGAACCTGAGAAAATTCCCAGACTCAACACCATAGACGCATTTCTTAGGATTTAACATAACCTTATGCCGCCTGAGTGTGGTGAAGGTTTCTCGGAGATCAGCAAGGTGATCCGCCTGCTGCTTGGATTTGACTATCATGTCATCAATGTACGCCTCCACATTCCTCCCAATTTGATTAATGAAGACCGTATTAATCATCCGTTGGAATGTAGCCGGCGCATTTTTCAAGCCAAACGACATCACAGTGTAACAGAATACCCCTTGATCAGTGACGAAGGCCGTCTTCTTTTGATCTTTCTTCTACAGGGGTATCTGATGGAAGCCGGAGTAGGCATCCATGAAAATCATCAAGGCAAGCCCGGCTGTCGAAACGACCAGACTGTCGATCTTTGGAAGTGGGTAACTGTCCCTAGGACATGCCTTGTTGAGGTTTTTGTAATCAACACACATATTCCAGGTACCATTCGGCTTCTTTATAAGCACAACATTCGCCACCTAGTCGGGGAAATTACATGGCCGAATGAACCCAGCGTCTAGCAGCTTTTTTATCTCGGCAGCTGCAGCCTGACTTCTTTCCTCGCCGTGCTTTCTTTTATTTTACCGGATGGGCTTCTTTTTAGGATCCACGGCGAGTTTGTGGACAGCAAGATCCGGGCTACCGCTTGGCATCTCTTCCTCCTCAAAGGCAAAAATGTCTTTGAATTCCTTCAGTAGGAGGTGCAGATCTGCACTCAATTAACATGAGCAGCCGTTCCATCCTTAACCGTACGCTCTGGAAGGCTGTCGTCCAGAGGTATGTCAATATAGTCTCCAGCCGGTTAGGGACGGAGCTCCGTTGACCTTTCCCCGGTCAGTGATTGCTATTTTTTCTCCTTCTACATCTCCACCAGCAGCGGTGCCTTTCTTTTCTTTTCGGTTGCTTATAGGGCTGGGGCTGGGTCGGCATCCTTGACACTGTCAAGGTCTATTGGTTCCTGCCCTTGACTTTCATGAGCCACATTATCTTTGACGACTGAGAGGTAGCACTCTCGCGCCGTCTTCTGATCCCCATTCAAGGAACCAACAGAGCTGTCATCCTTCTTATACTTGATGAGCATGAGAGAAGGGATAATTACAGCCTTGGCTTCGTTGAGGGTGGGCCGGCCCAGAATAATGTTATAGGCGGTCAACTCCTCAACGACCAAGAACTTGACAACCAGGTGTCGTCCTTTTCCTTTCTCATCCAGCCGGATTGGTAAATCAACCCTTCCGACTGGTTAAAACCATCCCACCCCTAAAACCAACCAAGGGATGAGTAACCGGATGTATGCTGCTGACGTTGTATTTCAGCTTTTGCAGGCACCGGAGACTGATGATGTGTGACTTGCTGCCGGTGTCAATATGGATTCGTCCAACCAGCTGGTTGGCAACCTTACATTCAATGACAACCGGATCGTCATGCGGACGGCGAACACTGCCCCTGTCCTTCTCAATGTTTAAAATGTCTGGGAAGGAGGAGCTGGCAGACGCTTGCTCGTCATCATCTTTGTCCATCTTTCGAAGATGGCTCTTGGTGCCCTGGATGGTAGGGCCACCGCATGAGAACCCGCCCGCTATGGTGTAGACCGACTCCTTATTAGTGTCCGAACTACTAGCAGGCTGGGGTGTCTTAGACGACTGCCCCGGGTTCTTCTTATTAGTCCCTTTGGACTTGGAGATATAGAACTTTAACATCCCTTTGTTAGCTAGACGGTCCAACGCCCGTTGAAGGCTGAAGCAGTTGTTGGTGTCATGGCCAACTTCCTCATGGTATTGGCAGAATTTACTTTTGTTCCTTGATTGAATGGAACATTTCATTGGATTCGGCTTCTCTAGTGATAGCCGGTCCTTGATCTCTATGAGGATGGTGTTGCAGTCCTTGTCAAACTCGTACTTAGGGACGTACGGTTTAAATTCTTTCTTCTTCTTCTGGGACGGCTGGTCAGAATCACTAACCGCCCACATTTCTTTTCTTTTCTTGCTCTCTTCTTTCTTCTTGGCCGGATGAGCAGGCCGGCTATCTTTCTGCTTGTCGGACTCCTTAAAGTCCGACTGGTTACCAGGCGAGCAGAGGTCGGTTGCTTGAATATAGCTTTTTGCCTCCCTCAGGGCCGCCTGTAAAGTGAAAGCTCCTTTTCTGACTAGGTCAAACTTAAAAGTCTACCCGTCTCTCAGACCCTTGAAGAAGTCCGTAAAAGCTACCTCGTCAGAAAGTCCTTGAATCTGGATTCTGATCAGATTGAACCGCCTGACATAGGAACGGAGTCTTTCTCTCTCCCCTGCTTAATGGTGCTCAAGTCAAGATTTGTTTTCTTTGCAGGGATGTTCATTGAGAAGTTGGAAGCAAATAGGAAGGCAAGCTTCCTGAAATTATCAATGGACCCGGCTGGCAGGTTGCCAAACCATTGTTGGGCAATGCCCTTCAATATAGCCGGGAAGTTTCGACACCAAGTGACATCATCCAATCCTTGCAAGTAAATGAGGTTGGTGTATGCCATGAGGTGATCTTCTGAATTGGTGGTACCATCATAGGTACCTACCAACACATTTTTAACCTTGGCCGGATGTGCCGCCTCGGTTATCTCTCGGGTTAACGCAGAAGGTTGCTCACCCAAGCGGAGCAGAAAAAGCTGCCAGTCTAGAGGTTGGACGTTGTTGTATGCCGCCTGTCCTCCAAAGAGGGCCGGCTGCATGAAATAAGGAGGATACTGACCATAGACATGAGAAAGTACATACGGTGTAGTCCCAATCAACTTAGGACCAGAATGGATGGTATTACCGCCTGTCTGACTCTCATGCAAGGAAAGTGCATTCCCTGTAGAGGTGTTGTTGAAGCTGTCTGGAAAGTTCGACGTAGAAGCCGACTCAGACAACTGTTGGTTCCTCCTGCGGGTGATGATCTCCCGGGCATCAGGATTTGATTTTTTACTTCCCACCAGCTGTTGAATCCGGTGGGGGTTGTTGGTATTCCTCCTAGGCAGAAGAATTTTGGGCAAATCAATGGTCCCGGTTGCCTTCTCCTTTGGATGAGGAGTTGGCTGCCGATCTCTGACTGACTTCCCCTTCTCCTGAGGAGTCTTTTTTCCGCCTGACCCCTACTCGGGCCAGCCCAACTCTTAGAGATCAGATCTTTGATTTCACCCTTGAAACTTGTCATGAACATCATGAGTTTGTCTCGGGTGACGGGAGCTGATCCACTTTCCGTATGGGTTTCCCCTTCCGGCTGCCCAGGCGGTCGGTTTGTACCCGCCGTATGGGTGTCTCTGGGCCGCATGCGCTTGGTTATCAGAGAGCCATCATCGGCTATATAAGTTTCAACCTGAGGATCTTCGTCCTCCTGATCAGTGAAAACTTCCGGGTCGTCGCCCAAACGCTTAGGGGGTGGTACAAACTCTTGAACCATCTTCGAGGTACTCTCCCCACAGACGGCGCCAAATGTTTTGGGTGTTTTTGTCCCTTGGGAGAGTTACGTCACAAAGATTGGTCCTACTGAGGGGTACCTGCAAAAAAAAGGAAACTCCGGATGGTTGGAGCTCCGCCTCCGAAGATCAAGTTAGTAACTTGAAAAGGAATAAAGAGTACAGAAATTTGGGTGGGGATCTGCTCGGATTCCAAGCTCAAGTGCTTCTCTGATGAGAGAGAATGTAGGTGTAATAAATGATTGATTGTGTCCCAAAAAAGGGGAAATATCTCCCTATTTATAGGGTCTTTGAAGAACGTGCCCCTATCTAGGTCACTTGACCTAGATTTTAGTGGGCTGCGCCGCTTTACGGTGCTCCTAGGGATTTGGGCCCTTGTAGGCCGCCATTTCAGAGGCTTATCCAAGGGGGACACGTGTCAAGAGGATATTAGGCCCCTTGGGGCATCCTGAACTCTCCACGTGGCCTCCTCTCATTGGTCCACATGTCTAGGGTAAAAATACCCTAAACAGGCCTCTACTCGATTCTTATAGTGAAAAGTGATTCCTGCAATCTCAAAGGCATAAAAACAAAATACTCAATTCGCTCCAAACTATTATTAAGCTAAATTGGATTAATATTAATGCAACATATTATTCTAAAATATTGTGATCACTTGAATTAATAACAAGATTAAAAAGCATCCTAAACCGGTTGCCCAAATTATCTTATTAGGCGTGATTTTCAATTACATATTCCCTTTAAACATGCAATATGGTGATCAATAAATATAATAGAGTAAACTTTAATATTGGAAGCAATTAAACAATAATATTGTTAGTCAAATAAAATAATAATAAACCTAATCTTGATATTAGAATATTAAAAAAAAATAAGTAATTAAATTAATTACTCACATTCCGCGCGTTCCTTTAAATTGCTACATCATGAATCAATTTTTAGTAACTTTATTAAGTAAAATATAAATCAAATATAAATTAAATTAAATAAATGTAGATTTGATTTGGTTCAAACACTCAGTTATTTATACCTTTCACGCCTTGGTTTAAGGACGGAACCTCGGGTTAAGTATTGAATCCTTGGAGTGCTTAAGGGAAGAATGGTGTAATTAGGAATATAGGTTTAAAGCTTAGAATATGGGAGAGAGAGAATATGATGATTTTTTGGTGTAAAAGAGAGAAAAAGAGAAGGATTTCATGCCCCGAACTGCACAAACGAGGGGGAGTACTTATAGGGAAAATGAGTAGGGGGAACACGCGGAACGCTAAAAAGATAAAAACCCTAAAAAATAACACCGTGACGTGGAAAGAGCACCGTGGCATGATGCCAGGCACCGTCAGACGAGGGAAAATCCTGTGACGCGGTGGACAACTTGAGTGACGCGGGAAATATTTTACCTACGGGAAGTGAAAACGCGTGAAGGGTTTCGCGAAAAAGACACGAGAAACTTCTGTAAAACGGCACACATACCGTGACACGGCAATGTCCACTGTGGCACGGTATAGTACATCGTGACACGATATGGGTAAACGCGGAAATTACACGGAAAAAGCACCGTGACACGGTGAGAAATACCGTGTCATGACAGCACGTACCGTGTCACGGCAACATGTACCGTGCCACGGTGGAATTTGACACGAAAAAGCTTCAAAATGGCACCGTGACATGATGTACAGTACCGTTTCAAGGCACCAAGAACCGTCAGATGGGGGAAGGCACCGTCAGATGTGGCACACTCCCGTGACACGGTGCTTTTGCAGTGTGCGCGATTATTCCAGTTTTTTACCCGTTTTTAAAATCATCATAACTTTTGATCTGTAACTCAGAATAAGGCATATAATATATCATTAGGAATATTATCAAGTCTACTTTGCTAAAATATTAGAATCAGGTCAAAATTTTTTGTACATTTAAAGGTATGGCCGTTTTAGTGGAAGGGTGTCAGTTTTGGGCCGAGTTTAGTGTTTTGCTCATATCTTTTTCGTTATAGCTCGTAATTGGGCTTATGATATATGGTTTGAAAGATTTTTTTAAGGCCTATCTAACAAAATAATAATTTGATCAAAATTATATATCCATAAAATCAAGTTCTCTAGGTTTTGCGATGTGGACACGAAAAGTGGAAAATAGGTTATCGTTTAGGGAAATTAGCTAGAAATTTGATTGGTTCATGAAATATATTATAGAACATGGATTTAAGCACTCCAAAGATTAAATAATTAACCTGAATAATAATGGAGGTGAAAGGTGTTCAACATCGATTTTGGTTTTGGGGAGACAGTTTTAGGTGTCTACATAAACTATATTCAGTTATGGATAGAATTATCTTCTAACTGTCTTTGTAGTATATGTCTAAGGCTCTTAGCCTCAGTAGGAGCTATGTGGCTCAGTGGGAGCTCATCGGATTAGCAAGAACTAGGTGGCTCATTGGGAGGGAGTTGGTCCCTCGATCTAGACGCCATACTGGCGCTACTTTGTGAGGTAAGACTTGTATCTTAACTTGAGTAATGATTTAGCCGAATGTTTTCTAATTTCTTATTTTTGTTTGGGCCAAATGCAGGCTAAGCTGCATGTGAGTGGTCATACAAAGTCACTCAACGACAAGACCAAAGAGGTAAAGCTAGTGAATGCTCGGGCCGCATCTTCCTTAGACAAGGCTTAGTTGGATATTGCCCAAAATGAGATTCTAACACTTGACATGTTGTATTCCCAAGAGTTAGCCAAACTGCAAGTCTAGCATAATTTGGATGCGGCAAAGAGGCGGATCAATGAGATCCAAGATGAGGTTAAGGGCCTCAACAAGAAGCTGGAGCCCCACAAGGAAGCATAGGACACAGGTGAGATCCTAGAGGGCCAGGTTAAAAACTAAAGGGTCGGCTGCATAACAAGGAAACTCAGCTAAAGGCCAACTATAGGTCCTTAGTTGAGGAGGAGAAAACGGCCTTGGTTAAACAAATTATGGAATATAATGAAGCCATCATGCGTGCGGCTTGAGCAGCATTGCAGCCGTCCGCCGACTATCTGATTTGGAAAGCCAAGTTTGATGCGGCGAATGATGAGTTTAATGCCCGACTCTTACGGGAAACAGAGGAGGAGGTGGCCAATGCTAGAAATGAGGGGTCCGACTCCTCAGATGATTCGTCCTCCGGGGACGAGGGGGATTTGGTGGAGGAGGAAGAGAAAAAGGAAGACCAGTCGCCAGAGGACAAGGCGGCTGCCAATGTTAAGAACCTCTCCTAATCTTTTAAGCTTTTAGGTATCTTTTCATTGGCCAGATGGCAAAATACTTTGCTTTTCCGGCCTGTGTGCCGAGTGGTGTGTATCTTTACCGACCGAGGTGTCGGGTAATTCAACAATTTCTGCCTTTGCCAACTAACATTCGTAGTCGTCAATTTTAACGACTGTTTGTTTATTTATGAATCATCTAGTACTTTGACCGTTTTATTTATATTAGTGCTTATGCTTTGCTGTAAAATGTTTAAGGCTTTCAAATTTTTATGCGTATAATTTTTGGCTAAGTATTTTTAACCTGTATACAATTCAATTTTCCTTGCCCATGACCGGATGTCGGTTAGTTTAAAAAAATGGATTGATTAACTTAGAAATTATTGATACTTTAAACAGTATGCATGGTTTCTAAGTCAAGCAATAACTATGTTGATTGCCCCAAACCAAGCGACATACGGCCATGTAGAACATATGATTTTAATAACTTAAATGCATTAGGCCAAAGGCCTCATGAGATTTTATTAAGCCGCAAAATCTTTTGACTTGTCATATTTTTTGAGAAAATAATCGTCCGCCTGCCTTGCCCCAAGCGAGGATAGGCGGTTTAATAGCCTCTAAAATTAAATAGTAGTCGCTTTCCGCCTGTACTAGAACAATCCGAAAAACTCAGTACTTTTTATATTTCAATTTAGATTATCAAAGGACTACGAGCGTTGCCTTAATGAATTTGGTAAGGTCGCTTGTTTTTTTTCATAGAGCAATGTACCACCTGTTTTTGGTCTTTTTACCCATGCCACATGGTCCAATAAGACCTCGACATGTGTCATACCCTGGTTTGTTCGAATTGGGCCAATCTCTATTCGACCCGTGTCCTTCCTTGAGCTTGGGAGAAAAAGGAGGCCTTCAATGGCCCTAACCCCGAGAAAGCCGTAATTCTACGCAACCAAGAATAATTAGGTAAGAGTGACCAAATCTGGGGCACATTTTCTAATGACCCTATATATAGGGAGATTTCCCCCATTTTTAGGGCATCTACAATTATGACAGCATACTTTACATTTTCTTACATCAGAGAATCACCTGATCTCGAAATCCGAGAAGACCTCATCTCTTTTTCCGCACTTTCTCCCGTTTATATTCAAGTACTAACTTGATCGTCGAAGGTGGAGCTCTAACCACCATGAGTCTCCGTTATTTTGCAGGTACTGGCCGCGTACAACCAGTCTCTGAGCTGTAACTTTCCAGAGGGACAAAAATACCAAAAAAATTTGGAGGCGTCTATGGGAAGAGTACCTCAAGGATGGTTCAAGAGTCTCCACTACCTCCTGACCACCCGGTTATTCAGCCGGAGGTATTTACTGACAATGAGGATTATGATCCTCATGTTGAAACCTACATAGCCAAGGATGGTTCTCATATTACTAAGAGTATCCGTCCCAAAAACACTTTAGAACGGAGTGCAAGCAAGGCGGGTACAAGCAAACCCCCTGGTCACCGGAAGGGGAAACCCACACGGTAGGCGGATCCGCACCAGTCACTCGGGACAAAATCATGAAATTCATGACTAGTTTCATGGATGAAATCAAGGATCTAATCACCAAGAGCAGGGCTGGCCCAAGCAAGGGTCGGTCGGCAAGGAAGACTCTACTTTAGAGAGGAGAATACCAGCAAGGGATAGACAGCCAACTCTACATCCAAAGGACAAGGCAGCCGGGACCCTTGACTGGTCCAAGATTCTTCTGCCCCAACAGAATACAAGAAATCCCCGTTGGAGTGAACAAAAAATCAACTCCTGATGCTCGGGAAATCATCACCCGCATAAGAAGTCAGCAGCTGTCTGAGTAAGCCTCTAACTCGAGATTTCAAGACAGCTTCAAGAATACATCCGTAGGAATACTCAATCCTTGCATGAGAGCCATATAGGTGGTAATACCATCCATTTTGGCCCTCAGATGATCAGTAATGCACCGTATGTACCCCCTATGGTCTACGATCCATATTACCCTTATTTCATGCAGCCGACCTTCTTTGGGGGCTAAGCAACATATAACGTCCAACCTTTTGACTTGCAGCTCCGACTGCTCAAACTTAGTGAACAAACTTCTACGTTCACCAAGGACATAATTGAGGCTGCACAGCCGACCAAGGTTAAGAATGTGTTGGTGGGTTCTTATGACGGTACCACCAACCCGGATGACCACCTCATGGCCTACTCCAACCTCATGCACATGCAGGGGCTGTAGGATGCTATGTAGTGCCGGTGCTTTCCGGCTACATTGAAGGGCATTTCCCAATAATTGTTTGGCAACTTGCTGAAAGGAATAGTGTCCTTCGAACAAGTGTATTATTTTGATAGTGGGTTCAGAATTATTAGAAAGCCAATTGTTCCAGGTAGGGATCCAAGGGTTCTGCCGGGTGAGCTGGGTCCCATCAACAATCTACACACGGAAGCACACGTAAACTGCCCTCGGGGGTGGCTCGAGGAACCCCATCCCTCCAAAGCATCTGTTAGAGAGTGTTTTTGAGAGAGAAGGTGTACTTAGAGAGCTTTAGAAAGTGTAATAACTTGAGTGTCTAACCTCTTTTCCGCTGTACCTTACGCTCTATTTATAGGCGTACTATCTCCTTTATGGAGAGTCTAACCTGGTCAGCCCTACGGGCTGACTTCGTCAGGCTGGAGAGCCCTTCTTAGCTACTTTCTCGGCAGTGAGTGCGCACCCATAAGGCTGGGCGATAGTTCACCGGGAGCTATCCTATACAACTAACCCTCAAGAGGTGGTATGAGATCACTCATGTCGACTCTTATATGCAACGTAATCTTTTTAACTAAGCCTAGCTGAAAGGAATAGCTCCACAAGAGCTATCCCCTACAACTAGCCCCCAAAGAGATGGCGTGAGGTTCATTCATGCCAGCTATTCTAAGCGTGTAGCCTTATTGGTTGTGGCTCAACAGGTCGTCTAGCTAAATTATCCTGCAGAATCCTAGCCCCTCAAGTCTCTAGGTTGTTGTTGTGATCCAGAGACTTGGGAGGTAGGTCCCGCTTTTGATGACGATGCCTTTGCTGTCGCATGAATATTGTGTTGGCTCTATTTCTGCCCGCTAGACGCATATTCGTCTAGGACTTACTTGGACTGCAGGGGGAGTTTATTATAACTCCCGCAGAAGTATGAGAAATGACGAGCTGGCGGAGAGCAATTTCGGTCACTCCAGCTGATGTTTGAGAAATGACGAGCTTGCGGAGAGGAATTTCGATCACTCCCGCTGAAGTTTGAGAAATGACGAGCTTGCGGAGAGGAATTTTGATCACTCCCGCTGAAGTCTCAGAAATGACGAGCTTGCAGAGAGGAATTTCGAATACTCCCGCTGAAATCTGAGAAATGACGAGCTTGCGGAGAGGAATTTCGATCACTCCCGCTGATGTGGTTTTTTTTTTTGGCGGGAACGATATTTTCATGAGTGGGACACGTGTTGATGATCCAAGCCGTCAGTTTTAATTTATTGAAGTGATATGGCGGTTTAGCTTTGCTTCGTTTCTAACTGCCCCTTCACTCCGCATTAAATTCACTGTCCCCTACTTTTTACTCATTTGTTTTACTTCACTTATTTTTTTCATCTTCCCCTCTTTATTACTTTTTCACTTCAAAATCTTCGCTCTTTATTTCTCCTCTTCAGGTGCTCATGTTCCTCCATTGTTGTGGTAAGTTTCCGCTCTCTTCGTCTTTGTTTTTTCTTCAACTTTTTGCCATATTCGCTTTTCTCTTTTATTTTTCCGCTCTTACTTCTTTACTAATTTGTTTCTTCTTCTGTATTTTCTTACTGCAGTTTCAAACTTTGTTTTGTTTAGGTTTTTGCGTCCGCCATTGTTGTTTCTGCAACTTTTTCCTAAAAGTACTTACTTTGTACCTTTTTGTTGTATGTATTTTCCTAATTTCGCCTCTTTTTGCGTTTTTGCTAACCAAGGTTGTATCTTTTGATTGACCCTAATTGAATTTGCCCAATTTTTTTTTTGCTGTTGTAACTGCATTCCTGGTTCTTTCCTTTTATTCCTTCATTGTTCTTGTTTCCTTAGACTGATCTTCGATTTGCGGCGCCCCATTGATTTTTTCTTTTCTTCGTGGGCGTTTTGTCTTTGTAGATTTCATAATGTCCGACGCTTTTGATAGTCAAAACATAAGTGAGCCTCAAGTGGCCACTGAATCAGATTCTACTTCCCGATCATCTCCTTCACGTGAGCGCCCTGCGCACACTCCTCCTGTTTCTCTTTCTTCTTCCCCCACTCCTATACAAATGGTTATGCCTTCTTCCTGTCCCCCCGCTACGAGCGGGACGGGTACTGCTGCAACAGCTACTACTGCATTTGGGTCGGGCAGTAGTCGTCCCGCTGAGGGTAGTGCCTTTCGCCCTTTCCAGCGTGAGCCTCGCCTTGATTTCTTTGATCCCTACTGCGAGCGAGTGCTTATTAAGGATGGGATTCCTTTATCCCACCTTACACGTTTAAGGCTACGCGCAAGGCGTCATAAAATATTAGCTGATGCCTGTAGACACCCATTTGTGTCTCCCCAAAACCAAACCCAGTGATGAGTACCTTTCACGTCAAATTGTGATCGAATGAAGTGAAAGTGTGGAAAGTCTAGTGTTGCGGATAGTTTTAATTTCTTTTCTTTTCTTTTCTCTCTATTTTTGAAAACCTATTTTAAGAAAACAGCCAATCCAGTTTGGTTGGTCCATGATATGGGTCTAATAATTGTGTAGGTTGATGGGGTTTGAAAAGAGCTTTCCAACGATATATTATAAGCCTAATTCCGATAAATATTGAGGAAGTTATGGCCGAATTACTAAACTAGGCGTGGTTTGAGCCTTATATGCGGCCCAATGATCTAGAGGAGGGCCTAATATGGATTTATCATTCCTAATGCAACTAGGAATGGTTTTAGTCTTCTAGATTCTTCTAGAAGGTTCTTTTCATTCCTAATTCAATTAGCATTGATTTTTTGAATTTTAATTAGAATAAAAGAGTGTTTTTAAGGAAAATACGATTTTATCCTCCTGTATGGTTAAATTTTATCTGATTTTAGAAAACGTGTAAAAAAAGCTGATTAGCGCCTAACGCCAACATTAGCGCCTGACGCTAAGCTTGGCAACTGGCACTAGCGTTAGCGTCTGGGGCTAACGTCAGCGTCTGGCGCTAACTTTGTTTTTTCACGTCAGAATTCTGGTTCGATTTTCTATCTTTTTAGCTGATTTTCTCTATAAATTGCCTCCTAAAAATTCAGTTTTCAATCATCAATTCTCTTCTCTCATCTCAAATCTACAATCTACAATCATCAGTTCTCTAATTCTCTTCTCTAAGGCTTATTCTTTCTCTATTTTCTAAACCCACCCTTTTTCATACAAAATTCTGATTCACAAGATCTAGAAACACCTAGCATAATTCGAAGTTGTCTTCGCTCTAGACGTGAATGGTTTTAATTTTGAGGGGTTGGTCCCAAATCTCTATTTCAATTGTTTAATTTAATTGTTGTTTAATATAATCCTTGAAGTTACTAACGTGTGTATTTTGTTATTAGAAAGAGGTACGAGGCATCCAAGTAAGTGCTTTAATGGTTTTCATTGATATTATGATGTAGAAATAATGTCTAGGTTGTTATTATAAATTCCTAGTATCATGTTAGGATGCTTTTATTAATTTGATGTTTAGGGTGACAACAATAAATTCCTAGTATCATGTTTAGGGTAAAGAACATAATGTCAATTATGATTTCTATGATGCCTTTTATTGTCTTTTCTAGTATCATGTTAGGGCTAAAGCTATAATTTTTAATGTTTAGTGACATGCTAGGGTTTGTTATTAATCTTGTTAGTATCATGCCTAGGATCTTGCTATGCTTTAGCTTTAATATGATTATTTTGATTATGATTATGAATATTATAATTAATGTTTTGATTATAATGTTGCTTGATATTTATTTTTATTGCTTGATCACGCCTTTTATGCATGTTTAAAGAGAATTGGTACTTGTAATCACGCTTAATAAGATAATTAATAATCTTTTTTATGGTTAATTTGATTATAATTCAAGTGATCGCCAACAATAGATTTATTTGTGCATTAGTATTCAACCAACATAGATAAACAGGTTTAGGGTAATCGTATTGATTGCATGTTAGTTAGAAAGCGCACATGAATATGATCAGAATAAAGTAGAGGCCTATTACTAGGGCAGGTTCAATCTCTTTTAGGTTGGATTTGTACCTTCATCCCCGAACTACCAGTCATGGTTCCAAACCTATTGGAGTTGACGATATCCTGGATAGTTAAGGGGTGTAGCCTTCACCCTGTGAACAGTTTACAAGTTCCTAAAACTTGTTGGCGAATCTTTTGCTCTATCTTCTTTCCCTTCGGACGCCACCGTACTTTAGCGTATGATCACAGTAGGGTTCAAGCTAGGGATAACGCTTGAAATATTCCCTACAGTTTTTGGCGACTCCACTAGGGAGGATTTTTATTTTAATTCCTGAAAATTATTTTGGCAATGATTTATAATGAGTGGATGAGACTCGAAAAGTTCTAAGTATTTCATGTGCGTAATTTTGATTAACATTTTTGTCATATGCATAAAAAAGATCTCGTTGGAAAGACCATCTGCAATGAGTTAAAACATAGGATTTTTACACGTAGGAAATTTGAGGAATATCTTTCACTACAAGGATCGAAATAATGCTGCGCGAAACTGGAATATTTTATCGAGCACGAAAAGCTGCTCTGGCATGTAGGAACTAGCGTCAGTGAACAAAGATTAGCGCCAACATTTTGACATTAGCGCCAGGCGACAACCTATGTCGCCAGGCGCTAAAGCCAAAAAGTGGTGCTGGCCTATGTTTGTTGGCGCCAAGTTCTTCCAATACCGAGCCAGAAATATGCGTTCTAATTTTGATCAGTTTTTAGCACTGTTTGCTTGATTTTACTTCCTGATTAAGTTTTTCTCACTTTTCTGAAACCCATATGTGTTCTACATATGGACATAACCCTCTGGGAATTCATGCTCCATCTACCTGATTGAACGCTCTGAGCAACAAAGAGTACATGCGAGAATGTTGAATTTACCAAACTCGCGGTGTCCCATCTACAAGCGCCAACCCTTCACGGTTAGGCTTCCGCGTGGTGCATCCGGACAATTAACCATGGACCCTCTATTGACTAACCCATATCCCGAACTTTAAAGAACTAGAGGCATGGTGAGGTTAAAAACTCATTGCATCATGTTGTGCCTACTTGACTAATTGTGCATTATTGGTTGTGTATACTCTATGTATTTTTTCCTAACCGTTTGTTTGACTTGTGCTAAGATTAAATAAATTGATATGAATAAAAGAAGTTTGCCTAATTGAATGATTAAATATTTAATTTAAGTAAATAATGTTTAATATTTAATCAGATTAACTTAGTACAACTTTAGGCATACCCTGTAGAGTAATAATACCGAAAACAGTTTCAGATCGACGCTCCAGCAATGGCGCCAAAATTTGAACTGTAGTGCCACTCTGTGGAGTGTAGCACCTGGCAACAGTCCTATCGTCTGGCGCTACACTACAAAGAGAGGCGCCAGTCATGTCGTTTTGGCGACAGTTCGGTTTATCGCTCGAGTTATCACTTTATGTCTAATTGAGCAGTTTTCCAGTCAATTCTGTTAATTTTTACTGGTAATTATACCTTGTTAATCATTAATCGAGTCTAAGCACTAAGTCTTATGGTCTTAGACATGAGTCAAAGCATGTCCCTTACACTCACACTACTATACACTTTGACCATGTCTAAGGGAGTATTGTATGCGCGTTTTTTTTCATCAATTTTTTTAAGGGGGGTAAGTCGGATATTAATCCTCCAAATAAATCAACTTATTTAAACCCTATACATAACTCCCAAAAATATACGCCTTATTTTTGCAAAAAATATGCACCTATTTTTTATTTTTCTCTTTCAAACCGTAAAGTCAAGGTCAATTTGAGTCAAATAATTAAGACAAAAATGGTTTCATTTACAGTGCGTGGTCAAGAAAGGAAGGGCGTTTAATCAGAGACAGTCTTTTTATCCAAGTCCAACTTTTTGACAAACCCATCGCTTGTAAGAGGAAAGCTAAGACAATAATGGCAACTCAAGAGGAAGTCAATGAGCTTAGGAACAACCTGATCACCATGACTGAGGCGTTAAAGTTTCTAACCCTCAAGATTGATGATCCAGTGAAACAACAACAGATGGACCTCATGCAAGAGAGTCTTAGGAAACTGTCTAGTGACTACAAGTTTAAAGGGATTAGCTCACAATGGGTCTCGGTGGACAAGGATCTTCTTCCGAAGAAGTCCAATGCCAACGACATCCCAAAATTCAAAGCAACTGACAACCCTTACTTTCATTTAAGAGCCATCGAAACAATAATGAGTATTAAGGGTATCGACAAGAAGGTATTTCCCTCTCTGTTCTCAATATCTCTCGAAACCGTTTGCCAACAATGGTTCTTTTCTCTTGAGAAAAAAAGAACCTCTACTTGGGAGTCCATAGTAAACGCTTTCATTGATAGATACAAATGCAATATTCAAGTTGAGACCGACTGTAAGGAACTTTAAATCCTCAAGCAGAAAGAGAATGAAGGTGTCACCTCTTTCTTTAATAAATGGAGAGAAACATCTGCTAAGATAATTGAGGTGCCAAGCGAAAAAGAGTCCGTAAGGTAATTCGTCAAAAACCTTCAAGAGAAGTACTCCAAGCATCTCAAATACAAAAATAATCTCCATACCTTCAAGGCCGTCTACGACATCGGAATTAATATTGAAGGCGACCTGGCTAAGTTGATAGCTGCTAAAAATAACTCCAATAGTGGCTGGAAAGGCAAGAATAACAACAATCCTTCTTCTTCCGAAACCACCCAATCCAATAATGTTGGTACCTTTAACTTAATTGAAGTCCTTGCTACGAATAATCAAGGACAAAAGAAACCATTTAGGAGGAACTTTACTCCTATTGGCATGAGTTATGACACCGCGTTTGACCGATTAAATGCAAAAGGTCGTATAACTCACATTGGACCATTTGGGGACCCACCAATCGAGAAGAGGACGGCTAATTAGAACCCCAATGCACATTGCAAGTATCACCAAGGTAGGGGCCATCTTACCGAGAGTGGCGGGGTCAAACCTCTCGAACCAAGACCATTTGAATCGTGAAAAAGGACAGATAGATTTTATTGTCAATTTCATCAATTAGGAGGTCACACTATTTAAAACTGTTTTAAATTCAAGGATTTAATTCAATAAATGATTGATGATAAGAGGTTAGTCCAAGTCCCACAAGAAGAAGATGTAAATATTAATAGAGTTTGGCAGAGCGACGAAGAAGACGTTTATTTGAAAGACATGGTAGGACCTCCTCCTTCGGTGTCATATGCCATTGATGACTTATGGGTAGAAGAAGATCCATCCATAGACGTCCTCACAAGATCCGGGAGAATGCAACCTCCTGTTTCGACACAACCCATGTCAACTACACATCAAGTTCCCATACCTATCGTAGAAGATAATGACATTTTCAAACAGTTCAAGAAAACTAAGTTTGAAATGAACGTATGGAAGCTTTTGGCAACGTCTCGAGAACATAGGTTGGCCGTAATGAATTCCTTGGATAAGATAGGGATAGATTTTGACACCACTCCTGTGGGGTTGGCTAATTTCCTCACGAGTGATCTCCCAAGTCCTATCAACTTGATCACCTTTTCCGACGAGGATTACGTCCAGAAGGTGACAAGCATTATAAGGCATTAAACCTCACAGTGGTTTGCAAGAGAATGAACGTCCCTATGACTCTTATAGACAATGGATCGGCCATTAATGTATGTCCAATTAGAACTGCGAGAATGCTAGGCATAAGGGATGAAGACCTAACCCCGTCAACGCAAGGAATAAGAGCCTATGACAACACTCGTCGTCAAGCTCTTGGTAATATTACTATGAATGTAATGCGGGAGCGATAGAACACGCTAATAAGTTCCAAGTAGTAGATATTAAAGCTTCATTCAATCTATTGTTGGGACGCCCTTGGCTTCATGACCTAAAGGTTGTCCCCTCATCTCTCCACCAACAGTTAAAGGCTATAGTTGGAGGAATTCCCATTACAATCGATGCTTCACCCATGAGAATTAAATCTATAGAGAATCCAATAATTAATGTGGAGCACGATGAAGACAATAAAGATTTGTGGGGCTTTAATGAAGAGGTCTCCTTAATCAAAGAGGATGAAAGGACCCTCTCTGCCACGACCCCCACTCCGATATGATCGTGAACGCTATTCTAAAGAAGCAAGGACATTTTCCTAGGATGACCCGATGAAAGAAGAAAGGAATAGCAAGACCACTGGAATCACCTAGCCTCCCTAAATTAGACTCTTTCTGACTTGGTTTCGAACCAACTCGGGAAGATCTCAAGCGAGCCCAGGAAAATTCAAAGGCACGTAGGGACGCTCACATCCACAAGAAAGAAATCCCAATGGATCAGTATCCTCTTACCCTTAATGGACAATTCATAAAAAAAGGAGAGGACTATTCGTGCTATGAATTTCGTAAACCGTTAGTCGTAAATGGCATAAGGAAACCGGGATTCGAGATTTTCTTAGATTGCTACTTCATAGACGAAATCCCAACTCCTGTCCACAAGGAGAAAGCACCCCCAAGCTTTGACTTTAATGTCATGGGATTACTATTCGGGCGAGAAAAACATGATCCAACATACAAAGAGGATAACTCCTCGCTCATCCAAACAGTCTTACAAAGTGAAATCTTTGATCCCTCAAAGCTAATCACTCCAGCGGAAGGATCACTACAAGGGTGGCGCAACACCGTCAAGGTGACTACTCCAACTGGAAGGAAAATCTCCATCACAACGGGGCAAGGAACGATGTTCGAAGAGTCGACTGAGTCAGAGTGAGAGTCAGAGTGTCTCTCTATAGAGTCATCTAAGTCTTTAATTGTAGCACCCCCTCCTTCTATCTCTTCCTCTAGGATAGTTAGTGATCAAGTCCCTGAGGACATATCCCTCTTTGATGTAATGATCTCAGAATTTAATAATATGACTTCTTCTCCTTACTCCTTGTGTTCTTCTTTAACCCAAGATGACGAGGATTGCTTAACTAACAATGAAAATGACAAATAATTTATTAAAGCAATGGAAACACTTGAAAAGAAAACACCGATAATTGAGGAAACTGAGACGGTTGATATCTCAAATGATTCAACCAATAAAAGAGTAGTTAAAATCGGATTAACACTTAATGAACAAGAAAGAACCGATTTAATTAACTTACTTAAAGAATTTATCGATGTATTCACTTGGTCATATGAAGATATGTCAGGCATTAATAGAGAAATAGCTCAACACACTATACCATTAATTCCAGGAATAAAACCTGTAAAAGAAAAGTTACGTCGAATTAAACCCGACGTAGCTCTTAAAATAAAAGAGGAAGTTCAAAAATAAATAACTGCAGGTTTTATCAAGGTATCTAAATACCCGAACGGGTCGCCAACGTCGTCCCAGTTCCAAAAAAGGATGGAAGGGTAAGAATGTGTGTCGACTATCAAGATTTAAATAAGGCAAGTCCAAAGGACGACTTCCCTTTACCACACATCGATATTCTGGTAGATAACACAGCAAATCATGCACTTCTCTTGTTCATGGATGGATACGTGGGGTATAATCAGATTCTCATGGCGGAAGAAGACATGGAGAAGACAACCTTCATAACACCATGGGGTACTTACTGCTACACGGTAATGTCATTCGGGTTAAAAAACGCGGGTGCTACTTACCAACAAGCAGCGACTGCCTTGCTCCATGACATGATGCATAAAGAAGTTGAAGTATACGTGGACGATATGATTGTAAAATCAAAATACCGCCCAGGCCATCAAATAGGCTTGAGAAAATTCTTCAAAAGGCTGAGAAAATACAACATGAGGCTAAATCCATCTAAGTGTGCTTTTGGAGTCACCTCAGGCAAGCTTTTGGGTTATGTCATAAGCTATAGAGGAATAGAGATAGAGCCAACAAATATCAAAGCAATGATGTCAATGCCACCGCCCAAAACCGAGAAGCAAATTCGAGGATTTATTGGCCGGTTGCAATACATAAGCAGTTTCATATCAAAATTGACAAGAATATGTGAACCAATGATATGGGTGGCGAGTGTCAAAAAGCCTTTGAAATGATCAAAGCCTATCTCGCAAATCCTCCCGTATTAGCACTAGTACTTCCGGGAATACCTCTTAGGCTGTACTTAACAGTTACCAAAGAGACAATAAGAGCTATGCGAGCGCAAGAAGTAGAAGGCAAAGAAAATGCAATCTACTATCTAAGAAAAAAGATGCTCGAGTATGAAGCACACTATACACCACTTGAGAAATTATGCCTTGCATTAGTGTGGGCCACAACCAAGTTAAGACATTACATGATCGTGCATACAGTCTTTGTAGTTTCCCGATTAGATCCACTCAAGTATTTATTGGAGAAATCTACACTCAATGGGTGCATATCGAGATGGATAGTCAACTTAGCCCAGTTCGATGTAAGGTTCATGCCACAAAAAGCTATCAAAGGATATGTGGTGTCGGATTTTCTAGCAGACTTTCCAATAGAAGACTCGACGCTAATACACGACAATGAATTTCCAGACGAAGACTTGATGGTCACTGAAGATGATACTTGGACCTTGTACATCGACGGAGCTTCAAACCAAAAGGGATGTGGCGTTGGAGTATTACTACTATCACCTAAAGAAGAGCATGTTCCAATCTCCATAAAGATTGATTTCAACGTTACCAACAACGCTGCTGAATGCGAACCATGCGTGGTAATCCTTGAAACAACTTTGGCATTGGCATTGAAAAAGTCACGGATATTCGAGGCTACTCATTGATCATCAATCAAATCTCCAAAAGATGGAAAGTAAGGAGCGAAAGCCTAGCCCCTTACCAAAGTTATCAGGAAACCCTCACTAATCATTTAGAGAAGGTAGAATACACATATCTACCTAGAGAAGAAAATCAATTTGTTGATGCTTTGGCAAGACTAGCCTCAATGATTAGGATTCCTACGGAAATCGAGCAAATGCCTCTAACTATAGAAAAAAGGCACAAACCAGCCTATATTCAAGCTATAGAAGATGATGATGTAATCCAGGATGAAGAAGTGGAAGAAGAAGAACCATGGTATACGGATATACTCAACTATGTCACCAAAGGAGAATACCCTCCACATGTTGACAAAAGAGCAAAACGAGCATTAAGACTCTTGGCTTCCCAATACGTACTCATAGACAATGAGCTAAAAAAAAGGGTACCTAAGGGTCGAGCTCTCTTATGTGTAGGAAAAAGGGATGCTCAAACAACAATAAGGATAGTCAAAGAAGGAATTTGTGGAACTCACGTAAATGGCAAAATGTTAGTCCAAAAGATAATGCGAGAAGGATACTATTGGACTACAATGTATAGGGATTGCCATCAATACGTAAAAAGATGCCCTAAGTGCCAAATCTA
The DNA here is from genome assembly GCF_948465745.1 of Chenopodium album. Taxonomy (NCBI): domain Eukaryota; kingdom Viridiplantae; phylum Streptophyta; class Magnoliopsida; order Caryophyllales; family Amaranthaceae; genus Chenopodium; species Chenopodium album. The sequence continues at coordinate 38,192,058 of NC_137841.1, read as the reverse complement.
CTCTAATTTACAACATGTTCCTCCATCTTTGCTCTACACCTACACGTCGCCATGGCCATTCTCTACATGGGGAGTTGACATCATCGGCAAAATCACTCCCCCAGGAAAAGGAGGTCAAGAATATATCTTAGTGGAAATTGATTACTTCACAAAGTGGGTCGAAGCACAATCATACGCCAAACTCACTGCAAAACATGTAGAACTCTTTATCTAAGGAAATATCATTTGTCGATATGGAGTCCCACATGAAATGATAAGTGACAATGGAACTCACTTTTAAGCTGAGTGTGAAGAATTGCTACAAAAATATGGTATTCAACATCATCATTCTTCTCCTTATAGACCACAGGAAAATGGATCAGTCGAAGCAGCTAATAAAAATTTAAAGACTATCATCGAGAAAATGACGAAAAATTACAAGGATTGGCTTGACAAACTTCACTTCGCATTGTGGGGTTATCGCACGTCAATTCGCACGTCAACAGGATATACACCATTTACCTTGGTTTATGGAATGGATGTTGTACAACCTGTAGAGCTAGAGATTCCATCTCTACGCATCGCATTACAGAGCATACTCGATGAAGTTGAATGGACTAGGGCAAGATATGAGGAGCTAATTCTACTTGATGAAAAACGACTAGAAGCTCTACATCACACTCAATGTTACCAAACTCGTATGGCTAGGAATTTTAATAAGAAGGTCAAGACAAGAAACATCAAAGTAGGAGATTTTGTGTTAAAAGCAATAAGGAAAAATGTTTTAGATCCAAGGGGAAAATTCAGACCTAATTGGTCAGGGCCCTACATTGTCAAAACAATCCTGTTAGGAGGTGCAACAAAATTAACTGATATGGATGGCAATGAGTTCTCGAACATGACAAATCTTGACCAACTTAAAAAATACTACCCATAATCGCTTGAGTAGGACACTCAAGAGAGCTACGTTTGGCCTGATTCCTTAAGAAAGGATATGTAGGCAACCCTTTACGGGTGCGACCACTTTATTTTTTTCAAACCTCGCATCCTAGACTTAATAAAAAATTCAACAGAAAATCGACGAAACATCGGCGTCGCTGAAAAACTTCTGGCGCCAGCTGATGAGCCTTAGCGCAAGACGATAGACTCTGTCGCCTGATGCACGACTGCTGCAGTTGGCGCTAGTCGCAAAATCGTGGCGCCAATTTACTGTAAAATATCTCGGAATACTTAAGTGTTTTTTCGAAAAATTTTCGACTTCCGCACTCAAAATTTTTTTGGAAAATTAAATTTTCGGTTTTCATTGCATTAATAAATTAAAATTAAAGTAAAAAATTTAATTAAAAAGATGGAATTTCGATAATAAAATAAATTACATTATTGGTGGAATTTAAATAAAGCTTAAATAAATTAGCTAAGTCTAATAATTAAAAGTTAAACAATGCTCTAATCTTTCTTCTCTTTCTTTGCCCTCTTCCATTTCTTATCTGCGTCTTCTTCCTCATCCATAACCTTAGCTAGTAGGCATCCATTAGAGGACCTACAATCAATTTTGGAGTAAATGGTTTCTCCTTTAGCTATGACCCTATGTTTCTTTTCTACCCAAGCTTTCTTCTCTATGGTGTCAGCTTTCCTTTTTCCTTTATCTTTCGCAGAGCTTTTCTTCTTAGGCATTGTAGGTGTTTTGAACTCAACTCTTTCACCCAAGTGTTCCTTAACAGGAACCACTTTGTCACCTAGACAACTCTTCACATCAGTTTTACTCTGATTTTTCCTCATGTCCTTTGAAGGTTTCTTTAGAAGCCATCTTTTCAAATCATTGGGCAAGGAAGGAGGAACCTTTTGGGTAATCACTTCCCATAAAGGTCTAGCGCTTAAATAAGTATCAAATTTGTCTACTTCCAGAGAGACAGGGAACTCATAGGGACGGCAAAGATCCCCGGAAGGAATTGTTTGAAGTAAGTCGTACTGTCTTTTTACCCTGCAGGGATGATAAAAAGTCATTCGAGACAAGCTTGGAAGACGGCAGAAAGGTTGCTTGTTAACACGAACCATCTTTTCTATTTTCCACCAAGGGATGACCCATTTCATGGAAAAATTACAAGACTCGAAGACCTTCTTCCATTCGTGGCGCCCCATCTTAGAGAAGCGTTTCTTCCTTCTCATAAAGAAATTTGGTGTGTACTTCTCAATATTGTCTGGAGGGCTTATTAATTCCAGTCTTTCCATTAGCCACATCTGTAAAAAAATTCAATGCAAATAAATTATTACTACTATACAAAAATATGTTTTTAATTTCTGTAATTTAAAATATTATTTTTCTACCTGCAATAAAATTGGAGAGCCCCGAAAAGGCGCTTTTGGATTTTTCTTTAATTCATCAAGACTAAGCACAGTCTCTCCAACTATTAATGGCATTGGATTTCTCCCAGATCTTATCTGCTCCAAAACAGTTGATATAATTGCTCGACCCTCATTAGTTTTACCACTAGTGAGAAGATATTGGTTAAGCATGCAAAAAAGAAAAGCCCTTCTTCTATAAACATGAAAAGACTCAGAATAAGGTCTATCAAAATAATGGCGAGCAGATTCTTTTAAATTAACTATGCTATCATCTACTATTTTTGTTAGATCTTTGTCTTTTAAATTGAAGAAGCGTTCAAAATCCTTATAATAATATTCGTTTATTCTAGGGATTACTACTAGATCTAATGGAGGGCAAAGGGCTAATTTCATCATACCCTAATCTAAAGCAATGAGTATCTACATCCCAATATTCTAGAGCGGTTTGAATCAATTCTAAATCAAGATCTACCCCTTTGACACCATAAATACCTCCCAGGTGAAACACATCTTACTCTTTTCTCTCCTTGGTATTAAGACACCGACACCATTCATGAGTTGTTTTTTTTTTTTCAAGAGCTAAGAATATATTTAATCTGCTGAAATTATGAAGAAAATCGGCTACGCAACGGGCTATTTATACACAAAATCGGCGCAGTTTTAATCCAGGAAGGATTTATAGTCAGCGCTAATTAGCGCCAGACGCCAAACATTAGCGTCTAACGCCAGAGCCTAGCGCCAAACGCTAAGCGTAGCGCATGGCGCTACACCAAAACGCGTGGCGCCAGGTGGCGCTAACGTGTCGTATTGTACGAGCTTTCTATAAAACCGCGTGTTTAGCCTAATTCGAGTCTAACCAATGACTTTACATTTTTTTTATACCTTTCATTTATTTCTTCTTCTTAATTAATATAACTAATATATTAATTATATTATTTTTCGGATTTTATTTAGACTAAATTCTACGTTTTTATAAATCCAATATTTTATTTAATTTCATTTTTTTTCATTTTTTATTTTTGGGGGAGAAAGTCGAATACCTTCCATCAATAATAAAAATGACGGAATTTTTGCGCAAAAATAATTTTCACAATTCTTTGCACACACAAACATGCACATTAAAAAAGGAAAAAATAATAAATAATAAATAAATACTGAATATACTCATAAGTAATATGTATATACAAGCATGTCTAGATAATGAGTCTTATTAAAGGCAAAGTTCTATACAAAGTCAAAATAAAATAACAAAAAGCACAGGAACAAACTACGGCGTCGGGGGACGTACACCCATCATCTCATAAAACTTCACCATACGAGGAGTAACCTCTCCACTAGCTCCGGCTCCAGCTCCAGCTCCATCTCCGGTCTTCTCGGGAGTTGGAAAACTCAGCACAAGACCCGTCCACTAAAGATCAACCTGAGGCTGAGGCTGCGGAGGCTGCTGCGATGACGATCCGAGCTCGTACATCCCACCACCTCTAAGACCCGAGGTAGACTCTGCCTGGCCTACCGGCGCAGCATGTGCACCCTCAGATGAAGAGTCTGAGCCCTCTACCGCCTCGGTGCGGGCAGCCTTAGAACGACCGCCCTGACAACTAGAACTAGTGCGGCGACGTCTCGAGCTAGACCTCGCCGGCTCCCTCCGCACCTCAGGTCTCGTACGGGTATAAGAAGGAATGGGCTGACCCTGCAAAAGAAATTAAATCAGAAACATGAAAAAAAGAAGCAGTTTCGCAAAAACGTAAGAAGGAAAACTACATCCTGAACGGCGTCGTCTCGACGAAATGTAGCCACGTTCCTCATCTGAACGAGCTAGCTCCAGAAGGCATCTATGCACCGTGCCATTGCCGTATCCACCTCGCGCGAGAACTGTCAAGAAAATAAAGTTAGTAAACATATGCATGACATATATGGAAAAAAGTTGCAAATAACTAAGCTTACCCGAGTCTGATGGCAAGGGATCGACCGCTCCACGAAGCACTTACCCTTAGGAGCTGGAGGAATCATCTCCTGAATCGGCCCGTATGTCCCTTGATAATGAATAGACATACAGGGTGGCACGAGCTCGGTAAGTTCAACCTGACAAAAGCAAATTGAAGTCAGTAAAGCATTACTTGGAGGATACTTAACTAAAATTAAAAAGTTGAAAATCATACCGCCACCTCCGTAACCTGTACAGAGATTGGAGCTAACAACGACATTAGATCCTCCTAATAGCAATGCCCAGGGATCGTATAAGATTGCCAAGGGGTACCAGCTCTCTCTAACATGCTCACCAACCTCGCGGCATTGAACATCTGACGCGGTGGAGCAGCAGGAACGACAAAGGTGTCCGAAGAATGCTGAATAGCAACCCTCTCACCAAGATACGTGATCGCTCCATATGTCCCCAAGAAATACGGACGCTCAACAGTATACTGCGCGGCTAGCCCAGGGACAGCCAAGTCGACCAACGGCCGGTACAGCACGTTAGGCTCCTGCAAAAAACGCCTATCAGATAAGAATCTTTCAAAGGTATCACAAAATGTTCAAATATGTAAGGAAACATACCGAGAATATCCGATCTCGGACATAAGCAGTGGACATCCCAGCACGGCGCCTTCCCCAGGAAGCACTCATTGGAAACCTGCGCGGCGAAAGTCTCGTCGGTGCAACCGAGGGAAAGTACTCGTAGAACCAGATCTACAAAAGGCAAAAATCATCAGCAATTTCTAATCAAGGTTTAGAGCTAAACTTTATGGGAGATAAAGTATACCTCTACGACCCTCCAAAAGCAAGAAAGAGCGACGTTCCCCGTGAAGGACCAGTGTCGACACAAGTCTCGTAACGCTCGGATGAAGTCAGAATAGGCCAAGATGGCCCAGTCATAAGTCCCGATCAAGTGTAGATCACGGACTACAGGCAGGTAGTAAAGCAACACTCTACTACCCTTGTCAGGGGAGAACATCCCTGACAGCAAGATAAGTATGAAGATGCGCACCCGCTGCTCTTGGGTGGTCGCATCGTCATCAAAAGTCGCTGCAAGAGTATAACGGCGAATCCCCTTCGCGCTGAACTGGATCGGCTCTACCTCAACACGAGCTTGAACAGCAGTCGGACACAAGAGCTCCTCGACCTCGGGAGAGAAGACGATGATCTTGTTGTCAAACGGCAGCGCAACAGAGCTAAACTCCAGTCCTGTAATGAGACTAAAGTCGGTTGGGGTGACCATCATCTCACCCCATGGAAAGTGGAAAGTGTTGGTGGTGTCCCAAAAGAACTCCACCAAAGCATGAACCACATGGTGACCCCCATTAGAGGTAATCATAGCCTCTGAAGTCTCAAAGAGTGCAGTCAGTCCGCAAGACTCCCATAGAAGTCTCGCCTCGTCGTCGTTGGTGATGTCCATCTTTTACAAGTCGCCCAAGGTATCGCAACCGAAACCATGGCAGCGCGTCCTCCCAACTGTGATACCCCGTCTAACCCTCTTAGAAATGTGGTGGATGGGAGAGAAGTACAAATTCCGCTCGTCCCACTCAGGGAGTCGGCCGAGAGAAGTGGACGGATCAGCATCGTCCTCTACGGGCTCGTGCTCCCGTCGAACGTCTCGAGACCGCGAACCCGAACCTCACTGTCTAACCATGCTACATTGTGAAAAATTATCATAAATTAAGGTTCTATAGTATCTAAGGTTCGCCTAGCCGCATGATACTATGTTCGCAAAAAACAGAGTACGTAGTACTAAAAACAGGGCACAAATTAAAATTGAGCATATACGGCATTTTTTCAAGCATTCAAACAATTTCTTGCAATACTATAGTAATTTTTGTGACAAATTAGACAAGAATTTCTAGCAAAAACGTCAAGAACAAGCCACATTGTCTTCCCGACCTTAAGAGGTCCAAAAGTGGTGATTTGTTCGTTTCTTCACCAAATTGAGTCAAACAAGTCTCAAATTACTCCCAAAGAAATATATAAAAATAATCAAGCAATTTAGTGGCATAAAAATTCGATAAACAAAGAGAATTAAGCAATTTAAGTTTCGAATTTTAAAGAAATTCGTGAACAAATACATGCAAAATTCATAAAAACCGGGGTGAGTTTGAAAAAAACTTACATAGATCGGGAAAATGGATGGAATAAGCTTTGATTTGCAACAAATTTGAGCGAATTTGGTTGAGAAACGAGCAAGAACGAGCCAAATGAAGTTCTCAGCGATTCTCGAGCAAAACACGAGCAGCAGCAGCGGAAAAGAAGAAGAGAAGGGTATTTATGGAAAACCGGACTCTAGCACCAAGCGACCGACCTTAGCGCCAATCGATAAGGCTTAGCGCCTGGCGTTAGTGCCAGCGTCTGGCGCTACAGCCAAATATGCGGCGCTAGCGATATTTTAGTGGCGCCAGCTGTCTAGCCACTCAATGCGATTATTTCAACCTCTTGCAATATATTTTGGGTTCCTTGGTACGCCAGTTAGCCCTTCTAAGCAACTTGACATGATTTTAGTAATCGGCTTGATTACAATTACATAAAGTGATGGACCTGATGAATGATCGTTTTACTTAGCTTCAAGCGCCTAAGCATTGGCTCATTACGAAGCACCGACATACGGGTTCACGTAGCAAGGCACCGACATACTGGTTCATTCAGCAAAAGACACCGACATACAGGTTCAAAAGCAGCAGAAGTGTCGACGTAAAGGCATAGCAGAAGCAAGTTTAAGCGAGATTTTAAAGATCAACAAGCGTGGGTCTTCGGTAACTTTCCTTGGAAAATTATCGCAACAAATGAGAATAGCTTCAAGCGAGGATATCTTAGACAACATTCCCTAGCTTGCGGAGAGTTGTCACAAACAACTGAAGGTGATTTCAGGCGAAGTTGTCTTCGATCGTGTTCCCTGGTTTGCGGAAGATGGTCACAAAGTTCTAGAAGGTCGTTTCAAGAGAAGCAATCTTCGATGGGGTTCTCTAGCTTCCAGAAGTCTATCATAGCGGAATTGGAGGCAGTTACAAGTGTAGCAGTCTTCATGCGGCATTCTCTAGCTTGCAGGAGGTCGTCAAAAATACAGAAATGCAGTAATGCAACAGCAGTAAATCGGTTACTTTCAGAGACGTGTGCTCGACAGTGCAAGATATGTGTTTTTTAACTCTCTTATCTATTTAACTAACGCTAGTTTGCAGGTATTGGCGTTACAAGATTGATTTAGGATTGCAGAACGTTCTGAATCATTCTCCGTCCCTATCAATACTTTGACTTTTGTTTTTGAAACTTGCGTTTCTCCAAACTCAGTCAAAGTGGGGGCTTTTGTAGACACCCATTTCTGTCCCCCCAAAACCAAACCCGGTGATGAGTACCTTTCACGTCGAATCGTGATCGAATGAAGTGAAAGTGTGGAAAGTCTAGTGTTGCGGATAGTTTTAATTTCTTTTCTTTTCTCTCTATTTCTGAAAACCTATGTTAAGAAAACAGTCAATCCAGTTTGGTTGGTCAATGATATGGGTCTAATAATGGTGTTGTTGGATGGGGTTTGAAAAAATCTTTCCAACGATATATTATAAGCCCAATTCCGATGAATATTTAGGAAGTTATGGCCGAATTACTAAACTAGGCCCGGTTTGAGCCTTATATGCGGCCCAATAATCTAGAGGAGGGCATAATATGGATTTATCATTCCTAATGCAATTAGGAACGGTTTTAGTCTTCTAGATTCTTCTAGATGGTTCTTTTCATTCCTAATCCAATTAGCATTGATAAATTAACTTTTGTTGACTTTTAGAATTTTAATCAGAATAAAAGAGTTTTTTTGAGGAAAATACGATTTTATCCTCCTATACGGTTAAATTTTATCTGATTTTAGAAAACGCGTAAAAAAAGTTGATTAGCGCCTAACGCTAGCATTAGCGCCTGACGCTAAGCTTGGCGCCTGGCGCTAGCGTTAGCGTCCGGCGCTAACGTCAGCGTCTGGCGCTAACTTTGTTTTTTCACGTCAGAATTCTTGTTTTATTTTCTATCTTTTTGGCTGATTTTCTCTATAAACAGCCTCCTAAAAACTCCGTTTTCAATCATCAATTCTCTTCTCTCATCTCAAATTTATAATCTACAATCATCAGTTCTCTAATTCTCTTCTCTAAGGCTTATTCTTTCTCTCTTTTCTAAACCCACCCTTTTGTATAAAAAATTCCGCATTAACAAGATCTAGAAACACCTAGCATAATTCGAAGATGCCTTAGCCCTAGACGTGAAAGGTTTTAATTTCTGAGGGTTTGGTCCCAAATCTCTATTCTAATTATTTAATTTAATTGTTGTTTATTATTTTCCTTGACGTTACTAACGCGTGTATTTTGTTATTAGAAAGAGGTACGAGGCATCCAAGTAAGTGCTTTAATGGCTTTTATTGATATTATGATGTAGAAATCATGTCTAGGTTGTTATAATAAATTCCAAGTATCATGTTTAGGGTAAAGAACATAATGTCAATTATGATTTCTATGATGTCTTTTATTGTCTTTCCTAGTATCATGTTAGGGCTAAAGCTATGATTTTTAATGTGTACTGACATGCTAGGGTTTGTTATTAATCTTGTTAGTATCATGCCTAGGATCTTACTATGCTTTAGCTTTAATATGATTATTTTGATTATGATTATGATTATTATAATTATTGTTTTGATTATTATGTTGCTTGATATTCATTTTTATTGCTTGATCACGCCTTTTACGCATGTTTAAAGAGAATTAGTACTTGTAATCACGCTTAATAAGATAATTAACAATCTTGTTTAGGGTTAATTTGATTATAATTCAAGTGGTCGCCAATAATAGATTTATTTGTGTATTAATATTCAACCAACATAGATAAACAGGTTTAGGTTAATCCTATTAATTGCATGTTAGTCAGAAAGCGCACATGAATACGATTAGAATAAAGTAGAGGCCTATTATTAGGGTGTAGGGAATATTTCAAGCGTTAATCCCCTAGCTTGAACCCCACTATGATCATACACAAAAGCACGATGGCGTCCAAAGGGAAAGAAGATAGAGCAAAAGAGTCGCCAACAAGTTTTTTTAGGAACTTGTAAACCGTTTACAAGGTGAAGGTTACACCCCTTAACGATCCAAGAGATCGTCAACTCCAATAAGGTCATGAAACAAATAGGGTTCGGGGATGAAGGTACAAATCCAACCTAAAAGAGATTGAACCTGCCCTAATAATAGGCCTCTTCTTTATTCAGATCGTACTCATGTGCGCTTTCTAGCTAACATGCAATCAATAGGTTTACCCTAAACCTGTTTAATCTATGTTGTTTGAATATTAATGCACAAATAAATCTATTATTGGCGATCACTTGAATTATAATCAATTTAACCCTAAACAAGATTATTAATTATCTTGTTAAGTGTGATTACAAGTACAAATTCCCTTTAAACATGCGTAAAAGCGTGATCAAGCAATAAAAATAAATATCAAGCAACATAATTATAATTAAAATAAATAAAAATCATAATCATAATCATCATAATAATAACTATAATCAAAACAATAATAATTATCATAATCATGTTCATGTTAAAGCATAATAAATAGAAAGATCCTAGGCATGATACTAACAAGATTAATAACAAACCCTAGCATGTCACTAAGCAATAAAAATCATATATTTAGCCCTAACATGATACTAGGAATCATAAATATTAGGAAGAACATAAAAGGCATCATAACAATCATACTTAGTATTAAATTTTCCCTAGACATGATACTAGGAATTATAATAACAACCTAAGCATGAACTCTATATCATAACATCAATAAAATCAATTGAACCATTAAAGTACTTACTTTGATGCCTCGTACCTCTTTCTAATAACAAAATACAAATGTTAGTAACTTCAAGGAAAACAATAAACAACAATTAAATTAAATAATGGAAAGAGAGATTTGGGACCAAACCCTCAGAAATTAAACCTTTCACTTCTAGGGAGAAGGCAACTTCGAATATGGCTAGGTGTATCTAGATCTAATAAATGCGGAATTTTTATATTTGTGAAAAGCTAGTTTAGAAAAGAGAGAGAGAATAAGAGAATTGTAGATGATTGTAGATCGTAGGTGAATCAAAACTGAGTTTTTACGACGTTATTTATAAAGAAAATCAGCCAAAAAGATAAAATATCAAAAGCAGAGTTCTGACGCAAAAAAACGAGTTGGCGCCAAACGCTGACCTTAGCGCCAGACGCTAAGATTGGCGCCAGGCGCCAAATCTAGGACCAGGCGCCAATCGTAGCGTCAGGCACTACAGCTGGCGTTTGGCGCTGACTTAGAAATCCACGGTTTTTCTTAAAATCAGATAAAAATTGCCGTAAAGGAGGATAAAATCGTATTTTCCTCAAAAAATGGTCTTGATTCTAATTAAAACTCTAAAAAAGTCAACAAAAGTCAATTTATCAATGCTAATTGAATTAGGAATGAAAAGAACCTTCTAGAAGAATCTAGAAGGCTAAAACCATTCCTAATTGCATTAGGAATGATAAATCTATAATAGGCCCTCCCCTAGATCATTGGGCCTCATATAAGGCTCAAACCGGGCCCAATTCAGTAAATCGGCCATAACTTCCTCAATATTCATCGGAATTGGGCTTATAATATATCGTTAGAATGCTCTTGTCAAGCCCCTCCAACTTCACTACTATTGGACCCATATCATGGGCCAACCAAACTAGATTGGCAGTTTTCTTAAAATAAGTTTTCAAAAACAGAGAGAAGAGAAAAGAAATTAAAACTATCCGCAACACTAAACTTTCCACACTTTTACTTTATTCAATTATGATTTGACGCGAAAGGTACTCATAACTGGGTTTGGTTTTGGGGAGACACAAATGGGTGTCTACAGAAGCCCCCACTTTGACTGAGTTTGGAGAAACGTAAGTTTCGAAAACAAAAGTCAAAGTATCGATAGGGACGGAGAATGATTCAGAACGTTCTGCGATCCTGAATCACTCTTGTAACGCCGATACCTGCAAACTAGCGTTAGTTGAACAGATAAAAGAGTTAAGAAACGCGTATCTTGCACTGTCAAGCACACGTCTCTGAAAATAACCGTTTCATTTTGTTGTTTTGACGACCTCCTGCCAAGAGAATGTCATCCCGCTTAAAAACCGCTATGCTTGTAACTACTTCCAATATTGAAGATTACTACGCTTGAAACGATCTTCTTCCGCTTTGATAATACTCCACATGCAAGGGAATACTATCGAAGATTGCTTCGCTTGAAACAATCCTCTTCTGCTATGCGACCATCTTCCACGTCTAAGGGAACATGATCGAAGAAAACTTCGCTTGAAATCACCTTCAGTTGTTTGTGACAACTCTCCACAATCTATGGAACGTCATCTTGCTGTTTTGATGTTCACTCGTCTCTGAACAAAGAGCTTCCCTTTTTTTGGATATGTTCACGCGCCTCTGAACAAAGAGCTTCTTTTTTTAATATGTCCACGCTTCTCTGAACAAAGAGCTTGATAATAGGATGCCCACACGTCTCTGAGCAAAAGAGCTTGAAAGAAATGCCCACGCGTCTCTGAACAAAAGAGCTTCAATGCTTGAATGTTTGTTGCGACAATATTCCAAAGAAAAAACATATGAAGACCAACACTTGTCGATCTTTAAAGGTCGCTTGAACTTTGCTTCCGCTATGCAATTACGTCGGCGGTTTGCTGCTTATGAACCATTATGTCGGTGCCTCTGCTGTTCATGAACCAGTACGTCGGTGTCTCTATTATTTATGAACTAGTACGTCGGTGTCTCTAGGATGAGCCAATGCTTAGGTGCCTTAAGCCAAGTGAGACGATCTTTCGTCAGGTCAATCACTTATTGCGATTGTAATCAAGCTGACTATTTAATCACGTCAAATTATTTATAGGGGCTAACTGGCGTACCAAGGAACCCAAAATTGCTGAAAGAGGTTGAAATAACTACTCTGAGAGGCTTCGAGCTCTGTCGCTGCTGAAATATCACTGGCGCCAAGAATTGGCTCTGTCGCCATACGCTGAGATCTAGCGTCAGTCGCTAAAAACTGTTGCCAGACGCTAGATGTTTTCGTCTGGCGCCGAAGTAGGGTCTTCCCTATTCTGTTGCACCTGTATTTATTTTTTACTATAAGATTTTGCTAATTTCTTTAATTATCTTAGGGTTGACCTAAGGCTTAGTGTTGCTTGACTCATTGACACGACACGAATCAAGGTATAAACTTGACTCGCTGTGATTGACTCGAGGTTGACACGACTCGAAGTGAAATGACACGTGTGACTCATGACCCGAGTGTGCATTGTATTATGATTGTGCGACTCAAAAATGCAAAAAATTTTCCATCATTTTTGTGGAGGGTACCGACTTTCTCCCAAATAAGAAAGACGCGAAAAACAAAGAAGCGAAGTTTTCAAATGCATGTGTGAATGAGCTTAATCAAATGTTATTTGATATTATCTCTCAAGGTGCAAGGATTAATCCATCCTAGGCTATCTCAATGGTTGACTCAATGATGAAAGTATTTGGGTAACTTAGACACGGAGGCTAAGCACTTCATACTTCGGGATACAATGATGATTATGAGTGATAAGACAAGGCATGCTTCAGCGTTGTGTTAAGATTTCATAACAAAGGGTTCCTAAGGGAAGTATATTTGGTCATGTATCTGTGATGTGTGTGATAGTGACACTAAAGTTAGGCCACAAGGGCTAAGTATGTTGAAAGATATTAAAAAAAAAAAGTCAAATGGTGGTGACTCTTAGGCTAGGTAAGCTAATGATGTAGGGATCAAGCCCCCAAGTCTTGCTCTACATGGATATGGATGAGCATAGGAGATCCCTTGATATGATCATTGTATAATTGTGTGAATTTGAGTATGAATGCATTTTTATTACGGCCGCACCTCGATGTGAGGTTGCCTACGTATTCGTTAGGAATCAGGCCGAACGTAGCTCTAGCCGAACCTCACACAAGTATGTGTATACCTCAAAAAGGTCTTTTTAAAGGTTATAATGTGGTTAGACTAAAGGTTGTAGAAGAAAGGGATAAAGGCTCAAGACCATAGATAAGCCCCCAAGGTGTGCAATCTTGCTTTTGAATCTTTATATTTTCATGCTTGAGTTTCTACTCTTTTTTTTATTTCTTTTTGCTTTAGCATTTATTTTATTTTTATAAGTGTGGGAAATCCTGATCATGCGGTCTATCACTCACTTAACATTCATGTTTCTCAGGCACGGTACCGAGCACTCGATAGAGACGCAATCTGAGACATGTTCATATCAAAGACATTGGAACACTTTCCCTTTTGTACACTATTATTTATTTTTAATTTTTGCTATTTTAATCTTTTGAATCACTCAAGCTTTTGTTCTTTGAAAATTGTTTAAGTTACACACCATCTCATCCTAATTAAGGTTAGGTAAATGTAGGTTGAAAATTGATAGGTCTATTGTTAGACGAGGCTCAAAGTGGTTTATGAATAAAGGATTGTATATTTGAAGAGTGAAAATCATATGATGTGGCTACAAGGGGTGCCTCACATCATTGGTATACCTTGTGCTTAGTTCGACATGGAATTTTTTTTTTTTTTAACGCAATGCAATGTGATGATCATATGTAAGAGAATAAATGCTCATTTTATTAAAAGGGGAAAAGAAAGAATCTACAAAATTAATCTAAGGAAAAAGAAAGGTGCGTATGCTAGATTTATTGGGGAAAGGGTAAATAAAGAAAAAGAAAAAAGATGTCATCAAATCTCGTCGTTGAAGCTTGCCTCTTGTCTTGTGTTGTTTGCTTTATCATCACTCGCTCTTCTTGTTAACTGGAGGTATGGGAAGCTTGTTATTATCAATCAAATGTTGGATAACCTCCTTTAGCTTCCAACAACTCTCAGTAGCATGATCCCTACCTTGATGGTACTTGAAGTTTTAGATTCCAACTAGGCAATCTTTTCTCAAGCGGGGGATCTTGAAAAGGTCCAATAAGAGTGATGAGTCCCTTGGCATGGAGTCGATCGAAAGCATCATCGTAGCTAATTCCAATAGGGGTAAAATCCCTTTTTTTGTTGCTTTCAAAATCCTAAGATCTTATTAAGGTCAAAAGTACCAACACTGTTGCTAGAGTAGGTGTTTTTGGAAGAAAAAGGATAGTCGTTCTTCTTCCCTTTACAGACACTGTTACTATCGTTACTAATCTTGGCCTTCTTGTCGCGTGGAGGAACATGAAGAAGATTTGAAATAATGAAGTCTTGAATACGATCCTTGAGGGCAAGACACTTTTCAGTAGTGTGACCGCGACCTCTATGCTACCGACAATAGGAATTTGGATCCCAATTGAGAAAACTTTTTTAGATGGAGTTTCTTGACTGGGACCAATGGAGTGAATATTACCTTGGTCATGAAGACAGCCAAAAGCTTCATTGTAACTTATTCCTATTGGTGTGTATTCTTCAATGGTCCGTTTTGCCCGTGGCTTAGGAGCATTGAGTTCTTCGTTAAACTCTTAGCGAGGATTTTGTTCGATGGCCATCACCTGATTTGTTAATCCTTCTACCACATTCAAGAGCATGGCAACGACATCTTACAGTTTTCGGACGTCCACTTTTAGACTTGACGAGTCTTCCCTGGTATTATCTTAGAAAAGACTTTCATTCTCCTCAATCATGGCCACTTCATCGAGAGAGGATATATAAGCTGTCTCGATCATGGGCTCTCCTACAGGTGTGATAAGAAGTGATAGATCGAAGGATGTTTGATCATCTTTGATGGCTAGAATCTCGGAAGTTTCATTGTTATCGATCAGATCTTGAATAGCTTCTTTGAGTTTCCAACACTCCTCAGTGTCGTGACCCTTTCCTTGGTGATATTTGCAGTGCTTATTAGGGTCCCACTTGGGTGGTCTGGCCTCTAGAACTGGATCTTTGATGGGTCCTATGGGCATGACTAGTTCTTTGTGATGTAGCTTCTTGAAAGTTGTTTCATAACTCATATCAAGTGGAGTGAACACCCTTTTTGACCTTTGGATTCGTGATTTAGAGGCGTTCGTGGCATGTACCTCATTAATGGGAGAGGAAGAAGAAGGATGGTCGTTCTTCTTTCCTCTCGCACTATTATCTTTTAGAAGGTCATCTTCAATGCCAATGCCTATATTATAGACAACCTTGAAAGTATTCAAGTTGTGTTGGTACTTTAAGTGTCTTGAATACTTCCCTTAGAGATTCTTGATAAACATCCTCACAGATTCTTTTTCGGTAGGAGCCTTGACCATATTAGCGGAAGTTTCCCTCCATTTGTTGAAGAAAGAAGTGAACCCTTCGTTTTCTTTTGTTTTAACTTCTCAAGCTATCTATGGTCTGTTTCGTCTTGGTTGTTGCACTTATATCTATCTATGAAATCATTTGTTATCGACTCACAAGAAGAGGTTTTCTCTTTGTCAAGGGAAAAGAGCCATTGCTGGCAAACAATCTCGAGAGATAGTGGGAACAGAGAGGGGAAAACCTTTTTATCGATACCCTTAATGCTTATTATAGTTTCAAAAGCTCTTAGATGGAAGTGAGGGTTATCTGTTGCCTTAAATTTAGGGATGTCAGTGGCGTTGAACTTATGCGGAAGATGTTCTTTGTCCAGCGAGACCCCTTGTGAACTAATGCCCTGAAATTTATAGTCACTAGATAGCTTTCTCAAACTTTCTTGCATGAGGTTCATTTGTTATTGCTTCACAGGGTCATCAATTTTGAGGGTTAAAGCCTTTAACACCTCAGTCACGTCATTCAATTGATTCCTAAGTTCATTGACTTCCTCTTGACTTCCCATTATCTTTTTAGCTTTCCACTTTTGACGAATTGGTTTATTAAAAAGTGAAACTTGAATAAAGAGGTTGTCCTTGATTAATCGCCCTTCTCTCCTCGACCAAGTACTGTGGAAAAGGGATTTGGGATATCTATTGTTAATTGTTTGACTCAAACTTTATTCAACATGCAATGGATGGAAGAAGTGAAGAAAGATTGGAATAGAATGTGAAGAAAAAATGATGTAGATGGAGGGATATGAAGAATTAGGAATAGAATGTACCCCCAACTCAAATGACGGAAAAGACCGAGTCATGCATGAACCTATGACATGGTCATGGTGACATATACTCGAAGTGTGTGCTAAGACTAGTGAGTGTAAGTGACATGTTTGGACTCTTGTGTAAGACCATGGGACTTGGTGCCTAGACTCAATTAATGACTCTACAAAGTATTATTGACAGTAAATTTAACCGAATTAATTAGCAAACTGGTTAATTAGACGCTAGGTGATGACTCGATCAATAATCCGAACTGTTTTCAAAACGACAGGACTGGCGTCGCACTGTGTAGTGTAGCGCCAGACGACATAGATGTCGCAAGGCACCACACTCCACAGAGTGGCACTACAGTTCAGATTTTGGCGCCAATGCTGGAACTTCAATCTGAGCCTGTTTTCGGTGTTATTAATCAACAGGGGTATGCCTAAAGTCGTACTAGGTCAATTCTTATTAAAATATTAGACTTTATTTACTCAAATTTATTAATCAATTAATTAATTAGGCAAAGTCTTTTAAGTCAATAATTTATTAAATCTTAACACAAGTTAAACAAACGGTTAAGAAAACATATATATGCACAACAAATAATGCACAATTAGTCAAGTAGGCACAAGATGATGCAATGAGTTTGCAACCTAACCATGGTTCTAGTTCTCTAAAGTTCGGGATATGTTTTAGTCAATAGAGGGTCCATGGTTAATTGTCCGGATGCACCGCGTGGAAGCCTAAACGTGAAGGGTTGGCGCGAGTGGATGGGACACCGCGATTTTTAGAAAAACTCGCTTCCATGGTTTGGTGAATTCAACATTCTCGGATATACCTTTTGTTGCTCAGAGCGTTCAATCAGGTAGATGGAGCATGAATTCCCAGAGGGTTATGTCCATATGTAGAACACATATGGGTTTCAGAAAAGTGAGAAAAACTCAATCAGGAAGTAGGATCGAGCAAACAATATGAAAAACTAATCGAAATTAGAGCGCATATTTCTTGCTCGGTATTGGAAGAATTTGGCGCTAGCAAACAGAGGTTGGCGCCAAGATTTAGCTGTAACGCCTGACGACAGAGCTGTCATCTGGTGCTACAGTTAAATGTCTAGCACCAACTTCTGTTCACTTACGCTAATTCCTACATGCCTCAGCAGCTTTCTGTGCTTGATAAAATTTTCCAGTTTCGCGCAGTGTTATTTCGGTCCTAGTTGTTAAAGATATTTCTCCAATTTCCTACGTATAAAATTTTATGTTTTTAACTCATTACGAATGGTCTTTCCAATGAGATCTTTTTTATGCATCTGACAATAATGTTAATCAAAATTACGCACATGAAATACTTAGAACATTTCGAGTCTCATCCACTCATTCTAAATCATTGCCGAAACAAATTCAAGAATTAAGATAGAAATCCTCTCCAGTGGAGTCGCCAAAAACTGTAGGGAATATTTCAAGCGTTAATCCCCTAGCTTTAACCCCACTATGATCATACACTAAAGTACGGTGGCGTCCAAAGGGAAAGAAGATAGAGCAAAAGAGTCGCCAACAAGTTTTTTTAGGAACTTGTTGGCGACTCTTTTGCTCTATCTTCTTTCCCTTTGGACGCCACCGTTTTTTAGTGTATGATCACAGTGGGGTTCAAGCTAGGGATAACGTTGAAATATTCCCAACAATGGCGTTAAGCCTTTAAACAGTTTTCCTTGGCTTGATGACATGGCAGATGTGAATCGGTTTGACCATTATGTAGTGCGGGGTGGCAATATTGATACTTCATCACCTTCTCCCTCTCCAGTTGTTCGAACGAGCAGGACGACTGAGTCCCCAGGCGATCGTTCTCTTTTCGATTGTCAGCCCACCAATGTGGTGGAGCCTGTTGAGGAGGGCAAGACTGAGTTTCTCTTGGATGACAAGTGCTACGGGCATAAGAATTGTGTGCTGGACTCTCTCTAGCGCAAGGATGATAGAAGGCTGAACCTTGCTTCTGTTGGGCAGAAGTTTTATGGTTTTGGGGAAGGCTACGAGCTGGTCTTGCCCGCTGATGGTGTGAAGCTCTCTGCTCCCCCTGATGGGCACATTGCTGTGTTTGCGTCTCAGATGGACTTAGGTTTGCGGTGTCCTCTTGACCCTACTCTAGAGAAGGTGTTTCGTGCCTTCAACATCTGTATTTTCCTGCTACATCCAGCTTCTCTTCATACCCTAATTTGCCTGCTGTGGTTCTTACGAATTCGGAGGTACTCTGAGTCTTTGCACTTGTTCAAGTCTTTAATAATCTTTAAAAGGTCTGCTTTTGGGACCGAGTCCGGGTGGTAATATGTTGCTCCTAAGGAGGTCAGGGTCCTATCCTACCCAAAACTTGGTCGTTTCAGGGATTGGACTAACTAATTTTTCTGGGTGAACGTGTCTTCCACTTTTGCTACGCCGCGCAACTTTAGGGAAATCCGTACTAACATGGCTGGAGTTACTATCTCCCCCTGCGAGTCTGCCTGTGAGACTGAGGCTTTTGAGGCTCTGCAGGGTGCGGGGACTGGGTATTCCAAATTTCCCAAGATTTGGCTGCCCAACTCCATATACATTGTGCGCAAGGAGCAGCTCTCTGCCATGCGTTTGTGTCGTACACATGAGCCTGGTAAGTTTCTTGGCTTTCTTTCGTTTTCTTCTTCCTTTTTCTCCTTTGTCTAAGTCTTTTATGTTGTTTTATTTTCTTGCCTTTTCCCCTTTTCAGGCTATGACAAGTTGGATAAGTGTATCCTTGGGCTAGCTGATAACTGGAAAGACCCTTTAACTGCTACCCATGAAAATCCTCCTGAGCTCTTTGACATACTGGAAGTGTATGCCGGCTCTCTGAAGAATGAAGTGCATCTTGCTCCCGCTGAGTTGTGGGTTGTTTTTGGTATTGTGACTACTGCTGATCGCGCAGGGTCATGGCGTGAAACTCGGCCTACCCCTGGAAGAGCGGCTTCAGAGCCTGAGGCGTTAGTGGCGCATGATGCTTCTCCTAAGAAGCAATCTATTGCGGCTTCCGGCCGGATGGCACCTCAAACTTCTGCTTCCAAAAGACAGCGCGATCAAGCTTCTAATAATCCCAAAACTATTGCTGACGATTTTGCTGATAGTGTTCTCCAGTTTCCCCTTGAGGGGGCTGAGACTACTACTGTGGGTGCAAAACCCACTTCTTCCGCTGAGCATGTTCAGCTCTTTTCTTCATATGTTGATAATGCTACTGCTGCGAAGGACACTGTTGATCCTTCTATTGCAGCTTCTGACTTCCATCTCCCTGATGAAACTATCATGAACCTCCAAGGTTTCCACCGCGTCCCTCTAGACTGAGATGGTGTATTCCACAACATCGTGGGGACATCAAACAAAGACTGATGGAGGAGGCCCATAGCTCTCCTTATTCGATGCATCCTGGAGGGGATAAGTTGTACAAGGATATGAATAAGGTCTTTTGGTGGCCAAACATGAAGAAAGAAGTAGCAGAGTTTGTGGCAAAATGCTTAACATGCCAGAAAGTGAAGATAGAGCATCGAAGGCCACAAGGAATGGTTCAATCCTTGGAAGTACCAAAGTGGAAGTGGGATTCGATCGCCATGGATTTTGTGGGGGCATTACCAAGGACCAGGGCAGGGAATGACACTATTTGGGTCATTGTGGATCGATTGACTAAGTCCGCAACCTTTATACCTATGAAAAACACTTGGTCTATGGATCAGTTGGGGAGGGCTTATGTGAAGTTTGTGGTGAAGTATCATGGAGTGCCTACAGATATCATTTCAGATCGTGATTCGAGATTCTTGTCTAACTTTTGGAAAAGTTTGCAAAAGGCCATGGGAACAAAGCTATTGATGAGTACAGCTTTTCACCCTGCAACTGATGGTCAGACTGAAAGGACCATACAGACCTTGGAGGACATGTTGAGAGCATGTGTATTGGAGTATCAAGGTTCATGGGAAGACCACTTAGACTTGATTGAATTTTCATATAATAATAGCCATCATGCAAGCATTGGAATGGCCCCATTTGAGGCTTTGTATGGAAGGAAATGTAGGAGCCCAGTTTGTTGGAGTGACATAAGTGAAACTGTTGTACTTGGGCCTGAAATGATAGAGGAAACTGTTAAGCAAGTAAAGCTGATCCAAGAGAAAATCAAAGCAGCCCAAGACAGACAGAAAAGTTATGCTGATGAGAAGCGTAGAGATGTAGAATTCCAAGTAGGAGAGAAGGTGTTGCTAACGATATCTCCTATGAAGGGGGTAATGAGATTTGGGAAGAGGGGGAAGTTGAGCCCAAAGTACATTGGGCCATACGAGATTCTTCAGAAAGTTGGAAATGTGGCATATAAGTTGGACTTACCCAACGAGTTGGAAAGGGTGCACAATGTCTTTCATGTGAGTCAGATCCGCAAGTATGTTCCTGATGTTGCACATGTGCTAGAACCAGAGACAATTGAGCTAGATGAGAGTTTGACCTATGAAGAAAGACCGGTGAGAATTTTAGATAGTAAAGTTAGAAGCACTAGAAACAAGGATGTGAAGCTTGTCAAGGTTCTATGGTCGAACCATAAGGTTGAGGAAGCTACTTGGGAAGCTGAGGCAGAAATGCGAAAAAAGTACCCAAACCTATTCATGGTGAGTGGTTAAGTTACGGGGACGTAACTTCCTTTTAAGGGGGGTAGAATGCAATAGAGTTTCGCGCTTTCCTTTTATGTCTTTATTAAGTGAGTCTTCTGAGTCAAGTCCTTAGGTTGTGCATCAACTTACTAAATTTTAACTAATTTGGAGTATTAATTCGAGTTATTAAATAATTTTAAGTTTCGGGACGAAACTTCTTTTAAGGGGGGTAGACTGTAATACCCCTAATTTTTGGAAATATTTTCTTAATTAGTAATTTCTTTAATTAATTGAAATAATTAAATATTTCTAAATTATGATCTTGGTCGGTCCATAGTTTATTAATTACCGTTATATTCCGTTTTTAATTTTATTTTCCGGATTTTATCTTAATAATAATACTCAACAACTTTAGCTTAATTATTATCTCATGAATTACAACAAATCTTAGTTTTGATATTATCTATATATTTTAACTTGATTTAATTATCAAATCTAATTATTTTATTTATTTAAGAATGATTTTCGTTTTTTATTTAAAAAAAAAAAAAAAAAAAAAAAAAAAAAAAAAAATGAAATGAAAGGGCCGTGAGTTTTGAGTAGTTATGAAGCCATTGTTATCATTATCCTATTTTAACTTAAATCCCTTAATTTCTCTTAATTCATCTTAACCATATTAGCATCTATCCTACTTCCATCCCTAATCATTTCCATTGTATTTTCCCACATGAATTAACCTAGACTAAATTTTACTCATATTCATTTAACAAACTTACATTTATCATGTTCCCATACTTATCTCAACCCTCCTTTAACTCTATCTTACTACCCCTTAAACACTATAAATAGACCCTCAACACTTCACAAATTCCTCACACCAAAAATCAGAAAACTCTTTTCTCTACTCTCAATCTCAAGCCCTCCTCTATTCCTTTCTTGTGCTCAACCAAACCACCATTTCTCCCAACCATACACTACCCTTCTCTCGTCAACAACTTGTGCTGACCCATATTAATATCGTTGCCGCAAGCTAAGGTGCTACGCACCCTTCTACTTATTATAACTTGATTTTTTTTTATGTATCCATAATACTACTATTATTTAATTTTTACTACTACCCTAAAGATAATACTATTATACTTTTATTAATGTTATAGTTTTAATGTACAAATTATACGTACTAAGAATCATCATTTTAAAGGATTGGTTTATAAGTTAATAGTTTGGTAGTTCATGCACTAGTGGAGTATTATTTATAGTTTTGTGTTAATTTTGTTAACCTTATATTAATTAAGGTTATTTTAATTGTGTAGGAGGAGTCCCTCGATCGTGGTCAAGTTTAGTGATCGTACCTTAATTGTTCTCGTGATCAAGGTACGTATAGGTGGCTAGGCCCTTGATACAATGCGTGTTTTGGTAAATGTTTGTTTGGATGATTGTTTGAGTAAACGTATGAATTTTTAAGTTAACGATTTTCATAATAAGTTGAAATATATAATTTCACGATTTAACGGTTTAATCTTTAAAAGTGTTGATCTATTTAATAAAAGTTGTTGATTTATAAATTACTTGATTTGCAGCTCATTATGGGCCTGAGTATTTGGTATTTTAATTGTCCCTCTACCCGGGACTGGTTAAGTAAGACCATGAGCTTTGTATGATCTGGTCTTTCCTCGAGTATAGTATAACTTGCTTGGGGGGTGTGCACACTTAGGTGAGGAAAATTGGTTTAGGAATATATCAAAAATTGAGAAGTTTATAAATTGAAAATCTATTGGTTTGGAAAACTTTTATTGATGAATATTACTACCCTTGGAAGGTTTAATTATTTTTGGAAAGTTTAATTTTGGAAATTGACTTGTGACAATTAAATTTAATGGGTTATTTCAAAAGTATGTTTGTCTAATAAAAGTATTTACATGCCTTGCACTTACACGTACTTAGCGTTTTTGCTAATCTGTTTTCCTTTTTGTTTTGGTTCGCCCTGTTTACCATTTTGGTAAGCAGTCTTGATTTCAGGTGTGAAGTTGTTCGTGCACATACTAGAGTCGGGATTGGGATCACATAGTTAGGAATTAATTTTATTTATGGACAAGTTTTTATTAGTTTATTTTGAAACAGTTATTATGGTTACTCCTATTATTAATAAAGTTAGTTATTTTTCCGCTGCAATTTGAGTAATTAATTAAGCCTTACGTTTTCACGTGGCGGTAATACGCCCAAGTCTATCTCTACAGTATTTGTATACGTATAAATATAGTATTTACGTAGAGGGAGATTTGGGGGTGTTACACCGTGTGCCGTGGGTCGTGTGTTCGTTTTTTGGCATGTGCGTATGCTTGGTGCGGTGAGGTGACTAGCCGTAGTAAGGCTTGATGTTAATTATTTTTCCGTTTTACTTATTTTAATTAATTTTGTTTATTTTAATTAAAATTTTGGGAGGCTAGGCCTCGGTTTTGAGCGGCATTGGCAAAATTTCATTTTGACAAGTTTGGGTGCTACCGACTTAATTAATTAGATTAATTAAGGAAATGCGGAATTTAGTGGGAGCTTCAATTATTAATGACGTAATTTATATAATCGGTTAAACAACTTTGACTAGTTTTAATTAGGCGTGTTAATCGGATTAACCACCTAGATTAGTTACTAGTGCGCGCGTTGTTTAAATGCATTTTACTTTGTTTTAAATTTGTAAATTGCATGGGCCATTCACAAATAGTGAATGGATGAATGGAATATATGTATTCTCTCTCACAGGTTTTATGAGATGGCAACTAGTGGGACCCGACTAGGATAGAAAATACAGACTACGTGCCGTTATGTATTTTTGTAAATCTAAATACGGTCTACGCACCGTTAAGTATTTTTGTACTTTAATATTTAGATTATTCCTAGTTTTAGACACTAGTTTTTGCATAGTTTGGTTAAGTCTTGAAGTCGGCGTATCTTGGAAGACAAAGCCTTGAATTGCTAATGAAGACCTTTTGAAGATATGAAGATTTCAAGGGGTCATGCTAGTTGCCAATATGCATCTATAATTTCGCTCTATATTTTATGCTTATATATATATGTGTGTGAATTATTCGTTAGATGCATGTTTAGGTTTTCTTGATGTTGCGATGATTAGTTAAGTTCACTTAAATCAACAAACATAGAAATCCTAGGTCCCTAATAATATTGAGTCAAACTTGCCTTTCCAAAACAACACTTACTAACCGGACGATGGTGATGGTAGGCTACGCCAAAGCGAGGTGCCATCACTTCTCCAAGGGGCATAAGGCACACCGGGTGTGCACGTTGGTTTTGGTTTAACTCATCGGTATGAGTAAGGAGTCCTCACATACCGTGGAAAAAGAGATACATCGTCAAAGATGCATTAGATGCGACGATTGTCTAACCAAGAGTGGCTTAGAGCCATTAGCATGGCAATTCTTACCCTAGAAGATTGAGTGTTTAAGACAAGCCAAAGCATGCTTAACAACTCTTTGTTTCTTCGGATCTTGGAATCGCCTTATTTTCGCCAAATAGGGACAATTGTTATGCGTAAATAAGACGTTTAATAAGATTGAAGTTTGCATGAATGCTATTAAATTTCAAACTTATTATGTTCTTGATAAATGGTTATACTCAGCACTTATATTTATAGTATTCTAAATCAAATAATATTGTTTCCATGATTGGTAAAGGAAATCCTTGAGAATAGATCTCAAAGACAGGAAAAGCATTTCTAAAATACAATTCTCATAAATGACTTTTATAACTAAGTCCGAAAGGACGGTTGGACATCATGTATTCAAAATACTTGGTTGTTTTGATAAAACATAAGGAATTGAGTTGCAATCTCAAGATTGACAACCAACGTATCCTTTCGCATCATACATAATTGAGTAGGACTCATTGATGTAGTAATTCCAGTAAGAATTAATGGAAAAGATGGAACTTTGTTTTACGGCGCACTAGGTGCTTGATTATGCCTAACAAAGTATAAGAGTCAAGGTACTTAAAGAAATGATTCTTAAAGTAAGATTATGAGATATTGTATGATAAGAAATATAGGAAAGAAGGAACGAAGAAAAGGAATTAGATTTCATTTCAACTCATGAGTTCATGTTATTGTAGTTAACTTAGCAATTCGTTATCTTCACAAGTATCGGATACTGCTTGAGTGTTCCACTATGATAGTGACCTCAAACTATTGAAGTTAAGCTAAGTTATTGACTTAAAAGCTTAGAATGAAGCAAGAAGAGCTACATCAGTTGTAAGGTCGTATGTTTTGTTTAAAGACCTTTTAAGCCAAAGGCTGGAACAAGTAATGGTTATAATGTCCCATAATCAGCAATTGATCCATTTACACACGGAAAGACTCACATTCAAAGTAATGAGCAATAGTTGCGAGATTTATTTGAATGGCATGGTTATCCAAGCATTGGGTCAAGAATGCCTGATTATAAACAAACATTTCCCTAAACATGATAAACTCACTAAGTTCAAGTCATGGGCTTGATTTGCATTCCGAACATCTTTAGCAATGTCACATCGACAAGAACGTACTCAAAGGCTCTATTAGATAGACTCTTGATAGTTGCTCGATTTGGAATCGTTCTAAGACAAGCAAGTCTTATTTGTTGAAACCGATAAAACAAAGAGCTATTGTTCTTGGTATAGACAGTTGACTCCGAAGGCTAAAGAGGATTCAATTACTTCAACGTTTCACAAAGAATTTGAAAGGATATGGCTATATTCATCAAATGTGAGCAAACTTGACTTGAGTAGCTCAAGAGTTCAGTGAAGTACAGAATCGACTTGGCAAGATATCAAAACGTCTAGATTAGATCAAGCAATGTTTGCTTGAGCCAAGCGTGACTATCTCAAAGTTATGAATGGAAATTTTCATAAATAACTCCACAAAGAACATAGTGTGTCTTCATGGAGACCTCGGTGTCATTTGAAAATGACTCGAACAATGATGGTTCACAACCCTTCCTATAAAGTTCTTAAATATTTGCACAAATGACTAATGTTACACTAAACAATGTGTCAAAGATAAGAAAGGATGCCATATTCAGTTATGGATAGAAATAACTTCTAAAAGTCTTTTCAAGTATATGTCTAAGTCTCTTAGTCTCAATGGGAGTTCACTAGCTCAGTGGGAGCAAAGTGGCTCACTGGGAGCTAGGTGACTCAGTGGGAGCTGAATGGCTCAATAAAGACTAAGATAGCTCAAGTAGGAGCTAACTGTTTGTTTCACAACGAACTTTTACCCAAAGACAATATACATATCTCTTTGTAAGCATTCAAGTGAGACTACGGATATTACCTCCACATCCTAATTGAGAACAAAAACTGTTTGTTGGTCTAAGTAGTGTCTTTCTGGAAAGTAACACGTTTCCAAAACGACAAGTGGGAGACAAATGAACTCGATGACCATCAAACTTAGCAACAAACTAGAACTGAGAATCTCGGAAGACCTTAAAGGACTTCATGAGAATGCTTGATCAAGAATACTCAAAAGGACTTTACAAGTGCCTTAAAAGAGAATTCTTTACTTACAAAACATTAAAAATGGTGGAGTAAGATCAACATAATAAAAGGGCTTTGAAAGCGCCTTAAAACTCAGTGTTTGATGCAATTGCCCCGTATAGGTATAGAATTCACCAAAGGCTTGGATTGAATCCTATAAATTTTCTATTAAGTTAGAAACAAACCTAAGACTTACAAGCATACTATTTACTATTGGAGAGTAAAGGAATAATGTCTTGTAAGATATCTACGACAAATCCAAATTCCGAATAATGGTTAAAGACCATGAAAATCCGAAATAGACTCCATGTTTGAAAATCATGTTTGAAACTTGATTAATTTGCATGAAAGGTGAAAGACCCATCGATTGCAAATAAGTTTTCAAGGAGAAAACTAACAAATGTGGAAATTTATATGCATACATAGCTAGATTGGTTGTAAAGGATATAATTAATATCAAGGAGTTGATTTTAAAATCCCATTCACCAATCGGAATGCTCAAGTCTTTTCGTGATTGATCTAGCAAAATTGCACATATGAAATATGGCAAAACAGATACAAAAACCGCCTACCCAAAATAAGATTTTGGAAGTGACTATGGAATAGTCTAAGGGTTTTGAAAATCTAAATAATGCTAGATTTGAAAGCAAGCACATGGAATCCGTCATAGGATTAAAGGAAGCATTGCATGAAGGAATTGGAACGTGTTTTCTCATAAAGTTAATAAGAGGATTGACTTATGGAGAAACATAGAAATTCTGATGAAAAAGAAGTTTAGTGGGAGCAAAAGTAATGGTCCAACAAGAAGTTTACGAACTCTATTGTGAAACAACCATCAAATGCTAAATGTTTAGATTTGAAAGTATTTTCGACAATGGACCGAGCTAAAGACGATACTTAGTACATGTTGGGAATTAAGTTCTATGGTAAAGACTTAATTAAATGTTTAAATGAGTAAAAGAAATTACCATGTTAAACATGAAAGACTTTGAAAGGCTTTCGACACATATGTATGAAGCTAAGTAAATGTTTGACCTATGTATAAGCTAGGCTAAGTACTAAGTCAAACGAGAAAGACTCTAGTAGGAGACTTTCAACCACATCATATAGCGAACAATTTGGCAAGACTCAGTGTAACTGTATGAGCTAAATGTTGCATGGATGGAATAAAATTGAGAATAATTCTAGAATTAAATCCATCATGTAAAGCTATGATATGGAATCGTCAGATGACTTAAATACTTAGAGCATGTGAAGTACGTATATAATACCAATTGACATTAATCTAAGTATTAGATTATAGTCAAGAACATCCAAAGAACTTAGATAAGTAGTTGGATGAGTTCTTGACGCATGGAAACAAATATAATTTGAGTTTTGATGTTGCAAGCACAAACCTTAACAAGGATTAGATCCTTAGCAAGGAAGCCATTTATAAGCACGAGGCAAGAAGTGTCGTGGCTTGAGAATGGTAACATGGATGTGCATCCATGTAAAATGTGCGGGAATTTAAGGAAAATTTCCATGCTCACAAGTGATTAGGGTATCCCAAATCGTTGTGAGTCGCATGGAGTGAAACCCAAGCAAGGCATCATCAGGGAGTCTACTAAAATATATGTTGATAATATTGTTGCCTTAAAGGCAATAATAAGGAAAGATGTTAAATGGAAAAGTTCGTTGTTGAACGTTGATGATTGTAGGTTGTCAAGTAGAAGGTCTCGAATCATAAAAATGAGTGGGAGCCATTGCTTGGACAATAAATCCTGAATCACATGTAATCCATTAACACTCTCAAAATTTTATCATCTTATTATGGAAATGGTGGATAATGAAGATACTAAGGTTTGCAAAGTAATTAAAACTAAACCTATGCAATAAGTGAACGACAACATTCATAATTGTTTTTTATGAATGTTTTATGAAGAGTACTACTCTTAAAACATTTGGGAAAAACCATTTATCATAAGATGAAACATTGTGAAGTTTCATAGTGGAATAAAATATATCTAAATATTCCATAAAACTATTTAATTGTTGTTTAGAATTAAATAATGAGTCCATTCGATTTTAATAAATATTCAAAATAGGGTATCAAGTCAATGGCTTGGATAAAGAAACACCTATTAAGTTAACATTGAATATTTTAATCGAAAATTATCCCTAATCAAGGTCATATTTTGTGGACGATTGATGACCATCAGAGATTAGTGTGTAGTATGATTTATAGCACCGTTTCTTGTGCTATGAGGATATAAATCATTTGCACAGGTATTGGTTTAGAACCATACTGGATCGACCTATGAGGATACTTTAAGAGATTTAAAAAATCGTCATAAGTATTTTCTCATTATTACTATCGGAACTGTTTTCCTTTGACCATGAGTAGTGGGAGATCTCTTGTTTGAGTACTGGTCCGCTTTAGTATCCGCCAAACGTCTGCCGTAACTGGGGATTATAAAGACAGATATCAGGCGGGTGAGTCCTCTTAGTAAGAGAAGCTACATTACAAGACTGGAAATGTCCCCCTACTAACAATAGGGAACATGTCTTGTTGTTTACAAGGCCTCTCAAAGAGCGAGACTGTGAAAAATGCATGGCCGTGCTCAGATGGATTTTAGAATCATCTGCTTATTGACAGTCAAACTTGGATTTTGAGAAACACTTCTGGACGTAACAGAGATGACTAGTAATCTTACTCTATAGTTCATGAAGAGACATGAAGAGACATAGGATAAGGGCTATACACTAACTGTACACTTGTCCGAAAGGACAAGTGGGAGATTGAAAGGAATGGTGTCCTTCGAACAAGTGTATTATTCTGATAGCGGGCTCAGAATTATTAGAAAGCTAATATATTCAGTAAGGTCAAGTGATCGGAATGCCTGGGTGGAGGCCGCTTCCGATCAGTAATATTAATTATTAATATAATTAATATTACAGCTTAATCTTGACTGAACCCTTCGGGTCACACCCAAGAACAATATACGAACCAACTCAACGAATTAATTCGGAAGAAATTAATTCGTCGCCCGAGTGTTAAACATTTAGACGTCGGAAATTCGAGCTTGGAGCGTCGAAACCGAGCGTCGGAGAATCTCAAATGTTGAGCCAAAATTTAGGATTTGGCGAGACGGGAAAATGCATCAAGTAACAAGTAAAATCCTAGCCACGCGAAAGGCTAGGAATGCATGCCCAATAGGAGCATGCCACGTGGCAGCACACATGGCAAAACGCCATGTGGCAGCACACGTGGCAGCACACGTG
This sequence comes from Chenopodium album, assembly GCF_948465745.1. Lineage (NCBI taxonomy): Eukaryota > Viridiplantae > Streptophyta > Magnoliopsida > Caryophyllales > Amaranthaceae > Chenopodium > Chenopodium album. The sequence goes on along the minus strand of NC_137841.1, from coordinate 38,162,294 downwards.
GCCGCCACGTTGGCACCATCCACGTTGGCAGCCGCCACATTGGCAGCCACCAAGTGGCAGCGCGCCACGGTGGCGACACATGTTGCAATGGCCATGGACCCGGGTTGATGGGTCATGGACACGGGACAAAATAAAATGGGCCAACCGAACCCAACTTGGGGCTCAAGGTTGGGTGACACATGGTTAGTTCACATTGCATGTGAAATGCCTTGGGGACCAAGTGAGAAAGTGGTCCCCACCTAACCATGTGACACTTGTTACTTGTTCCTTTGTTTATTTAACTAAGGGTTGAATTCACCAATCTTTCCATGTGGGATCTTTTTGTGAAAAGTCCCACATTGAAAGATGAGTGAAATTCACAAGGCATACTTCCTTATAAATAGTCATGGCATGGCTTGAGAATTCTTTGCTTGAGTGGGAGTTAGAAAGAGCATTCCATATTTTTGGGAAAACTCTTAAACTCTAATAAGACTCGGGTTTTGGTCGGACCTTGCTAACTCCAAGGTAGCGGACCTTAAAGTCGTGTTCGTCCTTTGTGGGTGGATTCCGTTGGAGGCACGGCGCTTGCGGTGCTCGAAGCTTTCAAGTAAGAGCCCCGGTTTTTGGGCGAAGCTCGCTTCGAGGGTAAGATTCGTTATCTTTTCTTTGTGATTATTTATTTATGCTTTATGATTTTAATTATTGCGAGTGGTTCCTCGGGTCGGGGTTGTTTCCGCGGTTAGTCGGACTCACCAAACCCCAACAATATACGCTCTAAACAGTGAGCCCGGCAGTAAGCCGCTCTGCATGGCCAGCATTGCTACCTCCTGGCTTATATTCGAGACGGTTGTTGCCTCCTTGTTTAATCTGGTGATGAACTCCCTCAGGGGCTCATCCTTCCCCTGAACCAGTGACTTCAGATCAATTATCATCTTGGTTCGATCTACCTAGGTTATGAAATGCTCCATGAACATCCTCTTAAGCTGATTATACGAGTATACGGAACCTTTAGGGATGGCTCCATACCATTCCGCAGCTAACCCCTCTAGGATTGGTGGGAACGCTTTGCACCAAACTGAATCTGTCATGGTATAGAGCACCATGTGGTTCCTTAAGGCTGATATTAGGCTCTTAGGTGTTGTGGCTCCATTGTACGTATATCTCGGCATCTTTATCTTCTCTATCGGTACTTCCTGAATCTCCCGACAAAATGGGGAATCATCTGGAATAACCTGGATCCGCGCTCGCTTATCTCTGTCCAGGCTGGGCCCTCGCTCTAAGGCTGGTGACCTGCTATAGGGAAATCTCCTCTCCGGGCTCGTCCCAGCCTGGGCTATCTCATCTACACTCCATTCTCGTTTCAGGTTGCAAGCTTCCCACTCCAGTACCTTCTTCCTCAGTTGAGTGAGCTCCTTCTGCTCGGGGGTAAGGATTGGGGGTGCTGGTTTCTATATTGCTGGCTCCACAGCTGCCGCTGTTGATGGCGAGCTCGTTCCCTTTCCCATATTGACAAGGACTGCCATCATTGCCACCCGCTATTCCTTACTTCACTTAGACAGGTTTTGTAGAATGACTGGCATGTTTACAGGCTGCGGTTTTTGGCCTACGGGTGTTGAAACAATGGGTTCATTGTTCGTGCCTGCCAACGGCGGCATTCCATATTTAAAAATGGAATTGGATCTTGTCGGATCGGCTTGTTTCGACGCTATTTTTGCTGCAGCTGACATCCGTCCGATGTGGTTGGATTTTTGTGAGATGGTCGATTTGGATTTTTCGGCGGATCCTTTTGGATCGATAGTTGCTGCTGGTTTTTTGGTGATGTTTGGTTGGTGTCGCTGGCTTTGGGCATGGGTGTTTGTACAACTTCCTTCCCGTCCATGGTGGTTTGTCAACTAGTCCCTAGCTTAGTTGGTGAACCTCAGGTTAGATGATCCTTCCTCTCCTTCCAACGCCAATTGTTCCAGGTGTGGATCCAAGGGTTCTGCCGGGTGAGCTGGGTCTTGTCAACAACCTACACATGGCAGCACACGTAAACTGCCCTCGAGGGTGGCTCGAGGAACCCCCCCTCTGAAGCTTAAGTTAGAGAGTGTTTTAGAGAGAGAAAGTGTACTTAGAGAGATATAGAAAGTGTAATAACTTGAGTGTCTAACCTCTTTTCCGCTATACCTTACCCTCTATTTATAGGCGTGCTATCTCCTTTATGGAGAGTCTAACCTGGTCAGCCCTGTGGGCTGACTCCGTCTGGTTGGAGAGCCCTTCTTAACTACTTTCTCGGCAGTGAGTGCGCACCCTAGAGGCTGGGCAATAATTCAACGGGAGCTATCCTATGTCCTAATATATTAAGTATGGTCAAGTGATCGGAATGCCTGGGTGGAGGCCACTTCCGATCAGTAATATTAATGAATAATTAATATTACAGCTTAATCTTGATTGAACCCTTCGGGTTACACCCAAGTAACCAACGAGCCAAAGCGACGAATTAATTCGAAAGGAATTAATGAGTTGACCGAGTAATATTTGTTTAGACATCGGAAATTCGATCTTATAGCGTCCGAAGTCGAGTCAAAACTAGTAAAAGAAGAGACGTGCAAATAGTAATAAATCAACTTATTTCCCAAAATACGCTTAGCATCGGAGTGCCTCGAGCAAGCCGATTGCTAAGGGCACAATGCGTAGCATGGTGGCTAGCATGCGCACCAAGACGAGCCTTGGCTAGCTAGGTGTGCAAGTGCACCAATGCTAGCAGCCAAGTGCACGCACAAGGTAAGCGTCGGCACCAATCCTCGGCAGCAGCCCACACTTGGAGTGCGCAAGCCGAGAACAGCAGCAGCCCGCAACACTTAGGTGCGGGGTGGCTTGGCTGTGACTAGGGGCAGCAACAAATGAGAAGCCCACTTGGGTGCCTTGGTGCCTAAGTGGGAGTTGACATGTGGCGCAAAGTGACGGAGAAAGTGGGGAGCAAGTTTTGTCCCTCCCTCTCCAAGTGGTCCTCACTTTCTCTCTCATGTATAATTGACACTTGTTGACTTATTACTAGCTTGCTTAAATAATTTTATTTTACCTTTAAAATAAAATGTGAAAGTCTCACTATCCCACATTGATGGGAGAGACAATCATACTCTCATAATTTCCTATAAATACCCAAGTAAGGGCATTGGAAATGATGCTTGAGTAAGAGTTAGAAATGGGATCACTAGTAGTGAAAACCTTTGAACTCAAGAGTTAAAAAACGTATCACATTCGTGAAAGCCTTTGACTCAATTACTCGGGTTTATCGGTCGGGTCTTGCTAACCCCAAGACATTGGACCTAGTCGATGATCGTGTTGCAGGTGGATCATCGTTGGAGGCCTTCGTAATTTCGAGGCTAGCTTTCAAGCAAGAGCCCTAGTGGTCGAGCGAAGCACGCTCCAAAGGTAATCTTATTATCTTAATCTTGTCATTAAGATAATTATGTTTATGGTTTTATTTATTGCAAGTGCAGTTTTGTTTTTGGGTTTGTTTCCGCGGTGATTCGGACTCAACAAACCCCAACAGCAGTATCGGAGTCTCACTCGTTTATTTTTAAAACCATAATAATTTTCAAGGTGATTTTATGGCTTAATTTTTCTGGTTTTAAGTTGCTAATAAGATTAGTAGCTCGTTTTAGCCATTTTAACCTCGTATTAGAGCCGATTTCAGCTCCCGAACCCAAATTTCGACCCAAAAATAGTTAATTTTTGGTGGAAAAGGCGTTCTGGAAATGGTTTTTGTTTCCCGAACAAGAAATGCACTTTTCGAGGGGTTTTTTGTTTTTACGAAAAACTTTAAGTCTTTCTAACCTTGAAAATTAATTGCATATTTATGGTGGTTATGTAATTGGTTCAACACATATTTTAAATGCAACTTTAAACCTCTTTAGGCATGATTACTTGGTGGTAATTTTTGTTTGAAATCTTGGTTTTATTTTTCACAAAATTGCAAATTAATTGCATTAAGTGAAATTATTGTTCTTTGAGGCTTCTAAGTACAAAAGATTCAATCTTTAATTATGTTAAGTGATTGAAACTTTGAGTTACTAAGTTCCATGAATTTTTGTTGAACTTTGTTGATTTAATCATTTTTTTAGTTGATTAATGGAATCATAAAGTTTGAAACTTGTGAAAGAAATTTGTTTATCTTCATATTGGAAGATATAAATTTTCAAGGATTCACAAGTATTAAAGTTGGAATCTTTATTGAATTTATGTTCATTTTTCCAACTCCCTTTTATTTTGTCAAAATCTCTAGATTAATTTAAATTAATTAAATTTATTGTGAGTAATTGCCCTCTTATTTTTGTTGCACCAAGATAAACCAATTTTATTAAAGAATGGTTCTTGGAATAATTTTGGTTTTATGCACTTGGATGAATTTATTTAAGTTGGACTTGTTATATTTTCATTTTTCCCTCAAAAATAATTGATGTTAAAATTCATTTAGTAATTGATTAAATATGTAACAAAGTTGGGATTTTTCCCTAGGCATGAGCACCAAATCGAGGCCTAAGAGCCCCGAGCATGCTCTCGGCCAGCCGGGTTGCTCACGCAACCCACATGGGGCTGGCGAGGCTGCTGGGCGCCTCGAAGTAGGTCATGTGTGCATGGTGGATGCTTTGCATGCAGCCCTTGGTGCACCATGGCAGCCTTGTGGCTTGTCATTGATAAGCCGCTTAGGGTGCTTGCATTTAAGCATACTTGAGGGTTTTTTTTGTGTGCATAGCTTGGTACATCATTAAGGGGAATATGCGTACACATTGCTTGCGAAGCAATGTGACGCAATGAGCTCATGTAACATGGCTATAATGGGCCACGAATTGGTGTGTGAAAGTTCGCTGATGTGGGCAATTTAACGCCTAGCGACATCGTGACCCACTCCTACGTTCCTCGAACATCATTCGGTTGTGCGAGTTGTGAGCACTCCAAGTCTGAGTGCTAGGCACATGGATATTTTGGACTACGTAAAATATTTCTTAATTTGCCGTTTTAATTATTTTATTAATTTAATATAATTTGGTTTTAATTATTTTAACAAATTTTGGAGGCTAGGCCTCGGTTTTATGAGCGACATTTGCAAAATTTTATTTTGGCAAATAATAGGGTTTTAACGGCTTAATTAATTGGATTAATTAAGATAAATGCGGAATTTAGTGGGAGCTTCAAACATTAATTGCGCTTAATCGGTTAAAACAACTTTGACTAGTTTTAATTAGGCGTGCTAATTTGATTAGCCACCTTGATTATTTACTAGTTATCGCGTGTTTATGCATTTTTACTTGTTTTTGTTGTAAATTGTATGGGCCATTCACAAATAGTTAATAAATAAATGGAATGTATATTCTCTCACAGGTTTTATAAAACGGCAACTAGTGGGGCCCGATTAGGATAAAAAATACGGACTGCGATCCGTGATGTATTTTTGTAAATCTAAATACGGTGTGCGTACCGTTGACAATTTTTGTACCTTAATATTTAGAATAGTCCTAATCGTAGATGCTAGTAGATGCATAATTTTGGTCAAGTCTTGAAAACGGAGGTTCTTGGAAGACAAAGCCAAGAAGTTACAAAAGAATTCCTTTTGAAGACTTGAAGAATTCAAGGGGTCATGCTAGTTGCCAATATGCATCAAAATGCTTATTCTTTACATATTTATGATCATTTATATATGAATTATATGTTAGATGCGTATTTCGGATTTCAAATGTTTTGATGATTAATTAACTTCACTTAAATCAACTAACATAGAAACCCTAGGTTCCTAAAATATTGAGTGAAATTGCCATTCCAAAACAACACTTATCGACCTATTGGGAGTAGTGATAGGCTACGCCAAAGCACTAAAACAAAATAAAGCAAAGGTAACAGTGAAAAACCATTGCCTAATATAAAAAAAGTGTTGCCTTGTAGCTAAGGCAACACATATGAGGCGTAGTATATGCCCCTGTTGTCTATTCATAAGGCAACACATTTTTATTCAAAGACAACAATTTTGAAAACCAAGGTAAAATAATACATAAGGCAACACTTTTACAAAGACAACAAATGAAAAATGTTGCCATCTAAGGAGACAATTCAAAAATGTTTCTAAATGTTGTCACTCCCAAGCATTTAGTAGGTTGTAGGGATCGAACTTGTGACCTCAAAGTCACAAGGTGACTTCACCACCAACTCCACCAAACTATATATATATATATATATATATATATATATATATATATATATATATATATATACACACACACACACTCGCCATAAAAGCAATATCTTAAATTATGTTGTCTTTTTAATATAAATGTTGCCGTAAATGGCAACATAGATATTAATGTTACATTTTCAAGCAATAGTTTTGTTATTGTTATCTTTTCATGCAACAATTATTATGTTTGTTGTCTTAGACTAGAAAAAGGTAACACTTTAAGCGACTGTAGCCTTATATATTCTAGAGCAACACTTTTTTATCTGTTACTTTAGTTCAAGGTAACAAATAAATATTGTTGCTTTAGATTACTAAGAGTATCATTTATGTAAGTGTTGCAATCTTAAGTGTTGCCTATTCTCATTTTTTTGTAGTGAAGCGAGGCATCATTATTACTCCCTAGACTCATAAGGCATACCGGGTATGCAAGTTGGTTTTGGTTGTACTCAACGATATGAGTGATGGAGTCCTAACATGTCGTGGCAAAGTGAATAAATTGTTGAGAGAATATTTTATGCGAAAATTTATTCAACAAAGAATGGCTTGGAGCCAGTAGCAAAGCATTTCTTACCTTAGGAGATTGAGTGTTAAGAAAAATCTATTAGAAAAAAATTCTATTTGTAACTGACGAAATTGACTTTTCGTAACTGGCATTGTTGGTTGCGAATGCCACCGTTACAACTAGTGAAAATTATTTGTAGCTGGCTAATGTTAGTTACTAATAATGTACTATTTTTAACCGGCTTTACCTAATGCCAGTTACAATTAGACAATTTTCCAAGTTAGAAAGTATACTATTTGTAACAGGCGTTAAGTTACAATGGTTACAAATAGAGTACTATTTGTAACTGGCATAGCCCAACGATAGTTATGAATAGTGTTTTTATTAAAAAAAAAATAAAATGGTAGTTGTAGTAAATTATATTAATTATTAATAAACATTAATAATAATATAATTAATAATCTAACCAATATAAGATAAACTTTAAGCAACATCTTGTAAATTATATTTAATTGATGTACTTGTAAATTACAAATATTTTTCTCACAACTCACAATAAATAATATTCTATAACTAAAAAAAGCTAGTTAGATCATTGTTACAATGATTAACCTTCAAATTTTGACGATTTTGTCTCTGTCTGCTTCACAAATTTGACTGTTCTGTATGGGATAGCAGCAATCCACACTAAGCACTTGATATTGCGATAGATTTCTGCATAGGAAAGAATTATATACATAAAAAAATCCAAAATTAAAAAGGGTTATTTTAGACAGTCACCAAATGAACTCTTCCAATTACATGGTCAATGCATCAAACTTAGGGTACATAAAAGAAAATAACCATCAAAACCCACAAGAAAAACTTCAGTCACTTATCAGACAAAACTAGTCACAAATAAATTCAATACAGAAATGAAAACCAATAATTTGACTAGAACTATGCCATGACGAAACTATTTATCACTTACATATAACTATATCTGACTAAATGGTCACATAAATATAATTGCTTTTTATAAATTAGGGGAGAGCAATAAAACAATCCCACATACAAAATACAACAAAAACATAGGGTAGCAGATGCTTGGTGCCTGAACTAGCTCAACTTTTAGCTAGCACAATCTATTACATACATAACCTAGAAGGTACCTAAAGTAACTCAAATTTCAATTGCCTGAACTAGCAGGTGCGGAGGTGCCTGAACTAGACCAAACCATCACATAAACCAGATAGCTGGTACCTGATATCACAACCTATCTGTAGACACCTAAAAATGTCTCCCCAAAACCAAACCAGATGATAAATAACCTTTCACCGCTACTATTGGTCGGGTTTAGTATTTAATCCCGAGAGTGCTTAAAAAATCGTATTTTATTAAATTCATACTTTTGAGCGATCCATGGATTAGTCTTTATGTTTGGTAAAAGCATAGTTTTAATTTCAGCCCAAACTTATTAATTAATTTTTAGCCCAAACCTTTTTTATTTTATTATTTTATTATTTTTGGCCCAAACCTTTTATTTATTTTTATTTAACTATTTTCTTATTTTAGCCCGAATAATGAAAAAGTCAGAAAAAGCCCAAAATTACCAATCGGCACTTTAAAAAGCTGAAAGAAGTTAGGGTTAAAAATGAATTTAGACGGAAAATGGACTGGAAATTCCCGCGCCACGGCAGACTGCCACCGTGTCACGGGAATCCTTCCCGTCTGACGGTGGGACTTCCCGTGACACGGGAGGTCTGTCGTGACACGGGACGTTCTGTGTCCTTTCCGCGTAAACCCTTAACGCGTTTTTCATCCCGTTTTCTGAAAATTTCCCGCGTCACTCCAAAACTGTACCGTGTCACGGGAAAGTGTACCATCTGACGGTACAGTCTGACCGTGTCACGGTATAGTCTGACCGTGTCACGGGATACTTTTTTAGGGTTTTTATCATTTTAGGGTTCCGTGTGCTCCCTCAGCACATTTTCCCTAAATACCCCCTCATTTCTGATGTACGGGGCACCGAGAATTTTTATTATTATTATTTTCTCTCTTCTATGCTATTAACCTAAACACTAGCCTACCCTTTTCACTTCAAAATTCCTTCTTCAAGCACTCAAAGGAGTCCATATTTTACTCGAGGTTCTGTCCTTAAGCCAAGGCGTGATAGGTAGAACTGTTTGAGGGTTTGGCCCCAAAATTAACTTTATTTCATTTAATTTAATTTAATTATTGTTTTATTACTTCCTTGAAGTTACTAACTCGTTTATTATTTTGTAGTTGCAAACAAACAGATTCAAAGTAAGGATCATACTCTTTTATTATTATTATTTTTCTAACGATTTTATGTTGTTGGAATTGTGATTAAATTGGTTTTAATATTAATATTTATTCTATTATTGATCACCATATTGCATGTTAAAGAGAATATGTAATTGAAAATCACGCCTAATAAGATAATTTGGACAACCGGTTTAGGATCCTTTTAATCTTATTATTAATTCAAGTGATCACAATATTTTAGAATTATGTGTTGCATTAATATTCAACCAATTTAGCATAATAATAGATTGGAGCAAATTGAATCTTTGTTTGTATGCCTTTTAGATCGCAGGAATCATTTTTCACTATAAGAATCGAGTAGAGGCCAATACGGGTGAATGTGACTCCATGACTCACTTCGTACCATCATCCCCAATCCTCCTTTCGTGGTTCCGAACCATATGGAGTTACTAATCTCATGGATTATGAATGGGGTGTAACCTTCACGGGTCAATCGTTGTTGCCTTCGTTGTTCCTTATTCGTGGTTGCCTTTTATGATCCGTGAACGGTTTACAAGTTCCTTAAAAACTTGCTGGCGGCTCCCTACTTTTTTGTCCCTAATCGTATATGTCTATTTCTACTTCCTATGAGTGCCAAGCATATTCACCACATGTTTTTAACGTAGGCGCACTTCGAGCGACGCCTACAATTTGGCGACTCCACTGGGAAGGATTCTTAATTATTTATAGATTTGAGTGATCGGTATTTAATTAAGATGAGTGGATGAGACTTGAAAGATTCTTGAAAAAATATTCCTATGATTAATTTGGCATTTTTGCATCTGCATAGACGTTTTAACGTCGCATTCAGGTCTGTCCCGTAGGAAAAATTGGATAACTTGGTTGCGCGCGAAGGAAAACAGGGCACCAGTCAGATCTTCTGACTGCCGTGCCACGGCAGAATCTGCCGTGTCACGGTACAGTGCACAGTACCGTGACACGGGAATTTTTGCCGTGTCGCGGCAGTCCTAAAATCAGTCCGGTGGCTTATTTTCTTTCCTCACAGTCGACTTCCTTCGATTTTTCTGAAAAAACGTATGTGTTCTACATGCGTCTTAGCCCCGGGTGATTTAAGCTCTATCGACCCAAAAACGCTCATGGCAATAAGGGTTCATCCAAGTTATTAAATCCACCCAAACCATGGAGTTGAGTTCGATTTCATCACGAACTCGCGGAGCCGCCCGTTGGCATACACCCTCAAGGGAGGCTGCCTTGCTAACGCGTCCAAACTCTTAACCATGGTACCCTTTTGACACCCAAAGCTTGACCAATAGTTGAACATTGATCTCGACTCTAGGTTGCGAACTTTTTTTTATCATCGTGCCTAAATGCTACATGGTTGTTTGGTGCTAACCCTCATGTGTTTGCTCTTTTGTTTAACCCATGACCGGGGGTTTTTATTCTCACATAGCAATTAGTACGGACTTAAAATCGATTAAAATCTGAAAAAAAATCAGAAAACTGACCTGGAACTGCGCACCGTGTCATGGCATTTTTTGCCGTGCCACGGTGAACAGTGCCGTGACACGGGGCTGCCTACCGTCTGACGGTAGACTGCACCGTGTCACGACAATCTGTACCGTGACACGGTGCCCAGGAAAGTGTCCTGTCAGTCTTTTTTTTCGATTTTTGTGCGAATGCTGTGTCCAGTTTTGTGTCGTGTCTAGCTATACGGTCAAAACACGCGTCTATAACCTCACCTAATCACTCGCATATCGTGTTCACACACTTATTTTAGTCGTGCACCACTTTTTGACCGTATTTTAGGGAAGTCTCGTTTTTGTGTCATTTTTTTTTCGGAGTAAGTCGGATGGTATCCTCCCATGTTTTTTTTTTAAAAAAAAAAAAATAATAATAAGTAGAGTTTCAAAATTATAGATTTTTAATAAATTTTTTATTTTTTTTTTAATCCGGATAGGTTAAGGTTAAGTTTGGTCATTAAAGGTGTGTTTGTTTCGGTGTCACAGCACTTGGACAAGAAGCAAGGGTAGATTGTTACGGTTCGAGTCCATACCTCAACAACCTCTTATACCAAAGAGGCGTACAAGGAAACCACCTCAATCATCTCCACAAGATCCATCTCCAGTCTACTTTCAACCAATGGCCACTAAGGAAGACATTGAGAACCTCAACAGGAAAATCGAAAGATTGTCTGACATGATGCAGACACTCACCACTAGAGTCAGCACTGTAGAGCAAGACAATCAAAACAATGTCACTACTGCTGCAATGGACAAGATCAAGGAACAGATGAGCAAGATTTCTGAAGAGTTCACTTATGTGGAAAAGCCTGTCACCTCTTCTTCCATAAGAGAGAAGCTTCCTGAGAAGTTTTCCACTACTGACATTCCCAAATTCAAGCCTACTAATAATCCGCTTTTCCATTTGAAGGCTTTTTCTGCAACTATGGCTCTTAAGGGAGTAGATGTGACACTCTTCCCTACGGTGTTTCCTCTTTCCTTAGAGCATGCCTGTCAACACTGGTTCTATTCTTTGGAATCCAAGCATGTCGCGACCTGGGAGGATGTTGCTGAAAGCTTTATGAATCGGTAAGAGTGTAACATCCAAGCCAAGACTTCTGAACGTGAACTCTCCATTCTCAAACAGAAAGAGAATGAAGGCTTCACCACTTACTTAAGCAGGTGGAGAGAAACAGCTGCGCTCCTGGTGGATCCTCCCAAGGAGAAGGAAATGGTTCGCTTGTTCATTGCTAATCTGACTCATAAGTACAAGCAACACTTGAAGTTTCTGCCCCTAAGTACCGTTGAAGCTGTATACGATATTGGAAACAATATCGAAGATGAACTGATGAAGTCTGTTGGTAGCAACAATAACAACAGCACTTGGAAAAACAAGAAGAATGATACTCCTTCTTCTTCGTCTTCTAAGCCCAATAATGCTACCAACAATATCAACATCAATGATGTGCTGGCCCTTAATGCTCCTCCTCAAAGATTCCAAAGGCAAAGGAGGGTTTATACGCCTTTAGGAATGACTTATGATGCTGCTTATGACCGTTTGCATGGTCAGGGACTAATTATGCCAATTTGACCATTTCCAGAACCTCGACCTGAGAATAGGACCGCTAGCTATGACCCTAATGCTTATTGCAAGTATCATCAAGGCAAGGGTCATAACACTGAGAAGTGTTGGAGGCTGAAAGATGCAATCCAAGACCTGATTGATGCTAACCAACTTCCTGTCCCTCCAGGGGGCAAGAAGCCTAACATTCAAACAGGTCCTCTTTCTGATGCTTTGGCTATCATGGGAGATGAAGTCTCCTTTGATCTGTCAATACTCATTCAACCTGTGAATGAACCTCTGCCGGAAGTTGTATTTATCTCAAGTACTGAAGAAGTGAATGGGATCTGGGATAGTGATGATGAAGACTTCTATCTCAAAGACATAGCATGTTCATCTCTCGGCACCAGTGGAGATGTTTGGGGGGACTTTAAGGTCAAGGTTCTCACCAGAAGTGGACGGTTGCAACAACCTAACCCACCTCCACCTCCACCACAATCACATCCGATAGTTGATCCCATCGACCCTGTGAATAGCGATGTGGTCAAACAACTGCAAAAGACCAAGGTGGAGATGAATGTATGGAAGCTTTTGGCCACTTCCCACGAGCATCGAAAGGCTGTGATGAATGCTCCGGTGAAAATAGGAGTCGATGATGACATGACTCCTCAAGGATTGGTTAACTTTCTCACTACTGAGCTGCCGAGTACTAGCAATCTGATTTCCTTTTCTGATAAGGATCTACCCCCGGAAGGGGACCAACATAATAAGGCCTTACACCTCACTGTAGTGTGTAGACAGATGAATGTTCCTATGAGCCTGGTTGATAATGGCTCTGCAATCAATGCGTGCCCACTCCGTACTGCGAAGAAGTTGGGTATAAAGAATGAAGAATTGACTCCCTCCACTCAAGGGATTCGAGCTTACGATAATACTCGCCATCAAGCCGTGGGTACTATCATATTGAATATAACTACTGGGGCCATTGAACGTCGCACCAAATTTCAGGTGTTGGACATTAAGGCCTCTTTCAATCTGTTGTTAGGACGCCCCTGGCTTCATGAGCTAAAGGCGATTCCGTCATCGCTTCACCAGAAAGTGAAAGCCATAGTTGGAGGGGATCCTATTACTATCGATGCTTCTCCTATGCGCATTCAAGTTATTAATACTCCTATCGTCCATGTTGAACATGACGAAGAAGACGAAGATCTTTGGGGGTTTTCACTAGATGATGTTCTTGTGATCGAAGAAGAAGAAAAGTGTCATCTCGACTTCGATCCCTATTCAAACACCAGTATCAACGCCATTCTGAAGAAGCAAGGTCAGTTCTTTGGAATGACCCTTGGGCTCAAGAAGAGAATGGCTAAATCTTGGGGCCATCCTGGTGCGCTCAAGAAGGATACTTTCGGCTTAGGATTCAAGCCAACAAAAGAAGATCTGAAACGAGCTGCATTGAAAATGAAGGCTCGCAACAACGCTCAAATCACGAAGACGGAAATGGCCATGGATCCATATCCGTTCACCCTCAATGGCCAGTACATCAAAGAAGGGGAAGACTTCCCATGCTATGAATTCCCCGAACCATTTGTCCATAACGGGATCCGTGAACCGGGATTCGAGATGTTCCTAGATTGTGACTTCATCGATGAAGAGCTCTCCACAGCCGAGAATCCAGCTAGCCTGAACTCTGATGATCTGGGAATCAACCTTCTTTTTGGAATGGAGAAAAATGAATCCAAGCCGGTCTGCAATGATAACTCCGAGCTCGTTCAAGCTGTCATAGCGAACAAGGATTTTGACCCCTCCGAGTTGATCGTCCAAGCTGACAACATTTCAAGGGGATGGTGCAAGACATTGAGGATCACTACGCCGAGTGGAGAGAATTTGGAAATAACCGTTGGCGAGGGTCCTATGTTTGATGAGTCCGAGTCGTCTGGGTCCGAGTCCGAGTCTGAGTCTAAGTCTGTAGACGAGTCCTTAGAGTCCGAGGCCGACCCTCTTTCTGCTATAGAGTTCAACCCTGAGTCTCTTGTTGAGTCCTCTCTTTCTAGTCCTAATAATTTTGGTGAGGTCGCAGCCGACCTTGTCTCTCTTGATGTATTAGCCAGTGAATTCAATAAAATGAGTACCTTTGCTTACAATGCGTGCCACTCCCCTAGCCCTGATCAATATTGCTTTGCTAATGATAAAAATGACAAAGAAATAATAAAAGCAATGGAAGAACACGAAAATAAAACAGCAGTTATTGAAGATACAGAAACAGTTAACATTTCCAATGATACGACTGTTAAAGAAGTAAAAATTGGATTAACACTAAGTCAAGATGAACGCAAAGATCTAATTAACTTGCTTAGTGAATTTGTTGATGTATTTGCTTGGTCATACCAAGATATGCCAGGAATTGACAGGGATATAGCTCAGCATACGATACCACTCATTCCAGGTATGAAGCCTGTCAAACAAAAGCTGCACCGAATGAAACCAGATGTGGCTCTCAAAATCAAGGAAGAAATCAGGAAGCAATTGGCCGCAGGTTTCATTAGAGTATCCAAGTATCCGGAATGGATAGCAAATATGGTTCCAGTTCCAAAGGAAGATGGAAGGGTCAGAATGTGCGTTGATTACAGGGATCTCAATAAAGCAAGCCCAAAAGATGGGTTCCCTCTACCTTACATTGACATTCTGGTCGATAATACAACAAACCATACACTCCTGTCATTCATGGATGGTTACGCCGGATATAATCAAGTATTGATGGCCGAAGAAGACATGGAGAAAACCACATTCATCATGCAATGGGGTACATATTGCTATACGGTAATGCCATTCGGGTTGAAAAACGCGGGTGCCACCTACCAAAGAGCAGCTACAGCATTGTTACATAACATGATGCACAAAGAGGTGGAGGTCTATGTCGATGATATGATTGTCAAGTCTAAAGATCGCCCAGGCCATATTGTTGCACTTCGCAAGTTTTTTGAAAGACTCCGTAAGTACAATATGAGATTAAATCCAGCAAAATGTGCTTTCGGAGTCTCGTCAGGCAAATTACTTGGATATGTTATCAGTTCTCGAGGGATTGAAATAGATCCTTCAAAAGTAAAAGCGATCATGGCCATGCCACCACCCAAAAATGAGAAGGACATTCGAGGCTTCATTGGAAGGTTGCAGTATATAAGTATGTTCATATCAAAGCTCACAGCGATATGTGAACCTATATTCAAGAAGCTTAAGAAGAATGTCCCAGTCACATGGGATGATGATTGCCAAAAGGCTTTCGACAAAATCAAAGAGTATTTGGCAAACCCACCCGTGCTAGCGCCAGCAATACCTGACTTTCCTCTTCGACTCTACCTTACGGTCACAAGAGAAACGATGGGGGCAATGCTAGCACAAGAGATCGTAAGCAAGGAGAATGCAATATATTACTTGAGCAAGAAACTTCAAGGATATGAGACGCGATACACACCACTCGAGAAGTTGTGTCTCACACTTGTATGGGCCGCACAGAAACTAAGACATTACATGCTCACTCATACAGTGCATGTCGTGTCCAAGATGGATCCTCTCAAATACTTGTTCGAGAAAGCAACACTCAACGGCAGATTATCAAGGTGGATAGTCAATCTGGCTCACTTTGACTTGAGATTTGTGCCACAAAAAGCCATCAAAGGTTTTGCAGTTTCTGACTTCTTAGCAGACTTTCCGCTAGAAGAAGATGAGTACGATTTCCCTGCCGAAGATTTACTCATGACCGAAGATGATAGCTGGACGCTCTATTTCGATGGAGCTTCAAACCAAAAGGGATGTGGTGTAGGAGTCTTGCTCGTATCACCCAATGAAGAGCACATCCCAATTTCCATGAAGCTCGACTTTGATGTCACCAACAATGCCGCAGAATATGAAGCATGAATTTTGGGGTTAGAAACAGCTGTCGCCTTGGGAATTAAGAAACTCAGAATCTACGGTGATTCTTCACTAATCATTAACCAAATCTCCAAGAAATGGAAAGTGAGAAGTGAAAGTCTCGCTACGTATCAAGCTCATTTAGAAACTCTCACGGAGCAATTAGATGAAGTGGAATATACGTATTTGCCAAGAGAAGAAAACCAGTTCGCCGACACACTAGCTAAATTAGCATCAATGGTGCGAATTCCAGCCGACACAATCACAATGCCACTGACCATAGAGAGAAGATATGAACCAGCTTATGTTCATGCACTTGACGATGAACAAGAACCACGGTAGGAAGACGAAGAGCCATGGTATACGGACATCCTTAATCATGTGACAATAGGAGAATACCCTCCTAATACTGATAAAAGGGCACGCCGTGCTTTGAGGCTCCTGGCCTCACAGTATGTGCTCATCAGAGGAGAACTCCACAAGAGAACTGCAATGGGAAGGAATCTCTTATGTATACCCAAGAAAGAAGCACATAGAACCATGGAAAACCTTCATGCTGGTATATGTGGAACTCACATGAATGCAAAGATGTTAGTCCAGAAAATTCAACGACAAGGTTACTATTGGACTACTATGGAGAGAGATTGTCACGAATACATCAAGAAATGTATGAAGTGTCAAATCTACGCAAACTTACAGCATGTTCCACCTTCGCTTCTCTACACGTATACTTCTCCATGGCCTTTCTCCACTTGGGGCATTGACATCATTGGAAAAATAACACCACCAGGACAAGGGGGCATGAATTCATTCTCATAGCAATCGACTACTTCACCAAATGGGTCGAGGCCGCCTCATATGCTAAGCTGACGGCAAAACACGTAGCTCAATTCATTGAGAAAAATATCATATGCCGCTATGGGGTACCACATGAAATGATCAGTGATAATGGAACACTTTTCCAAGCCGAATGCGCGGAATTATTACAGAAATATCATATCAAACATCACCGATCATCACCTTACAGACCACAAACAAACAGAGCAGTCGAATCGGCCAACAAAAATGTGAAAACTATCATCGAAAAGATGACAGAAAATTATAAGGATTGGCCAAGTAAGCTACATTTCGCCCTTTGGGGTTATCGAACCTCTGTTCGTACATCGACAGGGGCTACCCCTTTCTCTTTGGTCTATGGAGTTGAAGTTGTACAACCAATCGAGCTCGAAATACCTTCTCTTCGAATCGCATTGGAAAGCCAACTAGATGAAATCGACTGGATTAGAGCAAGATACGACGAACTGGTCTTGCTTGATGAAAAACGCTTGGCAGCTTTGCATCATGTCCAAACCTACCAACAGCGTATGGCACGACATTTTAATAAAAAAGTCAAGACCAGAAATATCAACGAGGGTGACCTAGTGCTTAAGGCACTTCGTAATAATGTGTTAGACCCAAGAGGCAAATTCAGACCGAACTAGTCAGGCCCGTACATTGTTAAAGCCATCCTGTCTGGCGGAGCGGCACAATTGGTAGACATGGACGGTAACGGCTTCCATAATTTAACCAACTTGGATCAACTCAAGAAATTTTATGCCTAGTCGCATGGGTTCATGACCCAATAGAGCTACGTTTGGCCTGATTCCTTTTTAGGATACGTAGGCAACCCCTCAAGGGGGCCCGGCCACTTTAAAATAAAAAAAATCCGCCCTCTGTTGATCAAATACGCGCGTCGGTTCAGCACTGCGTCACGGCCAAAAAAAAAAAAAAAAAAAGGGAATTGCCGCGACACGGGACATCCTACCATGTCACGGTACTGTTCACCGTGACACGGTGGGCCTGAACGGAAAAAAAGGAAAGAGGAACTCCCGTGACACGGGAATTTATCCCGTCTGACGGGAGAAGTTCCCGTGCCACGTCACCCTCTGCCAAAAAAAAAATTAAAATAAAAAAATTAAAAATAAAAAAATAAAATATATATATATATTGCCGTGACGCGGGAATTTGTACCGTGTCACGGGACCCTTTCACCGTGACACGGTGGAATTTCAATTTTTCCGTTTTATTTTTGGAATATTGGCGCATTCGTTGCGAATTAATTGTTCGAGTTTTTATTTTCGTTCTTCCATTGCGTCCGACTCCTTGACTCGGATAAATAAACAATAAATAAAAGTCATTGTAATTTTTATTTTTAAGGCTGAAATAAAGGTGCTATTATTAAAATAAATGCGACTACAAGTATTGGCATCATATGCCTTATTTTAAATAATAATTATAAATCATAAAATGCAAAGCACTATTGATCTAATCTCTCTTCTCTTTAGGAACATCCTTCTCTTGCTCAATTAGGTCGGCCTTCACCATTAATGTGTCTTTTGTAGCCCGAACCGTCACACCCCTAGTCGAACTTTCACCCCTTTCACCTTTCTTGAATTTTTTCGGTTGTTTCTCCCTATAGACCATCTTTTCTTTACCCTTCCCTTTCACATAATTCTTCTTTCTTGGCATTATAGGAGTCTTAAACTCAATCCCTTGTGTTCTCGGACCTAGACGATCTTTAGGAGGAGCTTTCTTATTTCCAAGACGACTCTTCACATCAGACTTGCGTGATCCGAATCGTTCCCTCCTACTTCTAGGGTTTAACCATGCCTTGTATGCACTAGATAAAGGAGGAGGAGCTTGGTCACTTGCAGAAACGGTCCACAAAGGTCTTCCAATCCAATAAGCCTCGTACTTGTGAACGTTACTCTCATGCAACGATACTTCACGAGGACTATCGTTATAGCGTGGGATTACTTGTTCAAGTCCATACCGCCGCATCAGTCGAGAAGGACAATAAAAGGTCAGTTTGGAGATACTTGGAACACGGCAATATGGAGTTTCATTCGTGCCAACCATCCTAGTAAGCCTCCACCAAGGCACCACCCAACGAATGGAAAATTCCCTCTTTGCAAAGAAATTTTTCCAATCTTCATACGACATGTTCGCAGAGTAATTCTTTTTCCTACGGACTAGGTCGTTAGGGCCATATTTTTCAATATCGTCGGGGGCTTCAAATAATTCGAAACGCTCCATCAACCAAATCTGCAAAAAAGAAAAAAAATTAATCAAAACAAAAAATAAATAAATAAATAAATAAATTGCAGATTCCCGTGACACGGCAGTTTTAACCGTGTCACGGCAGACACCCACCGTGACACGGTGCCTGTTTTGTGTCACGGGGGCTATTTGGAGCGTGTTTTTACCTGCAGTAGTACCAGAGAGCCCTTCCTGATGGCTTTCCGGTCAGCTTTTGCCTCGTCAAGACCACGAAATGTTTCTCCAAGGCACGTCGGCATAGGAGATCTTCCGGATTCAACATGCTCAAGCACAGACGCTAGACAAGCATGTCCTACCCTACCGTTTGCAAATAGTAGCTTGCTAAACATGCAAAAAATATATGCCCTTCTACGATATACATGATAAGACTCGGAGATAGGGCGATTAAAATATAAATTAGGAAGTTTTTCTAAGTCTACTTCATTACCACAAACAATTCTATTTAAATCTGGATCTGTTAGATTCAGATGGCGTTCAAAATCTTGGTAATAATATTCACGCAGGGTAGGCATGGCAATAAGATTTCTAGCAGGAAATCCAAAAATTGCACCAAATTCCTCCGGCAGAGGACAGATTTCATCATAATCAAATTTAAAACAGTGTGTTTCTAGACTCCAATAATCTAATGCTGCCCTAAGAAAATCATGTTCAATAGCCACGTGTCGCAGGCCTAGCGAACCCCTGACATGAAATAATTCTAACTCTCTTTTTTCAGCATTGGTCAAAGAATAAGACCAGTCGCGCAATGTATTATCAAAATTCTGAGACATGATTATTGAAATATGAAATTCTAAATTATTTTGTGTTTCGTAATTATGCATATCATGAATAATCTGGTCTTATTTTATAGCAAAAGCGCTCGAAACTGCCCAAAATCTATCTTTTCATACGCGTAAAACACACCGCTGAATAATACGCGTCCCGTGACACGGGAAGTTCCACCGTGTCACGGGAATCTTTGCCGTGACACGGCAAGCTCTGCCGTGACACGGTACACAGTTCCGTGTCACGGCACTTCACGCGTCTTCTTTTTTTATCTTTTCCCGTATTTATCCGGATTTTTTTATAGTATTTTATCTTCACCGTTTATTTTCCAGTTTTTTGAGAGTTTTGTTGCTAATAAACTTCTCACTTTTTTTTATCTATATTATTATTATTATCTTTATTTTATTTATTCGTCACTTCATTTTTTATTATTTCTTTTTTACTATTTCTTTTTTCTTTTGGGGGAAGATAATTTCATTTATTTATTTATTCATCACTTTATTTTATTTCTTTTTTCTTTTGGGGGAAGATAATTTCATTTATTTTATTCCTTTTCTTTTCGCTTGTCTTTTTATTTCCTTTTCTTGTGGGGAAGGTGCTTTTATCTTTATTTCTTTGTTTTTATAATAATTTCATTTTTGTTTTTCCTTTTCTTTTGGGGAAGGTCGGTACCCTCCATTACTCCACTTATGTTTTTTCGTCGTGTTGTTAATAAATACACAATCACACACAAGGAGTCTCAAACACACACTAACACACAATAATAAATATATAAACCGTAAATAATGTACAAAGAGTCGTAATACATAAATATGTCAAGTGTCATCATAGTATGTACAAACAAAAACCCTCGGTCAAAAGTCCCTAGAGCCAGAATCAGTCTCATCTCCACCCTGTGCATGTGGTCCATCCTGTGCATATGGGAACGGCGAACCGAAGAGTCCCTCGACCATCCGAGTACGGGGAGTAGCGTCCCTACTAGTCCCCGTAGCCCCAGGAGTAGCCAAGCTCAAGGCAGGACCCGTCCAACCGGAAAACGGAGTAGACTAGCCCAGAGACACTGGAATCGTCGGTGAAGGCATCGTCCCATACATCGGAACCGAGAACAAGCCCGACAGCGGTGGAGGAATCCCGGATAACGGAGCTGAAAATGAACCAGGATCCAAAGGAGTTAGAACAGACCCAAACTCAGGCTGTGGAGGCTGTGAAAACGACTGTCGCTGCCCCTGACTCTGGCCCGGAAAGCGCTGGGAAGACTGACCCTGCTGCCACTGAGCCTCCTGAAATGGCTGAGTAGTCTGAGGCTCTCGCTGAAAATGAGAACGCCGGTGAGCCTCAGGAGATCGTCTACCACGACCAAGCTCCTCCTCGTCCGAGCCTCTAGGCCTCGAGCGCGAGCGGGACCTCCGTCGCTCCTGAAAGATACAAAATCAAAAGGAGTCAACAATGCAAAATAAAACAAATGGTAGAAATGAAAAAATAAGTGATACCTCAAGAACGTCGCTAGAGCTCCGACAACTCGCACCACGCCGAAGCTTGATGATGCAATACTTCAGGGCGTCCACCAGCTTCATGAATCCCATCATCTCCGGGCGGTTAGGCTGAGGATAAAACAAAGAAAAGTCAGTAACAAGCAGTATTAAAAGGATAGATAAAGCGTCGAAGAAAACTCACCGGCTCAAAGACCTCGGGCAGAGACTCCTACACCTGTCTATAACCCTCCAGCGCGTCAGCAATATGGTCCTCTGTGATACCAATAGGCCCTGGATAGCGGACAGACTGAGGAGGAATCTCAATCCTCCCCACAGGCCAGATGGTCGTCTGAAAATATGATCGAATAATCAAGTTATTCGACTATTTAAAAACAGAGACTAGTAAAGAAGATTCTCAAAAGAAATCATACCTCAGAAAGACGGGGTGGAGGAGCTAGTGAGGGAAGCAAGTCCCGCGCATAGTCACTCTCCATGTGAACCAGCTCTTACCATGGAAGAGTATAGCGCTCTCCCCTGTTTATCAGCTCTCTGATCAAGCGGGAGTCCAGCATCGACTCTGGTGGGGATGAGGGCACCACAAAGCGATCGCCGCTATGCTGACGGACGACTCGCTCCCCCAAATACCAGACAAAGCGTCCGGTACCAACCAAAATGGTACGGTACGCTGAAAGACGCAGGGACTCAGGCAGATCAGTCATCCCGGCCCAAGGACGATACTGGACATCGATGGGAACCTGGAAACCATAAAAAAGGTTAGGCGTGAAACAACGGAGACAACATCAGAAGGAAAGAACACAACAAAACTAATCCTTACGCCAACGAAAGAGGTGCCTCGGCGTAGTAGCCCACGAAGTGCCGGAACGGACTCCACCCGTGACTCTCCTCGGTCACGCCAGTTGGCCCCGACAGGGAAATCATGGACCGCTCCGCGACGCCGGCGAGGAGCCAAGCCTGGGAAGTACTCGTAGAACCATAGCTGCAATAAAAGTAATCTTTAGCACATGAGTCGAACAAGCTAAAGTGAAACAAAAAGGGAAAAGGACATCACCTCTACGACTCTCCACAGGCCATAAACGGTGATAGGGGACTCGTCATCCAGCTGCCGGCAGCCATGATGTAGAGACAAAAGAAGATCCGCGTATCCAAGACTGGCCCAGATATAGGATCCTATCTCGGGGATCCTGGCCAAAGAGGGGAGATAGCAAAGGAGCACGCGTGAACTCCTGTCGGGAGAGAGGGTCATAGAAATCAGGGTCAAGATGAAGATCCGCACCCGCTGCTCAGCCGTCGTATCCTCCATCTCGAAGCCGCGAGCTAGAACTGAAGCCAGCTCCGATCGTCCACTCCTAGGACCACCGCGAGATACTGGTCGGGTCCTGATGTGCTGAACAATCGGACCCAACAAATCAGCTACCTCAGCCGATCCCCAAGATAGATCGGACATCTGACCTACAACCCGGTCGGTGAAGCGCAGCCCGCTGATCATGCTGAAGTCTAGAGGGGTCACCGTCATCTCCCCCCAAGCAAAATGAAAGGTGTTGGTAGTATCCCAGAAATACTCCAACAATGCGCGAACGACTGTCGCGCCGCAACCCCGGGGGCTGCGAAACCCTACAACCGCACCCAAAAATGGTGATTTGCTCAATTCTCCATCAAATCATGCAATTTTTGTCTCAAATCTCTCACAAACACACATGTATACATATACAAGTAAAATCATGGCAAGAATTTCAACATAAAACTTCAAAATCAAAAACCCCCAAATTGATTTTTTAGGGTTTGTCATGAAATTATTTATGTGAAGCAAATTCAAAGCAAAAATCAAAGGAAACTTACATGGATGCTTGTAGAGGCTCTGAAATGAGGAAAATAGCAAGAAATTACAGCAAATTGGTGAAAATTCGATCTCCAAAAGCACGAAAAAAACTTCCGGCCACCAGCAGGACCGCCGCGACACGGTTAACAAAATCCGTGACACGACGAGCTTCACAGGCGACGGAGCTCTGGCGGTTCAGACGGCAGCTCCGGCGGAGACAGCAACAGCAGAAGCGAACAACAGCAGCAACAAATCGCAGCAAAAATAAAAAAAAAATTAAAAAAAAAAAGAAAAAAATTGATCTGCAGAACCGCCGTGTCACGGTTGCCGATTACCGTGTCACGGTGAGCTTCGACGGCCGACGGTTTACCTTAAACGTGGCACGGCAATTTTTGCAAGCAAGAAGTGAAAATGGAGAAATATAGAGGAGATGAGAAATGGCAAAGATGTGAAGCAAAAATGTGGTTTTAAAGCAAAAAGTAACCGTGCAACGGACCCCGTTAACCGTGCCACGGTTACCGTTATTTTATAACGGCACAATTTGACGTGGCGCGTTGACCAATTCAAACAGCAAAATAAAAAAGGGGGGGGGGGGAAGTTCCCGTGACACGGGATTCTGTCCCGTCTGACGGGAGTCATTCCCGTGTCACGGGAAGTATTTGACGTGGCGCGGCAATTCTGCACTTGGTCAGGGAATATTCCTGGCCTTTTTTTGACTAGTTTGACTGATTTTTCGAGATAATTGAGCGGTTATTTTTCGCTAGAATTACGCGGAAAATTCTAACTGATATTTAAGGGGGACTAAAATTACCATTTTACCCCTGGCAAGCGTTAAAGTCTATTTTTCGGCATTTTAAGCATTTAATATGGTCAGATAATAAGCTTAAAATTGTGAATCATCTGCGGCCCACGTTCGGGGATAATCAAACCATCATACACTTACCAATTTCAGCAATCGTCGGCTTTCCTCAAGCTTGGAAAGCATTATCGGTGGATTTTTCTTCAAGTATAGAAAACCGCCAAGTCGGCTTTCCTCAGGCATGGAAAGCATTATCGGTGGATTTTTCTCCAAGTATAGGAAACCGCCAAGTCGGCTTTCCTCAAGCTTGGAAAGCGTTATCGGTGGATTTTTCTTCAAGTATAGAAAACTGCCAAATTCTTTTGTCGGCTTTCCTCAAGCATGGAAGGCATTATCAGTGGAATTCTTCAAGCATAGAATGACACCAAATTCGTTTGTCGACTTTCCTCAGGCATGGAAAGTATTATCCGGTAGCTTTCTTCAGGCTTAGAAAACTACCAAACTCTTCAGTCGGCTTTCCTCAAGCATGGAAAGCGTTTCAACAAATGTCACTTGGTGGATTCCTTCAAGCTTAGGAAGTTGCCAAATTCGTTTGTCACCGATACACTGGTGCCAGATACGTATTCTATCCCTTTACTCTTTTATCTATGGAATTAACATTTTTCTGCAGGTATCGGCGTATGCAGAGTGATTTAGGATCGCAGAACGTCTTAAATCATTCTCCGTCCCTATCGGCTACTTTGACTATCGTTTTCGAAACTGACGTTTCTACAAACTCAGTCAAAGTGGGGGCTTCTGTAGACACCTAAAAATGTCTCCCCAAAACCAAACCCGATGATAAATAACCTTTCACCGCTACTATTGGTCGGGTTTAGTATTTAATCCCGAGAGTGCTTAAAAAATCGTATTTTATTAAATTCATACTTTTGAGCGGTCCATGGATTAGTCTTGATGTTTGGTTAAATCATAGTTTTAATTTCAGCCCAAACTTATTAATTAATTTTTAGCCCAAACCTTTTTTATTTTATTATTTTATTTTATTATTTTTGGCCCAAACCTTTTATTTATTTTAATTTAATTATTTTCTTATTTTAGCCCAAATAATGAAAAGTCAGAAAAAGCCCGAAATTATCAATCGGCACTTTAAAAAGCTGAAAGAAGTTAGGGTTAAAAATGAATTTAGACGGAAAATGGACTGAAAGTTCCCGCGCCACGGCAAACTGCCACCGTGTCACGGGAATCCTTCCCGTCTGACGGTGGGACTTCCCGTGACATGGGAGGTCTGCCGTGACACGGGACGTTCCGTGTCCTTTCCGCGTAAACCCTTAACGCGTTTTTCATCCCGTTTTCTGAAAATTTCCCGCGTCACTCCAAAACTGTACCGTGTCACGGGAAAGTGTACCATCTGACGGTACAGTCTGACCGTGTCACGGTATAGTCTGACCATGTCACGGGATACTTTTTTAGGGTTTTTATCATTTTAGGGTTCCGTGTGCTCCCTCAGCACATTTTCCCTATAAATACCCCCTCATTTCTGATGTACGGGGCACCGAGAATTTTTATTATTATTATTTTCTCTCTTCTATGCTATTAACCTAAACACTAGCCTACCCTTTTCACTTCAAAATTCCTTCTTCAAGCACTCAAAGGAGTCCATATTTTACTCGAGGTTCTGTCCTTAAGCCAAGGCGTGAAAGGTAGAACTGTTTGAGGGTTTGGCCCCAAAATTAACTTTATTTCATTTCATTTAATTTAATTATTGTTTTATTACTTCCTTGAAGTTACTAACTCGTTTATTATTTTGTAGTTGCAAACAAACAGATTCAAAGTAAGGATCATGCTCTTTTATTATTATTATTATTTTTCTAACGATTTTATGTTGTTGGAATTGTGATTAAATTGGTTTTAATATTAATATTTATTCTATTATTGATCACCATATTGCATGTTAAAGTGAATATGTAATTGAAAATCACGCCTAATAAGATAATTTGGACAACCGGTTTAGGATCCTTTTAATCTTATTATTAATTCAAGTGATCACAATATTTTAGAATTATGTGTCGCATTAATATTCAACCAATTTAGCATAATAATAGATTGGAGCAAATTGAATCTTTATTTGTATGCCTTTGAGATCGCAGGAATCATTTTTCACTATAAGAATTGAGTAGAGGCCAATACGGGCGAATCATGACTCACTTCCTACCATCATCCCCGATCCTCCTTTCGTGGTTCCGAACCATATGGAGTTAGTAATCTCATGGATTATGAATGGGTTGTAACCTTCACGGGTCAATCGTTGTTCCTTCGTTTTCCCTTATTCGTGGTTGCCTTTTATGATCCGTGAACGGTTTACAAGTTCCTTAAAAACTTGTTGGCGGCTCCCTACTTTTTTGTCCCTAATCGTATATGTCAATTCCTATTTCCTATGAGGGCCAAGCATATTCACCACATGCTTTTAACGTAGGCGCACTTTGAGCGACGCCTACACTATCACATACACAATCTAGAAGTTGCTTGAAATACAGGGAGACTGCTCATTTAACATTAGACATCGACATACACTTAGGAAAATCATTCCTTACAAAATTATTTAATTAGCTTGGTGAATCTAAGTGCCTAAACTAGCTCAAAACTCTGTTGACCATTACTTGAGTGAACTCCAACCAAAAATATGACCACCACAAACTAGATGCATCTGATATCAGTTTTGAAAAGTGCCTGAACATTGTATGTAATAAGATAAAAAAAATAAAATAAAAACTTTACTCCTTGAAGATACAAGTGAATCTGACAACATATAGGCAAACCAAAATGATGTGTACCAATCAAGCAAAGATATCAAACCTAGCTTTTGATCCATCAATCAAATTTTCCTCCACGATATATAATTTCTCAAAATTTTACATAAGTTTGTTTATAGCCTCTTCACTATGTTTTAAACACAAAATATGTCCACAAATCAAAGAAAAAAACTACATAAAGTGTAGCAGTAGGAAGGATGCTATTTATATGAGTAAAACACTCTTAAAACACCCTAAACCACCCACGAATATCCTAGCAAGAAAAACACACTAAAACAGAAGCATATACCAAAGTGAACCAAAACTGACCATTTTCATAAAATAACCCAGTTTAATAGAAAATAAACTCAATAAATTCTGAAATTTTACATGTGAAAAGAAGACAAAACATCACCCATATTAAAAAAAAATCACCTAAAAATCTTCTGTAATGAAGGAGAACGAGCCTAGAGAAGTCAGACCTCTAAACTGCTCCAACGAGATTCTACCAAATTTCAAAATGGTAGAAAAATAATTTTTACCTTTGATGAACGAGAATAAACCTATTGAAGCAGTCATAGATTGACTTTTCTACTCAAAACAAGAACGGGAACATTGTTGGTCTAGCATAAGTTCATAATTATAACAAAACATAAATATAACATGAGCAGTTTATTAAGGGCAAGACCCAGTTTCTTTTCTTGCGAAACAATGGTTGTTTCTCTAATGGAAAATTCAGTAAACAAGAGAAAAAGAGTCAATTTTATGTTATTTTTTTATTGCTAACTCACAAAAAAAAAAAAAAAAAAAAAAAAAAAAAAAAAAAAAATCAGTACTTTCTTTTCCTGTTTCTCTCGTCCTCCTTTCTTTGTTCTTCCTAATTCATCACTCATTAACAATGGCAGATTATGTCTAATTAACACCACAACAGACATCATCCCAACACTTCAACAAACACAAACCCCAACAGTACCACTTCCGGCGACTTCGCCGCCGAATTCAACGAAAAACCCTAGGAATAAGATTTAAATTAATGGCTGATTAACCCCTAAATGATAGGTGTTTGATGTATTCTTGTGAGCTTTCCCTCCTCCATTGAAGCTACTCCATAATCGATTGTGAAATTGAAACTTGATGATTAACCAGTAACACTAGATTGTGAAATTGAAATTCAATGGCTTTGACGGCGACTGAATTGAAGTTAATTAAATTCGATTATTTTGATATTAATCTTACCTTAGAAGGTGCTTTAATAGTGGAGGCAAAGCTCATGTGCTCCTTCAATGGAGAATTTAAGTAATCTTTACGGGCAGAGAAGGAGAAAGGGGGAGAAAATGAGAAATCAAGAAAAGACTAGGGAAAGAGAAAATATGAGAAATACAATATTGTCCCCATTTTATTAGATAAAAAGAAAAATTTAACCCTTTAAGATACATTTCAAGTATCTCAAGAAGGGAAACTTGGATTTACCCGTTTATTAAACCTCATTACTATAATCAAAAGCTTGATTTTGTTAGTTAGTTTTGTTTCTCTTACAATAATGAAAATTAAATTGTATACTTTCTCATAGAAGAATTTAAATCACACACACAATAAATTATAATAAAAAAATTTCCCAGAATTGAAAAGCCATTACCAAATGTTCAACTACACACCGATTTAGGATTTTAAGCCGCAGTTTCTTTCTCTTGCGCTTGAAACTCTCGCCACCTAACTGTTCAAATCTGATGTTCTTCAATGTATCCCAATTTACTATGAAAACCAAAATTGCAACTAACAAGTGATAAACCCACATAACTTTCATTAAATTAAATTATTTATAAACAAAAGCATAAACCTTGGAATTCCTTTTAGTTATTTTTTCAAAAACCGGTTAAAATTAGTCAAAAAATAAATAAATTAGTCTGAGATCGAGAGCATACAGTAATAATATTGATGAATGAATTTCGGAGAAGCTTTAAATGAGGTTTTGAGGAGTTATTACTTTGCAGCAATTTCAACTTTCAGAGGAAAGAGAAAATTTGGGAGCCTTGTTGTAGGGAATATTTCAAGCATTATCCCTAAGCTTGAACCCCACATTGATAATACACTAAAGTACGGTGGTGTCCAAAGGGAAAGAAGATAGAGCAAAAGAATCACCCACATGTTTTAGGAACTTGTAAACCGTTCACGAGGTGAAGGTTACACCCCTTAACGATTCAGGAGATCGTCTACTCCAATAGGTCTGGAACCATGACTAGTAGTTCGGGGATGAAGGTACAAATCCAACCTAAAAGAGATTGAACCTGCCCTAATAATAGGCCTCTACTTTATTCTGACCGTATTCATGTGCGCTTTCGGACTAACATACAATCAATAGGTTTACCCTAAACCTGTTTATCTATGTTGGTTTAATTTAATGTACAAATAAAACTAATATTGGCGATCACTTGAATTATAATCAAATGAACCCTAAACAAGATTATTAATTATCTTATTAAGCATGATTGCAAGTACCAATTCCCTTTAAACATGCATAAAAGGCGTGATCAAACAATAACAATAAAAATCAAGCAACATAATAAAATAATCATCATAAGAACAATTAAAACAATTTTATTATAATAATAACAATAATAATAATAATAATAATAATAAAAAAAAATAATAATAATAATAATAATAATAATAATAATAATAATAATAATAATAATAATAATAATAATAATAATAATAATAATAATAATAATAATAATAATTAAAATAATCATGTTTAAGCATAATAATAATAACAAGATCATAGGCATGATACTAACAAGATTAATAACAAACCCTAGCATGTCACTAAATAATAAAGATCAAATTTATAGCCCTAACATGATACTAACATGAATATTAGGAAGAGAATAGGAAGCATCGTAGGAATCACAATAAGCATATTTGATATTATAACTTTTACCCTAAACATGATATTAGGAACTTATTGTTTTCATTCTAAACATCAAATTAAAAAAAATATCCTAACATGATACTAGGAATCAAAATAACAACCTAAACATGATTTCTATATCATAATATCAATAAATCAATTAAAGCACTTACTTGGATGCCTCGTATCTCTTTCTAATAACAAAATACACGCGTTAGTAACTTCAAGGAAAATAATAAAATCAAACAATTAAATTAAATAATTGAAAGAAAGATTTGGGACCAAACCCTCAGAAATTAAAACCTTTCACGTTTAGGGCGAAGGCAACTTCGAATTATGCTAGGTGTGTCTAGTGCTAATGTATGAGGAATTGTGTTTATAAACAGCTAGGCTTAGAAATATAGAGAGAATAAAGAATTTCTTGATGAGATTTGGTGAGAAGAAAGAATTAGAAAAAAATAAGAATTGATGAGAATTGATTATTGAAAATTGAGGTTTTAAAAGGCTATTTATAGAGAAAATCAGCCAAACAGATAGAAAAACGAATCAGAGTTTCATAAAGAATAAAACACGATTAGCGCCAGACGCTAGTCATTTGCGCCAGACGCTAGGCATTAGCGCCAAACGCTGATGGTTAGCGCCAGGCGCTAATGCTTGTCGTCAGGCGCTAATAATCAGTGTCACGCATTTTTTTTTTTTTATCATATCTTTTGATCCGAAAGTCCAAAAAAGTCATATAAAATATTGTTGGAAAGCTCTTGAAGTCTTATTTCCAACCTAATTATAATCAGATTAAAATATTTTGTATATAACAAGATATGGCCGAAATAGTGGAACGATGTTAGTTTTGGATAAAGTTTCATATCTCATTCATATCTTTTTCATTATAGCTCGGATTTAATATTATAATATATAATTGGAAAGATAATTTCAATATCTATCCAACCATATAAAATTTGGATAAATATTATGAGGCACAAAAATAAAATCTGAATATATTACACTTCGTACAAAACAAGGATTCTAAAATGGAGTAGTTTTATTCAATTTCAAACTCTTTGAAACATAATCATCAATCCTAACTCCATTAGGAATTAAGAGAACCTTCTAGAGTATTCTAGAAGACTATAATCAATCCTAATAGAATTAGGAATTATAATTAATAATAGGCCCTCCTCTAGATCATTGGGCCGTAGGTAAAAACTAAACCGGGCCCAGTTTAGTATTTTGGTCATAACTTCCTCATTATTCATCGGAATTTGGCTTATAATATATCGTTGGAAAGGTCTTTTCAAGCCCCATAAACTACACCATTATTGGACCCTTCTCATGGACCAAACTAAACTGGAATGCACGTTTTTCATAAATAAGGTAAGAAAAGAAATATTTTCAAAAACAGAAAGAAGAGATATTTTAATAAAAGGAAATTTTGTCAAAAAGGACCTTTTAAGTGCATTTATTTTTCTAAAAGGACCTTTTAAAGCCAAAGTTGTGAAAGGGGTACAATTTTTGTAAAAAAGTTGTGACTTGGGACCACACGCCGGAATGTCAACATTGAGTGGTCAACTCCGGTGTTAACCAACACTTGCAGCCACCAATTTCCTCCACCCCATCGCCTCCTTCGTTCTCCCCCCTCCCCTTTCACGACAAGTCGACAGTCCAAGCCACCCCCTTTCTCCTCCATTTCCGTCACTAACCTCGAAACCCCATCTCCATCCCTTTCGCAGCAGCCCACTTCTCCCCTTTCCCCTTCTCCACTCCCTTTCCTCCACCTCGATTACTGTATAATCTTCAAGCAATTTCCTACACCCAAACCTTATAATTTAGGGATGAGATAATGGAGCAAAGAGAGAAAATGAAATTAAATTTCTAAATGAGTTTAATGAAATTAGGGTATGAATTAAAATTGGATTAATTTGTGACGAATTTGAGGAAAGTTGAGATCTTGGAGATTAAGAACCCTTACCGGAGAGTAAGTTGAAAACGAATTTGGGGAAATTTTTCTTTGTCTAAAATTTGTACCCCTTTCACAACTTTGGCTTCAAAAGGTCCTTTTAGACAAAGAAATGCACTTAAATGGTCCTTTTTAACAAATTTTCCTTAATAAAAACATCCTCATCACTAGACTTTTCACACTTTCGCTTTGTTCAATAATCAAATGACAGGAAAGGTATTCATCACTGGGTTTGGTTTTTGGGAGACACAAATGGGTGTCTACAGAAGCCCCCACTTTGACTGACTTTGGAGAAACGCAAGTTTTGAAAACAAAAGTCAAAGTATCGATAGGGACGGAGAATGATTCAGAACGTTCTGCGATCCTAAATCATTCTTGTAACGTCGATACCTGCAAACTAGTGTTCGTTAAAACAGATAAAAGAGTTAAGAAACGCGTATCTTGCACCGTCGAGCACACTTCTCTGAAGGTAACTGATTTGTTGCATTTTGCTGTTTTGATGTTCACTCGTCTCTAAACAATAGAGCTTTTTTGGATATGTTCACTCGTATCTAAACAAAGAGCTTCCTTTTCTTGAATCATAGTGACAACCTTCCCAATCATAGCAAAAGTTGCCGAAGACCGCCTCATCACGAACCGCCCTTCTCAAATCTTAGTGACAACCTCCCAAATCTTAGCGA
This sequence comes from Chenopodium album, assembly GCF_948465745.1. Classification (NCBI taxonomy): domain Eukaryota; kingdom Viridiplantae; phylum Streptophyta; class Magnoliopsida; order Caryophyllales; family Amaranthaceae; genus Chenopodium; species Chenopodium album. The sequence continues at coordinate 38,130,068 of NC_137841.1, read as the reverse complement.
ATGCCGTCGAAGACCGCCCATCTCGTGCCGTCCTTCTCAAATCTTGGTTACAACCTTCAAAATCTTAGCGAATGCTGTCGAAGACCGCCCATCTCGTGACATCTTCTCAAATCTTGGGTGACAACCTCCACAATCTTAGCGAATGCTGTCTAAAATAACCTCTCTTGAAGTCATCCTCAGTTGTTGCGATGATATTCCGAAGAAAACTACCGAAGACCAATGCTTGTCGATCCTTAAAGCTCGCTTGAACATTGCTTTAGCCGGTGCGTCGGCGCTGCTGCTGCTTGTAAACCAGTATGTCGGTGTCTTGGATTGTGAACCTGTATGTCGGTGCGTCTGAACCAGTATGTCGGTGTCTTTGCTGCTTATGAATCATTATGTTGGTGCCTTTGCTGCTTATGAACCATTACGTCGGTGCCTTTGATGAGCCAATGCTTAGGCGCTTTTAAGCTAAGTGAGACAATCATTCATTAGGTCGATCACTTATTGCAATTGTAACCAAGCAGATTACTAAATCATGTCAAATTTCTTATAAGGGCTAACTGGCGTACCAAGGGACCTAAAATTGCTATATGAGGTCGAAATAACCATTCTTAGAGGCTTCGATCTCTGTCGCTGCTAAAATATCGCTGGCCCCAAGAATTGGCTCTGTCGCTAGACGCTGGGATCTAGAGTCAAGCGCTGAACTCTGTTGCAAGATGTTGTTGCTAGACGACAGCCTTGTCGTCTGGTGCTAGAGTCGGGTCTTCCCTATTCTGCTCTTGCTGCCGCTGTTGCTTGGTTTTGTTCCGGACTTTGAGCTTGGTTGTTCCCTTTCAACCAAATTCGCTCAAATATTTTGTAAATTAAAGCTCTTCATCTCTAATTTACTGATCCATGTAACTCCTCTTATCTTAGAGGAATCTCCTGTATCATATTCGCGGTTTTTTTTCGGAAAAAAATCCGAGAATGTCCTCACTTGCTTGGATGCACCTGCATTTATATCTTTGACTATAGGACTTTGCTTATCTTTATTTAGGGTTAACCTAAGACTTAGTATTGCTTGACTCATTGACTTGTCGTGACTCAAGGTATGAACTTGACTCACTATGATTGACTGACTCGAGGTTGACTCGACTCGAAGTGAAATGATACGTGTGACTCATGACCCGTGTGTGCATTGTATTGTGATGACTCAAAAATGCCAAAAAGCAAAAATGCAAAAAATTTCCATCGTCTTTGTGGAGGGCACCGACTTTCTCCGGAAAAAGAAAGACGCGAAAAAAGAAAGAAGAGGAGTTTTTGAAGATGCATGTTGAATGAGCTTAATCAAATGTTGTCTCTCAAGAATTGTAATATCTTAGACTATCCTAGTTGACTCGATAAAGAAATTATTTAGGTGACTTAGGCGCGGAGGCTAAGTACTTCATACTTTGTGATGCAATGATGATCGATTTTGACATGACAAGGCATGCTTCAGCATTATGATAAGATTTCATGACAAAGGGTTCCTAAGGGAAGTATATTTGGTCATGTATTTGAGATGTGTGTGATAGTGATTCTAAATTTAGGCCGCAAGGGGTAAGTGTGTGGGAAAATATTATTTCAAGAAGAGTCAAATGATGGTGACTCTTTAGGCTAGGTAAGCTAATGATGTAAGGATCAAGCCCCTAAGTCTAGCTCTAAGTAGATAGGGATGATCATTGGAGATCCCTTGATATGATCATAGTGTGTGAATGTGAATATTAATGCATGTTTATTACGGCCGCACCTTGATGTGAGGTTGCCTACGTATCCGTTAGGAATCAGGCCGAATGTAGCTCTAGCCGAACCTCGCACAAGTGTGTATACTTCAAAAAGGTCTTTTTAAGAGTTTTAACGTGGTTAGGCTAAAGGTTGAAGAAGAAGGGGATAAAGGCTCAAGACCCTAGATAAGCCCCCAAGGTGTGCAACTTTACTTTTGGAATATTTGTATTTCATGCTTGAGGTTTCTCACTTTTGAGCTCTTTATTTTTTTTTTCCTATCTTTTTTTTTTTTTTTTTTTTTGCTTTTGCATTTTTTTATAAGTGTGGGCAATCCCGATCATGCTGTCTATCACTCACTTGGCATTCATGTTTCTCAGGCACGGTACCGAGCACTTGATAAGAGACGCAATCTGAGACGTATTTTAACCAAGATATTTTCATATCAAAGACATTAGAACACTTGCCCTTTTGTACACTTTTATTATTATTATTATTATTATTATTATTATTATTATTATTATTATTGCTTTATTATTTTTTTGAAATCACTCAAGCTTTTGAAGTTGCATATGTTACACACCATCCCATCCCAAGGTTAGGTAGATGTAGGTTGAAAACTAAAAGGTCTATCGTTAGAAGAGGCTAAAAGTGGTTTATGAAGAAAGGATTGCAAATTTGAAGGGTGAAAGGTGATATGATGTGGCTACAAGAGGTGCCTCAAATCATTTGTATACCTTGTGCTTAGTTTGACATGGATATTTTTTTTTTTTTTTTTTTTTTTTTTTTTTTTTTTGCAATGCAATGATCATATGTAAGGAAATAAAATGCTAATTTTAGTAAAGGAAATAAAATAATGATCCTACAAAATAAATCTAAGGAAAGAAAAGGTGCATATGCTAGACTTATTAGGGAAAGGGTAAATAAAAAAAATAGAAAAAATATCATGAAATCTTGTCGTTGAAGCTTGCCTCTTGTCCCTTGGCTTATCATCACTAGGTATTCTTGCCGACTGGTGGTATTGGAAGCCCGTTATTGTCGATTAAATATTGGATTGCTTCCTTTAGCTTCCAACAGCTCTCAGTAGTATGACCCCTACCTTGATGGTACTTGCAGCGTACATTTGCGTTCCAACTAGGCAATCTCTTCTCAAGTGGGGGATCTTGAATGGGTCCAATAGGAGTAATGAGTCCCTTTGCATGGAGTCGATCGAAAGCATCATCGTAGCTAATTCCAATAGGGGTGAAATCCTTTCTTAGTTGCTTTCTAAATCCTCGATTATCCATGGCTAATATTTCATTAAGGTCGAAAGTACCAACACTGTTACTAGAGTAGGTGTTTTCGGAAGAAGAAGGATAGTCGTTCTTCTTTCCTTTACAGCCACTGTTGTTATCGTTACTAATCTTGGCTTTCTTGTCGCGCGGAGGAACATGAAGTAGATTTGAATCAATGAGGTATTGAACACGATCTTTGAAGGCGAGACATACTTCGGTGGTGTGACTACGACCTCTATGGTATCGACAATAAGATTTTGGGTCCCAATTGGGATACCGTTATTCAAAAACTTCATTGTAAGTCATTCCTATTGGTGTGTATTCTTCAATGGTCCATTTCGCCCGTGGCTTAGGAGCATTGATTTCTTCATTAAATCCTTGGTGAGAATTTTGTTCGACAACCATCATCCGATTTGCTAGTCCTTCTACCACATTCAAGAGCATGGCAATGACATCTTGTAGTTTTCGAACGACTTCTTTTAGACTAGACGAGTCTTTTCTGGTATTATCTAAGAAAAGACTTTCATCCTCCTCAATCATGGCCACTTCATCAAGAGAGGTTATATAAGCTGTCTCGATCATGGGCTCACCTACAGGTGTGATAAGGAGTTAAGGATCGAAGGATGTTTGATTTTTTACGATGGCTAGAACCTCGGAAGTTTTATTGTCATCAATCAGATCTTGAATAGCTTCTTTGAGTTTCCAACACTCCTCAGTTTTGTGACCTTTTCTTTGGTGATATTTGCAATATTTATTAGGATCCCACTAAGGTGGTCTGGCTCCTGGAGCTAGATCCTTGATAGGTCCTATGGGCATGACTAGTCCTTTATGGTGTAGTTTTTCGAAAGCTGTTTCATAACTCATGCCAAGTGGAGTGAACACTCTTTTCTACCTTTGGACTCGTGATTTAGAGGATTTCGTAGCATGTACTTCGTTAATGGGAGAGGAAGAAGAAGGATGGTCGTTCTTCTTTCCTCTCGCACTATTATCTTTCAGAAGGTCATCTTCAATGTCAACGCCTATATTATACACAACCTTGAAAGTATTCAAGTTGTGTTAATATTTTATGTTCTTTGCATATTTTTCTTGAAGTTTTTTGATGAACATCCTTATAAAATCTTTTTCGGTAGGGACCTTAACCATATTAGCAGAAGTTTCCTTCCATTTAATTTGTTGAAGAAAGAAGTGAACCCTTCGTTTTCTTTTTGTTTTAACATCTCAAGTTGTTTGTGGTCTGTTTCGTCTTGAATGTTGCACTTATATCTATCTATGAAAGCGTTTGTTATAGAATCCCAAGAAGAGGTTTTCTCTTTGACAAGGGAAAAGAACCATTGTTGACAAACGGTCTCAAGAGATAAAAAAAGGAAGGAATGAAAGACTTTCTTATCAATCTCCTTAATGTTCATTATAGTTTCAAAAGCTCTTAGATGAAAGTAAGGGTTATCTGTCGCCTTCAATTTTGGGATGTCGTTGGCATTGAACTTATGCGGAAGAAGTTCCTTGTCCAGCGAGACCCCTTGTGAACTAATGCCCTGAAATTTATAGTCACTAGATAGCTTGCTCAAGCTTTCTTGCATAAGGTTTATTTGTTGTTGTTTCACAGGGTCATCAATTTTGAGGGTTAAAGCCTTCAATGCTTCATTCACGGTAATCAATTGATTCCTAATTCCTAAGTTCGTTGACTTCTTTTTGAGTTGCAATTATCTTATTAGCTTTCCTTTTTTGACGAATCGGTTTATCAAAAAGTAAGACTTGAACAAAGGTGTTGTCCTTGATTAATCGACTTTCTCTCCTTGACCAAGTACTGTTGAAAGGGAAATTAGGGACATTCATTAGTAATTATTTGACTCAACTCTATTCCACATGCGTAGATGAAAAAGGTAGGAAGAATGAAGGTTGTGATGTGAAGAAAAATAATGTAGATGGAGAGATATGAAGAAATTAGGAATAGAATGTACCCCCAACTCAAATGACGGAAAAAAACCGAGTCATGTATGAATCTAAGACATGGTCATGGTGACATATACAAAGTGTGTTCTAATACTAGTGAGTGTAGTGACATGTTAAGACTCGTGTCATGATCATGTGGCTAGACTATGTGACTAGACTCAAGCAAAGACTAAGTTAAGACTTCATGTATATCCATTCAACTGGATAGGCTGTGGTATTTTAGTTATAAATTTTGATCTGTAACTCTGATTGGAGCGAAACCAACTCCAAATTAAAGATAAAACTCGGGGCTACAGATCCATAAGTTCTACGACTCGTAGTTCTTTATAGAACTCTGTATATGACCAAAGCAAGTTGACACTTGTGCAGTATACGGGAATAAAAATCCGGGTTGACTTAAAGGAACTATGACTCGACTTTAGGCATATTTATTAGCTCAAATTAATTAATTAATTTATTAAGAAAAGTCCTTTAGTCATTAACTATTTTATTAAGACTTATTTAGAAGCACAAGTCAAACCAAACGGTTAGCTTAGTCACATAATAAGTACGCACAAGTAAGAGATGCACAAGTAGTCAAGTAGTCACAACATGATGCAATGAGTTTGCAACCTAACCATGGCTCTAGTTCTCTAAAGTTTGGGATATGGGTTAGTCAAAGAGGGTCCATGGTTAATTGTCCGGATGCACTGCACGGAAGCCTAACCGTGAAGGGTTGGCGCGAGTGGATGGGACACCGCGAGTTAAGAAAAACTCGCTTCCATGGTTTGGTTAATTCAACATTCTCGGATGTACCCTTTGTTGCAAAGAGAGTTCAATCAGCTAGATGGAGCTTGAATTCCCAGAGGGTTATGTCCATATATAGAACACATATGGGTTTAAGAAAAGTGCGAAAAACTCAATTAGGAAGTAGGATCGAGCAAACAGTGCTAAAAACTGGTCAAAATTAGAACGCATATTTCTGGCTCGGTATTAGAATAACTTGGCGCAAACAAACAAAGGCCGGCGCCACAATTTAGCTTTAACGCCTAGCGACAGAAGCTGTCGCTTGGCGCTAAAGTCAAATAAGTGGCGCTATACTTTGTTTCCTGACGCTAGTTCCTACATCCCTCAGCAGCTTTCTGTGCTCAATAAAATTTTCCAGTTTTGCACAGCATTATTTCGATCCTAGTTGTGAAAGATATTCCTCAAATTTCCTACGTGTAAAAATCCTATGTTTTTAACTCATTACGGATGGTAATTCCAATAAAAACTTTTTTATGCATATGACAATAATGTTAATCAAAATTACGCACATGAAATACTTAGAACTTTTCGAGTCTCATCCACTCATTCTAAATCATTGCCGAAATAAATTTCAGGAATTAAAATAGAAATCCTCCCCAGTGGAGTCGCCAAAAAACTGTAGGGAATATTTCAACCATTATCCATAAGATTGAACCCCACTGTGATCATACACTAAAGTACGGTGGGATCCAAAGGGAAAGAAGATAGAGCAAAAGAGTCGCAAACAAGTTTTAGGAACTTGTAAGTCGTTCACGAGGTCAAGGTTACACCCCAAAACGATCCAGGAGATCATCTACTCCAATAGGTCTGCAACCATGACTGGTAGTTCGGGGATGAAGTTACAAATCTAACCTAAAAGAGATTAAACCTGCCCTAATAATAGGCCTCTACTTTATTCTGATCGTATTCATGTGTGCTTTCTAACTAACATGCAATCAATAGGTTTACCCTAAACCTGTTTATCTATGTTGGTTTAATTTAATGTACAAATAAAAATATTATTGGCGATCACTGGAATTATAATCAAATTAAGCCTAAACAAGATTATTAATTATCTTATTAAGCATGATTACAAGTACCAATTCCCTTTAAACATGCATAGAAGGTGTGATCAAGCCAATAACAATAAAAATCAAGCAACATAATAAAATAATCCTCATAATAATAATTAAAACAATTATAATCATAATAATAATAATAATAATAATGATGATGATGATGATGATGATGATGATGATGATGATGATGATGATGATGATGATGATGATGATGATGATGATGATGATAATAATAATAATAATAATAATAATAATAATAATAATAATAATAATAATAATAATAATAATAATAATTATAAATAAAATAATCATGTTAGAGCATAATAATAATAGCAAGATCCTAGGCGTGATACTAACAAGATTAAAAACAAACCCTAGCATGTCACTAAACAATAAAGATCAAATACATAGCCCTAACATGATACTAACATGAATATTAGAAAGGGAATAGGAAGCATCGCAGGAATCACAATAAGCATACTAGGAACTTATTGTTGTCATTCTAAACATCAAATTAAGAAAAACATCCTAACATGATACTAGGAATCAAAATAACAACCTAAACATGATTTCTATATCATAATATCAATAAATCAATTAAAACACTTACTTGGATGACTCGTATCTCTTTCTAATAACAAAATACACGCGTTAGTAAATTCAAGGAAAATAATAAAATCAAACAATTAAATTAAATAATTGAAAGAAATATTTGGGACCAAACCCTCAGAAATTAAAACCTTTCACGTTTAGGGCGAAGGCAACTTCGAATTATGCTAGGTGTGTCTAGTGCTAATGTATGAGAAATTGTGTTTATAAAAATCTAGGCTTAGAAATAGAGAGAGAATCAAGAATTTCTTGATGAGAGTTGGTGAGAAGAAAGAATTAGAAAGAATAAGAATTAATGAGAATTGATGATTGAAAACGGAGGTTTTAAGAGGCTATTTATAGAGAAAATCAGCCGAACAGATAGAAAAACGAATCAGAGTTTCATAAAGAATAAAATACGATTAGCGCCAGACGTTATTCATTTGCGCCAGACGCTAGGCATTAGCGCCAAACGCTGATGGTTAGCGCCAGGCGCTAATGCTTGTCGTCAGGCGCTAATAATCAGTTTCACGCATTTTTGTTTTTATCATATCTTTTGATCCGAAAGTCCAAATAAGTCATATAAAATATTGTTGGAAAGATCTGGAAGTCTTATTTCAAACCCAATTAGAATCAGATTAGAATATTTTGTAGATAACAAGATATGGCCGAAATAGTGGAACGATGTCAGTTTTGGATAAAGTTTCATATCTCATTCATATCTTTTTCGTTATAGCTTGGATTTACTATTATAATATATAATTAGAAAGATAATTTCAATATCTATTCAACCATATAAAATTTGGATAAAAATAATGAGGCACAAAAATAAAATCTGATTATATTCCACTTCGTACAAAACAAGGATTCTAAAAAGGAGTAGTTTTATTCAATTTCAAACTCTTTTAAACATAATTATTAATCCTAACTCGATTAGGATTTAAGAGAACCTTATAGAGTATTCAAGAAAACTATAATCAATCCTAATAGCTTTAGGAATGATAATTAATAATAGGCCCTCCTCTAGATCATTGGGCCGTAGGTAAAAACCAAATCGGGCCCAGTTTAGTATTTTCGCCATAACTTCTTCATTAGTCATCCGAATTGGGCTTATAATATCGTTGGAAAGGTCTTTTCAAGCCCCATCCAACTAAACCATTATTGGACCTTTATCATGGACCAAACTAAACTGGAATGCACGTTTTTCATAAATAAGGTAAGAAAAGAAATATTTTTAAAAACAAAAAGAAGAGATATTTTAATAAAAACATCCTCATCACTAGACTTTTCACACTTTCGCTTTGTTCGATAATCAAATGACATGAAAGGTATTCATCAATGGGTTTGGTTTTGGGGACACAAAAATGAGTGTCTACACTTGTGAAAAATGGGATTGATTTGTAATAATGAGGGAATGAGGGTTTATGACTAATTTCTTCTAAACAAATGAAATTAAAAAGTGAAATGAGAGTCATGTGTGCTAAGTAGCATTAGTAACCAACTTTAATAAAGCCCCTTATAAATTAATATGGTCAATAAAGTTTGGAGTAGGTATTACCCACTACCATGGTATGGATAATACTACCCAATACCACAATTTTTTTTCTTTTTCCTTTTTTTTTCCCTTTTTCTCTTTATCTTCTTTCTTCCTTAAACCCTTTTCCCCACCTACATGGATAGCTCCGATTGCCGGAAAAACCTCCTCCCACCACACCTTCACCTTCAACAACAAGAAGCCCACCCCACCAGTTACTACATTGGTCGAAATCCAAAAACACGCAACTACCTCCATTCAAAATCATCGAAAACTGCCCAAAAAAACATAACCCAAAAACAAAAGCCACAAACGAATGGCTCTAGCCATTAAAAACGGTGAGTTCTATGCTGGAAATCGTTGAGTTTTGTCGAAATTGACGCCGGTAGTTTTTTGTCGGTGCTCAGTTATTATTAATTATTATACTGTTATTATTAGTTTGTATACTGTTATTCTTGGTTTTTATACTGTTATTCATAATTTATATATTGTTATTGAGAGGAGAGAGACTGCATTTTTACAACATGGATAAGTTTTACGTGAAATTACATTTTTGCCCCTAGTATAGGCCCAACGAGCCCATACCTGATAGTGGTGTATTATTTGTAAATGACTTTTTATACATTATACTCATAAAGTTTGATCTATTATTTGTAAATGACTTTTTATACGCCCATTACTAGTAGTTGGTCCGCCAATCTTTGACCTATTATTTGTAACTGACATTGCTTATATCGGTTACTAATACTAAATTATTTTTAACTTGCGCTATCTATGTTAGTTACTAATACTCTTGTAGTAACTAATATAATGTATGTCAGTTACTAATAAGGCGTTACAAATAGCATTTTTTCTACTAGTTAAGCCAAAGCATGCTTAACCACTCTATGTTTGAAAAAGTTAAAATAGTCTCGTTTTATGCATGGTTAAGAAATAATGAGTATATGTTGATTTAAAATGATATTATAATTGTAATTAATTAAATTTATTATACATTAAAAGATTTTTTTTTTCAAACAATAGGTGATACGCGGGTGATTGCATATTAACTGGGTATGGATAGCTTGGTGAATGAGGACAAAACTATTGTACTAAATGTTAAGTTAAAACACATTTTTACATGTGGCTGACAACACAGGGTGGGCAGGGTTTTTTTTGTCAGGGGCTACTCAGTCGATCAAGGGCTACATTGTTAATTAGATGTAACTTGGTTAGGGGTTATTTAGCTAGTTAGGCATAACTTAGTTAGGGGCTACTCGGTCATTTAGGGATTACTTGATCAGTCGGTCAGGGGATACTCAGTTGGTCAGGGGTTATTCGGTCAGTGTTTTGGTGCGCGTCAGCTTGACGCACGGTGTGGCTTGCCACACCCAAAAAAACACTATGTTGAAGTTGTTGCATTTAATTTGAATCCTTTAAACATAAGAGTTAAAAATTGTTTTAATAAGTACTATCCATACATCATTTAATTCATTCTTCTGAAAGAGGTTCGTATCTTGATTTATTATGATTAACATTGAAAATATTTTATGATTTATGTACTAATTTAAAGAAATTAATTGGTATTCAAATGTTCAATTAATTTTATGTTTTAGGCAAGATAAAAATGAAGATATTAGTAAATCGTGCGTCGCACGAGTGTTATAAAAGTAATTTAACTAAATAACAAGACAAACTAATAAGAAAAACAATCTGAAAATAAAAATGTAAAATAAATATACTAATTTGGATATAGCATGTTGTATTAACAATATTGAACATTTAATGTTACAACTTAGAACATTTAATGATACAAAATTGAACATTTATTATATATAAATGAATATTTCTTATGTGAATCAGAATCCGAAAATTATAAGATGACATCATAATGATAGAATGAGGTGTAGGTAAAGCTACTTACATAGGAGTGTAGGTAAAAATTTGTATTCTCTTTTCATGACAACTATCAAAAACTGAGAAACACTAATTTGATGGCCCCATAACTTTTATCAATAATATTATTTGGTTAGATAGGCCTTGAAATAAGATTCACAACGATATATTATAACCTTAATTTCGAGTTACAGATCAAAAGTTAAAGCTCAGAAAATTTTCCAAATGTGTCGCAAAACGGTACAAAATGTCCCGTTCAGATTTTGTTAAGAAAACAAATATTAAAATTACATATTAATAAGATATATTATTATTACGAACCTAAAAAGACCCTACAAAATATATTTTTCTTTATAGATTATTGTACAACTGTAAACATAAGTTTAAAGTTTGGTCAATGATCCGTGCCATTTATGGCACCTTTAGGCTATGTTTTCTTTATATTTCTATGCTCATTTTTAGTCGTTTATGTCGTGTTTTTAGGGAATAATGCTTGATTTGCGTGTTTATGTGTTAGTTTAGAGAAATGCGTGCTTTTAGTGATTTTCTTATTATTTTATTCATTTCTCGGCTTTTTCCCTCGCTTCTCCGTTTGTTTCACTTGTTTTGTAGGTGTGTTGAGCTTCCCGGGATTTAATCATCAAGGAGGGAGATCAAGTGCATTAAAGGAATTTAACGGAGCAAAGTTATGGAAGCCAAGCACGCAAGTCAAGCCAATCCAAAAAAACAAAGGAAAATGAAGGCTTACAAAGTATCAAAAAGGACCTTTGTGCATTGTTTTTTCCATATCTCGAGTTTTACAGATCTGATTGAGGTGATTAGAGTTGGGTTGGAAACTAGAATTGAAGAGCTTTCCATGGATAGGTCGCACGCCTTCATACAATTCCTAGATCGTGAGTTACAGCCTTCCAAAGTTGGCCCTGCAAATCTGCCGTAACCCATTTCTGCCATTTTGGGCAGTAACTCTCTGCGGGCGCTGGCCTTGGCCCCGCGGGCGTGGCCGATTTCTCCGAGGGCGCGGACTTCTAGGTCTTTTACGATTTTAAGTTTCTTTTCTCCTTTTGTTCATATATTGTTTTTGGGGGTTTTTATTATCATTCATTCACATAATTCTTAGTCTTAGAATAGTTTCTCTCTTAGGTTGAGAGCTTCTCTCTCTAGATTAGGCTAGATTAGGAGTATTTTTAGAGAGAGAAAGTGAAGGATTTCAATGGTGATTGAGAGATTGAAGATACAAGGGTGACAATTGTGTTCAAGATTTTCTCTATTATCAATGAGCATTCTTAACTCTATCTCACCTTATTGCTTTGTTTAATTTCATGTTTTTTTGGTTTAATTTTGATGTTTGATGGTTGATTAGTATAATTGTTCTTGATATTTTGTTGATTCTTGATTTCCATAGTTGTTAGTTGATAGATGATGATTCTTGAATAGTTGTTGGGATAGGAATTGGGTGAAACTTGTATGATTGATTAATTGTGATTAATTTGGAAATTGTATTGATTGATTGTTGAGATTAAAGTGATTAGTGAAGGTTTGCATGTGTGTAATTTAATTAGGCCTTGAGAATTATGCTAGATTGCATTGTAATTGCTAATGACATGAACAATTGATTTAGGAATTGCAATTATCGATTGGTTTTGATTGTGATTCTCTTAGTTTGTTATTCATAGTGAACCCTAGATTAACAATTAGGAGATAGCTCTTTGATTCGTATTGATTGCTCTTATCATTAGTCCTCACAACCTTTGATTGGCATGCTCTTCCCAAGTTGTTGCAATTGACATGATTACTTGTTGATCCCCGTTCCTAGTGTTTTATTTCCTTGGTTACTTTTTTTGTTAGTTGTTAGTATTCTCTCTTACCTTCGTCTTCGACCTAGCTTAGGCGCATAATTGAAAGTGCTTGAACATTACCGTTCCTTTAGGTTCGACCCTTGACTTGCCTCTATACTCGTATTTAGGTTTGTTAAGTGTTTATAAATTTAGTTTGACCGAGGGATGATTAGATAACGACCTAGTTTTCCCCTCGTCAAAATGGCGCCGTTGCCGGGGAACGATGTCTATGTTTGAGTGTTTTTGATTGCATGAGTCTAGGTCTTTGTGTATATTTTTTTTTTTACTTTTATTTGATTTTTATTTGTTTTGTGGAAAAAAAAAATGGCATGTCTATCAATTCCTCAATATAGAAATGAGCCTTTTTGTGAATATTTCATTAGACTTGAGGGATTTTTGGACTATAATTGTTGTAATATTTGGGAGGCTTGTGAGATTTGTTATTTTGGTTTGAATGAGCAAACTAGGGATGAAGTTGAATGTATGCATAATGGTGAATTTAGAGCATTGTCAATTGATGATGCTTGGGATTTTTATGTTTGGTTCGCTAGGGATGTTTATGATAGGGGTAATCATGAGTCTAATATTGATATGCAATGTCTTGATTCTTCTAATATTAGCATGAATTCCCATGATTTGTCACATGATCCCTTAAGTGAACCTAGAACACATGATTTCAACTTTATTTCTCCTTTTGTTCATGATGATGAAGTGCAATATCAAGTTAATGCTAATAGTACCGTCACCATCATTCACATAATCATCATCCTCCTCTATATCATCCTTAACTCTCCCATTGTCCATAGGAATCCTCCAAACAATCCTAGCATCTCGAGTAATTGAGGTGGCGGCCGGGTTTGGGAGTAAACAATGGTGCACATTACGCACTAGCCAAGAATAAACACCGTCTCTCTTAGTTCTAGTAATGAAGCGCAAAGTGTTAAGTTGCTTCAAATCTAGATACATGTCTTCACTCCCTCGAACCGGAGTGCAAGACTTCAAGAAACGTTCTTGCTTGAAATAATACACCAATCTAGTAACCATACCTCCACAATGTATCTCACACATTTTCTTCCAATTAATGATTTCCTTGCAACAATCCATAAAAATGTAGCCAAAATTCAACCTCGGCCCCAAATTTGGCCTTGTAGCCAATAACGAACTAAGATCTCCTCCCTCGAAAGCTTCCCAAGATTTTGCTTATTAAACACGGCATAGCCAAAAACCCAATGAAGAATTCTAAGAGCTGGGTGAATGATCTCGCTAGCAAGGGAATTCTTAGAGTTAAACACCTTCTTTTTAGCAATGGCTCTCAACCATGCAACCTCATTGTAATCGGATTTGAGAAGGGAAATCAAGGGCTCATAGATATTGGTATTGGGGTGGAAGCCAAGGGCTTTATTGAATTCGGCAAAGTTCATGGTATGCTTGGAATTGAATAGTAGGAAAGAGATGATATAGTCGTTGTTTTGGGTGTTTTTGTTCCTCGGGAGAGTTACGTCACAAAGATTGGTCCGACTGAGTTGTACCTGCAAAACAACGGAGACTCCTGGTGGTTGGAGCTCTGCCTTCAAAGATAAAGTTAGTAACTTGAAAGAGAATAAAGAGTGCGGAAATTTAGGTGGGGATCTGCTTGGATTCCAAATTCAGGTGTTTCTCTGATGAGAGAGAATGTAGGTGTAATAAATGATTGAATGTGTCCCCCAAAATGGGGAAATATCTCCCTATTTATAGGGTCATTGGAGATGTGCCCCTATCTAGGTCACTTGACCTAGATTGTGGTGGGCTACGCTGAATTACGGCATTCTCTTGGGATTTAGGCCCTTGAAGGCCGCCATTTCAGAATCTATCTGAAGGAGCCACGTGTCAAATGGCTAGGGGGCCACTTGGGTAATTCTGATCTTGACACGTTGCCTTCTCTTATTAGGACACCTGTCTAGGGTAATTTTTACCCTAAACATTTGCCTCTCACATGGGTCACGTGGATGTCACGTGGGGCATGTGACACGTGTCCACCTATCAAACGTGAACAGTAACAACGGATAGTAAAATTTAAATTTCAAACGGGGATGCCCCCCTTTTCACCTTCTATAAATAGAAGTTTACCCCCCCTTTTTCTCTCACTTCATTTTCATTTGACTATTTAGAGAGAGAAAGAAAGATTTTTTGAGAGAGATTCTCTGCTTCTATCTGCGTCAAAGTTTTTCGGATTTCCGCGTGCTAATGTTGCAACACCCGGTTCACCGTCTGTAGCTGTTTTCAGATTTTTCAGAGCTAAAGTAATGTAACCGCCTGTACCATCTTTAGCTTTTCTCTTTTTCAACTTGTATACATTCTTTTTCCGCCTATATACATAGTTTAGAAATAAAAATGTGTTCTCAATTTGGCCTTTGGTCTTGTTTGAGACCGGTTGTATAGCCACTAAGTATTTTTGTACTTAGTTTTTTCAAGCTGGCCGTTGGCCACGCGATATCATATTTACACTGAATGCCAATTTTAGTTGGTTAAGCAATTAGTCTGTCTGGGTATTACCCAGGCGGGATGGTAATTATAACATTAAATTACACTAAGTATCAAACTTAGTTGGTTAAACAAGTAGTCCTTCTTAGTATTACCCAGGCGGATAAGTAATTGAATCTACACTAAGTGTCAAACTTAGATAGTTAAGCAAAAGTTCCGTCTAAGGATAACCAAGGCGGATAAGTAATTATAAAGATAGCAAAACAATTTTGAAAACAAAGCCTGATTTCTCATTGATGGATTCACTGTTTACAAAAAATTTACATTTCTCAGAAGTAGTACTTTTTTAAGTTATCTACATTCCAAGTTCGAGGTAGACACCGGCCGTCTAGAGTTTCCAGACGGTAAGTGCCATCACTGACTTCTTTATAAATCCAGTAGGGGCCTTCCAAATTAGGAGTTAGCTTTCCAGCTTCATTGGCCCTACCGGTTGCCTCCATTTTACGTAACACAAAGTCGTCAACTTTCAAAGGACGCTTACGTACTTTCTTGTTGTAGGCTCTGGTCATTCTCAGACGGTATATCTCATGGCGCAGGGCAGCATTGCCCCTGCGTTCCAGGAGGGAGTCCAATGCTAGCCTCATGGCCTCCCAATTTGCCTCTTCATCATAAAGCATGACTCTGAGAGTTGGCTTGTAATGTTCATTGGGAAAGACGGCTTCAACACCGTACACCATAAGAAATGGGGTATCACCGGTTGCCCCTTTGGCAGTCGTCCGGATGGCCTATAGGACATGAATTAGCTCTTCTGCCCATAAGCCACCGACTCTTTCAATTTTCTTTTTTATGCCGTCTGAGATGAGCTTCTTGAAGGCTTCAACTTGGCCGTTTGCTTGGGGTCGGCCGAGTGATGCAAAACAATGTGAGATACCCTGATCTCCCAACCAAGTCTTAAGGTGAGGTGTTTCAAACTGAGGGCCATTATCTAACACCATAGACATAGGTACCCCGAACCGGGTGATGATGTTCTTCCAAATGAAAGAGATGACATCCTTTGTCTTGATGTTCTTGACCGGCTCAGCTTCTACCCATTTGGTAAAATAATCCACAACCACAAAAATGTAGCGCTTTCCGCCTGGAGCAAGCGTGTAAGGACCCAGGATATCCATGCCCCATTTAGGAAACGAGACTGGGCTGTGGATTGCCGTTAGATCAGTAGCCGGGCGGTGAATAAACTTGCCAAACCTCTGGCATTTGTCACATCTCTTCACCAACTCTTTAGCATCTGCTTCAAGAGTAGGCCAAAAGTAATGTCGCCTGGCTCAGACGGCTAGGGACCTGAGAGGCACAGTATCCAGCATGCAATTATTCAAGAACTTATTTCCCCTTTTCTAGGGTAACACACTTCAATAGAGGTTTAAGAAAACCTGCCTTGAAGAGCTCTCCGTTTCTCAACTCGAAGTTTGCTGCTCGCTTCTTCATAACGGCTGCTTCCTCTGGTGAATCAGGAAGTATGCCCTCTGCTAAATATGCCCAGATTCCATCCATTAAGGTAGAGCTTTGGTCAAGGATTCCAATGGGCTCTTCATATATACTTCTCTTTTCAAGAACCTCGCAAAAGAATGACCGAGGCGTATCACAGCAGGCAAATGATGCCAATTTTGACAACGCATCCGCCTGGTTGTTATCTGACCTGGGCACTTGACTTAAAAGGAATTCCTCAAGTGCCCCGGCCTCTTCTTTGACTTCCAGAAGGTACTTGATCATAGCCGGATGAGTTGCCTCATATTTTTCCTCATACTGGCATACGACCAACTGTGAATCAAAATAGGCATCAATTTTTGTTGCCCCTGCTGCCTTACACATGCGAATTCCGGCTATCAAGGCTTCATATTCTGACTCGTTATTTGAGGCTTGAAACTTAAACCGTAGTGCATATTCAAATTTGTCCCCCTCAAGGGACTCATATATAATTCCTGCACCGCAGCCGTTCTTTGTCGAGCTCCCGTCTACATACACTTTCCAAACCTGATCAATGTTATCCGGTTGAACCGGTCGTGTCATTTCAACAATGAAGTCGGCAAACGCCTGAATTTTCACTGCCTTTCTAGGTTCAAAAGTGATTTCAAGACTTTGCATTTCAATAGCCCATTTCAACATTCTGCCGGATGATTCCAAGGTAGACATTGGCCGCTTGAGGGGCTGATCAGTGTAAATTACCACCCGATAGGCCAGAAAATACGGCTTCAATTTCTTGAAGGCCATATATAAGGCAAGGCTAAATTTTTCGACCATGGGATACCGAAGCTCAGCATTCTTTAGAACATGACTAATGAAATAGACCGGGAGCTGAATGCCGTATCTCTCAGTAAGGAGAACAGCACTGAGATCATGATTTGAGACGGCTAGGTACATATATAACGACTCTTTGGGCAAAGGGCTAAAAAGCCTTGGCAAAGAGTGCAAGTGCTCTTTCAGCTTTTGAAAGGCCGCCTCAGCATCATCCCCCCATTCAAATCTGGTCTTCTTCCTGATCGCTTGGAAGAAGTAAAGGCATTTGTCACCTGACCGGCTGAGGAACCTTCTCAAAGCCGCTAGGCAACCGCTTAGTCTTTGTGCTTCCTTGACAGTGCGGGGTGACTTCATGTCAATTACCGCCTGTATCTTCTCGGGGTTAGCCTCTATCCCCCTTTGATCAATCAGGAATCCGAGAAAATTCCCAGACTCAACACCAAAGACGAATTTCTTAAGATTTAGCGTAACCTTATGCCACCTGAGTGTGGTGAAGGTTTCTCGGAGAACAACAAGGTGATCCGCCTACTGCTTGGATTTGACTATCATGTCATCAATGTACGCCTCCACATTCCTCCCAATTTGATTAATGAAGACCGTATTAATCATCCGTTGGAATGTAGCCGGCGCATTATTCAAGCCAAACGACATCACAGTGTAACAGAATAACCTCTGATCAATGACAAAGGCCGTCTTCTCTTAATCTTTTTTCCACAAGGGTATCTGATGGAAGCCGGAGTAGGCATCCAAGAAACTCATCAAGGCATGCCCGGCTGTCGAATCGACCAGACTATCGATATTTGGAAGTGGGTAACTATCCTTAGGACATGCCTTTTTAAGGTCTTTGTAATCATCACACATACGCCAGGTACCATTCGGCTTCTTTACAAGCACAACATTCGCCACCCAGTCGGGAAAATTACAGGGCCGAATGAACCCAGCGTCCAACAGCTTTTTTACTTTGGCATCTGCCGCCTGACTTCTCTCCTCGCCGTGATTTCTTTTCTTTTGCCGGATGGGCTTCCTTTTTGTGGAGAGCAAGATCCGAGCTGACGCCTGGCATCTCCTCCACTTCAAAGGCAAAAATGTCTTTGAATTCTTTTAGTAAGAGGTGCGGGTCTACACCCAATTTAGCATGAGCAGCCTTTCCAACCTTAACTGTACGCTCTGGACAACTGTTGTCCAAAGGTATATCAATATGGTCTCCTGCCGGCTGGGGACAAAGCTCCGCTAACCGCTCCCCGGTCAATGATTGCTATTTTTTCTCTTTCTTCACCTCCACCAGCAGCGGGGCCTTTCTTTTCTTCCCGATTGCAGGTGGGGCTGGGGCGGCATCGGCATCCTTGACATTGTCAAGGTCTATTGGTTCTGGGCCTTGGTCGCCTGGGGTTACAGTATCTTTGACGGCTTAGAGGTAGCACTCCCGGGCCGTCTTTTGATCCCCATTCAAGGAACCAACAAAGCCGTCATCCCTCTCATACTTGATGAGCATGAGGGATGGTATGGTTACAGCCTTGGCATCATTGAGGGTTTGCCGGCCTACAATAATGTTGTAGGCGGTCAGTTCCTCAACGACCAAGAACTTTACGACCAGGTGTCGTCCTTTTCCTTTTTCACCCAGCCGGATTGTTAAATCAACCCTTCCGACTATGTAAACCATTCCACCCCCAAAGACAACCAGGGGGTGTGTAAACGAATGCATGATACTGATGTTAGCTTTTGCAGGCACCGGAGACTGATGATGTCCGATGAGCTGCCGGTGTCAATAAGGGTTCGTCTAACCAGCTGGTTGGCAACCTTACATTCAATGACGAGCGAGTCATCATGCGGGCGGCGAACGCTGCCCCTGTCCTTCTCAGTGATCAGAACGTATGGGAAGGAGGAGCTAACAGCCGCTTGCTTATCATCATCATTGTCCATCTTTCGAAGATGGCTCTTGGTGCCCCGGATGGTAGGGCCACCGCATGAGAGTCCGCCTGCTATGGTGTAGACCGGCTCCTTATCAGTGTCCAAACTACTAGCAGGATGGAGTGTCTTAGACGACTACCCCGGGTTCTTCTTATTAGTCCCTTTGGACTTAGAAATATAGGACTTTAACATCCCCTTATCAGCCAGACGGTCTAACGCCCGTTGAAGGCTGAAGTAGTTGTTGGTGTCATGACCAACTTCCTCATGGTATTGACAGAATTTATTTTTGTTCCTTGATTGAATGGAACTTTTCATTGGTTTCGGCTTCTCTAGAGACAGCCAATCCTTGATCTCTATGAGGATGGAGTTGCAATCCTTGTTAAACTTGTACTTAGGAACGTAAGGTTTAAATTATTTATCCTTCTTCTGAGACGGCTGGTCAGAATCACTAACCGCCCAGACTTCTTTTCTTTTCTTGCTCTGTTCTTTCTTCTTGGCCGGCTGAGCAGGCCGGCTGTCTTTCTGCTTGTTAGACTTCTTAGAGTCTGACTGGTTACCAGGCAAGCAGAGGTCGGTTGCTTGAATATAGCTTCCCGCCTCCCTTAGGGCCGGTTGTAAAGTGAAAGCCCATTTTCTGACTAGGTCAAACTTAAAGGTCAACCCGTCTCTCAGACCATTGAAAAAGTCTGTAAAAGCTACCTCGTTAGACAGTCCTTGAATCTGAATTCCGATCAGATTAAACCGCCTGACATAGGAGCGCAATCCTTCTCTCTCCCCCTGCTTAATGGTGCTCAAGTCAAGACTTGTTTTCTTCGCAGGGATGTTCATCGAGAAGTTGGAAGCAAACAGGAAGGCAAGCTTCTTGAAACTATAAATGGACCTGGCTGGCAAGTTGCCAAGCCGGGAAGCATCAACACCAAAGAGGACTGGCTGCATGAAATATGGTGAATATTGACCGTAGACCTGAGAAGGTACATACGGTGCAGTCCCAATCATATGAGGACCAGAATGGACGGTATTACCGCCGGTTTGGCTCTCAAGCAAGGAAGGTACATTCACTGCAGAGGTGTTTTTGAAGCTGTCTAGAAAGTTCGACGTAGAAGACGACTTAGATAACTGCTTATTTCTCTTGCGGGTGATGATCTCCAAGGCGTCAAGAGTTGATTTTTTGCTTCCCACCGGCTGTTGAGTCCGGCGGGGATTGTTGAAATTCCTCTTGGGCAGAAGAATCTTGGACCAATCAATGGTCCCGGCTGCCTTCTCCTTTGGATGAAGAGTTGGATGCCGATATCTGACTGGCTTCCCCTTCTCCAGAGGAGTCCTTTTTGCCGACTGAACCCTACTTGGGTCAGCCCGGCTCTTTGTGATCAGATCTTTAATTTCACCCTTGAAACTTGTCATGAACTTCATGAGTTCGTCTCGAGTGACGGGAGCTGATTCGCTGGCCGTATGGGTTTCCCTTCCGGCTGCCAAGGGGTAGATTTGTACTCGCCTGGTTGGTACCCCGCTCCAGAGTATCTCTGGGCCGAATGTGCTTGGTTATCAGGGAGCCATCATCGGCTATATAGGTTTCAACCTGAGGATCTTCATCCTCTTGGTCAGTGAAAACTTCCGGGTCGTCCCCCGGACGCTTAGGAGGTGGTACAGACTCTTGAACCATCCTTGAGGTACTCTCCCCACAGACGGCGCCAAATGTTTTGGGTGTTTTTTTCCCTCGAGAGAGTTACGTCACAAAGATTGGTTCTGTTGAGTTATACCTACAAAACAACGGAGACTGCGGGTGGTTGGAACTCTGCCTTTGAAGATCAAGTTAGTAACTTGAAAGAGAATAAATAGTGCGGAAATTTAGGTGGGGATCTGCTTGGATACCAAGCTTAGGTGTTTAATGATTGAATGTGTCCCCCAAAATGGGGAAATATATCTCTATTTATAGGGTCATTGGAGAATGTGCCCCTATCTAGGTCACTTGACCTAGATTGCGGTGGGCTACGCCAAATTACGGCGTTCTCTTGGGATTTGGGCCCTTGAAAGCCGCCATTTCAGAATCTATCTGAAGGAGCCACGTGTCAAATGGCTAGGGGGCCACTTGGGTCAGTCTGATCTTGACACGTGGCCTTCTCTTATTGGGACACCTGTCTAGGGTAATTTTTACCTTAAACAGTCATTAGCCCTCGCCCTATTATACTCAAAAGTAGAGAAAAACTCCATGTACTGTTCCAAATAGGTTCTCGGAGATGACTTTACAAAATTATCCAAGCCAAGGTTACGGAGTAAGATGTCAAGATTGGCATCAACTCCTAATGTGACCATATCTTCGGGAAGATAGTTGCGGGTGGGTCTAAATTTTCGGGATTTCATTTTGTTATAGATTAGGACATGTTTAGACCGATTGTGAAATTTGAGAGGGGGTAAAGGAGGAGGTGGGGTATCATCTTGAGTAGTTTTGTTTTTAGGAGGTTCGGTGTTTGAAGGATTAGCCTTGGGAGGATTGGCCGAGGGATTGGTTAGAACGTTTCTTGCTACTCTTAACCTTCCTTACCAAATCCATAGTCACAAGTTCAACCAAATCAAGAAACTACACAATCACACAAAATCAACACCAAAACTACCACCAATTTTTCAAACCATCTTCACAATACCACCCAAAACCACCATAAACTACAAAGTACCTGTTACAAGCAACAAAACAACCAAAAATCCAAACAACAACCAACAACATTAACAATCCATCTCAAAAATAAGCATAAATCACTCAATACAATTCCAAAACCACCATACAAACAACCATAATCACCTTAGTCATTCTTAATCAAGGCAAACCAAAACCAATGTATAATAATCAATTGAAATGGACAAAATGAAAACAAAGGTTAGAAGTATACCAAGATTGAAGACTCAAACAAAGCTCAAAAGACTCGAATTTCCCGAAAAACTACGAGAAAAGAGACTATTCTTGATAGAAATGGAGTATGATGGAAACTATGATGGAAATTTGAGTGAAAACAAGGAAGGATTGTGTGAATTTGTGTGAGAATGATGATTTTGGGGTTAGGGTTTGAGAGGAGGAAGAGAGAGAAAGGGGAAAAATAAGGGGAATTGAAAAATAAGATAGGAGAGAGAGAGAGAGAGGTGCAAACCGGCCCTCTTGTAAGCCATCGCATGCACCCTCTCCCGATTTCCCCGCGCCCGCGGAGAGACAGCGGGACCATACTGGAAAAATTACTCGATTTTATCTTTTACTGGGGTCGCGCCCTCTCTAAAGCTGCCGCGCCCGCGAGGTGACTGCGGGGTAATCGCGGAGAGTTCCTGACCTTTTTTTGACAAAATAAGTCGCGCCCTCTCCAATTCTCCCCGCGACCTGTCTAAGACACCCGCGCCCACGGAGAGACCGCGAGAAGTTCCTGATCGGTTTTCCCTCCTTTTAAAGAAAGGGCACCCGAGGCCTCTCCAAGCCTGCGGGGTGCCCTCTCCCCTACACTCCAAATTCTCCTTTTGCCATCCTCATCAAAAACATTAAGTCCATAGTTGATGAATGAAGGCAACCTACAAAACAAACCAAAAACACAAGGAAAGGTAAGAGCAAAAATCAACAAAGAAAAATAAAAGAAAGGAAAGAAAAGAGAATAGAGGTGAGAATTTGGGTTGCCTCCCGTGAGCGCTTTTGTTTAACGTCGTTAGCTCGACGCTTACCACCCCACTCAAGGTGGCTTGAAAAGAATCATTTTGTGAATAAGACCAACGAACACTCCATCAAAATATCTCTTGAGCCGATGACCATTAACCTCAAAAGAAGATGAGGAATCTAAAGGAGAAATCTCTAAGGCACCATTAGCAAAAACATCTTTCACCAAAAAAGGGCCACTCCATCTTCACATGAGCTTTCCGGGAAACAACTTCATTCTTGAATTCTAGAGAAAGAATTTATCACCCACACAAAACTATTTCTTCTCAATAAGCTTGTCGTGAGCTTCCTAGGAACGAGCTTTGTAGGTGCTAGCACAATCGTAAGCATTAAGTCTAAGCTCTTCCAGCTCATGAAGATCCAACCATATTTTCTCCCCTGCACTTTATAAATCAAAATTTATCTTTTTGATTGCCCACAAAGCACGGTGTTCAAGCTCTACCGGGAGATGGCATGATTTGCCATAGACAAGGCGATATGGAGTGGTGCCAATAGGTGTCTTGAAAGCCGTTCTATAGGCCCAAAGAGCATCATCTAACTTGTCCGACCAATCCTTTCTATTCCTTGCAACCGTCTTCTCAAGAATAAGCTTTATTTGACAATTAAAGACCTCGACTTGGCCACTCATTTGAGGATGATATGGAAGGCCGAAGCGTTGATGAACCCCATGTTTCCTCAACATTTTTTTGGAAGGCATTGTGAAGAAAATGAGAACATTTATCGCTTATCACAGTCTTAGGCACACCAAAACTTGGGAAGATGATTTTTTTTTTTAACAACTTCAACACTACTTTGTGGTCATTTGTTGGGGAAGCAATGACCTCAACCCACTCAGAAACATAGTTACAAGCGTAGCAGTCTTCAGGTAGCATTCTCTAGTTTGCAGGAGGTCGGCAAAAATACAAAAATACGGCAACAAATTAGTTACCTTCAGAGACGTGTGCTCGACGGTGCAAGATATGCGTTTCATAACTCTTTTGTCTGTTTAACTAACGCTAGTTTGAAGGTATCGGCGTTACAAGAATGATTTAGAATCGCAAAACGTTCTGAATCATTCTCCGTCCCTGTCGGTACTTGGACTTTTGTTTTCGAAACTTGCGTTTCTCCAAACTCAGTCAAAGTGGGGGCTTCTGTAGATAACTATTTGTGTCTCCCCAAAACCAAACCCAGTGATGAGTACCTTTCACGTCGAATCATAATCGAATGAAGTGAAAGTGTGGAAAGTCTAGTGTTGCGGATAGTTTTAATTTCTTTTCTCTTCTCTCTGTTTTTAAAAACCTATTTTAAGAAAACACACAATCTAGTTTTGATGGTCCATGATATGGGTACAATAGTACTGTAGTTGGATAGGGCCTGAAAAGAGCTTTCCAATGATAAATTATAAACCCAATTCCGATGAATATTGAGGATGTTATGGCAAAATTACTAAACTGGGCCCGGTTTGAGCCTTATATGCGGCCCAATGATTTAGAGGAGGGCCTAATATGGATTTATCATTCCTAATGCAATTAGGAATGGTTTTAGTCTTCTAGATTCTTCTAGAAAGTTCCTTTCATTCCTAATTCAATTAGCATTGATAAATTGACTTTTGTTGACTTTTTTTTAGAGTTTTAATCAAAATAAAAGAATGTTTTTGAGGAAAATACGATTTTATCCTCATGTACAATAAATTTCTATCTGATTTTATAAAACGCGTCAATAATTTAATTAGCGACAAACGCCAGCATTAGCTCCTGACGCTAAGCTTAGCGCTAGCGTTAACGCCTGGCGCTAATGTCAGCGTCTGGCGCTAACCTCATTTTTGCGCGTCAGAACTCTGTTTCGATTTTCTATCTTTTTGGCTGATTTCTCTATAAATAACCTTCTAAAAACTACGTTTTCATTCACCAATTCTCACTCTCATCAAGAAATTCTTAATTACTCTCTCTCTCTTTTCTAAACTAGCCTTTTCTCAAAATACAAAATTCTGCATTCACAAGACCTAGATACACCTAGCCTTATTCAAAGTTGCCTTCGCCCTAGACGTGAAAGGTTTAATTTCTAAGGGTTTGGTCCCAAATCTCTCTTTCATTATTTAATTTAATTGTTGTTTTATTATTTTCCTTGAAGTTACTAACGTGTGTATTTTGTTATTAGAAAGAGGTACGAGGCATTCAAGTAAGTGCTTTAATTGTTTAATTGATGTTATGATGTAGAAATCATGCTTAGGTTGTTATTATGATTCCTAGTGTTATGTTAGGGCGTTTTGATCTAACTAGTATCATGTTTAGTATCAAGTATGATTAAAAGTATGATGCCTTCTATGTTCTTCCTAATATTTATGATTGTTAGTATCATGTTAGGGGTTGAGCTTTGATCTTTATTGTTTAGTGACATGCTAGGGTTTGTTATTAATCTTGTTAGTATCATGCCTAAGATCTTGCTATTTTTATTATGCTTTAATATGATTCATGATTATTTTAATAATTTTTAAAATTGTTATAATTATTATGATTATTTATTATGTTGCTTGATATTTATTGTTATTGCTTGATCACACCTTTTATGCATGTTTAAAGGGTATTTGTACTTATAATCACGCTTAATAAGATAATTAATAATCTTGTTAGGGTTAATATGATTTATATTCAAGTGATCGTCAATAATAGATTTATTTGTGCATGAATATTCAACCAACATAGATAAACAGGTTTAGAGTAAACCTATTGATTGCATGTTAGTCAGAAAGCGCACATGAATACGATCAGAATAAAGTAGAGTCCTATTATTAGGGCAGGTTCAATCTCTTTTAGGTTGGATTTGTACCTTCATCCCCAAACTACCAGTCATGGTTCAAGACCTATTGGAGTTGACGATCTCCTAGGTCGTTAAGGGGTGTAACCTTCACCTCGTGAACGGTTTACAAGTTCCTAAAACTTGTTGGCGACTCTTTTTCTCTATCTTCTTTCCCTTTGGACGCCACCGTACTTAACTGTATGATCACAGTGGGGTTCAAGCTAGGGATAATGCTTGAAATATTCCCTTCAGTTTTTTGCTGACTCCACTGGGAAGGATTTCTATTTTAATTCCTGAAATTTATTTCGGCAATGATTTAGAAGGAGTGGATGACACTCGAAAAGTTCTAAGTATTTCATGTGCGTAATTTTGATTTACATTATTGTCATAGGCATAAAAAAGTTCTCATTGGAAAGACCATCCGTAATAAGTTAAAACATAGGATTTTTACACGTAGAAAATTTGAGGAATATCTTTCACAACTAAGATCGAAATGACACTGCGCGAAACTGGAAAATTTTATCAAGCACAGAAAGTTGCTGAGGCATGTAGGAACTAGCGTCAGCGAACAAAGATTAGCGCCAGTATTTTGACTTTACCTCCAGACGACAGCCTCTGTCGCCAGGCGCTAAAGACAAAAGCTGGCGCCAGCCTCTGTTTGCTGGCGCCAAGTTCTTTCAATATCGAGCCAGAAATATGCGTTCTAATTTCCACCAGTTTTTAGCATTGTTTGCTCGATCCTACTTCCTGATTGAGTTTTCTCACTTTTCTGAAACCCATATGTGTTTTACATATGGACATAACTGTAGACGCCTAAAAATGTCTCCCCAAAACCAAACCCGATGATGTACAACCTTTCACCGCCATTATTGGTCAGGTTGAGTATTTAATCTTGGAGTGCTTAAATCCATATATCCATTTCATAAACCAACCCAAATTCCGGCCCATTTCCCCAAACCATAACTTATTTTCCTCTTTTCGTGCCTTTAAACCCAAAATAATTCATTTCGTGTCCTTTAAAATCATTCATTTCGTGTCCTTTTTGTAAAAACGTTTGGTCAAGTTTATTTTCGTCCATAATATGGGTCCAATGATTGAATAGTTTGATGGGGCTTGAAAAGAGATTTCCAACGATATATTATAAGCCCAAATCCGAGTTATAACGAATAAGTTATGGCCAAAATATTAAACTGAGCCCAAACCGAACCTAAGCCCACCTTACCTACGACCCAATGATCATGTGGAGGGTCCAAATTATTTAATATCATTCCCAAACCAACTAGGATTAATTGGAAGCTTCTATAATTTTCTAAAAGATCTTAATTATCCGTTTTGAAAAGATAAGATTAAATAGTTTGAAATTGAATAAAATTTTTCTTTTTGAAAATCCTATTTAATTTATATCCGAATTGAAAAACGTTCAAAGATAGACAGATATTATTTTTATGCATCATAGTTTTTATCCAAATTTTATATGGTTGGATAGCCCTTGAAATTATCTTTCCAATTATATATTATATTATCAATTCCGAGCTATAACGAAAAATATATGAATTAAATAAAAAACTCTATCCAAAACTGACACCGTCTCACTATTTCGACCATATCTTTTGTTCTATAAAATATTTTAATCTGATTCTAATTGGGTTAGAAGGTAGACTTCAAGATATTTCCAACGATATCTTATTCATCTTATTCCGATTTCTGGATCAAAAGATATGATAAAAACAAAAACTGCAAAAAATGCTATCTATCGAGTTTTATTCCGATTTATTTCGGATATTATCTTGTTTTTTCGACCTCTCTTTTTTTCTCTATAAATAGAGGTCATATCACCCCTTTTCCAATCATCAACAATGTTGATCACAAAATAATTCTCTTCTCCCTCTTTAGCCTAAACACTAGCCTCCCCATTCTTTCACTATTTCTTCCTTTAAGCACTCCAAGGAGTCCATGCAATACCTGAATTTCTATACTTTAACCAAGGCGTGATAGGTAGAATTAACTGAGGGTTTGGACCAAATCAACTCTACTTTTAATTTAATTTACTTTCCATTTACTTTATATTTTTATTGAAGTTACTAACAGTTTATTCACGATGTAGCAATTTAAAGGAACGCGCGGAATGTGAGTAATTAATTAATTTAATTACTCTTATTTTATTTTAATATTGCTAGCATCATGATTAGGTTATTTTATATTTGATTTGACTAACGCTATTATTGTTGAATTGCTTCCAATATTAATGTTTATTCTATTTATTGATCACAATATTCCATGTTTAAAGGGAATATGTAATTGAAAATCACGCCTAATAAGATAATTTGGACAACCGGTTTAGGTTCATTTTTAATCTTGTTAATTAATTCAAGTGATCACAAATATTTGAGAATTATGTGTTGCATTAATATTCAACCAATTTAGCATAATAATAGTTAGGAGCAAATTGAATTTTTGTTTGTATGCCTTTGAGATCGCATGAATCATTTTTCACTATAAGAATCGTGTAGAGGCCAATACGGGCGAATGTGACTCCATGACTCACTTCGTACCATCATCCCCGATCCTCCTTTTGTGGTTCCGAACATATGGAGTTAGTAATCTCATGGATTATGAATGGGGTGTAACCTTCACGGGTCAATCGTTGTTGCCTGTCATTGTCCCTTATCGTGGTTGCCTTTTAATGATCCGTGAACGGTTTACAAGTTCCTTAAAAACTTGTTGGCGGCTCCCTAATTTGCTTTGTCCCTAATCGTTGTCCCTAATCGTAATGTCAATTCCCACTTCCTATGAGTGCCAAGCATATTCACCATATGCTTTAACGTAGGCGCACTTCGAGCGACGCCTACAATTTGGCGACTCCACTAGGGAGGATTCTTGGTTATTTATCGATTTGAGTGATCGGTATTTAATTGAGATGAGTGGATGAGACTTGAAAGATTCTTGAATTGTATTTTTGTGATTTAATTGGCATTGTCACATATGAATATGCATTTTAGGTCACCTCTTTTGCCACCATAGTACGTGTTCTACGTATGTGGCTAGCCCGGGGAATTTAAGCTCTATCAACCCGATAACGTTCATGACAATAAAGGTTCATCCGAGTTTTTAAATCAACCCAAACCATGGAGTCGAGTTTGATTTCATCACGAACTCATGGAGCCGCCCGTTGGCATACACCCTCAAGGGAGGCTGCCTTGCTAACGCGTCCAAACTCTTAACCATGGTACCCTTTGACACCCAAAAGCTTGACCATAGTCGAACATAGAACTTGACTTTAGGTTGCGAACTTCATTGCATCATGCGTGACAATATGCCTATATGTGCATTTTTTTTATTGACTTTTTTTTAATCAAACTCTTTTTATTTTTTTTAGAGTCGAGTCATAGATTTTTTTTAAAAATTTGAGTCAACTTGGATTTTTATTCCCGTATACTGCACAAGAGTCAACTTGTTTTGGTCATAGCCGGAGTTCTAGAAAGAGTTATGTGTCGTCCCACTTATGGATCTGTAGCCCCGAATTTTATCTTTGATTTAGAGTTGGTTTCGTCCAAATTAGAGTCACAGATCAAAAGTTATAACCGATATACTACAACCTATCCAGTTTAGATGTCTTTTTAACGTTACCTTTTTTATTTTTTATTTTTTTATTTTAAAAAAAAAAATCGTGTCAAGCTAGTCTTAGCCAAGTCCTTTAATCCGTGTCAACTCGTATAACATAGGATTATAGATTTTATTTTTTTTTATTTTTTTTTATACCCATGAGTCATAACTCTTCTAGAATTCTAGTCCTCTTCCTAGTTTCTTGTGATCGATTTTTGTGTTAACCTTAATATGTGTTCTTTGTCTTTGATTGTAGTTGATCTTATTTATGACTAACAATTGCCAATGGACCGTTTTCACCTAGTAAATAGCATAAACATTAAAATTGGACAAAATTAATCAAGTTAGTTTGTCTTTTAGTTTTCCGTGCTATTTGGTCATTGGGTCCTTTGTTTTTCACAACGTCCTCATGTCTAGCCATGCGATCATACCACGAGTCTTAATAAACTCACCTAATGACACATGTTGAGTCATTTCACACACTTTGTCTTCAATCAATGCACTATATTGTTTATGATCGTATACTACTATATTGTTTATGATCGTATACTAGGACCATGCATGCATCGTTTTCTGTTGTAATAGGAATGAATGGAGTATTTCCCATCACTTTTCAAAATCGTTTCATACACTCCTCCTTTTCAATCCGAGTATTCAGTGAATGCATTAAGTGAGTTCTTCCTTACAAAGTACTTGAGTCTAAAATCACTAGGCAATAGTTGGAAGAATAAGGGGAACGTCACTCCTTCCTTCTTTCCTTCCAATCAAAGCATCAACAAGAAACTTTTTTTCTCATCCGGCAGTAAGAAGTAACTCATAAACAGCCATGAAGACAAAGCACGATGCAAGCTTCTCATCAACATTTCATGTTTTCTTCTTCTTTTGTTTCAAACCCTTTCCCCTAAAAAGTCTAGCATAGGTTCTTCTTATCCATGTGTCATATTTTTTAGCTTCTTCATAAATGAGCATCTCTTTCTTATATTCGATCACGTGATAAGCAAAATTTAAAAAAAAAAAAAAAGAATCATCAATTACCGAACTAAACACAAGGTACACCGATGACTTGAGGCGCCATTGAAACCCTGTCATTCCCGTTAAACCATTTTCAATCAAATATCCATTTCTTCGTCAACCACTTTGAGCCTCGTCTAACGATTGACCTTATTTATTCAACCCACATTCACTTAACCCTGGGATTGGAAGATGTGTAATTGTATAACATTCTAAAAAAAAAAAAAAAATCAGAAAAGCAACAATAAAACAATGTCTAAGGGCAAGTGTTCCAATGTCTTTGATATGAACACGTCTCAAATTACGTATCTCATCGAGTGCTTGGTACCGTGCCTGAGAAACATGAATGCTAAGTGAGTGATGGACCGCATGATCTGAGATTGCCCACATCGATTCAAAAAAATGAAAAAAAAAGCAAAAAAAAAGAAGAAAAAATGAAAATAAACTTGCAAAATTCAAAACAAAAAAATATATGAAAAATAAAACTTGCAAAGTCTAATACACAATTGCATATCTTAGGGGCTTCTCTCGGGTCTTGAGCCTTTTACCCCTTTCTTCCTTAAACCTTCAGCTTAACCACCTTAAAACCCTTGAAAGACCTCTTTAGGGTGTACACACACTTGTGCAAAGTTCGGTTAGAGCTACGTTCAGCCTGATTCCTAACGGATACGTAGGCAACCTCACATCGTGGTGCGGCCACATTCACATTCATATTCATATCTATGCATGATCGAGTTAAAGAATATCCAATGCTTATCTCTATATCCCTACCCATTTAGAGCTAGACTTGGGGGCTTGAACCCACATCACATTAGCTTACCCAGCCTAAAGAGTCATCATCTTTGACTCTTTACACATATATTTCCATCACCATAGCCTTTGCAGCCTCACCTTAGTATCACTTTCACACACTTCTTTCACACACACATCCATATCCATATCATCCTCCCTTTAAGAAACCTTTATCATGGAATCTTGTTTCAACACTGTGCATGTTTCATCCTCTTTCAGGACAACATTCATTATACAATACTCAATAATCACTTCATCTATATACGTGCTTAGCTTCCAGACCTAAGTGACGTTCAAGATCGTTTCTTTACACCATATATGATGCTTAGCTCCATGACCTAAGTTCATTCATCTATCGTGTCACATGATGTAATTTTCCTTAGCCTCCTAGCCTAAGAACTTGCATCATGCATACAATCCATGCGATTCATTTCATCTTCCTTAAGGAGGAAGTTCAAAACTTCTTCCTTTTTTCATTTTTTTCTTTTCAAAAAGTTCAAAAACTTTTTCAAAATTTTTTCTCATCAAGGGAAGTTCAAAAATAAAAGTTCAGTTTTCACGTCTTTCTTTTTCGGGAGAAAGTCGGTACCCTCCACTCGTTTCATGACAAAAATTTCGGTTTCTTGTGTCTGCACACACTCAAATCATACTTATACACACACAATCACCAGTCATACACATGTAATGTCATGTCAAGTCAAAGCTTGATCAAGTCAGTTGGTCAAGTCAATCATAGTCAATATGAGTCCCTTGGCAAATTTCATTTTGCAGGTCTCAATTACAGCCCACGTCCGGGGACAAGCGGACCATCTACAGCCCACGTCCGGGGACAAGCGGACCATTTAGAACCAGCCCACGTCCGGGGACAAGCGGACCATTTACAGCCCACGTCCGAGGTCAAGCGGACCATCTACATCCCATGTTCGGGGACAATTGAACCACCATCATTTCATGATGCAAGGTTCTCGATACACATAGACTTGCAATCTCATCATCTGTCGACTTTCCTCAAGCATGGAAAGTATTATCCGGTGGATTTTTCTTCAAGTATAGAAAACCGCCAAATCAGCTATTCTCAAGCATGGAAGGCACTATCGGTGGAATTCTTCAAGCATAGAATGACACCAAATTCATCAGTCGGCTTTCCTCAGGCATGAAAAGTATCATCCGGTAGGTTTCTTCAGGTTTAGAAAGCTACCAAACTCATTTGTAAGCTTTCCTCAAGCAAGGAAAGCATTTCAACAAACGTCATCCGGTGGATTCCTTCAATCATAGGAAGCTACTAAACTCATTTGTCACCGATACACTGGTGTCAGATAAGCGTTCTATCCCTTTACTCTTTTATCTGTGGAATTAACATTTTCTGCAGGTATCGGCGTATACAGAGTGATTTAGGATCGCAGAACGTCTTAAATCATTCTCCGTCCCTATCGACTACTTTGACTATCGTTTTAGAAACTAACGTTTCTACAAACTCAGTCAAAGTGGGGGCTTCTGTAGACACCTAAAAATGTCTCCTTAAAACCAAACCCGATGATGAACAACCTTTCACCGCCATTATTGGTCAGGTTGAGTATTTAATCTTGGAGTGCTTAAATCCATATTTCCATTTCATAAACCAACCCAAATTCTGGCCCATTTCCCCAAACCATAACTTATTTTCCTCTTTTCGGGTTTGGTTTTGGATTTGAAAGTCGGTACCCTCCACTCGTCTTATGAAAAAAATGATGGAAAACTTTTGCTTTTGCATTTTCGGTTGCTTGTGTCTGCACACACTTACTAAAACTATACACACAATCACAAGTCATACTCATGTCATGTCATGTCGTGTCAAGTCAAACTTGGTAAAGTCAATCATAGCCTATACGAGTCCCCTGACAAATTTTATTTTGCAGGTCTCAATTACAGCCCACGTCTAGGGACAAGCGGACCATCTACAGCCCACGTTCGGGGACAAGCGGACCATCTACTTCCCACGTCCGCGGATAAACGGACCATCTACCGTCCACGTCCGGGGACAAGCGGACCATCTACAACCCACGTTTGGGGACAAGCGAACCAACTACATCCCACGTCTAGGGACAAGCGGACCATCTACATCCCACGTCCGGGGACAAGCGGACCATCTACATCCCACGTCCGGGGACAAGCGGACCATCTACAACCCACGTCCGGGGACAAGCGGACCATCTACAGCCCACGTCCGGGGACAAGCGGACCATTTACAGCCCACGTCCGGGGACAAGCTGTAACACCCTAGAAATTCCTTTATTTTAAAATACCTGTTTTGTCCTGTATAAAACTTTAAATAGGAATATCCAAGACATTACCGCCACCGTGAAAACGGTTAAGGCAAATATCAAAGATACACAACGAAAGACTAATTTTAAAAACCTTTCCAAAACAATCCAACTTGAAAAGCTAACCAAACGAAAGTAAATTTAAAACCAAAATGAGCGAAGTAAAATGAAAATCAACCTACAACTTGGAACCATTAAAGGCCCTTATTAAAAACCAACCCAAATCCAAACTTGATATTAGCTCCACATATAAATATTAGCATAAATAATTAAAGGAGAAACACATTGTAACTAATATAAACTAGCTTGATTCGCTCTTCACTCGTGCCCCGTCATGAATATGCCTCAATACCTGAAAAGTTTATCTCTACTTGTTTCCACTACTCTCCATTAAAAATGGGTCATCATAAGGCCAACATAAAGACATGGCCAAATACACAAACACACACACAATCAGCAAAGCTGAGTACATAAGCGTAAATTAGCCACATTAACATGCTTTCACCTATTAACACACACTTACCTCATTGCACCTATTCACAAGCATACACACCAATCAACAAGACACAACGACTAGACACTAATTAATTCATTTTGCATTGATTACGTTACGCATCGAACGGGTTTCCACCTATTAACCTCCCCCAAATAAATTTGAGGTTAACTGGCACGGGAGCTAACCGTGCCAGCGACAAAACCACACAAAGGTGGCGGAATTCCTGCGCATAATAAATAATAAAAAGGAATATACAGCGTCCTGTACTCCATTGGAAGTTATGGTTAAATATAAAACTCCATAACCCCCCCCCCCCCATTGTTCATACTCAAGGTATATACGTTCCAAGAGTTTTGGTGCGTAATCTCTTTCACTTTACGTTATTTACATATTATTAGACTTGGTGATGACTCTCAAAGCATAATAAATCAATCAACAATAATTATTCAATCAAGCAAACATACCAATTTAATTCTTGAATAATTAGTGACCACATATTATTTAATGTTGAACCCTTTTTAATTCTACCTCAGTGTCAAATACACCTTAAACACGCATAATGCGCCAAAAATCCTATCCCTCGGTGTTAAAAAACACCTTAAGTGCACAAAGGCACCAACATACAATTTATTCCTTGTGTACATAGACACTTATATAGCTCCTTCCTCATTCTTAAAGCATCAATAAAAATTATTTGAACCATAATAAAATTCCTTTTCAATATTCCAAAGATAATTAAACATGTAGTTTAATTAATCATGCCTTCTAACATGCCATAAATAAAAATGTGGTTCAAACACAACATGCCAAAAATACAATTTTACAATCCATAAACCATCACAAATAATTCATGCTTCACCATTCAATCACAAACACCATAATTTCACAATTCCATACATAAACCTTAGCATGATTCTACATCACCAAATTATGCTAAGTACGCGTACGTACCTCAAATAAGCTCTTCAAATAACTGAGTACTCTACAACAATTCTCGAACCAAGTCTCCTACATAAAAGGACAATAATACTATATTAATCACCCTTGTGTACACAATTTCCAACAACTTAAACTCACTTTAAATAACTTATAATAATTTGAGAATTATTTAAAAACCCCTAATTAAACTCCTTTTGAATGGATAATCACACCCTTTTATTAAAAATCACAATTATACTACTTTAAATAAAATTCCAACATTTTAAACTAATAAAAAATCCTTTAAAACTTCATCAAAATACATATTTATACTTAAATTATCCATAGAAACATTAAATTATCTCTTACCCCTTTTAAACTCAAAGATAAAATTTAAAGCATAAAAAAAAAACTTCGTTAAAAATCAAAAACTACTCGAAAATCAAAAACGTTGTTTCCACTCGAAAAACACTACTTTTTTTTCAAAATCGGAGGAGTTCAGAACCTGATCGGGATTAAAACGAGATTAATATTAACGAACGAAAATCTAATAATTAAAACATGAATTTACGTATTCAAAATAATCTGGAATTAAGTTAAACTAATAAGTAGTTATAATCACCAAAAATTCAAAATATCATTACTATGAAAGCCCTAAATCAATTATTCATAAAAACCCTAAAATCATGATTTTCAATAATTAAAAACCCTAGGTTATAAAATTTACAAAATCTGAAAATTATAAAGTTTAATCATCAAAATACAGTTTGATACTAATTAAATTAATTTCAAACAATAAAATCAAAACCCATAAATCAATAATTATAATTACACAAATTAATAAAACAAAGGAGAGAGAAAATAAAACTACCCTTTTTTCGTGGGAAATTTTTTGGGGATTCATGGGGTATTTATAGAGTAGAAAGTGTAGGGTTAAATTTGGGCTTATAAAAAGGTGGGCTTGAGTTATGGGGTAGGGCTTAAGTTATGGGTTTTGGAATGGGTTATTCCAATAAGAGTATGTAGGAATAATTTACATTGCCCAATAATTAATAAACGTTTGGCCCAAAACATATTTTACTTTTATAAAACTTTATATTTAAAATACTTTAACCCTTTAAAATATTTAATTAAAATACTTGAGCCCTTGACAATACATTTTATTAATACTTAAATATTTTATAAAAATACATAAAAATACGGGGTATTACACAAGCGGACCATCTACAGCCCATGTTCGGGGACAAGCGAACCATTTACAGCCCACGTTCGGGGACAAGCGAACCAACTACAGCCCACGTCCGGGGACAAGCAGACCATCTACAGCCCACGTCCGGGGACAAGTGGACCATCTACAGCCTACGTTCGGGGACAATCGAACCACCATCATTTCATGACGCAAGATTCTCGATACACAGAGACTTGCAATCTTATCATTTGTCGACTTTCCTCAAGCATGGAAAGTATTATCCGGTGGATTTCTTCAAGCATAGAAAATCGCCAAATTCCTTTGTCGACTTTCCTCAAGCATGGAAAGCTTTATCGGTGGATTTCTTCAAGCATAGAAAAACGCCAAAATCATATGTCGACTTTCCTCGAGCATGGAAAGTGTCATCCGGTAGGTTTCTTTAGGCTTAGAAAGCTACCAAACTCATCTGTCGGCTTTCCTCAAGCATGGAAATCATTTCAACAAACGTCATCCGGTGGATTCCTTCAAGTATAAGAAGCTACCAAACTCATTTGTCACCGATACACTGGTTTCAGATACGCATTCTATCCCTTTAATCGTTTATCTGTAGAACTAACATTTTTCTGCTGGTATCAGCGTATACAGAGTGATTTAGGATCGCAGAACGTCTTAAATCATTCTCCGTCCCTATCGACTACTTTGACTATCGTTTTTGAATCTGAAGTTTCTACATACTCAGTCAAAGTGGGGGCTTCTGTATACACTTAAAAATGTCTCCCCAAAACCAAACCCGATGATGAACAACCTTTCACCGCCATTATTGATCGGGTTTAGTATTTAATTTTTAGAGTGCTTAAATCCATATTTCAAATTCATAAACCAACCAAATTCCTAGCCCATTTTACCGAGAACTATTGGAAGCTTAAAGAAGCTATCCAAGACTTAATCGACAACAACAAGCTATCATTGCCCCCTGCCAGTAAGAAGCCAAGTATAGATAATGCGCCTCTCGCTCACTACTTGGCCACCTCTGATGAGGAAAACGAGGGTGATCTCTCGTCTCTCATCAAACCTGTTAAAGAAATCCATGCTATCGAAGAAGAGGAGGAGATCTTTTTCGACGCCATGGATAACCTTCCAGAATTAGCAAGTAAAGAGGACTTACAATTGCTTACACTGACTATGATGGAAGGATCACACTTGCTACGTGAAGCCCTCAAAGTCGTAAAAGAACTTAAACAGAAATATGACGAGGTTCCACCCTCGAAAATTAAACCCAAGAAAGAGTTTACTGAAAGGAATGGTGTCCTTCGAACAAGTGTATTATTCTGATAGCGGGTTCAGAATTATTAGAAAGCTAATATATTCAGTAAGGTCAAGTGATCGGAATGCCTGGGTGGAGGCCGCTTCCGATCAGTAATATTAATATAATTAATATTACAGCTTAATCTTGACTGAACCCTTCGGGTCACACCCAAGAAAAATATACGAACCAACCCGACGAATTGATTCGGAAGAAATTAATTCGTCGCCCGAGTGTTAAACATTTAGACGTCGAAAATTCGAGCTTGGAGCGTCGAAACCGAGCGTCAGAGAATCTCAAATGTCGAGCCAAAATTTAGGATTTGGCGAGACAGAAAATGCATCAAGTAACAAGTAAAATCCTAGCCACGCGAAAGGCTAGGAATGCATGCCCAATAGGAGCATGCCACGTGGCAGCACACATGGAAAAACGACATGTGGCAGCACACGTGGCCGCCACGTTGGCAGCCGCCAAGTGGCAGCAGCCACGTTGGCAGCCACTAAGTGGCAGCGTGCCACGTGGCAGCGTGCCACGTTGGTAGCGTGCCACGTGGCAGCGTGCCACGTTGGCAGCGTGCCACGTTGGCAGCGTGCCACGTGGCAGCGTGCCACGTTGGCAGTGTGCCATGTGGCAGCGCCATGGTGGCGGCGCGCCACGGTGGCGACACATGTGGCAATGGCCGTGGACCCGGGTTGATGGGTCATGGACACGGGCCAAAATAAAATGGGCCAACCGAACCCAACCTGGGGCTCAAGGTTGGGTGACACATGGTTAGTTCACATTGCATGTGAAATGCCTTGGGGACCAAGTGAGAAAGTGGTCCACACCTAACCATGTGACACTTGTTACTTGTTCCTTTGTTTATTTAACTAAGGGTTGAATTCACCAATCTTTCCATGTGGGATCTTTTTGTGAAAAGTCCCACATTGAGAGATGAGTGAAATTCACAAGGCATACTTCCTTATAAATAGTCATGGCATGTCTTGAGAATTCTTTGCTTGAGTGGGAGTTAAAAAGAGCATTCCATAATTTTTGGGAAAACTCTTACACTCATATAACACTCGGGTTTTCGTCGGACCTTGCTAACCCTAAGGTAGCGGACCTTAAAGTTGTGTTCGCCTTTTTGTGGGTGGATACCGTCGGAGGCGCGGCGCTTGACGTGCTCGTAGCTTTCAAGTAAGAGCCCCGGTTTTTGGGCGAAGCTCGCTTCGAGGGTAAGATTCGTTATCTTTTCTTTGTGATTATTTATTTATGCTTTATGATTTTAATTATTGCGAGTGGTTCCTCGGGTCGGGGTTGTTTCCGCGGTGAGTCGGACTCACCAAACCCAGACAACGGTATCGGAGCCCCGCTCGTTTATTTTTATAATCATGTTTTTCAAGGTTTATTTTGGCTTAATTTTCTGGTTTAAGTTGCTAATCAGATTAGTAGCTCGGTTTTATTTATTTTAATCCCGTTTTTAATGTCGAGTTTGGCCCAGAACCCAGATTTTCGCCCAAGACTAGTGAATTTTGGGTGGAAAACGTGTTCTGGAAAGGTTTTTATCCTCAAGGGGCCTGTGATTTTAGCCAAATTCTGACCAGAAATGCCTTTTTCGAGGGGGTTTTCGTTTTTGACGAAAAAATTTTAAGTCTTTTCTAACCTTGAAATTAATGGTATAAATTGTTGATTATATGGTTGATTATTTGCATTATTTTCTGCATTTTTATGTCCCCTTAAAGCACACTTACTTGGTAGTATTTGATGCTTAAAGGTTGATTTATTTTCACATAATTGCAAACTAATTGCTTTTTAGTGTGAAAGTTTTATTTTTGAGGCTTCCTAAGTGTTACAGATTCAATCTTCCAACAGCACACTTACAGATTCATGTTGGAAGATATAATTTTCAAGGATTCACAAAATTTAGATGTTGGAATTTTCATTTGAACATTAAAGTTCATATTTTTCCAACTTCCCTTTACTTTGTCAAATTCTCAAGTTTAATTTAAATTGATTAAATTGAAAGTGAGAAATTGCCTCAATTTTATGTTGCACCAAGCTAAACCAATTTAATTAATAATGGTTCTTCGAATTATTTTGGTTATTTGCACTTTGAAAATTTTATTAAGTTAGACTTGTTTAAAATTTTATTTTGCTCTCTAAATTAGTTCTAAAATTAATTTAGAATTAATTATTTTTGTCTCGCGAAAAGGGATCAAATCGCGAGGTCGTGGCACGCAAAACGAGGCAATGAACCACCTTGGTGAGCCGGGCTGCATAGCAGCCCATAGGTGGCTTCCAAGGTGGCAGCGCCGCCTTGCTTGCGGCCACACGCACAGCAGCAACACGCGGGCTGCAGCAGCCACGCGCGGATGTGCCGTGGCAGCAGCTCGCGGCCGTGTGCCGTGGGTCGTGTGTTCGTTTTTTGGCGTGTGCGTATGCTTGGTGCGGTGAGGTTACTAGCCGTAGTAAGGCTTGATGGTAATTTTTTGCCGTTTTACTAATTTTAATTAATTTTGTTTATTTTAATTAAAATTTTGGGAGGTTAGGCCTCGGTTTTGAGTGGCATTGGCAAAATTTCATTTTGACAAGTTTGGGTGCTACCGACTTAATTAATTAGATTAATTAAGGAAATGCGGAATTTAGTGGTAGCATCAATTATTAATGACGTAAATTATATAATCGGTTAAACAACTTTGACTAGTTTTAATTAGGCGTGTTAATCGAATTAACCACCTAGATTAGTTACTAGTGCGCGCGTTGTTTAAATGCATTTTTACTTAGTTTTAAATTTGTAAATTGCATGGGTCATTCACAAATAGTGAATGGATGAATGGAATATATATATTCTCTCTCACAGGTTTTATGAAATGGCAACTAGTGGGACCCGACTAGGATAGAAAATACGGACTACGTGCCGTTATGTATTTTTGTAAATCTAAATACGGTCTACGCACCGTTAAGTATTTTTGTACTTTAATATTTAGATTATTCCTAGTTGTAGACACTAGTTTTTGCATAGTTTGGTTAAGTCTTGAAGACAGTGTATCTTGGAAGACAAAGCCTTGAATTGCAAATGAAGACCTTTTGAAGATATGATGATTTTAAGGGGTCATGCTAGTTGCCAATATGCATCTATAATTTCGCTTTATATTTTATGCTTATATATATGTGAATGATTCGTTAGATGAATGTTTAGGTTTTCTTGATGTTGCGATGATTAGTTAAGTTCACTTAAATCAACCAACATAGAAATCCTAGGTCCCTAATAATATTGAGTCAAACTTGCCTTTCCAAAACAACACTTACTAACCGGACGATGGTGATGGTAGGCTACGCCAAAGCGAGGTGCCATCACTTCTCCAAGGGGCATAAGGCACACCGGGTGTGCACGTTGGTTTTGGTTTAACTCATCGGTATGAGTGAGGAGTCCTCACATACCGTGGCAAAAGAGATACATCGTCAAAGATGCATTAGATGCGACGATTGTCTAACCAAGAGTGGCTTAGAGCCATTAGCAAGGCAATGCTTACCCTAGAAGATTGAGTGTTTAAGACAAGCCAAAGCATGCTTAACCACTCTTTGTTTCTTTGGATCTTGGAATCGCCTTATTTTCGCCAAATAGGGACAATTATTATGCGTAAATAAGACGTTTAATAAGATTGAAGTTTGCATGAATGTTATTAAATTTCAAACTGATTATGTTCTTGATAAATGGTTATACTTAGCACTTATATTTATAGTATTCTAAATCAAATAATATTGTTTCCATGATTGGTAAAGGAAATCCTTGAGAATAGATCTCAAAGACAGGAAAAGCATTTCTAAAATACAATTCTCATAAATGACTTTTATAACTAAGTTCGAAAGGACGGTTGGACATCATGTATTCAAAATACTAGGTAGTTTTGATTAAACATGAGGAATTGAGTTGCAATCTCAAGATTGACAACCAACATATCCTTTCGCATCATACATAATTGAGTAGGACTCATTGATGTAGTAATTCGAGTAAGAATTAATGGATAAGATGGAACTTTGTTTTACGGCGCACTAGGTGCTTGATTATGCCTAACAAAGTATAAGAGTAAAGGTACTTAAAGAAATGATTCTTAAAGTAAGATTATGAGATATTGTATGATAAGAAATATAGGAAAGAAGGAACGAAGAAAAGGAATTAGATTTCATTTCAACTCATGAGTTCATGTTATTGTAGTTAACTTAGCAATTCGTTATCTTCACAAGTATTGGATACTGCTTGAGTGTTCCACTATGATAGTGACCTCAAACTATTGAAGTTAAGCTAAGTTATCGACTTACAAGCTTAGAATGAAGCAAGAAGAGCTACATCAGTTGTAAGGTCGTATGTTTTGTTTAAAGACCTTTTAAGCCAAAGGCTGGAACAAGTAATGGTTATTATGTCCCATAATCAGCAACTGATCCGTTTACACACGGAAAGACTCACATTCAAAGTAATGAGCAATAGTTGCGAGATTTATTTGAATGGCATGGTTATCCAAGCATTGGGTCAAGAATGCCTGATTATAAACAAACATTTCCCTAAACATGATAAACTCACTAAGTTCAAGTCATGGGCTTGATTTGCATTCCGAACATCTTTAGCAATGTCACATCGACAAGAACGTACTCAAAGGCTCTATTAGATAGACTCTTGATAGTTGCTTGATTTGGAATCGTTCTAAGACAAGCAAGTCTTACTTGTTGAAACCGACAAAACAGAGAGCTATTGTTCTTGGTATAGATAGTTGACTCCGAAGGCTAAAGAGGATTCAATTACTTCAACGTTTCACAAAGAATTTGAAAGGATATGGCTATATTCATCAAATGTGAACAAACTTGACTTGAGTAGCTCAAGAGTTCAGTGAAGTACAGAATCGACTTGGCAAGATATTAAAACGTCTAGATTAGATCGAGCGATTTTTGCTTGAGCCAAGCATGACTATCTCAAAGTTATGAATGGAAATTTTCATAAATAACTCCACAACGAACATAGTGTGTCTTCATGGAGACCTCGGTGTCATTTGAAAATGACTCGAACAATGATGGTTCACAACCCTTCCTATAAAGTTCTTAAATATTTGCACAAATGACTAATGTTACACTAAACAATGTGTCGAAGCTAAGAAAGGACGCCATATTCAGTTATGGATAGAAATAACTTCTAAAAGTCTTTTCAAGTATATGTCTAAGGCTCTTAGTCTCAGTGGGAGTTCACTAGCTCAGTGGGAGCAAAGTGGCTCAGTGGGAGCTAGGTGACTCAGTGGGAGCTGAATGGCTCAATAAAGACTAAGATAGCTCAAGTAGGAGCTAACTGTTTGTTTCACAACGAACTTTTACCCAAAGACAATATACATGTCTCTTTGTAAGCATTCAAGTGAGACTACGGATATTACCTCCACATCCTAATTGAGAACAAAAATTGTTTATTGCTCTAAGTAGTGTCTTTCTGGAAAGTAACACGTTTCCAAAACGACAAGTGGGAGACAAATGAACTCGATGACCATCGAACTTAGCAACAAACTAGAATTGAGAATCTCGGAAGACCTTAAAGGACTTCATGAGAATGCTTGATCAAGAATACTCAAAAGGACTTTAAAAGTGCCTTAAAAGAGAATTCATTACTCACAAAACATTAAAAATGTTGGAGTAAGATCAACATAATAAAAGGGCTTTGAAAGCGCCTTAAAACTTAGTGTTTGATGCAATTGCCCCGTATAGGTATAGAATTCACCAAAGGCTTTGATTGAATCCTATAAATTTTCTATTAAGTTAGAAACAAACCTAAGACTTACAAGCATACTATTTACTATTAGATAGTAAAGGAATAATGTCTTGTAAGATAGCTACGACAAATCCAAATTCCGAATAATGGTTAAAGACCATGAAAATCCGAAATAGACTCCATGTTTGAAAATCATGTTTGAAAATCATGTTTGAAACTTGATTAATTTGCATGAAAGGTGAAAGACCCATCGATTGCAAATAAGTTTTCAAGGAGAAAACTAACAAATGTGGAAATTTATATGCATACATAGCTAGATTGGTTGTAAAGGATATAATTAATATCAAGGAGTTGATTTTAAAATCCCATTCACCAATCGGAATGCTCAAGTCTTTTCGTGATTGATCTAGCAAAATTGCACATATGAAATATGGCAAAACAGATACAAAAACCGCCTACCCAAAATAGGATTTTGGAAGTGACTATGGAATAGTCTAAGGGTTTTGAAAATCTAAATAATGCTAGATTTGAAAGCAAGCACATGGAATCCGTCATAGGATTAAAGGAAGCATTGCATGAAGGAATTGGAACGTGTTTTCTCATAAAGTTAATA
Source organism: Chenopodium album (assembly GCF_948465745.1). Taxonomy (NCBI): domain Eukaryota; kingdom Viridiplantae; phylum Streptophyta; class Magnoliopsida; order Caryophyllales; family Amaranthaceae; genus Chenopodium; species Chenopodium album. The sequence goes on along the minus strand of NC_137841.1, from coordinate 38,086,382 downwards.
AGAGGATTGACTTATGGAGAAACATAGAAATTCTGATGAACAAGAAGTTTAGTGGGAGCAAAAGTAATGGTCCAACAAGAAGTTTACGAACTCTATTGTGAAACAACCATCAAATGCTAAATGTTTAGATTTGAAAGTATTTTCGACAATGGACCGAGCTAAAGACGATACTTAGTACATGTTGGGAATTAAGTTCTATGGTATAGACTTAATTAAATGTTTAAATGAGTAAAAGAAATTACCATGTTAAACATGAAAGAATTTGAAAGGCTTTCGACACATATGTATGAAGCTAAGTAAATGTTTGACCTATGTATAAGCTAGGCTAAGTACTAAGTCAAACGAGAAAGACTCTAGTAGGAGACTTTTAACCACATCATATAGCGAACAATTTGGCAAGACTCAGTGTAACTGTATGAGCTAAATGTTACATGGATGGAATAAAATTGAGAATAATTCTAGAATTAAATCCATCATGTAAAGCTATGATATGGAATCGTTAGATGACTTAAATACTTAGAGCATGTGAAGTACGTATATAATACCAATCAACATTAATCTAAGTATTAGATTATAGTCAAGAACATCCAAAGAACTTAGATAAGTAGTTGGGTGAGTTCTTGACGCATGGAAACAAATATAATTTGAGTTTTGATGTTGCAAGCACAAACCTTAACAAGGATTAGATCCTTATCAAGGAAGCCATTTATAAGCACGAGGCAAGAAGTGTCGTGGCTTGAGAATGGTAACATGGATGTGCATCCATGTGTAATGTGCGGGAATTTAAGGAAAATTTCCATGCTCACAAGTGATTAGGGTATCCCAAATCGTTGTGAGTCGCATGGAGTGAAACCCAAGCAAGGCATCATCAGGGAGTCTACTAAAATTTATGTTGAGAATATTGTTGCCTTAAAGGCAATAATAAGGAAAGATGTTAAATGGAAAAGTTCGTTGTTGAACGTTGATGATTGTAGGTTGTCAAGTAGAAGGTCTCGAATCATAAAAATGAGTGGGAGCCATTGCTTGGACAATAAATCCTGAATCACATGTAATACATTAACACTCTCAAAATTTTATCATCTTATTATGGAAATGGTGGATAATGAAGATACTAAGGTTTGCAAAGTAATTATAACTAAACCTATGCAATAAGTGAACGACAACATTCATAATTGCATGAAAGAAATCAAGCATATCAAATATGAGTGTGATTTTTATGAATGTTTTATGAAGAGTACTTTTCTTAAAACATTTGGGAAAAACCATTTATCATAAGATGAAACATTGTGAAGTTTCATAGTGGAATAAAATATTTCTAAATATTCCACAAAACTATTTAATTGTGGTTTAGAATTAATTAATGAGTCCATTCGATTTTAATAAATATTCAAAATAGGGTATCAAGTCAATGGCTTGGATAAAGAAACACCTATTAAGTGAACATTGAATATTTTAATAAAAAATTATCCCTAATCAAGGTCATATTTTGTGGACGGTTGATGAACATCAGAGATTAGTGTGTAGTATGATTTATAGCACCGTTTCTTGTGCTATGAGGATATAAATCATTTGCACAGGTATTGGTTTAGAACCATACTGGATCGACCTATGAGGATACTTTAAGAGATTTAAAAAATCGTCATAAGTATTTTCTCATTATTACTATCGGAACTGTTTTCCTTTGATCATGAGTAGTGGGAGATCTCTTGTTTGAGTACTGGTCCGCTTTAGTATCCGCCAAACGTCTGCCGTAACTTGGGATTATAAAGACAGATATCAGGCAGGTGAGTCCTCTTAGTAAGAGAAGCTACATTACAAGACTGGAAATGTCCCCCTACTAACAATAGGGAACATGTCTTGTTGTTTACAAGGCCTCTCGAAGAGCGAGACTGTGAAAAATGCATGGCCGTGCTCAGATGGATTTTAGAAATCATCTGCTTATTGACAGTCAAACTCGGATTTCGAGAAACACTTCAGGACGTAACAGAGATGACTAGTAATCTTACTCTGTAATTCATGAAGAGACAAGAAGAGACATAGGATAAGGGCTATACACTAAATGCACACTTGTCCGAAAGGACAAGTGGGAGATTGAAAGGAATGGTGTCCTTCGAACAAGTGTATTATTCTGATAGCGGGTTCAGAATTATTAGAAAGCTAATATATTCAGTAAGGTCAAGTGATCGGAATGCCTGGGTGGAGGCCGCTTCCGATCAGTAATATTAATTATTAATATAATTAATATTACAGCTTAATCTTGACTGAACCCTTCGGGTCACACCCAAGCAAATTATACGAACCAAATCGACGAATTAATTCGGAAGAAATTAATTCGTCGCCCAAGTGTTAAACATTTACACGTCGGAAATTCGAGCTTGGAGCGTCAAAACCGAGCGTCGGAGAATCACAAATGTCGAGCCAAAATTTAGGATTTGGCGAGACGGGAAAATGCATCAAATAACAAGTAAAATCCTAGCCACGCGAAAGGCTAGGAATGCATGCCCAATAGGAGCATGCCACGTGGCAGCACACATGGCAAAACGCCATGTGGCAGCACACGTGGCCGCCACGTTGGCAGCCGCCAAGTGGCAGCAGCCACGTTGACAGCCGCCACGTTGACAGCCGCCACATTGGCAGCCGCCTAGTGGCAGCCACCAAGTGGCAGCGTGCCACGTGGCAGCGCCATGGTGGCGGCGCGCCACGGTGGCGACACATGTGGCAATGGCCGTGGACCCGGGTTGATGGGTCATGGACACGGGCCAAAATAAAATGGGACAACCGAACCCAACTTGGGGCTCAAGGTTGGGTGACACATGGTTAGTTCACATTGCATGTGAAATGCCTTGGGGACCAAGTGAGAAAGTGGTCCACACCTAACCATGTGACACTTGTTACTTGTTCCTTTGTTTATTTAACTAAGGGTTGAATTCACCAATCTTTCCATGTGGGATCTTTTTGTGAAAAGTCCCACATTGAGAGATGACTGAAATTCACAAGGCATACTTCCTTATAAATAGTCATGGCATGGCTTGAGAATTCTTTGCTTGAGTGGGAGTTAAAAAGAGCATTCCATAATTTTTGGGAAAACTCTTAAACTCATATAACACTCGGGTCTTGGTCGGACCTTTCTAACCCCAAGGTAGCGGACCTTAAAGTTGTGTTCGCCTTTTTGTGGGTGGATACCGTCGGAGGCGCGGCGCTTGACGTGCTCGTAGCTTTCAAGTAAGAGCCCCGGTTTTTTGGGCGAAGCTCGCTTCGAGGGTAAGATTCGTTATCTTTTCTTTGTGATTATTTATTTATGCTTTATGATTTTAATTATTGCGAGTGGTTCCTCGGGTCGGGGTTGTTTCCGCGGTGAGTCGGACTCACCAAACCCCAACATTTACATGCATGGGAATGACTTATGAGGCGAAACGTTTTCCTTTACAAGTAACCGATAAACTCAAGAAGAGTAATAGACTCTACACTTCTATTGGGATCCCATATGTACAAATGTTCAAAATGCGCTCCGAGAGTGGTGAGATCAAACCTCTCGAACCATGACCATTTGAATCATTGAAAACGACAGATAGGTATTACTGTCAATATCATCAATCAGGGGGTCATACTATCGAAAACTATTTCAAATTCAAGGATTTAATTCAGAAAATGATTGATGATAAGATGCTAGTTCAAGTTCCACAAGAAGAGGATGCAAATATTAATGGGGTTTGGGACAGCGACAAAGAAGACGTCTATTTAAAAGACATGGTAGGACCTCCACCTTCGGTGTCATATGCCATGGATGACTTTTGGGTTGAAGAAGATTCATCAATAAACGTCCTCACAAGTTCCGGGAGAATGCAAACTCCTGTTTCGACACAACCCATGCCAACCACACAGCAAGTTCCCATACCTATCATTGAAGATAATGACATCGCAAAACAGTTCAAGAAAACAAAAGTTTAAATGAACGTATGAAAGCTTCTGGCAACGTCTCAAGAACATAGGTTGGCTGTAATGAATGCCTTAGATAAAATAGGGATAGATTCTGACACCACTCCTGAGGGGTTGGATAACTTCCTCACGAGTGATCTCCCTAGTCCCAGAAGGTGACAAACACTACAAGGCATTAAACCTCACAGTGGTTTGCAAGAGAATGAACGTCCCTATGACTCTTGTAGACAGTGGATCAGCCATTAATGTCTGTCCGCTTAGAACTGCGAGGATGTTAGGCATAAGGGATGAAGACTTAACCCCGTCAATGCAAGGAATAAGAGCCTATGACAACACTCGTCGTCAAGCTATTGGTAAAATTACCATGAATGTAACGGCGAGAGCAATAGAACACACTACTACTTTCTAAGTAGTAGATATTAAAGCTTCATTCAATCTATTGTTGGGACGCCATTGGCTTCATGACCTAAAAGTCGTCCCCTCATCTCTCCACCAACAAGTAAAAGCTATAGTTGGAGGAATTCCTATTACAATCGATGCTTCGCCTATGAGAATTAAATCTATAGAGAATCTAATATTTAACGTGGAGCATGATGAAGACGATGAAGACTTGTGGGGCTTCAATGAAGAGGTCTCCTTAATCCAGGAGGACGAAAGGACCCCTCTCTGCCACGACCCCTATTCCAACATGATCGTGAATGCTATTCTGAAGAAGCAAGGACATTTTCCTGGGCTGACCCTAGGAAAGAAAAAAGGAATAGCAAAACCGCTAGAATCACTTGGCCTCCCTAAATTAAATACTTTCGGACTTGGTTTCGAACAGACTCGGAAAGATCTCAAGCAAGCCCAGGAAAAGTCAAAGGCAGGTAGGGACGCTCACGTTCAAAAGAAAGCAAACCCAATGGATCAGTACCCTCTTACCCTTAATGCTCAATTCATAAAAGAAGGAGAGGATTATCCATGCTACGAATTTCCCGAACCATTTTTCGTAAATGGCATAAGGCAACCGGGATTCGAAATTTTCCGAGATTCCTATTTCACAGACGAAATCCCAACTCGTGTCCATAAGGAGAAAGCACCCCCATGCTTTGACTTTAATGTCATGGGATTATTAGTTGGGCGAGAAAAGGATGAGCCGACATACAAAGGGGATAATTCCTCACTGATTCAGATAGTCCTACAAAGTGAAAACTTTGATCCCTCGAAGCTAATCGCTCCAGCGGAAGGTTCACTACAAGAGTGGGAAAGACCGTTAAGGTGACTACTCCAAGTGGAAGGAAGATCTCCATCACAACAGGGCAAGGACCGATGTTCGAAGAGTCGTCTAAGTCAGAGTCAGAGTCAGAGTCTCTCCCTATAGAGTCCTCTAGGTCTTTAGTTGTAGCACCTCCTCCTTCTATCCCTTCCCCTTGAATAGTTAGTGGTCATGTCCCTAAGGACATATCACTCTTTGATGTAATGATCTCAGAGTATAATAATATTACTTCTTCTCCTTACTCCTTGTGTTCTGCTTTAACCCAAGATGACGAGCATTGCTTAATTAACAATGTAAAAGACAAAGAACTTATTAAAGCAATGAAAACACTTGAAAAGAAGACACCGATAATTGAAGAAATTAAGACGGTTTATATCTCAAATAATTCAACCGATAAAAGAGAAGTTAAATCGGACTAACACAAGAAAGAACCGATTTAATTAACTTGCTTAAGGAATTCATCGATGTATTTGCTTGGTCATATGAAGATATGCCAGGCATTAATAGAGAAAAAGCTCAACACACTATACCACTAATTCCGGGAATGAAACCTGTAAAACAAAAGTTACGTCGAATAAAACCCGACGTAGCTCATAAATAAAAGAGGAAGTTCAAAATCAAATAACTGCAGGTTTCATCAAGGTATCCAAATACCCTGAATGGGTCGCCAACGTCGTCCCAGTTCCGAAAAAGGATGGAAGGGTAAGAATGTGTGTTGACTATCGAGATCTAAATAAGGCAAGTCCAAAGGACGACTTCCCTTTACCACACATCGATATTCTGGTGGATAACACAGCAAATCACGCACTTCTCTCGTTCATGGATGGATACGCAGGCTATAATTAGATTCTTATGGCAGAAGAAGACATGGAGAAAACAACCTTCATAACACCATGGGGTACTTACTGCTACACGGTAATGTCATTCGGGTTGAAAAATGCGGGTGCTACTTACCAACGTGCAGCGACTGCCTTACTTCATGACATGTTACATAAAGAAGTCAAAGTATATGTGGACGACATGATTGTAAATCAAAATATTACCCAGGCCATCAAGTAGCCTTAAGAAAATTTTTCGAAAGGCTAAGAAAATACAATATGAGGTTAAACCCGTCAAAGTGTGCCTTTGGAGTCACCTGAGGAAAGCTTTTGGTTTATGTCATAAGCTCTAGAGGAATAGATATATACCCAACCAAGATCAAGGCAATCATGTCAATGCCACCGCCCAAAACTGAGAAGCAGATTCGAGGATGTATTGGCCGGTTGCATTACATAAGCAGGTTCATATCAAAATTGATGACAATATGTGAACAAATCTTAAAAAAGCTTAAGAAAAATGTACCAGTAATATGGGATGACGAGTGTCAAAAAGCCTTTGAAAAGATCAAATCCTATCTCGCAAATCCTCCTGTATTAGCACCAGCACTTCCGGGAATACCTCTTAGGCTGTATTTAACAGTTACCAAAGAGACAATGGGAGCTATACTAGCACAAGAAGTAGAATGCAAATAAAATGCGATCTACTATCTAAGCAAGAAAATGCTCGAATATGAAGCGCTCAATACACCACTTAAGAAATTGTGCTTCGCCTTGGTGTAGGCCACAACCAAGTTAAGACATTACATGCTCGTGCATACAATCTTTGTAGTCTCCCGATTAGATCCACTCAAGTATCTATTCGAGAAATCTACACTCAATGGGTGCATATCGAGATGGATAGTCAATTTAGCTCAGTTTGATGTAAGGTTCATGCCACAAAAAGCTATCAAAGGATCTGTGGTGTCAGATTTTCTAGCGGATTTTCCAATAGAAGACTCGACGCCAATACACGACAATGAATTTCTAGATGAAGACTGAATGATCATTGAAGAGGATACTTGGACCCTGTACTTTGACGGAGCCTCAAACCAAAAGGGATGTGGCGTTGGAGTATTACTAGTATCACCTAAAGAAGAGCATGTTCCAATCTCCATAAAGCTTGATTTCGACGTTACCTACAACGCTGCTGAATACGAAGCATGCGTGGTAGGCCTTGAAACAGCTTTGGCATTGGGAGTAAAAGTTACGGATATTCGGAGACTCTTCATTAATCATCAGTCAAATCTCCAAAAGGTGGAAAGTAAGGAGCGAAAGTCTAGCCCCTTACCTAACCTATCTGGAAACCCTTACTAATCAGTTAGAGAAGGTAGAATACACATATATATCTAGAGAAGAAAATCAATTTGCTGATGCCTTGGCAAGACTAGCCTCAATGGTTAGGATTCCTACGGAAATCGAGCAACTGCCTCTAACTATAGAAAAAAGGCACAAACCAGCATATATTCAAGCTATGGAAGATGATGAAATAATCTAGGACGAAGAAGAAGAACCATGGTATACGGATATACTCAATTATGTCACCAAAGGAGAATACCCTCCCCATGCTGACAAAAGAGCAAAACGAGCGTTAAGACTCTTAGATTCCCAATACGTACACATAGACAACGAACTAAATAAAAGGGTACGTAAGGGTCGAGCTCTCTTATGTGTAGGAAAAAAGGATGCCCAAAGAGCAATGAGGATAGTCCACGAAGGAATTTGTTGAACTCGCGTAAATGGCAAAATGTTAGTCCAAAAGATAATGCGAGAAGGATACTATTGGACTACAATGAATAGGGATTGCCATCAATACGTAAAAAGGTGCCCTAAGTGCCAAATCTATGTCAATTTACAACACATTCCTCCATCCTTGCTCTACACCTACACGTCGCCATGGCCGTTCTCTACATGGAGAATTGACATCATCGGTAAAATCACTCCCCTGGGAACAGGAGGCCACGAATATATCCTAGTGGCAATTGATTACTTCACAAAGTGGGTGGAAGCAGAATCATACGCCAAACTCACCGCAAAACATGTAGAACTCTTTATCGAAAGATATATTATTTGTCGATACGAAGTCCCACATGAAATGATAAGTGACAATGGAACTCACTTTCAAGCCGAATGTGAAGAATTGCTACAAAAATATGGCATTCAACATCATCATTCTTCCCCTTATAGACCTCAGGCAAACGGAGCAGTCGAAGCAGCTAATAAAAATCTAAAGACTATCATCGAGAAAATGACGGAAAATTACAAGGATTGGCCTGACAAACTTCACTTCGCATTATGGGGTTATCGCACGTAAATTCGCACATCAACAGGAAATACGCCATTTTCCTTGGTTTATATATGGAATGGATGTCGTACAACCTGTCGAACTAGAGATTCCATCTCTACGCATTGCATTAGAGAGCAAACTCGATGAAGTTGAATGGACTACGGCAAGATATGAAGAGCTGATTCTACTCGATGAAAAACGACTAGAAGCTCTACATCACACTCAATGTTACCAAACTCGTATGGCTAGAAATTTTAATAAGAAGGTCAAGACACGAGACATCAAAGTAGAAGACTTAGTGTTAAAAGCATTAAGGAAAAATGTTTTAGATCCAAGGGGAAAATTAAGCCCTAATTGGTCTGGACCCTACATTGTCAAAACAATCCTATCAGGGGGTGCAGCAAAATTAACTGATATGCATGGCAATGAGTTCTTGAACATGACAAATCTTGACTAACTTAAGAAATACTACCCGTAATTACTTGAGTAGGATACTCAAGAGAGCTAAGTTTGGCCTGATTCCTTAAGAAAGGATACGCAGGCAACCCTTTACGGGTGCGGCCACTTTATTCTTTTCAAATCTCGCATCCCAGACTTAATAAACAATTCAACAGAAGATCGACGAAATATCGGCGTCACGGAAAAGATTCAGGCGCCAGCCGATGAACGTTAGCGCCAGATGACAGCTTCCGTCGCCTAACGCCCGACTGCCGCAGCTAGCGTCAGCCGCAGAATTGTGGCGCTAATTTACTGAAAAATTAATGGGAATATTTCGGTGTTTTTCGGAAAATTTTCGACCTCCGTACTCGAAAAAATTTCTGGAAAATTAATTCTTCGGTTTTCATTGCTTTAATAAAATAAATTTAAAGTAAAAATTTTAATTAAAAAGCTGGAATTTCATTAATAAAATAAATTACATTATTGTTGGAATTTAAATAAAGCTTAAATAAATTAACTTTAAATTTAAAAACTAAGTCTAATAATTGGAAATTAAGCAATGCTCTTAATCTTTTTTCTCTTTCTTAGCCCTTTTCCAATTCTTGTCTGCTTCTTCTTCCTCATCCATAACTTTAGCTAGTAGGCATCCTTTAGAGGACCTACATTCAATCTTGGAGTAAATAGTTTCCTCCTTAGCTAGGACAACATGCTTCTTTTCTACCCAAGCTTTCTTTTCTGTGGTGCCAACTTTCCTTTTTCCTTTATCTTTCGCAGCACTCTTCTTCTTAGGCATTATAGGTGTTCTAAACTAAATTTTTTCACCCAAGCGTTCCTTAACAAGAATCACTTTGTCACCTAGACGACTCTTCACATCAGTTTTACACTGATTTTTCTTCACATCCTTTGAGGGTTTCTTCAGAAGCCACTTTTTCACATCATTGGGCAAAGAACAGGGAATATTTTGGGTAATTACTTCCCATAAAGGTCTAGCGCTCCAATAAGCATCAAATTTGTCTATCTCTTGAGAGTCAGGGAACTCGTAGGGACAATGAAGATCACTGAAAGGAATTGTCTGAAGTAGGTCGTACTGTCTTTTTACCCTGCAGGGATAATAAAAAGTCATTCGGGACAAGCTTGGAAGACGGCAGAAAGGCACCTTGTTGACACCAACCATCTTTTCTATTTTCCACCAAGGCTGACCCACTGGATGGCAAAATTACAAGGCTCGAAGACCTTCTTCCATTTATAGTGCCCCATCTTAGACAAGCGTTTCTTCCTTCTCACGATGCAATTTGGAGTATACTTCTCAATGTTGTCCGGAGGGCTAATTAATTCCAGTCTTTCCATTAGCCATATCTGTAAAAATTGCAATGTAAATAAATTATTATTACTATACAAAAATATCTTTTTGATTTCTGTAATTAAAAATATTATTTTTCTACCTGTAATAAAATTGGAGAGCCCCAAAAAGGTGCTTTAGGATTCTTCTTTAATTCATCAAGACTAAGCATAGTCTCTCCAACTATTAAGGGCATTGGATTTCTCCTAGATTCAATCTGTTCTAAAACAGTGGATATAATTGATTGACCCTCATTATTTTTACCACTAGTGAGAAAAAATTGATTAAGCATGCAATAGAGGAAAGCCCTTCTTCTATAAACATGGAAAGATTCAGAATAAGGTCTACCAAAATAATGGAGAGCAAATTCTTTCAAATTAACTATGCTACCATCTACTATTTTTTATAGATCTCTGTCTTTTAAATTGAAGAAGCAATCAAAATCCTTATAATAATATTCGTTTATTCTAGGGATTACTACAAGATCTAGTGCAGGGGAGCCTAAAATAGCACCGAATTCTTCCGGCAAAGGGCTAATTTCATCATACCCTATTCTAAAGCAATGAGTATCTACATCCTAATATTCTAGAGCAGTATGAATAAAATCTGAATCAAGATCTACCCCTTTGACACCATAAATACCCCCCAAGTGAAACACATCTAACTCTTTTCTCTCCTTGACATTAAGAGACCGACACCATTCATGAGTGTAGTTGGTAAAACTTTTGGAGACTAGAGACATGATGTTATTTTTCTAAAAGCTAAGAAAAATATTATTTGCTCAAATTATGAAGAAAATCGGCTGGGAAGGGAGCTATTTATACACAAAATCGGCGTAGTTTTAATCCAGGAAGGATTCGGAATCAGCGCTCATTAGCGCCAGACGCCAAATATTGGCGCCTGACGCCACAGCTTGGTGCCAAAAGCTAAGTGTAGCGCCTTGCGCTACACCAAAACGCGTTGCGCCAGCTGGCGCTAATATATCTTATCGTACGAGCTTTCCAAAAAACCGCGTTTTTTGACCTAATTCGAGTCTGCTAATGACTTTACGGTTTCCTTATTCTTCTTTTTTATCTTTTTCTAAAAATTCATTTATTCCTTCCTCTTAATTAATATAACTATTATATTAATTATATTATTTTTCGGATTTTATTTGACTAACTTCCAAGTATTTATAAATCCAATATTTTTTTGTGACTTTTATTTTTCATTTTTTCTTTTTTTGGGGGAGAAAGTCGGATACCCTCCATCAATAATAAAAATGACGGAATTTTTGCGCAAAATTATTTTTCACAATTCTTTGCACACACAAACATGCACATAACAATAATAGAAAATAAAAAATAACCTCATAATAGTATGTATATACAAAACATGTCTAAATGATGAGTCTAAATTAAAAGGCAAAGTTCTATACAAAGTCAAAATGAACAAACTACGGCACCAAGGGATGTACACTCATCATCTCGTAAAACTGCGCCGTATGAGGAGTAACCTCTCCACCAGATCCCGACTCCAGCTCCAGTCTCCGCGGGAGGAGGAAAACTCAACACAGGACCCGTCCACCCAAGATCAACCTTAGGCTGAGGCTGCAGAGGCTGCTGCGATGACGAGCCAACCTCGTACATCCCACCACCTCTAAGAGCCGAGGTAGCTTCTCCCTGACCTACCGGCGCAGCATGTGCACCCTCAGATGAAGAACCTGAGCCCTCTACCGCCTCGGTACGGGCAGCCTCAGAACGACCGCCCCGACCTCCCGAACCAGTGCGGCGACGTCTCGAGCTAGACCTCGTCGGATCCCTCCGCACCTCAAGTCTCGTGCGGGTACAAGAAGGAATGGGCTGACCCTGCAAAAGAATCTAAGATCAGAAACATGCAAAGTAGAAGCGGTAATGCAAAGACATAAGAAGGGAAGCTACCTCCTGAACAGCGTCGTCTCGAAGGCATGTAGCCATGTTCCTCATCCTAACGAGCTGGCTACGGAAGGCATCTATGCATCGTGCCATTGCCGAAACCACCTCACGTGAGAATTGTTAAAGAAATAAGTCAGTAAACATGCATAACATATATGGACAAAAAATTGCAAATAAATAAGATTACCCGAGTCTGGTAACGAGGAATCGACTGCTCCACAAAGCGCTTTCCCTCATGAGCCGGAGGAATCATCTCCTCAATCAGCCCATATGTCCCTTGATAGTGGATGGACATACGGGGTGGCACGAACTCTACAGGATCATCCTGACAAGCAAAATAAAATCAGTGAAGCGTCACTTGGGGCTATATAACGAAAAGTAAGAGCTTAAAATCATACCGCCACATCCTCAGCAGGTACAGGAACTGGAGCTAACAACGGCAGTAGCTTCTCCTCATAGCATCGCCCAGGGATCGTGTAAGATCGCCAAGGGGTACCAGCTCCCTCTGACATGCTCACCAATCTCGCGGCATTAAACATATGACGAAGTGGAGGAGCGGGAACGTCAAAAGTATCTGAAGAATGCTGAATGTCAACTCTCTCCCCAAGATACGCAGCCGCTCCATAGGTCCGCAAGAAATAGCGACGCTCAGCAGAATACTACGCGGCTAGCCCAGGGACTGCCAAGTCGACCCACGGTCGGTACAGCACCTCAAGCTCCTGCAAAGAGCGTCTATCAAACATGAATCTATGTAAGGCATCACAAAATGTTCAAATAAGTAAAGAATCATACCGAGATGATTCAATCTCGGACGTAGGCAGTGGACATCCCCACACGGCGGCTTCCCCAGGAAGCACTAACAAGAAACCTGCGCGGCGACGGTCTCGCCGGCGCAGCCGAAGTACTCGTAGAACCAGATCTACAAGAAGCAAAAATTATCAGCGAGTGCTAACTAAAATTTAGTGTTAAACTTTACAGGAAATAAAGTATACCTCTACGACCCTCCAAAAGCCGGATAGAGTAACGTTCCCCGCGAAGGACTGATGTCGACACAAGTCCCTTAACGCTCGGATGAAGTCAGCGTAGGCCAAGCTGGCCTAGTCATAAGTCCCGATCCGTTGTAGATCACGGACAGCAGGAAGGTAGTAAAGCAGCGCCCTACTACCCTTGTTAGGGGAGAACATCCCTGACAGCAATATAAGTGCAAAGATGCGCACCCGCTGCTCTCGGGTAGTCGCACCATCGTCAAAAGACACTGCTAGAGTCGAGCGGCGAATCCTCCTAGCACTGAACTGAGTCGACTCCACCTTTGCTCGAGCCCGAACAGCAATCGGACCCAACAGCTCCTCGACCTCAGGAGAAAAGACAGTAATATCGCTGTCGAACGGCAGCACCACAAAGCTAAACTCCAGTCCCGTAATGAGACTGAAGTCGGTCGGAGTAACCATCATCTCACCCCCAAGGGAAGTGGAAAGTGTTGGTGGTGTCCCAAAAGAATCCACCAGAGCACGGACTACATGGTGACCCACGCTAGAGGCAATCATGGCCTTTTGATGTCTCAAACAGTGCAGTCAGTCCGCAAAACTCTCATTGAAGTCTTGTCTCGTCGTCTTTGGCAATGTACATCTTGTACAGGTCGCCCAAACCGTAGCAACTGGAACCGTGACAACGGGTCCTCCCAACTGTGACGCCCCGTCTCACCCTCTCCCAAATATGATGGAAGGGAGATAAGTACAAGATCCGCTCATCCCACTCAGGGAGTCGGCCGAGCGAAGTGGACAGATCAGCGTCGTCCTCTACGGGCTCATGCTCCCGTCGAACGTCTCAGGACCGTGAACCAGAGCCTTGCTGTCTAGCCATGCTACATTATGCAGAATCATTATAAATTAAGGTTCTATGGTATCTAAGGTTCGCCTAGCCGCATGATACTATGTTTCCAAAAAAAAAAAACAGAGTACATAGTACTAAAACAGAGCACGAATTCAAATTGAGCATACACAGCATTTTTCAAGCAATCAAACAATTTCTTGCAATACTATAGTAATTATTGTGACAAATTGGACAAGAATTGCTGGCAAAAACATCAAGAACAAGCCTCATTGTCTTCCCGACCTTAAGAGGTTCAAAAATGGTGATTGGTTCGTTTCTTCACCAGATTGAGTCAAACAAGTCTCAAATTACTCCCAAGGCAATATATAAACATAAAAGACAATTTAATGGCATAAAATTTGATAAACAAAGAGAATTTAGTAATTCTAATTTTAAATTTTTAAGAATTTCGTGAACAAATGCATGCAAAATTCATTAAAACCGGCGTGAGTTTGGAGGAAACTTACATAGATCGGGAAAATGGATGGAATAAGCTTTGATTTGCAACAAATTTGAGCGAATTTGGTTGAGAAACGAGCAAGAACGAGTGAAATGAAGTTCTGAGAATTCTCGAGCAAGAAACGCGAACAACAACAGTAGAAATGAAGAAGAGAAGGGTATTTAAGGAAAACCCGACACTAAAGCCAAGCGTCAAACCTTGGCGTTAGTCGATAAGGATTAGTGCCTAGCGCTAGTACCAGCGTCTGGCGCTACAGCCAAATAAGCGGCGCTAGTATTATTTCAGCGGCGTCATACTTCTCAGCCACTTAGCACGGTTGTTCTAACCTTATGCAATATGTTGTGGGTTCCTTGGTACGCCAGTTAGCCCCTCTAAGAAATTTGACACGATTAATTAGTAATCGGCTCAATTACATAAAGTGATTAACCTGATGAAAGATCGTCTCACTTAGCTTAAAGCGCCTAAGCATTGGCTCATCACAAAAGGCACCGACATACTGGTTCATTCCGCAAAAGGAACCGACATAAAGGCTCAAAAACAACAGAAGCGCCGACGTACAGGCATAACGGAAGCAAAGTTCAAGCGAGCTTTTAAAAGATCCACAAGCGGAGGTCCTCGGTAATTTTCTTAGGAATATTATCGCAACAGAAGAGGATAGCTTCAAGCGAGGATATCTTTGGCAGCGTTCCCTAGCTTGCGTAGAGTTGTCACAAGCAACTAAAGGTGATTACAAGCAAAGTTATCTTCGATCATGTTCCCTAAGATGTGGAAGATGGTCACAAAGTGCTAAAAGGTCGTTTCAAGCGAAGCAATCTTCGATGGGGTTCTCTAACTTGTAGAAGTATATCATAGCGGAATTGGAGGCAGTTAAAAGCGTAGCACTCTTCAGGCGGCCTTCTCTAGCTTGCAGGAGGTCGGAAAAAATCCAAAAATACAGCAATACGGCAACAAATCAGTTACCTTCAGAGACATGTGCTCGACGGTGCAAGATACGCGTTTCTTAACTCTTTTATCTGTTTAACTAACGCTAGTTTGCAGGTATCGGCGTTACAAGAATGATTTAGAATCGCAGAACGTTCTGAATCATTCTCCGTCACTGTCGATACTTTGACTTTTGTTTTTGAAATTTGCGTTTCTCCAAACTCAGACAAAGTGGGGGCTTTTTTAGTCACTCATTTGTGTCTCCCCAAAACCAAACCTGGTGATGAGTACCTTTCACGTCGAAACATAATCGAATGAAGTGAAACTGTGGAAAGTTTAGTGTTGCGGATAGTTTTAATTTCTTTTCTCTTCTCTCTGTTTTTGAAAACTTATTTTAAGAAAACAGCCAATCCGGTCAAATGCTAATGTCACAAGACCTAGATACACCTAGCCTTATTCGAAGTTGCCTTCGCCCTATACGTGAAAGGTTTAATTTCCGAGGGTTTGGTCCCAAATCTCTCTTTCAATTATTTAATTTAATTGTTGTTTTATTATTTTCCTTGAAATTACTAACGTGTGTATTTTATTATTAGAAAGAGGTACGAGACATCCAAGTAAGTGCTTTAATTGTTTAATTGATGTTATGATGTAGAAATCATGCTTAGGTTGTTATTATGATTCCTAATGTTATGTTAGGGCGTTTTGATCTTCCTAGTATCATGTCTTGGGTAACTTTAATAACAAGTATGATTAAAAGTATGATGCCTTCTATGTTCTTCCTAATATTTATGATTGTTAGTATCATGTTAGGGCTTAAGCTTTGATCTTTATTGTTTAGTGACATTCTAGGGTTTGTTATTAATATTGTTAGTATCATGCCTAGGATCTTGCTATTTTTATTATGCTTTAATATGATTCGTGATTATTTTAATAATTTTTAAAATTGTTATAATTATTATGATTATTTATTATGTTGCTTGATATTTATTGTTATTGCTTGATCACACCTTTTATACATGTTTAAAGGGAATTTGTACTTGTAATCACGCTTAATAAGATAATTAATAATCTTGTTAGGGTTAATATGATTATAATTCAAGTGATCGCCAATAATAGATTTATTTGTGCATTAATATTCAACCAACATAGATAAACAGGTTTAGGGTAAACCTATTGATTGCATGTAAGTCAGAAAGCACACATGAATACGATCAGAATAAAGTAGAGGCCTATTATTAGGACAGGTTCAATCTCTTTTAGGTTGGATTTGTACCTTCATCTCCGAACTACTAGTCATGGTTCAAGACCTATTAGAGTTGACGATCTCTTGGATCGTTAAGGGGTGTAACCTTCACCTCGTGAACGGTTTACAAGTTCCTAAAACTTGTTGGCGACTCTTTTGCTCTATCATCTTTCCCTTTGGACGCCACCGTACTTAAGTGTATGATCACAGTCAGTTCAAGCTAGGGATAATGCTTGAAATATTCCCTACACCCATACATCAAACACCTCCAACTCAAGAATTGGTTGTTGAGGAATCTCATTCCGCTTAGAGATATTCCCAACTCTTTGACATTGGTCACATGACTTTGCAAAGCCCCATGAATCCTTGAAGAGATGTGGCCACCATAAACCATATTGAAGAATCTTAGTAGCGGTTTTGGAAACACCCATATGACCACCACTAGGATCCGAATGGCACATCTTTAGAGCACTAGGCACCTCTTCATTCGGAATACAACGCCTAAGCAAGCCATCAACCCCTCGTTTATACAAGATGGGATCATCCCACAAGTAATGTCTTGCCTCCCTCTTGAGTTTCTTTCGTTGGTTCTTGGAAAAGAAGGTGGAAACTCCCCACAGGCTAGAAAAATTACTAAATCGGCATACCATGGGAACTCCTTTACCTTAATGGCATACAAGACAGCATCAAGCATTCTATCTTCAATTGGTAAACCATCATCATGAATTTGATCAGCCTCAAGGCGAGAAAGATGGTCTGCCACAACATTTTTCCGCACCCTTCTTATCCCTAATCTCTATTTTAAAAGTTTGTAGTTCAAGCACCCAACGAATCAACCTTGGCTTGGACTCTTTCTTGATAAAGATATACTTGAGAGCCGCATGATCCGTGAAGACAATGGTCTTGGAACCGAACAAATAACACCGCAATTTTTCAAAAGAGTGAACAATGGCAAAGAATTCTTTTTCCGTTATTGTGTAATTATTTTGAGCCCCATTTAGTTTCTTGGACATAAAGTAAATCACATGAAGCTTCTTGTCCACATGTTGTCCCAAAACACCTCCAATTGCCCAATCACTAACATCACACATCAATTAAAAGGGTAGATCCCATCTTGGGGCTTGAACAATGGGGGTAGAGATTAGGGCCTTCTTCAACCTATTAAATGCCTCCAAGCATTTACCATCAAACACAAACTCAACATCTTTTTGAAGAAGATCATTAAGGGGCTTGGAAATGAGTGAGAAATCCTTGATGAATCTTCTATAGAAGCCCGCATGTCCCAAAAATTATCTCACTCCCTTGACATTAACCGGAGGTGGAAGCTTCTGAATAACCTCGATCTTTGCCTTATCCACCTCTATTCCTTTATGAGAGACTTTGTGTCCAAGCACTATTCTTTCCGCCACCATGAAGTGACACTTCTCCCAATTCAAGACAAGATTAACCTTCACACACCTTGCCAAACATTTCTCAAGATTTACAAGGCACTCTTCAAATGAAACCCCACCTACAGAGAAGTCATCCATAAACACCTCCATTTCTTCCTCCAACATGTCTCCAAAAATGCTCATCATGCACCTTTGGAAAGTTGCGGGGGGCATTACAAAGGCCAAAAGGCATTCTCCTATAAGCAAAGGTCCCAGAAGGGCATGTGAATGTTGTCTTCTCTTGATCATCGAGTGGATTGGGATTTGGAAAAATCTCAAAGTAATCTTATTGGTTGATCACTTCTAATCTAATTAATCACATGCAAAACTATGTCAACCAATTACAATTGCAACAATTCAATCAATCAATGATAATCAACTAGCACAAATTATCAATCAAGCATGCTTCCCCTTCTCCCTAGCAACTAATATACTCACTAATCATGGTGTAACTCAAGAACAAATTACTAGAAATTGCATTGATCATCATTCTAAATCAAAATCAAGACAAAACAATATCAACTACAATATAAAATTCAAAACCAAGGAAATCAAACAATCAAACATGAATCTAAAACAAACAAGGAAAGAGATGAACTAAAAGAAGAGATTCTCACTAATATTAATGATTGAAGATAAGGAAATCCAAGCACAATTGAACCAATGTTGAAATACAAATCCAAATCCAAGAACTTCTCACTAACTTCTCTCTCTAAAACTGAGCTAATGAAAATTATCTAAAAGTTAGTTTTCAAAAAGGAATTACAAGTGTATTTATAGGATAAGAAGGAAAACAAGTTCCCTGCGCCCTCTCTAATGAATCCCACGCCCGCGGGGAAGGGGGTACGGAACCCATAACAAACTCTGCGGGCTGTCTGGGCAGCACTCACCCCCGCGGGTCTTCTATCTAGCGCCCGCGGCAAAAGCCACCGCGCCCGCGGCAAGGGCGCGGCAAATCCCCTCTCCCAAAGAGTAATCAGAGGCCCGCGGTCTCTCTAATTTGGAGCGCTCTCTCTAGTCTACCCGCACCCGCGGGGAGCCCGCGGCCATACCCCGCAGATTTCCTGGTCGATTTTGGCTAATTTGGTGAAACACATCCCGCACCCGCTGCCTTTAGGACCCGCGCTCACGGCAACCTGGCAAAGGCTGATGCCCTCTCCAAGGCCTCTCTAAGCCCTCTCCAAGCAGATTGCCTCCTCCTTGCTTAGTCAATATAGCTCATCTTGATCCCTTTGCAAAGACAAATCCTAGGTAGCTACAAGAGCAAACAAAGGAAAGGAATAAAAGGGAAAAAGGGCCAAATAAAAGGAAAACACGAAAAACACAAAGAAAGAAGGAAAGAGAGGAACTAAAGGAGAACGGACCAAAAACAATATAAGAGAGCATGAAAAAGGGATTAAATCATCCTAAAAGACTACCCTATGAGTGCCATAAATGACACTCATCATGCAACTTCGTGACTTGCGCTGATAAACGCCAAAAAAAAAGTACGTTTAATAGGAGTGGACTTCCCATGAAACCGTTTTCGTTAGGATCTCCTCTAAGGAGATTCAAGCACAGAACGATTCCCGCCAAAACCAAAGGAGCGGGTGAATGACATCCCTCTATTTGCTCTACTATGGACACCATGGAATAATTTCCGTATTCTTTGCCTGTCATATGTAAACAATTAACAACAAGACAATAACATAAAGCACGAATTTTAAAGCGTTGTTTAGTCATGTTGTCACGAGGGGCGACAAAATGTTCAATAAATTGAATTAAGTTCACACCTTCTTCAGTTCCAATGTTGGTCATATCATTGTCAGACAAGCCAAAAACTCTTTGGAATATAGGTTTGGGATCCGACAAGGTAGGAGAATAAGTCACAGGGAGTATTTATAGGGAAACCTAGCAAGGCCTCAAACTCATCGGGAAGGGGGACAATTTCGTCCCCATTGAACAAGAAAAGATGGTGGTTAGAGTCCCAATGGTTGACTGCAGCATGAAGAAAATAAAAGTTAACCGTTAGTTGCATATAATTCAATAGAGGGTCTAAGTGGTAAATTTTGAAAGCTAGTTTGTCCTCGATTGAAAGGGAATTGACCCATTGCTTCAAACTTTATTCAAAGGTCTTCACAATTGTTCAAAAGTAAAAAAGAGAGAATGAGAATTTAGAGAGATTATTTCTTTTTACTTTCTTATATTACTAAGCGAATGAATGCGAGATGATAAAAAACCTACACGAAACCACGTTTAAATAGACCCAAGAGGGGCAAATTTTCGGCAAATTCGGCTTAAAGGAAAGTCCACTAACAGGTGGCACGCGCAACTCAAGAGTTGCACACGACATCCGCGTGCAACTGATTTACATGCGCTCGACAGCCGCGTGCAACTCACACAGTTGCGAGGGTCTCCCCTGGCGCGACACGTGAGTTGGGTTTATTTGCGTATTTTGGCTCATATAATGACGAAATCTTCACGAAATCTTAAGATGAATTATACACTTGCCTTCTAACACTTTGTGCCCCTTTTCTTGCCTACTTTCTTATGTTCTTTCTTATGTTCTTTTTTATTTTCTTTTTTATTATTTTCTTATTTTCTTTTTTTTTTCTTTTTTCTTATTATTTTCCTACTTTCTTTCTTTTATTTTATTTTTATATTCTGTATTATTATTTTCCTACTTCCTTATTTTCTTTTTTTTTTTTCTTTTTTCTCTTTTTTCTTCTTTTCGCCTTCTTTTTTCGAGTTTGGTTATTTTTTCGAGGGGTGGTAAGTCGGGAACCCTTTCCCTCCCTTGAAAATTTTTCAATTTTTCGCATTAATAATAATGTACACATGGAAACAAAAATTAATGATGACATATATACAAATGTGTCATATGTACAAAAAATGCATAAAAAATATATATATATATACATCGGTTTCCTAGAAAAATATATGTAACAAAATGTAACATATGTACAAAAAATGCATAAAAAATATATATATATACATCGCTTTCCTAGAAAAATATATATAACAAAATGTGTACAAGAGGAATCAGGGTGCTCGGCGACTACTAGATGTTTGCTGCACATCCTGCAAAATCCAAACCGAAGATTAATACATAAAATTTAATAACTTCGTTTAAAAGAAAAGAAATAAAACTTACCGCAATCATCCGATGATAACGACATGATAAAGTCACGAGGGCTCTCCAATAAGCAGCTCGGAAAGAACGTAAAGTCCTCACCATGCCGTTCAATTTTCCCTCCTTTGAAAATTTTTCAATTTTTCGCATTAATAATAATGTACACATGGAAACAAAAATTAATGATGACATACATACAAATGTGTCATATGTACAAAAAAATGCATAATATATATATATATATATATATATATATATATATATATATATATATATATATATATATATATATATATATATATATATATATATATATACATCGGTTTCCTAGAAAAATATATATAACAAAATGTGTTATATGTACAAAAAATGCATAAAAATATATATATATACATCGGTTTCCAAGAAAAATATATATAACAAAATGTGTACAAGAGGAATAAGGGTGCTCGGCGACTACTAGATGTTTGCTGCACATCCTGCAAAATCCAAACCGAAGATTAATACATAAAATTTAATAACTTCGTTTAAAAGAAAAGAAATAAAACTTACCGCGATCATCCGATGATAACGGCATGATAAAGTCACGAGGGCTCTCCGATAAGCAGCTCGGAAAGAACGTAAAGTCCTCACCATGCCGTTCACGGTTTCCTGCGGAACCTGTTCCAAGAATACAAGGACAGTTAGTAAACAAATGTATATGAAACAAAAAATAAATAAAAATATTTAAGTACATATACACAAAAGACATACCGACTCAACCGTCTCAGGTACAAACGGTATCCCCTCGTCATCCTCTGCTGCTGGAAAGGTATCACAAATTACCGATCTGATAGCATCGGCATATGTGATCTCCGCTGTAGGAGGCACCCAACCACCTAACTCGACCCTCTAAAACATATATGATAAAAAAACGATAAAAGGGTCAAATTTCCGAAAAATAAATAGAAATAAGGAAAAAAAGAGTTAAAGTACTAACCGGAACAAAAGCCAGATAAAGGAGTCAGCCTGGATGCTATAAAAGTCGGATAAGAAGCCTCCGACAGCACTAGCTGCTCCGCTGGATAACCAAGGATCGCCTGAGATCGATCCTCGGTATACAACAAGTCGGGACGCAGCATCCGGGTTGGGGGATCCGCGGGAACCAAAGTCTCCTCGGAGGAAATCTGCTAGAGAACATGCTCGCCTAAAAACCAAGCGTCCGTTCGCTGGAACACGGAGAGTCTCGTATAGAGGGCCCGAAAACGGCAACGAACCATACCAGACCGGATAGCCTCAGTGACTCTGACGATTAAACTCCAAGGACGGAGATCGATCTATAAAACACAACCACATGAAAAATTGTCAGAAAATAAATAAAATCAAAGAATACACATGTAGTTAGAATACTCACCGATGCACGAGTCGCCGAAAGGATCCTCTGGCGAAAGTCGAAGGCAGAAGTAGCTTGTCTCTTCTTAATCGCGAGCAGCCCTAAGCACCCTGGGGGCTAAGAAAGGCAGGTATAAGTATCCCCAAGCCTGAAACCGAGAAAAGTTAAGCCTAAAGTACAAGGCGAAAGTAATAACCATAAGAATATTAAAACACGTACTTCAAGCATACGACCATGCCACGTAAACGAGATCCGAGGCACTTCAGTAGCTACCGCGGAATCCATCACCCGGGTCGCCTTGCCCATAGCTGTAAGCATACGGGCATACGACACCTCCGCTCGACTCAGGTCACCTACTTGCCCCAAATTAATGAGGCAAATAAGTAATCCAATGGCAAAACGCTCTCCTCAATCACTCAAAATGGTGACGAAAAGAACGTGAGCAATGTATATCTGAGCTAGCTGCTCAGGTGTACACTGCCGGTCTAGCTCGTCAGCCAACAACCCGTCGGCAAGAACCGAGTATGGACAAGACTGCGCGTACACGTGAAGGGCCAACGCAAGACGGTCCGCCACAAGATCACGCAGTCTCTCGTCTAACACCTTAACGAACTCTATAACTACGGGCTCACCTGCGAAAGGATATCCCGTAATCATAGAGAAATCGAAAGGGGTAACCGTCATCTCTCCCCATGGAAAGTGGAAAGTGGTTGTGGAATCCCACCAAAACTCCAGCAATCCACGGAGGAAAGCTGACGATGCAGGCTGACTTGATAAATACCGAAGAGCCGCCAGCTGGGAGTCAATCCCAGAAAGTGCTAAAATCTCCTTTGCCCCCTCGGGCAAACTCTCAAAACGGGCTCGTAGGTCACCAGAGTCGTACAAACGCATGCTAGGCTCACTCTAAATAAAAAAATAAAAAAATGGTTATGGTTTAAAAAGGAGAAACAAAAGAAAAGAGAAAGAAACGAAAGCGCGAAAAACTCACGATGCCGAGCCACCCTCTGATCGAAACGTGATGGTTTGGGTCCTAGTTTGGAGGAGCCTCCCAAACCACATCTTCCTAGCGACGTCGATCGGCCGCAATGCGTCGCTCTCGAACCTTCTCGAGGACGGGTCTCCCTTTCTGAGGGCGAACCGCCTTTTCCGGACCGCCGAGAATCTCCTTAACATCGACAAATGGAGGCGAGTCCATGCTATGACAAATAAATTTTCATTAATTAGTTTACTTTATTTCCTAAACTAAACAAATATATGTATTCTAGACCCATTTCGGCAGCATAACGGCTGCCGATAGGGCAAAACACGAAAATCGAATTCCACCTATACTTGGGGGCTACGATACCTGCAATTAAACTCAGTTAATGGGGGCTTCTAACTAAGTATTCAAAGGATTGTATTCCAAAATATCAAATAATCAACTACATTTAGACGAATAACAATAATATAAACACAATTATCGTCTACCAAACAATTTTGAAGTTTGAATATGACAAAAATAAACCAAGAGTACGTTTCGCGCCATTTTTCAACAATTCAAAATTCACAAATATGAATTATGAAAGTAATATTAGTTTCATCACTATAATATACTTCATAATCAGCAATAATAACAAAAATGAGCAAGAAAAATCAATGAAATCAAGCAAAATTCAAAAAAAAAAAAAGCAAGAACAAACTTAAACAAAGAAATGCTCATACAAGGTTCAATACTTAACCATTTTTCATGAAATTTGTTGCAAAACACTCCTTAAACATAGCATGACAACATAGAACAAACAATTTTGAGAAAAATGAACTGAATCGAAAACCCCCAAATTCGGAATTTAGGGTTTAACGATTTGAAAATCGTTCAAATTCAGCCAAAAAAGAACAAATTCTAGCTAAAACATACATTGGATTACGGCAAATATGATTTAAGGATGAAATTTGCTTCCTTTTGCTTCGAAAAACGCAAAAACCGAGCTTCCTAGAGAGAGAAAGGGGCGAAAATGGCGAAGGAAGGAGGAAGAAAGAGTAAAAGTGAAAATCGCGCTCATCGATTTCACTTTACTGACATAAATGTCTCGCGCAATTGAATCTGTTGCGCGTGACATACCTGGGCAACTCAGACCGATGCGCGGGCCTGGCCAGCGCTACCCGCTGAGTTGCGCGCGGATACAGGTCAATAAAAGACCAGGATTTTGATTTTGATCCGTTTGATCATTTTTTTTAACGGTTTTTGCTCGTTATTAGACGTAATGGCGCACAAATTATCAAAATCTTTTTTTTTTAAAATTACTTTGCATATTGTAGTTTGTTTTCTTTTTTGTTAGTTTTTTACCGTGCTTTCTGCCTTCCCCAAGCATACATTTTAAACGTTTTTCGTATGAGTCCCTTAGGACGTTCTGTGGTGGTGCTTTACGTAAAAGCACCCATAGACAGGTTTATCATTTTACTGTACTAACATTACAAATGTCCGGGCTTTCTTGTTTTTTCACGTTTAAAGCAAAAAGGAAAGTGTTTTCATGCAGCGTAAAAATGCAAATGGCGTTTCGTACGGCGCAAAATTGTACGGCATAGGTGTTACGTAAAATTTCACTCAGCCCAAGTTTTGCGAGATCTACCTCTCGGGACTAAAAGGTAGAGAATTACAGTAGGCGTTAGCCCACGAGTAAACAGGCGTGCTGAACCTTCAGGAACAGGCACTTTTTGAATGGGAGCAAATACGGTAGTTAGTGCGCTTACTAACTTACCTGACATTTAGGGTGTCGAAATCATCCCTTGTATAAAGAAGCAACAAGACGATTTCGCGCCTATGTAGTCGCGTGCCCCCGGTCCTGAGACACGTGTTCTCATCTTGTGGACAAAAGTGATGAGAGAGTTGTTGACTTTCTTCCCTCTCACTGAATTTGGATATATGCCTCCAGTCCTGAGACATGTATTTCTATCTTGTAGACTTCCGGCTCGAATACCGGACCATTTCAGCTCGAAAACCGAAAATCTTTTTTCATCTTTACTTTTGTTAAAGTGGCTAAAGTTTTAATGACATATCGAGGGACTTTAGATCAACGATAACACGATTGAGAGGAAATCGTCCCCTTTTATCCTTTCAAAACCGATCTCTTCTCATGACTTGACATCACCCAGAACACCTTTACTTGTAAAAGTGTTCTACAACTGCAAAGGATCAATCTAGATTCTTTAGCGCGTTAAGACTAGGAAAAACCTTTTTCTAGCCTTAATAGCTACTTGTTTCAAACACTTAGCGAACCAAGAATTGTTTCGCATCCTTAAACATTACTGAAAGATCCTCTATCCTTAGAGAACTTCGCAAAATGAGTCTCGGATTTATTTCCTTGACTACTTTGATTATCGTCTATTCTAGACTCGATCAAAGTGGGGGCTAACTGTAAACATCTACTTTTGGCCTCCTTTCCCGACAGGAAGTACAATGACGATAAATAAAACCATCTTCTTGTTGGATCAAAGCTAAGTGAAGAATACTTATTGATAACTGGTTAAGCCAAAAAACACAAGAGACTAGCCAAAATTAAAGAAAAAGCCAAAACAAAGGTCCAATTAACAAAACCCGATCATACTTAGGCTAAATCCCGTGCATAAAACCTAATAATGACATATTTAGGAGCGCGTAGGTTAAATCTTAGTGCTGCAGACGAAAAGCCGCGCGCATCTCAAGGAGTCGCGCTGGGCTGCCACGCGCAACTAATTCAGTTGCGCACGACACCCAGCGCAACCCCCAGAGTTGCGCTTCGGAAGATTCAGAATTATACGGAAAATATAAAATCAACTTTTACCATAAAGATGCACGCAAGACAAATAGTTGTGCTGCACATAGCTGCGCAACTCAATCACTTGCGCTGGGATGCCGCGCGCAACACATCCAATTTCCCGTTGTAGGGAATAATTTCAAGCGTTAATCCCCTAGCTTGAATACCATTGTGATCATACACTAAAGTACGGTGGCGTCCAAAAGGGAAGAATATAGAGCAAAAGAGTCGCCAACAAGTTTTAGGAACTTGTAAACCGTTCCCAGGGTGAAAGTTACACCCCTTAACGATCCAAGAGATCGTCAACTCCATAAGGTCTTGAACCAAATAAGGGTTCGGGGATGAAGGTACAAATCCAACCTAAAAGAGATTGAACTTGCCCTAATAAAAGGCCTCTACTTTATTCTGATCGTATTCATGTGCACTTTTTGACTAACATGCAATCAACAGGATTAACCCTAAACCTGTTTATTTATGTTGGTTGAATATTAATGCACAAATAAATCATTATTGCAGATCACTTGAATTATAACCATATTAAACCTAACAAGATTATTAATTATCTTATTAAGCGTAATTACAAGTACAAATTCCCTTTAAACATGCATAAAAGGCGTGATCAAGCAATAAACAATAAATATCAAGCAACATAATAATCAAAATAATAAAATTATAATCATAATTATAACAATTATAATCATAAATCATAAAGAATAATCACAATAATGATCAAAACAATAATCCTCATAATAACAATCATATTAATAATACTAATAATCATGTTAAAGCATAGCAAGATCCTAGGCATGATACTAACAAGATTAATAACAAACCCTAGCATGTCACTAAGCATCAAAAATCAAATCTTTAACCCTAACATGATACTAACAATCATAAATATTAGGAAGAACATAGGAAGCATCATACTTTTAATCATACTTGATATTAAATTCACCCTAGACATGATACTAGGAATCAAAATAACAATCTAAGTATGAACTCTATATCAAAACATCAATAAAAAAACCATTAAAGTACTTACTTGGATGCCTTGTACCTCTTTCTAATAACAAAATACACACGTTAGTAACTTCAAGGAAAATAATAATCAAACAATTAAAATAAATAATTGAAAGAGAGATTTGGGACCAAACCCTCAGAAATTAAACCTTTCACGTCTAGGGCAAAGGCAACTTCAAATATGGCTAGGTGTATCTAGATCTAATGAATGCGGAATTTTGTATTTGAGAGAAGCTAGTTTAGAAAAAAGAGAGAGAGATAGAGAGAGAGTAATCAAGAGAATCTTGATGAAAGTTTGTAGATGTTTATTGAAGAGAATGAGAGAATTGATGATTAAAAATTCGTTAAAACTGAATGTAGGTGAATAAAAACGGAGTTTTTACGACGTTATATATATAAAGAAAATTAGCCAAAAAGATAAAATATCAAAACAGAGTCAGGCGCATGTAAAACAAGGTTGGCGCCAACGCTGGCTACAGCTGTCATTTGGCGCTGACCTTGAAATTCACGCGTTTTCTTAAAATCAGATAAAAATTGCCGTACAGGAGGATAAAATCGTATCTTCCTCAAAAATGCTCTTTGATTTTAATTAAAACTCTAAAAAGTCAACAAAAGTCAATTTATCAATGCTAATTGAATTAGGAATGAAAAGAACCTTCTAGAAGGATCTAGAAAACTAAAACCATTCCTAATTGCATTAGGAATGATAAATCTATATTAGGCCCTCCCCTAGATCATTGGGCCGCATATAAGGCTCAAATCGGGCCCAGTTTAGTAAATTGGTCATAACTTCCTCAATATTCATCGGAATTGGGCTTATAATATATCGTTGGAAAGCTCTTGTCAATCCCCATCCAACTACACTACTATTGGACCCATATCATGGACCAACCAAACTGGATTGGATATTTTCTTAAAATATGTTTTCAAAAACAGATAGAAGAGAAAAGAAATTAAAACTATCCGCAACACTAAACTTTCCACAGTTTCATTTCATTCGATTATGATCCAACGTGAAAGGTACTCATCACTGGGTTTGGTTTTGGGGAGACACAAATGGGTGTCTACACCCGCGACACCTGCTGTGGCAGAATGCTCGAAACCCTAAACCTAATCATTCCCTATAAATACGAGCTTAGACCGAGGCTTAAACAGACAGAAATTAACCTAAAACTTTGGCAAAATACTTGTGTACTTGTGCAACCTAGCCCCTCTTATCCTAAACTCTCACCCTTTTGATATTTTGTTACTACGGTGGAGGTTCCCCAACAAGAAGGAGTCCATAACTGTTCTAAACAGAGATCTAGCAAAGAGAAGTGGTAAATTCCCAAGCACTTAGTTAAATCACATTTATTTTCTTGTTTAAAGGACTTTAATTAATTAATTAGTGTTGTTTGATCACCTTTAAATTAATTAATTAATCAATTCCACATAGTATATTATGTTAAATAAAGATTAGAATTGAATTAATTAACTGTTGTTTTATCACTTAAGATAAGGCGAATATTGTTTATTTTGCTCTTTCCACAAATATTGAATAAACAAAAAATAACGACTTTTGCAATGTAATTCCTACTTGATTAAATCTTGTAACTAAAATCAACTAACTTAGTCTTTAGGTATCACGTTGCATATATTGTTTGGTAATGAAATTGCGAGAAAGGAAGAGCTAGTAGAGGTTGTACTGAGGCTAGGTTACCATTCCCCTCTAAAAGAAACATTATTTTAGTACCCTCGCTCCCGAACTCATTTCTGGTTTATAGACCAATTTGGACATGGGTAAACTTATGATTTTTGCTAATTATTCCATGAACTCCACATGGAAGAAAGGCATGAACAAGGTTTATGAGTTTTTCCTAAAACTCATTGGCGACTCCTACTTGTTTCTTACTGTAGGGAATATTTCAAGCGTTAATCCCAAGCTTGAACACCACTGTGATCATACACTAAAGTATGGTGGCGTCCAAAAGGGAAGAAGATAGAGCAAAAGAGTCGCCAACAAGTTTTTTTAGGAACTTGTAAACCGTTCACGAGGTGAAGGTTACACCCCTTAACGATCCAAGAGATCGTCAACTCCATAAGGTCTTGAACCAAATAGGGTTCGGGGATGAAGGTACAAATCCAACCTAAAAGAAATTGAACCTGCCCTAATAATAGGCCTCTACTTTATTCTGATCGTATTCATGTGCGCTTTCTGACTAACATACAATCAATAGGATTAACCCTAAACCTGTTTAATTTATGTTGGTTGAATATTAATGCACAAATAAAACTATTATTCGCGATCACTTGAATTATAATCAAAATTAACCCTAACAAGATTATTAATTATCTTTTTAAGCGTGATTACAAGTACCAATTCCCTTTAAACGTGCATAAAAGGTGTGATCAAGCAATAAAAATGAATAAATAATCAAGCAACATAATAAATCATAAACAATAAAATTATAATCATAACAATCACAATTAAAAATAATCATCATCACAATAATTATAACAATTATAATCATAAATAATAAAGAGTAATAATCATAATAATAATCAAAACAATAATCATCATAATAACAAACATATAAATAATAATAATAATCATGTTAAAGCATAGCAAGATCCTAGGCATGATACTAACAAGATTAATAACAAACCCTAGCATGTCACTAAACAATAAAGATCAAATCTTTAACCCGAACATGATACTAACAATCATATATATTAGGAAGAACATAGGAAGCATCGTACTTTTAATCATACTTGATATTAAATTTACCCTAGACATGATACTCGGAATCAAAATAACAACCTAAGCATGAACTCTATATCATAACATCAATTAAACCATTAAAGTACTTACTTTGATGCCTCGTACCTCTTTCTAATGACAAAATACACACGTCAGTAACTTCAAGGAAAATAGTAAACAAATAATTAAATTAAATAATAACTGAAATAGATATTCGGGACCAAACCCTCAGAAATTAAACCTTTCTTGTCTAGGGCGAAGGCAACTTCGAATATGGCTAGGTGTTTCTAGATCTTTCGAATGCGGAATTTTGTATGTAAAAAGCTAGTTTAGAAAGAGAGAGAGAGAGAGTAAAAAGAATCTTGAAGGGAATTGGTAAATTATAGAGGAATGAAAATTGGTTGTAGGTGAATTTTGATGAAAAATGGTTATCAAAAACGGAGTTTTTAATACGTTATTTATAGAGAAAATCAGCCAAAAAGATAAATTATCAAAACAGAGCTTGGCGCACGAAAAATCGAACCAGCGCCAACGGTGGCTGTTGGCGCCAAGCTGGCGTTTGGAGCTGATTTCAGAAATTCACGCGTTTTCTTAAAATCAGATAAAAATTGTCGTACTGGAGGATAAAATCGTTTTTCCCTAAAAAATGCTCTTTGATTTTAATTAAAACTCTGAAAAGTCAACAAAAGTCAATTTATCAATGCTAATTGAATTAGGAATGAAAAGAACCTTCTAGAAGAATCTAGAAGCCTAAAACCATTTCTAATCGCATTAGGAATGATAAATCATATTAGGCCCTCCCCTAGATCATTGGGCCGCATATAAGGCTCAAACCGGACCCAGTTTATTAAACTGGCCATAAATTCCTCAATATTCATCGGAATTGGGCTTATAATATATCGTTGGAAAGCTCTTTTCAAGCCCTATCCAACTACACTACTATTGGACCCATATCATGGACCAACCAAACTGGATTGGCTGTTTTTTTAAAATAAGTTTTCAAAAACAGAGAGAAGAGAAAAGAAATTAAAACTATCCGCAACACTAGACTTTCCACACTTTCACGTCATTCGATTATGATTCGACGCAAAAGGTACTCATAACTAGGTTTGGTTTTGGGGAGACACAAATGGGTGTCTACAGAAGCCCCCACTTTGACTAAATTTGGAGAAACGCAAGTTTCGAAAACAAAAGTCAAAGTATCGATAGGGACGGAGAATGATTCAGAACGTTCTGCGATCCTAAATCACTCTTGTAACGCCGATACCTGCAAACTAGCGTTAGTTAAACAGATAAAAGATTTAAGAAACGCGTATCTTGCACCGTCGAGCACACGTCTCTGAAAGTAACCGATTTGCTGCCGCATTGCTGTTGTTTTGATGACCTCCTGCCAAGAGAATGCCATCCCGCCTGAAAACTGCTACGCTTGTAACTTTTTTCAATATAGAAGACAGCTTCGCTTGAAACGATCCTCTCCCGCTATGATAATATTCCACGTCCAAGGGAATACCATCGAAGATTATTTCACTTGAAACAATCTTCATCTGCATCGATAATATTCCATGTCCAAGGGAATACTATCGAAGATTGCTTCGTTTGAAATCACCTTCAGTTGCTTTTTGACAACTTTCCACAATCTATGGAACGCCATCTTGCTGCTTGTTTTGACGATCTTCCTCAATCTAGGTAACGTCGTCGATCAATGTTGCTACATCTTGAGCCTTTTCTTAAATCATAGTGACAACCTTTCCAATCATATCAAAAGTCGTCGAAGACCGCCTCATCATGAACCGCTCTTCTCATATCTTGATGACAACCTCCACAATCTTAGCGAACGCCGTCGAAGACCGCCCATCTCGTGCTATCTTTTCAAATCTTGGGTGACAACCTCCATAATCATAGCGAATGTTGTCGAAGACCGCCCATCTCGTGCTATCTTCTCAAATCTTTGGTGACAACTTCCACAATCTTAGCGAATGCCGTCGAAGACCGCCCATCTCGTGCTATCTTCTCAAATCTTTGGTGACAACCTCCACAATCTTAGCGAACGCTGTCGAAAATAACTTTACTTGCAGTCATCCTCATTTGTTGCGATAATATTCCGAAGAAAAATTTTCGAAGACCAACGCTTGTCGATCTTTAAAGCTCGCTTTAACTTTGCTTTAGCCAGTGCGTCGGCGCTTCTGCTGCTTGTAAACCAGTATGTCGGTGTCTCCGTGATGAGCCAATTCTTAGGCGCTTTAAGCTAAGCGAGACGATCTTTCATCAGGTCGATCACTTATTTGCGGTTTTAATCAAATCGACTACTCAATCATGTCAAATTGCTTATAGGGGCTAACTGGCGTACCAAGGAACCCGAAATTGCTGTTCTGAGAGGCTTCGAGCTCTGTCGCTGCTGAAATATCTTTGGCGCCAGGAATTGACTCTGTCGCCAAACGCTGTAATCTAGCGCCAAGCGCTAAAATCTATTTCCAGACGCTAGATGTTTTCGTCCGGCGCCGGAGTAGGATATTCCTTATTCTGCTGCACCTGTATTTATTTTTTACTATAGAACTTTGCTAGTCTTTGTTTAGGGTTGACCTAAGACTTATTGTTGCTTGACTCATCGACTCGACATGACTCAAGGCATAAACTTGACTCGCTGTAATTGACTCGAGGTTGACTCGACTCGTAGTGTTTGACACATGTGTTAGACTCAAATCAAGGTGATATCATGACATGACTCAACGTGTACATGACTCGTGTGTGAATTGTAATGTGATCATGCGACTCGAAAATGCAAAAAAGCAAAAATTTTCCGTCATTCTTGTGGAGGGTACCGACTTTCTCCCAAAAAAGAAAGACGCGAAAAAGAATCGAAGTTTTGAAGGTGCATGTTGAATGAGCTTAGTCAAATGTCATTTGTACTATCTCTCAAGGTGCAAGGATTAATCCATCCTAGACTATCTCAATGGTTGACTGATGAAAGTATTTGGGTAACTTAGGCACGGAGGCTAAGCACTTCATACTTCAATGTGCAATGACAATTATGATTGATGAGTGATGTTGATATGACAAGGCATGCTTCAGCGTTGTGTTAAGATTCCATGACAAAGGGTTCCTAAGGGAAATATAATTGGTCATGTATGTGTGATGTGTGTGATAGTGACACTAAACTTAGGCCGCAAGGGCTAAGTGTGTGGAAAGATATTATTTGTTAAAAGAGTCAAATGGTGGTGACTCCTAGGCTAGGTAAGCTAATGATGTAGGGATCAAGCCCCCAAATCTAGCTCTAAGGATAGGGATGAGCATAGGAGATCCCTTGATATGGTCATGGTGTAAGTGTGTGAATTTGAATGCATTTTTATTACGGCCGCACCTTGATGTAAGGTTGCCTACGTATCCATTAGAAATCAGGCCGAACGTAGCTCTAGCCGAACCTCGCACAAGTATGTATACCTCAAAAAGGTCCTTTTAAGGGTTGTAATGTGGTTAGGCTAAAGTTTATAGAAGAAGGGGATAAAGGCTCAAGACCCTCGATAAGCCCCCAAGGTGTGCAACCTTGCTTTTGAATCTTTATATTTTTATGCTTGAGGCTTGCTTCTCTTCTTTTTAGCTTTTTTTTCTTTTGCTTTAACATTTTTATTTTTATAAGTGTGGACAATCCCGATCATGTGGTCTATCACTCACTTGGCATTCATGTTTCTCAAGCACGGTACCGAGCACTCAATAAGAGACACAATCTAAGACGCGTTCATATTAAAGATATTTTCATATCAAAGACATTGGAACACTTGCCCTTTTCTACACTTTTTATTTATTTTTTTTGCTTTTGCTATTTTAATCTTTTGAATTTACTCAAGCCTTTTTTAGAATTGCATAAGTTCACACCATCCCATCCCAAGGTTAGGTAGATGTAGGTTGAAAAAGAGAGGTCTATCGTTAGACGAGGCTCAAAGTGGTTTATGAAGAAAGGATTGTATATTAGAAAGGTGAAAGGAAATATGATGTGGCTACAAGGGGTGCCTCAAATAATTGGTATACCTTGTGCTTAGCTCGACATGGATATTTTTTTTTTTTTTTTTTTTTTTTTTTTTGCAATATAATGAAATGTTCATATATAAGGAAATAAATGCTCATTTTATTAAAAGAAAATATATAATGATCCTACGAAATAAATCTAAGGAGAATAAAAAGGTGCCTATGCTAGACTTATTGGGGAAAGGGTAAATAAAAAAAGAAATAGAAAAAAGAGGTCACGAAATCTTGTCGTTGAAGCTCGCCTCTTGTCTTGTGTTGTTTCCTTTATCATCACTCGCTCTTCTTGTTAACTGGAGGCATGGGAAGCTTGTTATTATCAATTAAATGTTGGATAGCCTCCTTTAGCTTCCAATAGCTCTCAGTAGCATGACCCCTACCTTGATGGTACTTTTAGTGTTCATCTGGATTCCAACTAGGCAATCTTTTTTCAGGTGCGGGATCTTGAATAGGTCCAATGGGAATAATGAGTCCTTTGGCATGGAGTCGATCGAAGGCAGTATCGTAGCTCATCCCAATGGGGGTGAAGTCTTTCCTTAGTTGCTTATTATATCCTTGCTTATCCATGGCTAAAACATCACTGAGATCAAAGGTACTAACATTGTTACTAGAGTGGGTGTTTTCGGAAGGAGAAGGATTGTCGTTCTTCTTTCCTTTCCAGCCACCGTGGTTACTATTGTTAGTAGCTTTTTGTTTTGCGAGGTCATCTTCGATTTCAATTCCGATGTCATAAACAGCCTTGAAAGTACTCAGATTGTGTTGATACTTTAAATGCTTTGAATACTTCTCTTGGAGATTCTTGATAAACATCCTCGCAGATTCTTTTTCAATGGGCACCTCAATCATCTTAGCGGAAATTTCCCTCCATTTATTAAAGAAAGAAGTAAAGCCTTCATTCTCTTTTTGTCTTAGCATCTCAAGTTGTCTATAGTCGGTTTCAACTTGAATATTGCACTTGTACCTATCAACGAAAGCGTTTACTATCGATTCCCAGGTAGAGGTTTTCTTTTTGTCAAGGGAGAAGAACCATTGTTGACAAACGGTTTCGAGAGATAGTGGGAACAGAGAGGGGAAAACCTTCTTATTGATACCCTTAATACTCATTATGGTTTCGAAAGCTCTTAGATGAAAGTAAGGGTTATCTGTTGCCTTGAATTCTGGGATGTCAGTGGCATTGAACTTATGCGGAAGAAGTTCTTTGTCCAGCGAGACCCCTTGTGAACTCATGCCCTGAAATCTATAGTCACTAGATAGCTTCCTCAAACTTTCTTGCATGAGGTTCATTTGTTGTTGCTTCACAGGGTCATTAATTTTGAGGGTTAAAGCCTTTAACGTCTCAGTCACATCAGTCAATTGATTCCTAAGTTCATTGACTTCTTCTTGACTTGCCATTATCTTTTTAGCCTTCCTCTTTTGACGAATTGGTTTATCGAAAAGTGAAACTTGAATAAAGAGGTTGTCCTTGATTAATCGCCCTTCTCTCCTCGACCAAGTACTGTGGAAAAAGAATTTGGGGATATTCATTGTTAATTATTTGACTCAAACTTTATTCAACATGCAATGGATGGAGGAAGTGAATAAATATTGGAATAGAATGTGAAGAAAAATGATGTAGATGGAGGAATATAGAGAATTAGGAGTAGAATGTACCCCCCGACTCAAATGACGGAAAGACTGACTTATGCATGAACCTAAGACATGGTCATGGTGACATATACTCAAAGTGTGTGCTAAGACTAGTGAGTGTAGGTGACATACATGGACTCGTGTCATGACCATGTGGCTAGACTATGTGACTAGACTCAATTAATGACTCGACAAGGTGTTATTGACAGCGAAATTTAACCGAATTAATTAGCAAACTGGCTAATTAGACACTAGGTGATGACTCGATCAATTATCCGAACTGTCGGCCAAACGACAGGACTGGCGTCGCACTGTGTAGTGTAGCGCCAGACGACAGAGTTGTCGCCAGGTGCCACACTGGCGCTACAGTCCAGACTTTGGCGCCAATGCTGGAGCTTCAATCTGGGATTGTTTTCGGTGTTAGTAATCAACAGAGGTATGCCTAAAGTCGTACTAGGTCAATTCTGATTAAAATATTAGACTTTATTGACTCAAATTAATTAATTAATTAGGCAAAGTTCTTTAAGTCATTACTTTATTTAATCTCAACACAAGTCAAATAATGCACAATTAGTCAAGTAGGCCCAATATGATGCAATGAGTTTGCAACCTAACCATGGCTCTAGTTCTCTAAAGTTCGGGATATGGTTTAGTCAAAGAGGGTCCATGGTTAATTGTCCGGATGCACCGCGCGGAAGCCTAACCGTGAAGGGTTGGCGCGAATGGATAGAAAACCGTGAGTTTTAGAAAAAAACTCGCTTCAATGGTTTGGTGAAATCAACATTCTCGGATAAACCCTTTGTTGCTCAGAGCGTTCAATCAGGTAGATGGAGCATGAATTCCCAGAGGGTTATGTCCATACATAGAACACAGATGGGTTTCAGAAAAGTGAGAAAAAATTCAATCAGAAAGTAGGATCGAGCAAACAATACGAAAAACTGGTCGAAATTAGAACGCATATTTCTGGCTCGGTATTGGAGGAATTTGGCGCCGGCAAACAGAGACTGGCGCCAGGTTTTAGTTGTAGCGCCTGGCGCCAATGCTGGCGTTTGGCGCTATAGTTAAAAGTCTGGCGCCAATGCTCTGGCCCCTGGCACTAATTCCTACATGCCTCAGCAGCTTTCTGTGCTCGATAAAATTTTCCAGTTTCGCGCAGTGTTATTTCGGTCCTAGTTGTGAAAGATATTTCTCAAATTTCCTACGTGTAAAATCCTATGTTTTTAACTCATTACGGATGGTCTTTCCAATGAGATTTTTTTATGCATATGATAATAATGTTAATTAAAATTACGCACATGAAATACTTAGAACGTTTCGAGTCTCATCCACTCATTCTAAATCATTGCCGAAACAAATTCAGGAATTAAAATAGAAATCCTCCCCAGTGAAGTCGCCAAAAACTGTAGGGAATATTTCAAGCGTTAATCCCAAGCTTGAACCCCACTGTGATCATACACTAAAGTATGGTGGCGTCCAAAAGGGAAGAAGATAGAGCAAAAGAGTCGCCAACAAGTTTTTTTAGGAACTTGTAAACCGTTCACGAGGTGAAGGTTACACCCCTTAACGATCCAAGAGATCGTCAACTCCATAAGGTCTTGAACCAAATAGGGTTCGGGGATGAAGGTACAAATCCAACCTAAAAGAGATTGAACCTGCCCTAATAATAGGCCTCTACTTTATTCAGATCGTATTCATGTGCGCTTTCTGACTAACATACAATCAATAGGATTAACCCTAAACCTGTTTAATTTATGTTGGTTGAATATTAATGCACAAATAAAACTATTATTGGCGATCACTTGAATTATAATCAAAATTAACCCTAACAAGATTATTAATTATCTTATTAAGCGTGATTACAAGTACCAATTCCCTTTAAACATGCATAAAAGGTGTGATCAAGCAATAAAAATGAATAAATAATCAAGCAACATAATAAATCATAAACAATAAAATTATAATCATAACAATCACAATTAAAAATAATCATCATCACAATAATTATAACAATTATAATCATAAATCATAAAGAGTAATCATAATAAAAATCAAAACAATAATCATCATAATAACAATCATATAAATAATAATAATAATCATGTTAAAGCATAGCAAGATCCTAGGCATGATACTAACAAGATTAATAACAAACCCTAGCATGTCACTAAACAATAAAGATCAAATCTTTAACCCTAACATGATACTAACAATCATAAATATTAGAAAGAACATAGGAAGCATCGTACTTTTAATCATACTTGATATTAAATTTACCCTAGACATGATACTAGGAATCAAAATAACAACCTAAGCATGAACTCTATATCATAACATCAATTAAACCATTAAAGTACTTACTTTAATGCCTCGT
Organism: Chenopodium album; assembly: GCF_948465745.1. Lineage (NCBI taxonomy): Eukaryota > Viridiplantae > Streptophyta > Magnoliopsida > Caryophyllales > Amaranthaceae > Chenopodium > Chenopodium album. The sequence goes on along the minus strand of NC_137841.1, from coordinate 38,048,409 downwards.
ACCTCTTTCTAATGACAAAATACACACGTTAGTAATTTCAAGGATAATAGTAAACAAATAATTAAATTAAATAATAACTGAAATAGAGATTCAGGACTAAACCCTCAGAAATTAAACCTTTCACGTCTAGGGCGAAGGCAACTTCGAATATGGCTAGGTGTTTCTAGATCTTGCGAATGCGGAATTTTGTATGTAAAAAGCTAGTTTAGAAAAAGAGAGAGAGAGTAAAAAGAATCTTGAAGGGAATTGGTAAATTATAGTGGAATGAAAATTGGTTGTAGGCGAATGTTGATGAAAACTGGTTATCGTAAACGGAGTTTTTAATACGTTATTTATAGAGAAAATCAGCCAAAAAGATAAATTATCAGTTTAGAGTCTGGCGCACAAAAAATCGAACCAGCGCCAACGCTGGCTGTTGGCGCCAGGCGCCAATGCTGGCACCAGGCACCAAGCGTAGCACCAGACGCCAAACTGGTGTTTGGCGCTGATTTCAGAATTCATGCGTTTTCTTAAAATCAGATAAAAATTGTCGTACAGGAGGATAAAATGATTTTTCCCTCAAAAATGCTCTTTGATTTTAATTAAAACTCTTAAAAGTCAACAAAAGTCAATTTATCAATGCTAATTGAATTAGGAATGAAAAGAATCTTCTAGAAGAATCTAGAACACTAAAACCATTCCTAATTGCATTAGGAATGATAAATCATATTAGGCCCTCCCTTAGATCATTGGGCCGCATATAAGGCTCAAACTGGGCCCAGTTTAGTAAATTGGCCATAAATTCCTCAATATTCATCGGAATTGGGCTTATAATATTTCGTTGGAAAGCTCTTTTCAAACCCTATTTAACTACACTACTATTGGACCCATATCATGGACCAACCAAACTGGATTGGCTTTTTTCTTAAAATAAGTTTTCAAAAACAGAGAGAAGAGTAAAGAAATTAAAACTATCCGCAACACTAGACTTTCCACACTTTCACTTCATTCGATGATGATTCGACGCGAAAGGTACTCATCACTGGGTTTGGTTTTGGGGAGACACAAATGGGTGTCTACACTTACAAAAAAAGCGTAATGATAGAATCAATTCTAATTCAAAGTCCCTCAAACAATCAGGAATTCAAATCCTAATACACCCTAACAAGTGTAAAGTCTTAGGATTTTAAGTGGCCATGGGCATTTAAGGAGAGTACCCCTTACGATGGGATCACCCTCCTTACAGTAATGTAAAGATTTTATACAACTTTACAAGTTTCAAGGTATGGCTTAATCTCTAGATGTATCAAGTTATAAGAATAGGTTTCTAGATCATCATTTGTTGTAGGTTCAGTATGAAGGAGGGATAATTTAAGTTAACTGATTGAAGTTATAATCAAGTTATATAGTTCGTCAAGAAATGAACGTATGAAGGAGCATGAAATTCTGATTTAATTATCTATATTGATTAAATTATGAAATTACGATGTAGGTGAAATTATGAAAGTGTGAAATTAGAATTTGGTTATCTCGATTAAATTAGCTATATTGATTAAATTCTACAAAACATGATGAGTGTTTTAGCTAATGCAAAGCATAATAATAAATAGCATAATATGAGGAATAAACGACTATGACAAAAAGAGCAATGAAGGAAGGCGGAATAATGGTGTAGGTGATTTTAGATCAAAAGAACAAATAACTTGAAACAAGAAAAGAAAGGAATGGGAACGGGCAAAAGAAAGCAAGTACATATGAAGAAATATATATTGTTCGATATTAGTTATAAATAAAGGCCTATTCGGATTTACATTTAAGTGCTTGGCTATGTCCAAAATCACTTCAATATTATATAGATGGTGTTATTCTTCTCTTAGATCAATTTTGCCAAATCACACACTAATATATTCTTTGCTAAAATAAGGGAAAGCCATTGTTCCTTTGTTCTGATAAAACTTATCTGATTTATGTTTTGAAAATGGAAGGATACTTTTATAAATAATTAGGTTAGATTAAATTCTATTGGCCACTTAATGAAGGGCAAAATAACTGATGTTACTAGTGTTTACAACTTTACCATATAGATATGCAAATATGTAGCATTTAACTAAGATTCTGAATTATGAATGAAAGTCATGTACCTAAGGTAAAGTAAGTTCATTGTTTGGCAGTGTTAGTAGTTCTATTGTAGTTATAGCTAATAAATTGAACTTAAGCACATTAAACCAAGATTCAATGGTGATTTCTAGGAACAAACACCATTGTCTTTGTTCCTTTAAAACCCCTCAAAATATTTAGACCATCAAAAGGACTTTCGACACAAAGGGCACAGATCACCTAACTTCGAGGACACACGAGAAACACCCCACATACTCCACGGCAGCCACCCGCCCCGGACCGAACAAGCCCGGCTCTAATACCATTTGTTAGGCCGCCGGAACATGCTCATGCACACACTAGTACAATATTGTCCGCTTTGGGCCAAGCCCGCACGGTTTTGTTTTTGGGCTCCTTCCCAAAAGGCCTTGTACTAGTGTATTGAGCACCACTTTATAAATAGCTCCTTCCCTTGCTATTTTTTCCATGTGGGACTTGGGATGAAATTCCCAACAATGATAATTAGTTTCACCATTAAGGGATGAACTGCTGCAATCAGGGACGGTCATCAGTAGCAGAAGCAGAAGTTTCCTCTGGGGTGCTTCCCTTTTCCTCAGTGCCGATGGTAGATTCAGCAGCGGGCAGTGGCAGCAGTCTTATCTGCAAGTTTAGTCCCTAATGACTGTTCTTGAGTGGCAAATTGCCGAGGTACAGAAAGTCGAGAAATACGGCGTTTCTTTTTAATTGGACCTGCTTCGTCAGCAGCTTCAAAAGAGCCTTTCTCAATGGAAAACTTTGCAAGATTGACAGTAGCATCTACAGTTTTACTTCCAGAATAAAAAACCTTGAGTGGGGCATACAAGAGGGGTTCTTGATTAATAGGTTGCTGGACATCAGAATTGTGAGAAAATGAGAGCTTTTTCTTAGCTAAACTTGGTTTGCTAACAGTTTCTGTAAAGTCTCCTTCTTCAGCATAGAACACAGCGAGTTCTTTGTTCTGTGAGTGCTTGGCCTCTTCGGAGGTGTGCACAAGTTCTTGTAGGTCCTCTTCAATTTCTTGATTCAATATAGTTGCCATTTTAGGAACCTCCGTTTGGCTCTCAACTTCAAGACTCTTAAGTTGCCACTTGAGCACGTTTTTTCTTGACAATGCTAATGTTGGCCCAACTTGAACAAGAAACGGCTTTGTCTAAAGCAAGTACTGAATATACTTGAAAGCTTCATAATTTTCCTATCCATATACAAAAATATTAATTATTTTTTGTAGGTAATTGCTTTTCAAAAAAGGAGCCATTACATTGATATTTTTTGAGATGAATTTTCAGGCATAATGTTTTTTATTTATGACCTTTAACCTTTTGATATTTTTTTACATATAATAACAAAACAAGTAAACAGAGATATACAAGACAACTGTGACGTTATACATGCAAAAAGTAACCTTTAAATGAAATGTAATTCATGTAATCTTGTTTTATGATTATTAAAATCTCTGTCATGTAATATATCAACATATAATAGCAAATTACAAAAGGAAGCTCACATTGTCTTTGATGCATCCGATATCGCAGCTGATTTCCCTAAGAGCTTTTCAGTGTCATCATTGAAAGATGTGAATGACATTGTCTCGATAGCATCTGCAGCATCAAATTTGAAAGTCACCCTGTATTCATGCACAATAGTTTTAGCAAACAATCAAGACTACACTTTACAGTTGATAATGAAAATTTGGTTTCATACCTACGAGTAGAAACACAATCTGGATTGCGGCATACACTGCAAGGGAAGTAAGGTCCAATAGGCACATTTGTACGCTTTGAGCAACTGTTGCAACCAGGATAATTATTGACCTTCTCTAAGTCAGGTTTTGGAATTTGTCACCCTTAGCCAAAAGCGATCATCCTGAAGTGCATTACAAGCCTGCAGAAATTGTCAGTTGGAGAGTTAAAACAGGAATAAATTGCTACAAAAAACAATGGCAGCTAAATATTTTTAAGGTTATACTATAGAAATGACCTTTTTCTGTTCCAGGTCAGCAATAGTGACCAATGTTTTGCCATCACATGGATACAACACTTGTAGCACTCTTGATTGTCTATTTAGTAGTAGTTGCTAGTGTTGCGTAGACTTATCAATTGCAAATTGAATGCTGAGCTCATATGAAAAAGGAAACTAACTGACTCTTATAATAAATTACAGCGGTATAGATACCATTCACATAACATACTTGCTCTTTCTCCTTTTGGCTCAAAGATAATTCTGGTTAACATGGTAGTAGTCAGCGCAAAACCTGTGTAACACGAAAAAATGAGTGCAACTTGAATGTATCTAACATTAGATTAACCTCAAATAAGAGATGCTAATCTTTGCGAGTGACAAGGCAAAGAGAAGTTAAGCCCACAATCTGGAATTTTTCAGCCAAATTCACTAGGTGAAAAGAGTGCTTTGGCAGCGGTTCAAACCAGGTCTAAGGCACCAGTTTGAACCGCTGCCTATGTGGGGGTTGCCAAATACCCCCCTTTTTAGCACCGGTTCAAAACCGGTGCCATATACCCAATTAGGCACCGGTTAACCGGTGCCTTTGACTGCTCTCCCGCCATTTTCCCAATAATTTTTTTTTTCCAATTTTCGTGCAATAATATTTTTTTAAAAAAACCTGTTTCCAGCAATAATAATAACCTGTAATTCCAGCAATTATATTAAATAAAATAATTAATAATATTATTATTATAATTACTACTAATAATAATATTATTAATTATTACAATAAGATACAAAAATAATATTTAAAACAAGAATTCAATATATAGATATAAATATTCGCAAACGCAATACAATAAAAAAAAAATTTGCTTACATATATATACAAATAATAGTAAGTAAATATATAATGAATAATAATATATATAGTTCAAAAGTTAACATAAATAATTTACAATTACAATGTCATTTACATGTTGAAGGTGATAAAAGACGCCAACATGTCACGAACTTCATTAAGCTCCTTGATTGTCAATGGACCATCCTTTTGGACCTTGCAAAACTTGAAATACAAAAACATTATGTTAAAATTAATTAATTAGGCAAAACAATATGTATTTTATCAAATATTACCTATATGACTTCCATGTAGCCCATTTCCTACATTACTTATCAAATTAACTATTTATTTTTCATAACATGTCAATGTTGGGTATTTGTATGTGTGTAAGCCCTAAAATTGAATCAAAAGAGCATTTTATTAAGGTTTATGACGCTTTTTACTCAAAATGGCCCAAATATGGCCTATATGACTTTACTTTGCCCATTTCCTACATTTCTTATTAAATGAACTTTATTTATCTCATAACATGTCAATATTATCTAGTTATAGGTGTATAAGGAAAGAAATCACATCAAAAGAGCATATTAACACAAAATGGCCCAAATATGGCCCATATGACTTCTATTCAGCCCATTTTCTACATTTCTTGTCAAATGACATTTTTAATTCTCATAACATGTAAGTGTTGGGTAATATTAGGTGTCTAAGGCTAAAAATCACATCAATATAGCATTTCAATAAGTTTAACAACGCATTTTACTCAACATGGCCCAAATAGGGCCTATATGGCTTTTATGTAGCCCATTTCCTACATTACTTATCAAATGAACTATTTATTTTTCATAACATGTCAATGTTGGGTATTTGTATGTGTGTAAGCCCTAAAATTGAATCAAAAGAACATTTTATTAAGGTTTATGACGCTTTTTACTCAAAATGGCCCAAATATGGCCTATATGACTTTACTTTGCCCATTTCCTACATTTCTTATTAAATGAACTTTATTTATCTCATAACATGTCAATATTATCTAGTTATAGGTGTATAAGGAAAGAAATCACATCAAAAGAGTATATTAACACAAAATGGCCCAAATATGGCCCATATAACTTCTATTTTGCCCATTTTCTATCTTTCTTGTTAAATCACCTTTTTAATTCTCATAACATGTCAGTGTTGGGTAATATTAGGTGTCTAAGGCTAAAAATCACATTAATATAGAATTTCATTAAGTTTTAGGACTTACCTCATCAAGCTGTTGAGTGTCCGTACAATGAGTCACAATGTCAAGCATGAATCTCATCACATACAAAGCACAATCAAGTCCATTCTCTTGTTGTGCGCACTAGCATATGACAAACAAATCACATCAGTGAAACATGCAAAGGAAGTTAGCAAATTTTACTAACATAGATTTTGAAGATAATCACAATATCATTTAAATTACCAACGGTGACTTCCATGTTGGACCCTTTGGAGCACGACAATGTAGCTTCTTCATAACACTGTAGTAAAAAAAGTACATTCAAATTTGATTAGTCGTATGACTACTAAATTAGTTATTATTAGCAATAATCATCACTAGGTAGCTATATATATTTACTTTTGCAATATAGAATTCACGAGCCACTTCTCCGATGATTGCGCTGAATCAAGGTGATAAATTGTGTTATTGGAATTATAAATTACCATGAGGCTCCAATGCTCCCTACATAAGTTCACAATAGACAAGAAAATTAATATTTAGGAGTCAACATATAATGAGGCCAAATCGATTGAATTTGACATGGTTAGACTTACTCTTTATAACATGGGGCGAATATGAACTTGTCTCCCGCACGCGCTGATCCTTGATACTTTGCTGAACATAGTACAACACGTCATGATTGTTGCCTATGATTCTAGTAGTGGATAACTGCTCGGGGCATAACCACCCAACTTTACAAGGAGAATCAGTTTCAGTTAAGTGCTCCTGAAGTGCTCTGCGTGCATGAACATTGAATAATTAATCAGATGTAGGATAATCACCATCAATTTGAATAACTTGGAAAAAAGTGTAGATTATGTGGGCATTGAAGTACCTCATGAATGTTTGAATGAGGGAAATATTAAGCTTTGCACCACGTAGAAATTCCTTCACATCTTCTTTGCTGATCCATGCAACTGCATCCTCATCATAGTGGAACATTGCCTTGGGAAGTGCAACTTCCATGGGATCGACCAAATGACAAGAACGGTTGTGAAGAAAGGTCATGTCAGCAGAGAGCGATTGAAGAACAATGTCTTCAACTAGTGGAGTAGGTTGCATGGGTGAACCTTTCGAAAAGTTCAACTTCGACGCTTGTTCACTCTTGGACCTTTGTTCACTTAGCTACTTCTTAGGTTGATCAAATCTTTTAGGTTTGTCCACCCTATTTCTCTTAGAAGTTTTTCTTCCATGCGAAATCTGAAATAGTTTGAGAAAGAATAAGTTTATAAGTTGAGAAATGAAGAGAATGGTTTTATTTTGATGAAATGGGCACAAAAACTTTAGAACTTTGCTCCTTTTATGTAATTTCAACACACAATCACTTATAAATATGAAATTATGATATGGTTTGAGAATGTATAGATTTTTAAGTTGAGAAATGAAGAAAATAGGCAAGTCAGTAGCCATTTCGGCTCAAAATGGCTTTATTTTGATGAAATGCGCCAAAAAACTTAGAACTTTGATTATTTTGTGAAATTTTAACTCACAATCACTTATACATATGTAATTATGATATTGTTTGAGAATGAATAAGTTTGCAAGTTGTGAAATGAAGAAAATAGGCAAGTGAGAAGCCATTTCGGCTCAAAATGGCTTTATTTTGATGAATTGGACCCAAAACCTTAGAACTTAGAAATTTTTATGTAATTTCAACTGAAAACCACTTATAAATATGTTATTCTGAGATTTTTTGAGATGCAAGGAGTTTATAAGTTGATAAATGAAGAAAATAGGCAAGTCAGTAGCCATTTCGGCTCAAAATGGCTTTATTTTGATGAAATGCGCCAAAAAACTTAGAACTTTGCTTCTTTTATGCAATTTCAACTCACAATCACTTATACATATGTAATTATGATATGGTTTAAGAATGAATAAGTTTTCAAGTTGAGAAAGGAAGAAAATAGGCAAGTGAGAAGCCATTTCGGCTCAAAATGGCTTTATTTTGATGAATTGGACTCAAAACCTTAGAACTTAGCGATTTTTATGTAAATTCAACTGACAACCACTTATAAATATGTGATTATGAGATGATTTTAGAAGCAATGAGTTTATAATTTGAGAAATGAAGAAAATAGGCAAGTGAGTAGCCATTTCGGCTCAAAATGGCTTTATTTTGATGAAATGCGCCAAAAAACTTAGAACTTTAATTCTTTTATGCAATTTCAACTCACAATCACTTATACATATGTAATTATGATATGTTTTGAGAATGAATAAGTTTGCAAGTTGAGAAATGAAGAAAATAGGCAAGTGAGAAGCCATTTCGGCTCAAAATGGCTTTATTTTGATGAATTGGACCCAAAACCTTAGAACTTAGCAATTTTTATGTAATTTCAACTTACAAAAACTTATAAATATGTTATTATGAGATGTTTTGAGATGCAGGGAGTTTATAAGTTGAGAAATGAAGAAAATAGGCAAGTGAGTAGCCATTTCGGCTCAAAATGGCTTTATTTAGATGAAATGCGCCAAAAAACTTAGAACTTTGCTTCTTTGGTGCAATTTCGACTCAAAATCACTTATAAATATGTAATTATGATATGGTTTGAGAATGAATAAGTTTTCAAGTTGATAAATGAAGAAAATAAGCAAGTGAGAAGCCATTTCGGCTCAAAATGGCTTTATTTTGATGAATTGGACCCAAAACCTTTGAACTTAGCAATTTTTATGTAATTTCAATGGAAAAACACTTATAAATATGTGATTATGATATTTTTTTTAGATGGAAGGAGTTGATAAGTTGAGAACTGAAGAAACTAGGCAAGTTAGTAGCCATTTCGGCTCAAAATGGCTTTATTTTTATGAAATGCGCCAAAAAACATAGAATTTTGCTTCTTTTATGCAATTTCAACTCAAAATCACTTATAAATATGTAATTATGATATGGTTTGAGAATGAATAAGTTTGCAATTTGTGAAATGAAGAATATAGGCAAGTGAGAAACCATTTTGGCTCAAAATGGCTTTATTTTGATGAATTGGACCCAAAACCTTATAACTTAGCGATTTTTATGTAATTTCAACTGACAACCACTTATAAATATGTGATTATGAGATTTTTTGAGATGCAAGGAGTTGATAAGTTAAGAAATGAAGAAAATAGGCAAGTTAGTAGCCATTTCGGCTCAAAATGGCTTTATTTTGATGAAATGCACCAAAAAACTTAGAACTTTGCTTCTTTTATGCAATTTCAACAAAAAATCACTTATTTATATGTAATTATGATATGTTTCGAGAATGAATAAGTTTGCAAGTTGTGAAATGAAGAAAATAGGCAAGTGAGAAACCATTTCGGCTCAAAATGGCTTTATTTTGATAAATTGGACCCAAAACCTTAGAACTTAGCGATTTTTATGTAATTTAAACTAACAACCACTTATAAATATGTTATTATGAGATTTTTTTAGATTCAAGGAGTTTATAAGTTGAGAAATGAAGAAAATAGGCAAGTCAGTAGCCATTTCGGCTCAAACTGGCTTTATTTTGATGAAATGCGCCAAAAAACTTAGAACTTTGCTTCTTTTATGCAATTTCAACTCACAATCACATATACATATGTAATTATGATATAATTTGAGAATGAATAAGTTTTCAAGTTGTGAAATGAAGAAAATAGGCAAGTGAGAAGCCATTTCGGCTCAAAATGGCTTTATTTTGATGAATTGTACCCAAAACCTTAGAACTTAGCGATTTTTACGTAATTTCAACTGAAAACCACTTATAAATATGTGATTATGAGATTTTTTGAGATGCAAGGAGTTGATAAGTTGTGAAATGAAGAAAATACGCTAGTTAGTATCCATTTCGGCTCAAAATGGCTTTATTTTGATAAAATGAGCCAAAAAACTTTGAACTTTGCTTCTTTTATGCAATTTCAACTCACAATCACTTATACATATGTAATTATGATTTTTTTTGAGAATGAATAAGTTTCCAAGTTGAGAAATGAAGAAAATAGGCAAGTGAGAAGCCATTTCGGCTCAAAATGGCTTTATTTTGATGAATTGTACCCAAAACCTTAGAACTTAGCGATTTTTACGTAATTTCAACTGAAAACCACTTATAAATATGTGATTATGAGATTTTTTGAGATGCAAGGAGTTGATAAGTTGAGAAATGAAGAAAATAGGCAAGTTAGTAGCCATTTTCGGCTCAAAATGGCTTTATTTTGTTGAAATGAACCAAAAAACTTAGAACTTTGCTTCTTTTATGCAATTTCAACTCACAATAACTTATACATATGTAATTATTATATGGTTTGAGAATGAATAAGTTTGCAAGTTGAAAAATGAAGAAAATAGGCAAGTGAGAAGCCATTTCTGCTCAAAATGGCTTTATTTTGATTAATTGGACCTAAAACCTTTGAACTTTGCGATTTTTATGTAATTTCAAATGACAAACACTTATAAATATGTTATTATGAGATGGTTTGAGATTCAAGGAGTTTATAAGTTGAGAAATTAAGAAAATAGGCAAGTGAGTAGCCATTTCGGCTCAAAATGGCTTTATTTTGATGAAATGCGCCAAAAAACTTAAAACTTTGCTTCTTTTATGCAATTTCAACTCACAATCACTTATAAATATGTAATTATGATATGGTTTGAGAATTAATAAGTTTGCAAGTTGTGAAATAAAGAAAATAGGCAAGTGAGAAGCCATTTCGGCTCAAAATGGCTTTATTTTGATGAATTGGACCCAAAACCTTGGAACTTAGCGATTTTTATGCAATTTCAACTGACAACCACTAATAAATATGTGGTTATGAGATTTTTTGAGATGCAAGGATTTTATAAGTTGAGAAATGAAGAAAATAGGCAAGTCAGTAGCCATTTTGGCTCAAAATGGCTTTATTTTGATGAAATGCGCCAAAAAACTTAAAACTTTGCTTCTTTTATGCAATTTCAACTCACAATCACTTATACATATGTAATTATGATATTGTTTGAGAATGAATAAGTTTGCAAGTTGTGAAATGAAGAAAATAGGCAAGTGAGAAGCCATTTCGGCTCAAAATGGCTTTTTTTTGATAAATTGGACCTAAAACCTTGGAACTTAGCGATTTTTATGTAATTTCAACTGACAACCACTTATAAATATGTGATTATGAGATTTTTTTAGATGCAAGGATTTTATAAGTTGAGAAATGAAGAAAATAGGCAAGTTAGTAGCCATTTTCGGCTCAAAATGGCTTTATTTTGATGAAATGCGCCAAAAAACTTAGAACTTTGCTTCATTTATGAAATTTCAACTCACAATCACTTATAAATATGTAATTATGATATTTTTTGAGAATGAATAAGTTTCCAAGTTGAGAAATGAAGAAAATAGGCAAGTGAGAAGCCATTTCGGCTCAAAATGGTTTTATTTTGATGAATTGGACCTAAAACCTTAGAACTTAGCGATTTTTGCGTAATTTCAACTGAAAACCACTTATAAATATGTGATTATGAGATTTTTTGAGATGCAAGGAGTTGATAAGTTGAGAAATGAAGAAAATAGGCAAGTTAGTAGCCATTTTCGGCTCAAAATGGCTTTATTTTGATGAAATGAACCAAAAAACTTAGAACTTTGCTTCTTTTATGCAATTTCAACTCACAATAACTTATACATATGTAATTAATATATTTTTTGAGAATGAATAAGTTTGCAAGTTGAAAAATGAAGAAATTAGGCAAGTGAGAAGCCATTTCTGCTCAAAATGGCTTTATTTTGATTAATTGGACCTAAAACCTTAGAACTTAGCGATTTTTATGTAATTTCAACTGACAACCACTTTTAAATATGTTATTATGAGATGGTTTGAGATTCAAGGAGTTTATAAGTTGAGAAATTAAGAAAATAGGCAAGTGAGTAGCCATTTCGGCTCAAAATGGCTTTATTTTGATGAAATGCGCCAAAAAACTTAAAACTTTGCTTCTTTTATGCAATTTCAACTCACAATCACTTATACATATGTAATTATGATATGGTTTGAGAATGAATAAGTTTGCAAGTTGTGAAATGAAGAAAATAGGCAAGTGAGAAGACATTTCGGCTCAAAATGGCTTTATTTTGATGAATTGGACCAAAAACCTTGGAACTTAGCGATTTTTATGTAATTTCAACTGACAACCACTTATAAATATGTGATTATGAGATTTTTTGAGATGCAAGGATTTTATAAGTTGAGAAATGAAGAAAATAGGCAAGTTAGTAGCCATTTCGGCTCAAAATGGCTTTATTTTGATGAAATGCGCCAAAAAACTTAGAACTTTGCTTCTTTTATGAAATTTCAACTCACAATCACGTATTAATATGTAATTATGATATGTTTTGAGAATGCATAAGTTTGCAAGTTGTGAAATGAAGAAAATAGGCAAGTGAGAAGCCATTTCGGCTCAAAATGGCTTTATTTTGATGAATTGGACCCAAAACATTAGAGCTTAGCGATTTTTATGTAATTTCAACTGAAAAACACTTATAAATATGTGATTTTTAGATGTTTTGAGATGCAAGGAGTTTATAAGTTGTGAAATGAAGAAAATAGGCAAGTGAGTAGCCATTTCGGCATAAAATGGCTTTATTTTGATGAAATGCGTTAAAAAACTTAGAACTTTGCTTCTTGTATGCAATTTCAACTCACAATCACTTATAAATATGTTAAAATGTATAATTATAATATAACATCCCAACTATAAGCTTATATGTTAAAATCATGAAAATATAGCGTATAATATAAAGTTACAGCAAGTTTAACTTACTAACATATGCTGAAAATTTGTTTTATTAATAGTTTTTGCAATTCAAATAATCTATACTTATCATATTGCATAAATAGTTGTTTAAAACATATAGAAGAATTCTAAAACTTTATTTTTTGCTCAAAACTATTAAAAATTAGATTATATAAAATCTGGAAAATAATTTAAATTATAAGTTTCAAACTTTTGAAGATCTACATTCATAATTAATAGTTAGAATAGTGTATTACACATTAAACCTTTAAACCCTTCAAATAAACAACATAAAACTCCAATTTCACCAAATATATAATTTGAAAATTAATTTTAAGTATAAAATTGTGGGTTTTGTCATTATGAAATCATAGTATTGATAATTAACTTGCTTAACACGTTTTTAAACCCTAAACCATGAAAAATTAACATTTAAGCCCTAAATTATATATAACATAAAATTTGAAATTTTATATCATAAGTTAAACATGCTAAAACTCATAAATTAATAATCTTTTATAATCTAAACATACTATCAAACCATAATAATATAATTTAGAACAAAATTTTTATTAAAGGTTGAAAATTTAAATAATTTAGTTAAGATAATAAAGCAATAAAAAGAGATAAAGGAAGAGAGGAAGAAGAGGGGCAAGCGGCGGCTGTAAGGTGGTGCGTCGGGTGGCCGGAGGTGCGGCTGGCGGCGGTGATGGTGCGTCTTGAGCAGAGGTAGCAGCTTCAAGTTTTTTTTTTTTTTTTTTTTTTTTTTTTTTTTTTTTTGTTGTGTGCGTGAAAGAGGAGAAGGGAGTATGAGGGTTTTTATTTTTTGTTTTCACGTGAAAGATGGGGAGAGAATTGAGGGGAAATAAGGTGGGTTTAAGGGTTTATGTTTTTGTAAAAGTATGGGCTTAACTTTCCTAATCCAAGTAGAATTAGGATTGTTGTTTGGGCTTGAGTAAGTTAGTGTGTTAGGCCACTAAACTTAAAAGGGGATTTTAATTTCAACCAAAAACTTAATAGTTTTAGTTTAATAATAATGAAAATCTTATTACTTTACATCAAAATAATTCATACGCATAAAATCAAATATAAAAATATTTGTATAAAAAATAAATAAATACATTATATTTAAGTTGAAAATATGGGGGATTACAATCTACCCCTCTTAAAAGAAGTTTCGTCCTTCAAACTTAACCCGAAAACCATAATTTCCCCAAAATTGTTCAAACTTTTATGTTTTGTATTGCTGTAAATTGCTTGATCCTTAACATGCATAGTGAACAAACTGAACTTTGTACTTAATTAACTCATACTTGGCCAGAGTTTACATACTTTTATTATATGTAAATGCAATAATAATGCATAATAATAATCAAAAGCATGCAAAATCAAACAATAAATGGTATAGTTGTGGTAAAAACGCGAAATTACATCGCATTCTACCCCCCTCAAAAGAAAAGAGTTACACCCTCGTAACTCACCTCGTCAAATAACTCGGGATACTTGTTCAACAACTCTTCCTCGGCCACCCAAGTAGCCTCTTCGTACTCCTGGTTCGACCAAAGGACTTTTACTATCTACACATCTTTGGTTCTAGTACTACGGACCTTGTGATCTAGTATCTTGACTGGTTTTTCTTCATAAGTTAGAGACTCATCTAGTTAAATAGTCTCCAGGTGAAAAACATGGGTTTCACTAGGCACATACGTCTTCAATTGGGAAATGTGGAACACATCATGCATTTTCTCGAACTCCGTTGGCAAAGCCAATTTGTAAGCCACTTTCCCCAAACGTTGGAGAATTTTATACGGACCCACATATTTTGCCCTAAGCTTCCCTTTCTTGCCGAATCGCATCACACCTTTTGTTGGAGAAACCTTTAGAAAGACCTTGTCCCCAACACTAATCTCATCATCCCTTCTCTTCAAGTCGGCATAACTCTTCTGTTTATCTTATGTTGCCTTTTTACGCGACTGAATCAGTCTCACCTTGCTCACCATATCCTCAATGAACTCTATTCCCAAAGTTACCCGTTCAATGTAGTCATTCTAGCAAACTAAGCTTCTGCACTTCCTTCCATATAATGCTTCAAATGGTGCCATCTTGATGCTTGCATGGTAAATGTTATTGTAGGAGAATTCGACCAAAGGTAGGTGATCCTCCCAATTCCCTTGGAAATCTAAAGCACAAGCTCGTAGCATATCCTCCATGGTTTGGTTTGTTCTCTAAGTCTGACCATCTGTTGATGGATGAGAGGCAATACTCATCTTCAATGCTGTTCCAAGGTTCTCTTGCACTTTTTGCCAAAACTTTGATAGAAACCTCGAGTCTCTATCTGACACTATGTCCGTGGGAACTCCATGAAACTGAACTACATTCTTCACATAGACACTTGCTAGCTGCTTCTTTTTAAAGGTCTCTTTGATAGGAATGAACATCGCTGACTTAGTAAGTCTGTCCACAATCACCCAAATCGTGTCATTCCCAGTACAAGTCTTTGGTAAGACTTTCACAAAGTCCACGGATATGGAATCCCACTTCCAACCGGGTATTTCTAGTGGTTGGACTTTTCCCATGGGTCTTTTGTGGTCTATCTTCACCTTCTGGCACGTCAGTCACTTTGATACAAACTCAGAAACCTCTCTCTTCATATTCGACCACCAATAAAACTCTTTCAAGTCCTTATACAACTTATCTCCCCAGGGTGAACTAAATATGGTGTATTAAGGCGCTCCTCCATGATTTTTCTTTTTATCTCCTCACACTTCTGCGGTATGCACCATCTCTCCTTATATCGCAGACTCCCGTCTTCATGAATCTTGAATTCAATCTCTACACCACTAGTCACTCGATCTTTGATTTTTTGCAATGAATCATCTTCCAACTGCTTCACTATAATCTCCTCAAATATGGATGGTTGGATTGTCAGGGCACTCAGTATTTCCTCTAACTCTCCTTGATTAACAACCTCAAGGTTTAATCTTCTCAATTCCTCACACAACTCATTGGACACAATTAAAGCATTGACATTTTGGCTTGACTTTCTGCTAAGAGCATCTGCAGCAGCATTCGCCTTTCCCTCATTATACTAGATGTGGACCTGGTAGTCTGTGAGAAACTCTAGCCATCGACGTTGCCGCATAGTCAAGTGATATTGGGTGAAGATATACTTTAGACTCTTATGGTCCGTGAAGATCTTGCAAGAAAACCCATAAAGGTAGTGCCTCCAAATCTCCAAATCGAACACAACTGCTGCAAGCTCAAATTCATAGGTAGGGTAGTTGACCTCATGTTTCTTCAGTTGTCTCGATGCATACACGATCACCTTTCCATTTTGCTGTAGGACACATCCCAGACCATGCTTCGAGGCATCACTATACACTTCTAATCAATCTTTCCCATAAGGTAATACTAGCACTAGTGCAATGGTCAATCGCTCTTTGAGGGTTTGAAAAGCTGATTCACAACTCTCGTTCCACTCAAACTTGCTCTGCTTCTTCATAAGGGTAGTCATGGGTCTGGCTATCCTCAAAAAATCTTTAACAAACCTTCTATAATACCCAGCTAATCCCAAGAAACTACGAACATCAGTCACATTCTTAGGTGTAGGCCACTCACTCACCGCTTTGATCTTTGCAGGATCCACAGATACACCCTTGTAGACATCCAAATGTGTCTCCCCAAAATCAAACCCAATGATGAATACCTTTCATGTCATTGATTATCGAATAAAGAAAAAGTGTGAAAATTTTAGTGATGAGGATGTTTTTATTAAAATATCTCTTCTTTCTGTTTTTGAAAATATTTCTTTTCTTACCCTATTTTAGAAAAATGTGTAATCCAATTTTGTTTGGTCCATAGCAAGGGTCCAATAATAGTGTAGTTGGGTCGGGTCCAAAAAGAGCTTTCCAACGGTACATTATAAGCCTAATTCCGATGAATAATGAGGAAGTTATGGCCAAATTACTAAACTGGGCCCGGTTTGATCTTTTAATGCAGCCCAATGATCTAGAGGAGGGCCTATTACAGCTTATCATTCCTAATGTGATAAAGATTGATTATAGTCTTCTAGAATCTTCTAGAAGGTTCTTTTGAATCCTAATTTGATTAGCATTGATAAATTTACTTTTAAGAGTTTTAACTAGAGTAAAAGAAGTGTTTTTAAGGAAATTACAGTTTTGCCCTCTCGTACGCTTAAATTTTATCAAAATAAGAAAATGCGTGGAAAACTGATTGCAGCGCCGTACGACAAGTCTGTCACCTTGTGATAGACCTGGTATCTGGCGATAGCTCTGTCGTCTGGCGACAGGTGCATGTTTTGCGACAGCGTCGTGTTTTATTCTTTTCGAAACTCTAATTCGTTTTTTATCATATCCGACTGATTTTCTCTATAAATAGCCTCCTAAAAACTTCGTTTTCGATCATCAATTCTCAATTATTCTCATCTAATTCTTATTACCAACTCTCATCAAGAAATTCTTGATATCTTCTCTCTCTCTTTTCTAAACTAGCTTTTCTCATACAAAATTCCACATTCACAAGATCTAGACGCACCTAGCCAAGTTCGAAGTAGCCTTCGCCGTAGACGTGAAAGGTTTAATTTATGAGGGTTTGGTCCCAAATCTCTCTTTTAATTATTTAATTTAATTGTTTGTTTTATATTTACCTTGAAGTTACTAACGCGTTTTTTTTGTTATTAGAAAGAGGTACGAGGCATCCAAGTAAGTGCTTTAATTGTTTGCATTGTTATTATGATATAGAAATCATGTCTAGGTTATTATTATGATCCCTAGTATCGTGTTAGGATGCTTGATGTTTTGAATGACAATGATGATTTCTAGTATCATGTTTAGGAAAAAGGTTATAATATCAAATATGCTTATTATGATTCCTGCGATGCTTTCTATTTTCTTTCCTAATAGCATGTTAGTATCATGTTATGGTTAAAGCTTTGATTTTTATTATTTAGTGACATGCTAGGGTTTGTTATTAATATTGTTAGTATCATGCCTAGGATCTTGCTATTATTATGCTTTAACATGATTATTTCAATTATTATAATAATTATTTATGATGATTATCATGTTGCTTGATATTTATTTATTATTATTGCTTGATTACACCTTTTATGCATGTTTAAAGGGAATTGGTACTTGTAATCACACTTAATAAGATAATAAATAATCTTGTTTAGGGCTAATTTGATTATAATTCAAGTAATCGCCAATAATAGATTTATTTATGCATTAATTTTCAACCAACATAGATAAACAGGTTTAGGGTAAACCTAATGATTGCATGTTAGTTAGAAAGCGTACATGAATACGATCATAATAAAGTAGAGGCCTATTATTAGGGCAGGTTCAATCTCTTTTAGGTTGGATTTGTACCTTCATCCCCGAACTTCCAGTTATAGTTCCAGACCTATTGGATTTAACGATCTCCTGGATCATTAAGGGGTGTAACCTTCATCCTGTGAACGGTTTACAAGTTCCTAAAACTTGTTGGCGACTCTTTTGCTCTAGCTTCCTTCTCTTTAGACGCCACCATGCTTAAGTGTATGCTCATAGTGGGGTTCAAGTTTGGGGTAATGCTTGAAATATTCCCTACAACCCTCCTTCAAAATGTAATGCCCCAAAAATGCAACTTTTTCCAACCAGATTTCACACTTAGAAAACATAGCCTACAGCTTGATCATCCTAAGATTTACAAGGGTAGTTCCCAAGTGCTTGGTCAAGAAGAGAAGGGCGATTAATCAAAGACAACACCTTTATTCAAATTCTACTTTTTGATTAACTAGTCGGTCGAAAAAGAAAATCTAAGAAGATAATGGCAAGTCAGGAAGAAGTCAATGAGCTTAAGAAGCAAATGGTAGACATGACTGAGGTGTTGAAGGCTTTAACCCTCAAAATCAATGACTATACAAAGAAATAACAAATGGAGCTCATGCAAGAAACCTTGAGCAAAATATCCAATTGTAAGGAGGGTGATCCCATCGCAAGGGGTACTCTCCTTAAATTCCCTTGGCCACTTAAAAGCCTAGGACTTTACACTTGTTAGGGTGTAGTAGGATTTGAATTCTTAACTGTTTGGGGGACCTTGAATTAGAATTGATTCTATCATCACGCTTTTTTGTAAGAAACAAGTAGGAGTCGCCAATGAGTTTTAGGAAAAACTCATAAACCTCGTTCATGCCTTTTTTCCATGTGGAGTTCATGGAATAATTAGCACAAGTCATAAGTTTACCCATGCCCAAATTGGTCTATAAACCAGAAATGAGTTTGGGAGCGAGGGTACCAAGATAATGTTCCTTTTAGAGGGCAATCGTCATCCTAGCCCTAGTACGCCCTCTACTAGCACTTCCTTTTTTACAATTTCATCACCAAACAATATATGCAACGCAATACCTAAAACTATGTTAGTTGATTTTATTTACAAATATTAATTCACGTAGGAATTACATCGTGATGTCGTTATTCTTATTTAATTAAATTTGTGAAAGAACAATAAATAAACAAGATTCGCCTTGGCTTAAGTGATCAACCAACAATTACTTAATTCAATTCTAATCTTTATTTAACACCAGATAATATGTGGAATTGATTAATGAATTATTTTAAAGGTGATCAAACAACACTAATTAATTAATTAAAGTCCTTTTAAACAAGAAAATAAGGGTGATTTAACTAAGTGCTCGGGAATTTACCACTTCTCTTTGCTAGATCTCCGTTTAGAACACTTATGGACACCTTCTTGTTGGAGAACCTCCACCGTAGTAACAAAGTATTGAAAGGGTGAGTGTTTAGGACAAGAGGGCTAGGTTGCACAAGTTCACAAGTTATTTCGCCAGAGTTTTAGGTTAATTTCTGTCTGTTGAAGCCTCGGTTTAAGCTCGTATTTATAGAGAATGATTAAGTTTAGGGTTTTGAGTAATCTGCCGCAGCACGTGTCGCGCGCAACAGATGATGTTGCACGCGTCATCCCAGCGCAAGTTAGAGTTGCACTGCTATATGCAGCGCAACTATTTGTCTTGCTCGCGGCTTTATGGTAAGATTCGATTTTATATTTTTCGTATAACTCCAAATAATTCTGAATCTTCCGAAGCGCAACTCTAAATGTTGCATTGGGTGTCGCGCGCAACTAAAATAGTTGCGCGCGGCAGCCCAGTGCGACTTTGTGAGATACGCGCGGCTTTTTCTGCGGCGGCACTAAGCTTTAACCTAGGCGCTCCTAAATCAGTCATTATTAGGGTTTAAGCACAATCTTAAGCCTAATTATGATCGGGTTTAGTTAATTCGACCTTTGTTTTGGCTATTCCTTTAATTTGGGCTAGTCTTTTGTGTTTTGTGGCTCGACCAGTTATCCATAAGCATTCTTCACTTCGATCCAACACGAAGATGGCTTTATTTATCGTCATTGCACTTCCTGTCGGGATAAGAGGCCAAAAGTAGATGTCTACAGTTAGCCCCCACTTTGAACGAATCTAGAATAGACGATGATCAAAGTAGTCAAGGAAATAAATCCGAGACTCATTCTGCGAAGATCTCTAAGGATAGAGAATCTTTTAGTAATGTTTAAGGATGTCGAAACAATAATCCTTGGTTCGCTAAGTGTTTGAAACAAGTAGCTATTAAGGCTAGAAAAGGTCCTTTCTAGTCTTAACGCGCTAAAGAATCTAGATTGATCATTTGCAATTGTAGAACACTCTTACAAGTAAAAGTATTCTAGGTGATGTCAGGTCATGAGAATAGATCGGTTTTAAAAAGGATAAAAGGGGAGGATTTCCTCTCAATCATGTCATCGGTGATCTAAAGTCCCTCGATATGTCATTGAAACTTTAGCCTAACTATAACAAAGTAAAAGATAAAAAAGGGGTTTTTAGTATTCGAGCCGAAATGGTCCGGTATTCGAGCCAGGTCCAGTATTCGAGCCGGAAGTCCACAAGATAGATATACATATCTCAGGACTGGAGGCATATATCCAAATTCAGTGAGAGGGAAGAAAGCCAGCAACTCTCTCATCAGTTTTGTCCACAAGATGAGTACACGAGTCTCAAGACTGGGGGCACGTGACTACATGGGCGCGACATCGTCTCGTCGCTTCTTTATACAGGGGTTGGATTCGAACCCCTAACTGTCCGGTAAGTTAGTAAGCGCACTAACTACCGTATCCATTCAAGAAGTTCCTGTTCCTGAAGGTTCGGCGAGCCTGTCGACTCGTTGAACTAACGCCTACAGTAATTCTCTACCCTTTTGTCCCGAGAGGTAGATCTCGCAAAGCTTGGGCTGAGTGAAATTTTACGCGACACCTACGCCGTACAATTTTGCGCCGTACGATACGCCATTTGCATTTTTACGCTGCATAAAAACACCTTCCTTTTTGCTTCGGACGTGAAAAAAAAAACCCCGGACATTTGTAACGTCAGTACAGTAAAATGACAAATCTGTCTATGGGTACTTTTACGTAAAGCACCACCACGGAACATCTTAAAGCACTCTTACGAAAAACGTTCAAAACGTATGCTTGGGGAAGGCACAAAGCACGGTGTGCATGCAATATGATGCAAAAAACTAACAAAAAAGAAAATAAACTACAATATGCAAAGCAATTAAAAGGATTTTGATAATTTGCGCGCCATTACGTCTAATAACGAGCAAAAACAGTTCAAAATAAGTTGCGCGAGCCTGTTGCGCGCAACAAAATAAGTTGCGCGTGACATCCGTGCCAACTATTCCAGTTGCACGTGACATCCGCGCCAACTATTCCAGTTGCGCGCGACACCTGTGCTACGAATGTCTCGAAAAAAAAAATTCTTTTAAAAAATCGAATTGTTACCCCCCCTCAAGTGTGAAGATTTTTTTGTGATGTTTGAAAAAATTTGAACACTTAGAACGGTTTATTATTTCTAAATTACCCCTCCCTAGTGTTATGTATTTTACCGTGTTATTCGGTAAAATGCATAACACTTAGAATCTTTCAATTGAATGCTTAATTAAAAAATGTTGTATGAGTGAACGAGTTTTATCCGGATTTCATATGTAATATTTCTTAAGGCGATCAATGTTTATTAATTGGCGAATTTCATCTCCTCAAATATCCATTAATCTGACGGCTCCTCCTGATAGGATTTCAATTACGCGGTAGGGACCTATCCAATTAGGTTTGAATTTCCCTCTTGGATCGGTTGGTGGACCCCTAACCTCCTTTAGTACAAAGTCACCTTCTTTTATATTTCTAGGTTTTACTCTATTATTGAAATGAAGCGCAATGCGCCTTTGGTAGACTTGTACATGGTGCAAAGCTCTTAATAGTCGTTCATCGAGGAATAAAAGCTCTTCATACCTCGCTCTTACCCATTTAGCTTCCGGTAGCTTACTTTCAAGTACGATGCGTAGGGATGGTATTCCCAGTTTACTGGTTGAACTGCGTCCGTTCCAAAAACAAAGGAGTATGGAGTTACTCCTATTGATGTCCGTATAGACATTCTATAACCCCATAATGCAAACTATAGTTTATTCGGCCAGTCTTTGTAATTTTCTGCCATTTTCTTTATGATGACTATTATATTTTTATTTGCCGACTCTACAGATCCATTCATTTGAGGTCTGTATGGGGATGAGGGATGGTGTTTTACTTTATAACGAGTTAAGAGGGTCTCGACTTCAGCTTTGAATTGAGATCCCTGATCACTAATTAGTTCATGTGGAACTCCATATCTACAAAATATGTTTCGTTCGAGAAACTTTGCGACATGTTTAGAAGTGATATTCACGGAAGATGCAGCGTCAATCCACTTAGTAAAGTAACCAATGGCAACTAATACGTACTCGTGCCCTCCTGATCCTGTTGGAGAGACTTTTCCAATTATGTCAATTCCCCAAGTCGATAAAGGCCAAGGGGAAGTGAGATTGTATAGTTCAGATGGTGGAAGGTGTTGTAAATTAGCGAACATTTGGCACTTTGGACATTTTTTAACATATTGTATGCAATCATGTTCCATAGTGGCCTAATAGTACCCTTGTCGTGAAATTATTTTAGAAAGCATTTTACCATTCATGTGAGGTCCATAAACACCTTTGTGAGTATTTTCCATAAGGCGTGTGGCTTCCAGTTGGCCTATACATAGTAAGCTTTGACCATTATGTCCTTTTTTGCATAATTGACCATTTATTAGACCATATTGGGCCGCAAGTGTTCATAAGGCTCGTTGGTCTTTCGATCAAGTATTTTCGGGATATGTGCCATGATTAATATATTGGAGAATATGATCATACCAAGGATTGTCTCCTTCAATGTCATTTATTTCCTCTATTGCATTGCAATACGCTGGTTCTTCTCTTCTATCAACGCATAATGGCATCATATTTAAGTGATCTGGAATGTTGATCATTGAGGCTAATTTCGCTAGCGCATCGGCAAATTGATTTTCATCCCTTAGGAGATATTTAAAATCAATATGTTCAAAACGATCGATGAGTTGCTCTAGGTGTGCTTGGTATAATATCATTGTGGAGTTCTTTATTTTCCATTTTTTAATATATGATTTATAATCAAACTGGAGTCTCAATAAACCTCTAATTTTTGCACACCTATGCTAGCTGCTGCATCTAATCCAAAAATGCATGCTTCACATTCTGTGGCATTATTAGTAACCTTAAAGTCTAATTTAACAGAGATTGGAGTATGTGCTCCCTCTTGACTTATGAGTAACACTTCTACGCCACATCCTTTTTGGTTGGACGTACTGTCGAAGTACATTACCCATTTGTCATCATGTGTCATGAGAACCTCTTCATCCGGAAGATGAGTAGTTTCTGCACAACTTGTTTGAATTGGATGTTGTGCCAGAAAGTCGGAAATTACTTTTCCTTCCATTGATTTTTCAGGAATATATTTTAGTTCAAATTCAGCCAACATCACCAACCACTTAGATATCCTTCCTTGTATTGGTGGTTGTTCAAACAAATACTTTATCGGATTTTGTTGAGAAATCACATGAGTAGTGTGTGGTAACATATAATGTCGTAACTTTTTGGTTGCCCACACTAATGCTAGGCTTGTCTTTTCCAAGGTGCTATATTTTGTTTCGTATTGGATGGATTTCTTACTTATGTAATATATTGCACGTTCGACTTTTTCTACCTCTTGTGCTAACATGGCGCCCGTGGCTGTGTCTGTAACAGTAATGTATAGCCTAAGAGGTAGTTTGGGTATTGGTGGTGCTAAAATTGGTGGACTTTTGAGATAATCTTTGATTTTCTCAAAGGCCTTTTGGCATTGATCGTCCCATTCCTGTTTCTCCTCTTTTTTCAATTTTTTAAATATTGGCTCACAAGTCATAGTCAATTTGTTGATAAATCGACTAATGTATTGTAATTTGCCAAGGAATCCCCTAATTTCTTTTTCTGTTTGAGGGGGAGGCATGTCAACAATTGCCTTTAATTTAGAGGGATCGATCTCGATGCCACGTGGCTTACTACATATCCAAGTAACTTACCAGAAGCTACTCCGAAAGCGCATTTTTGTGGATTCAATCGCATTTTATATTCTTTTATGGGAGTGAAAAATTTGCGTAAAGCTTTTATATGTTCCATTCTATCTTTGGACTTCACTATCATATCATCCATATACACTTATATTTCTTTATGCATCATATCTGCAAGAGAGTCGTAGTCGTTCTTTGGTACGTAGCTCCTGCATTTTTTAAACCAAATGGCATGACTGTGTAGCAATACGTACCCCAAGGGGTAATAAAGCATGTCTTTTCTTCATCTTCTTTTGCCATTAAAATTTGGTTGTAACCTGTGTATCCATCCATAAAGGATAGCATCGCATGTTCAACCGTGTTATCTACCAATATATCAATATATGGTAGAGGAAAATCGTCTTTAGGGATAGCTTTATTAAGATCCCTAAAGTCAACACACATGAGAACTCATCCATCCTTTTTAGGGACTGGAGCAATGTTCGCTACCCATTCTAGGTAATTACATACGCGAATAAAACCGGCGTCCAACTGTTTTTGTGCTTCTTTTATTTTTAATGCGACATCAAGTTTCATTCGTCGAAGTTTTTGTTTTACTGGTTTTGAAGTAGGGTTCAAGGGAATGGTATGTTCTGCGATTTCCCTATCTATTCCAGGCATGTCCTTGTATGACCAAGCAAACATGTCTTCGAATTCTTTGAGCGTCGATATGAGGGTCGATCGCTCTTCCGGATTTAGAGTTAAGCCAATTTTGACTTCTCTCTTATTTTCGTAAGTTCCTATATTAACTATTTCAATTTCTTCAACGATAGTGTTCTTTTGTTCTCGTTCATTCATTAATTCAACCAATTTATTAATGTTATCATCTTCATTAGATTGATTGTTATAGCATTCGAAAGATTCAAGAGAAGGCATATACTCATAAATAGAGTTCATATTATTAAAATCAAAAGAGAGTACATCAAGAGAAGAATCCTTTTGGGATCTATGTCCTTAGAACTAGAAAATAAAGACTCGGTAATGGCCACAAGGTTTAAATTTTCAGCTTCCCTAGAGTCTATAATAAATACATCGTCCGATTCTTCAAACATCTTCCCTTCACCTGTGACGATTTCCAGTTTATCGCCTTTGTGATTGATCCATTTGAAAGATTTCCTCCATCCATGCTCAAAAGTTTCGTTTGAAGGGGTGATCAACGAGGTTGGGTCAAAAGCTTCATCTTGAATGGCGTTTTGATTGGTCGTTGTTGCGACATGATTTTGCTCTAGTCCAAATAGCAAGTTAAATGCTTGCCCATCATAGCACCCTAGAGTTGGGTGTTTTGATTTAACAATAATAAGATCGTCATCAAAGAAGTAGCAATCATGAAATATTTCAAATCCAGGCTTCTTGATTCCTTCCAAAACTAAATGAATTGTCCAGTAAGGGTTTGTTGATAGGGTGGGAGTAAAGTGATTATCCCTTTCTTATTATTGTCTCTACGTGCTTTGTTTTTTGCATCGTGAGACTCCAATTATTCTTCGGTTGGTTTATATCCCAATCCAAAGGAGAAGCTTTTCTTTGGGATAGGAAGTAAGAGAGATTTCTTCATTCCTATTCCCAAAGGCATCCCAGGAAAGTAACTACTCTTGAGCAAGATGTTGTTTACTATCCGAGTGGAATATGGATCAAGCTTGAATGGTTCTTCCAAGTCTTCCTCCATTTCAATTGTGAAGATTGGCTCCACGGAAAATCCCCACATGTCCTCTTCATAATTATCATGGTTTATTTCTATGAGTGATTGATCATTTATTGCTATTTTGAGTGGAGAAGCATGTATAGTCATAGGAAGCCCTTGATAGTTCAATCTAATCATTTGATGAAGTGAGAATGGTATTGCACCAAGCTCATGTATCCAAGGACGTCCAAGTAAAAGGATGAATTTAGGTTTTATGTCCATAACATGGAATTGAACCATCTTTTGACTTGGGCCTGTGTTAATTGGTAGCTTAACAGTTCCACACACCGATCTTCTGGAATTGTCATAGGCCCTAATGCTTTGTTTTGTTGATTGGGAATCTTTTTCTGGATTTAGGCCTAAGTATTTTGCCGTTTGTAATGGGCACACGTTTACAGCCGACCCATTGTCTACCAAAGTTAGAGGTATATTGCATCCCTTGCATCCCACAGTTAAGTATAACGCATTATTGTGGGTAGTGTCTTTTAAAGGCAAATAATCATTAGTGAAAACGATCGACTTTTCGGATTTCTCGCTAGTAAGCAGGCTAACGAGGTCCTGAGGGGTTGTGTCTGTGCTTACAGATAAATCCGTTAGAGCGTTCATGAGAGAATTCCTATGTTCTTTAGAAGTATTTAGGAGTTCCCAAATGCTAACATTCGCCTTGGATTGGCGAAGTTGTTTGAAAAATGGATCTTCCACTAGTAGAAAAAGGCTCATTTGCGTCGCCATATTTGCGTCACTCATTTCAAAGAACGAAGCAAATGTGTATTTTTACCATACTTTAAAGTTATTTGCGTCGCTTGTTATTAAAGAAGCGACGCAAAAAACAAATGTATGTTAGCTTTCTATCATTTGCGTCGCTCTTATTTATTAAAGCAACGCAAATAAGTTTATATTTGCGTCACTCATTTACTGACAAGCGACGCAAATAAGGCAGTGAATAATTTGCGTCACTCTTTTAATAAATGAGCGACGCAAATAACAATTTTTCAGCATTTCAGATTTTGTTATTTGCGTCGCATTTTTATTATAAAGTGACGCAAATAACTCTACTTTTGGTTACCCATTCTGCGCTTTTTTGACCTTAGCTTTTCACTTTCACTAATTCACTAAACAGAGTTGCTTAATTTCGACCCTTCAATCCAACAAATTCGCCCAAAAAACACCCACAAATTCGCCCAAAAAACTGCAATTCCCCAGCAAATTTAACATCCAAAATCGCAATCAAGTTCAACACCCATAATCGGCAGCAAATCCGAGCAATTTCGAGCAAAAATTTAGACCAAAAACCCTAATTAATTCGAACCCTTAAACCCCAGAAAAATTGATTATTTTCGACAAAAAATCCCCCATTTCGAGCAAAAAATGTACTCAATTCCATACGAATTCGAACCCTAGAAACCCCAAAAAATTCAATTAAAAATCCTGCTGAAAACATTCGAGCAATATCTGATATTTTCGAGTGGAAAAATCGCTTAATTTCGCCCCCAAAAACCCGAGGAAGTTCAAGCAAATTACAGCAATGTTGAATTTTTGAATTTTCGAGTGGAAAAATCGCTTAATTTCGCCCCCAAAAATCGATTTCGGCTCGACATTGTTGAATTTTAGAAATCAATTTCACCTATGGTAAGATTGCTTCTATTTATGTTCAATCTTTTCATGGTAGATAGAATGTAGCATTTAACTTGAACAATGACTTAGTTTAATTTCAGGTTTAGTGTTAGTTCACTAATTAGAATTTATATGGCAGATTTAATTGAATTTTTATAATTTTCAGTCATTGAATTTTCATTTGAGCATATTGCATACTTGTGAATTTCAGTCATTGAATTTTTGAAGTCAATTTTCATCTGAGCATATTGCATAGTCATTGAATTTATATGGCTGTTTTGCAATATTTTACTGGTTGCTTGTTTGCATCTTTGAACAGTCTGTAGAATAGCATAGTCATTTGAGCATATTGCATAGTCCCTGAAAACGGATATGTACCATACCGGCATACCCAAGCCTAAATAGCATAGTCAATAACGCATGAATAAATTGTTAACTTTGCAATTTAAGCCAGTAGTAACTTTTAAAAACTAAAAAACCGAGAAGGCGTTGCATGATAAGCCAGGCCTCTAGCTTATGTCCTAATAAAGAAGTGATATTGTAATTGGAATGCTAGGCTTAATCATCTGGGATCTTTTCAATATTATGTACGGTATAATTATGGAGCAAATATTGAACTTTTTCTCTTTGGGTCTTTGACCTTTAGAAGTAGGCGGATACTTGTGAAGGTATCACAGCCTCACAGGTTATGTACTCAGCCTTAGTTTTTCTCTAGCGTGTAGGAAATTGTCTTTTACTTTCTCTATGTAGTTTAGTTAAGTAAGGAGCTTATTATTACTTCATGTTATTGGCGTAGGAGTGCAGTCAACTTGACATAGTTGTTCACCTGCAAAGCCTGCTTTTATGCGATCTGTTCTTCCATCCAGTGAAATACTATTGCACTGTTCAAAGCCTGGATACAATTTGCGGTAAAAGTTTTTTGGGGCTTTTTTTTTTTTTGAAATACCATGGTTTCTTTGAAGTTTCAAACTTCAAACTAAAGTAATTTAATAGATCGTGTTCTTTTACTATGGATCATTGTTAGTGCTCCATTTGTTGTGCAAATTTGTTTGCATTTAGTCTGTAGATTTTTACAGTTGCTGTTTTGCAATATACTACTGGTTGACATCTATGATTCTTTGAATGTCTTATTAAAATTATTTTTTATCATTTAATTTTTTTGTAGGCATCATCATAATGGGAAGCACGAATTGGGTGCGTTTATGAGAACAAGTACCTCTACTTAGGCACTTTCAGTAATGTCCTGAACTCTATTTCTCTCGTGCTCGCTCTTGTTCTATGAGATTTAGGATCACGAGCACACACGCAAATACGTGGTCAGGCAAAGTGATTATCATAATCACAGGGACAAAGATACTTAATATTTGGACTGTCCCTTTTGGTTTGGTCACTTTCTGTGATCATCATATATAGTATATGTTGTATGTATTCCTGTCCACTATAAACAATAAGATATAAAGGAAAGGGGGTGAGTACGGTACCAGTAGATCTGCCATTAATTAAAAAATTGCTCCTACGGACTCACATGGCGTCACGTGAGTCAAATATTGTGAATACCTCTTAGGAATGGGTTGCTTGATCTGATTTTATGAAGAAAATTATTAGTATGATTAATTAATTAGGTAAGGTTTTGGTGAAAATTATGATCCACTAAGATTCCTGCTCTTTGCTTGAGCCCCGTCACACATGACTATTACATATGCAGTTATGCACCCCCACCTTTACTTATAAAGATATGTAATAAAGTCAAATTTGATCAGAAAAGAAAAAAAAAGAGGATTAAAGAATAGAATCAATGCCGAATAACAACTTTTATGTCACATGGCAGATTAAGTTGAATCAACTATGTTGGTTTAATATATGTAATTTTTTATGGCAGATTCTTAATTATGCGGAAGTGAATTCCACAAGTTGCTCGAGGTTCTGGTTGTGGACAAACGATTAAGGCGGTAGTACGCATACGAGATTGTCTTCACTTGTGGTATATATTGTATTTTATTTTGTGTGGAGGTAGTATTGTATTTTATGTTTGACCTTGAGTTTGATTTTGTGTGGTCGAAGATCCATTTGGTGGTGGTGCTTGGTAGACTCGCCCAGAACGAGTTAAATGATCTATCTCATTTGGGTTAGTCGTAGGACCGATAAACCAACTTTCTTCTAGAGGCTTGGGATGTGCCTCCATTTTAAGATGTTCCATGAGTTTTGCTTAATGCCATTATTCATACAAGGAGAGATTCGATAAAGCTTGCGATTTCCCCAAGAAATGATCCCAATCAAGCGTTCCATTTGTTTCATTTGCAAACAAGATGGAGATGGGATGACGGCATACTTAGAGACATATAAGTCTTGAAAGTCGTCGTTCCATAGTCCACATACTTCATTAGTTTCCCCTATGAGTATTGTGGATAGAGGTTCTTCTATGGGTGTGATATAGTCCAAAGGATTGAACGTATCACTTCCCATATGGTCTTCATCGATGTAAAACACCCCTAAGGGGGGTGCATTATTGTTAGGTTTAGGCGTGGGAATTAACCTATCGTCTACTAAATCTTCTATTTTGTGCTTTAAAACATAGCAACGTTCAGTATCGTGTCCAACGCCTCTATGATAAGCACAATAAGCACTACCATTCCATTGAGGAAACCTCCTTTCTGGTGGAGTAGGTGGTGTTGGCCCTGTTTGGGCAAGTAAGCCTTTTTCATTTAATTTTTCTAATAATTCTTTATAGCTTACAGGAAATGGAGTAAATTTTCTCTCTTTTGTCCATCTTTTCCTAGGATCATCATATCGATTTGTGTTATTATATTGCATGGAAGTCGCAAATACGTTAATAAAGGATGATGCATTATCATTCCTCTTCTTGTAGTTATTCTTAAATTGTTGATGATAATGAGGTTTGTTTGCTTTTTCTTTAGCAAGATCATCTTCAATCCTAGTAGCCACAGAATAGACCTTTTGAAAAGTGTCTAGACCAAGGTAACGTAGATGTTTGTTGTACTTTTCATGACAGTTGTCAATGAATTTTTGTGCTAACTCTAGTTCAAGAGGCCTTTGGGCAAGGTGGGACGCCTTTTCTCGCCATCTACCATAGAAAGCAAGGAAACCTTCATCATCGCCTTGCTTAAGCATCTCGAGTTCACGTAAAGTTCACTTGAGCTCTACGTTACTCTCGTATTGGGTGATGAAAGCCGAAACTACATCTTCCCATGTTGCTTTAAATTTTGGATCTAGCCCATAGTACCACTCTTTCGCGGTTGGGTCTAGTGATAAAGGGAAAGTAAAAGCATAAAGTTTAGGACCAACTCCCTTTAGTGCCATAGTGCCAGTAAAAAACATTAAATGATTTTGTGGATTATTGGTCGCCTTAAATATTGGCAAGTCCGTAGCTACGAACTTTTCAGGTAAAGCAAGTCCTGGGGGAAGAGCAAACTTTTCTGCGTCAAAGTAATTGTTCCCCATTGTAGAACGAAGAACTAGCTTCTCCAACGACTTTTATTTGATGGATAATTACTCCATCTTTTCTTGTAAGGCTGACGCTTCAACTTTTTTCTTTTCAGCATTTTCCATCTTCTTAATTCTTTTCTCCTTGGCCTCTTGAGCCTTTTCCTCTCTCATACGAAGAATCTCTTGTTTAAGTTCTTCGACGGTTGTCATTGTTGTTGGACTAGGATTGGTTGTTGAAGGAAAGTAGTTTGAAAGGCGTTGATCTTTGGGTGGTAAACGTAGAATACGAGTGCCCGGGGGTCCTCTTTCCCAAGCTTGAAAACCGGCCCTAAAGGAGTACGAAAGGATAAGTAAATCGATAAGCTTTCTTCTGAAAGGAAAAACAAAAAGAAAAAGACGCAAAATATACTCAAACGGATAACATCGCCCTTAACAATTCTTCAATGAAGATATTGTTCCGATGAGTCAATTTGTTTTTTGAGAAATCAAAACTGACTCATCTAGTGGGCACGCGCAAGTTACTCAGTTGCGTGCGGCTGTTGCGCACAACAAAATAAGTTGCGCTGGGAGGGGTCGTGCAACTTCTTGAGTTGCGCGCGTCACCTGCTCTTAATATATTTTTTTTTTTTTTTTGTTATTCGGGCTTTTTTTTTTTTTGATTCGATTTTTTTTACTTGACCTTTTTTTTATATTATCCTTTGAATATGACGCTAAATCAAGAAGAGACAAATTCGTAATTGGGAACCTAGACCAAACTAAAAAAAGAAAAAGAAGACTATCCTAACACGTTGCACATAGTCACATAATCACATAAGCATGTCATAAGTCAAGATTCACGCAATGCTGTTCTAAGGTCAATAAAGGCTTGGGTGTCCAAAGGTACCATACCTTAAGAAATGACGCATAAATCTATCACTCAACGTGTTGACCCATGACATCGCCCTCCCAACATTTTGTTGGTGATATGGGTGGGATGATTGTTATTGATTTTGGGATAGACGCCTAGTGTTGGCGACCCCTAGTCAATGAGCCAATCCCCAATGGTTTAAGTGTGCTATGCTTATGCATGATGCAATGTTGCTTGTTTGGTTTTACTCTTGTGCAAAAGGAAGATATTATGCGTTCAAGTCTCGCTCTAACTAGAGATTATCCAAGTTAATTCTCATTACAACCCATAGGGAACCTACTGTTGGATACCTTGGACCATAACTACGAATTAATCATGTAACCTCTAAGTCCCCGGTGGAGTTGCCACTGTATGGAGGGTGATCCCATCGCAAGAGGTACTCTCCTTAAACTCCCTTGGCCACTTAAAAGCCTAGGACTTTACACTTATTAGGGTGTAGTAGGATTTGAATTCCTGACTGTTTGGGGGACCTTGAATTAGAATTGATTCTATCATCATGCTTTTGTAAAAAACAAGTAGGAGTCGCCAATGAGTTTTAGGAAAAACTCATAAACCTCGTTCACGCCTTTCTTCCATGTGGAGTTCATAGAACAATTAGCACAAATCATAAGTTTACCCATGCCCAAATTGGTCTATAAACCGAAAATGAGTTCGGGAGCGAGGGTACTAAGATAATCGTCATCCTAGCCCTAGTACGACCTCTACTAGCTCTTCCTTTTTTTACAATTTCATCACCAAACAATATATGCAACGCGATACCTAAAACTATGTTAGTTGATTTTATTTACAAACATTAATTCACGTAGGAATTACATCGTGATGTCGTTATTATTATTTAATTAAATTTGTGAAAGAACAATAAATAAACAAGATTCGCCTTGGCTTAAGTGATCAACCAACAATTATTTAATTCAATTCTAATCTTTATTTAACATAAGATATTATGTGGAATTAATTAATTATTTATTTTAAAGGTGATCAAACAACACTAATTAATTAATTAAAGTCCTTTTAAACAAGAAAATAAAGGTGAATTAACTAAGTGCTCGGGAATTTACCACTTATCTTTGCTGGATCTCCGTTTAGTACACTTATGGACACCTTCTTATTAGGGAACCTCTACCGTGGTAACAAAGTATCGAAAGGGTGAGTGTTTAGGAGAAGAGGGCTAGGTTGCACAAGTTCACAAATTATTTCGCCAGAGTTTTAGGTTAATTTCTGTCAGTTGAAGCCTCAATTTAAGCTCGTATTTATAGAAAATGATTAGGTTTAGGGTTTCAAGCAATCTGCCGCAGCAAGTGTCACGCGCAACAGATAAAGTTGTGTGTGGCATCCTAGCGCAAGTTATAGAGTTACGCTGCACATGTCTTGCGCGCGGCTTTATGATAAGATTCAATTTTATATTTTCTGTATAATTCCAATTAATTCTGAATCTTCCGAAGCACAACTTTGAAAGTTGCGATGGATGTCGCGCGCAACCGAAATAGTTGCGCGCGGCAGCCCAGCGCGACTTGGTGAAATGCGCGCGGCTTTTTCTGCGGCAGCACTAAGTTTTAACCTAGGCACTCCTAAATCTTTCATTATTAGGGTTTAAGCACGGGCTTAAGCCTAATTATGATCGGGTTTAGTTAATTGGACCTTTGTTTTGGCTTTTCCTCTAATTTGGGCTAGTCTTTTATGTTTTGTGGCTTAACCAGTAATCCATAAGCATTCTTCACTTCGATCCAACACGAAGATGACTTTATTTATTGTCATTACACTTCTTGTCGGGACAGGATGCCAAAAGTAGATGTCTACACCAATGACTATAAATTTTAGGGCATTAGTTCACAAGGGGTCTCGATGGACAAGGAGATTCTTCTGCAAAAAATTCAATGCCACTAACATCTCTAAGTTCAAGGCAACAGATAATCCTTATTTCTACTTAAGAGCTTTTGAAATTATAATGAGCATTAGGGGATTGATAGGAAAGTCTTTCATTCCTCGTTTTCTTTATCTCTTGAAACCGTTTGTCAATAATGGTTCTTTTCTCTTGATAAAGAGAAAACCTCTACTTGGGATGCTATTGTAAACGCTTTCATTGATAGATATAAAAGTAATATCCAAGTCAAAACTGAGTATAGACAACTCGAGACGCAAAGAGAAAAAGAGAATGAAGGCATTACTTCTTTCTTTAATAAGTGGAGGGAAACTTCCGCTAAGATGATTGAGGTGCCCTCCGAAAAAGAATCTTTGAGGATTTTTATCAAGAATCTCAAAGAGAAGTATTCGAAGCATTTAAAATATCAACATAATTTGAATACTTTCAAGGCCGTCTATGATATCGGTATTGAAATCGAAGATGACCTTGCAAAACAAAAAGCTACTAACAATAGTAATCACAGTGGCTGGAAAGGAAAGAAGAATGACAATCCTTCTTCTTCCGGAAACACCCACTCTAGTAACAATGTTAGTACCTTTGACCATAATGGTGTCTTAGCTATGGATAACCAAGGATATAAAAAGAAACCCAGGAGAGAGTTTACTCAATTGGAATTACCTACGATGTTGCTTTCGATCGTCTCTATGATCGAGGATTAATCAAACCTATTGGCTCTACCGAGTATCCAACGCCAGAAAAACGATCTTCAAAATGGGATCCCAATTCCTATTGCAAGTGTCATCAAGGAAATGGTCATACCACCGATGAATGCTACAGGTTTCAAAATCTCATTCAAGATCTCATAGAAGCAAACAAGATTCCATTGCCTCTAGTTAGCGAGAAGACTGGATGATGATGAAGCAAACGACACAAGACAAGAGGCGAGCTTCAATGACAAGATACCTCTTATTCTATTTCTTTTCCATTTTTTTCTTTCCCCAATAAGTCTAGCATGGGCACTTTTCTTTTCCCTTAGATTTATTTTGTAGGTTTTTTCTTTTTCCCTATAATAAAATGAGCATTTATTTTATTGCATATGATCATTGCACTAAAAAAAAAAATCCAAACTAAGCACAAGGTAAACCAATGATTTGAGGCACTCCTTGTAGCCACATCATATCACCTTTCACCCTTCAAATATGCAATCTTTTCTTGATTTGCCACTTTGAGCCTCGTCTAACGATAGACCTTTCCTTCTTCAACCCACATCTACCTAACCTTGGGATGGGATGGTGTGCAACTTATGGAATTTTCAATTTCATAAAAAGCTTGAGTGACTTCAAAATATTAAAATAGCAAAAAATAAGCAAAAAAAATAAAATAAAATAAAAGTGTATAAAAAGGCAAGTGTTCCAATGTCTTTGACATGAACATGTCTTTGACAAGAACACGTCTCAGATTGCGTTTCTTATCGAGTGCTCGCTACCGTGCCTGAGAAACATGAATGCCAAGTGAGTGACAGACCACATGATCGAGATTGCCCACACTTATCAAATAAAAAAAAATGCCAAAATAAAAAAAAGAGTGATAAACCTCAAGCATGAAAATACAAATATTCAAAAGTAAAGTTGCACACCTTGGGGGCTTATCTAGGGTCTTGAGCCTTTTTTCCCCTTCTTCTTCAACCTTTATCCTAACCACGTTACAACCCTTAAAAAGACCTTTTTGAGGTATAAACACACTTGTGCGAGGTTCGGCTAGAGCTACGTTCGGCCTGATTCCTAACGGATACGTAGGCAACCTCACATCGAGGTGCGGCCGTAACAAAAATGCATTCATATTTACGTTCATAATAGATCATATCAAGAGATCTCCTATGCTCATCCCTATCTACTTAGAGCTAGAATTGGGGGGCTTGATCCCTACATTATTAACTTACCTAGCCTAAAGAGTCACCATCATTTGACTCTTCTTGAAATAATATTTTTCCATACACTTAGCTCTTGCGGCCTAACCTTAGTGTCACTTTCACACACTATACATATACATGACCAAAATATACTTCCCTTAGGAACCCTTTGTCATTAAATCTTAACACAACGCTGAAGCATGCCTTGTCATATCGACATCAATCATCATTACATCACAAAGTATGAAGTACTTAGCCTCCACGCCTAAGTTACCAAAATTCTTTCATTATCAAGTAAACTAAGATAGTCTAAGATGTTACAATCTTTGTACTATGAGAGACAAAATTAACGAATTAATCTCATTCAACATGTACCTTCAAAAACTTCGCTTGTTTCTCTTTTCGGGAGAAAGTCGGTACCCTCCACAAAAATGACGGAAATTTTTTGCTTTTTTGCATTTTTTTAGTCGCACGATCACATAACAATGCACACACGAGTCATGTACACATTGAGTCATGTCGTGTTATCACATTGAGTCAACACTATACACACACAAGCCACACGAATTGAGTCATCATTAAGTCAAGTTTATACCTTGAGCCATGTCAAGTCAATGAGTCAAGCAACACTAAGTCTTAGGTCAACCCTAATGAAATATAAGCAAAATCCTATATTCATAAATAGAAATGCAGGTACATTCTAGTGAGCAAGAACATTCTCGGGTTTTTTTGAAAATCCGCGAATGAAAACCTGACTCCAGCGTCAGACGACAAGGCTGTCGCCTGACGACAAAATCTGTCGCCTGGCGACAAAATCTGTCGCCTAGCGACAAAGCGAGAACGCGGCGACAGAGTCTTCCAGCAAGCACCGGTGCCGCGATGAGATACATGGCCCCCATATTAAATTATGCGGACCTCATAAAGCAATTTCGGGTTCCTTGGTTTTCCAGTTAGCCCCTATAAGAAAATTGACATGATTAGTAGGCGGCTCGATTACAATCGTAGTAAGTGATTGACCTGGCGACGATCGTCTCACTTAGATTAAGCGCCTAAACACTGGCTCATTACAAACACTAAGGCATCAGTTCAAAAGCAAGCACTTATACAACAATTTTTCCAAGATTGGATTGTCATCCCCAACTGACAATATTTCCAAAAGTGGATTGTCGCACATTCTTCTTAAACGACAATTTTTCCAAGATTGGATTGTCATCTCTGGCAAAATTTCCAAGCGTGAATTGTCGTGCTCCTTCTCAGTTTGGCAATTTTTTCATGTTTGGATTGTCATCTCTAACAAGTTTTCCGAGATTGGATTGTCATACACCTAATTCCCGATGGCAAAATTTCCCAAAGGATTGTCGTAGGTCTCTACTTATCATAAATTTCGGCAAAGGTTCCTCAAACGTGGATTGTCATTCATTTCAAAAAGTGGCAAATTTTCCCGAAGTAGATTGTTGGTCGACTCTATTTTTGCAAATGTTCCAAGACGTGGATTGTCAATTGTGGCAATATTTTCCAAAAAGGATTGTCGCATAGCATTGGCAAATTTCCAAGGTGGGTTTCTTGCAAGATTTATATTCCAAGATGTGGATTCTCGATCGTAGCAAAGTTCTTATGACAGATTGTTACAAAGCATTGGCAACTTTTTCCAAAATTGGATTTTGGCAAATTTTCCGAGATACGGATTGTCGCTTTATCGTGGCAACATTTCCAAGGATGGATTGTTAGGAAGCATTAAAAATTGTGCCTAAATCGGATTGTCATACATCATACCAGAGTTATGTTGGCAACTATTCCCAAAGAAAAAAGGATTGTCATCACCCAAAGCATCAATAGCAAAACTCAAGCAGCATTAAGGATCGGTAGGCGTTGATCTTCAGTAATTTTCTTCGGAATATTATCGCAACAAATGAGGCTGGCTTTGATAGGGTAAAGCCGTATCCCCTAATCAAAAGTAATTCCTAAATCCTCTAACTAATGTAGGTAGGGAAGTACGGTCGAATCCACAGAGAAACGAGTCTTTCTATTCCT
This sequence comes from Chenopodium album, assembly GCF_948465745.1. Taxonomy (NCBI): domain Eukaryota; kingdom Viridiplantae; phylum Streptophyta; class Magnoliopsida; order Caryophyllales; family Amaranthaceae; genus Chenopodium; species Chenopodium album. The sequence goes on along the minus strand of NC_137841.1, from coordinate 38,010,580 downwards.
AATAAATTAAAGTAATCTAAATTATAAAGTAAACAATATGTGAATTTGAATATTAAACTAACTACGAAGATTAAAAATAATGAGGAAATAATATATAAGAGGATCTAGGACATAGGTTCACCAATAAATAATATTCTAGGGTAAAACATAATAATCAATCATCAATGCATACATTAATCAAATCATAAAGGGCTTTCGCTACGTATTATAATCACACAATTAATTTACCGGTATTGAATCTCATCTTTCGAATCTCGACTTAACCATTTATAAATTAACTTGCATATTGAAACTAGACCTAAACATGAATTCTCATCTGTCGAATCTCGAATCAATATTGTCAAACTCATGCATAAAAGATCAGGCCTAATCTAGTCATAGAGCATTAAATCAATCAATAGGAAATTAATCTAGCATTGACAATCAACAACAATAAATTACCCCTTCATATTATTTATGGATCCCCATAAACTCTAGAAATAGAACTACTCACACATAATAAAAACTAAACTAATCAAAGCAATAAAGCAAGACATGATCAAAAGAATAAAGTAAACAACTAAGATTAAGAGAAGATAAATTGTTACCAAATTAAATCTGGAATTAAGAATCAAATAATGAACAAAGTATAAGAGATAGAAACTAATCTAAAAGCTAAGTAGAGAGAGAAAATCTAAGAAATAATTAAGAGAGAGTAAAGAAGAGTAAAGTAAGATGCTAAACTCGTTTTACGGAGAAGTATTTATACTCCGTACGAATCCTAAACTAAAACTAACTTAAACGTCAAAATTAACTCCTAATAATAACACGCGCCCAATCGGGCGAGGCACCGCCCGATCGGGCGCGCCTTTTTGCTTATCAGATAGTGTCTCGTGCCCGGCCGGGCGCGTCTTCGAGCGCCGATCTTTGCTTCCCTCGCCCGGCCGAGCGCGCCTTTGGGCGCAAGCCTTTTTGGCCGGGCGGCTCTCTTGGGCCACTATTTAGACTACGATTGGGCTCCGATTCTTCGGACCAATCTGGGTTTCCTCTTCGGGTCTTAAATACTCGGTCCAAATGCCCCGGTATCAGATATACCGAGCTCTTAATCACCGGTTTGATGGCTCTAACCGGCCCTGGGCTATAGAAATTGGTCGTGTTTCTCTAGTGCTCGTAATTGCTCCATAATATCTCGGGAAAATGCTCCAAAAGTGCAAATCCCTGCAAAAGTCAACCAAATCTACGAAAACACTAGAAAACAAAAATTAGTAATAAAAGTGGCTCTAAAGAGCCAAAAACACTACTAATTATGACCAAGGGACGGGGGTAAAATACTATATAAAATAGACACATCAAACTCCCCCAAACCAAACCTTTGGTTGTCCCTAAGCAAAGATCTCATCAACGAATAAATAAATATGCTTCACCCCAAAAAGTAAAACGATTCAGGGTAAATCAAATAAACATGCTTCAAAATCAACCAATCAAATCCTTCCAATTACCTTTCCTCCCTAACAATTGTCAAATAGAGCAAACCACAAGAGCATATAGAATTCAAGACTAGTGCTCGCACACTCAACTCTCATTTATGTGGCGAGTAAAAGATGTACTCGATCGCTCTCCAACCAACCCCTTTATGTGAACAATGCCCTCCCAACTCACAGTCTCGTGTGTATAAAACAATGAACGCTCAACCTACTAGTCGACTCGAAATATGTCAAATCATAACTTGCATTGATAAACAACACTTTCACATTCATACAACTTTATGCAGAAAGGTCGGAAGGTCTTTAAAGCTTGTAATGTAAGGCTAGGGTAAAGGGTAGGAATCATTTGGGAACAAGTGAGAGAAAATCTATGCTTAAGGGAGCAAATCCTAGTAAAACCCATGATCAAAATAAATAATGATCAACATCTCCTACATAACCAACTCTAACATCAACCAAATATACTCCAATCATTATAAACAATCCCAACACATACAATATCACTCATAAGATATAATAATGAAGAAGTGGAGTGAATAAACAAACTTTATTTTCCAAACTTGATTTTTTCATTGAAGCTCAATTTTTTTCCTTTTGATCAACCGCCAACTAGAACATTTGAACATTGAACATTTTTTCTCTTTGTTTTCTTTTTTTCTTTTGAAGTTCACTTATTTTTTTTTCTTCTAGATTTCTCTTTTTTTCATAAATTCATGCTTTATTTTTTTCAAGAAAATATAACTTTCAAACTTTTCAAAAATAAACATGATCAAAAACAAAGCAACTTCTCAAATCCCACCCAAATTGTGCAAATAATAAGCACACTAAAAAGTCCCTCACCTCACTCACTAATAGCTCCCCCAAGCCAAGCTTGGGACTAGTAACCAATGGGGCAAAATAGGCTTGTAATGTGGTTGATAAACAACAAAAAGTCAAGGCAACAACATGGGTAGCAAGAAGGGAACAAATGTATCTACAATCATCAGGAGGCTACCTGAAAGAATGAACGCCTTCGTCCTCCTCAATGTGCATAATATTGAGCTATATAAACATTACTAATAGTTGCAAACCAATACTCAAATTCATTGACATACCAGGAACTAACACGCATTCCTAACCAAATCAACTAGTCAAGCACTATATTCACAAGCAGTTGGGCAAAATTGACTCATTGCATGTTAAGGTTTCAAGGCAATCAAACATCAAATCATGATCAACAAATCCACAATGATTATCATCATATACCAAGAATCAAAATAATTTTCTCAAGTATGGGGCACAGGGAAGCATGATTTACACTTCATTGGAACGTATTTTTGGATTTTTTTTTTTATTTTTCAATTTTTTTTTGTATTTTTCATATATAAGAAAGCAATAAATCTAACCTAGAAAGAAACAAATCTAACCTAAGAAAACACACCAAAAATAAAAGAAAAGAGAAAAAGAAAGATACCAAATCCAAAATCTCCCCCAAGCCAGAATCAGACAATGTCCTCATTGGCTCGGGAACTAGCCCAGCATAGCTAGTCCTAATCGTCCTCATCCATGGAGCCGAACCCTCCACCTCCACTGCCACCTGCACCACCTGCACCAGAAGAGCTACCACCAAAATAGTCAGCATGAAAACTCCCCCCCGCCGGTCCCCCGAAAGGAATGTCCTAGCCGTACCCATGGAAGGCAGAATAGTCAGTATAAATGTCATGGGCAGTGGGATCCCTATCGTATCCCTGGGGTGGAGGCTGAAACTAGTTAGGGTAAATAGCATCATCGCGAATGTTGCCCCGACGAGCATAATCATCGTACATAGGGTAGAGAGCTATACCCTGGTTCCTCTCCAAGTACCCTAACCTCTGGTCCATAGAGCCTACCATCCTCCTAAGGTTAGTGTGGGAATGCTCGATACGTCCTAAGGCCTGACCTATACTCTGAAGGTCCCAAACTTGGTCAGAGTCAACATGGGGGACGGAGTGAGACATGCGAGGTGGAGAAAATGCCACTTCGGGCTGAGGCTGAGGCTGGGGTGGTGGGACTGGTGGTGCTTGCCCCCTAGAGTTGGCAACTAAAAGGTCATACATGTAGGATGGTTGCCTGGGGGAAAGGCGGTCAAGTTAGGAATAGGTAGGGGAAAGATGGGAAAAGGCTGCTCGGTCCGAGTCCTAATACACCAGTGGGGTGTCTGCTTAGTATCCGGTCGTACCCCCCCCAACTCCTCAAAATACCTAGCAGTCATATAGGTATCTAGTCTACAGTTGGTCAGTTGGTGGGGTCCAACCTCAACAAAACAGGCCTTTTCACTGCTATTCTAGTGATAAGGCCTCTTAAACAAATGGGGGTGCGAGACTGGGTACTGGCCGTGGCATGCCTGCACAAATGGTGAATAATGTACCTACCTATGTTCAATTTCCCAAACCCATACACATAGTGTCCTATAACAGCTAGTTCGTTAGTTTGGGCATTATGGGGCTCGTTCCTACCTAAAAAACACAAACCCGCAAATCTTTGCCAGATTTTTGGGATAGGGTGATGAACAGGTTTGGTACTAGCATGTTGGGGTTCGGGTATAGGCAAACCAGTCATAGCATAATAAATGTCCCCCATTTTATATTCAGCATGCCATTGGTGTGGTAATTCAAAATTTAATTCAAACAATTTACAAAATTCAACATAAGTTAAACAAATATTCCTATTGTTCAACCTAAAAATTAAATTCGGTCCATTTCTACTATTTACAACTTTCAGAGAAGACAAGAATTCACAAGTTAATTCACGGTAGGTAGGATAATGCATATCAACGAATTTTCTCATGCCTATGTCATTTAAAAATCGTTTCACAAAATCATATAAACCATAAGATTCCAAAGTAAGGCGGTGTAACCACCGTGAAGGAATTACCTCGCGCCCGACTAGGTGTTCTAGCCGCTCCTTTTGCTCCTGGCTAGCAATGCGGATCGTCGGCCAGTACGGGAGTTGTAAATCTGGATCGTATTCCTCCCTCGAACTAGAACTCCTACCGAAAATAGACCGAGCCCTCTTTGAAGCCATGGTAGAAATAGGTATGAAAATTTATTTGAATGAAATTCGAAAATTTTTATATAGAAATGTAGAGGATGAAGAGAGGATTAATAATATATAAAAAATTTTAGATTTGGGTGAGAAATGAAGAGAGAATCTTAGAGAGAAGGTAGAGAGAATTTGGGTTTTAGAGAGAGAAGGTTATGGAGGAAAAAAGATTGAAATGAGAAAAACCGAAGAAAGAAGAAGAAGAAGGGGGGTCAGGTGCGTCGCGCCCGGTCGGGCGGGTGCTTGCCCGATCGGGGGATCTGGTTTTTAAATTATACTATGCTCTCACGCCCGGTCGGGCGGAACTCGCCTGATCGGGCGATCTAAACTACCCAATTTCGTATACTCTCGCGCCCGATCGGGCGATCTGATGATGTAATTTTCGCCTCTTCTCGCACCCGGTCGGGCGAGGTTTTCCCAATCGGGCGGACGAATATGTTCGTATACGACAATTTTTGCGCCCGGTCAGGCACCCATGGCCATGTCAGGCGAAAAGACCTGATTTTTTACCCAGCTCTCGCGTCCAGTCGGGCGAGCTTCTCCCGATCGAGCCCGAGGCTAATTGTCGAATTTTGTTGCTTTCTTCTTTTCTTCAATTATTGGCTAACTCTTTTCCTTCAAAACTTTACAAAAACTCATAAAACTTGTTTAATTGCCTCATCTCTCCTCTCATAAGAAAAAGAAAGAAAAACTAGTCTAAAAAGCATTTAAAATACGGGTTGCCTCCCGCAAAGCGTTGGTTTATCTAGGTCCCGCACGACCTTATTATCAAGTACAAGAACTAAGACCCTTGGCCTACCGCTTGATCAGGCGGTTCCTCACCCGGTCGAGCGGTGTTTCGGCTACGACGCGGCTTCCTGACATGCCCTGTGGGACGCCAATTCACCTTATCTGGTGGATCCTCCTTGACTTGGATTGGGGGTTCTTCAATGCTACGCACTAAAGATCCTTCTTTCATTGAGGGTTGCTTCAAATTGCCATTGCGTTTAACACTTGCAACTCGATCCGGCGGAACACTCACCGTAGGCTCAATTTCCACAACTTGCTTGATTGGTTCCACCTCTTCGTCCTCAAAGCCAAGACCGACAGTGTTGAGGGCTCTTTCTATTGCATCAAATTCCTTCTGCCATTTGTCTATCTCATCTGAAAGGGATGCAACACAAGATATCGCCTCCAAGGGATCTTTTTCAAGAGCTTGGGGCTTGTTAGAATAACTTTGAACCACATTAACACTAAAGAACTTCTCCTCTGTCATGGGGCTTTTAGGGGTATTATTAAGATTAAAAGTAATTTTATTGTCCCCTACTGATAGTTTTAATTTACCACTTCTCACATCTATAATTGCTCCTGCAGTATTAAGGAATGGTCTACCCAAAATAATCGGGGTTTGCACGTCCTCAGCCATGTCAAGAACAACAAAATCAACGAGTATATAAAATTTACCTACTCTAACGGGAACATCCTCTAAAACACCTAAGGGGTATTTGAAAGAACGGTCGGCCATTTGTAGAGTAATGTTAGTAGCTTTTAATTTACCCATATTCAACTTGGAACACACATATAATGGCATAACATTAACACTAGCACCCAAATCACACAATGCACTATCAATCATTAGATTTCCAATATGACAAGGGATAGAAAAGCTACCCGGATCTTTTAATTTAGGTGGATATTTATTTTGAAGTACGGCACTACACTCTGTAGTGAAAGCTACTGTCTCTACCTCACTAATAGATCTTTTTCTTGTCAATATTTCTTTCATAAATTTTGCATATGATGGAATTTGTGTGATTAATTCAGTGAAGGGAATTGTTACCTTCAAATCTTTTACCATCTCAAGGAACTTACCAAACTACTTATCCAAATTTGTTTTTAGTTGACGATTGGGGAATGGAAGTTTGATAATTGGCTTTGGAGCATTATTGCTCTTATCTGGAGTGGCCACCTTCTCTGGAGTCGTACCCTACAATGTAGAGTTAGATATATTAGTATTATGCTTTAGCCCTGCAGGGCTATTAGCTACATTGTCTGGTTTAACGGAATCAAGATTAGCATTATTTAATAAAACAGGTTCATCAACTCTGGGCATAGGGGGCCCTTCATAGTTTGAACCACTCCTTAGAGTAATTGCATAGGCTTGATCCGTAGGCCTGGTCGGCTGTGCTGGCAGAGTTCCCTGTTGGCGGGCTTGTAGAGTAGCGGAAAGTTGCGCAATTTGATTATCTTCAATTTTATTATGTGCTAGAATTGAATCAATTTGCGCATCTCTACTCTCCATGTGCTTCTGCATAATAACCAGAATCGCTCTAATTTCTACCACAGCGGGGTCGGAAGATGAGGAGGATTGTTGTGGTTGGTTCTTCTAGCCAGCATTGGGATGGTAATATTTCTGTTGCTGTTGTTGTGGCGCCTTTGGTTCTTGTGGTGGTGGATTTTGAACATTAGTACTCCGGTAGGAAAGGTACTGATGATTCCGATACCCAGGATTGTAGGTGTTGGAGTATGGGTTATTCTGCCTATAAGCTTGAAAGGCATTAACTTGCTCCACGGAACAACTGCAATCTTGTTCCCAATGACCTATAATTCCACAATTTTCACAAAAAGCCTCATTAGCATTATTATTAATTGCAGAAACATTAGCTATATTGGCAGTGCTAAGATTATCTAATTTTTGGCAGATAGAGGTCAATTCAGCTTGCAAAAAGGATACATAGTCAACACTATGCTTCCCCTTGTTAGCAAAGCCTCTAGGATTCCCATATTGGGAATTATGTATCGCCATATCTTCAATAACCTGACCTGCATCATCAACATTAAGATTCATAAATCTCCCACTAGCTGCATAATCTAAAATTATTCTAGATGAATTTCCAATGCCATTGTAAAAGGCTTGGATTAACTGCCATTGTACAAAATAGTGGTGGGGACATTCTCTTTGTAGGTCCTTGAACCTTTCCCAAACCTCATATAAAGTTTCATCGGTTTCTTGGGCAAAGTTCTGAATTGCACTCCGTAGTACGGCTATTCTCTCTATAGGATAATACTTGTTATAAAAGTTCAAAACAAGAGTTTCCCAGTCAGTTATACCAAGTGCAATTCTATTTAAACCATTAAACCACAATTTAGCTTTTCCAGTTAAAGAGAAAGGAAAGAGACTCTCCCTGATTTGGTCTTGTGTGACCCCGGCTTGCTTGATGGTATTACAATATTGATAATAGTCTACAATGTGAAGATTTGGGTCTTCACCCTTAGCTCCACTAAATTGTTTCCTCTCTATCATTGTTATAAATTGAGGTTTAATTTCAAATTGTACCCCATAAAGAGCCGGAGTGGGAGTGAGATGTGGAAAATCTGTAAGCTTTGGTTGTGAGTAATCACTAAGCTTCTTTGGAGCCGTCATCTCTGATTCTGGATCTGATGATACCTCTGAATCGCTAGAACCAGTTGGAGGGTCTCGGTGATTATTATTATCACCAGAATCCGCCAGAATTTGCTTGTAGAAGTTCTTCTGTCTATGAAAGGATAATTCGATCTCAGGATCGAATGGGATGTACCCTGATCGGGAACACCTGGGCATAAACAAAAAAAAAAAATAAAAGCAAATATGAGATTTGCCTCAAAGAACTAATGTTCTCTAAGACAAAAAGAAATAACCTAGACTACAAAAATAATCAGAAATAAAAATAAAACCGTTTCCCCGGCAATGGCGCCAAATTTTGACAGGGTAAAGTCGTATCCCCTAATCAAAAGTAATTCCTAAATCCTCTAACTAATGTAGATAAAGAAGTAGGGTAGAATCCACAGAGAAACGAGTCTTTCTATTCCTAATCAATTAAAGTAATCTAAATTATAAAGTAAACAATATGTGAATTTGAATATGAAACTAACTACGAAGATAAAAAATGAGGAAATAATATATAAGAGGATCTAGGGCATAAGTTCACCAATAAATAATATTCCAGGGTAAAACATAATAATCAATCATCAATGCATACATTAATCATATCATAAAGGGCTTTCGCTACGTATTATAATCACACAATTAATTTACCGGTATTAAACCTCATCTTTCGAATCTCGACTTAACCATTTATAAATTAACCAGCCTATTTAAACTAGACCTAAACATTAATTCTCATCTGTCGAATCTCGAATCAATATTGTCAAACTCATGCATAAAAGATCAGGCCTAATCTAGTCATAGAGCATTAAATCAATCAATAGGAAATTAATCTAGCATTGACAATCAACAACAATAAATTACCCCTTCATATTATTTATGGATCCCCATAAACCCTAGAAATAGAACTACTCACACATAATAAAAACTAAACTAATCAAAGCAATAAAGCAAGACATGATCAAAAGAATAAAGTAAACAACTAAGATTAAGAGAAGAGAAATCGTTACCAAGATAAATCTGGAATTAAGAATCAAATAATGAACAAAGTATGAGAGATAGAAACTAATATAAACGCTAAGTAGAGAGAGAAAATCTAAAAAATAATTAAGAGAGAGTAAAGAAGAGTAAAGTAAGATGCTAAACTCGTTTTACGGAGAAGTGTTTATACTCCGTACGAATCCTAAACGAAAACAAACTTAAACGTCAAAATTAACTCCTAATAATAACACGCGTCCGATCAGGCGAGGCACCTCTCGATCGGGCGCGCATTTTTGCTCATCTGATACGTGTCTCGCGCTCGGCCGGGCGCGTCTTCAAGCGCCAACCTTTGCTTCCCTCGCCCGGCCAGGCGCGCCTCCGGGCGCAAGCCTTTTTGGCCGAGCGGCTCTCTTAGGCCACTATTTAGACTAGGATTGGGCTCCGATTCTTCGGGCCAATCTGGGTTTCCCCTTCGGGTCTTAAATACTCGGTCCAAATGCCCCGGTATCAGATATACCGAGCCCTTAATCACCGGTTCGATGGCTCTAACCGGCCCTGGGCTATAGAAACTGGCCGTGTTTCTCCAGTGCTCGTAATTGCTCCATAATATCTCGAGAAAATGCTCCAAAAGTGCAAATCCCTGCAAAAGTCAACCAAATCTGTGAAAACACTAAAAACCACCAATATGTAATAAAAGTGGCTCTAAAGAGCCAAAACACTACTAATTATGACCAAGGGACGGGGGTAAAATACTATATAAAATAGACACATTAGGCTTCTGGCAGAGCAATCTTCGATCATATTCCCTTGCTTGCGGAAGATGGTCACAAGGCGATAGAAGGTCGTTTTAGGCGAAGCAATCTTCGATAGTGTTCTCTAGCTTGCAGAAGACTATCACAGCGGAAAATGGAGGCAGTTACAAACGTAGCAGTCTTCAGGCGGTATCCCCTAGCTTGAGGAAGATCGTCAAAGCAGTAGGATGGCGTTCCCTAGCTTGTGGAAGGTTGTCCGAACAACAAACACAACTAATTGGTTACTATCAGAGACGTGTACTCGACAATGCAAGATACGCGTTTCTTAACTCTCTTATCTGTTTTAACTAACGATGGTTTGCAGGTATCAGCGTTACAAGAATGATTTAGGATCTCATAACGTTCTGAATCATTCTCCGTCCCTATCGCTACTTTGACTTTTGTTTGCGAAACTTGCGTTTCTCTAAACTAAGTCAAAGAGGGGGCTTCTGTGGTCACCCAAATGTGTCTCCCCAAAACCAAACCCAATTATGAATACCGTTCACGTCATTGATTATCGAACAAAGCAAAAGTGTGAAAAGTCTAATGATGAGGCTGTTTTTATTAAAATATATCTTCTTTTTGTTTTAGAAAATATTTCTTTTCTTACCCTATTTTTGAAAAATGTGCAATCCAGTTTAGTTTGGTCCATGGCAAGGGTCCAATAATGGTGTAGTTAGGTCGAGTCCGAAAAGAGCTTTTCAACGATCTTTATATGCGGCCCAATGATCTAGAGGAGGGCCTATTACAGTTTATCATTCCTAATGCGATTAGGAATGATTATAGCCTTCTAGAATCTTCTAGAAGGTTCTTTTGAATCCTAATTTTAAGTTTTAATTAGAATAAAATAAGTGTTTTTAAGGAAATTACAATTTTACCCTCTCGTACACTTAAATTGTATCAAAATAAGAAAACGTGTGGAAAACTAATTGCAGCGCGGTACGACACGTCTGTCGCCTGGCGACAGACCTGGCGTCTGGCGACAGGTGCATGTTTGGCGACACCGTCGTGTTTTATTCTTTTCGAAACTCTAATTCGTTTTTTATCATATCCGGCTGATTTTCTCAATAAATAGCCTCCTAAGACCTTCGTTTTCGATCATCAATTCTCAATTCTTCTCATCCAATTCTTATTACCAACTCTCATCAAGAAATTCTTGATATCATCTCTCTCTCTCTTTTCTAAACTAGCTTTTCTAATACAAAATTCCGCATTCACAAGATCTAGACACACCTAGCCAAGTTCGAAGTAGCCTTCGCCCTAGACATGAAAGGTTTAATTTATGAGGGTTTGGTCCCAAATCTCTCTTTCAATTATTTAATTTAATTGTTTGAATTATATTTTCCTTGAAGTTACTAATGCGTGTATTTTGTTATTAGACAGAGGTACGAGGCATCCAAGTAAGTGCTTTAATTGTTTGCATTGTTATTATGATATAAAAATCATGTCTAGTTATTATTATGATTCCTAGTATCGTGTTAGGATGCTTGATGTTTTGAATGACAACGATGATTCCTAGTATCATGTTTAGTGAAAAGGTTATAATATCAAATATGCTTATTTGTGATTCATGCGATGCTTTCTATTTTCTTTCCTAATAGCATGTTAATATCATGTTAGGGTTAAAGCTTTGATTTTTATTATTTAGTGGCATGATAGGGTTTGTTATTAATCTTGTTAGTATCATGCCTAGGATCTTGCTATTATTATGCTTTAACATGATTATTTTAATTATTATAATAATTATTTATGATGAGTATCATGTTGCTTGATATTTATTTATTGTTATTGCTTGATTACACCTTTTATGCATGTTTAAAGGGAATTGGTACTTGTAATCACGCTTAATAAGATAATTAATAATCTTGTTTAGGGCTAATTTGATTATAATTCAAGTGATCTCCAATGTTTAGGGTATTTTTACCCTAGACACGTTGACCAATGATAGGAGGCCACGTGGACAGTTCAGGACGGCCCAAGTGGCCTAACATCCTCTTGACAAGTGGCCCCCTCAGATAAGTCTCTAAAATGGCGGCCTTCAAGGGCCCAAATCCCTAGAAGCGCCGTAAAACGGCGTAACCCACCAAAATCTAGGTCAAGTGACCTAGATAGGGGCACGTACTCCAAAGACCCTATAAATAGGGAGATATTTCTTCATTTTGGGGACACATTCAATCATTTATTACACCTAAATTCTCTCTCATCAGAGAAACACCTGAGCTTGGAATCCAAGCAGATCCCCACCTAAATTTCCGTACTCTTTATTCCCTTTCAAGTTACTAACTTGATCGTCGGAGGCGGAGCTCCAACCACCCGGAGTCTCCGTTGTTTTGCAGGTACAACTCAGCCGGACCAGTCTTTGTGACGTAACTCTCCCGAGGGACAAAAACACCCAAAACATTTGGCGCCGTCTGTGGGTAGAGTACCTCGAAGATGATTCAAGAGTCTGTACCACCCCCTAAGCATCTTTGGCGATGACCCAGAAGTTTTCCCAGACCAGGAGGATGAAGATCCTCAGGTTGAAACCTATACAGCCGATGATGGCTCTCTGATAACCAAGCGCATCCGGCCTAGAGACACTCTGGAGTGGGGTGCCACCCTGGCGGGTACAAATCGACCACCTGGGCAGCCGGAAGGGGAAACCCACACGGCAGCTGGATCAGCTCCTGTCACCCGAGAGGAACTCATGAGGTTCATGACAAGTTTTAAGGGTGAAATCAAAGATCTGATCACTAAGAGCTGGGCTGGCCCAAGTAGGGGTCAGTCGGCAAAGAAGACTCCTCTTGAATAGGGGAAGTTAGTAAGAGATCGGCAGCCAACTCCTCATCCAAAGGAGAAGGCAGCCGGGACCATTGATTGGTCCAAAATTCTTTTACCTAAGAGGAATACTAACAATCCCCGCCGGACTCAACAGCAGGTTGGAAGCAAAAAATCAACTCTTGATGCCCGGGAGATCATCACCCGCAAGAGGAATCAACAGTTGTCTGAGTCGGCTTCTACGTCGAATTTTCCAGACAGCTTCAACAACACTTCTACAGGGAATGCACTTTCCTTGCATGAGAGCCAGACAGGCGATAATACCGTCCATTTTGGCCCTCAGATGATTGGGACTACACCGTATGTACCTTCTCAGGTCTACGGTCAGTATCCTCCTTATTTTATGCAGCCGGCCTTCTTCGGAGGTCAGGCGGCATACAACAATGTCTAGCCACTGGACTGGCAGCTCCGTCTGCTCCGCCTAGGTGAACAACCTTCTGCGTTCACCCGGGAGATAACCAAGGCGGCACAACCGGCTAAGGTTAAAAATGTGTTGGTAGGTACCTATGATGGTACCACCAACCCGGAAGATCACCTCATGGCATACACCAACCTCATGTAATTACAAGGGTTGGATGACGCCACTTGGTGTCGATGCTTCCCGCCTATGTTGAAGGGCATTGCCCAGCAATGGTTTTGTAACCTGCCAGCCAGGTCCATCGATAGTTTCAGGAAGCTTGCCTTCCTGTGTGCTTCCAACTTCTCAATGAACATCCCTGCTAAGAAAACAAGTCTTGACTTAAGCACCATTAAGCAGGTGGAGAGAGAAGGGTTGCGCTCCTAAGTCCGACGGATCAATCAGATTAGAATTCAGATCCAAGGACTGTCTGATGAGGTAGTTTTACAGACTTTTTCAAGGGTCTGAGAGACGTGTCAACTTTTAAGTTCGACCTAATCAGAAAAGGGGCTTTCACTTTACAGGCGACCCTGAGGGAGGCGGAAAGCTATATTCAAGAAACCGACCTCTGCTCGCCTGGTAATCAGTCGGACTCCAAGAAGTCTGACAAACAGAAAGAAAGTCGGCATGCCCAGCCGGCCAAGAAGAAATAAGAGAGCGAGAAAAGAAAAGAAGTCTGGACGGTTAGTGATTCTGACCAGCCGTCTCAGAAGAAGAAGAAAGAATTCAAACCGTATGTTCCTAAATACGAGTTTAATAAGGATTGCAACTCCATCCTCATGGAAATTAAGGACCAGCTTTCCCTAGAGAAGCCGAATCCAATGAAAAGTTCCATTCAATCAAGGAACAAAAACAAATTCTGCCAATACCATGAGGAAGTTGGCCATGACACCAACGACTGCTTCAGCCTTCAACGGGCGTTGGACCGTCTCGCTGACAAGGGGATGTTAAAGTCCTACATTTCCAATTCCAAAGGGGCTAATAAGAAGAATCTGGAGCAGTCGTGTAAGACACCCCAGCCTGCTAGTAGTTCGGACACTGACAAGGAGTCGGTCTACACAACAGCAGGCGGGTTCTCATACGGTGGCCCTACCATCCGGGGTACCAAGAGCCATCTTCGAAAGATGGACAAAGATGATGATGAGCAGGCGTCTGCTAGCTCCTCCTTCCCATGCGTCCTGATCACTGAGAAGGATAGGGGCAGCGTCCGTCGTCCGCATGACAACCCGGTCGTCATTGAATGTAAGGTTGTCAACCAACTGGTAGGACGGATCCTTATTGACACCGGCAGCTCATCAGACATCATCAGCCTCCGGTGTTTGCAAAAGCTAAAATACAATGTCAGCAGCATGCATCCAGTTACCCACCCCTTGGTTGGTTTTGGGGGTGGAATGGTTTACCTAGCCGAAAGGGTTGATTTACCAATCCGGCTAGGTGAGAAAGGAAAAGGGCGACACCTAGTCGTCAAGTTTTTGGTCGTTGAGGAGCTGACCGCCCACAACATTATTCTGGGCCGGCCAACCCTCAACGAATCCAAGGCTGTAATCATCCCTTTCCTCATGCTCATTAAGTATGAGAGGGATGACGGCTCTGTTGGTTCCTTTAATGGGGATCAGAAGACGGCCCGGGAGTACTATCTCTCAACCGTCAAAGATACTATGGCCCCAGACGGCCAGGAACCAATAGACCTTGACAATGTCAAGGATGCCGACCAAGCCCAGCCCCACCAGCAGCCGGAAAGAAAAGAAAGGCATCGCTGCTGGTGGAGGTGAAAAAAAAGAAGAAATAGCAATCACTGACCGGGGAGCGGTCAGCAGAGCTCCGTCCCTAACCGGCTGAAGACCATATCGGTATACCTCTGGAAAATAGCCGTCCAGAGCGTACGGTTAAGGTTGGGGCGGCTGCTCATGCTAAATTGGGTGCAGATCTGCACCTCCTACTGAAGGAATTCAAAGACATCTTTGCCTTTGAAGTGGAAGAGATTCCAGGCATCAGCCCGGATCTTGTTGTCCACAAACTCGCCGTGGATCCTAAAAAGAAGCCCATCCGACAAAATAATAGAAATCACGGCGTGGGAAGAAGTCAAGCGGCAGCTGCCAAGGTTAAAAAGCTGTTGGATGCTGGGTTCATTCGGCCATGTAATTTCCCCGACTGGGTGGCGAATGTTGTGCTTGTAAAGAAGTCGAATGGTACCTGGCATATGTGTATTGATTACACAGACCTCAACAAGGCATGTCCCAAGGACAGTTATCCGCTTCCTAAGATCGACAGTCTGGTCGATTTGACAGTCGGGCATGCCTTGATGAGTTTCATGGATGCCTACTCCGGCTTCCATCAGATACCAATGTGGAAGAAAGATCAAGAGAAGACGGCCTTCGTCACTGATTAGGGGTTATTCTGTTACACTGTGATGTCGTTTGGCTTGAAAAATGCGCCGGCTACATTCCAACGGATGATTAATACGGTCTTCATTAATCAAATTGGGAGGAATGTGGAGGCGTACATAAATGACATGATAGTGAAATCCAAGCAGCAGGCGGATCACCTTGCTGATCTCCGAGAAACCTTCACCACACTCAGGCGGCATAAGGTTATGTTAAATCCTAAGAAATGCGTCTTTGGTGTTCAGTCTGGGAAGTTTCTCGGATTCTTGATTGATCAAAGGGGGATAGAGGCTAACCCCGAGAAGATACAAGCGGTAATTGACATGAAGTCACCCCGCACTGTCAAGGAAGCGCAAAGGCTAACCGGTTGCCTGGCAGCATTGGGGAGGTTCATCAGACGTTCAGGTGATAAATCCCTATACTTCTTCCAGGCAATCAGGAAGAAAAGCATATTTGAATGGGGGGGGGAGGTTCATCAGCCGTTCAGGTGACAAAAGCTGAAAGAGCACCTGCACTCTTTTCCAAGGCTTGTTAGCCCTCTGCCCAAAGAGTCGTTATACATGTACCTAGCCGTCTCAGATCATGCCCTCGGTGCTGTTCTCCTTGCTAAGAGAGACGGCATTGAGCTCCCGGTCTATTTCATTAGCCATGTTCTAAAAAATGCTGAGCTCCGGTATCCCATGGTTGAAAATTTTCGCCTTGCTCTGTATACGGCCTTCAAAAAATTGAAGCCGTATTTTCTTGCCCATCCGGTGGTAATTTACACCGACCAGCCCCTCAAGCAGCCAATGTCTACCTTGGAATCATCCGGCGGAATGTTGAAATGTGCTATTGAAATGCAAAGTCAAGAAATCACTTTTGAACCTAGAAAGGCAGTGAAAGGTCAGGCGTTTTCCGACTTCATTGTTGAAATGACACGACCGGTGCAACCGGATAACATTGACCAGGTTTGGAAAGTGTATGTAGACGGGAGCTCAACGAAGAACGGCTGCGGTGCAGGAATTATATATGAGTCCCCTGAGGGGGACAGATTTGAATATGCACTGCGGTTTAAGGTTCAAGCCTCAAATAACGAGGCGGAGTATGAAGCCCTGTAGCCGGAATCCGCATGTGTAAGGCAGCAGGGGCAACTAAAATTGACGCCTACTCTGATTCACAGTTGGTCGTTAGCCAGTATGAGGGAAAATATGAGGCAACTCATCCGGCTATGATCAAATACCTTCAGGCAGTCAAAGAAGAGGCTAGGGCACTTGAGGAATTCCGTCTGAATTAAGTGCCCAGGTCGAATAACAATCAGGCAGATGCGTTGTCCAAATTGGCTTCATCCGCCTGCTGTGATACGCCTCGGTCGGTCTTTTGGGAAGTTCTTGAAAAGAGAAGCATATATGAAGATCCCATTGGAATTCTAGACCGAAGCTCTACCTGGATGGATGGCATCCGGGCATATTTAGCAGACAGCATACTTCCTGATTCACCATAGGAAGCAGCCGTCATGAAGAAGCGAGCAGCAAACTTCGAGTTAAGAAACGGAGAGCTCTTCAAGGCGGGTTTCCTTAAACCTCTATTGAAGTGTGTTGCCCCAGAAAAGGGGAAAGAAGTTCTCGAAGAATTGCATGCTGGGTACTGTGCCTCTCATATAGGCGGCAGGTCCCTAGCCGTCAGAGCCAGGTGTTATTACTTCTGGCCTACTCTTGAAGCAAACGCTAAAGAGTTGGTGAAGAGATGTGATAAATGTCAGAGGTTTGGCAAGCTCATTCACCGCCCGGCTACTGATCTGACGGCAATCCACAGCCCAGTCCTGTTTGCTAAATGGGGCATGGATATCTTGGGTCCTTATACGCCAGGCGGAACGCGCTATATTTTAGTGGTTGTGGATTATTTCACCAAATGGGTAGAAGCTGAGCCGGTTAAGAACATCAAGACAAAGTATGTCATGTCTTTCATCTGGAAGAACATCATCACCCGGTTTGGGGTACCTATGTCTATGGTGTTTGATAATGGTCCTCAGTTTGAAACTCCTCATCTCAAGACTTGGTTGGGAGATGAGGGTATCTCACATTGTTTTGCATCAGTCGGCCGACCCCAAGCAAACGGCCAAGTTGAAGCCTTCAACAAACTCATCTCAAACGGCATAAACAAGAAAATTAAAAGAGTCGGTGGCTTATGGGCAGAAGAGCTAATTCATGTCCTATGGGCCATCCGGACTACTGCCAAAGGGGCAACCGGTGAAACCCCATTTCTTATGGTATACGGTGCTGAAGCCATCTTGCCCATTGAACACTACGAGCAGACTCTCAGAGTCATGCTCTATGATGAAGAGGCAAATTGGGAGGCCATGCGGCTGGCATTGGACTCCCTTCCAGAACGCAGGGGCAACGCTGCCCTGCGCCATGAGATATACCGTCTGAGAATGACTAGAGCCTACAATAAGAAAGTGCACAAGCGTCCTTTGAAAGTCGACGACTTTGTGTTACGAAAAATTGAGGCAACCGGTAAGGCCAATGAGGCTGGAAAGCTAACCCCTAATTGGGAAGGCCCCTACCGGATTTGTGAAGAAGTCAGGGATGGCACCTACCGTCTGGAAACCCCATACGGCCGTCGTCTGCCTAGAACTTGGAATGTAGATAACTTAAAAAAGTACTACATCTGAGAAATGTAAATTTTTGTAAACAGTAAGTCAATTAATGAGAATTCAGACTTTGTTTGCAGAATTGTTTTCCTATTTTTATTGCTTGTCCGCCTGGGTAATACTCAGACGGACTCTTTGTTTAACCAAATAAGTTTGATACTTAGTGTAATTTAATGTTATAATTGCTTGTCCGCCTGGGTAATACTCAGACGGATTCTTTGTTTAACTAACTAAGTTTGATACTTAGTGTAATTTAATAATTGCTTGTCCGCAAGGGTAATACTCAGACGGACTATTTGTTTAACGAACTAAGTTCGACATTTAGTGTAAATTCAATGTTGTAATAACGCTCGGCCAATGGTCCTATTAAAAACTAAGCACAAAAATGCTTAGTGGCTATACAACCGGTCTCAAACAAGACCAAAGGCCAAAATGGCCAGATGGTTGCTTATTTTATAAAACCGCCTGTCCAACATGGATAAAGGCGTCCGGCGACACCCCTCCGGGTGAAATCGTCACAGAGAACAGACTATTCGTCGGTTCTACGTACCTTTGCAGACGACGAAAATTGAACGACCGAATTGGTTAACTCATAGTCGTCTGACCAGAATAATCTATGAAGAACGATTAAGTTACCGAATACCGGATGCCCTGGGGCATCAGTCGGTCACCAGCTGAAATTCTCACTTAGGTTATTTATTCCAAAGTTGCACTCACTCTCCCTATTGGGGCAAAAGATTTTGTGTAATGGCTATGTGATAACCCCAGACGGAATATAACCGCCTGGGTAAGAAGCACAAAGCACCCGCTCTAATGGCCGGCTGTGCATTTGGTTTGGGGCAATCACCATTGTGATTGATTGGACTAAAAACACTCCATACTTCTCCTAGTATCAAGTGTTTTCAAGCCAATCAATCAATTTGAAATAAAACCAACCACACAGCCGTCCAGGGGCAAGAGCACCCGGATTGCAAATTGCCGCATGCTTTTTTAAGTTAGGCAAAATATTAAAGAATTGCAAACATACGCAAAATTGAAATAACACAAACAGGTATAAACAACCGACTGAGTCAGAATACTTCATTAAATATTTAAAATGGCACAAAGGCCAGAAGTTGTGTTAACCGGAGTTACATCCGGTGAAGAAACAAAAAATAAATTGTTAACCCAACCCCATAGTTGGTAAAGATACAATATTACACGGCATACAAGCCGGCAAAGAAAATGGTTGGCATACTGCCGCAGAAGTTGGGGAGGCCCGCCTAGGGCTGAGGTGGAGGCTGCTACTCTAGCTGATCTTGGCCAGTTAGGCCTTCATTTTGCTCATCCGCCGCCGGCTCCTCATTATTGGAGACTTCATATCCCTGCTCGGCTACCCAATCCTTGAAGCGAGGCGGAGGAGCCTCACCCAGCACTTGGGCATCATACACCTCAGTGGCGTAATCATACCTGAGTTTATAAACCTCAAAGTCTATATCTGGGTAGAGGAAGCTCCAAGTGATCTTCAGCCGGGCTAAATTATCTCGCTCATTCTCCTCCATCAGCCGCTTTTGCTCTTGGGCGAGCTCGTCCGACTGCTTGTTTCACAAAGTGACGATCTCAACCCCCAGGCGGGAAACGTCTGCTCGGAGTTGGGCGTTTTCCTTATCAGCATCCTCTAATGCCTTGAGCTCAAATTTGGCATCCTTCAGCTTTTGCTCAAGGTCATCAACCCGGCTGGTGGCTTCATCGTTCGCAGTCTTCAAGCTCCGGATCAGCTCCTCCTGTTTCAACTCTACTACTTTAATCTTTAAATCACACATATAATTAGCATATTCAGCAGAGTTGAGGTTTTCAAGGGCCCTTCGTTTGGCGTCATTTACCTCTTCTTGTTTCCGCCTGAAAGGGCCCCGGAGTCCATCCTCTCTCAGCATTACCTGAGAAAAGAGCAGTCGGATTATGATATACTTAGTTAAAATAAAGTAAAAGTATTGGGGTTGTGGGAGTTTTTACCTCAGCCAGTTGGCCCATTATCCGGTCGAAGTCCACTACCTGCAGGTCAGGTATGGAGTTCTTCTCTGAACGGGTGAGGGTCCTCACCATCCGTTTTGCGAAACCTACAAGATCCGGCTCGTCGGATGTCAGATCTGCACCAAAAGTAGTACTCTGTGAGTAAGAGGCAGCATAGTTGGCACTCATCCGTTGCCGCCTGCTGACTGAACCCCCAGAGGGATCTACCTTAGTCTTGACTCTCATGAAGTCAAGTGGCCAAGGTATTTCAATCCTTCCCTTACCTTGGGTATCCGGATAGGGCGCAGGCTTCCGCTCCTCCCCAGTTTTTGCCGCACCGGCTGCAACATTAGGTGGCTCGCCAGCCTTCGATGCCATAGAGGCATCCGACGCTTTCTACTGTGAGCGTTCTGAGCTTTCGCTCAAAATCTTCATCGCAGCAGGAGATTTGGCTCCGGTCGTTGGACGATTGGATTTGGTAGCAGAATGTGTCTGGGGAGGGGGGTCCTTTCTGGCGGCCTTCGCAGTCGGAGCTTTCTCCATATCCTCTCCTTGCCTTTTGAGAAGCTTGGAGAAGGATCGTGGCACTCGCTTTGCAGAGTCCTGAGAAATGAACAAGGTTAAGTATACCCAACCGGCAAAAGAAAAATGTATATATACAAATATAAAGTCAGGCGGTCTTACCCCGCCTTTCTTAAACTCTTTTGCATCGACGGCTGCTTTCTTGGCAATTGCAGCCTCTTTGCGCAGCAGCGCCGCCGATTTAGCCGGAGTCTTCGCTGGATCAACCATCTTTAAGGCGTCGGCTTCATGAATAGAATTCAAGTTAGAAGAAATTATGGAAAGTTTGTAATAAAAATAAAATAACAAACACTCTGGATGTAAGGTGATCTACCCTTGGGAAACATGGGACTTAACCCGCAGGCGGACAAGAAGCATTCGTCCTTGAAGAAGTCCGGATGGGGGATCCAGTTTTTGGGAACTATAATCTGAGTCCCATCCCCCATGGGCTCGGTTGTGGTCTCAAAAAATCCCGGATCCATTATTTGTTCTCGGGCCTTAGTAGATAGCTCCGGGAGAGGGCAATTCCGGCCCAGAAGAGCGAGCTCTGTGTTGTATCGGCGTAGTGTCCGGTTATGTGTCAGAGTTGGGGAAGAAATCAGATAAAACTTGTCCTTCCACCCGGACCACTTGGACACTTTGTCCAAATTCATCAAATATTGGGGCAAGGTAGTAAGAGTATATCATGCCCCATGGCCGCCTGGGGCCTTGCTCAAATAATGCATATGAGCGAAGGCGGAGAAACTGGGATTTTTATTCTGGAGCTCGCAGGCGGCGATGTAACTTAGAATATTCACCTACGAGTTGGGGGTGAGCTGCCAAACTCCTAAATCGTACCCCTTTAGGATTTTCCTAATCCCGGTGTGGAAGGGGAACCAGAGACCGGCTTCGATAACCGCCTCGTAGCAGACAAAGTAATGGTGTGCATTATCAATGTCATCGCTCCAGGCCATTACTGCGTTAGCCGGCGGAACGATGATGTCCCAGCCCCTTCCAAAGGGGTGCTTCTCTTTAAAACCCCTAAAGCCGCTCTTTAGTAGGGCAATGTTACCCGGCAACATCCTAGTCCGTTTGGGGTTGGGGTTGTCGGCGACCTTAGGCGGCTGTTGATAGTCAGCCGCAAAGTTATCTTGGTCAGAGCCAGAAGATTCGGCCCTTGACCCTTCGCCGGCCTCAGCATCGCTGGTTCTGTTAGAGGAGGCGGCTTCCTCGCCGCCTACTTCTCGTACCCCCGAGCTCCCGGAAGTAGAGGGAGCCTCTTCATCAGACCTACTCTCCTCCAAATCCCTCAGTTCCCCATCTGGGACAACCTCATCGGCTGGCACTAATATAGTGCGCCGGCTCCTACACCTTCTGGTCGTCTATTTTGTTCTGGCCATTGTGTCCTGCACAGACACAAAGAGGGAGGAATTCGGGGATGAGCACATCGGTTCTAACAGTCCAGAAAAGGCACCCCCTGTTCTAGACTCAGTCGTTCCGGGGGACCGGCTGAGTGTCCTAGGCAGTGCCGAGTGTGTGGATTGAGAACTCATTTTTATTTTCTAAAACTATGTATACAGGCGGAGAAAGAATGTATACAAGTTGGAAAAGAGAAAAGCTAAAATGGTACAGGCGGTTACCTTACTTTAACTCTGAATAATCTGAAAACCGATACAGCCGGTAAACTGGTGTTGAATTGCTAGCATACGGAAACTAGAAAATATTTTGACGCGGACGGAGGCAGAGAATCTCTCTCTAAAAGCTCTCTCTTTCTCTCTCTAAAAAGTCAAATGAAATAAGGTGAGAGAAAAAGGGGGGGGGGGGGGGTAAACTTCTATTTATAGAAGGTGAAAGAGGGGGAAATTTCTTGTTTAAAATTCAAAATTTTCTATCCGTTACCATTCACCTCTGATAGGTGAACACGTGTCACAAGCCCCACGTGATATGCACGTGACCCCTGTGAGGGGCAAATGTTTAGGGTATTTTTACCCTAGACATGTGGACCAATGAGAGGAGGCCACGTGGACAGTTCAGGATGGCCCAAGTGGCCTAACATCCTCTTGACAAGTGGCCCCCTCAGATAAGCCTCTAAAATGGGGGCCTTCAAGGGCCCAAATCCCTAGAAGCGCCGTAAAACGACGCAGCCCACCAAAATCTAGGTCAAGTGACCTAGATAGGGGCACGTACTCCAAAGACCCTATAAATAGGGACATATTTCCCCATTTTGGGGACACATTCAATCATTTATTACACCTACATTCTCTCTCATCAGAGAAACACCTGAGCTTGGAATCCAAGCAGATCCCCACCTAAATTTCCGTACTCTTTATTCCCTTTCAAGTTACTAACTTGATCTTCAGAGGCGGAGCTCCAACCACCCGGAGTCTCCGTTGTTTTGCAGGTACCACTCAGCCGGACCAGTCTTTGTGACGTAACTCTCCCGAGGGACAAAAACACCCAAAACAGCCAATAATAGATTTATTTGTGCATTAATATTCAACCAACATAGATAAATAGGTTTAGGGTAAACCTAATGATTGCATGTTAGTCAAAAAGCGCACATGAATACGATTAGAATAAAGTAGAGGCCTATTATTAGGGCAGGTTCAATCTCTTTTAGGTTGGATTTGTAACTACATCCTTGAACTTCCAGTCATGGTTCAAGACCTATTGGAGTTAACGATCACCTAGAACATAAGGGGTGTAACCTTCACCCTGTGAACGGTTTACAAATTTCTAAAACTTGTTGGCGACTCTTTTGCTCTAGCTTCCTTCCCTTTGGACGCCACCATGCTAAAGTGTAAGATCATATTGGGGTTCAAGTTTGGGATAATGCCCTAATATGATCCCCAATATGTAATGCCCCAAAAATGCAACTTTCTCCAACCATAACTCACACTAAGAAAACATAGCCTACAACTTGTTCTTCCTAAGAGTTTCAAGGGTAGTTCTCAATTTCTCAGCATGTTCTTCCTCATTCCTCGAAGACACCAAAATGTCATCAATGAAAACAACTACAAACTTATCCAAGTACTCATGAAACACTCGGTTCATCAAGTCCATGAATATGGCTGGCGCATTGGTTAACCCAAAAGGCATGACTGTAAACTCATAATGCCTATACCGAGTTCTAAAGGCTGTTTTTGGAATGTCTTTATTTGCAACCTTCAACTGATGGTACCCTGACCTCAAATCAATCTTCGAAAACACACTTGCCCCATTCAGTTTGTTAAACAAGTCATCTATCCTAGGTAGAGGGTACTTATTCTTCACAGTCACATTATTCAACTCTCTGTAATCAATACATAGCCTCAAACTTCCATCCTTCTTTTTCACATATAAAACAGGTGCTCCGCAAGGTGATGCACTGGGCCTAATGAACCCCTTGTCTAACAACTCCTATAATTGAGCCTTTAGCTCACTCATCTCAGCCGGTGTCATTCTATAAGGTGCTTTTAAGATAGGTGCATCTCCTGGAACTAAGTCAATGGTAAACTCAACTTCCCCCTTAGGTGGCATTCCCGAATTCTCTTCAGTAAAGACATCTAAAAACTCATTCACAATGGGTATATCCTCCATCCGCCTACTCTCACTCATACACAAATCTTGAACATAGCAAAAGTACAATGGACATCCCTTATACACTAGCTTCTTAACCTTCAAAGAAAAATATAATCCCAAAACCCTTAGGCTTCCCTAAACGTCTATAGGACACTGTCTTACCCAAAGAATCACTCAGTTGCACCCTCTGCAATTCACAGTCTATCTTGGCCTTGTATGAACTCAGCCAATCCATCCCCGGAATTACATATAAGTCCCCTAGATTAAACTCAATAAGATTCGATGGAAAGATAGCTTCTCTTATTTTCAAAGGCAAGCCTTTGAATATTTTATTACAATGAACAAGTTTTCCTGTAGGCAGACTGACTGACACATCAACATGACTTGATTCAGTTAAGTTTAACTTGCACACAACAGAAGTAGAAATGAAAGAGTAAGTTGCTCCAGAGTTAAACAGAGTGTTAATAGAGACAGAATGAATAGAAAAAGTACCGGTAACTACATCCGAGGACCTCTTAGCTTCTCCCTTTCTCATCACAGATAAGCGCCTGGGAGTGTTGTTTCTTCCTTGGTAACCATTGTTGTTGTTGCCTGAGTCGTTGTTGTTGCCGTTGTCAGACCTGTTATTGTTGTTTCTACCATTTCCAAACTTCCCATTCTGACCATTTCCCTTATTCCCCTGGTTGTTGAAGTTGTTAGGCCTCTCTTGGGTGTTCCAACCATTACCACCATTTCCCTTTTGTTTCTGCTTGGTGTAACACTCATATTCTCTGTGCCCCTTTTCGTTGCAGAACCAGCATGTCACTAAATTCCCATCACAGTCTCTCCAAGGGTGGTTTCTCCTACACCTCCTATAGTGGTAGGTTCTCTCTCCATTGTTTGCATTAGAAGAAACTGTTAACATTTTGGTTACCCCTATCAAACGAGTTCCCATTCCTAGGCCTCTTAAAGTTACTGTGGTTCTCAGATTTCCCAAAGTCCTTCCTTTTCTCCCCAGCCTTAGCACTCACACTAGCACTTTTAGTATTTAGATGGTACAGGTGTGCAGCTTTCTCATATACCTTGTTAAGGGTTTTAAAAACTTTCTCAGCTAGGTCTTTCTGTAACTCATCAGTCAATCCCTACTCAAACCTCTGAGCCTTCTGTTCTTCAGTTGGTACAACCTCAGGAGCGAACCTAGAAAGGGTCATATACTTATTATAATACTCATAGATTGACATATTTCCCATTTCCAGGCTTATAAACTCTTAAGCCTTCTGTTTCTTCAGGAATGGAGGGTAAAACTTGTCCCTTAAAGAGGTCTTAAACACTTCCCATCCAAAGTTAGGTTTAGCCCTAACGATCACAGCATTGTCTCTCCACTAGATATCAGCTTCGTCCATAAGGTACATAGCGGCCTGGTCCACTTTCATACTTTCAGGATAATTGAGTGCCACGAACAGCTTGTCAAACTCTCGAATCTAGTTTTCTAGGAAAGTAGGGTCAGCACCTCCCTTAAAAACTAGTGGCCTAACCTGGGCCAGCTTCTTAAACATCTCTGCTTGGGGGTCGACTTGGTCTTCCCGATTTTTGTTCGGATTTTAAGCAAACAAACGAATAGCATCAGCTAAGGCAGCGTTCTCAGCTATTCTAGCTCTACGCCTTAAATAGAATAAATATGCACTCCAATTTAAATGAAACCCAAATACTATTCACACATATATATTCATTGAATCATAATATTAAATTTTGTCACATAAATTGGTTCAAAAGGGTACTTTGAGATTGCACCCCCTTGTCCCAAGCAAAACCGCACAATATAAATACGATTCATACGCAGGATTAAGTGAAGTTAAGAAAATAATTTCCCCATCTCGCGCCACTCTTACTAAATTTAATCATAGACAAAGAAATTCTCCCCAAAATTATATGATCACAAAAATTAAACTTGCTCTTACTCACAAATAAAAGTAAAATAAGGCTTTTAATAATAAAATAACAACTTCTTATTATAACTTAAATAAAGGTATCAATCCCAAATAATAACTCTGTAGCATTGGCTTCTTATTAAAATTAATCATCTAAATCATACTATAATGAGGTTCTAATAACCATTATCAATGGCAAATGCCTTATTCATGCTAACTCCACCCTAATAAAAAATCCTGAAGGTATCACATTGTCGTTCTTATCTTTCTTCTCATTATAATTATTAAATCAAAATCAGGATCATTTTCATCATATGAGTCTTCAATAATTACTACCTTGTAAGGCGGATTCGGATTCCTAGTAGTTCCCCTCCCAGCATTTGGATCTACAAGTGGTGGTTGTAGCCATTCAAGATCATCCTCATCTGGAAATTCAATAAGAAAATACTCATGGAAAATTCTATTGTATGTTTTAATGTTATGCTTTTTATTCTTTGTTGTCTTAAACTCATGTAAGCTCTGGTAATCTTCCTCATCAGGATTAGTTGGCGTAATAATCCTTTCCAAATTCTCCAGAGTATCTTTACATCGAGTATCATTCTCATCCTCAGACACGGCTATAGGGTTGTTCCTAGTACCATTCATGCTTTCAGACGTGATTACTGAGTCGCTCATCTCTTTTCTACGTCAACCCAACGCAACGAACATTCAAAAAGCATAACACAAGCATATCACAAAATAAATCAATTAGAACATTAAATACCACATGTTAAATAAATAAGAAAAATAACACTTCATGTGATAATTAAATGAAAAGATATGTATGAAATATGCATGTATTCCCTTCTTAAGTCTACCCAAAGCTCACCAAGTAGACAAAGTAAACTTCAAAATTATTTTAAATAAAATGGTTTAAAACATACTTAGTTTCAAATAAAAAAAATTAGTCTATAAAATTCAAAATTTCAACCATTAAATAGGCGTCTAAGTGATACTAAGCTAATTGGCTTTAGTGGTAATTAAATCTAACCTAAGCTCCCAGATACCACTTTATAACACCACAATAATTCTCTCTTTAAACCTGTGAGGACCCTGAACAGTATTCAAGAGAATTACTGGTGTGCTACCGCCACGTGTTCAAACGTTAAGGCTTTTTAGAAAATAGCAACGGAAAAAACTAAATCAATTATATATAAGTTTCAAAACCAATAACCAAAACAAAACTAAATCTTACAACTTGGAACCATTAAGGCCCTTATTCAAAACTCAAACCAATAGAAATAGTATGAAAGTAAAGTTGAGTTTAAATAACTTTATAAGTAAGTAACAATAAAAATAAGAAAAGCAATCAACACTCCACTCAAGATCCCACCATCTAGAAACGGATGCGCATGTGTAAGAACCTGTGGTTAATCTGCTCCCCAATATTACAAATGTAAAAATTGGATCGTCACACGGTCATTGAAAAGCGAAGGCCATGACCAAAGAAAGACACACAAAGCACGCAATCAACAAAACTGAGTACATACAAGCTGCAAAACATAAAAGAAATCCCTAACATGCTACTAATAATCAATCATCACACATCATTAGTTTATAGACTCGACACGTGACTCAACTATTTATTACTAAGACTCCATTAATTAATAGTAGGTAAATCATTATTTTTATTCATTGGATTACGCAATAGACAAGGTGTAGGGAATATTTCAAGCATTACCCCAAACTTAAACCCCACTGTGATCATACACTAAAGTACGGTGGCGTCCAAAGGGAAAGAAGATAGAGCAAAAGAGTTGCCAACAAGTTTTAGGAACTTGTAAACCGTTCACAAAGTTAAGGTTACACCCCTTAACAATCCAGGAGATCGTTAACTCCAATAGGTCTGGAACCATGACTGGTAGTTCGGGGATGAAGGTACAAATCCAACCTAAAAGAGATTGAACCTGCCCTAATAATAGGCCTCTACTTTATTCTGATCATACTCATGTGCGCTTTCTGACTAACATGCAATCATTAGGTTTAACCCTAAACCTGTTTATCTATGTTGGTTGAATTTAATGCACAAATAAAACTATTATTGGCAATCACTTGAATTATAATCAAATTACCCTAAACAAGATTATTAATTATCTTATTAAACGTGATTACAAGTACCAATTCCCTTTAAACATGCATAAAAGGTGTGATCAAGCAATAACAATAATATAATATCAAGCAACATAATAATAATCATAATTATTAGTTATAATCATAGTTGAAATAACAATCATATTAATTAAAATAATCATGTTAAAGCATAATAATATCAAGATCGATCCTAGGCATGATACTAACAAGATTAATAACAAACCTTAGCATGTCACTAAACATTAAAAATCAAAGTTTTAGCCCTAACATGATACTAACATGAATAATAGGAAAGAAAATAGGAAGCATCGCAGGAAACACAATTATCATATTTGATAATAGAAATTATAATTGTTACCCTAAACATGATACTAGGAAAATCAAAATGCCCTAACATGACACTAGGAATCATAATAACAACCTAGACATGATTTCTATATCATAAAAACAATGCAAACAATTAAAGCACTTACTTGGATGCCTCGTATCTCTTTCTAATAACATAATACACACGTTAGTAACTTCAAGAAAAATAATAATCAAACAATTAAATAATTGAAAGACATATTTGGGACCAAAACCTCAGAAATTAAAACCTTTCACGTCTAGGGCGAAGGCAACTTCGAATTTGGCTAGGTGTTTCTTGGTCTTGTGAATGCAGAATTTTGTAGAGAAAGCTAAAGAGAGAAGAAAAATTCTTGAAAACTAGAGAGAATAAGAAAACTAGAGAATTGATGCTAATTCTTGAGAATTGATGATATTTGATGATGGAAAACGGAGGTTTTAGGAGGCTATTTATAGAGAAAATCAGCCAAACGGATAGAAAAACAAATCAGAGTTTTAACGAGAATAAAACAGGTTAGTGCCAGATGCTGAACATTAGCGTCAGGCGCTAAGCCTAGCGTTAGGCGCCAAGCATTAGCGCCAGGCGCTAATCATTAATTTCATGCGTTTTCTTAATTTTGATAAAATTTAGCCGTACAGAAGGGCAAAATCGTATTTTCCTTAAAAAGACTCTTTTATTCTGATTAAAACTCCAAAAAGTCAACCAAAGTCAATTTATCAATGCTAATTGAATTAGGAATGAAAAGAACTTTCTAGAACAATCTAGAAAACTAAAATCAAATCTAATTGCATTAGGAATGATAAATCCATATTAGGCCCTCCTCTAGATCATTGGGCCGCATATAAGGACCAAACCAGGCCCAGTTCAGTAATTTGGCCATAACTTCCTCATTATTTATCGGAATTGGGCTTATAATATATCGTTGGAAATCTCTTTTCAAACCCATCCAACTACACCATTATTGGACATTTGCTATGGACCAAACCAAACTGGATTGACTGTTTTCTTAAAATAGGTTTTCAAAAATAGAGAGAAAAGAAAAGAATAAAAACTATCCACAACACTAGACTTTCCACACTTTCACTTCATTCGATTATGATTCGACGCGAAAGGTACTCATCACCGGGTTTGGTTTTGGGAAGACGCAAATGGGTGTCTACACAAGGTTGTCAAACCCACGCTCCATTTGGAACATCAATAAAAGAAAAACCCCATGCCTCCTTTCGGAAACATCAATAAACATCCAACAGCCACGGGCTCGACTCCGTGACCGTAGTTAGTATGAGATCTTATCTAACTCCTAGTTTTGAAAAGTATTTGAAATAAGAGACTCGTAGATCAGACGGCCTCGAGAAAAGTGCACGGCTAATATCCCGTGTACCCCAACCCCTGATTGTCATTACTCCAAATGTGCATCAATCCAGAGTTTTATTGCTCATCCATCTTGCACTTTACGTGATTTACAAGTTTAGACTTGGTGATGACTCATTTGCATAACAATACAAACATTCCAATAACAATTCAATCAAGCAAGGCAAGCTCCCAATTCCAATTCTTCATTTATTAGTGACAAACAACATTTATTATTTAATCCTTTAACTACCTCGGTGTATAAACACCTTGAGTGCATAAGGCACCCCACAAACTTAACATCGTTATATAAGACTTAAATTCTTCCTTTACTCATCTTGTTTGCATAATCATGAATGAGTAATAATTAATCATTTCACCAATCACATACCTTTGCCTCTAAGCGCACCTTGCATAATTAGAGCACAAACAATACTTGCAATATAAAATAGTGCACGTCATGCGAAATTCACAATGTATAACCAAACAATTTAACCCAGTCATCCCTATACATGATACTAAGTTCTCGATCCGTCTTTAAACATGCTCCTAAAAGAAAAGTTTCGTAACTTGTACGTACCTTGTGTAAACAATTTGGTTGGCCACTTTAAAACTAGAAGTCGCCTTCTACAAAGTCCTCTCCTAAACCAAACAATGAGAAATAAATCAATACCCAAGCAAATAAATTTACAGCAATACTAAACCACTTTAAACCTTTTAAATCATCAAAATAAAGCTTTTAAATTGTTCCCCTTAGTCAATAATAATAATATAACATCCCAACTATAAGTTTATATGTTAAAATCATGAAAATATAGCGTATAATATAAGATTACAGCAAGTTTAACTTACTAACATATGCTGAAAATTTGTTTTATTAATAGTTTTTGCAATTCAAATGATCTATACTTATCATATTGCATAAATAGTTGTTTTTTTTTTTTTGGTAAGTAAAGATTTTATTACCAAAATGGAAAATTACAACTTACAAAGAGCTAAGCTGTAACACCCTAAACACCACAGAACCCAACAGGGCCACACAACACAAAAATCAGAAACTAGTTCCAACCTAGCCACCTTCGAAGAAGGGTTCTAGGAAGAACCAGAACAACCAGGTGGACTCAGGGACTTAGGCACCTTCTAGGAAGGGTACTAAGCACAGGGACCAGGACAACACAACTAAACAGAATAAAGCATATATCTATCAGAGCTATTACATCTGCAAGCAACAAGAAAAATAATCTCCCTAATTAACTCAGATGTTGATTTACAGCTTCCTGTAAACATTAGAGCATTCCTCTACAGCCATATAGAATAGACAGTCTCAGAGAAACACATCACAATAAGTCTGCTCCTAACATCAGTTTTCCTGCAGCACTTTGCAATCCAGTGCAGCTCATCAGCAAAGCTAGACACCTGCCTAGGGAAACCCAGGATTTGCAGCATTGAAGTCCATATCTCATTTGAATACCTGCATTCAAAGAACAAATGGTTCACACTTTCATTTGCACCAGCACAAAAGAAATAACAAGGGTCACAGGGAATCTGCCAGATTAAAAGCCTGTGTTTAGTGACTAATCTTCCCAAAATAGCAAGCCAAGTGATGAAAATACTCTTTGGGGAAGCTTGATTGTTGCAAGTGATTCTCTTCCAGGGAACTTTAGGACCCTGAGACTTAATGATACTGTACAGTTTGATTTGCATCTTGCCATTGACAGTAACATTATCCCATCCCCCAATATCATTCACAACCTCTTTACAGGCAAGGATCTTTTTCAAAATCCAAGAAGCCTTGTTAGGAATAGAAGCTGTCCAAAAAGTCTTACCTGTAAAATAGTAGATGTGAACCCATTTAACCCAAAGGGTATCAGATTTGTTAGCAAGGTCCCAAAGCACCTTAGTAATGGCAGCTTTGTTCCAGGCTTCTAAGGAAACCAAGTTTCAACCACCACAAGACTTAGGAAGACACATAAAGCTCCAAGCAACAAGAGATTTCTTTGTGGGGTTACCCTTCCCAGTCCATAAAAAGCATCTGAACCTAGAATCCATTTCTTTAATGATTTTCTTTAGGAGAATAAAGATCTGAGCCCAATAAGCTTGCACCCCAAAAAGAACACTTTTAATTAACTGTAATCTACCAGCATAAGATAAATGCTTAGCAGCCCAAGTATCAATCCTGCCTGTAATCTTCTCAATCAAAGGCCTGCACTCAGCAATGGTGAGTTTCTTGGATGAAAGAGGAACACCAAGGTACTTAAAAGGAAGAGTACCATTAGCCATTCCCAAAACCTCCTGAAGCACACATCTATCTTGATCAAGAATACCCCCAAAATAAGCATCACTTTTATCTAGATTTGCAGCTAAACCAGAAGCACTAGAAAACTTCTGAAAAGCCTCAAATAAGAGCTTAATAGGACCCGGATCAGCCCTAGCAAAAAGTAAAAGGTCATCTGCAAACATCAAATGAGTTATCCCAAGTCTCTCACACCTAGGATGAAAATTAAAATCTGGATCCTTAGTCATATTCTGCAAACATCTAGACAAATATTCCATACACAAAGCAAAAAGGAAAGGTGACATAGGATCACCTTGCCTCAATCCCTTCTTTGCTTGAAAAGGAACAGTAGGGTAGCCATTGATCATAACTGAATAAGAAACAGAAGTTATACAACCCATAATCCAGGTTATGACCTTGTTAGGAAAACCCAATTCACCAAGCATAGTCTCAAGAAATCCCCATTCAACTGAATCATAAGCTTTTCTGAGATCAATTTTCAACATACATCTAGGGGTAACAAATTTGTGGGTGTAACCTATGATCAACTCAGTAGCAAGGAGAATGTTGTCCCCAATATGTTTACCAGGAATGAACCCAGCCTGAGCATCATTAACAATAGAACCCACCACCCTTGCCAACCTAGCAGTTATAACCTTTGAGATCAGTTTATAAACAAGAGTGCAGCAAGCAATAGGCCTATACTCTTTAACATAAGAAGGATTCTGAACCTTTGGGACCAGAGTAAGAGTAGTACAACTCTAGGATTTTTCAAGGATACCAGTGTCAAAGAAATCAAGAACAGCCCTGTAAACATCAAATTTCACCTGGTTCCAAGCTTGTTTAGAGAAAACAGCATTGAACCCATCAATTCCGGGAGCTTTGTCATCTCCTATACTAGCTAAAGCTTGGTCAATTTCAGCATGAGAAATAGGAGCAGAAAGAACATCAATGTCATCAGAAGAAAGCTGCTTCCCTGCCCTAACAATAGCAACATCAACAGCTGGAAGAACGCTAGCAGCAGTTCCTAAAAGATTCTGATAAAATTTAAGAATTTCAGCTTGAACTAAATCTGGATCCTTCAACATAACATCATCACTATTATAGATAGAATCAATTCTATTTCTGCTCTGTCTATGCTTAATCATAGAAAAGAAGTAATGATTGTTAGAATCTCCAAGTTTGATCCAGTCAACTCTTGACTTTTGTTTTAAGATACTTTCATAAGTATCCATCCAATACTTCACTTTTTCAATTCCAGTAGCTTCCTGATTCTGAAGGCAAACATTAGTAAAGTCCTCAGCCAGCTGAGTTTGAACCTCAGCAAGGTGAGATTTAGTAGCTTCCAATTTGTCAGTAATCTTAGTGAAATGATTAGTATTTAACTCCTTAAGCCCACACTTAACAGATTTCAATTTCTTCCAGACTTGCAGCATAGAGTTACCAGAAACATTAACATTCCAATGAGAAGCCACAACTTCCTGGAAACCCTTATGAGAAGCAAGACAATTCAGGAATCTAAAGGGTTTGCCCTTGCTAGTAACAAAATGAACCAAATCTACCAAGACCATAAGCCATCATCCAAGCTTCATTAACTAAACCCCTATCAATCCTGGTAGCAATCCTATCTTGCCCATGACCTTTATTATTCCAAGAGTAAAAGAACCCTTTACTTTTAATTTCAACAAGATCCAAGTCATGAACAAAGTGCTGGAAATCCTTAACCTCATAGCCAGTAACTAGATTCCCATTAAATCTATCATGAGAATACAAGATAGAGTTGAAATCACCAATACAGAGCCAAGGTAATTGGATATTACCCAAACCTTTGATACCAGTCCAAAGAGGAACTCTATGTTGAATAGAGTGCAATCCATAGACAAAGGTACAAGCAATTTGATGCTGTAAATCCTTAGTAGAAATAATAGCGTGAACAAACTGCTCAAAAACAGTTACAATATCCAAAGAAATAGCATCAGGTTTCCAGCCAACCCAAATTCTACCCTTAGCAGAGAAAGAGTAGTTGCAAATCCACTCCCAGGCTTTGCCAAACTTCTTTCTCAGAGAGTCAAATTTATGAAGCTTGACTTTAGTTTCTAAAATAGCAATAACATCAATAGAGTATTCTCTAAGTAACTGCTTAACAGCAGTCACTTTATTGGGATCATTAAGACCCCTAATGTTCCAGGATGTAATAATCATAAGACCAGAGGGGAATTACCATCACCCCCGCTAGGAATTATTTCAGCAATTTCATCTTCTAGTAAAGCAGAGTAAGCATTATTAGTTCTAGGCAAATTCTGATGAATATCAGCAACATGAGACCTAGCCCTTTTACTTACCACTCTCCAATCAGCATCAGAATAAGCAGCAAAAGAGGTATGATCAGGAGTAATAGCAGGCTGGAGATCATTAGCTTGATCCTTCCCTTGACCCTGTGCAGGAACCACATTTGATGCAGGGACTGCAGCAGGTTGTTTCTGAACCCAAACCTTTTATTGTGGGGGTTTAACTGGCTGAGACACAGCTTGTTTAGTTGTAGGCTTAGCCTTAGGAGCAGTACAATCATGCCCCACTTTATCACACTTCTTACAGATGGGTGGAGACCATTCAAATTGCACTTTTAATTCAAGAACTTCACTCATAGGGCTTTCAACAGTCACACTATAAGGCAAAGGTCTAGTTATATCAACTTCTATGAGCACTCTAGCAAAAGAAACCTTGAGTTGCCTAGATGTACACTCATCAGCACACAAGGGCACTCCAATTGTACTACCAATTCTACTTAAAGTATCAGCACCCCAACAATTGAGAGGCAAATTTGGAAATCTAACCCATAATGGCACAGTTCTAAGTATTTCAGCTTGAAAATTAAATTTATTAGTCCATGGTTTAACAATAGCAGGCTTATTATTAAACATATGAGGCCTTGAACTTAGAACAGCATTCTTATCATCACTTGAACACAGATTGATTATAAAATAACCATCATCATGCCAAAAAATCTCAGGTTTAGCAAAATTACTCTAGTTTTGGGCAATGAATTTATGAACAGCTATAATTGCATTGCACCACTTAGAGTTACCTGCCGCAATCTCCTCTGCTCGGATTTGAGCTACAGGCTTGCCACTTTTCAAAATAGGCACCACAAAGTTAAGAGCAGCACCCTTAGCAGCCAGTTTACCAAGAAACAGATTCGACCAATTCTCAGAGTTCTTAGCCTGATTTGATGATCCAGGGTGTTCAGGGTGACATGCAGACCCAGAAACAGTCGGAGTTGCAGCATTTGGTTGCACAGCCGTGGTATCAGGCAATGGAACAGTAACCGGGGAAACCCTAGGTACCACTTCATTGGATTTCTGCAACTGAGCACCAGCAAATGAAGCCTCAAGGATTTTCAATTCAGCCTTAGTGATCCTTCCTCCTGATTGATGAACAAGATGAGCTGGTGGAGAAACCAGCTCAGTTTCATCTTCAACCTCCGGAATGGTGTTCACATTCAAGTTCTTCAATCGATTAAGATCAGTAGGAGTGAGAGATCCAAAAGCATAAATAGTTGTTTAAAACATATAGAAGAATTCTAAAACATTATTTTTGGCTCAAAACTAATAAAAGTCGGATTATATAAAATCTGGAAAATAATTAAAATATAAGTTTCAAAATTTTGAAGATCTACATTCATAATTCAATAGTTAGGATAGTGTATTGCACATTAAACCTTAAAACCCTTCAAATAAACAACATAAAACTCCAATTTCACCAAATATATAATCTAAAAATTAATTTTAAGTATAAAATTGTGGGTTTTGTCATTATGAAATCATAGTATTGATAATTAACTTGCTTAACACGTTTTTAGACTCTAAACCATGAAAAATTAACATTTAAACCCTAAATTATACATAACATAAAATCTGAAATTTTGTATCATAAATTAAACATGATAAAACTTATAAATTCATAATCTTTTATAATCTAAACATACTATTAAACCATAATAATATAATTTAGAACAAAATTTTAATTGAAGGTTGAAACTTTAAAAAATTTAATTAAGATAATAAATCAATAAAAAGAAACAAAGGAAGAGAGGAAGAAGAGGGGCGAACGGCGGCTGTAAGGTGGTGCGTCGGGTGGTCGGAGGTGCGGCTGGCGGTGGTGGTGGTGCATCTCGAGCAGCAGCAGCAGCTACAAGTTTTTTTTTTTGTTGTTGTGTGCGTGAAAGAGGAGAAGGGAGCATGAGGGTTTTTATTATTTTGTTTTCACGTGAAAGAAGGGGAGAGAATTGAGGGGGAATAAGGTGGGTTTAAGGGTTTATGTTTTTGTAAAAGTATGGGCTTAACTTTCCAAATCCAAGTAGAATTAGGATTGTTGTTTGGGCTTGAGTAAGTTAGTGTGTTAGGCCACTAAACTTAAAAGGGGATTTTGATTTGAACCAAAAACTTAATAGTTTTAGTTTAATAATAATGAAAATCTTATTACTTTACATCAAATTAACTCATACTTATAAAATCAAAAATAAAAATATTTGTATAAATAATAAATAAATACATTATAATTAAGTTGAAAATATGTGGGATTACAAACCATCTCCAACAATTATCCACGTCGCACCGAGAAACCCAAAACAGGCCAGGTGTACTCTCCAACGCTTCACACATCACGCAACAGGCTAATTACAAAGAAGAACCTATGTGGGGTTTAAATTTAAACCAAGGGCAGTATGGGTATAGCACTGTAGATAAGCTACAGTACCACTTCTCACTTTTTAAAGGGTTTAGGATTTATCTTTCATTTTTTTTAGGTGGTATACACACACACACACACACACACACACACACACACACACACACACACACACACACACACACACACACACATATATATATATATGTATATATATATGGGTATAACACTGTAGATAAACTACAGTACCACTTCCCACTTTTTAAAGGGTTTAGGATATATATATATATATATATATATATATATATATGGGTATAACACTGTAGATAAACTACAGTACCACTTCCCACTTTTTAAAGGGTTTAGGATATATCTTTCATTTTTTTAGGTGATATATATATATATATATATATATATATATATATATATATATATATATATATATATATATATATATATATATTGACAAGTATTTGATATATATTATAACTATCTTATTAGGTAATTTTTTATTTTTCAAAAATGATTACATATAAAAATAATGTTATTACTAAGATAGTAAGATATCTATGATATTATCATTTACATAAATCTTTTAATTGTTTGTTGTACAAAATTCCCATCACTTTAGTTTCAACTTATACCATCAAAATAGTATTCAATGCTTTAATTATGCATAGTGTTTAGGGTATTTTTACCCTGCCACGTGGCCCAATCAGAGGGTGACACGTGTCAGCCTCGGATTGGTCCAAAATGGACCAATCCCTACTTGACACGTGTCATTCCAGAAATAAAGGGAAAAAGGCGGCCTTCAGGCCCAAATCCCGAGAACGCCGGAAAACGGCGCAGCCCATTAATGATTAGGGTTCAGTGACCTAATCAGGGCAATTCCCAAAGACCCTATAAATAGGGAGATGTCTCTCATTTTGAGGGCACGTTTTACCATTTAATATACCTGCATTCTCTTACATCATAGAGACACCTGAGCTTGGAATCCGAGCAGATACCCACCTAAATTTCCGTACTCTTTATTCCTTTTCAAGTTACTAACTTGACCGTCGGAGGCGGAGTTCCAACCACCCGGAGTCTCCGTTATTTTGCAGGTGCAGCTCAAGCCGGATCAGTCTTCGTGACGTAACTCTCCCGAGGGACAAAAACACCCAAAACATTTGGCGCCGTCTGTGGGGAGAGTACCTCGAAGATGGTTCAAGAGTCTGTACCTCCTAACCGTCTGGGCGAAGACCCAGAAGTCTTTACAGACCATGAGGAGGATGAGGATCCTCATGTCGAAACCTCCACAGCCGAAGACGGCTCTCTCAGAGTCAAGCGCATCCGGCCCAGAGAGACTCTGGAGTGGGGCGCCTCCTAGGCGGGTCCGAGCAGACCCACTGGGCAGCCGGAAGGGGCAACCCAAACGGCAGCTGGATCAGCCCCTGTCACCCGAGACAAACTCATGAGGTTCATGACGAGTTGCAAGGGTGAAATTACAGAGCTGATCACCAAAAGCCGGGCTGGACCAAGTAAAGATCAGTCGGCGAAGAAGACTCCTCCAAAGAAGGAGAAGTCAGTCAGAAACCGGCAGCCCACTCCTCATCCAAAGGAGAAGGCAGCCGGGACCATTGATTGGTCGAAAATTCTCCTTCCTGGGAGGAACACAAATAACACTCGCCGGACCAAACAGCCGGTGAGAAGTAAAAAATCAACTCTTGATGCCCGGGAGATTATTAACCGGAAGAGAAACCAATCGCTGTCTGAGTCGGCTTCAACGTCGAACTTTCCAGACAACTTCAACAACATCTCTGCAGGGAGTGCACCCTCCTTGCATGAGAGCCAGACAGGCAGTAATACCGTCCACTCTGGCCCTCATATGATCGGAGCTGTACCGTATGTGCCTACTTAGGCTTACGGACAGTATTCTCCTCACTTCATGCAGCCGGCCTTCTTTGGGGGTCAGGCGGCATACCCAAATGTCTAGCCACTGGACTGGCAGCTTCGTCTGCTGCGCCTGGGTGAACAACCTTCTGCGTTCACTCGGAAGATAACCAAGGCGGCTCAGCCGGCCAAGGTTAAGAACGTGTTGGTTGGTACCTATGATGGTACCACCAATCCGGAAGATCACCTCATGGCTTACACCAATCTCATGTACTTGCAGGGGTTGGATGATGCCACTTGGTATCGGTGTTTCCCGGCTACATTGAAGGGCATTGCCCAACAATGGTTTGGCAATTTGCCAGCCGGGTCCATCGATAGCTTCAAGAAGCTCGCCTTCCTGTTTGCTTCTAACTTCTCAATGAACATCCCTGCTAAGAAAACGAGCCTTGATTTTAGCACTGTTAAGCAGGGAGAGAGAGAAGGGCTGCGCTCATATGTCAGGCGGTTCAATCTGATAAGAATTCAGATTCAAGGACTGTCTGACGAGGTAGCTTTTACAGACTTTTTCAAGGGTCTGAGAGACGGGTCGACTTTTAAGTTCGACCTTGTCAGAAAAGGGGCTTTCACCTTACAGGCGGCCCTGAGGGAGGCGGAAAGCTACATTCAAGCTATCGACCTCTGCTCGCCTGGTAGCCAGTCGGACTCAAAGAAGTCCGACAAACAGAAAGACAGTCGGTCAACTCAGCCGGCCAAAAACAAAGAAGAGAGCAAGAAAAGAAAAGAAGTCTGGGCGGTTACTGACTCTGACCAGCCATCCTAGAAGAAAAAGAAAGAATTTAAACCGTACGTCCCCAAGTACGAGTTTAATAAAGACTGCAACTCCATCCTCATGGAGGTAAAGGACCGGTTGTCCATTGAGAAGCCAAATCCTATGAAGAGTTCTGTCCAGTCACGGAACAAGAATAAATTATGGCAGTTCCATGAGGAGGTCGGCCATGACACCAACGACTGCTTCAGTCTTCAGCGTGCATTGGACCGTCTGGCTGACAAAGGGCTGCTGAAGTCCTACATTTCTAAGTCCCCAGCCGGGGCAAAAAAGAAAAACAAGGGTCAGTCCTCCAAGACTACCCCCCAGCCTGCTAGTAGCTCATATACCGACAAGGAGTCGGTCTACACTATAGCAGGCGGGTTCTCATGTGGTGGCCCTACCATCCGGGGCACCAAGAGCCATCTTCGAAAGATGGACAAAGATGATGATGAGCAGGCGTCTGCCAGCTCCTCCTTCCCAGACGTTTTGATCACTGAGAAGGATATGGGCAGCGTCCGCCGCCCGCATGATGACCCGGTGGTCATTGAATGTAAGGTTGCCAACCAGCTGGTTGGACGGATCCTTATAGACACCGGCAGCTCATCAGACATCATCAGCCTCCGGTGCCTGCAAAAACTGAAATACAATGTCAGCAGCATGCACCCGGTCACCCACCCCTTGGTTGGTTTTGGGGGTGGGATGGTCTACCCTGCCGGTAGAATTGACTTACCCATCCGGCTGGGGGAGAAAGGCCAGGGACGACATATTGTCGTCAGATTCATGGTCGTTGAGGAGTTGACGCATACAACATCATTCTTGGAAGGCCCACCCTCAACGTAGCCAAGGCAGTAATCATCCCGTCCCTCATGCTCATCAAGTATGAGAGGGATGACGGCTCTGTTGGTTCCTTGAATGGGGATCAGAAGACGGCCCGAGAGTGCTATCTCTCAGCCGTCCGAGATACTGTGGCCCCAGGCGGCCAGGAACCAATAGACCTTGACAATGTCAAGGATGCCGACCCAGCTCCTGCCTCACCAACAGCCGGAAAGAAAAGAAAGGCACCTCTGCTGGTGGAGGTGAAGAAAGAGAAAAAATAGCAATCACTGACCGGTGAACGGTCAGATGAGCTCCGTCTCCAACCGGCTGGCGAAAGCATTGATCTCGTTCTGGATGACAGCCGTCCAAAACGTACTGTTAAGGTTGGGACGGTTGCTCATGCTACCTTGGGTGCAAGCTTGCACCTTCTGCTGAAGGAATTCAAAGACATTTTTGCCTTTGAAGTGGAGGAGATGTCAGGCGTTAGCCCGGATCTTGCTGTCCACAAACTCGCCGTGGACCCCAAATAGAAGCCCATCCGGCAAAAGAAAAGAAACCACGGCGAGGAAAGAAGTCAGGCGGCAGCTGCCGAAGTCAAAAAGCTGCTAGACGCCAGGTTCATTCGGCCTTGTAATTTTCCCGACTGGGTAGCCAATGTGGTCCTTGTTAAGAAACCGAATGGGACCTGGCGCATGTGTGTTGATTACACAGACCTCAACAAGGCGTGTCCAAAGGACAGTTACCCGCTTCCAAAGATCGACAGTCTGGTCGATTCTACAGCCGGTCACGCCTTGATGAGCTTTATGGATGCCTACTCCGGCTTCCATCAGATACCCCTGTGGAAGAAAGATCAAGAGAAGACGACCTTCGTCACTGATCAGGGGTTATTCTGTTATACTGTGATGTCGTTTGGCTTGAAAAATGCGCCTGCGACTTTCCAACGGATGATTAATACGGTCTTCATTAATCAGATTGGGAGGAATGTGGAGGCGTACATTGATGACATGATAGTCAAATCCAAGCTACAGATGGATCACCTTGCTGATCTCCGAGAAACATTCACCACCCTCAGGCGGCATAAGGTTATGTTAAATCCTAAGAAATGCGTCTTTGGTGTTGAGTCTGGGAAGTTTCTCGGATTCCTGATTGATCAAAGGGGGATAGAGGCTAACCCCGAAAAGATACAGGCGGTGATTGACATGAAGTCACCCCGCTCTGTCAAGGTAGTTCAGAGACTCACCGGTTGTCTGGCCCCCTTGGGGAGGTTCCTCAGCCGGTCAGGCGACAAATGCCTCTACTTCTTCCAAGAAATCAGGAAGAAGACTAGATTTGAATGGGGGGATGATGCTGAGGCGGCGTTTCAGAGGTTGAAAGACCATTTACATTCTCTGCCTAGGCTGGTCAGTCCTTTGCCTAGGGAGACGTTGTACATGTATTTAGCCGTCTTAGACCATGCCCTCAGTGTCGTTCTCCTTGCTGAGCGAGATGGCGTGCAGCTCCCGATTTACTTCATTAACCATGTTCTTAAAATTGCTGAACTCCGGTACCCCATGGTTGAAAATTTTGGCCTCTCTTTGTATATGGAATTCAAAAAATTAAAGCCTTACTTTTTGGCACATCCGGTGGTGATCTACACGTACCAGCCACTCAAGCGGCCAATGTCTACCTTGGACTCATTCGGGAGAATGTTGAAATGGGCTATTGAAATGCAGAGCCTTGAAATCACTTACGAACCAAGAAAGGCAGTGAAAGGTCAGGCGTTCGCCGACTTCATTGTTGAAATGACTCGTTCGGTGGCTCCGGATAATCTTGATCAGGTTTGGAAAGTGTACGTAGACGGGAGCTCTACAAAGAACGGCTGTGGTGCAAGCGTAATCTATGAGTCTCCTGAAGGAGACAGATTTGAATATGCACTACGCTTCAAGTTTCAGGCCTCTAACAATGAGGCGGAATATGAAGCCCTGCTAGCCGGCATACGCATGTGTAAGGCGGCAGGGGCCATGAAAATTGACGCCTACTCTGATTCTCAATTGGTCGTTAGCCAGTATGAGGGAAGTTATGAGGCTACCCATCCGGCTATGATCAAAATCTTCAGGCAGTCAAAGAAGAGGCCGGGGCACTTGAGGAATTCCGACTGAATCAGGTGCCTAGGTCTGAAAACAATCAGGCGGATGCATTGTCAAAACTTGCATCTTCCGCCTGCCATGATACGCCTCGGTCTGTCTTTTAGGAAGTTCTGGAAAAGAGAAGCATCTATGAAGATCCCATTGGAGTTCTAGACCGAAGCTCTACCTGGATGGATGGCATCCGGGCTTATCTTTCAGACGGCACCCTTCCTGATTCGCCACAGGAAGCAGCCGTCCTGAAGAAGCGAGCTGCAAGCTTTGAGTTGAGAAATGGAGAACTCTTCAAGGCAGGGTTTCTTAAACCTCTGTTGAAGTGTGTCACCCCAGAAAAGGGGAGGGAAGTTCTTGAAGACTTGCACTCGGGATTCTGTGCCTCTCACATAGGCGGCAGGTCCCTAGCCGTCAGAGCCAGACGACATTACTTTTGGCCCACTCTTGAGGCAGACGCCAAGGGATTGGTGAAAAAATGTGACAAGTGTCAAAAGTTTGGCAAACTTATTCATCGTCCGGCTACTGATCTAACGGCCATCCACAGCCCAATCCCGTTTGCAAAATGGGGCATGGACATCCTAGGTCCTTACACGCCTGCTCCAGGCGGAAAGCGCTATATCTTAGTGGCTGTGGATTATTTCATTAAGTGGGTTGAGGCGGAGGCGGTTAAAAATATCAAGACCTCAGACGTAATTTCCTTCATCTGGAAGAATGTTATCACCCGGTACGGGGTGCCCATGTCTATGGTGTTTGATAATGGTCCCCAGTTTGAGACGCCTCAGCTAAAAACTTGGTTGGGAGATCAGGGGATCTCAAGATATTTTGCATCTGTTGGCCGGCCCCAAGCAAACGACCAAGTTGAAGCTTTCAACAAACTCATCTCAGACGGCATTAAAAAGAAAATAGAAAGAGCCGGTGGCTTATGGGCAGAAGAATTAATCCATGTCCTATGGGCCATCCGGACAACAGCGAAAGGGGCAACCGGTGAAACCCCATTTCTCATGGTTTACGGTGCTGAAGCCGTCTTGCCCATCGAACGTTACGAGCCGACTCTTAGAGTCATGCTGTATGATGAAGAGGCAAACTGGGAAGCAATGCGCCTGGCATTGGATTCACTCCCAGAACGCAGGGGCAATGCCGCCTTGCGTCATGAGATTTATCGTCTGAGAATGACTAGAGCCTACAACAAAAAAGTACACAAGCGTCCTTTGAAAGTTGACGACTTAGTGTTACGAAAAATGGAGGCAACCGGTAGGGCCAATGAGTTAGGAAAGCTAACACCAAATTGGGAAGGCCCCTACCGGATCTATGAAGAAGTAAGGGACGGCACCTACCGCCTGGAAACCCCAGACGGCAGGCGCCTGCCTAGAACTTGGAATGTAGAAAATTTGAAAAAGTACTACTTCTGAGAGAAAATTTTTGTAAACAAATGAACTAATCAATGAAATCAGACTTTGTTTGCAAATTGTGTTATTTTTTGATTCTCCATCCGGGTAAGACCCAGGCGGGCTCTCTTTTATCCAACTAGGTTTGATACTTAGTAAAGGTTACGTTAGTTGGACTGCCTGAGTAATACTCAAATCCCTTGTTTATTAGGTTTGATACCGCCTGATTATCCGCCTGGGTAATACCCAGACTCACCCGTTTGTCTAAAAAACTAAGTTCGATACTTAGTGTAAATTCAATACTGATTAAAAACTAAGCACAAAAACGTTTAGTGGCTACACAACCGGTCTCAAACAAGACCAGAGGCTAAAATGGCCGGATGGTTGCTCATTTTATAAAATCGCCTGTCCCAACATGGACAAAGGTGTCCGGCGACACCCCTCCGGGTGCAATCGTCGCAGAGAACAGATTATCTGTCGGTTCTATGTATCCATGCAGACGG
The DNA here is from genome assembly GCF_948465745.1 of Chenopodium album. NCBI lineage: Eukaryota > Viridiplantae > Streptophyta > Magnoliopsida > Caryophyllales > Amaranthaceae > Chenopodium > Chenopodium album. The sequence goes on along the minus strand of NC_137841.1, from coordinate 37,966,370 downwards.
CAAAAATTGAACGACCAAATTGGTCAACTCATAGCCGTCTGACCAAAATAACCTACGAAGAACGAATAAGTTCCTAGATACCGGATGCCCATAGGCATCAGTCGGTCACCGGCTGAAGTACTCACTTAGGTTGTTTATTCCAAAAATTGCACCTCTCACCCCAACTGGGGCAAAAGAGTTCAATGGCTATGAATTCTCTACCAAGACGGGCATACGCCGTCTGTGTAGTGACCGAAACGCCTGTTGGTGTACGGCTGTGCACTTGGTTTGGGGAAATCACTACTGTGATTGATTGACTTACAAACATATCATGCTCTTCGCAGCATCAGACGTTTTCAAGTCAATCAACCAGCTCCACTTGAAACCAATCACACAGCCGTCCAGGGGCAAGGACAGCCAGACTATTGACTAGTAAGGCAAGAAACCGCCGCATGCTTTTGACAAGTTAGGCAAAAATAAAAATTTGCAAAAAACAAAAATTCAAATGCAAAATGATCAAAACCGACTTAGTCGGTGCAATTCATAAAGTCCACCCAACCAAACGGTTGTAGTGGATTAAAATGTTAACCGGACCCCGTCCGGGAGAGAAAGAAATTGTTAATTAACACGGCTCCATAGCCGGTAAATACAAGGATACTCGGCACGCAGGCCAGAAAAAGCAAGTTTTGGCATATAGCCGCTGAATAAAAAGAATTAAAAGAAAGCAAAGATTGGCATACTGCCGCTGAGGGGTCACTTATGGCCTGCAAACGGAGCCTCCTGGTCCTCCCCCTTCTCCTCATCATCTGAGAGAATTTGGTGCGCTTCACCAGGACCAGGAAGCTCAGGCGCGGTCGGCTCATTGTTGTTGAGCCAGGCTTCAAAGGAGGCAGGCTCTGGCTCGCCTTGCTCTCTCAAGTACACCACGTACTCGGCATAGCTGTGCGCCATTGTCCAGATGCTATAATCCGCGTCTGGGTACAAGGCAGCCCAAGCAATCTTCATACGGGCGTCGTTGTCAGCATCACTCTCAGCAACAAGGCGGTTTTGCTCCGCCTCCAGGGTTGCTGCAAAGTTTTTCTGAGCTTGAGCAGCATCCTTCTCCAGCCTCTCAACCTTGGTCTTCAGTTTGCCAAGGTCCGCCTGGGCTTCCTTGAGCGCCTAAGCAGCCTTTTTGGCGTTTTCGTCCGCCTTCTTCTGCGCCTCCTCCGCCCCCTTCTTGGCCGTCTCAGCGTCCGTAGCCCGCTGGTCGGCCGCCTTCAGATCTAGCTCCAGCTGCTGGATTTGAGACGCCTGTATCATAATTATTGCTTTAGTTTCAAGTTCATTTACGATAGTCGAGTGTAAAGAAATATTATCAGCGTCTATGGCAGACTTCTTGGCCCTTTTTACCTCTTCCCGTTTGCGGGAATAAGGACATTTGAGCCCGTCCACCCGCAGCATGGCCTGCAAAAAAGCAGGTGGTATAAGAATTGCAGGCGGGATAAAACACTTGGAAAAATAAAATTGAATTGACAAGTTTCTTACCTCAGCCAGAAGGGATAGAATGCGTTCAAGATTGAACGTCTCTATCCCAGGGATATTGTCCTTATCCCTCTTCCGGACGGCTTCCAGCATGGCCTTGGCGTGCTTCTGGACGTCTGGCCAGCGGGGAGATTGATCTACACCACAATCAATACGTGATGAGTGCGAAACTAAGGCAGCACCTATTTGTTGCCGACCGTCTGAGGATGACGTCTGTTGGGAGTGGGATTTCACCCGTAAAGGCCACCCCAGCTCAAGCGGGGATTCAAAAGGGTTCTTACCTTCAGAGCCGGCCAAGCGGGAACCGCTTGCAGGCGTGGTGAACCCCACGGCTGCTGATAAGGGCTTGACAAGATCAAGGCCTAGGCTGCCGCCTACCTTCTCGAGTCGCCCCGATACCCGTATCGTCTTAGACCCGGGTGAGGCTCCAGGAGTTGACGCAGAGGCGGACTTTTTTATTTTGTTGAGAACGGCTGGGGCGTCCTCTCTAGCCCGTTTGAGATTCTTCTCAAACGATTTCCCAACTTCTCCCCCCTGCGAAAATAAACAAGTCAAAGTTAGTATCCGGGCAAGATGGTTTTTAAAATAAACTTAAGAAAGGGTCAGGCGCTCAATACCTTGGCCCTGAGCTCGGCCGCAGCTTTCTCCGCAAGATCTTTGCGGATGGTCGCAGAAGACCGCTTGGGAGTTTTCTCCTACTGCAACATGTTTAGTGCTTCTTCTGCAAAAAGAAAGAGATTGGTCAAAATCATAAATCAATTCCGATAGAAAAATACTACAGACGGTGTGAACTCAGGCGCATACGTTTATTAAACATGTGCCCTAGCCCGCAGGCAGCCAGGAAACATTCATCCCTGAACCAGGCGCTCTTGGGAATCCAATTCTTAGGGACTTTTATTGTTTCCCCGGTTGACAGAGTTGCGTCTGTGAGGCCGAAAAATTCTGCCTCGATTATTTTGTCAAAGTCTTCCTCCGGGATCCGGGGAAGAGCGCACTTCCTGCCCAACAAGTCAGGCTTCTTATTGTACAGACGGAATTCATAGTTTTCCCGTCTGGTTGGGACTGACATCAGGTAGAACCTGTGCTTCCAGCCATCGAACTTGGAGACCTTGTCCAAGGTCATCATATATTGCGGCTGCGTGGTTAGAGTGTACCACGCCCTCCAGCCGCCTGGGCTTCTGTTGAGGTAGTGCATGCTTGCAAAAGCCTCCCAGCCGGGGTTAAGCCCCTGGAACTCGCAGGCGGCAACATACCCCAGAATATTGGTCCAGGAGTTGGGGGTAAGTTGCCAGACCCCAAGGCCGTAGCCTCTCAAAATTGCCTTCACCGCCTGGTGAAGGGGGAAGCGAAGGCCGGCTTTGAGCGCCGCCTCATAACAGCCAAAATAGTTGTTGGCGTTCTGTTGATCATCTCCCCAGGCGATGGTGCCCAGCTCAGGCGGCACCTGGATCTTATACCCGTCTCCTAGCGGGTGCATTTTCTTAAAATTCTCTAAGTTCTCCCCCATTTGGATCCGGTCCTTGGAGGAGACGTGGATGCTGAAGGGATCGTCCTTCTCACTCCACTTTTTCTTTTCTTCCTCCTCGCTATTCGGAAGAGGGGGCAAGTCATCGCTGCTCTCAGAGGTAGAGGCGGAGCTGTCATTCTCCGTCTCCCCCTCACTTTGGTCCATGGGGGCAGAGGCGGCCTCGTCGCCGCCTTGGTCGCACTCTTCCAAGAAAGAGTCAGCAGGGGTTGAATGGGCGCGCGGAGGGGATCTCTCCAGAGCCGTCTGGTCTCCCTGACCAGACGTTTCTCCCTCAGGCGTTTGGCCGCCTGAGCCTTCGCTTCTGTAATTTGGATCCGTGGCCGTCTGCATTGTCCGAGCCATGGTGTCCTGCACAGACACATAACTGGTCGAAATCCATCGCAAAGGGTGGTCCCAACACCCCGAGCCGGCACTCCCAGTCCTAGACTCAGCCGTCCCTGGTGACCGGCTGGACTCTAACCTAGGTTGTGCCGTGTGTGTTGGTGATGCATCCATTTATTGCAAGAAACATGTACAAGCGGTGAAAAAAGAAAAAAGCTGAGAGAGACAGAGACGGTACCTTTTGATTTGGTATCTGAAAGTAGGCGGGATCGGCTGGGTCGCTGAAGAACAAACTTTCTTGCTCGCGTCTGACTCAAACGGATGACTTCTGCTCTCAAAGTTTTTCTCTCTAGAAAATTTTTGTAAACGTACAAAATTATGAGGGTAAAACGGCTATATATAGAGGGTAAATTTAGGGGCATTTCCGTAATTTACCCGGAAGGTGAACGGTTACTCTGTAACGGTAAAATTACCGCCAACCAGAGCGTGACATGTGTCACAGATGCCACGTGGCGTGCCACGTCACATCTGTGAGGGGCAAATGTTTAGGGTATTTTTACCCTGCCACGTGGCCCAATCAGAGGGTGACACGTGTCAGCCTCGGATTGGTCCAAAATGGACCAATCCCTGCTTGACACGTGTCATTCCAGAAATAAATGGGAAAAGGCGGCCTTCAGGCCCAAATCCCGAGAACGCCGGAAAACGGCGCAGCCCATTAATGATTAGGGTTCAGTGACCTAATCAGGGGCAATTCCCAAAGACCCTATAAATAGGGAGATGTCTCTCATTTTGAGGGCACGTTTTACCATTTAATATACCTGCATTCTCTTACATCAGAGAGACACCTGAGCTTGGAATCCGAGCAGATACCCACCTAAATTTCCGTACTCTTTATTCCTTTTCAAGTTACTAACTTGACCGTCGGAGGCGGAGCTCCAACCACCCGGAGTCTCCGTTATTTTGCAGGTGCAGCTCAAGCCGGATCAGTCTTCGTGACGTAACTCTCCCGAGGGACAAAAACACCCAAAACACATAGTATATTTTTTTAAAAAAAAAATTATATTATTTATCTAAATCATGTACTGATCAAAGTGTGTCAATTAGATAGGTATGGAGAGAGTATTGCATGAGTAACCTAGATGTCTCAATTAAAATGTATAGTTTAGGTATAAAATTTAAGTTATTTTACGCATAGTATAATTAAATTATTGTTAAATACTCCCTCCGTCTCCGAAAGAACGACCCATTTGGCTTAATTTTAGTTCCAAAAGAATGACCCATTAGCATTAAAATACCCACCAATTTGCAACATTATTTGTGCAAAATTAGCTTCCCCATATAAAATTTTATTTTTCCATATATTTTTATCTCTCTTTATTTTTTTGTAAACCCCATGTAAATTTATCTTTCCAATATACTTTTACTTCTTTTCTTTAACTTTATTAATACTCGCGAAATCAACCCAAAAGTGTCGTTCTTCGGGGACGGAGGGAGTACAAGTATACAATTCAAGTTATTTTGTTAATACAAAAAATAAAATAAAAATACAAATGTGACTATCTTTTTTTTCTTTTAACTATCTCTTTTGTGCAAATAATTGTATACTTCGTATATAAGTATATAACTAATTAAAATTTATAATTCTTTATGAAATTCTGCTAAATCCGTGTGTTCAACGGGACCTAAGCTAATTATTCTAGAATAAGTAAGACGTGTTATTTTGGAAATATCAGCCAAAGGTGATATTATTGTTCTGTTCTATACACTAGAGTACACCACGTCTCTCCTGTTTTCACATTTGTTCCCACTCAAATCAAAGACATTAACAAAATTATCCAAGTAAGCACAATTTTATACATCTGAGTTCTTAACGGTGAAATTAAATGAATTTCTTTTATATACAAGTCATCATCTCTACAAAAAAAAAGTAACAAATCTTGTATTTTTAATTTACTAATGGAACGGTCCTATTACCAAAAAAAAAAATACACATCTAATAACATGCCATTTCACAAACATTTTCAGTCATTGCATTCTGCATACATTAATGTGGCTAGTATGTAGCGGACTTGAGCAGCAGCACTATAAACATTCAAGCTGCAGGGAGCCTAATCACCAGGCATCAAGATGAACCAATGGCTTGCCTAAGATAGTAGACTCTGCACAAATCATGTTGCTAGGGTGCCCACATGAATCTGGACAGCCACAGGTTCTCATAGCATATGATTCAGTGCTAGTATAAAACAAGTAGCAGCCCCAGGTCTATCAAGATACCTTTGCTACATATGTATGAAGTTATGAACATTCATTTAACTGGTCTGACATCAACAGTTTTCACACGAAACCAATACTGTGGCTGAATTTCTTCATCATCATCATCATCATCGTCGTCTTCACTTGAACCATCTTCTACGCAATCCCATCGTGAATAGTCAAGTCTAGAATGTCCCTTTGGTTTTGGGATTGTTTGCCATCCCTTAGAAAGAGGATCAGCAGCTTTCCGGCTTCCATTGCTTTCAGGGTTAATGCCATTAGATATGTGGACATTCGCTTCAGGTTTCTCAACTATACCTGTTGAGTCTTCCACATCATTATTTTCTCCATCCTCTTGTCTAGAGCTTTTCAATGAATCTTCACTTATGTCTTCATCATCTTCCTCAAGCTCAGAATCAACCTCAGGTATTGGAGAAAGCGACTTCCTTGAGCAAAAAATACACCATCTCAAAAACAGCTTAGTGTAAAAGATAAGGTCCACAAAGAGAAATGCAGGCTAATAAAAAGAAATCACCACCCTCTGCTATTAGAGGCTAGTAACTAACAAAAAAAAAAAAAAAGGAGACCAAACACAGCAAGCAAAAGATTTGTCTTTATGATTCCTTTGGTTAAAAGAATCATATGCAATGTTTGTTGTCACTTAGTCGAATAGATCAATTTAGAAAAGCTTTCATGTAAAATAAACTTTAGTACTTTACCTTATAATAAAGTAAGGTTTCAAAGAAAAATGAGTAATGTGAAATAATATGAAAAGCAAGGCATAGAATACTGAATACATGATGAGTGATAAATATTATATTAGGCAAAGTTGAGAAAATAAATGGTCTCTTTAGTTTAAAATATATCCAAATTAATGAATTGCTTCTTAAGAATTGCTAAGCGAATTGCCAATTTGTTAAAAGTGGATCCCATTTGTACAAATAAAAATAAGTGATCTGAAGCAAGAGGTGTTGTATTTACAACAGATCCATAAGCATAGACTGCCTTCAAAATCTGAAGGGAAAATTACCCAAAAAAAATGGCCCAATACCCATTTTCAATAGTGCCAAGAGGTGAGCCGAATTGTTAAAAGTGGATCCCATTTGTACAAATCAAAATAAGTGATCTATAGCAAGAGGTGTTGTATTTACAACAGATCAATAAGCATAGAGTGCCTTCAAAATCTGAAGGGAAAATTACCCAAAAAATTGGCCCAATACCCATTTTCAATAGAGTGCCAAGAGGTGATATATTGGCAACATATCCATAAGCATAGACTACCTTCTAGATCTGAAGGAAAAATTACCAAAAGGAAAAAATTTCTCTCGGTAGCCATATACATTTGCTCATTCTCATTGGTAGCAATTTTATTTCATAATCTCTTAAATAGCATAGAAGATTAGAAGCTACAATCTTTTGCTAATCTAGCTTTATTATAATAATTATGATATAATTAACCTTTAGGCTATGTTTGGATAACAAAAAATTGAAGGAAAGGAAGGGAAGGGAAAGGGAGGGAGACAAACTTCCTTGTTTGGATAATATGTTGGGGGAGGGAAGGGGAGGGGAGGGGGAGGGAGGGATCCATTTTCCCTCCTCCTTTAATAAAGACCATCCTTTCACAATTGGAGAGATTTGGAGGGAAATGGAGCTCATCATTTCCTCCACTTTCCCTTCCTTCCCCTTCCTCCTATTTCCCTCCCTTCTAATTTCTTATCCAAACATAGCATTAGTGATTAACCTTGGTTAATAAATTAACACTATTACTACCACAACAATACACCCTCAACGTCACCACCGCTAACCCCTGCCCGGTCGAAATGGGTAGTTTGAAGGGAACGAAGAGGCAGCCTGGTGATTAAGGGGAGGGGCGGTTGGGTGGTTAGGGAGAGCGGGTGGGGTGGCAAGGTGTTTTTGGGGGTAAGGTAGGGTGGTGAGGGTGGGCGATGGTGATTGTGTGAGAATTACTAAAATATTACCATATTAAAGAAAACTTATAACTTCAACGGTATTCATTAGATTTTTAAAATAATTTGCTCCAATGAGAATGTGCAAATGTATATGGCTACTAATCTTTTCCCTCCTTTCTCCTCCTTTTCCTTTTCCTCTAATCTTTCCCTGTTTTATAGATTTAGTCCTTCCTATGTTTTTACAGCTACTAATAAACTCTTGTAAGTGCAGGATTCAAAGTAAAATAATAAGATATAAAGAAACATATTGCTCAGAAAATTGGGGAGCTGAACATAGAGGGAAGGAAAAACACAAGATGCAAACAGAAAAATAGCATAGGAATATTTATCAGCCATATAAAGTGCTTTCAAAATTTTGGAACTGCAACAGCAATAGTCAACGAATATAAAGATGGGATCCATAATAGAAACAGGGGAAATTTAATTTCCATGTATTTTAAAACAAGAATCTCAGATGTTTAATACTTTCATTCTTCATTCTTAATCTAACAATTAACATATGAAATAAAGTCCACGTTGTTAATGAAATTGGTTTATCCTTCTAAATGCTTAGACAGAGATTCCAAAAATAGAATGTATAACAGCCCCCCCCCCCCCCCCCCCCCCCCCAAGGACAATTGTACAAATTCGTACTCCATGAGGAGTAGCACGATATGAGGGGTAAGAGGGAACAGGAGAAGAGGAGGAAGGAATGAACAATACCAGGGAAACAAGGAAAAATGAAATAATGGTAGAGACAAGCACACTCATGACTCATCATTCCAAGAGAATAAAGGCCTACATGATGCCCAGCATTAATTTTTACCTTAAAATGGCCAAAGCTTTTTCTCTATTTATACCAAACTGGCAAAGAAGTCAATTTTTATACCAATCTGATATTCGACCCTAATTGATCAGAAACCCCAAAATGTTTTGGTAATTTGAGACAGTTTCTGAAACAAATCTTTAAATTGCAATAGCACATAACTTGTATCAGTACCATAAACTTGGAAATTCTCAAGTTTATCGCATAATTTATATCTAGATGTTACTCTCCATAATATGTTTGAATCGCAAATATCTCATACCTAGGAGGTTAAGCAATAATCTATGTTCAAAATCATTATAAACCCAATACAATATTTTGGATGCCAGTTGGAACAGCATCCCAATCACTATTAATTTTCAATTTCTCTTACACCACCAGCACAAACATTTATCAGTTATTCAGCAGCAAAAATGACCATCAGCTGTTTGATTCAGTAAAATGCAGAATGGGTATTCAAAACATACCTATTAATCATAATTGTGGTGTGGGGGGGGGGGGGGGGGGGGAGGGGGGGGAGCTGGAGGATGGACGACACCAATATATTAGATTCTGACACTTGCTAAAGACATGAGGACATACCAATTGTGTTTTTAAACGTGCTTGGAGGTTAAGATATACTTCGGACGAGGGATTTAACTCAAGGAGCCGATTCACATCGAAAAGTGCTGACTGATACTCCTTCAGAGTGACCAAAGTTTGAGCACGCAACATTAATGCTCCAGTGTGCTTATGATCGAGCTCAAGAACAGATGTACATTCATCAGCTGCCTAAAACATCAGAAGTATAATAAAATAAACACAAGTATGATCTCCCATCATTATATCAATCAAAGAATTTTTTGATTTCTTTCAGCTAAATTCTGTAAAGGGAATTCAATTTCCACATTAAAGGCAGTGGCTCTAATACATCTTGCTGCAGCCTTCCAGAACATAGAACTGGAGTCAGATCAAAGTTACCCCTCCCCCTGGTAGCAAACAAAATTCTTTTGAATACATAGATTGATTCACATGAGGAAAAAGTTGAAGATACATTATCTGCTACAGATTAATAATATGATACTCAGACTACTCACCATTGTCCATACACAAACTAATAGGGGGCAGATCTTCCAATTTAGTTGATCAGATTTAAAGTGCTTATGTATCAAGATATACTTTCGCCTCAATTTTCATTCAAATTCTTTTTGTTACAAAATTACACATACAGTGTAATGTAACACAGCTACAAAATAACAGATTTGCTGTTTAACAGCAGTTTTCATACACACAGTATGCCTTTTGCTTCTCAAGTTCAAAAAAGGGAGAAAAATACACAGAGAAAATCATTCAAATGACAACCATAAAAATCACGGGATGACTGGACTACATAAAGGCGAACCTTCTATAACATACAACATAAACCCCAGAATACAAGGATTACAGATTTCGGTTTTGCGTGATAGTGGTCAGACAGTCCTTGTGGTTTGATTCTTTGATTGCTTCTATACTTGCGTTTGAGGTAGTAGAATGTTATCAATAGAGGTAACTCACAATGCTTACGTTTTCAGATTTTCGAAAATCAATTCTCACATTACCAAGGGCATCACCATTGATCTTGTCGAAAACCAATTTTTTTTACTTCTGGTTCCCCCCTTTTTTTTTCACTATTCATGGCAAAATCGCTTCTTCAAGTTGTGACTTAGCACCAAAACCATTACTTCAAGTACGTAGTAGCAATTTTGCTCATGAACATTAAAAAAATGAGCACGTATTTACAATATTGCAATTACATGAAGATCACCATGTATATTCTCCGCATTACTTTTGTCATTTACAGTTCTAACTTCAGATTTTATTAAAAAAAAAAAAACTTAATACTATAGTACAAAATTCGGAACTATTTCTAAATTAAAACAAAATAAGTATTACTCATATGAAAATCCATAAAATCGTGAAATTTACAATATTCAGAGATCAGAATAATTCCCAATTTCTAGCACACTCCTGGAGTATTATGCAGGTTTTATAAAACTCATGTTATTTTGATGTTAACTCTTTGTTACTTCAAATTATATACTTTTTCCGTTCTTTTAATATTGCACCATAGAGGTTGTCACACTTTTTTTTGGTAGTGGGAAAATGGAAGAGAGAAAGAGGTAAAATTACAAAGTTATCCATGTAATGCAAGCATAAACTAAAGAATCAAGTGGCAAAAGTAAGGGTATATTGGGTATTAATAGTGTGAACATAGATATTTTGTTTCCCAAAATAGAAATGGTGCAATATTGGTGAAACTTCCTTAAAAGGCAAGTAGTGCAATAAATAAAAAACGGAGGAAGTATATTTTATTTTTAAGTACATTTATGTTATTTTGCCATTTTTCTCATTCATGTTCCTCCCGCACTCACTCTCACTTCCTCTCAATTAGTCCAACTCAAAATCATACACTTTCTCTCTCCTTTCTTCTTACAATTTGCTGGGTTTTCTAGGAATCAACCTCAATTTCACTCTCTTCCTCTCACTACTCCAACTCTAAATCTAACACACTTTTTCTCTCCCCTTTTCTTCTTCTAATTTTATGTGTTTCTTAAAAATCAATTGGTTTGAAGGTAATTTAACTTATTTAAGGGTGTAAATGTGTTTATGTCTAGAAATTTAGTACCTTCTATAGTGTTTGATTCTCTTCGAGATGCCTTAAAACTCAACACTACTAATGTTATTTTGACGTGAATTTATTATTATTTCAATTTATACATATGTTATTTTTAAATAAGTACATGTTATTTAATGTAAATTAGAAATAGCATGAGTTGGGGTTGAAGTAATAAATAAGTAAATAACATATTGTTGTAACAAAATAACACAATATTTAAACAAAATAACATAAAATGTGTAACTCAAATAGATTGTGTAAGGAGTACCATGATCCATATTATTCCAGGAGTATACAATACTAATTGTAATAATTAGGTAATTATAAGAAATACGTATTAAAATTGGAACCAAAAATAATTAGGTAATTATCAGAAATTGACAATATTGAGAGCTACTTTCACCATGAAATTCAACATTTACGAAAATAAAATCAACTGAAAGAAGGAAACAAACCATCTCAAAATCGTGCAATTTAAGAAAGCAGGCAGCGCGATTACTATGAAGTGCGATCTTCTGCGCTTTAGTCTTGACAACAACGACGGCATCGGAATAAAACCCTAATGCTTCTCTGTAACGTCCATCACGATACATTTGGTGAGCTCTCTCCACCTTATTCAATGGCGGCGTAGTTGTCATACTCTCCAATCAATCATAAAATAATCAGATTAGAAGAATCGAGAGGAAGCTAAGTATAACAGAAAATTGAATTCATGAATTTTGTGGAATTTTGTGAAATTTCCGATCAAATTGGAATCGAGAAGAAGTGATGAGAATGGATGGAAATTGGAATTGCAGAGAATGAAGAAAGAGCGAGAGGTTGAAGATGAAAGATGGAAAGAGGAAGGGAATAATTTGAAATAGGTAAGGAGGCTGGAGGGAGATAATCTCTCTCCTGGTGTTATGGGCTATGGCTGTGTTCGTGGCTAGAGGTGTCAAAACCGATCCGAGAAATTCCAGACCCAAACCCGATTTGTAACCGAACTGAACTTAACTCGAATCCGAACTTGACCCGATTTGAACTTAACTCGGCACCGATTTGATCCGACCTGAACTCAACCCGAATCCGATTTGACCCGACCTGAACTCAAAACGAACCGATTTGACCCGACCCAAGCTCAACCCAATCCGAAATTGACCTGAAAAATAACCGATCTAATCCGATCTGTTTTGACCCGAACTGATATTAACCCGATCCGATTTTATCTCGATTTGATTTTTACCCGATCCGAATTTAACCCGATCATAATTAATTATTTACTTTTTTATTCAAGTTCTTATACTATATATTTACTAATTATTAATAAGTTATACTCCGGAGTCTTAAGTTTACTTCATGTATATATCAATTATATTAATTTACTTTCTAAGCTTTAATAAATGCCACAAGATCTAATAAACCTAAACATTAAGCGGCAGTTAATTGATTTGCTTGTAAAGCTCTAGTTAAATGCTGCCTAAAGCCTATTGTCATTTTTAATAAATTTCCTCCCATTCTGTTATATTTTATGAACTAATAATTCTTTTCTCTAACACCTACAACCAATTATATCAATATAAATCACATTACTACTAGTCTGATGCAACCTATAAGAAACAATTATGAAAGCAAAATAAATAAAGTTTTAAAGGATATATCAAGCGCTTACATTTTCATTATAATAATTAAATATATTACATATACATGATCCAATGATTCAAACTTAGGTATTTTTCAGTAGTTTCATTTTCATATACAAAATACGCTGCATATAATATCATTGCAATGTTTCGACTCCAATAATATGTTATGGGTACGGCTTCCTCAAAAATAACAAAAGCCTTGCACTTCAAAAAAAAATTCAGCCAAACACAAAAAGGAATTGAACCGAAATTGACCAAACCGAACTTGACCGAACCGAAATCATCAGAATCGAAATCAACTCGACCCAAATTCATCCGACCCGAAGTTACCCGGCTAAACCCGTTCCAAATATATCCAAACCGAAAGTGAATCGATCTGAAGTTGACCCGACCCGGACTCGATAGACCATGACCCGAATTTGACCCGATCCGACCCGATCCGAGTTATAAGGATAATTTTGATCCGAACATATCCAACCCGAACAGACCCGACCCAAACTCCATCCGGTTATCCGAATTGACACCTCTATTCGTGACGATTTGGATGTTGTAAGTCTTGTAACGCTTCCTTCTTCAGCTTCAAATTTGAATTTTTCGGCTATAATAAATGTACAAAGTTAAAAAAAAATAGAAAGTAAAAAATAATAGGAAAAATGGAAATAAATAATCTCATTTTTGCGTGATCTAACAATAAAAAGAGGAAAATGTAGGTCGTTATCTACCTCTCCCTACAACCAAACCTAATTTGTAAACACTCAACCAACCCAATACGAGTATATGGTAAGTCAAAGGTCGAACCCAAAAGAATGAGTAGGTGTAAGCTATAGCCTATGTCAAGCTAATTCGAAGAATGTAGATGGTTATGGTTGGTAACTAAAGTATCAAGAAGCTAGACAAATCGAGGAATTCAATATGCTAAACACTAGGGATATAGGTTCCACATGCAAGCTCAATGATTATGCTAATTGATAGATCACTCAATCGATTCAACATCACCAAGGACATACAATAGTTAATATCAAAGGAATCCAAAAGTTATCTCCTATAAGCCAAGCTAAAGTTCACTATGAATGGTTAGCTAGGAAAAATCACAATCAAATTCAATCAATTAAAGAAATTCTCAAGTCAAGGGTTCATGTCATTGAAATTTGCAATGTAATCTAGATTAATCTTATAGGTTGATCACTCCTAGTCTAATTAATCACATGCATAACTATGTTAACCAATTTAATTGCAACAATTCAATAAATTTAGTATCATCAACTAGCAAAAATCATCAATCAAGCATGCTTACCCTTCTCCCTAGCAAGTAATCTACTCACTAATCATGGTGAAATTAAGAAACAAAACAAATTCTATCATAATCATATTCATTTCAAGCTTAATCAAAAGGAAAATCAATTAATCAACGAATTCTAGAGCAAGGAATGTAATCTCAATCAAAATTCAAGAAACTAGAAAGAATTGCATTGAAAGTAAATCAAAGGAAAGAATTCTTACAAATTTTTATTGAATTGAAGAAGGAATTTCAAGATCCAATTGAAATCTAAGATCAAATTCAAGTACAAAACAAGTAAATCCTAAGCTTCTCTCTCTACTTTCTCTCTCTACTATTTCTGGAAAATTATCTCTCCAGTACAAAAATTAAGTCGTCCTAAAAAAAGAAAGTCAAAAGCTATAAATAGAAAAATCGAGCGAAGGAAGCTGCATAGAGCCGTACGCACGCACCCAGCTGTGCACGAGGCCTTGGCTCCTTCGCTTGGTCGATCAAACTTTGCGCTCCCGAGCATCCCTATCATTAGTGCACTCGAGGTGATGCTCGTGAGAGGGGCATAACCTTTAACCTCCAAGCACTTGAACATCCCAAGCTAAAGCGTTGCTTCCAAGGTTCTTATGCTTGCGGAGCTAGCTTGAATTGCATGTTTGGATTCCCTAACTTCGCTCCATCAAACTCCTTGAATGCGCTCGAGCTTCCTCCTTGATAATTAAATCACGAGAAACTCGACACACCTACAAAACAAGTCAAAGAAATGAAGAAGCGAGAGAAATAGCCGAGAAATGCTTAAAATAGAAAGAAACCCATTAAGAGCACGCATTTCTCTAAACTAATACGCAAATTAAGCATTATTCCCTAAAAATTCGACATAAAAGACTAAAAATGAGCACAAAAATATAGAGAAAATCTAGCCTAAGGGTGTCATAAATGACACTCATCACCTTTACATGAAGACAGTCAAATGCGGCGTCATAACAAATACCAATAGGAGTAAAGTTTCTCCCAAATGGTTTCTTTTGTCCTTGATTATTCATTGCGAAGACTTGATTCAGATTAAAGGTGCTAACATTATTTGAGTGGGTGGTTTTGGAAGAAGAAGGATTGTCATTTTTCTTTCCTTTCCAGCCACTGTTGGAGTTAGTGTTAGCGGCTTTTTGCTATGCAAGGTCGTCTTCAATATTGATTCCAATGTCATAAACGGCCTTGAAAGTATTCAAGTTTCTTTGATACTTGAGATGTTTGGAATATTTTTCCTTGAGATTCTATATGAACAATCTCACAAATTCTTTTTCAGTAGGTGTTTTGGGTAAAAATACCCTGTCCACGTGGACCAATTAGAGAGGGCCACGTGTCAATCCCAAGCCGGTCCAAGTGGACCAATCGCTATCTGACACGTGTCACCCTCATATATCTCCTGAAACGGCGGCCTTCAAAGGCCTAATCTCCAAGAAGCGCCGAAAAATGGTGCAGCCCACCAAATCTAGGTCAAATGACCTATATAGGGCACACCCTCCAATGACCCTATTAATAAGGAGATATTCCCCAAATTTTGAGACGGATTCAATCATTTATTACATCAATATTCTCTAACATCAGAGAAATCTCCTGATTTCGGAATCCGAGAAGATCTCACTTTTACCTTTTTCGCACTTTTTACTTACTCCAGCACGTTCTAACTTGATTGTCGAAGGCGGAGCTCTAACCACCCGGAGTCTCCGTTGTTTTTGCAGGTACAACTCGAGCCGGACCAGTCTTTGAGCTTTAACTCTCCGAGCGATAAAAAAAACACCCAAAACATTTGGCGCCTTCTGTGGGGAGAGTACCTCAAGGATGGTTCAAGAGTCTGTACCACTTCTTGACCAGTCGGTTAACCAGTAGGACGTCATTACTGACCAAGAGGATGATGATCCTCAGGTCGAAAAATACATAGCCAAGGATGGCTCTCTGATTACCAAGCGTATTTGTCCTAGAGATTCTCTGGAATGAGGTACAAGCCAGGCGGGTACAAGCCGACCCCATGGTTAGCCGGAAGGGGAAACCCATACGGCAGGCGGATCCACCCCTGTTACCCGATACAAGGATCCGATCACCAAGAGTAAGGCTGGCCCAAGCAAGGGTCAGTCGGCAAGAAAGACTCCTCCAGGGAGAAGAAAGCCAGTTAGGGAAAGGCAGTCGATTCCGCATCCAAAGGACAAGGCAGCCGGGGCCCTTGACTGGTCCAAGATTCTTTTGCCCTATAAGAACACAATAAATCCCCGCCGGGTTGAACAACCAGTGGAAAACAAAAAAATCAACTCCTGACGCTCGGGAAATTATCACCCGTAGGAGAGGTCAACAGCTGTCTGAGTCAGCCTCTACTTC
This sequence comes from Chenopodium album, assembly GCF_948465745.1. Lineage (NCBI taxonomy): Eukaryota > Viridiplantae > Streptophyta > Magnoliopsida > Caryophyllales > Amaranthaceae > Chenopodium > Chenopodium album. The sequence continues at coordinate 37,950,096 of NC_137841.1, read as the reverse complement.
GAGCTTTCCAGACATCTTCAAGAATACATCGGCAGGGAATACTCATTCCTTGCATGAGAGCCATACAAGCGGTAATACCGTCCACTCTGGCCCTCAAATGATTGGGAATGTATGTACCCCCTATGGTCTACGGTCCGTATTCTCCTCACTTCATGCAGTCGGCCCTCTTTAGGGGCCAGGTGGCATATAACGTCCAACCTTTGGACTGGCAGCTCCGACTGCTCAAACTTGGGGAACAAAATTCTGCGTTCACCAAGGAGATAACTGAGGCTGCACAGCCGGCCAAGGTTAAGAATGTGTTGGTTGGTGCTTATGATGGTACCACCAACCCGGAGGACCACCTCATGGCCTACTCCAACCTCATGCACATGCAAGGGATGGAGGACGCTATGTGGTGATGGTGCTTCTCGGCCACATTGAAGGGCATTGCCCAATAATGGTTTGGAAACCTGCTAGCCGGGTGCATCGATAGTTTTAGGAAGCTTGCCTTCTTGTTTGCCTCCAACATCTCGATGAACATCCCTGCAAAAAAGACAAGTCTCGACTTGAACACCATCCGACGGGGAGATAGAGAAGGGCTCCGCTCTTATGTCAGGCGGTTCAACCTGGTGAGAATTCAAATCCAAGGGCTGTCTGACGAGGTAGCCTATACAGACTTCTTCAAGGGTCTGAAGGACAGGTTAACCTTTAAGTTCGACCTTGTCCGTAAGAGGGTTTTCACCCTTTAAGAGGCGTTGATAGAGGCGGAGAGTTATATTCAAGCCACCGACCTCTGCTCGTCCATTCATCAGTCGGACTCAAAGAAGTCGGATAAATAAAAGAAGAGTCGATCTGCTCAGCCGGCTGAGAAAGCTGAAGAGAGCAAAAAGAGAAAAGAAGTTTGGGTGGTTGAGGAACCCGATTAGCCGTCCAAAAAGAAAAACAAAGAATTAAAATCGTATGTCTTGCGGCATGAATAAAATAAAGACTGCTACACCATCTTTACAGAGGTGAAGGACCGGCTAACCATTGACAAGCCGAATCCTATGAAGAGTTCCATTCAGTCGTGGAACAAGAATAAATTCTGCCACTTCGTTCCATCAGGAGGTGGGCCATGACACCAACGACTGCTATAGTCTCAAGCGGACGTTGGACCGTCTGGCTGACAAGGGCTTGCTGAAGTCCAATGTCTTGAAGTCCAAAGCGGCTTCTAAGACAAATCCAGGGCAGCCATCAAAAACTATCCAGCCTACTAGTAGTTCGGATACTGATAAGGATCCTGTCTACACTATAGTAGGCGGATTTGCAAGCGGTGGCCCGACCATCCGGGGCACCAAGGATCATCTAAAGAGGATGATCCATTTAGTTGATGATGGACAGTCGTCCTCAAGTAGGACATTCTCAGACGTCCTCATCACCGAGAAGGATCGGGGTAAGGTTCGCCGACCGCATGGTGACCCAGTCGTCATTGAATGCAAGGTCGCCAACCAGCTGGTTGGCCGGATCCTCATAGACACGGGTAGCTCTTTTGATCTCATCAGCTACAAGTGTCTATCTCGGCTTAATTACAAGAGGGATGGTCTGCGCGACGTATCCCACCCATTAGTTGGCTTTGGAGGAGGCGTTGTGCACCTAGTCGGGCAAATTGACATTCCCATCCGGCTAGGGGAGAAGGGTGAAGGGCGACACATGGTCGTCCGATTCTTGGTGGTTAAGGAGTTGACCGCCTACAACATCATTCTTGGCCGACCCACTCTGAACGAGTGCAAAGCCGTCATCATCCTAGCTTTCATGCTTCTCAAGTATGAAAGGGATGATGGCACTGTTGGCTCCCTCAACAGGGATCAGAAGACGTCTAGAGAGTGCTATCTCAGACGTCAAGCCAACTGCTTCTGCAGCCGGGCAACTGAAGGAGCTAATAGACCTTGACGATGTCAAGAACCCTGATTCACCCCCTCCAGCAGCTGCAAAGAAAAGAAAAAACTTGAAAAGCTGGTGGAGGTGAAGAAGGAGAAGAAATAGCAATCACTGACCGGGGAACGATCAGATGATCTCTGTCCCCAGCCAGCTGGTGAGCACATTGATATCCCTCTAGAAGACAGTCGTTCAGAGCGGACGGTTAAGGTGGGGACGGCTGCCTTTGAAAGGCTTGGTGCAGATCTGCACCTTCTGCTGTAAGAATTCAAAGACATATTTGCCTTTGAAGTGGAAGAGATGCCAGGCATCAACCCGGATCTTGCTGTCCACAAACTCGCCGTGGATCTTAAAAAGAATCCCATCTAGGAAAACAAAAGAAATCACGGCGAGGAGAGAAGTCAGGCGGCAACTGCCGAAGTAAAAAAGCTGTTGGACGCTAGGTTCATTCGGCCATGTAACTTCCTTGACTGGGTTGCAAATGTTGTGCTGGTAAAGAAGCCGAATGGTACCTGGTGTATGTGTGTTAACTACATAGACCTCAATAAAGGCATGTCCAAAGGATAGTTATCCGCTCCCAAAGATCAACAGTCTGGTTGACTCTACAGCCGGTCATGCCTTAATGAGTTTTATGGATGCCTACTCCGGCTTCCATCAGATACCCCTGTGGAAAAAAGATCAAGAGAGGACGACCTTCGTCACTGATCAGGGGTTATTCTGTTATACTGTGATGCCGTTTGGCTTGAAGAATGCGCCGGCTACTTTCCAACGGATGATTAATACAGTCTTCATTAATTAGATTGGGAGAAATGTAGAGGCGTATATTGATGACATGATAGTCAAATCCAAGCTACAGACGGATCATCTTGCTGATCTCTGAGAAACCTTCACCACACTCAGGCGGCATAAGGTCATGTTAAATCCCAAAAAGTGTGTTTTTGGTGTTGAGTTTGGGAAGTTTCTCGGATTCCTGATTGATCAAAGGGGGATAGAGGCTAACACCGAGAAGATACATGCGGTAATTGACATGACGTCACCCCGCACTGTTAAGGAAGCTCAGAGGCTTACCGGTTTCCTGGCTACGCTTGGGAGATTCCTCAGCCGGTCAGGCGACAAGTACCTTTATTTCTTCTAGGCAATCAGGAAGAAGACTAGATTTGAATGGGGAGATGATGCTGAGACAACCTTTCAGAAATTAAAAGAACATTTACACTCTTTGCTAAGGATTGTCATCCCTCTGCCAAAGGAGATGTTCTTCATGTACCTAGCCGTCTCAGATCATGACCTTAAAACTGTTCTCCTTGCTGAGAGAGACGGCAATCAGTTCCCGGTCTATTTCATTAGCCATCTGCTTAAAAATGCTAAACTCCGGTACCCCATGGTTGAAAAATTTGGCATCGCTCTTTACATGGTTGTTAAGAAGTTAAAACCATACTTCTTTGCACATCCGGTGGTGATCTATACAGATCAGTCTCTCAAACGGCCAATGGCGACCCTAAACTCATCCGGTAGAATGCTCAAATGGGCTATTGAAATGCATAGCCTTGAAATCTCCTACGAACCAAGAAAGGCAGCGAAGGGTCAGGCATTTTCCGACATTATCGAAATGACAAGGCCGGTTGCCCAGGATAACCTTAATCAGGTTTGGAAGGTGCATGGAGACGGGAGCTCCACTTTGAATAGCTGTGGTGCAGTCATAATCTGTGAATCCCCAAAAGGGGACAAATATGACTATGCACTACGGTTCAAGTTTCAGGCCTCAAACAATGAGGCGGAATATGAAGCCCTGCTAGCAGGTATCTGCATGTGTAAGGTAGTAGGGGCAACAAAAATTGACGCCTACTCATACTCTCAGTTGGTCGTTAGCCAATACTATGGTAAGTTTGAAGCCACCCATCTGGCTATGATCACGTATCCGTAGGCGGTCAAGGCTGAAGCGGGGACACTTGAGGAATTTCATCTAAGTCAAGTGCCCCGGTCGAAGAACAATTAGGCGGATGCTCTATCAAAACTGGCATCCTCCGCCTCTAGTGATGCGCCTTAGTCAGTCTTTTGGGAGATAATGGAAAAGCGAAGCATATCTGACGACGAGCCCATTGGAATTCTGGACCAAAGTTCTACTTGGATGGATGGCATCCGAGCGTATCTCACAGACGGCACGCTCCCTGATTCACCCCAAGAGGAAGCCGTGCTGAAAAAGCGTGCAGTAAACTTCGAGAGCAGAGAAGGAGATCTCTTCAAGGCGGGTTTTCTTAAGCCCTTAATGAAGTGCGTAACCCGGAAAAAGGGGAGAGAAGTTCTCGAAGAATTGCATGCGGGATACTGCGCCTCTCACTCAGGCAGCAAATCCCTAGCCATCAGAGCTAGGCGATATTAATTCTGACCCACTTTAGAGTTAGATGCCATGGAATTTGTTAAGAAATGTGACAAGTGCCAAAGATTTGGCAAGCTTATCCATCGCCCGGCTACTGATCTGACGGCAATCCACAACCTAGTCCCGTTTGCTAAATGGGGCTTGGACATTCTAGGTCCGTATACGCCTGCACCAGGCGGAAAGCGCTATATTCTTGTGGTTGTGGACTATTTCACTAAGTGGGTGGAAGCCGAGGCGATCAAAGGCATCAAGACAAAAGATGTCATCTCCTTCATTTGGAAGAACATTATCACCTAGTTTAGGGTACCTATGTCTATGGTATTTGATAATGGACCGCAATTTGAGATGCCTCAGCTCACAACTTGGTTGGGAGATCAAGGGATCTCAAACTGTTTTGCATTAGTAGATTGACCCCAAGCAAACGGCCAAGTTGAAGCCTTCAACAAACTCATCTTAGACGGTATTAACAAGAAAATAGAAAGTGCCGGTGGCCTATGGGCTATAGAGCTAATTCACGTCCTATGGGCCATCCGGACAATTGAAAAAGGGGTAACCGGTGAAACCCCATTTCTTATGGTTTACGGTGCTGAAGCCGTCTTGCCCATTGAGCATTATGAGCCGACTCTACGAGTCATGCTATACGATGAAGAGGCAAATTAGGAGGCCATGAGGCTAGCATTGGACTCGCTCCCAGCGCGCAGGGGCAATGCTTCTTTGCGTCATGAGATTTACCGTCTGAGAATAACTCGTGCTTACAACAAGAGAGTGCACAAACGACCCTTGAAAGTTAGGGACTTTATGTTACGGAAAATGGAGGCAACCGGTAGGGCCAATGAGTAAGGAAAGCTAACTCCTAATTGGGCAGGTCCCTACCGGATTTATGAAGAAGTAAGATACGGCACCTACCGCCTGGAAACTCCAAACGGCAGGTGACTGCATAGAACTTGGAATGTAGATAACTTGAAAAAGTACTACTTCTGAGGCCTATAAATTTTTGTAAATATAAAGCCCATCAATGAAAAAGTTGCTTTTTGTTTTCAATGTTGATTTAATTGCTTTGTATATATACATGCGCAATTCAGGTTACCGTCTGTTAAACACAGACGGGCAACCAATCGAATAAGCTAAGTTAAAACTTAGCGGCTAAAATTAAACAAATCTCCGTTTGAGCAATGCACAAGGCGGACCTTTAAATATGAATTAAACCAAGTCAAAAGACTTGGTGGCTAAAATTAAAATTTAAACCAAGACCAATGGCCGGATGCAATATTGTTTTTATAAATTCGTCTGCTTCTATCTGAGTATGGCGTCCGGCGACGCCCCTCCGGATGTTATCGTCGCAGAGGGCATTCTATCGTTTGCTCTACCAGCATATGCAGACGACAAAAATCAAACGACCAAATTGGTCACCTCATAGTTGTCTGACAAAAATAGACTAAAAGAATGATTAAGCTTAAAACCGGATGTCAACATACAACAGCCGGTAAATTACTGAAGTTCTCTGTTAGACTATTCAACAAAGTTGTACCAGTTGCTCCAATAGGGCAGGCGGTTAAGATACAATGGATTGAAGGAGTCCTAGACGACCTTTAGACCGTCTAAGACCCATCTGACAGGCGGACAATATGTCCCCTGTTCCACTGATGGCCAGACGGTAACCAACCGTCTGGCTAGCAACGAAGCTGTACCGGCTACCCCAGTGGGGCAGGCGATTAAGGTACAATGGATTGAAGGTGTCCCAGACGGCCTTTAAGTCGTTTGAGATTCATGAGATAGGCGGACAATATTTCTCCTGTTTCATCGATGGCCAAGCGGTATTCACCCGTCTAGCTAACAAAGAGTCACATGCGAATACCAAGATTGGGTAAAGCGGCTGCTGAATGACGGTTATGCACTTGGTTTAGGGAAATCGCTTATGTGATTGATTGACTCAGGAACATTCCATATTCTTTGAAGTATAAAACATTCCAGAGTCAATTAATCCTTCAAGTACCGAAACTAATCACACAGCCGTCAGGGGAAAGAATAGCCGGTGTAATGTTTGAGTTGCCGCACGCTTCAAAAGATAGGCAAAAATAGGCAAAAATTTTCAAACAAAAAGTGCAAAATTTAAATGCAAAATTAAAGCAAGCACATTAACGAAACCGACTCAATCGGTGTACTTCATTCAAACCGGTAAAAAACCGAATAATAATGTTAGCCGGGCACTCATCCGAAACAAAAAAAAGAAAGAAAGATTGTCACTCGACTCCTTAGTCGGTAAAAAGATACAACAAATACTTGGCTCAAAGGCCGGAAAGTAGAAAGGGCTGGCATACTGCCACTTAATTGAAGGGAGGAATTCGATGACTATTGTTGGGTCTTATCCGGGTGGTCCTGACCGGTTAGGAGGTTAACCGCAGTTTGATCACCCGGAGCCTGGAATTGATTGTCTTCAACTCCGTTGGTTTGAGCTTGATCATCCTATCCTTCAGCCACCTTCTCCTATTCCTCGTCATCAGAGACCTCATAGCCTTGCTCAAGTGCCCAAGATTTGAAGGGAGGCGGGGCTTGCTCGTTGAGCTGTTGTGCGTCATACACCTCAGTGGCGTAGTCGTATCGAAGCTTCAGCACATGAAACTCAACTTTTGATGGAGCAGGCGCCACACAATACGCAGCCGGGCCTCCGTGTCCCGCCCGTTCTCAGCAACCAGCCTTTTCTGTTCTTGAGCAATTTCGTCCTGGTGCTGATTGCTGAGCTTCGCAAGGTCGACCCCCAGGCGACTGAAGTCTGCCCTCATCTGGGTGTTCTCCATGTCAGCTCCCTCCAAGGCCTTGAGGTTGGACTGAGAAATCTTTAGATCCTCCTCGAGCTTGGCCACCTGTTCATTTGTGGCGTCATTAGCAGCCGTAAGATTCTTTATCAGCTCCTCCTGTTTCAACTATACGAATTTAATTACAACATCACATTGTATTTTACTGAATTCAGCAGAGTTGAGAGCTTGAACGACCCTCTGTTTAGCGTCATTTACCTCTTCTCCCTTCCGCCTGAAGGGGACCCTCAGCCCGTCTACCCTCAGCATAGTCTGAAAAGATGGGTACAAGCTGTGAGAAATTAAACACTTAAAAAGTTAAGTTAAAAGTGGGGAATTACCTAAACCAGGAGACCCTGGATATAGTTGAAGTCCACAACGTGGACATCCGGCACAGAGAGCTTCTCTGACCGGGTGAGAGTCCTCATCATCCTCTTAGAAACCCCCGCATGTCAAGCGGAGCAGAGGGAGCATCTACACCAAAAGAATTACTTGGTGAGAAAGCAGCATAGGCGGCACCCGACTCATGCCGGATGCTCGTCGAACCTTCAGGCGGATTGACCCGAGTCTTGACTCGCATATAGTCAATCGGCCAAGGGAGTTCTATCCTTGTCTTACCTTGGACAGGATGATGAGGGGCTTCTCCTTCATCCGTTACAAAGCCGTCTATAGCAGTGGGTGGCTTGCAACCCTTCGATGCCATTGAGGCATCCAACTGTTTCTCGGTAGATCGCCCAGAGCTTTCGCTCAGAGCCTTCATCACAGCCGGGGTTTTTCCCGCGGTTGTAGGTCGATCCGGGTTGGCTGAAGAGGAAGTGGGAGTGTTCTTTCTTCCCGTCTTAGACGAGGTCTTGGACAGCTCATCCCCTGTCCGTTTGTTATTACCCAGCTGCTTAAACAGCTTGGTAATTGAACGAGGAATAGACTTGCTTCCACCTTGTAAACAACAAAGTGGAAATATCAGCAGAATTACAATCGAAAATTTATGAATTGAATATGAGATATACAGCCGGGTATTTAAAAAGTTGGACAAAGGGGGTACAGCCGGCGGCTTACCCCTCCTTTCTTAGATTCTTTGGCCTCCAAGGCCGCTTTCTTCTCCAAGACCTCCTCCTTCCTCAGAAGAGCAACCAATTTAGCAGGCGTCATTTATGGGGGCACCATTTTCCTTCCTTCTTCTGCAAAAAACGAAAAAGATGAACAAAACACAAAAATCTTAATACAGACGGCAAGATGCCGGATGTGTTATAAGGCTACCATGCGTGAACATGGGACTAAGTCCGCAGGCGGAGAGGAAAGCCTCATTCTTAAAGAAATCCGGATGAGGTATCCAGTTTCTAAGAATGATTATTTGACTTTCGTCGTCTAAGGGCATGGTGGTGGTCTTGAAAAAACCCGGCTTCATTATCTGTTCATACTCCCTAGAAGACATCCGGGGCAAGGCGCATTTCTTCCCAAGCAGTGTTGGGTCCTAGTTGTATTGGCGAAGAAACCGGTTGTGCCCTAAAGTTGGAGAGCTGACCAGGTAGAATCTCTCCTTCCAGCCGGACCATTTGGATGGCTTATCCAAAGTCATCAAATATTCCGGGTGCGTGGTAAGAGTGTACCACGCACCATGTCCGCCTAGGGCCTGGCTCATATAGTGCATATGAGCGAATGCTGAGAAGCTGGGCTCTATGTCCTGAAACTCGCAGGCGGCAATAAAACCCAGAATGTTTACCCACGAGTTCGGGGTGAGCTTCCAGACGCCAACCTCATACCCCTTCAATATTCTTTTTATTGCGTTGTGAAGGGGGAAGCGGAGGCTGGCTCTAATCACCGCCTCATAGCAGCCGAAGTAGTTGTCGGCGTTCTCTATATTATCCCCCTAGGCAATTGTTGCTTTAGGCAGAGGAACCTCTATTTTCCACCCCTCTCCTACCGGGTGTGCATTAGCGAAGGCCCTAAAGCTACTTTGCATTACAGGCAAATCCTTGATAAGCATCCGGGTTTTTAAAGGGTCTGGCTATTTATACCCTCTCACCGGCTGCTGATAGTTAGCCGCAAAGTCCTCTTGGTCAGAGCCAGATGCTTCTGATCCAGACCTTTCGGCGGCTTCATTAGACCCTAAGTCTGAGCTATCATCTTTGTCGTCTGCCCCATCGAAAATGGTATTGCTGGGGGTTGAAGGAGCGCCACCCGGAGAAGGGGCTGCCTGCTCCTTCTCCTCACCCTGCTCTTTCTCCTCCTCCGAGTCCTAATATTCCTCACCAGGAATAAATTTCGTCAGTGGGCACTCTTCTAGCGTGCCGCTTGCTAGGCTTAATAGCTGTTTGTTTTACTCTGGCCATGTTGTCCTGCATAGACACAAAGATGGAGGTGTTTGGGGATGAGCAAAGCAGGATCGAATTTCCAGAAATGGCACCCCCGGCTCTAAATTCAGATGTACTAGGAGACCGGCTAAATGACCTAGGCGGTGTCGTATGGGTCGATGGAGAGTCCATTTTATTTTGAAGCCTAACTACACAAGCGAAAAATTATAAAAAGCTTGAGAGGGGTGCAGGCGGTTACCTTTAACTTATCTCTAAAACTCTGAAAACTGCTACAAGCGGTGACCGGGTGTGTTCCTAAAAGAGCAGCCGGAAAACGTAATCTCACAAGCAGACGGAAGCAGAGTTTCTCTCTCTAAACGCTCTAATTTTTCTCTCTCTAAAAAGGCAAAATTTTGGAGTGTGAAATGAGGAGATAAGGGGAGTGAAACCTCCTATTTATGGAAGGGTAAAAAATCAGGGGCAACCCTGTAAAACCCTAGAAGATAAACGGTTTTACTGTTCACCGTTAATTTGTTGCCTCGTGTCATAGGCGTCACATGGCAAGCCACGTGTCACCTGTGAGGGGCAAATGTTTTGGGTAAAAATACCCTGTCCATGTGGACAAATTAGAGAGGGCCACGTGTCATTCCCAGGTTGATCCAAGTGGACTTATCGCCATCAGACACGTGTCACCCTCAGATATCTTCTAAAATGGCGGCCTTTAAGGGCCTAATCTCCAAGAAGCGCTGAAAAATGGTGCAGCTCACCAAATCTAGGTTAAATTAACTAGATAGGGGCACACCCTCCAATGACCCTATAAATAAAGAGATATTCCCCAAATTTTGGGACAAATTCAATCATTTATTACATCCATATTCTCTCATATCAGTCCGAGAAGATCTCACTTTTACCTTTTTTCGCACTTTTTACTTACTCCAGCACGTTCTAACTTGATCGTTGGAGGCGGAGCTCCAACCACCCGGAGTCTCCGTTATTTTTGTAGGTACAACTCGAGCCGGACCAGTCTTTGTGTTGTAACTCTCCCGAGGGATAAAAAAACACCCAAAATAGTACGTACCTCAATTATCTTAGCAGAGGTTTTCCTCCACTTATTAAAGAAAGAAGCAAAACCTTCATTCTCTTTTTGTTTAAGTATCTCAAGTTCCCTATGATCAGTTTCAACTTGAATATTACGTTTATACCTATTAATGAAAGTGGTTACAATGGTATCCAAAGTAGAGGTTTTCTCTTTGTCATGGGAGAAGAACCATTGTTGACAAACAGTTTCGAGTGATAAAGAAAACAGTGAATGAAAGACTTTCCTATCTATCCCCTTAATGTTCATTATTGTCTCGAAAGCTCTTAAGTGGAAGTAAGGATTGTTTGTTGCCTTGAACCTAGCTAGGGATGTCATTGGCATTGAACTTCTGCGGAAGAAGTTCCTTGTCCACTGAGACCCCTTGTGAGCTAATACCCTGGAATCTATATCATTGGATATTTTTCAATGTTATTAGGAGGACTAATTAATTCTAGCCTCTCCATTAGCCACATCTGCAAAAATTCAATGCAAATAATTAGTATTACTATACAAAAATATATGTTTTTGATTTCTGTAATTAAAAATATTATTATTTTTCTACCTGTAATAAAATTGGAGAACCTCGAAAAGGTGCTTTTGGATTTTTCTTTAATTCATCAAAATTAAGCATAGTTTCTCCAACAATTAATGACATTGGATTTCTCCTTGATTTGATTTGTTCCATCACATACACTAAAATTGCTTGACCCTCACGATTATTTCCACTAGTGAGGAGAAATTGTCTAAACATGCAAAAGAGAAAAGCTCTTCTCCTATAAACATGAAAAGACTCAGAATATTGTCTATCAAAGTAGTGGCGTGCAATTTCTTTCAGATTAACTACATTTCCATCTACAATATTTGTTAGATCCCAGTCTTTAAGATTAAAGAAACGCTTAAAATCTTTATAATAATATTCACTAATATTGGGAATTACCGCAAAATCCATGGAAGGAAAGCCTAGAATAGCACCAAATTCTTCCGGTAAAGGACTAATTTCATCACACCCTAATCTAAAGCAATGGGTGTTTGGATCCCAATATTCTAAGGCGGTATGAATAAAATCTATATCTATGTCTACCCCCCTTAATACCATAAATACCTCCTAGATGAAAGAAATCAAGCTCTTTTCTCTCCATAGCAGTCAAAGAACGACACCACTTACAAGTAAAATCACTAAAACTCTTAGACATGATTGCTTAAAGAGAATTAAAGCTATAACTATTATTTTAATTAGTTCAAAATATACAAAATTCAGTAGATTTGGGGGCTATTTATGCACAAAACTGGTATAGTTTGTTTCCCGAAAGGATTCGGTGAAAAAAAGTGCGTCGCCAAACGACAAGGACAGCGTCTGGCGACGTGGCCTATCGCCTGGCGACAAGGTTAGTGTTTGGCGGTGACGTCAGTGTTTAGCGACAGAGAGTCGGTTCGACGACAGCTTATCCGCGCTATGCAAATCATATTTTTTTAACTACGACTTGATTTTGTACATTGACTTTACGTTTTTTTAACCTCTTTCAAACACTTTTCGATTAATTTAAGTTTAATTAATTTTAGGCTTATGTTAGTCAAAATTTTATTTTTTATTTTTTCTTTTTGGGGGAGAAAGTCGGATACACTCCATTAATAAAAAAAAATGACGGAAATTTTTTGCGCAAAACATAGTCACAATTTTTTTTCACACACTCACATGCACATAAAATAAAAAATAAAATGCAAAGATCAAATAAGCATAATAAAGTTGTATATACAATATGTCTAACATAAAAATCGTATAATTCAAATTAGCAAAGTCCTACAAGTCAAATAAAATAAACACGTGTACAGCCACGGTACCGGAGGACGCAAATGGGGAGGCACTCCTAAAGTGTCAAAAAACAAGGTAGATCATGGAGTATGCCCCTCACCGGCCCCATGATCACTGATAGTCGGGATCGACAAAGTAGGGCCAGCCCATCCAGGCACACCCTGATGCTGAATAGCTAATGGCGGCTACTGTGACGACGAGCTGACCTCGTACGTCCTACCACTCCCTAAAGGAGTCGATGGCACGCCTCCTTGGCCTGCCGGCCTAGCATATGTAAAATAAGACAAAGAACCTAAACCCTCATGTCTCTTAGGTGGAGCCGTCTCCGATCGGACACCCTCACCTCTAGAAGAGGTACGACAACGCCTCGAGTCGGACCTCTCTCTCCTAGCATCAGGTCTCACCCGAGTGTGCGGAGGAGGAGTAGGATTGGATGTCCTTGCAAAAGTACATCATGTGAGATGCTAAAGGAGTAAATACAAGCATGAGATAAGGATAAGAGAAATACCTCTACAGTGTCGTCACGGCGACAAGAAGCTCGATCCTTCAATCTCACCAGTTGGTAACGAAAGGCGTCCAAACCCCTCGCGCGCCATCCTCGTAACCACCTTGTGAGAGAACTATCAGGAGATAAGTTAGTAACAATAAAAAAATATATGTGCAAGTAAAAGAGCAAAAAAATGACTCACCCAAGTCTAGTGCCGTGGTATCGAATGCTCGATAAAGCGGTGATCTAGAGGAGCCAGAGGAATCATCTCCTCAGCGGGGCCATACATCCCTGATAGGTGATGGACACAGGTGGAGCGACAAACTCTGCGTGGACATCCTACAAAATAAACCGATATCTACTTGGAGGCTATACAAGAGACAAATGCACAAGATTAAGAATACCTCCTCTCCTCCCTCTAGCAAAATAGGTGGTGGAGCCAAGAGCGGCAGCAGTGCCTCTGTGTAGCATTGCTCCAGACGAGCATGAGTCTGCAAAGGTGTGACCTTTAGCGCTCTACTCGCCAAGGTCCTCAATCTCTCCTTATCGAATATATGCCGAGGAGGGAGAGTAGGAACAACAAAAGCCTCCGAGGAGTGCTGAATAGCCACTCTCTCGCCAAGATACACCGTAGCCTCATACGTCCCCTAGAAATACTGAAACTGAGTGGTGTATTACGCAGCAAGAGCAGAATTGTAAAAATCGGCCCACGGCCGAAACTCTACTGTCGGCTCCTACAAATGCATAATTATAAGATAAAATCCTTCTAAAAATATAAAAATTCAATCATTTAAGGAACATACGGAGAGGATAAACTCTCGAACGCGCCTAGAAGTAACATCCGCACTGTGACGGGCTCCTAACCGGCAGCAACAGGGAGCTCGGGAAGTGAAGGTCTCGCCGGCGCAATAGATGGAAAGTACTCGTAGAACCAGATCTATGAAAATAGAGAAATGACAACAAATGTCAAAACAGATCTAGAGCTAACTTTAAAGGAAATAAAGTGTACCTCTACGACTCTCCAAAAGCTGGAAAGCGCGATGTCTCCCTCGAATGAACTAGGACAACTAGTAAGTCGCAGCCCGACTAAGAAGTCCGCGTAGGCCAAGCTGGCCCAATCATACGACCCGACCATAACAAGGTCGAGAAGAGCCAGTAGGGAGTAGAGTAGCACTCGACTACCTCTGTTAGGTGAAAAGGTCCCTACCAACAAGATAAGAGTAAAAATGTGCACCCGCTACTCTGGGGTGGTCACATTGTCCTGAAAAGCAGCCACAAGCGTGGTCCGGCGGATGCACCTAGTGCTGAGCTGCGTCAGATCAGCCTCAACACGTGTAGACACCCATTTTTGTCTCCCCAAAACCAAACCCGGTGATGAATACATTTCACGTCAAATCGTAATCGAATGAAGTGAAAGTGTGGAAAGTCTAATGTTGCGGTTAATTTTTATTAAAATTCTCTTCTTTCTTTCTATTTTCGAAAACCTATTTTATGAAAATAGCCAGTCCATTTTAGTTTAGTTCATGACAATGGTCCAGTAATAGTGTAGTTGGTTTGAGCTCAAAAAGAGCTTTCCAACGATATATTATAAGCCCAATTCCGATGAATAATGAGGAAGTTATGGCAAAATTACTAAACTGGGTCCGGTTTGATCTTTATATGCGGTCCAATGATCTAGAGGAGGGCCTATTATGAATTATCATTCCTAATGCAATTAGGACTGATTATAGTCTTCTAGAATCTTCTAAAAGGTTCTTTTGAATCCTAATGTGATTATGATTGATAATTAAGTTTTATGAGTTTTATTTGGAATAAAAGAAGTGTTTCAAATGAAATTACGATTTTACCCCTCGTACCGACTTTTACACTTAATTTTATCAAAAAATATAAAAATGTGTGGAAAATTAGCTGCAGCGCCAAACGCCAGGCTATCGCCTAGCGACAAGCTTGTCAGGCGACAAAGGCAGTTACGGCGCCAGCGAAGTGTTTTATTTCTCTTAAAATTCCGATTCTTTTTTATCTATTCCGGACTATTTTCATTATAAATAGCGTCCTTAGACCTCCGTTTTTAATCACCAATTTTCATTAAGAAAATCTTGATACTCTCTCTCTCTTTTTTTTTTTTCTAAACCAACCTTTTTACAAAACACAAAATTCCGCATTCTCAAGATCTAGACACACCTAGCATAATTCGAAGTTGCCTTCGCCCTAGACGTGAAAGGTTTGACATTTCTGAGGGTTTGGTCCCAAATTTCTATTTCAATTATTTAATTTAATTGTTTGTTTTCTATTTTCCTTGAAGTTACTAACGTGTGTATTTTGTTATTAGAAAGAGATACGAGGCATCCAAGTAAGTACCTTTAATTGTTTTATTGAAATGATATAGAAATCATGTTAAGGTTGTTATTTTGATTCCTAATATCATGTTAGGATGCTTTTTTTAGTATCATGTTAGGATGCTTTTCTTAGTATGATGTTTAGGGTAAGAATAAGTTTCTTAATGATATCAATTATGATTTCTGTGATGTTTCCTATTTTCTTTCTTGATACCAGTATCATGTTAGGGTTAAAGCTTTAATTCTTTAATGTTTATTGACATGCTAAGGGTTGTTATTAATCTTGTTAGTATCATGCCTAGTGTTTTGGGTGTTTTTGTCCCTCGTGAGAGTTACGTCACGAAGTCTGGTCCGGCTGAGTTGTACTTGAAAGGGAATAATGAGTATGGAAATTTAGGTGGGGATCTGCTTGGATTCCAAGCTCAGGTGATGAGAGAGAATGTAGGTGTAATAAATGATTGAACGTGTCCCCAAAATGGGGAAATATCTCCCTATTTATAGGGTCATTGGAGAACGTGTCCCTATCTAAGTCACTTGACCTAGATTTTAGTGGGCTGCGCCGTTTTACGGTGCTTATTGAGATTTGGGCCCTTGAAGGCCGCCATTTCAGAGATGTATCTAAGGGGGCCATGTGTCAAGAGGATATTAAGCTACGTGGGCCATCCTGAACTCGACACGTGGCCTCCTATCATTGGTCCACGTGTCTAGGGTATTTTTACCCTAAACATTTGCCCCTCACAAGGCGCACGTTCATATCACGTGGGGCCTATGACACGTGTCCACCTATCAGAGGTGAACAATAACGGATAGTAAATTTAAATTTCAAGCAAAAATTTTTCCCCCCGTTTTCACCTTCTATAAATAGAAGTTTACCCCCCCCCCTTTCTCTCACCTTACGTTCATTTGACTTTTTAGAGAGAGAAAGAGAGATCTTTTTAGAGAGATATTCTCTGCCTCCGTCTGTGTCAGAGCATTTTCGAGTTTTCCGTGTGCTAGCAGTTCAACACCCGGTTTACCGACTGTAGCGGTTTTCAGATTTTTTAGAGTAAAAGTAAGGTAACCGCCTGTACCATTTTAGGTTTTCTCTTTTTCAGCCGGTATACAATTCTTTCTCCGCCTGTACACATCGTTTTTTAGAAAATATAAATGAGTTATCAATCCACACACTCGGCACTGCCTAGGACACTCAGCCGGTCCCCTAGGACGGCTAAGTCTAGAACAGGGGGTGCCTTTTCTGGAATGTCAGAACCGATGTGCTCATCCCCGAATTCCTCCCTCTCTGTGTCTGTGCAGGACATAATGGCCTGAACAAAACAGACGGCCAGAAGGTCTAGGAGCCGGCGCACTGTATCAGTGCTAGCCGATGTGGTTTTCCCAGACGGGGCACAGAGGGATTTGGAGGAGAGCAGGTCTGACGAAGAGGCTCCCTCTACCTCCGGGAGCTCTGGGGTACGAGAGGTAGGCGGCGAGGGAACCGCCTCCTCTAATAAAGCCGGCGATGTTGAGGCCGGGGAAGGGTCAAGGGCCGAATCTTCCGGCTCTGACCAAGATAATTTTGCGGCTGACTATCAGCAGCCGCCTAAGGTCGCTGACAACCCCAACCCTAAACGGACCACGATGCTGCCGGGTAACATTGCCCTTCTCAAGAGCGGCTTTAGGGCCTTTAAAGAAAAGCACCCCTTTGGAAGGGGCTGGGACATCATCGTTCCTCCGGCTGACGCTGTAATGGCCTAGGGCGATGATATTGATAATGTAGACCATTACTTTGTCTTCTACAAGGCGGTCATCGAAGCCGGCCTCCGGTTCCCCCTCCACCCCAGGATTATGAAAATCCTAATGGGGTACCATGTAGGAGTTTGGCAGCTCACCCCCAATTCGTGGGTGAACATTCTAAGTTACATCGCCGCATGCGAGCTCCAAAATATAAATCCAAGCTTCTCCGCCTTCGCTCACATGCATTATTTAAGCAAGGCCGCAGGCGGCCATGGGGCATGGTATACTCTGACAACCTTGCCCCAATATTTGATGACTTTGGACAAAGTGTCCAAATGGTCTGCGTGGAAGGACAAGTTTTACTTGATTTCATCCCCAACTTTGAGACATAACCGGACACTGCGCCGGTACAACACTGAGCCGGCTCTTCTAATCAGGATGTGCCCTCTCCCGGCGCTATCTACTAAGGCCCGGGAGCAAATAATAGAGCTGGGATTTTTTGAAACAACAACCGAGCCCATGGGGGATGGGACTCACATTATAGTTCCCAAGAACTGGATCCCCTATCCAGGCTTCTTCAAGGACGAGTGTTTCTTGTCCGCATGCGGGCTGAGTACCATGTTTCCCAAGGGTAGATTACCTTACATCCGGAGTGTTTGTTATTTTTATTTTTATTGCAAACTTGCCACAATTTCTTCTAACCTTGAATTCTGTTCATGCAGTTGACGCCTTGAAGATGGTCGACCCGGAAAAGACACCGGCAAAGTCGGCGACGCTGCTGCGCAAAGAGTCTGCACTTGCCAAGAAAGCAGCCGTCGATGCAAAGGAGTCTGAAAAAGGCGGGGTAAGACCGCCTGACTTTTTTGTGTATACATTTTTATTCATTCATTTTTTTTAAGAGGCAATTTGCCGGTTGGGTATACTTACCCTTGTTCATTTCTAAGGACTCTGCAAAGCAAATTGCACGATCCTTCTCTAAGCTTCTTAAAAGGCAAGGAGATGATCTGGAGAAAGCTCCGGCTGCGAAGGCCGCCAGGAAGGATCCCCCTCCCCAGACACATTCTTCTTCCAAATCCGATCGTCCAACGACCGGAGGCAAATCTCCTATTGCGATGAAGATTTTGAGCGAAAGCTCAGAACGCTCACAGTAGAAAGCGCCGGATGCCTCTACGACATCAAAGGGTGGCGAGCCACCTAATGTTGCAGACGGTGCGGCAACAAACGGGGAGGAGCAGAAGCCTGCGCCCCATCTGGAAACCCAAGGTAAGAGAAGGATTGAGATACCTTGGCCACTTGACTTTATGAGAGTCAAGACTAAGGTAGACCCCTCTGGGGGTTCAGTCAGCAGCCGACAACGGATGAGTGCCAACTATGCTGCCTCTTTCTCACAGAGTACTACTTTTGGTGCAGATCTGACATCCGACGAGCCGAATCTTGCGGGTTTCGCAAAACGGATGGTGAGGACCCTCACCCGGTCGGAGAAGAACTCCATACCTGACTTGCAGGTGGTGGACTTCGACCGGATAATGGACCAACTGGCTGAGGTAAAAAAAATCCCACAACCCCAATACTTTTCTTTTATTTGAACTAAGCATATCATAATCCGGGTGCTCTTTTCTCAGGTGATGCTGAGAGTGGATGGCCTCCGGGGCCCCTTCAGGCGGAAACAAGAAGAGGTAAATGACGCCAAACGGAGGGCCATTGAAAACCTCAACTCTGC
Source organism: Chenopodium album (assembly GCF_948465745.1). NCBI lineage: Eukaryota > Viridiplantae > Streptophyta > Magnoliopsida > Caryophyllales > Amaranthaceae > Chenopodium > Chenopodium album. Next base: position 37,931,602 of record NC_137841.1, on the reverse strand, counting down.
TGAATATGCTAATTATATGTGTGATTTAAATATTAAAGCAGTAGAGTTGAAACAGGAGGAGCTGATCCGGAGCTTGACGGTTGCGAACGACGAAGCTAACAACCGGGCTGATGACCTTGAGCAAAAACTGAAGGATGCCAAATTTGAGCTCAAGGCATTAGAAGATGCTGATAAAGAAAACACTCAACTCCGAGCAAACGTTTCCCGCCTGGGGGTTGAGCTTGTCACTCTGCGAAACAAGCAATCGGACGAGCTCGCCCAAGAGCAAAAGCGGCTGATGGAGGAGAATGAGCGTGATAATCTGGCCCGGCTGAAAATCACTTGGATCCTCCTCTATCCAGATATAGACTTTGAGGTCTATAAGCTAAGGTATGATTACGCCACTGAAGTGTATGATGCCCAAATATTGGGTGAGGCTCCTCCGCCTCGCTTCAAAGATTGGGTTGTCGAGCAGGGATATGAAGTCTCTAATAACGAGGAGCCGGCGGCGGATGAGCAAAACGAAGGCCAAACCAGCCAAACTCAGCCGGAGCAGCAGCATCCACCTCAGCCTTAGGCGGGCCTCCCTACTTTCTGCGGCAGTATGCCAACCATTCTCTTTGCCGGCTTGTATGTCGTGTAAAATTGTATCTTTACCAACCATGGGGTTGGGTTAACAATTGATTTTTTGGTTTCTTCACCAGATGTGATTCCGGCTAACACTTATTCTGGCCTTTGTGCCATTTATTAATATTAATGAAGTATTCCGACTCAGTCGGTGTTTATATATGTTTGTGTTTGAATTTTTTCAATTTGAATTTTGCGTATGTTTGCAATTCTTTAATATTTTGCCTAACTTAAAAAAGCATGCGGCAATTTGCAATCCGGGTGCTCTTGCCCCTGGACGGCTGTGTGGTTGGTTTTGTTTCAGATTGATTGATTGACTTGAAAACACTTGATACTAGGAGAAGTATGGAGTGTTTTTAGGCCAATCAATCACAATGGTGATTGCCCCAAACCAAAAGCACAACCGGCCATTAGAGCGGGCGCTTTGAGCTTCTTACCCAGGCGGTTATATTCCGTCTGGGGTTATCACATAGCCATTACACAAAATCTTTTGCCCCAATAGGGAGAGTGAGTGCAACTTTGGAATAAATAACCTAAGTGAGAATTTCAGCTGGTGACCGACTGATGCCCCAGGGCATCCGGTATTCGGTAACTTAATCGTTCTTCATAGATTATTCTGGTCAGGCGGCTATGAGTTGACCAATTCGGTCGTTCAATTTTTGCCGTCTGCATAGGTACGTAGAACCGACGAATAGTCTGTTCTCTGCGACAATTGCGCCCGAAGGGGTGTCGCCGGACGCCTTTGTCCATGTTGGGACAGGCGGTTTTATAAAATAAGCAACCATTCGGCCATTTTGGCCATTGGTCTTGTTGAGACCGGTTGTTTAGCCACTAAGCGTTTTTGTGCTTAGTTTTTAATCGGACCATTGGCCGAGCGTTATTACAACATTGAATTTTCACTAAATGTCGAACTTAGTTGGTTGAACGAATAGTCCGTCTGAGTATTACCCAGGCGGACAAGCAATTATTAAATTACACTAAGTATCAAACTTAGTTATTTAAACAAAGAGTCCGTCTGAATTTTACCCAGGTGGACTAGGACAGAAATTATAACATTAAATTACACTAAGTATCAAACTTATTTAGTTAACAAAGAGTCTGTTTGAGTATTACCCAGGCGGACAAGCAATAAAAATGGCAAACTAATTCTGCAAACAAAGTCTGAATTCTCATTAATTGACTTACTGTTTACAAAAATTTACATTTCTCAAAAGTAGTACTTTTTAAATTTATCTACATTCCAAGTTCTAGGCAGACGCCGACCGTCTGGGGTTTCCAGACGGTAGGTGCCATCCCTGACTTCTTCCTAAATCCGGTAGGGGCCTTCCCAATTAGGGGTTAGCTTCCCAGCCCCATTGGCCCTACCGGTTGCCTCCATTTTTCGTAACACAAAGTCGTCAACTTTCAAAGGACGCTTGTGCACTTTCTTGTTGTAGGCTTTGGTAATTCTCAGACGGTATATCTCATGGCGCAGGGCAGCGTTGCCCTTGCGTTCCGGGAGGGAGTCTAATGCCAGCCGCATGGCCTCCCAATTTGCCTCTTCATCATAGAGCATGACTCTGAGAGTCGGCTCGTAGTGTTCAATGGGCAAGACTGCTTCAGCACCGTATACCATAAGAAATGGGGTTTCTCCGATTGCCCCTTTGGCTGTAGTCCGGATGGCCCATAGGACATGAATTAGCTCTTCTGCCCATAAGCCACCGGCTCTTTCAATTTTCTTTTTTATGCCATCTGAGATGAGTTTGTTGAAGGCTTCAACTTGGCCGTTTGCTTGGGGTCGGCCGACTGATGCAAAACAATGTGAGATCCCCTGATCTCCCAACCAAGTCTTGAGATGAGGGGTTTCAAACTGAGGGCCATTATCAAACACCATAGACATAGTTACCCCAAACCGGGTGATGATGTTCTTCCAGATGAAAGAGATGACATCCTTTGTCTTGATGTTCTTTACTGGCTCAGCTTCTACCCATTTGGTGAAATAATCCACAGCCACCAAAATGTAGTGCTTTTCACCTGGAGCAGGCGTATAAGGACCCAAGATATCCATGCCCCATTTAGCAAACGAGACTGGGCTGTGGATTGCCGTCAGATCAGTAGCTAGGCGGTGAATGAGCTTGCCAAACCTCTGGCATTTATCACATCTCTTCACCAACTCTTTAGCGTCTGCTTCAAGAGTAGGCCCGAAGTAATGCCGCCTGGCTCTGACGGCTAGGGACCTGCCGCCTATATGAGAGGCACAGTACCCAGCATGCAATTCTTCGAGAACTTCTTTCCCCTTTTTTGGGGTAACACACTTCAATAGAGGTTTAAGGAAACCTGCGTTGAAGAGCTCTCCGTTTCTCAACTCGAAGTTTGCTGCTCGCTTCTTCATGACGGATGCTTCCTATGGTGAATCAGGGAGTATGCCGTCTGCTAAATATGCCCGAATGTCATCCATCCAGGTAGAGCTTCGGTCCAGAATTCCAATGGGCTCTTCATATATGCTTCTCTTTTCAAGAACTTCCCAAAAGACCGACCGAGGCGTATCACAGCAGGCGGATGAAGCCAATTTGGACAACGCATCTGCTTGATTGTTATCCGACCTGGGCACTTGATTAAGACGGAATTCCTCAAGTGCCCCAACCTCTTCTTTGACTGCTTGAAGGTATTTGATCATAGCCGGATGAGTTGCCTCATATTTTCCCTCATACTGGATAACGACCAACAGTGAATCAGAGTAGGCGTCAACTTTAGTTGCCCCTGCTGCCTTACACATGCGGATTTTGGCTAGTAGGGCTTCATACTCTGCCTCGTTATTTGAGGCTTGAAACTTAAACCGCAGTGCATATTCAAATCTGTCCCCCTCAGGGGACTCATATATAATTTCTGCACCGCAGCCGTTCTTCGTTGAGCTCCCGTCTACATACACTTTCCAAACCCGGTCAATATTATCCGGTTGCACCGGTCGTGTCATTTCAATAATGAAGTCGGCAAACGCCTGAACTTTCACTGCCTTTCTAGGTTCAAAAGTGATTTCAAGACTTTGCATTTCAATAGCCCATTTCAACATTCTACCGGATAATTCCAAGGTAGACATTGGCCGCTTGAGGGGCTGGTCAGTGTAAATTACCACCGGATGGGCCAGAAAATACGGCTTTAATTTCTTGAAGGCCATATACAGAGCAAGGCCAAAGTTTTCAACCATGGGATACCGGAGCTCAGCATTTTTTAGAACATGGCTAATGAAATAGACCGGGAGCTGAACGCCGTCTCTCTCAGCAAGGAGAGCAGCACTGAGGGCATGATTTGAAAAGGCTAGGTACATGTATAACACCTCTTTAGGCAGTGGACTAACAAGCCTTGGCAAAGAGTGCAAGTGTTCTTTCAGCCGTTGAAAGGCCGCCTCAGCATCATCCCCCCATTCAAATCTGGTCTTCTTCCTGATTGCTTGGAATAAGTAAAGGCACTTGTCACCTGATCGGCTGAGGAACCTCCCCAATGCCGCCAGGCAACCGGTTAGTCTATATGCTTCCTTGACAGTGCGGGGTGACTTCATGTCAATTACCGCCTGTATTTTCTCGGGGTTAGCCTCTATCCCCCTTTGATCAATCAGGAATCCGATAAACTTCCCAGAATCAACACCAAAGACGCATTTCTTAGGATTTAACATAACCTTATGCCGCCTGAGTGTGGTGAAGGTTTCTCGGAGATCAGCAAGGAGATCCGCCTGCTGCTTGGATTTGACTATCATGTCATCTATGTACGCCTCCACATTCCTCCCAATCTGATTAATGAAGACCGTATTAATCATCCGCTGGAATGTAGCCGGCGCATTTTTCAAGCCAAACGACATCACAGTATAACAAAATAACCCCTGATCAGTGACGAAGGCCGTCTTTTCTTGATCTTTCTTCCACAGGGGTATCTGATGGAAGCCGGAGTAGGCATCCATAAAACTCATCAAGGCATGCCCGGTTGTCGAATCGACTAGACTGTCGATCTTAGGAAGCGGATAACTGTCTTTGGGACATTCCGTGTGGAGGTATGTGTAATCAACACACATACGCCAGGTACCATTCGGCTTCTTTACTAGCACAACATTCGCCACCCAGTCGGAGAAATTACATGGCCGAATGAACCCAGCGTCCAACAACTTTTTAACTTTGGCAGCTGCCGCGTGACTTCTTTCCTCACCGTGATTTCTTTTCTTTTGCCGGATGAGCTTATTTTTAGGATCCATGGCGAGTTTGTGGACAGCAAGATCCGGGCTGACGCCTGGCATCTCTTCCACTTCAAAGGCAAAAATGTTCTTGAATTCTTTCAACAGAAGGTGCAAGTCTGCACCCAACTTAGCATAAGCAACCGTCCCAACCTTCACCGTACGCTCCGGACGGCTGTCGTCCAGAGGTATATCAACATGTTCTCCAGCCGGTTGGGGACGGAGCTCATCTGACCGTTCACCAGTCAGTGATTGCTATTTTTTCTCTTTCTTTACCTCCACTAGTAGAGGTGCCTTTCTTTTCTTCCTGGCTACTGGTGGGGTTGGTACTGGGTCAGCATCCTTGACATTGTCAAGGTCTATTGGTTCCTTGCCGTCTAGGGCCACAGTATCTTTGACAACTGAGAGATAGCACTCCCGGGCCGTCTTCTGATCCCCATTCAAGGAACCAACAGAGCCGTCATCCCTCTCATACTTGATGAGCATGAGGGAAGGGATGATTACAGCCTTGGCTTCGTTGAGGGGTGGCCGGCCCAAAATAATGTTGTAGGCGGTCAGCTCCTCAACGACCAAGAACTTGACGACCAGGTGTCGCTCTTTTCCTTTCTCACCCAGCCGGATTGGTAAATCAACCCTTCCGAATGGGTAAACCATTTCACCCCCAAAACCAACCAAGGGGTGGGTAACCGGATGCATGCTGCTTTCATTGTATTTCAGCTTTTGCAGGTATCGGAGGCTGATGATGTCTGATGAGCTGCCGGTGTCAATAAGGATCCGTCCAACCAGCTGGTTGGCAACCATACATTCAATGACGACCGGGTCGTCATGCGGACGGCGGACGCTGCCCTTGTCCTTCTTAGTGATCAGGACGTCTGGGAAGGAGGAGCTTGCAAACGCCTGCTCATCATCATCTTTGTCCATCTTTCGAAGATGGCTCTTGGTGCCCCGGATGGTAGGGCCACCACATGAGAACCCGCATGCTATTGTGTAGATCGGCTCCTTGTCAATGTCCGAACTACTAGCAAGCTGGGGTGTCTTAGACGACTGCCCCGGATTCTTTTTATTAGTCCCTTTGGACTTAGAAATGTAGGAATTTAACATCCCCTTGTCAGCCAGACGGTCCAATGCCCGTTGAAGGCTGAAGCAGTTGTTGGTGTCATGGACAACTTCCTCATGGTATTGGCAGAATTTGTTTTTGTTCCTTGATTGGATGGAACTTTTCATTGGATTCGGCTTCTCTAGGGATAGCCGGTCCTTAATTTCCATGAGGATGGAGTTGCAGTCCTTGTTAAACTCGTACATAGGGACGTACGGTTTAAATTCTTTCTTCTTCTTCTGGGACGGCTAGTCAGAGTCACTAACCGCCCAGACTTCTTTTCTTTTCTTACTCTCTTCTTTCTTTTTGGCCGGCTGAGTAGGCCGGTTGTCTTTCTGTTTGTCAGACTTCTTGGAGTCCGACTGATTGCCAGGCGAGTAGAGGTCGGTTGCTTGAATATAGCTTTCTGCCTCCCTCAGGGCCGCTTGTAAAGTGAAAGCTCCTTTTTCCGACTAGGTCGAACTTAAAAGTCGACCCGTCTCTCAGACCCTTGAAAAAGTCTGTAAAAGCTACCTCATCAGACAGTCCTTGGATCTGAATTCTAATCAGATTGAACCGCCTGACATAGAAGCGCAGCCTAATGGTGCTCAAGTCAAGACTTGTTTTCTTAGCAGGGATGTTCATTGAGAAGTTGGAATCAAACAGGAAGGCAAGTGACGAGTGGAAAACTAGGTCGTTATCTAATCTTCCCTTGGTCAAACTAAATTTATAAACACTTAACAAACCTAAATACGAGTATAGAGGCAAGTCAAGGGTCGAACCCAAAGGAACGGTAATGTTCAAGCACTTTCAATTATGCGCCTAAGCTAGGTCGAAGACGAAGGTAAGAGAGAATACTAACAACTAACAAAACAAGTAACCAAGGAAATAAAATACTAGGAACGGGGATCAACAAGTAATCATGTCAATTGCAACAACTTGGGAAGAGCATGCCAATCAAAGGTTGTGAGGACTAAATGATAAGAGCAATCAATAGGAATCAAAGAGCTATCTCCTAATTGTTAAGAAAGGGTTCACTATGAATAACAAACTAAGAGAATCACAATCAAAACCAATTGATAATTGCAATTCCTAAATCAATTGTTCATGTCATTAGCAATTACAATGCAATCTAGCATAATTCTCAAGGCCAAATTGAATTACACACATGCAAACCTTCACTAATCACTTTAATCTCAACAATTAATCAACACAATTCCAAAATTAATCACAATTCCTAGCCAACAACTACTCAAACAACATCATCAAATCAACTATCAACTATAGAGAACAAGAACCAACAAAATATCAAGAACAATTACTCTAATCAAACATCAAATATCAAAATCAAACCAAACAAACATCAAATTAAACAAAGCAATTGAATGAGATAGAGTTTAGAAATGCTCATTGATAATTAAGAAAATCTCCAACACAATTGTCACACTTGCATGTTCAATCTCTCAATCACCATTGAAATTCCTCACTTTCTCTCTCTAAAACTACTCCTAATCTAGCCTAATCTAGAGAGAGAAGCTCTCAACCTAAGAGAGAGAAAACTATTCTAAAACTAAAGAATTACATGAATAAAGAATAAAGGAAACCAAAAACTATATAAACAAAAGGAGAAAAGAAGCTTAAAATCGTAAAAGACCCAGAAACCCGCGCCCGCGGAGAAATCGACCGCGCCCGCGGAGGGGAACAGACACCCCGATAGCCGCGCCCGCGGCCCAAGCCCGCGCCCGCGCCCTCGGGGAGCCCTCAGGACAACCGCGGGGGCTTACTGCCCAAATACGGCAGTTTTGGAGCTGCAGCAACCCCGCGCCCGCGGGTACTGTAGCCCGCGCCCGCAGCAGTTTTCCAGGGCCAACTTCAGAAGGCTGTAACTTCCGATCTAAGAATCGTATGAAGGCGTGCGACCTATCATTGGAAAGCTCTTCAAGTCTAGTTTCCAACCCAACTTGAATCACCCTAATACGATCTTTAGAACATGAGATATGACTAAAACAATGCACAAAGGTCCTATTTGATACTTTGCAATCTTTCGTTTTCCTTTGTTTCAAACTCAAATTCAATTCTGAAAAGTGCATATTGATCCTAGTGGGTGCTATTTTCAATTCCCATGCATATAGCCCGCGACGTACCTACAAAACAAGAAAAAGAAACGGAGAAGCAAGAGAAATAGCCGAGAAATGAATAAAATGATAAGAAAGCCATTAAAAGCATGCATTTCTCTAAACTAACACAAAAACACGCGAATCGAGCATTATTCTCTAAAAACACGACATAAACAACTACAAAGGAGCATAGAAATATAAAGAAAACATAGCCTAAAGGTGCCATAAATGGCACGGATCAGCAAGCTTCCTGAAACTATCAATGGACCCAGCTGACAAGTTGCCAAACCATTATTGGGCAATGCCCTTCAACGTAGCCGGGAAGCATCGACACCAAGTGGCATCATCCAACCCTTGTAAGTACATGAGGTTGGTGTATGCCATGAGGTACTTACCAACACATTTTTAACCCTTGTAAGTACATGAGGTTGGTGTATGCCATGAAGTACATGAGGTACTTACCAACACATCATAGGTACTTACCAACACATTTTTAACCTTGGCCGGCTGTGCCGCCTCGGTTATCTCCCGGGTGAACGCTGAAGGTTGTTCACCCAGGCGAAGCAGACGGTGCTGCCAGTCCAGTGGCTGGACATTGTTATATGCCGCCTGACCTCCGAAGAAGGCTGACTGCATATAATAAGGTGGATACTGACCGTAGACCTGAGAAGGTACATACGGTGCAGTCCCAATCATCTGAGGGCCAGAGTGGACGGTATTCCCGCCTTTCTAACTCCAATGCAAGGATATTGCATTCCCTGTAGAAGTGTTGTTGAAGCTGTCTGGAAAATTCGACGTAGAAGCCGACTTAGATAACTGTTGATTTCTCTTCCGGTTGATGATCTCCCGGGCATCAAGAGTTGATTTTTTGCTTCTCACCAACTGTTGAGTCCGGCGGGTGTTGTTGGTGTTCCTCTTAGGAAGAAGAATTTTGGACCAATAAATGGTCCCGGCTGCCTTTTCCTTTAGATGAGGAGTTGGCTGCCGATCTCTAACTGACTTCCCCTTTTCTAGAGGAGTCTTCTTGGCCGACTGAACCCTACTTAGGCAAGCCCGGCTCTTAGTGATAAGATCTTTGATTTCACCCTTGAAACTTGTCATGAACCTCATGAGTTAGTCTTGGGTGACAGGAGCTGATCCAGCTGCCGTGTGGGTTTCCTCTTCCGGCTGCCTAGGGGGTCGATTTGTACCCGCCTGGGTGGCACCCCGCTCCAGAGTGTCTCTGTGCCGTTTGCGCTTAGTTATTAGAGAGCCATCATCGGCTGTATAGGTTTCAACTTGAGGATCTTCATCCTCCTGGTCTGTAAAAACTTCCGGGTCATCGCCCAGATGCTTAGGGGGTGGTACAGACTCTTGAACCATCTTTGAGGTACTCTCCCCACAGACGGCGCCAAATGTTTTGGGTGTTTTTGTCCCTCGGGAGAGTTACGTCACGAAGTCTGGTCCAGCTGAGTTGTACCTGCAAAACAACGTAGACTTCGGGTGGTTGGAGCTCTGCCTCTAAAGGTCAAGTTAGTAACTTAAAAGGGAATAATGAGTACGGAAATTTAGGTGGGGATCTGCTTGGATTCCAAGCTCAGGTGTTTCTCTGATGAGAGAGAATGTAGGTGTAATAAATGATTGAATGTGTCCCCAAAATGAAGAAATATCTCCCTATTTATAGGGTCATTGCAGAACGTGTCCCTATCTAGGTCACTTGACCTAGATTTCAGTGGGCTGCGCCGTTTTACGGTGCTTCTTGGGATTTGGGCCCTTGAAGGCGGCCATTTCAGAGATGTATCTAAGGGGGCCATGTGTCAAGAGGATATTAAGCCACGTGGGCCATCCTGAACTGGACACGTGGCCTCCTCTCATTGGTCCACGTGTCTAGGGTATTTTTACCCTAAACACCTAGGATCTTGCTATATTTATTATGTTTTAACATGATTATTTTTATAATTGTTATCATTATGATTATGATGATGATTATTATTGTGTCGAATTATATAATTTAACTTTATTTGTTAATTAGCGAATTGTTTCATGTAATTTGTTTTACGAATTGTTTTACGTATTTTGTTAATTTATGAATTATTTAACATAATTTGTAAATTTACGAATTGTTTTACGTAATTTGTTAATTTATGAGTTATTTCATGTTATTTGTTAATTGACTGATACTTTATATATAATTTGATGATTGTTATGTTGCTTGATATATATTTATTGTTACGGAATTTTCACCATATGCCCCTGAGTTTTTTGTTTATTCACAATATACCCCTGAACTTTTTTAAATTCATCATATACTCCTGAGTTTTCACAAAAATACATCGTATACCCTTAATGACTAATGATTGTTAATTTTGTCAATCATTAGAGTTAATTATGAACCGAAAACACTCTAAATACATTCCCCAACCCCCGAAACCACCTACATTCCTTTTCCCTCCCCTAAAGTCACCCAAAATTTCCTTCTCTCATCCACAAAATCAATAATACGGGTATAGATTTGGAGATTTGGAGCAGTTTTGGGGGCTGGAAAAGGGAGATGAGTGGTTTCGTGATGAGAGGGAGATATCTAAGGTGGTTTCGAGGTATAATTAATCAAATTTCACTCATCTAATTCTTATTAGGGGTATGTAGTGAATTTCTGTAACAACTTAGAGGTATATGGTGAATTTGAAAATTTTCATGGGTATATGATGAATAAATAAAAAACTCAGGGGTATGTGGTATAAAAACCATTATTGTTATTGCTTGATCACGCCTTTTATGCATGTTTAAAGGGAATTTAACGCTTAATAAGATAATTAATAATCTTGTTTAGGGTTAATTTGATTATAATTCAAGTGATCGCCAATAATAGATTTGTTTGTGCATTAATATTCAACCAACATAGATAAACAGGTTTAGGATTAACCTAATGTTTGCATGTTAGTTAGAAAGCGCACATGAATACGCGTAGAATAAAGTAGAGGCCTATTATTAGGGCAGGTTTAATCTCTTTTAGATTTGATTTGTACCTTCATCCCCGAAATTCCAGTCTTGGTTCCAGACCTATTGGAGTTAATGATCTCTTGATTGGATCGTTAAGGGGTGTAACCTTTACCCTGTGAACGGTTTACAAGTTCTTAAAACTTGTTGGCGACTCTTTTTCTCTAGCTTCCTTCCCTTTGGACGCACCATGCTTAAGTGTATGATCACAGTGGGATTCAAGTATGGGGTAATGCTTGAAATATTCCCTACAGTATTTGGCGACTCCACTGGGGAGGATGAGACTCGAAAAGTTATAAGTATTTCATGTGGTTATTGTCATATGCATTAAAAAGGTTTTCATTGGAAAGACCATCCGTAATGAGTCAAAAACATTGGATTTTTACACGTAGGAAATTTGAGAAATATCTTTCACAACTAGAATCGAAATAATACTGCGAAAACTGGAAAATTTTAAGAATAAAGAAAGCTGCTGAGGCAAGTAGGAACTAGCATCTTGAAAACAACGATTGTTGCCTTAAAAATGGGCTTATCGCCTGGCAACAATTTTGTCGTCTGGCGACAAAGCCATTTTCTAGCGACGGACTCTGTTATCTGGCGCCGTGTTCTTTCAATACCGAGCTAGAAATCTGCCTTCTTATTTTGACCAGTTCTTGCACTGTTGGCTCGATTCTACTTCCTTATTGTGTTTTCTCACTTTTCTGAAACCCATATGTGTTCTACATATGGACATGACCCTCTGGGAATTCATGCTCCATCTACCCGATTGAACACTCTAAGCAACAAAGGGTACATCCGAGAATGTTGAATTCACCAAACCATGGAAGCGAGTTTAACTCGCGGGGTCCCATCCACACGCTCTTACCCTTCCAAAGGTAAGGCTTCTGGCGGTGTATCTGGACTCATAACCATGGACCCTCTTTGACTAACCCATATCCTGAACTTTAGAGAACTAGAGCCATGGTTAGGTTGCAAACTCATTGCATCTTGTTGTGACTACTTGACTACTTGTGCATCTCTTACTTGTGCATACTTTTTATGTGACTAAACTAACCGTTTGGTTTGACTTGTGTTTGTAAATAAGTCTTAATAAACTAACCAATGACTAAAGGGCTTTGCTAAATTAATTGATTAATTAATTTGAGCTAAAAAATATACCTTAAATCGAGTCATAGTTCCTTTAAGTCAACCCGAATTTTTATTCCCGTACACTGCACAAGCATCAACTTGTTTTGGTCATGGCCAGAGTTCTAGGAAGAGTTACGAGTACCTTAAATCGAGTCATAGTTCCTTTAAGTCAACCCGAATTTTTATTCCCGTATACTGCACAAGCGTCAACTTGTTTTGGTCATAGCCAGAGTTCTAGGAAGACTTACGAGTCGTACAGCCTTTGGATATATAGCCTCGAGTTGTATCTTTAATTTGGCGTCGGTTTCATCCCAATCAGAGTCACAGATAAAAAGTTATGACTAAAATACCACAGCATGTCCAGTTTAATGCATATACATGAAGTCTTTACTTAGTCTTTGCTTGAGTCTAGTCACATAGTCTAGCCACATGGTCATGACACAAGTTTTAACATGTCACCTACACTCACTAGTCGTAATACACAATTTGGGTATATGTCACCATGACCATGTAATAGGTTCATGCATGACTCGGTTTTTTCCGTCAATTGAGTTGGGGGTACATTATATTCCTAATTTTTTCATATCTCTCCATATACATCATCTTTCCATTATTTACATGCTTTCTCTATATCACAACCTTCATTCTTCCTACCTTCTTCCATCCATGCATGTTAAATCGAGTTTGAGTCATGTGATTGACAAACAAAAAATATGAGGGTAATGATGAAACAAATGCACAAGGCAAGTTTCTCACCAAGATTTCATGCTTTCTTCTTCTGTTTTTCAAACCCTTTCCCCAATAAGTTTAGCATAGGCACCCCTTCATCCTCCTTGAATTTATTTCTTAGAGTTTGATTTTTACACTTTACTTTTTAAATAAAATGAGCATTTATTTCCTTACATATGATTATTGCGTTGCAAAAAAAAAAAAAAAAAAAAAAAAAAAGTAAAAAACAAAAAAAACAAAAATCCATGTCAAACTACGCACAAGGTATACCAATGATTTGAGGCACCCCTTGTAGCCACATCATATCACCTTTCACCCTTCAAATATGCAATCCTTTTTTGATAAACCACTTTGAGCTTCGTCTAACGATAGAACTTTCATTTTTCAACCCATATCTACCTAACCTTGGGATGGGATGGTGTGCAACTTATGCAATTTTCAAATTTCACAAAAAGCTTGAGTGACTTCAAAAGATTAAAGTAGAAAAAAATAAGCAAAAATAAATAAATAAAATTGTACAAAAGGGCAAGTGTTCCAATGTCTTTGACATGAACATGTCTTTGATATGAACACGTCTCAGATTGCGTCTCTTATCGAGTGCTCGGTACCATGCTTGAGAAACATGAATTCCAAGTGAGTGATAGACCGCATGATCGGGATTGCCCACACTTATAAAAATAAAATAAATGCTAAAGCAAAAGATAGAGCAAAATATAAACAAAAAAAAAAAAAAAAAGAGAAAAGAGAGCTAAAAAAGAGTTAAAAGCCTCAAGCATAAAAATATAAAGATTCAAAAGCAAGGTAGTACACCTTGGGGGGCTTATCTAGGGTCTTGAGCTTTTATCCCTTTCTTCTTCAACCTTTAGCCTAACAACGTTACAACCCTACAAAGACCTTTTTGAGGTATACACACACTTGTGCGAGGTTCGGCTAAAGCTACGTTCGGCCTGATTCCTAACAGATTCGTAGGCAACCTCACATTGAGGTGCGGCCGTAATAAAAATTTATTCATTCATATCTACCTTCATAAATGATCATATCAAGGGATCCCCTATGCTCATCCCTATCTACTTAGAGCTAGACTTGGGGGCTTGATCTCTACATTGTTAGCCTACCTAGCCTAAGAGTCACCATCTGTTGGCTCTTCTCAAAATAATATCTTTCCAGACACTTAGCATTTGCGGCCTAACCTTAGTGTCACTTTCACACACTGCACAGATACATGACCAAATATACTTCCCTTAGGTACCCTTTGTTATGAAATCTTAACACAACGCTGAAGCATGCCTTGTCATATCAACATCAATCATCATTGCATCACAAAGTATGAAGTACTTAGCCTCCACGCCTAAGTTACCTAAATACATTCATTATCAAGTCAACTAGGATAGTCTAAGATGTTACAATCCTTTTACTATGAGAGATAACGTTAACGAATTAAGCTCATTCAACATGCACTTTCAAAAAACTTCACTTCTTTCTTTTTTCCGCGTCTTTGTTTTTAGGGAGAAAGTCGGTACTATAGGCGTTGTTTGAAGTGTGCCTACGTTGAAGCATGTGTGAATATGCTTGACACTCATTGGAAGTGGGAATTGACATAATACGATTAGGGAAAAGGAAAGTAGGGAGCCGCCAACAAGTGTTTAAGGAACTTGTAAACCGTTCACGGATCATAAAAGGCAACCACGATTAAGGGACAACGAAGGCAACAATGATTGACCCGTGAAGGTTACACCCCATTCATAATCCATGAGATTACTAACTCCATATGGTTCGGAACCACGAAAGGAGGATCGGGGATGATGGTACGAAGTTAGTCATGGAGTCACATTCGCCCCTATTGGCTTCTACTCGATTCTTATAGTGAAAAGCATTCCTGCAATCTCAAAGGCATACAAACAAAGATTCAATTTGCTCCAATCTATTATTATGCTAAATTGGTTGAATATTAATGCAACATATAATTCTAAAATATTAGTGATCACTTGATTAAATAGCAAGATTAAAAAGGAACCTAAATCGGTTGTCCAAATTATCTTATCAAGCGTGATTTTCAATTACATATTCCCTTTAACATGCAATATGGTGATCAATAAATATAATAAAATAAACATTAATATTGAAAGGAATTTAAAATTAAATCCAACAATATAAAATCGTTAGCAAAATAATAGAAATTAAAGGAACATAATTCTTACTTTGATTCTGTTTTCTTGCAGCTATAAAATAATAAACGAGTTAGTAACTTCAAGGAAAAATAATAAAACAATAATTAAATTAAATAGAGTTGATTTGGGGCCAAACCCTCAAACAGTTTTACCTGTCACGCCTTGGTTTAAGGAAAGAACCACGAGTAAAGTATGGACTCCTTAGAGTGCTTGAACAGAGGGAATTTGGAAAGAGAAAAGGTAGGCTAGTGTTTAGGCTAGAGCATAGAAGAGAGAAAAGGAGAGAATTAATTGATGCCCCGTACATCAGAAATGAAGGGGTATTTATAGAAAAAATGAGTAGAGGGAACACACGAAACCCTAAAAATTAGCACCATGACACGACAGAGAGCACCGTAACACAATGCCAGGCATCGTCAGACGGGAGAAATTCCAGTGACAAGGTGGACAACAGTGTGACACGGGAAATATTTAGGGTACGGGGATTAAAACGCGTGAAGGGTTTACGCGGAAAGGACACAGAATTGCCCCGTATCATAGCACAGGCACCGTGTCACGGGGAATCCCACCGTGGCGTGGCACTGAATCCCGTAACACGGCGCTTACAGCCGTGATGCGGGAACCTGTAGTCCGTTTTTCCGTCTAAATTCATTTTTACCCTGATTTTGTTCAGCATTTTTAAGTACTGTGATAATTTCGGGCCATTTCTGATTTATTATTTATTAATTGGGCCAAAATAATAAAGAAATAAAATAAAAAGCCTTGGGCCAAAATAATAAATAAAATAAAAAAGGTTTGGGCTAAAATTAAAAATGAACTATTCTTTGACTAAACATCAAAACTGATCCATGGACTATTTAAAGACTGAATTTAATTAAATACGATTTTTAAGCACTCTCGGGATTAAATACTGAACTCGACCAATAATGGCGGTAAAAGATTTTTCATCATTGGGTTTGGTTTTGGGGAGACATTTTTAGATGTCTACAGAAGCCCCCACTTTGACTGAGTTTGTAGAAACGTCAGTTTCGAAAACGATAGTCAAAGTAGTCAATTGAGAACGGAGAATGATTTAAGACGTTCCGGCGATCCTAAATCACTCAGTATACGCCGAAACCTGCAGATAAACGTTAGTTGCACAGATAAAAAAAGTAAAGGGATAGAACACATATATGACACCAGTGTATCGGTGACAAATGAGTTTGGTAGCTTCCTATGCTTGAAGGAATCCACCGGATGACGTTTGTTGAAATGCTTTCCATGCTTGAGGAAAGCCGACTGATGAATTTGGTAGCTTTCTAAGACTGAAGAAACCTACCGGATGATACTTTCCATGCCTGAGAAAAGTCGACCTATGATTTTGGTGTTTTTCTTTGCTTGAAGAAATCCACCGATAACGCTTTCCATGCTTGAGGAAAGCCGACTTGGCAGTTTTCTATACTTGAAGAAAAATCCACCAATAACACTTTCTATGCTTGAGGAAAGCCGACTTGGGGTTTTCTATACTTGAAGAAAAATCCACCGATAATGTTTTCCATGCTCGAGGAAAACCGACAACTGATATAATCACTAAAATTTGCAAGTGCATGATGGTTCGATTATCCCCGAACGTGGGCCGTAGATGATTTACCTTCAAGTCGACTATCCGACTATATTAGGTGTTTAAAGTGTCGAAAATGCGACCCTAATGCTTGTTAGGAGTAAATCGGTAATTTTGGCACCCTTTAAATACCAATTAAAATTTTCCACGCAATTCCTTTGAGAAAATAATTGTCCAAATGTTGCGAAAAATCATTCCAACTTAATCAAAGATGCTAAAATATCTGCCAGAAGGTTAAAGGAGTGTGCAGGTCAAACAAAAAAGAGCACCGCGCTACGGGGTGTAATCTCGTGACACGGTTGGCAGCCGTCAGGTGGAAATCCCCGTGACGCGGGACCCCCTTTTTATTATTATTATTATTATTATTATTATTATTATTATTATTATTATTATTATTATTATTATTATTATTATTATTATTATTATTATTATTATTATTATTTGACAGGGTAAAGTCGTATCCCCTAATAAAAAATAAGTACCTAAATCACTAACTAAGGTAGATAGGGAAGTAGGGTCGAACTCCACAGGGAAACAGGTCTTTTTAATTCTAATTAATTATTATACTCTAAATTATCTAAGTAACCAATATTTTTAAGTATGAATTCTATACTACGAAGAATAAGTTTAGGGAGAAAAGAATCAATAATAAGGGAACCTAGGGTCACAGGTTCACCAATAATTAATATTCCGGGATAGAACGAAGTAATTACTAATTAACAATGCACAGATAACATGATTAATAGGCTCTCACAATTTATTAATCAGCATAGATCTAACAGGCTCTCGCAATTTACTAGACCTAAGTTCCTATTAAAAATAGCCTTTAATATTAAATCAACATCTGCTCGATTCATCAATTCAATATTGCTAAACATTCACAATCAAATTACATCTGCTCGATTCATAATCTAATTGCAAAGAATTAAAACAATTCAATAGGAAATTATCATGCAATATCAATAATAAATAATAACAAATTATCCCTTCACATTAATTATGGATCCCCAAAAATCCTAGAATTAAACTACTCACTAATCATCATAACTAAACCAATCAATTAAATAATTAAAAGCATAAACAAGAAAACAATTAAAATAGCTGAAATTAAAAAGGGAAGAAATTGTACCAAAGTAAATCTGGAATTAAAGGAAGTATTAAGAACAAGAGTTTAGAGAGAATTTAAGAGAGAGAAAAATACTAAGTAGAGAGAGAAAGTCTAAGAAAAAAGGTCATACTAAGAATTTAATTAAGAGGAGAGAGAAAGAAAAATTAGAGAGAGAAAAAAGAAAAGAAACTAAAACTAAAACTAAACTAATCTAAAAACTAATTGAGGAAAAGCTAAACAAACTAAAACTAAACTCCAGCACACACCCCTCCACGTACTATTCCTACCTCCTTAAATAAGAAAAGAAATAGGATTTTTAATCCAAGTTAACTTCTTCTAATTCCCACTCAAAATCAATGATGTGGGAATTTGGAGCAAACCAACGAAGTAGCCCAAGGAGTTCGCAGGCCCAATAGCAATTAAAAAGCCTCATAGCCGCCTGATTAAGCAACTCTTGCACTTGGGCCTTAGAGTTTCTAAGTCCAAGTTTCTTCACTTGTTGATCCGTATTTATTGTTGCAAATATGGACCTTTTCCACTTAATCGAGCCCTTAATCACCGAACTAAGTTTCTTTAACTCGGTCTTGGGCTTTAATTATACGGTCATAAAACACGATTCAACTCTAATATCTTTGTAGTGGCTAATAATCTCGGAAATTGTCATAAATTTGCAAATTCCTACAAAAATATACCAACTCTACAAAAACACTAGAAAACATATATTAGTAATAAAAATAGCTCCGTAGAGCTCAAATAAGCATAAATATGATCGTGAGACGGGGAATAAATATATATATATATATATATATATATATATATATATATATATATATATATATATATATATATATATATATATATATATATATATATATATATATATATATAATAGACTCATCAAACTCCCCCAAGACAAACCTTTGCTTGTCCCTAAGCAAAGCAATGAATATATAAATCAAACTTCACCCCAAAAAAATAAAAATAAAATCAATAAATATGATTCAAGGTAAATCTGACAAACATGTATCAAAGTCAACCAATCAAATCCATCCA
Organism: Chenopodium album; assembly: GCF_948465745.1. Lineage (NCBI taxonomy): Eukaryota > Viridiplantae > Streptophyta > Magnoliopsida > Caryophyllales > Amaranthaceae > Chenopodium > Chenopodium album. The sequence goes on along the minus strand of NC_137841.1, from coordinate 37,912,844 downwards.
ACTACCAATCTTCCCTAACAATTGTCAAATAGAGCAAACTACAAGAGCATATAAAATTCAAGACTAGTGCTCAAACACTCAACTCTCATTTATGTGGCGAGTAAAAGATGTACTCGATCGCTCTCCAACCAACCTCTTTAATGTGAACAATGCCCTCCCAACTCACACTCTCGTGTGTATAAAAACATTGAACGCTTATCCTACTAGTCGACTCGAAATATGCCAAGTCATAACTTGCATTGATAAACAACACTTTCACATTTACATAACTTCTATGCACAAGGTCGGAAGGTGTTTAAAGCTTGTAATGTAAGGCTAGGGTAAAGGGTAGGAATCATTTGGGAACAAGTGAGAGAAAAACTATGCTTAAGGGAGCAAATCCTAGTAAAACCAAAGTCAAAAATAAATAATGACTAATCATCTCCAACATACTCAACTCCAACAAAAATTCACCAAATACAACTCCAAACAATATAAATAATCCCAACTCTTACAATTTCACTCATAAGATATAATAATGAAGAAGTTGAGTGAATAAACAAACTTTATTTTCCAAACTTGAATTTTTCATTGAAGCTCTATTATTTTTTTTCTTTCCTTTTGACTAACCTCCAACTAGAACATTTGAACACTGAACACTTTCTCCTTTTTTTTCTTTTGATTGAAGTTCACTTTTTTTTTTTTTTTTTTGTTGAACTTCTCTCCTTTTTCATAACATCATGCTTTACTTTTTCCAAGAAAATTTAACTTTCAAACTCATCAAAAATAAATATGATAAAAAACAAAACAACTTCTCAAATCCCACCCAAGTTGTGCAAATAATAAGCACACTACAAGCTCCCTCACCTCACTCACTAATAGCTCCCCCAAGCCAAGCTTGGGACTAGTAACCAATGAGGCAAAATAGGCTTGTAATGTGGCTAAATAAACAATAAAAGGGCACAAGCAACAACATGGGTAACAAGAAGGGAACAAATGTATCTAATACTCTGAAGGCTACCTAAAAGAATGAACGCCTTCGTCCTCCTCATGTGCATAATAATAAGTCATGAAACACTACTCATAGTTGCAAATCAATACTCAAATTTATTGACATACCAGGAATTATGGAACTATCACACATTTCCTAACCAAATCAACTAGTCAAGCACTATATTCACAAGTAGTTGGGCAAAATTGATGCATGTTAAGGTTTCAAGACAATCAAACATCAAATCATGATCAACTAATCTACAATGCTTATCATCAAATACCAGGAATCAAAACAATTTTTCTCAAGTGGGGCACAGGGAAGCATGATTTACAATTCATTGGAACAAAACTAACCTAATAAAGTAATAAAATCTATACTAAGAAAAATAAAAATAAAAAGAGAAGAGAGAGAGTGAAAGATGTACCATACGAACACGAGAACCTCCCCCCAAGCTAAATCAGACAATGTCCTCATTGTCTTAAAGGGAAGCTAGTAGTCAAGGTGACTACTCTTCATCATCACCACATCAATGTCACCAAAGCCTCGAGGATTGCAATGCATCTCTTTGGAACAAAATTGGGCAAGAAAGAAACAAAGTGTTAGTGGGAAAAAGTTCAAATTTGAGTCAGGTGCACTATTCTGATCATAACTTTTGATGTATAAATTATAATACAGTGATTCCAATTGCATTGGAAACTAGACTTGAAGAGCTTTCCAACGACAGGTCACACGCAAAAATCAGATAAGAAACGCAAAAGTTATGGCCTGTCGAATTTGACGTAGTTTGCTGACGCGTACGCGCGCCCGATCGGGCGAGCTCTGCCCGATCGGGCCCGTGCTACTGATTTGACGAGGCAGCTTGCTGCTGCTAATTGCCCCGGGATTCCTTTAGCCCTTCGATCTTTTCTCAACTTTTCTAGTATCTGTGCCCAAAATCACACTCCCACAAATATAAGATATACTCTCCTCTACCTCTCTAAAACAAAACAAAAAGAAAACACACAAACAAATAAATAAATAAAAAAAACTAAATAAAAATCAACAAAATACGGGTTGCCTCCCGCAAAGCGCTAGTTTATCAAGGTCCCGCTCGACCATACTCCTTCTCTCAATCGGAAGAATTCAATGCCTTGAGTAACTTATCAAACGCTCCTGCAAACATTTCATTAAGCACTATATAGGGCTTAATAGCAAGCACATTTATCCCTACAAAGAAAAAGTTAGGAGTACATAAAGAGAACTCAAGGTAGAAAGAAAAATCAAAAGAGGGAGATGAAAATACACCACAACCTTCTACTTCCTCCGCTAAAAATTTAGAATTAATAGAACGAACATGGAGGTAGTCATTGTCTTTATCATCCAATAATGACTTTAAAATTTTACCCTCACAAATAACCTCATCATCAACAAAGGAATTATCAACCACCATTTCTACAACTAATGATTTTTCAATCACCGATTCGTCAACTAATGATTTTTCAACCACAAATTCTATAACCGATGGTTCTTCATCCTCAATAACATTCATATTATTATAGTGTCCATAGACTTTTTCATCAAGAGCCTTCCAATAACTTTCATTAGCAACTAATCGTTTCCGAAGATGATCATATGTATATGGAAACACTCTAAAATCATCCGGAGCACGCACAAAAAACTCACTATAAGGGCATTCAAGATTTTCATGACAAAGACGTTGACAACTACAGTAGTTAGGTGCTGCATAAAAATTATATAATTCTTGTAGTGACATAAGCATGGATATTTTCAAATCATAAAAAAAAAAAAAATTAAAAATAAAAAAATAATAATAAAAATAAAAAAAAAATTAAAAATAATCTAGACTCTAATAATAATTAGAAATAAAAATAAAACCGTTCCCCCGGCAACGACGCCAAATTTTGACAGGGTAAAGTCGTATCCCCTAATAAAAAATAATTACCTAAATCACTAACTAAGGTAGATAGGGAAGTAGGGTCGAACTCCACAGGGAAACAGGTCTTTTTAATTCTAATTAATTATTATACTCTAAATTATCTAAGTAACCAATATTTTTAAGTATGAATTCTATACTACGAAGAATAAGTTTAGGGAGAAAAGAATCAATAATAAGGGAACCTAGGGTCACAGGTTCACCAATAATTAATATTCCGGGATAGAACGAAGTAATTACTAATTAACAATGCACAGATAACATGATTAACAGGCTCTCGCAATTTATTAATCAGCATAGATCTAACAGGCTCTCGCAATTTACTAGACCTAAGTTCCTATTAAAAATAGCCTTTAATATTAAATCAACATCTGCTCGATTCATCAATTCAATATTGCTAAACATTCACAATCAAATTAAATCTGATCGATTCATAATCTAATTGCAAAGAATTAAAACAATTCAATAGGAAATTATCATGCAATATCAATAATCAATAATAACAAATTATCCCTTCACATTAATTATGGATCCCCAAAAACCCTAGAATTAAACTACTCACTAATCATCATAACTAAACCAATCAAATAAATAATTAAAAGCATAAACAAGAAAACAATTAAAATAGCTGAAATTAAAAAGGGAAGAAATTGTACCAAAGTAAATCTGGAATTAAAGGAAGTATTAAGAACAAGAGTTTAGAGAGAATTTAAGAGAGAGAAAAATACTAAGTAGAGAGAGAAAGTCTAAGAAAAAAGGTCATACTAAGAATTTAATTAAGAGGAGAGAGAAAGAAAAATTAGAGAGAGAAAAAAGAAAAGAAACTAAAACTAAAACTAAACTAATCTAAAAACTAATTGAGGAAAAGCTAAACAAACTAAAACTAAACTCCAGCACACACCCCTTCACGTACTATTCCTACCTCCTTAAATAAGAAAAGAAATAGGATTTTTAATCCAAGTTAACTTCTTCTAATTCCCACTCAAAATCAATGATGTGGGAATTTGGAGCAAACCAACGAAGTAGCCCAAGGAGTTCGCAGGCCCAATAGCAATTAAAAAGCCTCATAGCTGCCTGATTAAGCAACTCTTGCACTTGGGCCTTAGAGTTTCTAAGTCCAAGTTCCTTCACTTGTTGATCCGTATTTATTGTTGCAAATATGGACCTTTTCCACTTAATCGAGCCCTTAATCACCGAACTAAGTTTCTTTAACTCGGTCTTGGGCTTTAAATATACGGTCATAAAACACGATTCAACTCTAATATCTTTGTAGTGGCTAATAATCTCGGAAATTGTCATAAATTTGCAAATTCCTACAAAAATATACCAACTCTACAAAAACACTAGAAAACATATATTAGTAATAAAAATAGCTCCGTAGAGCTCAAATAAGCATAAATATGACCGTGAGACGGGGAATAAATATATATATATAATAGAATCATCATCATTATTATTATTATTATTATTATTATTATTATTATTATTATTATTATTATTATTATTATTATTATTATTATTATTATTATTTCTGCTTAAATTATCAACGCGCCACGATTACAGCACCGTGCCACGCGCGTGAATGCCGTTACACGGTAACGGATACGTAGCACGGTAACGGGGTAGTGTTACAGTTATGTTTTTGTCTTTAAATTCGAGCTCCTGCTTTCCACTTTCTTAGTTCTCCTTCGCTATTTTCATCCTCGGTCTCTTTCTGTTCTCACTCTTTCTTTTTATTTTTATTTTTTTATTTTTTACATTTCCGGTCACCGTGCCACAAAGACCAGCACCATCACTCGTCAGGTCTCACCGTGACGCGACATTAGTCACCGTGACATGGTGTCATTTCTTGGTGCACGAGAACTTGTTTCGTCGTTTTCTCGCCGTTGCTGCTGCTGCCTGAGCTTCGCTGCTTCCCGCTGCTGCTGTCTGAGCTCCGCCGCTGTCCTAGATTCACCGTGACACGGGGAACTTTACCGTGCCACGGCGTTAGACCATTGTGTCGCTGTGGTTGCTGCACCATTTCAGAGGGTTTTTCGAGCTTTTGTAGCTCAAATCTCCACCAAATTCGCTCCATTTTTTTTTTGCTAATTTCCTCATTTTTGATTTCTCACAAGGATCTATGTAAGTTTCCTCAAATTTTGTCATAAATTCCATACTTGCTTGAAACCCTAAAAAATCAAATTGGGGGTTTTTGATTTTGAGCTCCCATGTCCAATCTTGCTATGAATTGACTTGTATATGAATGTATACTTGTTTGTGAGCAATTTGAGACCAATTTTGTTTGATTTGGTGAGAAATTGAGCAATCACCATTTTTTGGTAATACTTGTATGAAATGGTGTTCTTCTTGTTCATGTTATTTTTTTTTGCACTTGAAATGGTGATATATTGGTTGTAGATCTTGTAAAATATGCCATGATGTGCCGATCTATTGTTCTTGTGTAATTTTGAAACATGCTCTTGTTTTGTGTATGTACTATATTGTCATGGAGAACATAGTATCATGAAATTAGGAGAAATGTAGTATTTAGTTCGTCATGGAGAAACTAAATACTAGAAATAATTCCATTATTTTGCTATTTTTAGACTTTAGGTAAAAATTTTGCGCATAATTAAAAATGCAGCTTGAGGTAACTATTAATCCGCTTTTGAATAAATAGCTAAATAACTTAGGTAATGATGCTAAGTATTTAGATTTTTATTTTTGTAATAGCATGCCTAGACAATAGGCTCGTGATCTTTCTTTTCGTGGCCGGCGTCAGGCTTTTCGAGAGGACACTCCCACAGTTCCTTAGGGCATGGACGACGATGCCCTAGAGACCGAGCCTCTCCCTTTTTCGAGTAGGGCTAGGGGGATTCCACCTCCGTGTACACCAGACGAGGTTGTTTTATGCCTCGAGAACCACGATTCTCACCGTCTACTTGCTGGCATAGTCGATGGCACGCTTCGCCATCATGAATCCGGAGGTGGAGATTTGATTCCTCGGCTATATGGGATTATCACGAGGGATCCTGTGATGTACACCTTGTGGGAGTCTGCTGGTTTAGGAGATTTCTATTCGGAGGTCATAGGATTTCGGATCCCCCAGGGTTGTGGCCCGACAGTTGTTAGTGCGTTGTTGGAGTATTTTGGGGATACTACCAACACTTTTCACTTTGCTTGGGGGGAGATGACAGTGACCCCTCTGTATTTTAGCATGATCAGCGGCTTACGCTTCACCGAGTAGGTCGTATAGCAGATTTTTGACCTCACTTGGGGGGCTGTTAAGGTAGCAGATTTGTTAGGTCCAGTCGTTGATGTGTCTATTTTATATAGTATTTTACCCCCGTCCCTTGGTCATAATTAGTAGTGTTTTTGGCTCTTTAGAGCCACTTTTATTACTAATTGGTGTTTTCTAGTGTTTTCGTAGATTTGGTTGACTTTTGCAGGGATTTATACTTTTGTAGTATTTTCCCGAGATATTTTGGAGCAATCACGAGCATTGGAGAAGCACGACCAAATTCTATAGCCCAAGGCCGGTTAGAGCCATCGAACCGGTGATTAAGGGCTCAGTATAGGTGATACCGGGGCATTTGGACCGAGTATTCAAGACCGGAAGAGGAAACCCAGATTTTCCCGAAGAGTTGGAGCCCAATCGAAGTCCAAATAGTGGCCCAAATGAGCCGCCCGACCAAATAGGCTGGCGCTCGGAGGCGCGCCCGACCGGGCGGGAGAAGCTTTGGCTGGCGCCCGGTGACGCGCCCGGCCGGGCACGAGATTTGTATTATGAGCAAAAAGGTGCGCCCGATCGGGCGGTGCCTCGCCCGATCGGGCGCGTGTATTTCTTAGTAGACGATTAACATAGTTTTAATTTGTTTTAATTTAGGATTTTGTACGGAGTATAAATACTCCTCCGTAATACGATTTTAGGATCTCTCTTCTTCCCCTCTTTACTCTTTCTTTACTCTCTTAATTATTCTCTTAGAATCCTTTCTCTCAAATTTTGTTCTTAATTCTTCCATTAATTCCAGATTTATTTTGGTAACGATTTCTCTTCCCTTAATCTTAGTTGTTTATTTTATTCCTTTCATCATGACTTATTTTATTACTTAGATTAGTTTAGATTTAATTATGTGTGAGTAGTTTTATTTCTAGGGTTTATGGGGATCCATAAATAATATGAAGGGGTAATTTATTGTTGTTAATTATCAATGCTAGATTAATTTCCTATTGATTGGTTTAATGCTCTGTGACTAGATTTGTGCAGATCTTTTATGCATGAGTTTAACAATATTGATTCGAGATTCGACAGATGAGAATTGATGTTTAGGTCTAGTTTCAATAGGCAGGCTAATTTATAAATGGTTAAGTCGAGATTCGAGAGATGAGATTTAATACCGGTAAATTAATTATGTGATTGTAATACGTAGCGAAAGCCCTTTACAATCTGGTTAATTGATGCATTGATGATTGACTATTATTGATTTTTGATATTGCATGATAATTTTTTATTGAATTATTTTAACGCTTTACAATTGCGGCTTGTAAAAGTATAGCAATATTGAATTTATGAATCGAGCAGATGTTAATTTGATATTAAAGGCTATTTTCAATAAGAACTTAGATCTAGTAAATTGCGAGAGCCTGTTAGATCTATGCTGATTAATAAATTGCGAGAGCCTGTTAATAATGTTATTTATGCAATGTCAATGATTGATTACTATGTTTTACCTTGGAGTATTATTTATTGGTGAACCTATGCCCTAGATCCTTTTATATATTGTTTTCTCCCTATTCCTATTCTTTGTAGTTTAGTTTCATACTCAAATATAAATATTGGTTACTTAGATAATTTAGATTATAATAATTAATTACGAGTAAAAAGACTTGTTTCCCTGTAGAGATCGACCCTAATTCCCTATCTACTTTAGTTAGAGGATTTAGGTATTTACTTTTGATTAGGGGATACGACTTTACCCTGTCAGTCGTTCAGCATATCAGGACTTAGCCGGTGCCTCAAGGTGGTATTAAGAGCGGGCGTTCAGAGTTGGCTTCTGTTCTGGCCCGTGGCTTTGACATGGATGAGACATCACCTGAGCAGTGAGTGCGGATCTTCATTTTGATTCTCATATCTGTGACTCTTTCTCCTGAAAGGAGTTCACGTGCGCTCGTTTGCTACCTTCCCTCTTTGGTTAGGATCGGCGAGATAGGATCCTTTAGTTAGGCCAGCCTTGGATATGCCGATCTACTCTCGTCTCTACGTCATGGCTTTAGGTAGCTTAATGACCAGGCCCCTGTCACTGTCTACGGTTTATGGAGAGTCGTAGAGGTGACGATCTTTCTTCTTCTTGTTTTGATTTAACCTGTTTAACTCCTGTGCTTAGAGACTACTTTTCATTATAGCTATGTTTCTATGAGTACTTTCTGGGATTGGCCCCTTGACAGCGTCGTGGAGCAGTCCATGAATTCCCTTTCGGAGCTAGCTTGCGTGACCGAGGCGAGTCATGAGTGGAGTCCGTCCCTACGCTGCGCGGGCTGCTTCGCTGAGGCACCTCTTCCGTTGGTGTAAGAATTGATTTTGCAACATGTTATTCTCTACCTTGACGTTATTTTCGGCATTCATTGCAACTTTTTATGGTTTTCAGGTTGCTGTTGAGATCTAGTATCGGCCTTAGGCTGGGATGACTAATCTTCCCGAGCCCTTGCGGCTTCAGGCATACCGTACTGTTTTTTTTAGTACTGGACACTTTGTTTGGTATCTTGGGGAGCGTGTTGTTTGTCAGCATAGTGCCGATCACTTTGTGGTGCCCTTGCCTCCACCGGAGTCGAGTCTGGACTCACGTTTGCTTAAGGAGTTGATAAACAGGGGAGAGCGCTACACTTTTCCTTGGCTGGAGCTTGTGCGTATGGAGGGCGATTATTCGCAGGATTTGCTTCCTTATTTGGCTCCTCCATCCCGTCTTCCCGAGGTATGATTTATTTTGAGAATTTTGTCGCTAGTCTCTGTTTAAATCGTCGAATAACCTGATTATTCGATCGTATTTCAGACGATTGTTTGCCATATGGGGAAGATTGAGGTCCCGCCTCAATATGTCCGTTACCCCGGGGCCGATCGATATTACTGAGGATCATATTGCTGACACGCCAGAGGGTCTCAGACAGGTACAGGAGTCTTTGCCTAATGTGTTTGAGCGGGTAAGCTTTTTAACACACTGTTCATCCTTTTAATACCGCTTGTTACTGATTTTTCTTTGCTTTGTTCTCAGCCTACGCACTCGACCATGATGGGAATCATGAAGCTGGTTGACGCTTTGAAGTACTGCAACATCAAGCTTCGATGTGGCACAAGTTTTCGGGGCGGTTCTAGCAATGTTCTCGAGGTATATTCACCCTTTTCCCCATATTTACCATTTGTTCTATCTTGCACCATTGATATCATTTCATTTTGTGTTTTTTTCAGGAGCAACAGAGGTCTTGCTCGCGCTCGAGGCATAGAAGCTCGGAAGAGGGGGAGCCTAGTCGCGGCAGACGATCTCTTGAGGTTCGTCGGCATTCTTAGTCTCAATGGCAGCCTCGGTCTTCTTAGCCACTTCAGGAGGCTCAGTGGCAGCAACCTCAGCCTTCTTAGCCATTCCAGCACTTTCAGGGTCAGTGGCAGCGGCCTTCATCTTCCCAGCCTTCACAGCCTGAGTTCAGGCTAGTCCTTACCCCTATGGACTAGGATTTTTACTTAGTTTCATTGTCTAGGGCGCTTCCTCCACTGGTGCCCGGCTTATTTTCAGTTCCAGTGTCTGGGACGATGCCTCCACCGACACTTCCTACCTCTTGGAGTCTGTCTATGCCGTTTACAAGTTGAACGGGTCCTGTTGTGAGTTTGTCTGCTACTGGAGCTACAGGGACTAGTAGGGATACTACTCCTCGTACCTGGATGATGGAGGGACTATTTGGTTCACCGTTCCCGTATTCACAGGCTAGAGATGACACTGATCCTCACTCTTTTAGTTCTACAGATTTTTGACCGAGGGTTTTTATTTTGTACTTTGGTTGATGGCACTTCACACTGTTTTATGCATCATGATTCACTTTATATATTATATTCACAATTTATGCATTTATTAGTGTGTATTAGTGTGTGCTTGAGACTTATTGTGTATGATTGTGTATTAATTAATGACGCGAAAAAATCGTAAGTGGAGGGTACCGACCTTCCCCAAAAGAAAAAAGAAATAAAAAAGAAAATGGGACAAGTTTTACAACTTCCCCAAAATAAAAAAGAAAAATAAAAATAAACATGAAAGTGGGACAAGTTTTACAATTTCCCTAAAAGAAAAAGAAAAATAAAAATAGAAATAAAAAATAAAAATAGAAATTAGAATAAAGTAATAAAATAAAATAATAATAAATAATAAAGATTAAAAAAATAAAAAAATAAAAAATAAAAAATAAAAAATAAAAAATAAAATAAATGGAGAATTTTATTAGGAATGAAACTCTCGAAAAACAGAATTAGACGATAAACGGTCAAGATAAAATAATAAAAATCCGGATAAAAATAGGTAAAGGAAAAAAAATGAAAACGTGTGGGCACCGCGACATGGCAGTGTGCACCGTGTCACAGCAAAGTCTGCCGTATAACGACACTATTTCCCGTGACACGGTGGAATTTCCCGTGTCATGCTGCGCTTATTCTGCAGCGGTGTAGTTTGCGCACATAGAAAGACAGATTTTGAGTATTTCCAAGCATTTTGGCTATAAAATAGAACCAGTTTATTCGTGATATGCATAATTACGAAACATAAAATTATTAGAATTTCATATTTCAATAATAATGTCTCAGAATTTTAATAATACATTGCGCAACTGGTCTTATTCTTTATCCAATGCTGACAAAAGAGAGTTGGAATTGTTTCATGTCAGAGCCTTATTAGCATTGAGGCATGTAGCATTTGAACATGATTTTCTTAGGGCAACTTTAGACTATTAGAGTCCAGAAACACATTGTTTAAATTTGATTATGATGAATCTGTCCCCTGCCGGAGGAATTCGGTGCCATCCTTGGTTTTCCTGCAAGGAATCTCATTGCCATGCCTACCCTACGTGAGTATTATTACCAAGACTTTGAACGCTATCAAAATCTGATTGATCTAGATTTAAATAAAATTGTGTGTGGTAATGAAGTAGATTTAGAAAAGCTTGCGAATTTATATATCAATCGCCCTGTCTCTGAGTCTTATCATGTATACTGTAGAAGGGCTTATATTTTTTGCATGTTTAGCAAGCTTTTATTTGCAAACGGTAGGGTAGGACATGCTTGTTTAGCGTATGTGCTTGAACATGTTGAATCTGGGAGATCTCCTATGCCTACTTGCCTTGGAGAATCTTTGCGCGGCCTTGACGAAGCAAAAGCTGACCGGAAAGCCGTCAGGAAGAGCCTTCTAGTACTTTTACAGGTAAAAACGCGCTCTAATTAGCCCCCGTGACACAAAGCAGGCACCGTGTCACGGTGCATGTCTGCCGTGACACGGTGCATTCTGCCGTGTCACGTTGGGTTTTCTGCAATTTTTTTGACTGATTTTTTTTATTTTGCAGATTTGGTTGATGGAGCGTTTAGAACTTTTTAAAGCCCCCGACGATATTGAAAAATATGGTCCCAACGATCTAGTACGCAGGAAGAAGAATTACTCTGCGAACATGTCATATGATGATTGGAAGATTTTCTTTGCAAAGAGAGAATTTTCCATTCAGTGGGTGGTGCCTTGGTGGAGGCTTACTAGGATGGTTGGCACGAATGATACTCCGTATTGTCGCGTTCCTAGTATTTCAAAACTGACTTTTTATTGTCCTTCTCGATTGATGCGACAATATGGACTTGAACAAGTAGTTCCACGGTATAACGATAGTCCTCGTGAAGTATCGTTGCATGAAAATAACGTTCACAAGTACGAGGCTTATTGGATTTGAAGACCTTTGTGGACCGTTTCTGCGAGTAACCAAGCTCCTCCTCCCTTATCTAGTGCATACAAGGCATGGTTGAATCCTAGAAATAGAAGGGATCGAGTCGGATCATGCAACATTGATGTGAAGGGACGTCTTGGAAGTAAGAAGGCGCCTCCTAAAGATCGTCTAGGTTCGAGAACACAAGGAATTGAGTTTAAGACTCCTATAATGCCTAAAAAGAAGAATTATCTGAAAGGAAAGGGTAAAGAAAAGATGGTTTATAGAGAGAAGCAATCGAAGAATTCTAAGAAAGGTGAAAGGGGTGAAAGTTCGACTAGGGGTTGTGACGATTCGGGCTACAAAAGACACATTAATGGTGAAGGCCGACCTAGTTGAAAAGGAGAAGGAGGTTCCTAAAGTTAAGAAGGATTAGATCAATATTTGCTTTGCTTTTATAATTTTTAATTTTTAAATAAAGCGCATGATGCCAATAATTGTAGTCATGTTTATTTCAATAATAATAGCATATTTATTTTCTCCTTAAATAAAAATTACAATGACTCCTTTTTTTTTTTTTTTTTTAATTTTTATCCGAGTCAAGAAGTCGGACGCAATGGAAGAGCAATAACAATCGTCGAACAAATAGCAAGTCCAGTTTTACCGCGCCACTACACAATTCTTGATTTTAGCTCCATTTTATCATGGCGCAATGCTGAACTGGCGCATGCACTTGATCGACGGAGGAAGGATTTTTTTTAAGTGGTCGGGCCCCCTTGAGGTGATGCCTACGTATCCTTAAAAAGTAATCAGGCTAAGTTTAGCTCTATCGGGTTATAACCCCATGCAACTAGGCATAAAATTTCTTGAGTTGATACAGTTGGTTAAATTGTGGAAACCGTTACAGTCCATGTCTACCAATTGTGCCGCTTCGCCAGACAAAATGGATTTAACAATGTACGGCTGTAGACACCCAAATGTGTCTCCCCAAAACCAGACCCAGTGATAAATACTTTTCACGTCATTTGATTATCGAACAAAGCGAAAGTGTGAAAAGTCTAGTGATGAGGATGTTTTTATTAAAATATCTCTTCTTTCGGTTTTTGAAAATATTTCTTTTCTTACCCTATTTATGAAAAACGTGCATTCCATTTTATTTTGGTCCATGATATGGGTCCAATAATGGTGTAGTTTGATAGGGTTTGAAAAGACCTTTCCAACGATATATTATAAGCCCAATTCCGATGAATAATGAGGAAGTTATGACCAAAATACTAAATTGGGCCCAAACCGGATCTTACCTACGACACAATGATCACGTGGAGGGTCCAAAGGTTTAATCCTACTCCTAAACTAATTAGGATTAATTAGATGCTTCTATAAGTTTCTAAAAGATCTTAATTATCCTTTTTGAAAAGATAAGATTAAAGAATTTGAGTTAAATAAAAACTTTCATTTTATAAAAACTTTCATTTTCTTTAATCCTAATTCTATTCTAATTTAAAGATATTCAAAGACAGTAAGATATTATTTTTGTGCCTCATAATCTTTATCTAAATCTTATATGGTTGTATAGATATTGAAATTATATTTTCAATGATATATTATAATATTAATTTCGAGTTATAACGAAAAAGATATGAAGGAAATACAAGACTCAATCCAAAACTGATACCGTCCTACAATTTCGGCCATATATTTTTATCCAAATTTTTTTTTAATCTGATTTCAATTAGGTTGGAAAGTAGACTTCAATAGCTTTCCATCGACATATTTTTATGCCTTATTTGGACTTCCGGATCAAAAGATATGATAAAAACAAAATCCGCAAAAACTGTTGTCCATCGAATTCTATTTCGATTTGAATTCGGATTCTTTTCTTATTCTTCGACCCTCTTTTTTGCCCTATAAATAGAGGTCATATCTCCCCCTTTTCAAATTAATCACCAACTCTCATCAAGAATATTGATATTATCTCTCTTATTCTAAACCAACTTTTCACAAACAAAATTCCGCATTCACAAGATCTAGACACACCTAGCATAATTCGAAGTTACCTTCGCCCTAGACGTGAAAGGTTTGATATTTCTTAGGGTTTGGTCCCAAATATAGTCTAAAATTTCTTAATTCTTTCTTAATCAATTATTTAATTTAATTATTTTGATTGTTATTTTCCTTGAAGTTACTAATGCGTGTATTTTGTTATTAGAAAGAGATAATAGGCATCCAAGTAAGTGCTTTAATTGATTTATTGATATTATGATATAGAAATCATGCTAGGTTGTTATTATGATTCCTAGTGTCATGTTAGGGTGTTTTGATCTTCCTAGTATCATGTTTAGGGTAACAACTAAAGTTTCTAATATCGAATATAAGAATTGTGATTCATGCGATGCTTCCTGTTCTCTTTCTAAAATTCATGTTAGTATCATGTTAGGGCTAAAGTTTTGATTTTTATTATTTAGTGATATGCTAGGGTTTGTTATTAATCTTGTTAGTATCATGCCTAGGATCTTGCTATTATTATTCTTTATTATTTTAATTATAATTGTTATAATTATGATTATTATTTTGATTTATTATGTTGCTTGATTATATTTAGTTGTTTTTGCTTGATCACGCCTTTTATGCATGTTTAAAGGGAATTTGTACTTGTAATCACGCTTAATAAGATAATTAATAATCTTGTTTAGGGTTAATTTGATTATAAATCAAGTGATCGCAATTAATAGATTTATATGTGCATTAATATTCAACCAACATAGATTAATAAGGTTTAGGGTTAACCCTATTGATTGCATGTTAGTCAGAAAGCGCACATGAATACGATCAGAATAAAGTAGAGGTCTATTATTAAGGTAGGTTCAATATCTTTTAGGTTGGATTTGTACCTTCATCCCTGAACTTTAAGTCATGGTTCCAGACCTATTGGAGTTGACGATCTCTTGGATCGTTAAGGGATGTAACCTTCACCTCGTGAATGGTTTACAAGTTCTTAAAACTTGTTGGCGACTCTTTTGCTCTAGCTTCCTTCCCTTTGGACGCCACCGTACGTTAGTGTATGATCACAGTGGGGTTCAAGTTTGGGGTAATGCATGAAATATTCCCTAAAGTTTTTGGCGACTCCACTGGGGAGGATTTCTATTTTAATTCCTAAAATTTATTTTGGCAATTATTTAGAATGAGTGGATGAGACTCGAAAAGTTCAAAGTATTTCATGTGCGTAATTTTGATTAACATTATTGGCATATGCATAAAAAAGATCTCATTGGAAAGACCATCTATAATTAGTTAAATACATAGGAATAATACACGTAGGAAATTTGAGGAATATCTTTCACAACAAGGATCGAAATAATGCTGCGTGAAACTGGAAAATTTTATCGAGCATAGAAAGCTGCTGAGGCATGTATGAACTGGCGTTAGAAAACAGGGTCTGTCACCAACAATTTGACTCTGTCACCAGGCGTCACTCCTGTTGCCAGGCGACATAAGCAAATAGTAGCGACGACCTCTATTCGCTGGTGCCAAGTTCTTCCAATACCGAGCCAGAAATATGCGTTCTAATTTTGACAAGTTTTTAGCACTGTTTGCTCGATCTTACTTCCTGATTGAGTTTTTATCACTTTTCTAAAACCCATATGTATTCTACATATGGACATAACCTTCTGGGATTTCATGCTCCATCTACCTGATTGAACGCTCTGTGCAACAAAGGGTACATCCGAGAATGTTGAATTCACCAAACCATGGAAGCGAGTTTTTAACTCGCGGTGTCCCATCCACTCGCGCCAACCCTTCAAAAGGTAAGGCTTCCGCATGGTGAATCCGGAAAATTAACCATGGACCCTCTTTGGCTAACCCATATCCCAAACTTTAGAGAACTAGAGCCATGGTTAGGTTGCGAACTCATTGCATCATATTGTGCCCACTTGACTAATTGTGCATTATTTGTTGTTCATACTCTATGTGTTTTTCCTAACCGTTTAGTTTGACTTGTGTTTGTAAATAAGTCTTAATAAACTAACCAATGACTAAAAGGATTTTCTTAATTAATTGATTAATTAATTTGAGCCAAAAAATATACCTTAAAATAGAGTCATAGTTCCTTTAAGTCAACCCGGATTGTTATTCCCGTATACTGCACAAGCGTCAACTTGTTTTGGTCATAGCCGGAATTCTAAAAGAGTTACGAGTTGTACAAGATATGGATCTGTAGCCCCGAGTTTTATCTTTAATTTGGCGTTGGTTTCATCCCAATCAGAGTCAATAATCAAAAGTTATGACTAAAATACCACAGCTTGTCTAGTTTAATGCATATAAATGAAGTCTTAATTTAGTCTTTGCTTGAGTCTAGTCACATAGTCTAGTCACATGGTCATGACACAAGTCTTAACATATCACCTACACTCACTAGTCGTAGTACACACTTTGTGTATTTTTCACCATGACCATGTCTTAGGTTCATGCATGAGTCGGTTTTTTCCATCATTTGAGTTGGGGATACATTCTATTCCTAATTTTTTTTTATATCGATCTCTCCATCTACATCATCTTCCCCTTCTCCACATGCTTTCCCCATATCATAATATTTATTCTTCCTACCTTCTTCCATATATTGCGTGTTAAATAGAGTTTGAGTCAAATAATTAATATCCCTAATTTCCCTTTTCGCAGTACTTGGTCAAGGAGAGAAGGGAAATTAATCAAAGACAACATATTTGTTCAAGTTCTACATTTTGATAAACTAGTGAGTCGGAAAAGAAAAGCTAAGAAGATAATGCAAGTCAAGAAGAAGTCAATGAACTCAAGAAGCAGT
Source organism: Chenopodium album (assembly GCF_948465745.1). Lineage (NCBI taxonomy): Eukaryota > Viridiplantae > Streptophyta > Magnoliopsida > Caryophyllales > Amaranthaceae > Chenopodium > Chenopodium album. Next base: position 37,896,203 of record NC_137841.1, on the reverse strand, counting down.
TGGCTGACGTGACTAAGGCATTGAAGGCTTTAACCCTCAAAATCAATGACCCTGTGAAGCAACTACAAATGGAGCTCATGCAAGAGAGCTTGAGCAAGATATCCAATGACTATAAATTCCAGGGCATTAGCTCACAAGGGGTCTCGGTTGACAAGGAGCTTCTTCCGCAGAATTTCAATGCCACTGACATCCCTAAATTCAAGGCAACAGATAATCCTTATCTTCACTTAAGAGCCTTTGAAACTATAATGAACATTGAAGGGATTGATAGGAAAGTCTTCCATTCCTTGTTTTCTTTATCTCTTGAAACCTTTTGTCAACAATGGTTATTTTCTCTTGATAAAGAGAAAACTTCTACTTGGGATGCTATTATAAACGCTTTCATTGATAGGTATAAATGCAATATTCAAGTCGAAACTGATTATAGAAAACTTGAGATGCTAAAAATAAAAGAGAATGAAGGCTTTACTTCTTTCTTCAACAAGTGGAGGGAAACTTCCGCTAAAATGATTGAGGTACCTTCCGAAAAAGAATATGTGAGGATGTTCATAAAAAATTTACAAGAAAAGTATTCAAAGCACTTAAGATATCTACAAAATTTGAATACTTTCAAAGTCGTCTATGACATAGGCATCGAGATTGAAGATGACCTCGCGAAGCAAAAAGCTACTAACAATAGTAATCACAGTGGCTAGAAAGGAAAGAAGAACAACAATCCTTCTTCTTCCGAAAACGCCCACTCTAGTAACAATGTTAGTACCTTTGATCTCAGTGAACTTTTAGCCATGGATAACCAAGGATCTAAGAAGCAACTAAGGAAAGACTTCTCCCCCATTGGGATGTGCTACGATACTACCTTCAAACGACTCCATGCTAAGGGAGTCATTACTCCCATTGGACCTATTGAAGATCCCACATCCGAAAAGAGATTGCCTAGTTGGAATCCAGATGCACATTGCAAATATCATCAAGGTAGGGGTCATACTATTGAGAGCTGTTGGACTCTAAAGGAAGCTATCCAACATTTAATCGATAATAACAAGCTTCCCATGCCTCCAGCTAACAAGAAGAGCAAGTGATGATAAAGCAAAACGACACAAGATAAGAGGCGATCTTCAATGACGAGATTTCGTGACCTCATCTTTTCTATTTCTTTTATTTACCCTTTCCCTAATAAGTCTGGCATATGCACCTTTTTATTCTCCTTAGATTTATTTTATATGATCATTATTTCTTTTCCTTTAATAAAATGAGCATTTATTTTCTTGCATATGATCATTTCATTACATTGCAAAAAAAAAAAAAATTAAAAAAAATAAAAAAATAAAAAAATTGTTGAACTAAGCACAAGGTATACCAATGATTTGAGACACCCCTTGTAGCCACATAATATTACCTTTCACCTTTCAAGTATGCAATCCTTTCTTGAAAAACCACTTTGAGCCTCATCTAACGATAGACCTTTCTTTCTTCAACCTACATCTACCTAACTTTGGGATGGGATGGTCTGTAACTTATGCAATTTTCAATTTCATAAAAAGCTTGAGTGATTTTATAAGAACAAAATAAATAAAATAGCAAAAAATAATAAAAGTGTATAAAAGGGTAAGTGTTCCAATGTCTTTGATATGAAAATATTTTTGATAAGAACACGTCTCGGATTGCGTCTCTTATCAGGTGCTCGGTACCGTGCTTGAGAAACATGAATGCCAAGTGAGTGATAGACCGCATGATCGGGATTGCCCACACTTATAAAAATAAAATAGATAAAGCAAAAAAAAAAAAAAAAAAAAAAAAAGAGAGTGAGAAACCTCAAGCATGAAAATACAAATATTCAAAAGCAAAGTTACACACCTTGGGGGCTTATTTAGGGTCTTGAGCCTTTATCCCCTTCTTCTTCAAACCTTTAGCCTAACAACGTTACAACCCTTAAAAAGACCTTTTTGAGGTGTACACACACTTGTGCGAGGTTCGGCTAGAGCTACGTTCGGCCTGATTCCTAACGGATACGTAGGCAACCTCACAAAGGGGTGCGGCCGTAATAAAAATGCATTCACATTCACATTCACACATCATTGATCATATCAAGGGATCCCTTGTGCTCATCCCTTTTCATTTAGAGCTAAACTTTGGGGCTTGATCCCTACATCATTAGCCTACCCAGCCTAAGAGTCACCACCATTTGACTCTTCTCAATATATTTTTCCACATACTTAGCCCTTGCGGCCTAACCTTAGTGTCACTTTAACACACTACACAGATACATGACCAAATTTACTTCCCTTAGGAACCCTTTGTCATGAAATATTAACACAACGTTGAAGCATTCCTTGTCATATCAACATCACTCATCAGTCATAATCATCATTGCATCACAAAGTATGAAGTGCTTAGCCTCCGTTCCCAATTTACCCAAATGCTTACATCATTGAGTCAACAATTGAGATAGCATAGGATGGATTAATCCTTGCACCTTGAGAGATAGTATCAACAACATTTGATTAAGATCATTCAACATGCACCTTTGAAATCTTCGCTTCTTTCTTTCGCGCCTTTCTTTTTCGGGAGAAAGTCGGTACCCTCCACAAAAATGACGGAAAATTTTTGCTTTTTTGCATTTTCGTGTCGCACGATCACATTACAATGCACACACGAGTCATGTACACATTGAGTCATGTTATCACATTGAGTCAGCACTATGCACACACGAGTCACACAAAGTGAGTCATCATTAAGTCAAGTTTATACCTTGACTCGTGTCAAGTCACTGAGTCAAGCAACACTAAGCCCTAGGTCAACCCTAAGATAATTAAAGAGATGAACAAAGTCCTATAGTAAAAAATATAAATGCAAGTGCATCTTAGCAAGCAAGAACATTCCCAGACTTTTTCGAAAAACTGCGAATACGCTGCATGAGACACTTCCAAGATGAAAAGAGTTTGAGAAAAATTACATGGATTAGAAAATTGGAGATGAAGAGCTTTAATTTAAAAAAGATTTGAGCAGATTTGGTTGAAAGGAAACGACCAAGTTCAAAGTTCGGAGCAAAACCGAGCAGTAGCAGCCATAAGGGCAAAATAGGGTAGACCCGACTCCAACGCCAGATGACAAGGCTGTCGCTTGACGACAACATCTGTCGCCTGGCAACATAAGAAAAGTGCAACGTCAGAATCTTCCAGCAGGTGCTGGTGCGGCAAAACAATGCGCGACCCCCATATTTGATTATGCGGACCTCTTACAAGAATTTCGGGTTCCTTGATACGCCAATTAGCCCTTATAAGCAATATGACATGATTAAGTAGTCAGCTTGATTACAATCACATAAAGTGATCGACCTGATAAAAGATCGTCTCACTTGGCTTAAAGCGCCTAAACATTGGCTCATCGCAAAGGCACCAACATAATGGTTCATGTTTAGGGTAATTTTACCCCGCCACGTGCTCCAATCAGAGGATGACACGTGTCAGCCTCAGGATGGCCCAAAGTGGACCAATCCCTGCCTGACACGTGTCACTCCAGAAATTAAGGAAAAAAGGCGGCCTTCAGGCCCAAATCCCGAGAAAGCCGCAAAGCGGCGCGACCCACCAATGATTAGGGTTCAGTGACCTAATTAGGGGCACAATTCCCAAGGACCCTATAAATAAGGAGATGTCCCTCATTTTGAAGGCACGTTTTACCATTTATTACACTTGCATTCTCTCTCATCAGAGAAACACCTGAGCTTGGAATCCGAGCAGATACCCCCCTAAATTTCCGTTCTCTTTATTCCGTTTCAAGTTACTAACTTGACCGTCGGAGGCGGAGCTCTAACCACCCGGAGTCTCCGTTATTTTTCAGGTACATCTCAGCCGGATCAAACTTCGTGACGTAACTCTCCCGAGGGACAAAAACACCCAAAACATTTGGCGCCGTCTGTGGGGAGAGTACCTTGAAGATGGTTCAAGAGTTTGTACCACCCCCTAACCGTCTGGGCGATGACCCAGAAGTTTTTACAGACCAGGAGGATGAGGATCCTCAGCTCGAAACCTTTACAGCCGATGATGGCTCGCTCAGAATCAAGAGCGTCCGGCCTAGAGATATTCTGGAGCGGGGTGCCACCCAGGCGGGTCTAAGCCGACCCACTGGGCAGCCGGAAGGGGAAACCCAAACGGCCGCTGGATCAGCCCCTGTCACCCGAGACGAACTCATGAGATTCATGAAAAGTTTCAAGGGTGAAATTAAAGAGCTGATCACCAAAAGCCGGGCTGGCCCAAGTAAAGGTCAGTCGGCGAAGAAGACTCCTCCAGAGAAGGGGAAGTCAGTCAGAAACCGGCAGCCCACTCCTCATCCAAAGGAGAAGGCAGCCGGGACCATTGATTGGTCAAAAATTATCCTTCCTGGGAAGAACCGAGGCGGCCCAGCCGACCAAGGTTAAGAATGTGTTGGTTGGTACCTATGATGGTACCACCAACCCGGAAGACCACCTTATGGCTTACACCAACCTCATGTATCTGCAGGGGTTGGATGATGCCACTTGGTGTCGGTGCTTCCCGGCTACATTGAAGGGCATTGCCCAACAATGGTTGGGCAACTTGCCGGCCGGGTCCATCGATAGCTTCAGGAAGCTCGCCTTCCTATTTGCTTCCAACTTCTCAATGAACTTCCCTGCTAAGAAAACAAGCCTTGATTTGAGCACTGTTAAGCAGGGAGAGAGAGAAGGGCTGCGCTCCTATGTCAGGCGGTTCAATCTGATCAGAATTTAGATTCAAGGACTGTCTGACGAGGTAGCTTTTACATACTTCTTCAAGGGTCTAAGAGACGGGTCGACTTTTAAGTTCGACCTAGTCAGAAAAGGGGCTTTCACCTTACATGCGGCCCTGAGGGAGGCGGAAAGCTACATCCAAGCTACCGACCTCTGCTCGCCTGGTAACCAGTCGGACTCCAAGAAGTCCGACAAACCGAAAGACAACCGGTCTTCTCAGCCGGCCAAAAACAAAGAAGAGAGCAAGAAAAGAAAAGAAGTATGGGCAGTTACTGACTCTGACCAGCCGTCCCAGAAGAAAAAGAAAGAGTTTAAACCGTACGTCCCCAAGTACGAGTTTAACAAAGACTGCAACTCCATCCTCATGGAGGTAAAGGACCGGCTGTCCATTGAGAAGCCGAATCCTATGAAGAGTTCTGTCCAGTCACGGAACAAAAATAAATTCTGTCAGTTCCATGAGGAGGTCGGCCATGACACCAACGACTGCTTCAGTCTTCAGCGGGCGTTAGACCGTCTGGCTGACAAAGGGCTGTTGATGTCCTACATTTCTAAGTCCCCAGTCGGGGCAAAAAAGAAAAACAAGGGCCAGTCCTCCAAGACTACCCCCCAGCCTACTAGTAGCTCGGATACCGATAAGGAGCCGGTCTACACAATAGCAGGCGGGTTCTCCTGTGGTGGCCCTACCATCTGGGGCACCAAGAGCCATCTTCGAAAGATGGACAAGGATGATGACGAGCAGGCGTCTACAAGCACCTCCTTCCCAGACGTCTTGATTACTGAGAAGGATAGGGGCAGCGTCTGTCGTCCGCATGATGACCCGGTTGTCATTGAATGTAAGGTTGCCAACCAACTGGTTGGAAGAATCCTTATGGACACCGGCAGCTCATCAGACATCATCAGCCTCCGGTGCTTGCAAAAGCTGAGATATAACGTCAGCAGCATGCATCCGGTCACCCACCCCTTGGTTGGTTTCGGGGGTGGGATGGTCTACCCAGCCGGAAGAATTGACTTACCCATCCGGCTGGGAGAGAAGGGCCAAGGACGACATATTGTCGTCAGATTCTTGGTCGTTGAGGAGTTGACCGCCTACAACATTATCCTTGGCCGGCCGACCCTCAACGTATCCAAGGCAGTAATCATCCCATCTCTCATGTTCATCAAGTATGAGAGGGATGACGGCACTGTGGGTTCCCTGAATGGGGATCAGAAGACGGCCCGAGAGTGTTATCTCTCAGCCGTTAGAGATATTGTGGCCCCAGACGGCCAGGAACCAATAGACCTTGACAATGTCAAGGATGCCGACCCTGCGCCTGTCCCACCAGCAGATGGTGGAGGTGAAGAAAGAGAAAAAATAGCAATCACTGACCGGTGAACGGTCAGAGGAGCTCCGCCCTCAACCGGCTGGTGAAAGTATTGATCTCGTTGTGGATGAAAGCCGTCCAGAACGTACTGTGAAGGTTGGGATGGTTGCTCATGCTACTTTGGGTGCAAGCTTGCACCTTCTGCTGAAGGAGTTCAAGGACATTTTTGCCTTTGAAGTGGACTCTACAGCCGGTCACGCCTTGATGAGCTTTATGGATGCCTACTCCGGCTTCCATCAGATACCCCTGTGGAAGAAAGATCAAGAGAAGACGGCCTTCGTCACTGATCAGGGGTTATTCTGTTTTACTGTGATGCCGTTTGGCTTGAAAAATGCGCCTGCCACTTTCCAACGGATGATTAATACGGTCTTCATTAATCAGATTGGGAGGAATGTGGAGGAGTACATTGATGACATGATAGTCAAATCCAAGCTAAAAACGGATCACCTTGCTGATCTCCGAGAAACATTCACCACCTCAGGCGGCATAGGGTTATGTTAAATCCTAAGAAATGCATCTTTGGTGTTGAGTCTGGGAAGTTTCTCGGATTCCTGATTGATCAAAGGGGGATAGAGGCTAACCCTGAAAAGATACAGGCGGTGATAGACATGAAAACCCCCCGTTCTGTCCAGGAAGTGCAGAGACTCACCGTCTGTCTGGTCGCCCTGGGGAGGTTCCTCAGCCGGTCAGGCGACAAGTGCCTCTATTTCTTCCAAGCAATCAGGAAGAAAACCAGATTTGAATGGGGGGAGGATGCTGAGGCGACATTCCAGAGGTTGAAAGAGCATTTACATTCTCTACCTAGGTTGGTCAGTCCTTTACCTAGGGAGACGTTGTACATGTACTTAGCCGTCTCAGATCATGCCCTTAGTGCCGTTCTCCTTGCTGAGCGAGACGGCGTGCAGCTCCCGGTTTACTTCATTAGCCATGTTCTTGAAAGTGCTGAACTCCGGTATCCCATGGTTGAAAATTTTGGCCTTGCTATGTATATGGCTTTCAAAAAATTGAAGCCCTACTTTCTGGCACACCCGGTGGTGATTTACACCGACCAGCCACTCAAGCGGCCAATGTCTACATTGGACTCATCCGGGAGAATGTTGAAATGGGCTATTGAAATGCAAAGTCTTGAAATCACTTACGAACCAAGAAAGGCAGTGAAAGGTCAGGCGTTTGCCGACTTCATTGTTGAAATGACCCGTCCGGTGGCTCCGGATAATCTTGATCAGGTTTGGAAAGTGTATGTAGACGGGAGCTCTACTAAGAACGGCTGTGGTGCAGGCGTAATTTATGAGTCTCCTGAAGGGGACAGATTTGAGTATGCACTATGCTTCAAATTTCAAGCCTCTAACAATGAGGAATTCCGTCTAAGTCAAGTGCCTAGGTCGGAAAACAACCAGGCGGATGCATTGTCAAAACTGGCGTCTTCCGCCTGCCATGATACGCCTCGGTCTGTCTTTTGGGAAGTTCTTGAAAAGAAAAGCATCTATAAAGATCCCATTGGAATTTTGGACCGAAGTTCTACCTGGATGGATGGCATCCGGGCTTATCTTTCAGATGGCACACTTCCTGATTCGCCACAGGAAGCAGCCGTCCTGAAGAAGCGAGCTGCAAGCTTCGAGTTGAAAAATGGAGAACTCTTCAAGGCGGGGTTTCTTAAGCCCCTGTTGAAGTGTGTCACCCCAGAAAAGGGGAAGGAAGTTCTCGAAGACTTGCATTTGGGATTCTGCGCCTCCCACATAGGCGGCAAGTCCCTAGCCGTCAGAGCCAAACGACATTACTTTTGGCCCACTCTTGAGGCAGACGCCAAGGAGTTGGTGAAGAAATGTGACAAGTGCCAAAAGTTTGGCAACCTTATTCACCGTCCGGCTACTGATCTGACGGCCATCCACAGCCCAATCCCGTTTGAAAAATGGGGCATGGACATTCTAGGTCCTTACACGCCTGCTCCAGGCGGAAAGCGTTACATCTTGGTGGCTGTGGATTATTTCACCAAGTGGGTGGAGGCTGAGGCGGTTAAAAACATCAAGACCTCAGACGTAATTTCCTTCATTTGGAAGAACATTATCACCCGGTATGGGGTACCTATGTCTATGGTGTTTGATAATGGTCCCCAGTTTGAGACGCCTCAGCTAAAAACTTGGTTGGGAGATCAGGGGATCTCAAGCTATTTTGCATATGTTGGCCGGCCCCAAGCAAACGGCCAAGTTTAACCCTTCAACAAACTCATCTCAGACGGCATTAAGAAGAAAATAGAAAGAGTCGGTGGCCTATGGGAAGAAGTGTTAATCCATGTCCTATGGGCCATCTGGACAACAGCAAAAGGGGCAACCGGTGAAACCCCATTTCTCATGGTTTACGGTGCTGAAGCCGTCTTGCCCATCGAACATTACGAGCCAACTCTCAGAGTCATGCTATATGATGAAGAGGAAAACTGGGAGGCAATGCGCCTAGCATTAGACTCACTCCTGGAGCGCAGGGGCAATGCCACCTTGCGTCATGAGATTTACCGCCTGAGAATGACGAGAGCCTACAACAAAAAAGTACACAAGCGTCCTTTGAAAGTTGACGACTTAGTGTTACGAAAAATGGAGGCAACCGGTAGGGCCAATGAGCTGGGGAAGCTAACCCCAAATAGGGAAGGCCCCTACCGGATCTATGAAGAAGTAAGGGATGACACCTACCAACTGGAAACTCTAGACGGCAGGCGTCTGCCTAGAACTTGGAATGTAGACAATCTAAAAAAGTACTACTTCTGAGAATGTAAACTTTTTGTAAACAGTGAGTCAATTAATGAAGATTCAGACTTTGTTTGCAAAATTGAGTTATCGTTTGATTATCCATCCGGGTAATATCCAGGCGGATTCTCCATTTATTTAACTAAGTTCGATACTTAGTAAAGGTTACATTTGTTTGACCGCCTGGGTAATACTCGGATCTCTTGTTTATTTAAGTTTGATACTTTGTTCATTTAACTAAGTTTGATTATCCGCGTGGGTAATACTCAGACGGATTTTCTTTTACCTAACCAAGTTTGATACCTAGTAAGATTAAATATTACCCAGACGGACTCGTTTGTTTAAACAACTAAGTTCGATACTTAGTGTAAATTCAATACTTTGACTAAAAACTAAGCACAAAAACGTTTAATGGCTATACAACCGGTCTCAAACAAGACCAGAGGCTAAAATGGCCGGATGGTTGCTCATTTTATAAAAACGCCTGTCCCAACATGGACAAAGGCGTCCGGCGACACCCCTCCAGGTGCAATCGTCGCAGAGAACAGACTATTTGTCGGTTCTACGTACCCATGCAGACGACAAAAATTGAACGACCAAATTGGTCAACTCATAGCCGTCTGACCAAAATGACCTGTAAAGAATGATCAAGTTGCCGAATACCGGATGCCCTGGGGCATCAGTCGGTCACCGGCTGAAGAACTCACTTAGGTTATTTATTCCAAAATTGCAATTCCCACCTAATTGGGGCAAAGCACCGTCTGGGTAGTAACCGAAACGCTTGTCGGTGAACGGCTGTGCACTTGGTTTGGGGCAATCACTACTGTGATTGATTGACTTACAAACATATCATGCTTTTTGCAGCATCAGACGTTTTCAAGTCAATCAACCAACTCCACTTGAAACCAATCACACAGCCGTCCAGGGGAAAACACAACCAGACTATTGACTAGTTAGGCAAAAAATCGCCGCATGCTTTGGATAAGTTAGGCAAAAATGAAAAATTAAAATTTGCACAAAATAAAAATTCAAATGCAAAATGATCAAAACCGACTCAGTCGGTGCATTTCATAAAAGTCCACCCAACCAAACGGTTTTAGTGGATCAAATGTTAGCCGGTTAATACAAGGATACTCGGCACGCAGGCCGGAAAAAGCAAGTTTTGGCATACAGCCGCTGAATAAAAGAAAAAATAAAAAAGCAGAGATTGGGATACTGCCGCTGAATGGTCACTTCTGGCCTGCAGACGGTGCCTCCTGGTCCTCCTCATTCTCCTCATCATCTGAGGGTATCTCCTGTGCTTCACCAGGACCAGGAAGCTCAGGCGCGGACGGCTCGTTGTTGGAGTTGACCCAGGCTTCGAAAGAGGCAGGCTCTGGCTCGCCTTGTTCTCTCAAGTACACCACGTACTCGGCATAGCTGTGCGCCAGTGCCCAGATGCTATAATCCGCGTCTGGGTAAAAGGAAGCCCAGGCAATCTTCATACGGGCGTCATTGTCAGCGTCACTCTCAGCAACAAGGCGGTTTTGCTCCGCCTCCAAGGTTGCTGCAAAGTTTATCTGAGCCTGAGCAGCCTCCTTCTCCAGCCTTTGAACCTTGGTCTTCAGTTTGGTGTTCTCTTCGGAAACACCTTTAAGTGTACCAAGGTCCGTCTGGGCCTTCTTGAGCGCCTCATCAGCCTTCTTGGCGCTCTCGTCCGCCTTCTTCTGGGCCTCCTCCACCTCCTTCTTAGCCGTCTCAGCATCCGTCACCCGCTGATTGGCCGTCTTCAGATCTGACTCCAGCTGCTGGATTCTAGACGCCTGTGTCATAATTATTGCTTTAGTTTCAAGTTCATTTACGATAGTCGAGTGTAAAGCAATATTATCAACGTCTATGGCGGACTTCTTGGCCCTTTTTACCTCTTCCCGTTTGCGGGAATAAGGACGTTTGAGCCCGTCCACCTGCAGCATGGCCTGCAAAAAGTCAGGCGGCATAATTATTGCAGGCGGGATAAAACACTTGGAAAAAATAAAATTGAATTGACAAGTTTCTTACCTCAGCCAGAAGGGATAGAATGCGTTCAAGATTGAACGTCTCTATCCTAGGGATATTGTCCTTATCCCTCTTCCGCACGGCTTCCAGCATGGCCTTGGCATGCTTCTGGACGTCTGGCAAGCGGGGAGATTGATCTGCACCACAATCAATACGTGATGAGTGCGAAACTAAGGCAACACCTATTTGTTGCCGACCGTCTGAGGATGACGTCTGTTGGGAGTGTGATTTCACCCGTAAAGGCCACCCCAGCTCAAGCGGGGATTCAAAAGGGTTCTTACCTTCAGAGCCGGCCAAGCGGGAACCGCTTGCAGGCGTGGTGAACCCCGCGGCTGCTGATAAGGGGTTGACGAGATCAAGGCACAAGCTGCCGCCTATCTTCTCGTTTCGCCCCGCTATCCGCATCTGCTGATGCCCGGCTGAGGCGCCAGGAGTTGACGCAGAGGTGGCTTTTTAAATTGTGTTAAGAACGGCGGGGTTCTCCTCCCTAGCCCGTTTGAGTTGTTTCTCAAACGACTTTCCAACCTCTCCTCCCTGCAAAAATAACCAAAGTTAAGGTTAGCATCTGGGAAAAATGATTTTAAAGGATCAACTTATGAAAGGGTCAGGTGTTTTTTACCTTGGCTTTGACCTCAGCCGCAGCTTTCTCCGCAAGATCTTTGCGGATGGTTGTAGAAGACCGCTTGGGAGTTTTCTCCGACTGCAAAAATAAAGAAATTGGTCAATATCATAAATCAATTTCGATAGAAAAATACTACAGACGGATATAAACTCAGGCGCATACGTTTGGTAAACATGTGTCCTAGCCCGCAGACGGCTAGGAAACACTCGTCCCTAAACCAAACGCTCTTGGTGATCCAGTTCTTGGGGACTTTTATTGTTTCCCTGGTTGACAGAGTTGCGTCTGTGAGGCCGAAAAAGTCTGCCTCAATTATCTTGTCAAAATCTTCCTCTGGGATCCGGGGAAGAGCGCACTTCCTGCCCAACAAGTCGGGCTTCTTATTGTACAGACGGAATTCATAATTCTCCCGTCTGGTTGGGGCTAAAATCATGTAGAACCTGTGCTTCCAGCCATCGAACTTTAAGACCTTGTCCAAGGTCATCATATACTGAGGCTGCGTGGTTAGAGTGTACCACGCCCTCCAGCCGCCTGGGCTTCTGCTAAGATAATGCATACTAGCAAAAGCCTCCCAGCCGGGGTTAAGCCCCTGAAACTCGCAGGCGGCAACATACCCCAGAATGTTTGTCCAAGAGTTGGGGGTAAGTTGCCAGACTCCAAGGCCGTAGCCTCTTAAAATTGCCTTCACCGCCTGGTGAAGGGGGAAGCGAAGGCCAGCCTTGAACGCCGCCTCATAACAGCCGAAATAGCTGTTGGCGTTCTGTTGATCGTCCCCCCAAGAGATGGTGCCATTCTCAGGCGGCACCTAGATTCTATACCCGTCTCCTAGCGGGTGTATTTGGGTAAAATTCTTTAAGTTCTCCTCCATTTGGATCCGGTCTTTGGAGGAGACGTGGATGCTGAAGAGATCATCCTTCTCGTTCCACTTATTCCTTTCTTCCTCCTCGCTATCCGGAAGCGGGGGTAAATCGTCACTACTCTAAGAGGTAGAGGCGGAGCTGTCGCTCTCCGTCTCCTCCTTACTTTGACCCAAGGGGGCAGAGATGGCCTCGTTGCCGCCTTGGTCGCACTCTTCCAAAAAAGAGTCAGCAGGGGTTGAAGGGGCGCGCGGAGGGGATCTTTCTAGAGCTGTCTTGTCACCCTGACCGGACGTTTCTCCCTCAGGCGTTTGGCCGCCTGAGCCTTCGCTCTTGTAATTTGGATCAGTTGTCGTCTGCATTGTCCGAGCCATGGTGTCCTTCAAAGACACATAACTGGTCGGAATCCAAGGCAAAGGGTGGTCCCAACACCCCGAGACGGCACTCCCAGTCCTAGACTCAGCCGTCCCTGGTGACCGGCTGGACTCTAACCTAGGCTGTGCCGTGTGTGTTGGTGATGCATCCATTTATTGCAAGAAATATGTACAAGCGGTGAAAAAAGAAAAAGAGCTGAGAGGGGCAGAGACGGTACCTTTTGAAGTTGAATCTAAAACTAGGCGGATTTGGCTGGGTCGGTGGAAAACGAGCTCTCTTGCTTGCGCCTGACTCAGACGGATGACTTCTGCTCTCTCAAAGTTTTCTCTCTAGAAAGTTTTTGTAAGCGTACAAAATTATGAGGGTAAAACGGCTATAAATAGAGGGTAAATACGGGGGCATTTCCGTAATTTACTCGGAAGGTGAACGGTTACTCTTTAACGGTAAAATTACCGCCAACCAGATCGTGACATGTGTCACAGATGCCACGTGGCGTGCCACGTCACATCTGTGAGGGGAAAATGTTTAGGGTAATTTTACCCCGCCACGTGGTCCAATCAGAGGATGACACGTGTCAGCCTCAGGATGGCCCAAAGTGGACCAATCCCTGCTGACACGTGTCACTCCAGAAATTAAGGAAAAAAGGCGGCCTTCAGGCCCAAATCCCGAGAAAGCCGCAAAGCGGCGCGACTCACCAATGATTAGGGTTCAGTGACCTAATCAGGGGAACAATTCCCAAGGACCCTATAAATAGGGAGATGTCCCTCATTTTGAGGGCACGTTTTACCATTTATTACACTTGCATTCTCTCACATCAGAGAAACACCTGAGCTTGGAATCTGAGCAGATACCCCCCTAAATTTCCGTTCTCTTTATTCCGTTTCAAGTTACTAACTTGACCGTCGGAGGCAGAGCTCCAACCACCCGGAGTCTCCGTTATTTTGCAGGTACAGCTCAGCCGGATCAGACTTCGTGACGTAACTCTCCCGAGGGACAAAAACACCCAAAACAGTTCATAAAGCAATAAAAGCACCGACATATAGGTTCACAATTCAAAAGCACTGACATAATGGTTCACAAAGAATTCATAGGATGGAAGATTTTCACAAATTGATTTGAAGCCTTTAAGAATCGCAGATATGGTTCTTGGAAAAGATTTCCCAAAGATGGAAGGGTTGATTTGAAGATTTAAGATGACGAAGCTTTCATCAAGGGGGGCTTTAAGAAAAGTCTCTCGCTTGGATTTGAGAAGGACAGTTTGAGATGAAGCGACCTTCTATAGCTTTCACTGTGATTGAGGAGGTTATTATTTGATTTGAGAAAAGAACGATTCAAGATGAAGCGATCTTTGATAGCTTTTGCTAAGATTGTGGAAGTTATCACCTAAATTTGAGAAGATAGTACGAGATAGGCGGTCTTCGACAGCATTCGCTAAGATTGTGGAGGTTGTCACCTAGATTTGAGAAGATAGCACGAGATGGGCGGTCTTCGACAACATTCGCTAAGATTGTGGGGGGTTGTCACCAAGATTTAAGAAGATAGCACGAGATGGGCGGTCTTCGACATCATTCGCTAAGATTGTGGGGGTTGTCACCTAGATTTGAGAAGATATCACGAGATGGGCGGTCTTCGACAGCATTCGCTAAGATGGTGGGGGTTGTCACCCAGATTTAAGATGATAGCACGAGATGGGCGGTCCTCGACGGCATTCACTAAGATTGTGGAGGTTGTCACCGAAATTTGTGAAGAGCGGTTCGTGATGAGGCGGTCTTCGATGACTTTTTCTATGATTGGGAAGGTTGTCACTATGATTCAAGAAAATGATCGAGATGTAGCAGCATTGATCAACGACGTACCCTAGATTGCGGAAGATTGTCAAAACAATAAGCAAGATGGCGTTCCCTAGATTGTGGACACCAAAATGTGTCTCCCCAAAACCAAACCCAGTGATGAATACCTTTCACGTCATTTGATTATCGAACAAAGCAAAAGTGTGAAAAGTCTAGTGATGAGGATGTTTTTATTAAAATATCTCTTCTTTCTGTTTTTGAAAATATTTCTTTTCTAACCCTATTTATGAAAAACGTGAATTTCATTTTAATTTGGTCCATGATATGGGTCCAATAATGGTTTAGTTAGATGAGGTTTAAAAAGACCTTTCCAACGATATATTATAAGCCCAATTCCGATGAATAATGAGGAAGTTATGACCAAAATACTAAACTGGGCCCAAATCGGATCTTACCTACGACCCAATGATCATGTGGAGGGTCCAAAGGTTTAATCCTATTAGAATTTTCTATAATTTTCTAAAAGATCTTAATTATCCTTTTTGAAAAGATAAGATTAAAGAATTTGAGTTAAATAAAAACTTTCCTTTTATAAAAACTTACCTTTTCTTTAATCCTAATTCTATTCAAATTTAAAGATATTCAAGGACAGTCATATATTATTTTTGTGACTCACAATCACTATCAAAATCTTATATTTTTTGATATATATTGAAATTATCTTTTCAATGATGTATTATAATATTAATTTCGAGCTATAACGAAAAAGATATGAAAGAAATACAAAACTCTATCCAAAACAGACACCGTCCTACTATTTTGGCCATATCTTTTTATCTAAAAAATATTTCAATCTGATTTTAATTGGGTAGGAAAGTAGAATTCAAGAGCTTTTAAATTACATATTATATTCCATATTTGGACTTTTGGATCAAAAGATATGATAAAAACAAAATCCGCAAAAACTGTTGTCCATCGTATTCTATTTCGATTTGAATTCAGATTCTTTTCTTATTGTTTGACCCTCGTTTTTCTCTATAAAAAGAGGTCATATCTCCCCTTTTTCAAATAACCAACTCTCATCAAGAATCTTGATATTCTCTCTCTTATTCTAAACCAACTTTTCACAAACAAAATTCCGCACTCACAAGATCTAGACACACCTAGCATAATTCGAAATTGCCTTCGCCCTAGACGTGAAAGGTTTGATATTTATAAGGGTTTGGTCCCAAATCTAGACTAAAATTTCTTAATTATTTCTTAATCAATTATTTAATTTAATTCATTTGATTATTATTTTCCTTGAAGTTTCTAACGCGTGTATTTTGTCATTAGAAAGAGATACGAGGCATCCAAGTAAGTGCTTTAATTGATTTATTGATATTATGATATAGAAATCATGCTAGGTTGTAATTATGATTCCTAGTGTCATGTTAGGGTGTTTTGATCATCCTAGTATCATGTTTAGGGTAAAAACTAAAATTTCTAATATCAAATATAACAATTGTGATTCCTGCGATGCTTCCTATTCTCTTCCTAATATTCATGTTAGTATCATTTTAGGGATAAAGCTTTGATTTTTATTGTTTAATGACATGCTAGGGTTTGTTATTAGTCTTGTTAGTATAATGCCTAGGATCTTGCTATTATTATGCTTTATTATTTTAATTATAATTGTTATAATTATGATTATTATTTTGATTTATTATGTTGCTTGATTATATTTATTTGTTTTTGCTTGATCACGCCTTTTATGCATGTTTAAAGGGAATTTGTAATTGTAATCACGCTTAATAAGATAATTAATAATCTTGTTTAGGGTTAATTTGATTATAATTCAAGTGATTGCCAATAATATATTTATTTGTGCATTAATATTCAATCAACATAGATTAAATAGGTTTAGGGTTAATCCTATTGATTGCATGTTAGTCAGAAAGCGCACATGAATACGATAAGAATAAAGTAGAGGCCTATTATTAAGGTAGGTTCAATCTCTTTTAGGTTGGATTTGTACCTTCATCCCTGAACTTTAAGTCATGTTTCCAGACCTATTGGATTTGACGATCTCCTGGATCTTTAAGGGGTGTAACATTCACCTCGTGAACGGTTTACAAGTTCCTAAAACTTGTTGGCGACTCTTTTGCTCTAGCTTCCTACCCTTTGGACGCCACCGTACTTTAGTGTATGATCACAGTGGGGTTTAAGTTTGGGGTAATGCTTGAAATATTCCCTACAACGGCCCTGACCAGTTTGGTCTAAATTTTCCTCTTGGATCGAACACATTTTTATGTAGTGCCTTATGCACCATGTCACCTTCCTTGATGTTCCTAGTCTTGACATTTTATTGAAATGTCGTGCCATACGCTGTTGGTAGATTTGGACATGATGCAAAGCTGCTAAGCGTTTTTCATCAAGTAAGACTAGTTCATCATATCTTGCTCTAATCAAGTCGACTTCATCTAGTTGGCGTTCCAACGCGATTCGGAGAGAAGGGATTTCGAGCTCTATTGGTTTTACTGCTTCAACTCCATAGACCAAAGAGAAAGGGGTAGCCCCTGTTGATGTACGAATAGAGGTTCGATAACCCCAAAGGGAAAAATGTAGCTTACTTGGCCAATCCTTGTAATTTTCCGTCATCTTTTCGATGATAGTTTTTACATTCTTGTTGGCCGATTCGACCGCACCATTTGTTTGTAGCCGGTAGGGTGATGATATGCGATGCTTGCTATGATATTTCTTTAATAATTCTGCGCACTCGGCTTGGAAATGCGTCCCATTATCACTGATCATCTCATAAGGCACCCCATATCGGCATATGATATTTTTCTCAATGAATTGAGCAACATGTTTTGCCGTTATCTTAGCATATGAAGCAGCTTCAACCCATTTGGTGAAATAGTCGATTGCTACAAGGATGAATTCATGCCCCCCATGTCCTGGTGGCGTTATCTTTCCAATGATGTCGATACCCAGAGTAGAGAAAGGCCATGGAGAAGTATATGTATAGAGAAGTGAAGGTGGAACGTGCTGTAAATTTGCGTAGACTTGACACTTCATACATTTCTTGACGTATTCGTGAAAATTTCCTTCCGTAGTAGTCTAATAGTAACCTTGTCGTTGAATCTTTTGGACAACATCTTAGCATTCATATGGGTTCCACATATACCGACATGAAGGTTTTCCATGGTTTTGTGTGCTTTATTATTAGCTATGCATAAGATATTTCTCCCTAGTGCAATCCTTTTGTGGAGTTCTTCCCTGATGAGCACATACTGTGAGGCCAGGAGCCTGAAAGCACGACGTGCCCTTTTATCAGTATTAGGAGGGTATTCTTACTTTGTCACGTAATTAAGGATATCTGTATACCATGGTTCTTCATCTTCTTCTTGTGCTTCTAGTTCATCATCAAGTGCTTGAACATTAGCCGGCTCATATCTTCTTTCTATGGTCAATGACATTCTGATTGTGTTCGTTGGAATTCGCACCAATGATGCTAATTTAGCTTGTGCGTCGGCAAACTGGTTTTCTTCTCTAGGCAAGTACGTATATTCCACTTCATCTAGTTGCTCCGTGAGATTTTCCAGATGAGCTTGATACGTGGAGAGAATTTCAATTCTCACCTTCCATCTCTTGGAGATCTGGTTGATGATTAGTGATGAATCACCGTAGATTATGAGCTTCTTAATTCCCAAGGCCACAGCTGTTTCTAATCCCAAGATGCATGCCTCCTACTCTGCGGCATTGTTGGTGACATCAAAGTCGAGCTTCATAGAAATTGGGATATGCTCTTCATTGGGTGATACAAGTAAGACTCCCACACCACAACCCTTTTGGTTCGAAGCTCCGTCAAAATAGAGCGTCCAGCTATCATCTTCGGTCATGAGTAGATCTTCGTCAGGGAAATCATACTCATCTTCTTCTTTCTCAACTTCTTCTAGTGGAAAATCTACTAAGAAGTCATGTTCTTCTTTCTCAACTTCTTCTAGTGGAAAATCTGCTAAGAAGTCAGAAACCGCAGAACCTTTGATAGCCTTTTGTGGTACAAATTTCAAGTCAATCTGAGCAAGGTTGACTATCCACCTTGATAAATTGCCATTGAGTGTTGCTTTTTTGAACAAGTACTTGAGAGGATCCATTTTGGACACGACTTGCACTGTATGAGTGAGCATGTAATGTCTTAATTTCTGTGCGGCCCACACAAGCGTGAGACACAACTTTTCAAGTGGTGTGTATTGTGTCTCATATCCTTGAAGCTTCTTGCTCAAATAGTAAATTGCATTCTATTTGCTTTCAATCTCTTGTGCTAGCATTGCCTCTATCGTTTCTCTTGTGATCGTAAGGTAGAGTCGAAGAGGAAAGTCAGGCATTGCTGGCGCTAGCACGGGTGGGTTTTCCAGGTACTCTTTGATTTTGTCGAAAGCTTTTTAGCAATCATCATCTCATGTGACTGGAACATTTTTCTTAAGCTTCTTGAATATAGGTTCACATATCGCAGTGACTTTGGATATGAACCTACTTATATATTGCATGTTGGGGTTTGGTGAGTTCGACTTACCGCGAAAACAATCCCGGCCCAAAGAACCACTCGCAATTAATAAAACCATAAAGCATAACAAATAAACATAAAAGGGTAAAATTGGAATTTACCTTTGAAGCGTGCTTCGCCCTCAAAGTCGGGCTCTTACTTGAAAGCTTAAGCTCCGAAAATACGCGAGCCTCCTACGGAAATCCACCCGCAAAAACTACTAGCGACTTTAAGGTCCGTTACCTCGAGGTTAGCGAGGTCCGACCAAAACCCGAGTATTATATGACTTTAAGAGTTTTTGCTAATGCAATGCTCTATTGAACTCCTACTCAAGCAAGCAATTCTCATGCCATGTTTTGACTATTTATAAGGAAGGATAGCTTGTAAATTCCACTCATCTTTCAATGTGAGATTTTTCACAAAAAGATCCCACATGGAAAGATTGATGAATTCAATCCTTAGTTAAATAAACCAAGGAACAAGTAACAAGTGTCACATGGTTAGGTGAGGACCACTTTCCCACTTGGTCCCCAAGGCATTTCACAAGCAATGTGAACTAACCATGTGTCACCCAACCTCGAGCCCCAAGTTGGGTTCGGTTGGGCCATTTTATTTTGGCCCGTGTCCATGACCCATCGCCCTGGGTCCACGGCCCTTGCCACATGTGTCGCCACAGTGGCGCGCTGCCACCATGGCACGCTGCTTACGTGGCACGCTGCCTACGTGGAACGCTGCCACGTGGCGGCTGCCACTTGGTGGCTGCCAACGTGGCTGTAACGTGGGCTGCCACATGGCGCACTGCCATGGGTGCTGCCATGTGGCACGCTCCTATATGGCGCACTCTTTTAGCCATTTGCGTGGCTAGCTTGAAATATTTTCTCGTCTTGCCAAATCCTAAATTTTGGCTCGACATTTGAGATTCTCCGACGCTCGGTTTTGACGCTCCAAGCTCGAATTAGCGACGTCTAAATATTTAATACCCGGATGACGAATTAATTTCTTCCGAATTAATTCGTCTAGTCAGTTCGTTTACTGCTAAGGGTGTGACCCAAAGGGTTCAGTCAAGATTAAGCTGTAATATTAATTATGCATTAATATTACTGATCGGAAGTGGCCTCAACCTAGGCATTCCGATCTCTTGACCTTACTGAATACATTAGCTTTCTAATAATTCTGAACCCACTATTAGAATATTACACTTGTTCGAAGGACACCATTCCTTTCAATCTCCCACTTGTCCATCCGGACAAGTTTTAGTGTATAGCCCTTTTCCTATGTCGCTTAATGTCTCTTCATGAACTATAAGGTAAGATTATTTTGCATCCTTATTACATCCAAAAGTGTTTCTCGAGTCCAAGTCCGACTGTCAATAAACAGATTATTTCAAAAATCCATCCGAGCATGGCCATGCATTTTTACAGTCTCGCTCTATGAGAGGCCTTGTAAACAACAAAGACATCTTCCCTAATTTTAGTAGGGGACAATCCTAGTCTTGTTATGTAGTTCCTCTTACTGAGAGGACCTAGCCGCCCGAGTGTTGCCGTTATAATCCCCTATTACGGCAAACGCTTGACAACATCAAAGCGGACTAGTATTCAAACAAGAGAACTCACAATACTCATTGTCGAGGAAATAGGTTCCGATAGCCATAATGAGAAGTATACTTATGAAGATTTTTTATCTCTTAAAGTATTCTCATAAGTCGATCCGATATTGTTCTAAACCAATACCTGTGCAAATGATTCATGACAATCATGTCCTTGTAGCACATGAAACGGTGCTATGAATCAAACTACACACTAATCTCAACTGGTAATTAATCGTCCATCGTTTAAATGACCTCGATTAGGGATAATTTTCTATTATAATATTCAACGTTCACTGAATAAGTGTTTCCTTACCAAGACTGGTCTTGATACCCTATTTTGAATATTCGAAGAATCGAATGGACTCATTATCTAATTCTAAACCACAATTAAATAGCAAACGAAGTGATTAAAATTGCATGACTCCATAACCTGAATGGTTCATATTATGATAAATGTTTTTTCCGAATGTTTTTAGAGTATAACTCTTTATAAAACATTATAGAAATCACACCCATATCTATATGCTTGATTTCTTTCATGCAATTATGAATGTTGTCGTTCATTCATTGTATAGGTTTAGTTATAATTATTGTTAATCTTAGCATCTTTATGACTGATCACTTTCATAAAAAGATGATAAAATTTGAGAGTGTCATGGATTATATGTGATTTAGGATTTATTGTCCAAGTGATGGATCCCACTCATTTTCATGATTGAGACGTTCAACTTGACGACCTACAATCGTTAACGTTCAGCAACGAACTTTCCATAGAACATCTTCTTTATTATCGCCATTAAGGCAACAATATTCTCAACATATATTTTAGTAGCCTTCCTGATGATGCTTTGCTTGGGTTTCACTCCAAACGACTCACAATGATTTGGGATACCCTAATCACTTGTGATCATAGAAATTTTCCTTAAATTCTTGCACATTACACATGGATCCACGTCCATGTTACCATTCTCAAGCCATGACTTATTGTTAGCTCGTGCTTATAAACGACTTCCTTTTTAAGGATCTAATCCTTAGTAAGGTTTGTGCTTGCAACATCAATTCTCAAATCGTATTTGTTTCCACAAGTCAAGAACTCATCCCGTTACTTATCCAAGTACTTTGGATGTTCTTGGCCATAATCTAACGATCTATTACATAGATTCAGGTTCATTGGTACTACATACATACTTCAGATGCTCTAAGCAAGTAAGTCATGCGACGATTCCATATCACAGCGTACATGATGGATTAAATTGCAGAGTAATTCTCAATCTTATCCCATCAATTTGTCATTTTAGCTCATTCAGTTTTACCGAGTCTTTGCTAAACAGTTTGCTGTGTGATATGGTTGAAGTCTCTATTAGAGTCTTTCATGTTTGACTTAGTATTTAGCCTAGCTTATACTTAGTTCAAACATTTACTTAGTTTTATACATATGGGTCGAAAGTCTTTCAAAGTCCTTCAATTCATGTTTAACACGGTAAACTCCTTTACACGTTCAAACATTTTATTAAGTCTATACAATAGAACTTAATACCCAATACGTACTAAGTATCGTCTTTTGCTTGGTCCATTGTCGAAAATACTTTCAAATCTAAGCATTTAGCATTTGGTAGTTATTTCACAATAGAGTTCGTAAACTTCTCGTTGGACCTTTACTTTTGCTCCCACTAAACTTCTTATTCATTAGAATTTCTATGTTTCTCCATAAGTCAATCCTCTTAACAACTTCATGAGAAAACATGTTCCAATTCCTATATGCAATGCTTCCATTAATCCCATGACGGTTTCCTTAAGCTTGCTTTTAAATCTAGCATTTATTTAGATTTTCAAAACCCTTAGACTATTTTCATATTCACGTCCAAAATCCTATTTTAGGAAGGCGGTTTTGGTATCTATTTTTCCATATTTTATATGAGCAATTTTGCTAAAAAAATCACAAAAAGACTTTAGAATTCCGATTAGTGAATAGGTTTTTATTAAAATCAACTCCGTGAATTTAATTGTATCCTTTTCATCCAATCTAGCTATGTATGCATATACATTTCCACATTTGTTAGTTTTCTCCTTGAAAACTTATTTGCAATCGATGTGTCTTTCACCCTTTATGCAAATTAATCAAGTTTCAAACATGATTTTCAAACATGGAGTCTATCTCGGATTTTTATGGCCTCTAATTATTATTCGGAATTTGGATTTGTTGTAGCTATCTTACAAGACATTAATCCTTTACTATCTAATAGTAAAAAGTATGCTTGTAAGTCTTAGGTTTATTTCTAACTTATTAGAAAATTTATATGATTCAACCCAAGCCTTTAGTGAATTCTATACCTATACGGGGTTATTGCATCAAACACTGAGTTTTAAAGCGCTTCCAAAGCCCTTTGATATTCTTGATCTTACTCCAACTTTTCAAAAGTTTTGTGAGAAATGAATTTTCTTTTAAGGTACTTGTAAAGTCCTTTTGAGTATTCTTGATCAAGTATTCTCACGAAGCCCTTTTAAGGTATTTCGGAATTCTCAGTTCTAGTTTGTTGCTAAGATCGATGGTCATCGAGTTCATTTTCCTCCCACTTGTCATTTTGAAAATGTTTTACTTTCCAGAAAGACACCACTTAGAGCAACAAACACTATGTTCTCAATTAGGTTGTGGAGGTAATGCCCGTGGTCTCACTTGAATGCTTACAAAGAGACATGTATATTGTCTTTGGGTAAAAGTTCTTTGTGATGAAACAAACAGTTAGCTCCCAGTTGAGCTATCTTAGCCTTTAATGAGCCATTAAGCTCCCACTCAACCACCTAGCTCTTTCTAAGCTGGTGAGCTCCCACTGAGTCACTTAGCTCTTACTGAGCCTATGAACTCCCACTGTGGCTAAGAGTTTTAGACATATACTTGAAAAGACATGTAGAAGATAATGCTATCCATAACTGAATATGGCGTCCTTTCTTAGCTTCGACATTTTATTTAGTGTAACATTAGTCCTTCGTGCAAATCTTAAGAACTTTAAAGGAAGGGATGTGATCCATCATTGTTCGAGTCATTTTTAAATGGCATCGAGGTCTCCGTGAAGACACACTATGTTATTTATAAAGTTTTTTATGAAAATTTCAATTTCATAACTTTGTGATAGTCACGCTTGGCTCAAGCAAACATCGCTCGATCTAATCTAGACGTTTTGATATCTTGCCAAGTCGATTATGTACTTCACTAAACTCTTAAACTATTCAAGGTCAAGATTGTTCACATTTGATGAATATAGCCATATTCTTTCAAATTCTTTGTGAGACATTGAAGTAAATGAATCCTCCTTAGCTTTCGGAGTCAATTGTCTATACCAAGAACAATAGCTCTTTACTTTGTCGGTTTCAACAAGTAAGACTTCCTTGCCTTAGAACGATTCCGAATCGATCAACTAGGAGTCAATTGTCTATACCAAGAACAATAGCTCTTTACTTTGTCGGTTTCAACAAGTAAGACTTCCTTGCCTTAGAACGATTCCGAATCGATCAACTTTGTTCGGAACGCAAATCATGCCCATGACTTTGAGCTTTTGCTAGTTTATCATGTTAAGAAAATGTTTGTATGTAATCAAGCATTCTTGACTCATGGTTTAGACAACCATGCCATTCAAATCAAATTTCACCTATTGCTCATTGCTTTTAATGTGAGTCTTTTCGTATGTAAACGGATCAATTGCTGATTATGGAACACAATAACCATTTATTTGTTCCAACCTTAGCTTAAAGGTCTTTAAACAAAGCATACGTCCTTACAACTGATGTAGCACCACTTGCTTCATTCTTTGCTAGTAAGTCGATAACTTAGCTTATCTTCATTAGTTTGAGGTCACTTTCAAAGTGGAACACTCAAGCAGTATCCGATACTTGTGAAGATAACGAATTGCTAAGTTAACTTCAATAACATGAATTCTTTAGTAAAATGGAATCTCATTCTTTTTCTTTGTTCCTTGTTTCCTATATTTCTTATCATACTTTATCTCATAATCTTTTAAGAAGCATTTCTTTAAGAGTCTTTGACTTTTCTACTTTGTTAGGCATAATTAAGCATCTAATGCGCCGTAAAACAAAGTTCCATCTTTTCCTTTAATTCACGCTTGAATTACTACATCAATGAGTCCCACTCATCTATGTATAAAGAGAAAAGATATGTTGGTTGTCAATATTCACAATTTGAGTTTGTAACTTAATACTTCATGTTTTATCAAAACTACCTAGTATTTTGAACACATGATGTCCAACCGTCCTTTCGGACTTTGTTATAAAAGTCATTTATGAGAATTGTATTTTAGAAATGCTTTACTTTTCTTTGAGAACCATTCTCAAAGATTTCTTTTACCAATCATGGAAAGCAATACAATTTGATTTGAAATTCTACAAATATAAGTGCAAAGTATAACCATTTATCAAGTAAATAACATAATAAGTTTGAAAATTAAAAGGTATTCATGCAAATTTTCAATCTTATTTAACGTCTTATCCACGCATTAAAATTGTCCCCATTTGGCGAGAATAAGTCAATTCCAAGATCCAAAGAAACAAAGAGTGGTTAAGCATGCTTTGGCTTGTCTTAACACTCAATCTCCTAAGGTATGCAACGCTTTGCTAATGGCTCTAAGCCACTCTTGGTTGAATAAATCGTCGCATCTAACTCTCTCTCAACAATTTATCCGCTTTGCCACGACATGTTAGGACTCCATCACTCATATCATTGAGTACAACCAAAACCAACTTGCATACCCGGTATGCCTTACGTTCCTTGGAGAGGTAGTGATGCCTCGCTTTGGCGTAGCCCACCACTACCCTCGTTTGGTTGGTAAGTGTTGTTTTGGAATGACAAGTTTTACTCAATATTTAGGGACCTAGGGTTTCTATGTTGGTTGATTTAATTGAACTTAATTAATCATCACAACATTCGAAATCCTAAACATGCATCTAACATATATAATTCATATACATAAACATATATATATCGAAAAATATAAATAGAGATGCATTTGGCAACTAGCATGACCCTTTGAGATCTTCAAATCTTCAAAAGGTCTTCATTTGCAACTTCATGGCTCCGTCTTCCAAGACTTGACCAGAATAAATGCAACTACTAGTATCTACGATTAGGACTAATATAAATATAAAGGTACAAGAAAACTCAACGGTTCGCTAACCGTATTTAGATTTACCAAAATACATCACGGATCACAGTCCGTATTTTCTATCCTAATCGGGTCCCACTAATTGTCATTTCATAAAACCTGTGAGAGAATATACATTCCATTCATCCATTCACTATTTGTGAATGGCCCATGCATTTTACAACGATAAACAAGTAACAATGCATAAACACGCAAGAACTAGTAACTAATCTAGGTGGTTAATTCAATTAACACGCCTAATTAAAACTAGTAAATGTTGTTTTAACAGGTTATGAAAATAAGCGCAATTAATATTTGAAGCTCCCACTAAATTCCGCATCGAACTCAATTAATCCAATTAATTAAGCCGATAAAACCCTAAATTTGTCAAAATAAATTTTGCCAATGCCGCTAAAAAACCGAGGCCTATCCTCCAAAATTTATAAAATAATTAAAACCAAATTAGATTAATAAAATGCTTAAAATGGCAAAATAAGAAAACACGAAGCCAACCATACTCAAGTGGTTCACGCACTACATACGTGCCACATGAAAGTCAAGGTTGTCTAACAACCCCGCACTTATACGGCTTGGCGCACGTGCCTTCACCACCCCACGTAGCACTAGCTAGGTGTAGGAGAATATAGGTACTAAATTGCGAAAATATATGAATCATATTCATAAAGCACCTAAACCAAGGATCTCATGCATAACACATAAAGAAGTAAGAATTATACCTTTGAAGCGTGATTCCACAAGTGATTGAGCAAGAACAATAAGGAGAACAAGAACCCCACGTGTGATTCCTCTACATAGTCCACGAGCACGGATTAAACCTCCACTAATGCTAGTTAGTTGTGACTGAACATTTCAATCAACCTTCAACGGAGATTTGAGCCACGAACACACCGCAACACCACCCGTGAGCCACCACACGCGCCACCCAAGGGGGAGGGCCGTACGGACAGGGAGGAGAGAGAGAGGGCCGAGTAGAGAGAGAGAGTTAGGGTTTTGGGAAGCTTGGTTGCTTGTGTGACAATTCACTGTATGTCAATTGTTGTGTATTCTGCAACCCTAGGCATGGTTTATATTATAGATCATATCTAGAAATAAAACAATGTCAAGTCCAAAAACCCATTAGACTCTTCTAACTATCCAAGCCTAATTATCAATATGGTATGTCATGAACTCATGAGGCCCAATTATGGACATCTAACATGTTTAACCCAATACTTTTATGTGTGACCTTGTAGGATCCATTCTATAAGGCTTTGGGCCATTAAGATAGCCCAAAGATCAATTGTCATATCTAGCACCAAACATTGACGACCCTATAGAATGAACTAATTATCTCCATAATTGTGATCCTTGATATATCTAGTAATTGCACTTATCGAAGACATAACTCCTTCAATCTCCCACTTGTCTGAGACAAGTGCGCAATATTTAAATTCCTTAAGTCAATGTGTGTCGATTTGATAATATGTTGCATCTCATGTCGTGATCATATTAGTCTACAAATCTTTTCTTGAAATACTGAGTTAGATTCACAGAACAAATGATTACTATGTAATGCATTTGAGCACGGCCATGCATTTTCTGAATTCTCACTCTTCAAGGGGCCAAGACACATTCCTAATTAAATAGGTAGACTCAATCCAATCTTGTGGCAACCAAAGTTCCCAGTCAACTCATGAAGCCACCGGGAAACACCCTTTATAATCTCCAGTTATGGCTGGACGTTTGAGTGTACCACAGTTAAATCAATCATTGAATGGAATCAATGTTCCACTCATGTCAAAGGAATCTACTAATATATCCGGAAGTTCTATAATTGAACTTCAAAGTAGGTCTATAGTTTGATCATGCATCATTCATGCATATCCATGTGATTGACCGAGCATCATCACTATGCTCCTATAGCCCATGAAACTGCACTATCCAATCAATCTTACATGCTAGTCCAATTTGAGAAATCATTTATGTCCAGTTTAATGATTCTGAACTAGGAAGTTAAATAATATATGGATTTTGTTCACCTGTGGGGTTTCATTCACTAGGTCATCAACCTGATGAGCCCATCAATCCATAATTATTTTGAACATTTCATTTAATATCGAAACCATCATTAAATAAGAGAAATAATAAAATTTCTGATTAAACATAATTCTGCAAATGAATGTATTACATATGTAACTTATTTTTCTCCAAAAATAAAAAACAACTTCTAATTACATCATTTGCCTCAATCCAGATTCATTAGCATGTTTCTCATGCTTTGGAAGTGGAAGGGGTTTAGTAAGTGGATCGGCAATATTCTCATCCATATGAATTTTGCACATCTTGACATCTCCTCTGTCAACGATCTCTCGAATGAGGTGATATTTCGTCTCTAAATGTTTTGATTTGAAGTGTGACCTAGGATCCTTTGATTGAGCAATGGTGCCATTATTATCACAATACAACTCAATTCCCTTTTGAGCACTGGGTATGACATCCAGCTCATTTAGGAACTTCATAATTCAAACTACTTCCTTAGCTGCTTTAACAGCAGCTAAATACTCTGATTCTGTTGTAGAGTCTACGACAGTGCTTTGCTTCGAACTCTTCCAGCTCACTGGTCCTCCATTTAGACAGAAAATGTATCCAGATTGTGATCTGAAATCATCTCTATCTGTTTGGAAACTCGCATATGTATAACCTTTGACAACCAACTCATCTTTGCCACCATATACTAGAAACGTTCCTTTAGTCCTTCTCAAGTACTTAAGGATGTTCTTGGCAGTTGCCCAGTGTGCTTCTCCTAGATTTTCCTGAAACCTGCTACACATACTCAGAGGATATGCAACATCCGGCCGTGTAAATATCATGACATACATGATTGACCCTATTGCCGAAGCATAAGGTTTATCAACAATACGTCTCATCTCTTCTGGCGTGCTAGGGCATTGAGATTTACTGAGCGTAATGCCATGAGACATGGGGAGAAATCCTCTCTTAGAGTCTTTCATGGAATACCTATCAAGAACCTTATTAATATAAGTCTCTTGACTTAATCCAATCATCCTTCGAGATCTGTCTCGATGGATCTTGATCCCCAATATGTATTTAGCCTCACCTAAGTCCTTCATGGAAAAACAACTCTTCAACCATTCCTTAACTGGCTCAAGCATTGGTATGTTATTTCCCATGAGTAGTATGTCATCTACATACAAGACTATGAAAACAATTCTGCTCCCATTAGACTTCTTGTATACACAAGGTTCCTCTTCACTTTTGACAAAATCAAACTGTTTGATTTCTCATATGGTGTCTTCTCAACTGCTTTGGACGAGCTTCTGTTTAGTACTCTGGCAGCTGCTTCTAATGCATATCCCCAAAATGATATGTGAAGATCAGTAAAGCTCATTGTAGACACCTAAAAATGTCTCCCTAAAACCAAACCTGATGATGAACAACCTTTCACCGCCACTATTGGTCGGGTTTAGTATTTAAACCCGAGACTGCTTAAAAAAAATCGTATTTAATTAAATTCAATTTTTGAATAGTCCATGGATCAGTCTTGATGTTTGGTCAAAGCATAGTTTTAATTTCAGCCCAAACTTATTATTTAAATTTAGCCCAAACCTTTTTAATTTTACTGTTTTATTATTTATTTTGGCCCAAACTTTTTATTTATTTTTGCCCAAATAATACTAAAATCAGAAAATGGCCCGAAATTATCAATTGGCACTTAAAATGCTGAACGAAATTAGGGTTAAAAATGAATTTAGAAGGAATGAAAATTCCCGTGTTACGGCAACAGTCCACCGTGTCATGGGAAATTTTCCCGTCTGACGGTGGGATTTCCCGTGACACGGGAAACCTGCTGTGACACGGGAATTTTCGTGTCTTTTCCGCGTAAACCCTTAACGTGTTTTCTTCCCCGTTTACTAAATATTTCCGGCGTCACACAAAATGTGCACCGTGTCACGGGAATGTTTCCCGTATGACGGTGGGGTTTTGCGTGTGACGATACACTTTGCCGTGTCGCGGGATACTTTTTTAGGGTTATTATCATTTTAGGGTTTCGTGTGTTCCCTCAGCACATTTTCTCTATAAATACCCCCTCATTTCTGATGTACGGGGCATCAATTAATTCTCTAGTTTTTTTTCTC
Organism: Chenopodium album; assembly: GCF_948465745.1. Classification (NCBI taxonomy): domain Eukaryota; kingdom Viridiplantae; phylum Streptophyta; class Magnoliopsida; order Caryophyllales; family Amaranthaceae; genus Chenopodium; species Chenopodium album. The sequence goes on along the minus strand of NC_137841.1, from coordinate 37,866,268 downwards.
TTCTATGCTCTAGCCTAAACACTAGCCTACCCTTTTTCTTTCAAAATTCCTTCTTCAAGCACTCCAAGGAGTCCGTACTTTACTCGTGGTTCCGTCCTTAAGCCATGGCGTGAAAGGTAGAACTGTTTGAGGGTTTGGCCCCAAATCAACTCTACTTAATTTAATTTAATTTAATTATTGTTCTATTATTATTTCCTTGAAGTTACTAACTTGTTTATTATTTTGTAGTTGCAAACAAACAGAGTCAAACTAAGAAATATGTTCCTTTTATTTCTATAATTTTTCTAACGATTTTATATTGTTGGAATTATTGTTAAATTGCTTCCAATATTGATGTTATTCTATTATTATTTTATGATCACCATATTGCAAGTTTAAAGGGAATATGTAATTGAAAATCACGCCTAATAAGATAATTTGGACAACCGGTTTAGGATCCTTTTTAATCTTGTTGTTTAATCAAGTGATCACGATATTTTAGAATTATGTGTTACATTAATATTAAACAAATTTATCTTAATAATAGTTTGGAGCAAATTGAATATTCTGTTTGTATGCCTTTGAGATCGCAGGAATGCTTTTCACTATAAGAATCGAGTAGAGGCCAATATGGGCGAATGTGACTCCATGAATCACTTCGTACCATCATCCCCGATCCTCCTTTCGTGGTTCCGAACCATATGGAGTTAGTAATCTCATGGATTATGAATGGGGTGTAACCTTCACGGGTCAATCGTTGTTGCCTTCGTTGTCCCTTTATCGTGGTTGCCTTTTATGATCCGTGAACGGTTTACAAGTTCCTTAAAAACTTGTTGGCGGTTCCTACTTTTCTTGTCCTTAATCGTATTACGTCAATTCCCACTTCCTATGAGTGACAAGCATATTCACACATGCTTAACGTAGGCGCACTTCAAACGACGCCAACAATTTGGCGACTCCACTGGGGAGGATTCTTGGTTATTTATCGATTTGAGTGATTGGTATTTAACTAAGATGAGTGGATGAGACTTGAAAGATTCTTGAAAAATATTCCTGTGATTAATTTGGCATTTTTGCATATGCATAGACGTTTTAACGTTGCATTTAGGTTCGTCCCGTAAGATAAATTGAATAACTTGATTACGTACGAAGGAAAATAGGGCACCAGTCAGATTTTTAGACTGCCATGCCATGGCAAAATCTTCCATGTCACGGTAAAGTGCACCGTTTGACGGTGTGCCGCACCGTGGCACGGGAATCTTTGTCGTGTCACGGCAGTCCTAAAATTAGTCCGGTGGCTTATTTTCTCTTCTCACACTCAACTTCCTTCGATTTTTCTGAAAAAACGTGTGTGTTCTACATGCGTCTTAGCCCCGGGGGATTTAAGCTCTATCAACCCAAAAACGCTCATGGCAATAAGGGTTCATCCGAGTTATTAAATCCACCCAAACCATGGAGTTGAGTTCGATTTCATCACGAACTCGCGGAGCCGCCCGTTGGTATACACCCTAAAGGGAGGCTGCCTTGCTAACGCGTCCAAACTCTTAACCATGGTACCCTTTCAACACCCAAAACTTGACCAATAGTTGAACATTGATCTTGACTCTAAGTTGCGAAATTTTTTTTACATCATCGTGACTAAATGTTACATGGTGTGTTTGGTGCTAACCTTCATGTGTTTACTCTTTTTGTTTAACCCATGACCGAGGGTTTTTATTTCCACATAGTAATTAATACGAACCTAAAATCCACTAAAATTTGGAAAAATCACGAAAAAGACCTGGAACTGCGCACAGTGTCACGGCAAGTCTAGCCGCGCCACGGTTAACAGTGCCGTGACATGGTGCTTTATACCGTCTGACGGTAGACTGCACCGTGTCACGACAGTCAGCACCGTGACACGGTGCCCAGGAAAAGTGTCCCGTCAGTCTTTTTTCGGTTTTTGTGCGTACGTATGTGTCTAGTTTGGTGTCATGTCTAGCTGTACGGTCATAACACGCGTCCATAACCTCACTTAATCACTTACATGTCGTGTTCACACACTTTTTTCGTTAGTCGTGCACCACTTTTTGACCTGTTTTTAGGGTAGTCTTTTTTTTTGTCGTTTTTTTTCGGAGTAAGTCGGATAGTATCCTCCCATATTTTTTTTAAAGAAAAAAAAATAAATATAATTTCAAAGTTATAAATTTTTAAAAATTCAAATTTTTATTCTTTATTTTTCCGGATGGGTTAAGGTTAAGTTTGGTCATTAAAGGTGTGTTTGTTTCAGTGTCACAACACTTGGTCAAGAAGCAAGGGTATATTGTTACGGTTCGAGTCAATACCTCAACAACCTCTTATACCAAAGAGGCGTACAAGGAAACCACCACAATCATCTCCACAAGATCCATCTCCAGTCTACTTTCAACCCATGGCTACTAAGGAAGATATCGAGAACATCAACAGGTTAGTTGAAATGTCGTCTAACATGATGCAAACACTCACCACTAGAGTCAACACATTAGAGCAAGACAATCATAACAGTGTCATTGCCGCTGCAATGGACAAGATGAAGGAACAGATGAGTAAGATTTCTGAAGAATTCACTTATGTGGAGCAACCTATCGCCTCTTCGTCCATAAGGGACAAGCTTCCTGAGAAGTTTTCCACTGCTGACATTGCCAAGTTTAAGCCTACTGATAATCCGCTTTTCCATTTAAAGGCTTTTTCTGCAACCATGGCTCTTAAGGGAGTAGATGTTACACTCTTCCCTACAGTGTTCCCTCTTTCCTTAGAGCACACCTGTCAACAATGGTTCTACTCTTTAGAATCCAAGCATGTTGCGACCTGGGAGGATGTTGCTGAAAGCTTCATGAATCGTTACAAGTGTAACATTCAGGCCAAGACTTCTAAACGTGAACTCTCCATTCTCAAACAGAAAGAGAATGAAGGCTTCACCACTTACTTAAGCAGGTGGAGGGAAATAGCTGCGCTCTTGGTGGATCTCTCAAAGAAAAAGAAATGGTTCGCTTATTCATTGCCAATCTGACTCATAATCTTCTCCTTTTTAAACCATAATTTTTTTTTTATTCTTTTATTTAGAGTGATCATATCATGCGTTTGTACGGCTCTGGTGACCTGCGAGCCCGTTTTAAGAGTTTGCCCGAGGGGGCAAAGGAGATTGTAGCACTTTCTGGGATTGACTCCCAGCTAGCGGCTCTTTGGGATTTATCGAGTCAGCCTGCATCGTCAGCTTTCCTATATGGATTGCTGGAGTTTTGGTGGGATTTCACCAACACTTTCCACTTTCCATGGGGAGAGATGACGGTTACCCCTTTCGACTTCTCTATGATTACGGGTTTTCCTTTCGGAGGTGAGCCTGTAGTCATCGAGTTCGTTAAGGGCTCAGACGAGAGATTCCGCGACCTTGTGGGGGACTGTCTTGAGTTGGCCATTCATGTGTACGCGTAGTCTTGTCCGTACTCGGTTCTTGCCGATGCGTTGTCGGCTGACGAGCTTGACCGACAGTGTACACCTGAGCAGCTGGCTTGGATATACATTGCTCACGTTCTTTCCGTCACCATTTTGAGTGATCGAGGAGAGCGTTTCGCCATTGGGTTACCTTTTTGCCTCAGTGATTTGGGGCAAGTAGGTGACCTGAGTTAGGCGGAGGTGTCATATGCTCGTATGCTTACAGCTATGGGCAAGGTGACCCGGGTGATGGATTCCGCGACAGGTAATGAGGTGCCTCTGATCTCGCTTACGTGGCACAGCTATATCCTTGAGGTACGTGTTTTAAGCATCTTTCGGTTATAACTTTCACTTTTTCGTTTAGGCTTATCTTTTCTCGGTTTTAGGCTTAGAGATACTCGTACCTGCCTTTCTTAGCCCCCAGGTGCTCGGGGCTGCTCGTTTTCCTATCGGCCATCGCTTGGTCGCGATGATGAAGAGACGAGCCACTTCTGCCGGCGACTTTCGCCAGAGGATCCTTTCGGCGACTCGTGCGTCTGTGAGTATTCCAACTACATGTGCATTCATTGGTTTTATTTATTTTCTGACGATTTTTCATGTGGTTGTGTTTTATAGATCGATCTTCATCCTTGGAGTTTGATCGTCGGAGTCTTGAGGCTATCCGATCTGGCATGGTTCGTTGCCGTTTCCAGGCCCTCTATACGGGTCTCTCGGTGTTCCAGAGGATAGACGCTTGGTTTTTAGGCGAGCGTGTCCTCTGGCAGCTTACATCCGAGGAGCCTTTGGTTCCTGCGGATCCCCTGATCCGGATACTACGTCCGGACTTGCTGTCTACCGAGGGTAGAGCTCAGGGAATCCTTGGTTATCCAGCGGAGCAGCTGGTGCTGCGGGAGGTTTCTTATCCGGCTTTTATAGCATCCAGCCTAACTCCTTTTCCGGCTTTTGTTTCAGTTAGTACTCTAACTCTCTTTTTTCCGTGTTTCTATTTATTTTTCGGAACTTTGACCCTTTTATCGTTTTTTGTCACATGTATTTTAGCAGGTCGAGCTAGGTGGTTGGGTGCCTCTTACAGCGGTGATCACGTATACCAATGTTGTCGGATCGGTAATTTGTGAGACCCTTCCAGCAGCGGAGGCTGACAAAGGGATACCTTTTGTACCTGAGACGGTTGAGTCGGTATGTCTTTTGTGTATATGTAGTTAAATATTTCTATTTATTTTTTGTTTCATATACATTTGTTTACTAACATTCCTTGTATTCTTGAAACAAGTTCCGCGGGAAACCGTGAACGGCATGGTGAGGACTTTATGTACTTTTCGAGCTGCTTATCGGAGAGCCCTTGTGACTTTATCATGCCGTGATCATCGGATGATTGCGGTAAGTTTTATTTTTTTTCCTTTCAACGAAGTTATTACATTTCATGTATTAATCTTCGTTTTAGATTTCGCAAGATGTGCAGCAATCGTCTAGTAGTCGCCAAGCACCCTGATTCCTCTTGTACACATATTGTAATTTTATTATTATTATTATTATTATTATGATTATTATTATTATTATTATTATTATTATTATTATTATTATTATTATTATTATTATTATTATTATTATTATTATTATTATTATTATTATTATTATTATTATTATTATTATTATTATTATTATTATTATTATTATTTTTAGGAAACAGATGTATATATATTTTTTGCATTTTTGTACATATGACACATTTGTATATATGTCATTATTTTTTGTTTCCATGTGTACTTTATTATTATTAGCCAAAATTTTTCGAGGGAGGGAAAGGGTTCCCGACTTACCCCGCTCGAAAAAATAACAAAAACGCGAAAAAAGAAGGCGAAAAGAAAACAAAAGAGAAAAAGAAGAAAATAAAAAAAATAATAAGGAAGTAGGAAAAATAATAAAAAGGAAAATAAAAAAGAAAAAGAAAGTAGGAAAAAAAAGAAAATAAAAAAAGAAAATAAAAAGAAAATAAGATAGAAGGCAAGAAAAAGGACACAAAGTGTTAGAAGGCAAGTGTATGATTCGTCTTGAGATTTCGTGAAGATTCCGTCAATATATGAGCCAAAATACGGAAATAAACCCAACTCACATGCCGCGTCAACTGCGTGAGTTGCGCGTGGCTGTCGCGCGCATGTGAATTAGTTGCTCGCGCCGCCTGTTAGTGAACTTTCCTTTAATTCGAATTTGCCGAAAATTTGCCCCTCTTGGGTCTATTTAAACATGGTTTCGTGTAGGCTTTAGATAATCTCGCATTCATTCGCTTAGTAACATAAGAAACTAAAAAGAATTAATCTCTCTAAATTCTCATTTTCTCTTTTTATTTGAACAATGGTGAAGACCTTTGAACAAAGTTTAAAGCAATGGGTCACTTCCCTTTCAACCGAGGACAAACTAGCTTTCAAAATTTACCACATAGACCCTCTATTGAATTATATGAAACTAGTGGTTAACCTTGATTATCTTCATGCTGCAGTAAACCATTGGGACTCTAACCACCATCTTTTCTTGTTTAAAGGGGACTAAATTGTCCCCCTTCCCGGTGAGTTTGAGGCCCTGCTAGGTTTCCCCACAAATACTCTCCCTGTGACTTATTCGTCTACCTTGTCGGATCCCAAACCTATATTCCAAAGATTTTTTGGCTTGTCCGACAATGATATGACCAACATTGGATCTAAAGAAGGCGTGAACTTGATTCAATTCATTTAACATTTTGTCGCCCCTCGTGACAACATGACTAAAAAAGGCTTTAAAATTCGTGCTTTATGTTATTGTCTTGTTGTTAATTGTTTACATAGGACAGGCAAAGAATACGGAGATTATTACATGGTTTCCATAGTAGAGCAAATAGAGGGATGTCATTCACCTGCTCCTTTGGTTTTGGTAGAAACCGTTCTGTGCTTGAATCGCCTTAGAGGAGATCGTAACGAAAACGGTTTCATGGGAAGTCCACTCCTTTTAAACGTACATTTTTTTTTCGGCGTTGATCAGCACAAGTCACGAAGTTGCGCTGGCAAGACCAACGCCATCTTCTTCGCTGCGCACGGAGGGCGCGCAACTGGTTTGGTTGCGCGCGCCACCTGCTTGTGTAAAACATCGCAAACTGATTTTTTTTTATTTCTCTTCTTTTTTTTCAGATTTGGGTCATGGAGCGTTTGCAATTTGTTGATCATGAAGGAGTTATGTGTTCGTCGTGTGCAATTACTAGATATATAAATGGATCAAATTATGGGGATAATTAAGTTCGTACATTTAGGTCGTCGTTTTATCATAGCTAGAGGTACTAACGTTCTTTGGACAAGTAAAATAGGCCAAAGCCAAATTGGACGGATCCTATAAGGTCACACAAAGGGGATAGATCGAGCATTAGAGGACGAGGCCCGTCATGGGCCTCATCACTCTAGGTGGTCGGCCATATGGAATGGATAAGAGAGTTTTGGGCTTTGTGCCCTAGTCTAAATATAATGAGATTATAAATAGACTTGATTCCTAGGTTTGCAAGTAGAGTAAGAAATTAACTTATCACTGAGATCAAACCCTAATTAGCAAACACGAAACCCAACCCCTCTCAAAGTCCTCTCTCTCACGGCTCTCTCCTCCTCCTCACGCCGGTGGTAGTTCATGGTGGTGGTGGTGATTCGTGCGGTGGTCGGTTGTCCATAAAGGTGGTGATCGCGGTTTTTTCTCATTCACTTGACCAATCTTGTATTGATGGACAGCTCGTTCGAATCTCGTGGAATAAGTAGAGGAGCAACGCTTGGGGCTCTATTCTCTAGCTGATTTGCCTGTCAAATAGATTCGTGGAATTCACGCATCAAAGGTATGATTATGTGTCTTGTGTGTTATGCATGTGATCTTGGGATTGGTACTTGATTGAATATGATTCATATTATTTCCGCTGCGTAGTACCTATAAACTCCTACAGTGGTATCAGTTAGCCTCTTGCATGAACGCGCTAGATCATAATAATACGATTATTTGATGTCCATGTTAATTTTATAATCAATTAAGAGGGAGAAATTAATTTAATTATGGTTCAATTATTAAATTTAATGTGATTAAACTTTTGGAATCGATTAAATGTGATTTAATTATGCTCAAATAGCCATTAAGATGACCGAATTAAGCCCTAGAGCATTCGAATTTTCAAACCCTAACCTTAATATTTTTCGAAATTTTCGAAATTCCTAGCCCTAAAATATGATTATTGTGCTTGATTTTGATTTAATTTGATTTATTTTACTATTCATAATTTTAATCAGATTGATTCTTGCATAAAAGTGTTTTGTGTATGATCATCAATTTAATTTTAAAAGTTAGAATTAAATTGGGATTAATTTTATGATAAACCCTAATTTTAAAGTTGAATGTGATTTAATTTTAATCTTATGGACTAATTTAGTTTAATTATGATAAGTGTTATTTTAATTAAATTAAAACACAAAAAAAAAAACTATTTAGAGGCGGCAGCCACGGCTAGCTGCCGCCGCTGCTAGTCCAAGAGGGAGGGAAACGGAGGGCGGAGTTCGGAGGGTTGTTGTGGGCAGCTGCGTGAAGCGTTGCACGACTGCCAGAGCTGCTGCCTTGCGGCAGTTGCTGCTGTTGTGGCAGCCGGCCACCGTGGCTAGCTTCGGCTAGCCAACCACGGTGGCTGGCGGTGTTGGCTCATAGTTTTTCAAAAAAACAAAAACAATTATCTTATTTTAAAATTATTTCAAGATAAATATGATTTATTTTGGATAAGTTAAAATATTTTGAAAATATGATCTTTTATTTTAAAAGATATAATCGGTTTTTTTTGGATAAAATCTTTTATTTTAGGATAAAATCAAATATTCAAAAGTTGTTATATTCGATATTATCCATATTTAAAGTTGTTTAATTGGTAATCATCCAAATTTAAGTGGTTAATTTTGGATAAGATTGATTAGGATATTCTAAGCGTATTCTAAAAGGATAATAATTGATTTAAATAATGTGATTATCCCATAATTAGATTAGGATATAATTGATTTTAAAATTATTTGATTGGCTAGTAATTAGGATAGAATCTCCTAAATTTGTTAGGATAATCATGGAAGATTAAATATGAATTATCTTTCTAGATTAAAATATGATTTGATTCTATCTCATGACTAAATTAAATATATGATATTTTATAAACGGTCATGAATAATATATGATATTATCCAATTATGATTAAAATATAAGATATTTTAGGAAATACGTTGACTTTATTATGAACATTCGATGTTGTAGTTTAGAAAATCATATTAAGTGATTTATTATATGGCACTTTTGTAGGGAATAATTTCAAGCGTTTAAAATCCCACTAGCTTGAACCCCACTGTGATCATACACTAAAGTACGGTGGCGTCCAAAAGGGAAGAAGATAGAGCAAAAGAGTCGCCAACAAGTTTTTTAGGAACTTGAAAACCGTTCACGAGGTGAAGGTTACACCCCTTAACGATCCAAGAGATCGTCAACTCCATAAGGTCTAGAACCAAATAAGGGTTCGGGGATGAAGGTACAAATTCAACCTAAAAGAGATTGAACCTGCCCTAATAATAGGCCTCTACTTTATTCTGATCGTATTCATGTGCGCTTTCTAATTAACATGCAATCAATAGGATTAACCCTAAAACTGTTTAATCTATGTTGGTTGAATATAATGTACAAACAAATCTATTATTGGCGATCACTTGAATTACAATCATAATTAACCCTAAACAAGATTATTAATATCTTATTAAGCGTGATTACAAGTAACAATTCCCTTTAAACATGCAATAAAGGTGATCAAGCAATAAATAATAAGCATCAAGCAACATAATAATAATCAACAATAATCATGAATAATAATTGATAATCATCATAATAAAGTAATCATAATAACCATAAATTATAACAATTATAATCATAATCATGTTCATGTTAATATTAGAGCAAAATAATAATAGCAAGATCCTAGGCATGATACTAACAAGATTAATAACAAACCCTAGCATGTCACTAAGCAATAAAAATCAAATCTTTAACCCTAACATGATACTAACGATCATAAATATTAGGAAGAACATAGGAAGCATCGTAGCAATCATATTTAATATTAAAAATACCCTAGACATGATACTAGGAATATCATAATAACAATATAAACATGATATCTACATCATAATATCAATTAAAACCAATAAAGCACTTACTTTGATGCCTCGTATCTCTTTTTAAAAACAAAATACACACGTTAGTAACTTCAAGGAAAATAATAAACAAACAATTAAATTAAATAATTGAAAGAGAGATTTTGGACAAAACCCTCAGAAATTAACACAGGTTTTAAAGCAACCGGTCTCTCTTTTTCTCCTTTTCTCACAACATACACATTAGTCCTTCCATCAAACTTCACAAATCTATCATATTGCCAAGGACGGCCTAATAGTATATGACAAGCATCCATAGGACAAACATCACACAAAACTTTATCATGAAATTTACCAATTGAAAAGGAGATTAAGGCTTGTTTAGTTACCTTAACATCACTCGAATTATTAAGCCAATGAAGCTTATAAGGGCTTGGATGTTCAGTAGTTGGCCACTTCAATTTGTCTACCAAAGTAGTAGATACCACATTAGTGCAACTCCCCGTGTCTATGATCATGTCACACAACCTATCTTCTACCTTGCACCTTGTAAGAAAGATTTTCTCCCTTTGATTGTTTTCCATAGGTACGGTTTTAGAGTGTAGCGCCCTTCTTAGAACCAAACTTTGACCATGAGTCTCGGGATCAATTTCGTCAATATGCCCCTCCTCTTCTTCAAAGTTTTCCTCTTCGTTCTTTTCTTCATAGTCACTACCCTGCTCACACTTAGCTTGTTCTTGTTCCCACTCTTGAGCAGTCATTACTCTTTTTGATGGACAATTAGTTGCAATGTGACCAACACTACCACACTTGCAGCACTTCCTATCTTCAACAAGCTTTTTAGGAACTTCAAATTTTGATTTAGTCTCCTTGTAGTTCGAACTAGAACCACTTTTCTCCAAGCTGTTCTTCTCAAAAGGTTTAGCGAAACCCTTTAAAAAGGACTTAGTGTACGTCCCTTTCTTCCCCTTTATCTGTTTTTCAACTTTCAAAGCTACCTTGCAAACATCCTCAAAGGACCAATATTGTTGCAATTCAACTTTTTCAGCAATATTATCATTCAACCCCGAAATAAATCTAGCAATCTTATGCTCAACAATCTCTTCTAAGCCACATAGCATGCATAACTTTTCAAATTCACCAATATAATTCTCAACAGCCATAGAATTTTGTTTAAAAAGTTGCATCTTAAGATAAACATCTTGAATATAATCACTAGGTACGAACCTTTTTTTCATGTGCTTCTTGAGTTGTTCCCAAGTTGAGATTCTTGCACGCCCCTCCTTATGCCTCTTCTTCTTTAGATTATCATACCAAAGACTAGCATAACCGGTCAGTTTTAATTCAGCCAATTTGCATCTTTTCCTTTCATCATACTCCTTGTAATTAAAGAGTGTCTCGGCCCTTCTAATCCACTCAAAGTATTTTTCAGGTTCATTCATACTCCCATTGAATTCGGGAAGATCTAATCTAAGGTTCCTATCATCATCCTTTGGTCGATCTCTTCTCCTAGGCCTTGGTGATTCATCACTTGAGGAATAATTATTTCGTGGCCTCCTTGGGTTCCTCCTTGGTTGTTCATCCTCACTTGAACCAGAATTAGGGTTAGAATTCCCTTTCCTTGAAGAATCTCCAGCACGAGTATCAAGCCTTTTTAATATCTCATCCATCCTTGCTGCCAACTCGTCAATTCGCCTATCTCTTCTAAGATTTTGAGCTTGTTCTAAGGTTAATCCCCTTGGAACTTGTGGAACCTCCTCGTCACTCATGATTCCTACACAAACCAAGTCAGTTTATGCAAAAATCTTGATTAAAAGATCGAATCTTGAAGGAAAACTAGGCAACACAAAAACCGGACTCCCATCCGCAAATCAGTGCACAAACACCAAATGTTTGAGGCTGTGTAGAACGCGTTACTCAACTGAAATTTATGAAATTTTATATGGTGATAGCTGGACGTTTTTTGAGTTCAATGAAAAAAGAATCACGCAAAAATTCCCAGCCAATTGTTCCCAGTTTAATTTTTGTCGAAGTTGCGCAAACCTGGCTCTGATACCAAAGATGATGTGAATTATTGATCCGAAAAATCAACAAAACACAAGGGATATGTTTAAGTCTAATTCTATACAGGAAATCCACCAAGAATTAAACAAAAACTAAGATTAATCAATTAAGAATCCACCTAATTAATCAATCCAAACGAATGTTTTAACTAAAACAAGCAAAACAGCAATTGATCGCAATCAACCAAAACTCAAGTATGCAACTTAAGAAATAAATCTGAATATTAATCTCTGTATGTTTATTCGTGTGTTTACAGCCCTATTTATAAGACTTAGTTTACCTAGAAAGATTAGGACAAGTCCCTAATTCAATCCTAATTAAACTAGAATTCTAACTTGCTTGAAGAACAAGCACCTTGGAGCACAAGCATATGCCAATCTCCTTGGAGAACAAGCACACGCCTAAACTGATTTATTTTGCTAACTAACTGATTTTAAAAGCAACTAAATAAAGATTAAAGATCCTAATGCTTGAACCAAGAAAAACCCTTTCAAGTGAAAGGTAAAAACTTGTAAGCAAAATATAAGTAAAGAAAATTCAAGAAAGTTCAAGAAAGTGAACTAGACTCCAAGAAAAGTCACTAAGCAAACCGTGGCTTTGCTTTGATATCCAAGAAAATGTCCATGCAATGCTTGGCTTGAATCAATGTTTAGGGACAAGCTATCTTGATGCATGATAAGCAAATCTTCGAAGTTCTCCATGCTTAGACTTGCATCAGTTTCGCACTCATCACGTGTTGATTGTGGTGCAGATCAATCTCCCCGCTGGCCAGACGTCCAGAAGCACGCCAAGGCCATGCTGGATGCCGTCCGGAAGAGGGATAAGGACAATATCCCTGGGATAGAGACGTTCAATCTTGAACGCATTCTATCCCTTCTGGCTGAGGTAAGAAACTTGTCAATTCAATGTTATTTTTTCCAAGTAATTATCCCGCCTGTAATTCTTATACCGCCTGCTTTTGCAGGCCATGCTGCGAGTGGACGGGCTCAAACGTCCTTATTCCCGCCAACGGGAAGAGGTAAAAAGGGCCAAGAAGTCCGCCATAGACACAGGCATAAATGAACTTGAAACTGAAGCAATAATTATGACACAGGCGTCTAAAATCCAGCAGCTGGAGCTAGATCTGAAGGCGGCCGACCAGCGGGCAACGGATGCTGAAACGGCCAAGAAGGGGGCGGAGGAGGCCCAGAAGAAGGCAGACGAGAGCGCCAAGCAGGCTGATGAGGCGCTCAAGAAGGCCCAGGCGGACCTTGGCAAACTGAAAACTAAGGTTGAGAGGCTGGAGAAGGATGCTGCTCAAGCTCAGAAAAACTTTGCAGCAACCTTGGAGGCGGAGCAGAACCGCCTTGTTGCTGAGAGTGATGCTGACAACGACGCCCGTATGAAGATTGCTTGGGCTGCCTTGTACCCAGAAGCTGATTATAGCATTTGGGCAATGGCACACAGCTATGCCGAGTACGTGGTGTACTTGAGAGAGCAAGGTGAGCCAGAGCCTGCCTCCTTTGAAGCCTGGCTCAGCAACAGTGAGCCAACCGCGCCTGAGCTTCCTGGTCCCGGCGAAGCGCACCAAATTCCCTCAGATGATGAGAAGGGGGAGAACCAGGAGGCTCCGTCTGCAAGCCAAAAGTGACCCCTCAGCGGCAGTATGCCAGTCTTTGCTTTTTTAATTTTTATTCAGCGGCTGTATGCCAAAACTTGCTTTTTCCGGCCTGCGTGCCGAGTATTTGTGTTTTTACCGGCTATGGAGCCGGGTTAATTAACAATTTCTTTCTCCCGGACGGGGTCCGGTTAACATTTGATCCATTACAACCGTTTGGTTGGATGGACTTTTATGAATTGCACCGACTAAGTCGGTTTTGATCATTTAGCATTTGAATTTTTGTTTTTTGCAAATTTTAATTTTTGCCTAACTTATCAAAAGCATGCGGCGATTTCTTGCCTAACTAATCAGTAGTCCGGCTGTCCTTGCCTCTGGGCGGCTGTGTGATTGGTTTCAATTGGAGCTGGTTGATTGACTTGGAAACGTCTGATGCTGCAAAGAGCATGATATGTTTGTAAGTCAATCAATCACAGTAGTGATTGCCCCAAACCAAGTGCACAGCCGTACACCAACAGGCGTTTCAGTCACTACCTAGACGGCTTATGCCCGTCTTGGTAGAGACTTCATAGCCATTGAACTCTTGCCCCAATTGGGGTGAGGTGCAATTTTAAAATAAATGACCTAAGTGAGAACTTCAGCCGGTTACCGACTGATGCCTATGGGCATCCGGTATTTAGGAAATTCGTTCTTCGTAGGTTATTTTAGTCAGACGGCTATGAGTTGACCAATTTGGTCGTTCAATTTTTGCCGTCTGCATGGATACGTAGAACCGACAGATAATCTGTTCTCTGCGACGATTGCACCCGAAGGGGTGTCGCCGGACGCCTTTGTCCATGTTGGGACAGGCAATTTTATAAAAATAGCAACCATCCGGCCATTTTAGCCTCTAGTCCTTTTTGAGACCGGTTGTGTAGCCACTAAACGTTTTTGTGCTTAGTTTCTTAATCAGTGTTGAATTTACACTAAGTATCGAACTTAGTTTTTTAAACATACGAGTCTATCTGGGTAATATCCAGACGGACAGACAAATATTTGATCATACTAAGTATCAAACTTAGTTAGATAAATGGAGAATCCGTCTGAGTATTACCCACGCGGATAGTATCATACTAAGTATCAAACTTAGTTAGATAAATGGAGAATCCGTCTGAGTATTACCCAGGCGGATAGTCAAGCAATTGAATAAACAAAATCAAACTTAAATAAACAAGAGATCCGAGTATTACCCAGGCGGACTAACAAATGAAACCTTCACCAAGTATCGAACTAAGTTAGGTAAATGAGGAATCCGCCTAGATATTACCCGGATGGATAATCAAACGATAATTTTGCAAACAAAGTCTGAATCTTCATTAACTGACACTGTTTACAAAAAGTTTACATTCTCAGAAGTAGTACTTTTTTAGATTGTCTACATTCCAAGTTCTAGGCAGGCGCCTGCCGTCTGGAGTTTCCAGGCGATAGGTGCCGTCCCTTACTTCTTCATAGATCCGGTAGGGGCCTTCCCAATTTGGGGTTAGCTTTCCCAACTCATTGGCCCTACCGGTTGCCTCCATTTTTTGTAACACTAAGTCGTCAACTTTCAAGGGACGCTTGTGTACTTTTTTGTTGTAGGCTCTCGTCATTCTCAGACGGTAAATCTCATGACGCAAGGCGGCATTGCCCCTGCGTTCTGGGAGTGAATCCAATGCCAGGCGCATTGCTTCCCAGTTTGCCTCTTCATCATACAGCATGACTCTGAGAGTCGGCTCGTAATGTTCGATGGGCAAGACGGCTTCAGCACCTGATGCAAGTCTAAGCATGGAGAACTTCGAAGATTTGCTTATCATGCATCAAGATAGCTTGTCCCTAAACATTGATTCAAGCCAAGCATTGCATGGACACTTTCTTGGATATCAAAGCAAAGCCACGGTTTGCTTAGTGGCTTTTCTTGGAGTCTAGTTCACTTTCTTGAACTTTCTTGAATTTTCTTTACTTAGATTTTGCTTACAAGTTTTTACCTTTCACTTGAAAGGGTTTTTCTTGGTTCAAGCATTAGGATCTTTAATCTTTATTTAGTTCTTTAATTTTTATTTATTTATTTAGTTGCTTTAAAAATCAGTTAGTTAGCAAAATAAATCAGTTTGGTGTATGCTTGTGCGCCAAGGTGCTTGCTCTTCAAGCAAGTTAGAATTCTAGTTTAATTAGGATTGAATTAGGGACTTGTCCTAATCTTCCTAGGTAAACTAAGTCTTATAAATAGGGCTGTAAACACACAAATAAATATACAGAGATTAATATTCAGATTTATTTCTTAAGTTGCATACTTGAGTTTTTGGTTGATTGCGATCAATTGCTGTTTTGCTTGTTTTAGTTAAAACATTCGTTTGGATTGATTAATTAGGTGGATTCTTAATTGATTAATCTTAGTTTTTGTTTAATTCTTGGTGGATTTCCTGTATAGAATTAGACTTAAACATATCCCTTGTGTTTTGTTGATTTTCGGATCAATAATTCACATCAGCACCGTAAACCATGAGAAATGGGGTTTCACCGGTTGCCCCTTTCGCTGTTGTCCGGATGGCCCACAGGACATGAATTAATTCTTCTTCCCATAAGCCACCAGCTCTTTCTATTTTCTTTTTAATGCCGTCTGAGATGAGTTTGTTGAAAGCTTCAACTTGGCCGTTTGCTTGGGGCCGGCCAACAGATGCGAAATAGCTTGAGATCCCCTGATCTCCCAACCAAGTTTTTCGCTGAGTCGTCTCAAACTGAGGACCATTATCAAAAACCATAGACATGGGTACCCCGTACCGGGTGATAATGTTCTTCCAGATGAAGGAAATTACGTCTGAGGTCTTGATGTTTTTAACCGCCTCAGCCTCAACCCACTTGGTGAAGTAATCCACAGCCACTAAGATATAGCGCTTTCCGCCTGGAGCAGGCGTGTAAGGACCTAGAATGTCCATGCCCCATTTTGCAAACGGGATTGGGCTGTGGATGGCCGTCAGATCAGTAGCCGAACGGTGAATGAGTTTGCCAAATTTTTGGCACTTGTCACATTTCTTCACCAACTCCTTGGCGTCCGCCTCAAGAGTGGGCCAAAAGTAATGTCGTCTGGCTCTGACGGCTAGGGACCTGCCGCCTATGTGAAAGGCGCAGAATCCCGAGTGCAAGTCTTCAAGAACTTCTTTCCCCTTTTCTAGGGTGACGCACTTTAACAAAGGCTTCAGAAACCCCGCCTTGAAGAGTTCTCCATTTTTTAACTCGAATCCTGCAGCTCGCTTTTTCAGGACGGCTGCTTCCTGTGGCGAATCAGGAAGTGTGCCGTCTGAGAGATAGGCCCGGATGTCATCCATCCAGGTAGAGCTTCGGTCCAGAATTCCAACGGGATCCTCATAGATGCTTCTTTTTTAAAGAACTTCCCAGAAGACTGACCGAGGCGTATCATGGCAGGCGGAAGATGCCAGCTTTGACAATGCATCCGCCTGGTTGTTTTCCGACCTAGGCACCTGATTCAGCCGGAATTCCTCAAGTGCCTTGGTCTCTTCTTTGACTGCCTGAAGATATTTAATCATAGCCGGATGAGTAGCCTCGTAGCTTCCCTCATACTGGCTAACAACCAATTGAGAATCAGAGTAGGCGTCAATTTTCATGGCCCCTGCCGCCTTACACATGCGAATGCCGGCTAGCAGGGCTTCATATTCCGCCTCATTGTTAGAGGCCTGAAATTTGAAGCGTAGTGCATACTCAAATCTGTCTCCTTCAGGAGAATCATAAATTACACCTGCACCACAGCCGTTCTTTGTAGAGCTCCCGTCTACGTACACTTTCCAAACCTGATCAAGATTATCCGGAGCCACCGGACGAGTCATTTCCACAATGAAGTCGGCAAACGCCTGACCTTTCACTGCCTTTCTTGGTTCGTAAGTGATTTCAAGGCTCTGCATTTCAATAGCCCATTTCAACATTCTCTCGGATGAGTCCAAGGTAGACATTGGCCGCTTGAGTGGCTGGTCCGTGTAAATCACCACCGGATGTGCCAAAAAGTAAGGCTTCAATTTTTTGAATGCCATATACAAAGCGAGGCCAAATTTTTCAACCATGGGGTACCGGAGTTCAGCATTTTTAAGAACATGGCTAATGAAGTAAACCGGGAGCTGCACGCCGTCTCGCTCAGCAAGGAGAACGGCACTGAGGGCATGGTCTGAGACGGCTAAATACATGTACAATGTCTCCCTAGGCAAAGGACTGACCAACCTAGGCAGAGAATGTAAATGCTCTTTCAACCTCTGGAACGCCGCCTCAGCATCATCCCCCCATTCAAATCTGGTCTTCTTCCTGATTGCTTGGAAGAAGTAGAGGCATTTGTCACCTGACCGGCTGAGGAACCTCCCCAGGGCGGCCAGACAACCGGTGAGTCTCTGAACTTCCTTAACAGAGCGGCGTGACTTCATGTCAATCACCGCCTGTATCTTTTCGGGGTTAGCCTCTATCCCCCTTTGATCAATCAGGAATCCGAGAAACTTCCCAGACTCAACACCAAAGACGCATTTCTTAGGATTTAACATAACCTTATGCCGCCTGAGGGTGGTGAATGTTTCTCGGAGATCAGCAAGGTGATCCGTCTGTAGCTTGGATTTGACTATCATGTCATCAATGTACGCCTTCACATTCCTCCCAATCTGATTAATGAAGACCGTATTAATCATCCGTTGGAAAGTGGCAGGCGCATTTTTCAAGCCAAACGGCATCACAGTATAACAGAATAGCCCCTGATCAGTGACGAAGGCCGTCCTCTCTTGATCTTTTTTCCACAGGGGTATCTGATGGAAGCCGGAGTAGGCATCCATAAAGCTCATCAAGGCGTGACCGGCTGTAGAATCGACCAGACTGTCGATCTTTGGAAGCGGATAACTGTCCTTTGGACACGCCTTGTTGAGGTCTGTGTAATCAACACACATGCGCCAGGTCCCATTTGGTTTCTTCACAAGGACCACATTGGCCACCCAGTCGGGGAAATTACAAGGCCGTATGAACCTGGCGTCTAGCAGCTTTTTGACTTCGGCAGCTGCCGCCTGACTTCTTTCCTCGCCGTGGTTTCTTTTCTTTTGTCGGATGGGCTTCTTTTTTGGGGTCCACGGCGAGTTTTTGGACAGCAAGATCCGGGTTGACGCCTGGCATCTCTTCCACTTCAAAGGCAAAAATGTCTTTGAATTCTTTCAGCAGAAGGTGCAAGCTTGCACCCAAGGTAGCATGAGCAACCGTCCCAACCTTAACAGTGCGTTCTGGACGGCTGTCGTCCAGTACGAGATCAATGCTTTCGCCAGCCGGTTGGGGACGGAGCTCATCTGACCGTTCACCGGTCAGTGATTGCTATTTTTTCTCTTTTTTCACCTCCACCAGCAGAGGAGCCTTTCTTTTCTTTCCGGCTGCTGATGGGGCAGGAGCTGGGTCGGCATCCTTGACGTTGTCAAGGTCTATTGGTTCCTGACCGCCTGGGGCCACGGTATCTCGGACGGCTGAGAGATAACATTCTCGGGCCGTCTTCTGATCCCCATTCAGGGAACCAACAGAGCCGTCATCCCTCTCATACTTGATGAGCATCAGGGAAGGGATGTTTACTGCCTTGGCTACGTTGAGGGTTGGCCTGCCAAGAATGATGTTATAGGCGGTCAACTCCTCAACGACCAAGAATCTGACGACAATATGTCGTCCCTGGCCTTTCTCTCCCAGCCGGATGGGTAAATCAATTCTCCCGGCTGGGTAGACCATCCCGCCCCCAAAACCAACCAAGGGGTGGGTGACCGGATGCATGTTGCTGACGTTGTATTTCAGCTTTTGCAAGCACCGGAGACTGATGATGTCTGATGAGCTGCCGGTGTCTATAAGGATCCGTCCAACCAGCTGATTGGCAACCTTACATTCAATGACCACCGGGTCATCATGCGGGCGGCGAACGCTGCCCCTATCCTTCTCAGTGATCAAGACGTCTGGGAAGGAGGAGCTGGCTTCCGCCTACTCATCATCATCTTTGTCCATCTTTCGAAGATGGCTCTTGGTGCCCCGGATGGTAGGGCCACCACATGAGAACCCGCCTGCTATAGTGTAGACCGGCTCCTTATCGGTATCCGAGCTACTAGCAGGCTGGGGGGTAGTCTTGGAGGACTGACCCTTGTTTTTCTTTTTTGCCCCGGCTGGGGACTTAGAAATGTAGGACTTCAACAGCCCTTTGTCAGCCAGACGGTCCAACGCACGCTGAAGACTGAAGCAGTCGTTGGTGTCATGGCCGACCTCCTCATGGAACTGACAGAATTTATTCTTGTTCCGTGACTGGACAGAACTCTTCATAGGATTCGGCTTCTCAATGGACAGCCGGTCCTTTACCTCCATGAAGATGGAGTTGCAGTCTTTATTAAACTCGTACTTTATTAAACTCGTACGGTTTAAATTCTTTCTTTTTCTTCTGGGACGGCTGGTCAGAGTCAGTAACCGCCCAGACTTCTTTTCTTTTCTTGCTCTCTTCTTTGTTTTTAGCCGGCTGAGCTGACCGGCTGTCTTTCTGTTTGTCAGACTTCTTGGAGTCTGACTGGCTACCAGGCGAGCAGAGGTCGGTAGCTTGAATGTAGCTTTCCGCCTCCCTCAGGGTCGCCTGTAGGGTGAAAGCCCCTTTTCTGACTAGGTCGAACTTAAAGGTCGACCCGTCTCTCAGACCTTTAAAAAAGTCTGTAAAAGCTACCTCATCAGACAGTCCCTGAATCTGAATTCTGATCAGGTTGAACTGCCTGACATATGAGCGCAGCCCTTCTCTCTCTCCCTGCTTAACAGTGCTCAAATCAAGGCTTGTTTTCTTAGCAGGGATGTTCATTGAGAAGTTGGAAGCAACCAGGAAGGCAAGCTTCCTGAAGCTGTCTATAGACCCGGCTGGCAGGTTGCCAAACCATTGTTGGGCAATGCCCTTCAAGGTAGCCGGAAAGCATCGACACCAAGTGGCATCATCCAACCCCTGTAGATACATGAGGTTGGTGTAAGCCATGAGGTGGTCTTCCGGATTGGTGGTACCATCATAGGTACCAACCAACACATTCTTAACCTTGGCCGGCTGAGCCGCCTCAGTTATCTCCCGAGTGAACGCAGAAGGTTGTTCACCCAGGCGCAGCAGGCGAAGCTGCCAGTCCAATGGCTGGACATTTGGATATGCCGCCTGACCCCCAAAGAAGGCCGGCTGCATGAAGTGAGGAGGATACTGTCCGTAAGCCTGAGTAGGCACATACGGTACATTTCCAATCATATGAGGGCCAGAATGGACGGTATTACCGCCTGTCTGACTCTCATGCAAGGAGGGTGCACTCCCTGCAGAAATATTGTTGAAGCTGTCTGGAAAGTTCGACGTTGAAGCCGACTCAGACAGCGATTGATTTCTCTTCCGGTTGATGATCTCCCGGGCATCGAGAGTTGATTTTTTACTTCTCACCGGCTGATGAGGCCGGCGAGGGTTATTGGTATTCCCCCTAGGAAGGAGAATTTTCGACCAATCAATGGTCCCGGCTGCCTTCTCCTTTGGGTGAGGAGTGGGCTGCCGGTTTCTGACTGACTTCCCCTTCTCTGGAGGAGTCTTCTTCGCCGACTGACCTTTACTTGGGCCAGCCTGGCTTTTGGTGATCAGCTTTGTAATTTCACCCTTGAAACTCGTCATGAACCTCATGAGTTCGTCTCGGGTGACAGGGGCCGATCCAGCTGCCGTTTGGGTTGCCCCTTCCGCCTGCCCAGTAGGTCTGCTTGGACCCGCCTGGGAGGCGCCCCGCTCCAGAGTCTCTCTGGGCCGGATGCGCTTGACTCTGAGAGAGCCGTCCTCGGCTGTGGAGGTTTCGACCTGAGGATCCTCATCCTCCTCATGGTCTGTAAAGACTTCTGGGTCTTCGCCCAGACGGTTAGGGGGTGGTACAGACTCTTGAACCATCTTCGAGGTACTCTCCCCACAGACGGCGCCAAATGTTTTGGGTGTTTTTGTCCCTCGGGAGAGTTACAACACGAAGACTGATCCTGGGTGAGCTGTACCTGCAAAACAAACGGAGACACCAGTTGGGGGGTGCTCCGCCTCCGACGCACAAGTTAGAAACTTGAAGGGAGAAAAAAGGTGCGGAAATTTAGGTGGGGATCTGCTCGGATTCCAAGCTCAGGATCTCTCTATCAAAGAGTCAAGTGTGTAATAAATGGTAAAAACGTGTCCTCAAAATGAGGGACATCTCCCTATTTATAGGGTCTTTGGGAATTGTGCCCCTGATTAGGTTACTGAACCCTAATCATTGGTGGGCTGCGCCGTTTGGCGGCATTCTCGGGATTTGGGCCTGAAGGCCGCCTTTTCCCTTGATTTCGGGAATGACACGTGTTGAGCAGGGATTGGTTCATTTTAGACCAATCTGGGGCTGACACGTGTCACCTTCTGATTGGGCCACGTGGCAGGGTAAAATTACCCTAAACAAAATGCATTCTAACAAAGCTAATTGAATCAAAAGAAAGTCAAACACATTAAAAAAAAATGCAATTGAATCAAATAAAAGTTAAACACATTGAAACAAAGCTTTTTAAATCAAATAAAGTCAAACCATTATAATAAAGCTTTTTGAGTCAATTGAAAGTCAAATGCTTTCCATGAAGCTAATTGAATCAAATATAAGTCAAAGACATTGGAAAAAATGTTTTTGAATCAAACAAAAGTTAAAGGAAAAATGAAAATAAATAATCCCACCTTTGACTTTTCTACTCAAAACAATCCCACCTTTTCGAAATCCCAAAACAATCCCACCTTTTACCCCCATCTGCTCAAAATGAGTCTTTTAACCTACAACCTGTGTAACAGGTTGCTTATTATTTTATTTTATTTTTACTCTTTTTTAATGTTTTTTTTTTTTAAAAAAATTTTCAATCTATCATCTCCCACCATGGCTACACCATAACCACAACCCTTCTTCCATAAACACGACCACATCACCACCTAACCCCCACCCGTCCTTTCTCTCTCCTAAAATCGACCACCCCACCACAACTATCCACGACGGCACAAAACCCTGAACCCCGACCACCCGCATCCACCCACAAAACCCCCTAGCTAACACCATCAAAATCCATCAACAATCTTGATCATTGAATCACCACCGTTCAACATTATCGAAAATCGACACCGTCAAATCACCACCTGATGCAAGTCTAAGCATGGAGAACTTCGAAGATTTGCTTATCATGCATCAAGATAACTTGTCCCTAAACATTGATTCAAGCCAAGCATTGCATGGACACTTTCTTGGATATCAAAGCAAAGCCACGGTTTGCTTAGTGGCTTTTCTTGGATTCTAGTTCACTTTCTTGAACTTTCTTGAATTTTCTTTACTTAGATTTTGCTTACAAGTTTTTACCTTTCACTTGAAAGGGTTTTTCTTGGTTCAAGCATTAGGATCTTTAATCTTTATTTAATTCTTTAATTTTTATTTATTTATTTATTTAGTTGCTTTAAAAATCAGTTAGTTAGCAAAATAAATCAGTTTGGTGTATGCTTGTGCGCCAAGGTGCTTGCTCTTCAAGCAAGTTAGAATTCTAGTTTAATTAGGATTGAATTAGGGACTTGTCCTAATCTTCCTAGGTAAACTAAGTCTTATAAATAGGGCTGTAAACACACAAATAAATATACATAGATTAATATTCAGATTTATTTCTTAAGTTGCATACTTGAGTTTTGGTTGATTGCGATCAATTGCTGTTTTGCTTGTTTTAGTTAAAACATTCGTTTGGATTGATTAATTAGGTGGATTCTTAATTGATTAATCTTAGTTTTTGTTTAATTCTTGGTGGATTTCCTGTATAGAATTAGACTTAAACATATCCCTTGTGTTTTGTTGATTTTCGGACCAATAATTCACATCATCTTTGGTATCAGAGCAGGTTTGCGCAACGTCGGCAAAAATTAAACTGGGAACAATTGGCGTGGAATTTTTGCGTGATTGTTTTTGCATTGAACTCTAAAAACGTCCAGCTATCACCATATAAAATTTCATAATTTTTAGTTGAGTAACGCGTTCTACACAGCCTCAAACTTTTGGTGTTTGTGCACTGATTTGCGGATGGGAGTCCGGTTTTTGTGTTGCCTAGTTTTCCTTCAAGATTCGATCTTTTAATCAAGATTTTTGCATAAACTGACTTGGTTTGTGTAGGAATCATGAGTGACGAGGAGGTTCCACAAGTTCCAAGGGGATTAACCTTAGAACAAGCTCAAAATCTTAGAAGAGACAGGCGAATTGACGAGTTGGCAGCAAGGATGGATGAGATATTAAAAAGGCTTGATACTCGTGCTGGAGATTCTTCAAGGAAAGGGAATTCTAACCCTAATTCTGGTTCAAGTGAGGAAGAACAACCAAGGAGGAACCCAAGGAGGCCACGAAATAATTATTCCTCAAGTGATGAATCACCAAGGCCTAGGAGAAGAGATAGACCAAAGGATGATGATAGGAACCTTAGATTAGATCTCCCCGAATTCAATGGGAGTATGAATGAACCTGAAAAATACCTTGAGTGGATTAGAAGGGCCGAGACACTATTTGATTACAAGGAGTATGATGAAAGGAAAAGATGCAAATTGGCTGAATTGAAACTGACCGGTTATGCTAGTCTTTGGTATGATAATCTAAAGAAGAAGAGGCATAAGGAGGGGCGTGCAAGAATCTCAACTTGGGAACAACTCAAGAAGCACATGAAAAAAAGGTTCGTACCTAGTGATTATATTCAAGATGTTTATCTTAAGATGCAACTTTTTAAACAAAATTCTATGACTGTTGAGAATTATATTGGTGAATTTGAAAAGTTATGCATGCTATGTGGCTTAGAAGAGATTGTTGAGCATAAGATTGCTAGATTTATTTCGGGGTTGAATGATAATATTGCTGAAAAAGTTGAATTGCAACAATATTGGTCCTTTGAGGATGTTTGCAAGGTAGCTTTGAAAGTTGAAAAACAGATAAAGGGGAAGAAAGGGACGTACACTAAGTCCTTTGTAAAGGGTTTCACTAAACCTTTTGAGAAGAACAGCTTGGAGAAAAGTGGTTCTAGTTCGAACTACAAGGAGACTAAATCAAAATTTGAAGCTCCTAAAAAGCTTGTTGAAGATAGGAAGTGCTTCAAGTGTGGTAGTGTTGGTCACATTGCAACTAATTGTCCATCAAAAAGAGTAATGACTGCTCAAGAGTGGGAACAAGAACAAGCTAAGTGTGAGCAGGGTAGTGACTATGAAGAAAAGAACGAAGAGGAAAACTTTGAAGAAGAGGAGGGGCATGTTGACGAAATTGATCCCGAGACTCATGGTCAAAGTTTGGTTCTAAGAAGGGCGCTACACTCTAAAACCGTACCTATGGAAAACAATCAAAGGGAGAAAATCTTTCTTACAAGGTGCAAGGTAGAAGATAGGTTGTGTGACATGATCATAGACACGGGGAGTTGCACTAATGTGGTATCTACTACTTTGGTAGACAAATTGAAGTGGCCAATTACTGAACATCCAAGCCCTTATAAGCTTCATTGGCTTAATAATTCGAGTGATGTTAAGGTAACTAAACAAGCCTTAATCTCCTTTTCAATTGGTAAATTTCATGATAAAGTTTTGTGTGATGTTTGTCCTATGGATGCTTGTCATATACTATTAGGCCGTCCTTGGCAATATGATAGATTTGTGAAGTTTGATGGAAGGACTAATGTGTATGTTGTGAGAAAAGGAGGAAAAGAGAGACCGGTTGCTTTAAAACCTTTGATAAGCAACAAGTCTTCTAATGTTACCTCTAATTCAAAGAATTCTTATTTGATTAGTGAGAGGGAATTAGAAAAAGAGATTTGCAGCAACAATGTGGTATATATACTTGTTTCTAATGAGATTCGAATTGATCAAGATAAACAAGCAAAGAGGCCGTATGAATTGGAATCTGTTTTAGAAGAATTCAAGGATGTCTTTCCTAAGGAATTACCTCCGGGACTACCTCCTATTCGTGGGATAGAGCATCAAATTGACTTGATTCCGAGAGCACCCTTACCTAATAAGGCAGCCTATAGAAGTAATCCGGAAGAAACAAAGGAGATGCAAAGGCAAATTGAAGAGCTTATGACTAGAGGATACGTTAGGGAAAGTATGAGCCCTTGTGCCGTGCCTACTTTACTTGTCCCAAAGAAAGATGGGAGTTGGCGCATGTGTATTGATAGTAGGAGTGTGAATAACATCACTATCAAATACCGATTTCCTATTCCAAGATTAGATGATCTACTTGATGAACTACATGGTTCAAAGTTGTTTTCTAAGATTGATCTTATGAGTGGTTATCATCAAATTCGAATGAGAGAAGGAGATGAGTGGAAAACAGCATTCAAGACTAAGTTAGGGTTGTATGAATGGTTGGTGATGCCGTTTGGACTCACTAATGCACCTAGCACTTTCATGAGGTTGATGCATGAGGTACTTAAACCTTTCCTTGGCAAGTTTGTTGTTGTTTATTTAGATGATATTCTGATATACTCTAAAAATTTGCATGATCATCTAAATCATCTAACAAGTGTGTTTGAAGTGTTAAGAGAGAAGAAACTCTATGCTAAGCTTGAAAAATGCTACTTCTTAGTGCCTAGTGTTACTTTTCTTGGTTATGTTGTATCAAAGGATGGAGTTTCAGTTGATCATTCAAAAGTAGAGGCTATTAAAACTTGGCCTATTCCTACTAATATGAGTGAAGTAAGGTCTTTTCATGGTCTAGCTTCGTTCTATAGAAGATTTGTCAAGAATTTCTCAAGTATTGTGGCGCCTATGACCGAATGTTTGAAGAAGGACAAGGGTAAATTCGAATGGACTAAAGAAGCTCAAAGTGCGTTTGAGTTGGTAAAAAAGAAGCTATGTGAAGCACCTATACTTGCGTTACCAGATTTCTCAAGTCCTTTTGAAGTTGAAACCGATGCTAGTGGAGTTGGAATTGGAGCAGTTTTACTCCAAAAGAAGAGGCCTATTGCATATTTCAGTGAGAAATTGGGAGGAGCTCGATTGAACTATTCTACTTATGATAAAGAGTTCTATGCCATTGTTAGAGCTTTAGATCATTGGAGTCATTATCTCCGACCTAATCACTTTGTGTTGCATTCTGATCATGAAGCATTGAAGTACATACATGGACAACAAAAGCTCAATCCTAGACATGCTACATGGGTTGAATTTTTACAATCATTTAATTTTTCTTCAAGGTACAAAGAAGGGAAATCGAATGTTGTGGCTGATGCATTATCTAGAAGATACACTTTGATTGGAATTCTAAATAGCAAGCTACTTGGTTTTGAATTGATCAAAGAATACTACAAAGGTGATCATGATTTTGCTACATTGATTGAAGAGTGTTCTAAAGGAGCCGTGGGTTCTTATTTGCTGCAAGATGGTTTTCTTTTCAAGGGAAATCGACTTTGTCTTCCTAAGTGTTCTATTAGAGAGCTAGTTGTTAGAGAAGCTCATGGGGGAGGAATTGCTGGTCACTTTGGCATTACAAAGACCTTGAGTATGTTACAAGAACACTTCTATTGGCCTAAGATGCTCACGGATGTGCAACTAGTTATTTCTAGGTGTGCAACTTGTCAAAAAGCGAAGGCTACTTTTCATCAAGGCTTGTATACTCCTTTACCTGTTCCAGATTCACCTTGGGAAGATATTTCTATGGATTTTATTGTGGGATTGCCGAGAACACAACGGGGGAAAGACTCTATTATGGTTGTTGTGGATAGGTTCTCTAAGATGGCTCATTTTGTTCCTTGTCACAAACTGGATGATGCTATGAAAGTGGCGAAATTATACTTCAAAGAGATTGTTAGATTGCATGGAATTCCAAAAACTATTGTGAGTGATCAAGATACAAAGTTCATGAGTTTCTTTTGGAAGTCTCTATGGAAGCTTGTGGGAACTAAATTGCTCTTTAGTACATCTTACCATCCACAAACTGATGGACAAACCGAGGTTACTAATCGTACTCTTGGTGCGCTTTTGCGTGGGTTAGTGAGTAAGACACAAAAGGATTGGGACATCAAGTTAGCTCATGCGGAGTTTGCTTATAATAGATCACCTACATATGCTACCAAACATAGTCCCTTTGAGGTAGTTTATGGAGTCAATCCGAAACTTCCAATTGATCTTGTTCCATTGCCTAAGGGTGAGTTAATTCACAAAGATGCCGAGTCTAAGTTGAAGAGTATGCTGAAATTACATGCTCAAGTTCGAACAAGAATAGAGAAAGTAAATGACATGTACAAAGCTAGAGCAAACAAGCATAGAAAGCAACAAGGTTACAATGTTGGAGACTTGGTATGGTTACATTTGAGAAAGGAAAGATTTCCAGGAAAACGCAAGAATAAGTTGATGCCTAGAAGTGAAGGTCCTTTCAAGATTATTGAGAAGATCAATGACAATGCTTATAAGTTAGAACTTCCGGGAGAATATGGAGTTAGTGCTACATTCAATGTTGGCGATTTGGCTAAGTATATTCCTGATGAAGAACTTCGAGATTTGAGGACAAATTCTTTCGAAGAAGAGGAGGATGATGCAAGTCTAAGCATGGAGAACTTCGAAGATTTGCTTATCATGCATCAAGATAACTTGTCCCTAAACATTGATTCAAGCCAAGCATTGCATGGACACTTTCTTGGATATCAAAGCAAAGCCACGGTTTGCTTAGTGGCTTTTCTTGGATTCTAGTTCACTTTCTTGAACTTTCTTGAATTTTCTTTACTTAGATTTTGCTTACAAGTTTTTACCTTTCACTTGAAAGGGTTTTTCTTGGTTCAAGCATTAGGATCTTTAATCTTTATTTAATTCTTTAATTTTTATTTATTTATTTATTTAGTTGCTTTAAAAATCAGTTAGTTAGCAAAATAAATCAGTTTGGTGTATGCTTGTGCGCCAAGGTGCTTGCTCTTCAAGCAAGTTAGAATTCTAGTTTAATTAGGATTGAATTAGGGACTTGTCCTAATCTTCCTAGGTAAACTAAGTCTTATAAATAGGGCTGTAAACACACAAATAAATATACATAGATTAATATTCAGATTTATTTCTTAAGTTGCATACTTGAGTTTTGGTTGATTGCGATCAATTGCTGTTTTGCTTGTTTTAGTTAAAACATTCGTTTGGATTGATTAATTAGGTGGATTCTTAATTGATTAATCTTAGTTTTTGTTTAATTCTTGGTGGATTTCCTGTATAGAATTAGACTTAAACATATCCCTTGTGTTTTGTTGATTTTCGGACCAATAATTCACATCACCACCATTCGATCTTAATTAATTGTGTGGTTGAGCGGCAATGGTAGAGAGATGGATGTAGGTTGTTGGTTGCTTGAGGGCGGCTTTGGCAGTGGCTGATGTCGTGATGTGTGGCAATGATAATTGATGGGTTGCTGCAATTGAGGGTAGCGAGAGAGAGGAGAAGGGGAGATTTGGAGCATGTGTGTCAAGCGATGGTCCAGGCTGCTGGTTCGACGGAGAAAAAGGTGGTGGAGGGTGCAAGAACCTCTAGGGAGGAGGCAACACTTGTCGTGGTGGCTTCACGCAACAGAAGTTGGTGTTGCTGCTTGTGTCAATTGCTGTTGTTGTTGGAAAAGGAGCTCTCGTGGTTTGGTAGTGCTGCTGTGGCAAGAGGAGCTCAGGCGGGGGGGGGGGGAGATTAGGTGGGTAGTCCGGTAAAGGGAGGTGGTCAAGTAGGTTAGTCCGGCAAAGGGAGGTGGTCGTGGGAAGAGGTTTTTAATTTTTTTAATTATCCTTTTAAAAAAAATCTTAAAACCAATAAGAAGGTGACACGTGTCAAGTCACCTTCTTTAACAGGTTACTAATTTAACAAACCGGTAAAAGGCTCGTTTTGAGCAGATGGGGGTCAAAGATGGGATTGTTTTGGGATTTTGAAAAGATGGGATTGTTTTGAGCATAAAATCTAAAGGCGGGATTATTAATTTTCATTTTTCCAAAGTTAAATGCATTCAAAAACGTTGTCGAAAACAATGAAAGTCACAGACATTCAAACAAAGCTAATTGAATCAAATCAAACTCAAATGCATTCTAACAAAGCTTTTTGAATCAAATGAACGTCAAATGAATCCAACAAAGCTAATTGAATTAAATGCAAGCCAAACCCATTCAAACAAATCTTTTTGAATCAACTTAAAGTCAAATGCATTCTACAAAGCTAATTAAATAAAATGAAAGTTAAATACATTCAAACAAAGCTTTTTTTAATCAAATGAAGTCAAACACATTTAAACAAAGCATTTGAATCAAATTTAAAGTCAATCAAATTCAAATAAAGATTTTTGAATCAAATTAAAGTCAAATGCATACAAACAAAGCTAATGAATCAAAAGAAAGTCAAAGACATTCAAACAAAGCCAATTGAATCAAGCCAAAGTTAAACAAATTCAAACAAAGCCAAATAAATCTATTAAAAGTTAACACATTCAAACAAAGCTTTTGGAATCAAATAAAGTCAAACCCATTTAAATAATGATATTTGAGTCAATTGAAAGTCAAATGCATCCCAAAAAGCTAATTAAATAAAATGAAAGTTAAACACATTCAAAAAAAGATTTTTGAATCAAACAAAAGTTAAATGCATTCAAAAATGCTAACGAAATTACATGAAGGTCACAGATGTTTTGGGTATTTTTGTCCCTCGGGAGAGTTACAACCCAAAGACTGGTTGCGCGCAACCTGTTCCTATAAAACCACAGAGACTCCGGTCGTTGGAGCTCCGCCTCCGACGATCAAGTTAGTACTTGAATATAAACAAGAAAAAGTGTGGAAAAAGAGATGAGATCTTCTTGAAATATGATATTAGGTGATTCTCTAATGTAAGAGAGTGAAGGGTATACTGTAATAATTTTTAGATGTCCCACTAATGGGGGAAATCTCCCTATTTATACGATCATTGCAAAACGTGCCCTTGATTAGGTCACTTTGACCTAATTATACTAGGCTACGCCGAATTATGACTTTCTTGGGATTTGGGCCATTGAAGGCCGCCTTTTTCTCCCAAGTTATAGGAAGCACACGTGTCAAATGGAGGTTAGTCCAATTCGGACCAGCCAGGGTATGACACGTGTCAAGATATGACTAACCCACGTGGCATTTGTAAAATTACCCAAAACATTTGCCCCTCACAGATGTGACGTGACGCGCCACATGGCATCTGTGAGACTGTGACACATGTCAATCAATCAGTAAGTGATAATAAAAGGTTTTTTGCAGTGACAATTTTAACTTTTCACATTTTGGGGGAAATTACGGAATTACCCTCAATTTTACCCCTCTATAAATACTAACTTTACCTCCCTAGTTTTAGACGTTTCCAAAACATTCTAGAGAGATAAAGTCACAAAGTTAGAGAGAGAGAGAGTTTTCCTTCCGTCTGTGTGTGAACACAAACTCCGCTATTTTCCCACTTGCCTCAGCTGGTTCTTAACCGTCAGTAACCCAAGCAAGCATGGTTAGTTTTAGCAGCAAGATCATCACCGTTTGCCTCTTTTTTAGAGACAAATGTAAGGTACTGCCTCTACCCCCTTCAACTCCATTTCATTTGTTTCTATTCATTCAATAAATGGTCTCATCACCAACACAAACGGCACGACCTAGGTCAGTAGTCAGCCGGTGAGGGAGCCCTCTCCCATATGGATATTAATGAAGCTGGCCCTGTATATAGAGACAGGGAAGAGTCCACATCGGGGCCAGCTAGTGATGAGGGAGACAGCGGGAGCTCCGCCTCAGGGTCTGGCTTTGAGGATCATAGTGACACCCCTCTCTCCTCGCTTGAGGATAGTGAACTTGAGGAGAGGAAGAAGTGAGAAGAGAAAGATGATCCCTTTAACATCCATATTTACGCTAAAGACAGGTGGATAATGTTAAAGGGTATTGAGAACTTTGTAGCAAAACGACCCTTGGGGAAGGGATATACTATCCGGGTGCCGCCAAAGCTAGGCACAATCTCATGGAAAGATGACCAGGAGAATGTTGATGCTTATTTTGGATTCTATGAGACGGCATTCCTGGCAGGCCTCCGCTTCCCGCTTCACCATGCGGTGAGGGCCATACTTAGGGGTTATGGCTTGGGAGTCTGGCAGTTCACCCAAATTCATGGGCCAACATTCTTAGATATGTTGCCGCATGTGAGATACAAAACTTGAACCCCAGCTAGGAGGCTTTTGCTCACATGCATTATCTAAGCCGCAACCCAGGTGGCTGGAGGACGTAGTACACCTGACCACCCTCCCTCAGTATCAAATGACTTTGGACAAGGTGTCCAAATATGACGGTTGGAAGACCCGTTTTTTCTTGCTGTCTGCCCCAACCCGCCAAGATAATCGGGAATTGGGCCGGTATAATAAAAAACCCGACCTTCTAGGTCGCAAATGTGCCCTTCCCCGGATACTGGGAGATGACTATGATGCAATCATGGAAACCAAGTTTTTTGAGCTCCGTCCGAAGACTCTCTCAACCGGGGACGTAATCAAGGTCCTTAATAATTGGATTTCCATGTGCGCATGGTTCAGAGATGAGGCATTCTTATCCGCCTGCGGGCTTAGCACAATGATTCCAAAGCCTACGTCTGACATGCATCTGGTTAAATGTCGCTTGTACTACTGCTATTCAATAATGATTATGTACTAAGTATGTTCATTATTTTTGCAGAAGAAGCTTTGAAAATGATGGCTGATGAGAAGACTCCCAAGTGGTCCTCTGCACAAATCAGGAGGGACCTGGCGGAGGCTAGGGCCGCTAAGCTGAAGGTAGAGGTAAGTAACAATTACTCCTTGGCCTAACTTTTCATGAAGCGTCGCCGGTTGCTTATTCAATATTTTTTTAAAATTGCAGGGTTGAAAACTTCATAGGTCCTTCACGAAGAACCTATTCAAACGGGGCCTGGAGGAGACCGCCTCTACTCCAATCAAGCCTGCTAAGTCTGCAAAAGCAGCTTCAGGTAAGACAGGCCCTGAAGGGTCTTCTTGGAAGCACCGCCTCCGCATCGGGGGAAAAATATCACCGTAGGAGGCTTTAGAGTGGGATTTGATTTGGTCCCATCCGGCCTCTCTGCTCTTGAGGGTGGAGCAATTCCACAAGCTTCTGAAGGTAAATACAATCCCTTCGAATCCCCACTTGATGTGAATTATTGATCCGAAAATCAACAAAACACAAGGGATATGTTTAAGTCTAATTCTATACAGGAAATCCACCAAGAATTAAACAAAAACTAAGATTAATCAATTAAGAATCCACCTAATTAATCAATCCAAACGAATGTTTTAACTAAAACAAGCAAAACAGCAATTGATCGCAATCAACCAAAACTCAAGTATGCAACTTAAGAAATAAATCTGAATATTAATCTATGTATCTTTATTTGTGTGTTTACAGCCCTATTTATAAGACTTAGTTTACCTAGGAAGATTAGGACAAGTCCCTAATTCAATCCTAATTAAACTAGAATTCTAACTTGCTTGAAGAGCAAGCACCTTGGCGCACAAGCATACACCAAACTGATTTATTTTGCTAACTAACTGATTTTTAAAGCAACTAAATAAATAAATAAAAATTAAAGAATTAAATAAAGATTAAAGATCCTAATGCTTGAACCAAGAAAAACCCTTTCAAGTGAAAGGTAAAAACTTGTAAGCAAAATCTAAGTAAAGAAAATTCAAGAAAGTTCAAGAAAGTGAACTAGACTCCAAGAAAAGCCACTAAGCAAACCGTGGCTTTGCTTTGATATCCAAGAAAGTGTCCATGCAATGCTTGGCTTGAATCAATGTTTAGGGACAAGTTATCTTGATGCATGATAAGCAAATCTTCGAAGTTCTCCATGCTTAGACTTGCATCACCACTTGAGCTGGGTTGGTCGTTGCGAGTGAAATCTCACTCTCAACAAACTTCCTAGTAGGACAGCCGACATCAAGCTGCTGCTGCCTATATAGCTCACTCACATATGGTGCAGATCAATCCCCCTGATGGTCGGACGTTCAGACGCATGCCCGGGCCATGCTGGCGGCCGTCCACAAGAAGGAGAAGGATGCTATTCCAGGCATTGAGACGTTCAATGTTGAACGAATCCTTGCACTCCTGTCTGAGGTATACCTAATTTCCCTTTTCTGAAATAAAGTATAAAATATCTCGCATGATTGAAACCGTTTGTGTCTACGACCATGCTCAGGGTTAAGGGACTCAAGCGGCCATATGCCTGGAAGATGGAGGAGGTAAAAAGAGCCCTTAGATCAGCTAGGGATTCCCAAGATGTTACTGAATATCAATGTACAATTAATGAACTTGAAACTAAAGCGGAATTGATGCAACAGGCGGATGAGGTCAGAGGTCTTATGAAAGCTCTATACGAGGCAAAGGAAAAGGCCAACAAGGCTGAGACCAACCTCAAAGAAGGTGGAGGAAGAACTCAAGACCATGCAGGGTACCTCTCAGGAGAATGCAAATCTTAAGGCAGAGGTTGAGAGACTGAAAAAGGATGCGGAACAATCCCAAAAGAATCTAAAGGTAACAATTGAGGAAGAGCAAGACCGCCTGATTGCTGAAAATGAAGAGGACTCTAACACCCGAATGAAGATCACCTAGGCTGCTCCTCACCCCCAACAAGGATTACGGCATGTGGGCTCTGGCTTTCCAATATGTTGAACATGTAGTTCATTTAAGAGAGAGATGAGAGCCGGAGCCCGAGTCCTTCACTGCCTGGGCGAATAGAGAGCTTGAGGAGCTTGCCAAGGACTTCCTTGAAGAAGGAGAAGCAATTGAGCTTTGATTTGATGAGGAGAATCCCAAGGAGTGTCAGGCGGCTCAGAACTAGGATGTCCAGCATCAGGATGACCAGGCGGCCCAACCTCAGCCTTAATTTCTTCGCGGCAGTATGCAAAAATTTAGAATTTTCCGGCCTGCGAGCCGAGTATTTGTTTATTTTTACCGGCTGTGGAGTCGGGTAACAATTTAACTTATTTTCTCCCGGATGTTGATCTAGTTAACAATATTTATCCGGTTTTAATCGCTTTTGAATGAAATATGTCGACTAAGTCGGATTGATGATTATATGGTTCTGATTCAATTTTTGCATGTGGATTCTGCAATTTTTATTTTTTTGAATTTTTGCCCAACTTTTTAAAGCATGCGACAATTCTGATGGTATACCGACTATTCTTGCCCTTGGCGGCTGTGTGATTGGTTTCAATACTTTGATTGATTGACTTTGGAATGTTTGATACTTTAAAGAGTATGGAATGTTTCTAATAAATCAATCACAATAGTAATCGCCCTAAACCAAGTACACATCCGTCAATAACAATCGTTTTACCCAACCGGATATTTGCATATAGATTCTTTGTGAGCTAGACGAGTGATTGCCGCTTGGCAGTCAATGGAACAAGGGACATATTGTTCGTTTGTCTGGTGGATCCGAGACAGCTTAAAGGCCGTCGGGGATACCTGCAATCCATCGCACCTGGTTCGTCTGCCCCGTTGGGGTGACTGGTACAATTTCGTTAAGTAGTCTAATAGAGAACTTTGGTAATTTACCGACTGATGTCACTTGGCATCCGGTTTTTAACTTAATCATTCTTTTAGACTATTTTGGTCAGACAACTATGAGTTAACCAATTTGGTCATTCAATCTTTGCCTTCTGCATATGCTGGTAAAGCAAACGATAGAATTCTCTATACGACGATAACATTCGGAGGGGCATCGCCGGACGCCATACTCAAATAGGAGCAGACGAGTTTATAAAAAATAATTTTGCATCGGCTGTTAGCCTCAGTTTGGATATCATTTTAGCCACTAAGGCCCCGTTCTTTAGAGCTGCTTTGCTCTGCTCTACTTTGCTTTGCTCTGCTAAAATCTGCTTTGCTCTGCTCTGCTCTGTTGAAATCTGCTCTGCTCTGCTTCAATCTGCTCTGCTCTGCTCTGCTCTTCCCTGCTCTGCTTAAATATAGTACTTAAAAATAGTTGCTTCAATCTGCTCTGCTCTGCCATGCCATGCTCTGCTCTGCTCTGCTTTGCTCTGCTCTGCCCAGAAGCTCAAAAGAACAGGGCCTAAGTCTTTTAACTTAGCTTAGTTTTATTCATTTTGGGGGTCGCCTGTGCATTGCACAGATGAAGGTCCACCAACTTAAATATCAGGTTAGCCGCTACGTTTTAACCTAGCTAATTTATTTGTTAGACCATCAGTGTTGTCAACAGGCGGTAGCATATCGTTGCGCATGTATATATACAAAGCAATTAAATCAATATTGAAAATAAAAAGCAACTTTTTCATTGATAGGCTTTTTATTTACAAAAAATTACAAATCTCAAAAGTAGTACTTTTTCAAGTTGTCTACATTCCAAGTTCTAGGCAGCCGCCTATTGTTTGGAGTTTCGAGCCAGTAGGTGGCGTTTCTTACTTCTTCATAAATTCGGTAGGGGCCTTGCTAATTAGGAGTCAGTTTTCCTTTCTCATTGGCCCAACTATTAAGGGTCGTTTGTGCACTCTCTTGTTATAGGCACGAGTCATTTTTAGACGGTAAATCTCATGACGTAAGGCAGGATTGCCCCGGCGCTCCGGGAGTGAGTCCAATGCTAGTCGCATGGCCTCCCAGTTTGCCTCTTCATCGTATAGCATGACTCGTATAGTCAACTCATAATGCTCGATGGGCAAGACGACTTTAGAACCATAAACCATAAGAAATGGGGTTTCACCGGTTCATCCTTTTTTAGTTGTCCGGATGGCCCACAAGACATGAATTAACACTTCAGCCCATAAACCACCAACTCTCTCAATTTTCATTTTAATACCGTCTGAGATGAGTTTGTTGAAGGCTTTAACTTGGCCGTTTGCTTGGGGTCGGCCGACTGATACAAAATAGTTTGAGATCCCTTTATCTTCCAACCAAGTTTTGAGCTGAGGCGTCTCAAATTGGGGTCCATTATCGAATACCATAGACATAGGTACCTCGAACCGAGTGATAATGATCTTCAAGATGAAGGAGATGACATCTTTTGTCTTGATGCCTTTGACCGCCTCTGCTTCCTCCCACTTGGTTAAATAGTCCACAGCCACAAGAATATAACACTTTCCGCCTGGTGCAGGCGTATACGGACCTAGAATGTCCATGCCCCATTTAGCAAACGGGACTGGGCTGTGGATTGCAGTCATGTCAGTAGCTAGGCGATGGATAAGTCTGCCAAAACTTTGACACTTGTCACATTGAATCAAATGAAAGTTGAACACATTCAAACAAAGCTTTTTGAATCAAATAAAGTCAAACCCAATCAAATAAAGCTTTTTAAGTCAATTGAAAGTCAAATAACTTCAAAAAGCTAATTGATTCAAATGAAATTCAAACACATTCGCAATAAACTTTTTGAATCAAATAAAAGTTAAATGCATTAAAAAACGCTAATGAAATCAAATGAATGTCAAAGGCATTCAAACAAAGCTAATAGAATCAAATGAAAGTTAAACACATTATAACAAATCTTTTTGAATCATATGAAAGTGATAAACAATCACACAAAGAGCCAATAGACCTTGATGATATCTCTCGGACGTCAAGCCTACAGCTGGTCAGGGCAAAAAGCTAATAGACCTTGATGATATCAAGGACGATCATCCGACCCCACTAGCCGCCACGAAGAGAAAACATGATCAGCTTGTGGCGGTCAAAAAAGAAAAGCAATAGCAATCATTGACTGGGGAGCGGCCAGACGACCTCCATCCCCAGCCGGCTAGAGAGCACATTGATATTCCTCTGGATGATGTTACGGCCAGAATGAATTGTTAAGGTGGGGACGACTACTTTTGCTGAGTTGGGTGCAAGCTTGCACAACCTGCTGAAAGAATTCAAAGACATTTGTGCGTTTGAAGTGGAAGATGTTAGGCATCAGTCCGGATCTTGTTGTCCACAAACTCGTCGTAGATCCCAAAAAGAAGCCCATTCAGCAAAAGAAAAGAAACCACGGGAAGGAAAGAAGTCAGGAAGCAGTAGCCGAAGTCAAAAAGTTGTTAGACACTCGGTTCATTCGGCCTTTTAACTTCCCTGATTGGGTTGCAAATGTTGTGCTTCTAAAGGAGCCGAATGGTACTGGCGCATGTGCGTGGATTACACTGGCTTAAATAGATCATGCCCGAAGGATAGTTATCCACTTCCAAAGACTAATAGTCTGGTCGAATCTACAGTCGGACATGCCCTGATGAGCTTCATGGATGCCTATTCATGCTTCCATCAGATTCCCTTGTGGAAGAAAGATCAAGAAAAGACGGTGTTTAGGGTAATTTTACTCCGCCACGTGGTCCAATCAGAGGATGACACGTGTCAGCCCCAGGATGGCCCAAAGTGGACCTATCCCTGCTTGACACGTATCACTCCAGAAACTTGGGGGAAATGGCGGCCTTTAGGCCCAAATCCCGAGAAAGCCGCAATGCGGCGCAGCCCACCAATAATTAGGGTTCAGTGACCTAATCAGGGGCACAAATCTCGAGGACCCTATAAATAGGGAGATTCCCTTCTTTTGGAGGGCACGTTTTTCCATTTATTAAAAATTGTCCCTTTGATAAAGACATATGAGCTTGGAATCTGAGCAGATACCCACCTAAATTTCCGCACCTTTTTCTCTCCCTTCAAGTTACTAACTTGTTCGTTGGAGGCAGAGCACCACCCAACCTGTGTCTCCGTTTGTTTCGCAGGTACA
The DNA here is from genome assembly GCF_948465745.1 of Chenopodium album. NCBI lineage: Eukaryota > Viridiplantae > Streptophyta > Magnoliopsida > Caryophyllales > Amaranthaceae > Chenopodium > Chenopodium album. Next base: position 37,828,290 of record NC_137841.1, on the reverse strand, counting down.
GGCCGCACCGGACCAGTCTTTGTGTTGTAACTCTACAGAGGGACAAAAACACCCAAAACATTTGGCGCCGTTTGTGGGGAGAGTCTGTACCCCTTCTTGATCCTACAAACCTACAACCGGTTATACAACCAGAAAGTCAAGAAAACCCTCAACCGGTGTCTCAACCGGGAGGTTTTGGAATCCCTCCGTTGTTCAATCGGCCTCCGCCTGAGGTCGTCACTGAGGATGAAGCTGATGACGAAGATGATGATGACTTGGAGGCCTATACAACCAAGGATGGGTCCTTCATGTCCAAGTACAAGCGTTCTAAAGATCAATTGGAGCGCAACGCTGACCAGGCGGGCCCAAGCAGGCGGCCTACTGGAAGGCCAGAAGGGGAAACCCAGAAGGCCAAAGGTCAAGCCCTAGTCACCCGGGATGAGCTCATGAAATTCATGAACTCTTTCAAGGGTGAGATCAAGGCCATGATCAACAAAAACAAGGCAGGCTCTTGCAAGAGCCCGCCGGCTAATAAGACTCCCTTTCCTGGGAAGAAAAAGTCAGTCAAGGACAGGCGGCCAACTCCCCATCCCAAAGATAAAGAAAGGGAGAAGGAGAAGTTAGCTTCCAAACTTGACTGGTCGAAAATTCTACTGCCTACTGGTCCTCAGAGGCAGCCTCGGCATGAACAGCCGGGGACCGGCAAGAAAACAGCCTCCGACGCTCGGCACATCATTGAGCGGAAGAGAAATCAGTAGCTGTCTGAGTCAGCCTCCACTTCGATCTTTCCAGACAGCTTCAAAGAAACTTCTGGAAGGAACTCACAGTCCTTACTTGAGAGTCGGACAGGCGGCAAGACCGTCAACACCGAACCTCAGCTGATGATTGGGTCAGTTCCATATGCACCTCAGGCGCAGTACGGGCAATATGGCCTACAGTACATGCAGCCTCCTCCTTTTGGGGGTCAGGCGGCATATATAACAGTGTCCAACCTTTGGACTAGTAGCTCCGGCTGCTCAAGCTTGGTGAACAACCCTCTGCGTTCACCAAGAATATAACCGAGGCGGCTCAGCTGTCCAAGGTTAAGAATGTGTTGGTGGGCACCAACCCAGAAGACCACCTGATGGCATACACCAACCTCATGTGTTTATAAGGTTGGGACGATGCCACATGGTGTCGATGTTTCCCGGCTACATTGAAGGGCATTGCCCAACAATGGTTTGGCAACTTGCCAGCCGGTTCAATTGACTGCTTCAACAAGCTAGCCTTTTTGTTTGCCACAAACTTCTCCACAAACATCCCTGCTAAGAAAACGAGCCTTGATTTGAGCACCGTTAAGCAGGGTGAGAGAGAAGGCTACACTCATATGTTAGGCGGTTCAACCTGGTCAGAATCCAGATCCAGGGACTGTCTAATGAGGTAGCATTTACAGACTTTTTCAAAGGTCTGAGAGACGGGTCAAACTTCAAGTTTGACCTCGTCAGAAAAGGGGCATTCATGCTACAGGCGACCCTGAGGGAAGTGGAGAGCTATATTCAGGCTACCGACCTCTGCACGCCTAGTGTTCAGTCAGACTCCAAGAAGTTTGACAAACAAAAAGAAAGTCGGTCTGCTCAGCCGGCCAACAAGAAAGAAGAGAGCAAAAAGAGAAAAGAAGTCTGGGCGGTTAGTGATTCTGACCAGCCATCCCAGAAGAAAAAGAGAGAGTTTAAACCGTACGTCCCCAAGTACGAGTTTAACAAAGATTGCAACTCCATCCTCATGGAGGTAAAGGACCAGCTGTCCATTGACAAGCCGCATCCAATGAAGAGTTCCGTCCAGTCACGGAACAAAAATAAATTCTTTCAGTTTCATGAGGAGGTTGGCCATGACACCAACGACTGCTTCAATCTTCAGCGGGCGTTGGACCGTCTGGCTGACAAAGGACTGTTGAAGTCCTACATTTCTAAGTCCTTAGCCGGGCCAAAGAAGAAGAACAAGGGTCAGTCCTCCAAGACTAACCACCAGCCTACTAGTAGCTCGGATACCGACAAGGATCCGGTCTACATTATAGCAGGCGGATTTTCATGTGGGGCCCCTACCATATGGGGCACCAAGAGCCATCTTCAAAAGATGGACAAGGATAATGATGAGCAGGCGTTTGCCAGTTCCACCTTCCCAGACGTCCTCATAACTGAGAAGAACCGGGGAAGCGTCCGCCGTCCGCATGACGACCCAGTCGTCACTGAATGTAAGGTCGCCAACCAACTGGTTGGGCGGATCCTTATTGACACCGGCAGCTCGTCGGACATTATCAGCCTCCGGTGTTTGCAGAGGCTGAAATACAATGTCGGCAACATGCATCCAGTCACACACCCCTTGGTTGGTTTTGGGGGTGGGATGGTCTACCCAGCCGGAGGAATTGACTTACCCATCCGGCTGGGAGAGAAAGGCCAGGGACGGCATATTGTCGTCAGATTCTTGGTCATTGAGGAGTTGACCGCCCACAACATTATCCTTGGCTGGCCAACTCTCAACGAAGCCAAGGCGATGATGGCCTAGTTGGTTCCCTGAACGGGGATCAGAAGACGGCCCGGGAGTGCTACCTCTCAGCCGTTAAAGGCATTGTGGCCTCAGACGGCCAAGAGTGGGAACCAATAGACCTTGACAATGTCAAGGGTGCCAATCCCGCCCCACCAGCCTTTGGAAAGAAAAGAAAAGCGCCTCTGCTAGTGGAGGTGAAGAAAGAGAAAAAATAGCAATCACTGACCGGGGAACGGTCAGACGAGCTTCGTCCCCAATCGGCTGTTGAAAACATTGATCTCGCTCTGGATGACAGCCGTCCAGAGCGTACTGTAAAGGTTGGGACGGTTGCTTATGCTACTCTGGGTGCAAGCTTGCACCTTCTGCTGAAAGAGTTCAAAGTCCTTTTTGCCTTTAAAGTGGAAGAGATGTCAGGCGTCAGCCCGGATCTCGCTGTCCACAAACTCGCCGTGGATCCAAAAAAGAAGCCCATCTGGCAAAAGAAAAGAAACCACGGCGAGGAAAGAAGTCAGGCGGCAGCTGCCGAAGTCAAAAAGCTGCTAGACGCCAGGTTCATTCGGCCTTGTAATTTCCCTAACTGGGTGGCCAATGTGGTCCTTGTTAAGAAACCGAATGGGACCTGGCGGATGTGTGTTGATTACACAGACCTCAACAAGGCGTGTCCAAAGGACAGTTACCCGCTTCCAAAGATCGACAGTCTGGTCGACTCTACAGCCGGTCACGCCTTGATGAGCTTTATGGATGCCTATTCTGGCTTCCATCAAATACCTCCTGGAAGAAAGATCAAGAGAAGACGACCTTCGTCACTGATTTGGGGTTATTTTGTTATACTATGATGCCGTTTGGCTTGAAAAATGCGCCTGCCACTTTCTAACGGGGTATTAATACGGTCTTCATTAATCAAATTGGGAGGAATGTGGAGGCGCACATTGATGACATGATAGTCAACTCCAAGCAACAGGCGAATCACCTTGCTGATCTCCGAGAAACGTTCACCACCCTCAGGCGGCATAAGGTCATGTTAAACCCCAAGAAATGCGTCTTTGGTGTTGAGTCTGGGAAGTTTCTCGGATTCTTGATTGATCAAAGGGGGAATGAGGCTAACCCCGAAAATATACAGGCGGTGATTGACATGAAGTCACCTCGTTCTGTCAAGGAAGTTCAGAGACTCACTGGTTGCCTGGCCGCCTTGGGGAGGTTCCTTAGCCGGTCAGGCGACAAATGCCTTTACTTCTTCGAAGAAGACCAGGTTTGAATGGGGAGACGATGCTGAGACGGCATTCCAGAAGTTAAAAGAACACTTGCTGTTTCGTGGGTTTTTGTCCCTCGGGAGAGTTACAACACTGAAACTGGATTCAACTGAGGATGCCTGTACCTGCAAAGCAAACGGACCGCCGGATGGTCGGTGGTCCGCCTCCGAAGATTAAGTCAGTAAACGTTCGGAGATAAAACGTGCGGAAGTAAAGTTATCTGCTTGGATTCCAAGCTCAGGTAAAGTGCTGTGTATTCCTTGAAAACGACAGCTCTGTGGTAAGTGACAAATTGTCTCGTATTGTGTGTCAAAAATTCTCTCTTGTCATAAATGACATAATGTCCCTATTTATAGGGTCCTTTTGAAAAGTGTGCCTTCCTAGGATCTGGTGACCTAGTAATTAGGTCACGCCGTTTTGCGGCGCCTCGGGATTTGGGCCTTAGAAGGCCGCCATCCCAGGGTCAATGCCTGAGTGACACGTGTCACTGTGCCCAAAGGATTTTGAAGCACTTTTTGTGTGACACGCGTCGCCACCTGAATGGTCCCTGCTGGACCTTCAGTCCACGTAGGACAGAGAAGAGTCCACCCTCCACGTGTCATCATTCCATAGGTCCAAATGGCACCTATACAGAGGACACGTGGCACTTTCTGATTGGGCCACCTGGACGGGTATAAAATACCCAAATCATTTGCCCCTCACAGGGGTCACGTGCATTGCACGTGATTCCTGTGACAGGTGTCAGTATCTGAGTGGTCAGATTCGAAAATTTACTGGAGGGAAAAAATTAGGGTTTTACCCCCCTATAAATAGTAAGGTTTGACCCCCCCCTCTTGGATTCACACCTTGGCGAATTTCTGGAGAATCTTGGACTTTTTAACTTAAAGAATCTCAAAATTCCCTAAGCGTTTTTCAAGCATCCGATACTCGGCTACCAGTTCGACTGTTCTTTAGTCAACCAGGCGTCTTTCTCCCTTCTTCTAAAGGTAACGCCTGTATTTTCTTTTTACTCTTCATTTTTTCTTTGTTTTCGAAAAGATGGCTCCCCAATTGCATGCGGCACGGCGTAGGATAGTGATCAGCCGGTCACCGGGGACGGCTGAATCTAGAACTAGCAGTGCCGAATGCTTGGCCAAAGACCCTGCTTTGCGAACTTCTTCGAATCCGACCGTTTCCGTGTCTGTGCAGGACACTATGGCCAGAATCAAAAGAACAACAAGGCAGTGTAGCTCCGATAGATTTTTCTACCATTCGGATGGGTCGACTGTTTTTTCAGACGGCTCAATAAGAGTGCCTCGAAGTGAGCTGTCGGAACACCCTGACAGCCCTTCCTATCTTCCTCCTACTCCCACTTATTACCATTCGCCCACATCTAGTGGAACTCCCGGTGATGGAATCCTGGGGGAGGCGGATGAAGAATATCAACCCGGGCCTTCCAGACAGGCGCCGGAAGAGAGCCTAGGGGAGGACCCCGCTGGCACCAGTCGGCGGTCCCCTAGCTCTGATGAGAGCTCTGATGGTGAGTCGGCCTCGTCATCTTCTACAGAGAATGCCTCCGTAACTTCAGAGGAGGCTAGATCCAACATAGATTCTGCCAGAGAGTCCCTGAAAGTGGATAGGGGGGAAAGCTGGGCCGAGCCGAGTGCTTCCAGGCGCTTGGAGAGAGCCCCCTACTATCAGCATGTTCCGCCAGGCAGGCGGAGCGCCATGGCATCCGGCCTTGCCAATTTTAGGCGCAAGGTCGTCCTAGGCTATGTCTACACTTTGTCGGTCCCTAACGAGGGCGACACCATAACCTGGCCGAGCCTGGCCAGCTATCAAGACAAAGCATTCGGCTGCTATGAAGCAGCCTTCCAGGCTGGCCTCCGCTTCCCTCTCCATCCGGCCGTGGAGAGGATTTTGGACGGATACCAACTGGGTATCTGGCAACTTGTACCCAACTCCTGGATCAATATTCTGGGGTACGTTGCCGCCTGTGAGATGCTGCAGGTGGAGGCGAGCTTTGAAGCGTTCGCCCACATGCACTATCTGAGCAGGGCGCCTGCTAGGGGCGGTGAAGGCTGGTACACCTTGACCACTTGCAAGGGGTACATGATGGCTGTTGGCAAAGAGAACAAGTGGAAAGACTGGAGGACTAAGTTTTACATAGTCAAGTCTGCCGACAGCCGTCTGAACCAAAAGTATAACAGGTGGAATAAGGATCCACCTCTCCTAGCAGGCAGGAGCGCATTGCCGCCTATTCCCAGGCGGGCAAAGGAGGAGATCATGGACGCGGGGTTGTTTACCGTGTCCGTGTGGACGAATAATGAGGGGGACAAGGAGGTCACCCCTCAATGCTATCTCCCTTTGTACAAGTGGTTTGAAGAAGGGACATTCTTAGCCGCCTGTGGGCTAAGTTCTGAGATGCCGAGAGGTAGTCGGCCGTCTATTTTTTATGCAATTTACTTCTGCTTTTAAGTACTTGTTTAATGATGCTAATCACTTGTTCATTTTTGCAGACAAAGCAATGGAAAAGCTCTCGGCCACAAGGAAGCCGGCTGTATCTGCTGCTCGATACAGGTCGAATGTCTTAAACAGGGCAGAAGTAACCACTCACACCAAAGTGGACGAGCAGAAAACTGACGGCACCTCCAAGGTAGAAAATTGTTATACTTTCATTTCTGACCAATATTAAATTTGCCCGAATGATTTCTAACTTGCGTTTATCTTGTGTTGATGTAGGGTGCGCCTTCCAAATCTCCTTCAAAACCATCCGACCCTAAAATCCAAAAGACTAGGGCGGGTGATGTGAGCGCATCTGGCAAGGGCGGCCGGAAGCACATTGCTCATAGGCCCAAGAAGGGCCCAGACGCCTCTTCTCTCGAAGCTGAAAAGGAGATCAGCAAACCGGATGCCCAGAGGGCATCGAAGGGTGGCTTTAAGCAACCCACCACTGCTGTCGGCTCAGCAGGAGAGAAGAGGAGCATGGGGAGAGAGGAGGAACAGAAGGACGACGGTAAAATCCATTCGCCTCTATTGTTCTTCCATTTAGATGTACTTGAGTTATTTTTTCTAACTTTCTCTCCTTCTCAGTTCCTGTGCAGAGGCCGATTGTAGTCCAGATGGCCAAGTCCATGCTGAGGGCGGTTGATCCTGACGACAAGGCGTCTGTCAGAGGAGTCGGCACCCTTGACTTGGATGGCATCTTGGGGAACCTCTACGAGGTATGAGTCTTAGCTCAAGCAAATTTTTTTATTAAGCATTATTTCTCTTTCCGCCTGGTTTTAACCATTCGGCTCTTTTGCAGGCCATGCTGCGCGTCCAAGGGCTCATGCAACCCCTCAAGGAGAAATCCAAAGAGGAAACAGTCGCTAAAGCTCGGGCCGAGTCCGCCTTGGATCGAGCTCAATTTGATATTGCTCAGAATGAGTATCTGACGCTTGATATGATGTATTCGCAGGCGGAAGCCAATATGCAGGTGAAGAAGGACCTGGACTCGGCCCGCCTGCGCATCACTTCCCTTAAGAAAGAGATTACAACTCTTAAGGAGAAGCTCGAGCCTCTTCAAGATGCCAAAGAAGAGGCCGAGAGAGCCAAGCAGAAGGTGGGCCGCCTGGAGCAGCGCCTCAGCAACCAGGAGCATCAGCTGAAGTCCAAGTTTGAGTCCGTGGCTGATCAAGAGAGAGAGGCTCTTGTTAAGCAAATGATGAGCGATTATGAAGCCATCATGCGGGACACTTGGGCGGCTGTACAGCCGGACTCGGACTATCAGATTTGGAAATCCAAATTTGACGAAGCCAGCAAAGCATTCGACGCTCGCCTTATTGAAGAGGCTGAGAATGCTGAGGCCGAGGAAAGTTTTGGGTCCGACTCTTCTGGGGAGTCGTCCTCTGGTGGCGAGGAGGAGGATCAGGCGGAGGAGCTAGAGAAAAAGGAGGAAGAGCAGCCGAAGGACGACAAGCCGGCTGCCACTGAAGAGGCTCTCCCCTGATCACTTAAGCTTTTATGCTTTTCTGCGGCCGAATGGCCATGTACTTTTCTTTTCCGGCCTGTGTGCCGAGTATTTGTATCTTTACCGACCGAGGGGTCGGGTAATTTGACAATCTTTCTGGCTTTGCCAGATAACAATCTTAACCAATCGTCTGGTGACGATTGGTCTTTTTTAATTTAAATCATTCGGCCATTTGGCTGAAGTTATCCATATTGTTGTTGTCCTTTGCATTTTGAATTTTTCATTGCATGTTTTTGGCTAAGTATTATAACCTGTATACCATGCGAATGTTCTTGCCCCTGGACGGATGTCGAGTGGTTTCGGTTTATTGGATTGATTGACTTAGAAATTTTTGATTCTTAGAAGAGTATGCATGGTTTCTAAGTCAATCAATCACTATGGTGATTGCCCCAAACCACGCGGCAGACGTCCATCCAAAATTGGCAAACATAAGTGTTCATTCGGCCATTGGCTCGAACTAACTCAAATTTCCAACTTAGTTAATTTGCTAAGGGTAAACCTCCGCTTGTTCTGCCCCATAAGCAAAAACAAGCGCCTCCGGCCATAGGCCTCTTTGAGATAAAATGCTAAGTTTGTAACTTAACCAATTTTCTTTAAAAATAATTGTCCGCCTGTCTTGCCCCATAGGCAAGGATCAGGCGTCATCCGGCCAATAGCCTCAATAAGTGCTAAGTAGTTAACTTAACTTGTATATTAATCAAATATTCCGCCTGTTTTGCCCCTGAGCAATAACAGGCGCATCCGGCTTTATGCCTCACTTAGCCTCTACTCATGAAACAGTGACAACTGCGTTAAATAGAAAATTCAGGTCTTTTAGATTTCACTTTCGATTAAAACAAACGACTGCGAATGCTGCCTTAGCATTCGGTAGGGCCGCTTGATATATTCGTAGAGCAATGTGCCACCCAAATGGGAGATGCTTCTCCTCGACGAATTCGCCCAAATGGAAGTCGCCGGTTATCTGACTCATGTTGGAGCAGACGGTCATGCTCATGTTGGAGCAGACTGTGACCATTCGGTCTCTTTTTGTTTATTAACATCCGGCCATGGGCCTCATCATGATTTTATCTGGCCTTAGGCCTCTTTAATGATTAAGTAAATATTCGTCAAGTGTTGGTGTAAACTTGATGAATTTAGTAGGAACGACTATTCTAAAACAATCGGCTCCTTCAGAGGGATTGGGGCGTCTGCTGTTGGGACAGACGCTTTCCAAACATATTGGCCGTCTGTATTTGGTACAGGCGACACTTAAAAAACTTAAATAAAAAGATAAGTTGGGAAATGAAGGCATATTCTCATTAACAATACGTGAGATTTACAAAATTGAGGTCTTTACATTCGTACTTAGAAGTAGTACGTTTTCAAGTTGTCTACATTCCAAGTTCTGGGCAGCTGCCTGCCGTCTGGTTCTTCCAGGCGGTAGGTGCCGTCTCTTACCTCCTCATAAATTCGGTAGGGGCATTCCCAATTTGGGGTTAGCTTTCCCTGTTCATTCGCCCTATCGACTGCCTCCATTTTCCGTAGCACAAAGTCCCCCACTTTGAGAGGACGCTTGTGTACTCTTTTGTTGTAAGCCCGAGTCATTCTCAGACGGTATATCTCATGACGCAAGGCAGCATTGCCCCTGCGCTCTGGAAGTGAGTCCAATGCTAGGCGCATGGCCTCCCAATTTGCCTCTTCATCATACAACATGATTCATAGGGTCGGCTCATAGTGATCAATGGGCAGAACAGCTTCTGCACCATACACCATTAGGAATGGGGTTTCTCCCGTTGCCCCTTTAGCAGTCGTTCTGATGGACCAAAGGACGTGTGGTAATTCATCCGCCCAAAGGCCACCAGCCCGCTCAATTTTCTTTTTAATCCCGTCTGAGATTAACTTGTTGAAGGCTTCGACCTGGCCGTTTGCTTGCGGCCGGCCGACTGATGCGAAGAAGCTTGAGACCCCCTGGTCTCCCTGCCAAGTCTTGAGTTGAGGCGTCTCAAATTGAGGACCATTGTCAAAAACCATAGACATGGGCACCCCGAAGCGAGTGATTATGTTCCTCCAGATAAAGGAAATGACGTCTTTAGTCTTGATGTTTTTGACTGCCTCAGCCTCAACCCACTTGGTAAAGTAATCCACAGCCACCAATATATAGCGCTTGCCGCCTGGTGCAGTTGTATATGGCCCCAGAATGTCCATGCCCCATTTGGCAAAGGGTATTGGGCTGTGGATGGCTGTCAGGTCTGTAGCCGGACGATGGATGAGCTTGCCAAACTTTTGGCACTTGTCACATTTTTTCACCATTTCCATGGCATCCGACTCTAGAGTTGGCCAAAAGTAAAGCCGCCTGGCCTTGGCCGCGAGGGATCTGCCGCCTATATGGGAGGCGCAGAATCCCGAATGCAACTCTTCGAGAACTTCCTTCCCCTTTTCAGGGGTAACACACTTCAACAGGGGTTTCAAAAAGCCAGCCCTGAAGAGCTCTCCTTGTCGCAACTCGAAGTTAGCTGCTCGTTTTTTTAGAACAGCCGCCTCCCGTGGTGAGTAAGGGAGCGTGCCGTCTGCAAGATAGGCCCGGATGCTGTCCATCCAGGTTGAGCTTCGGTCAAGAATTCCAATGGGGTCTTCCTCAGATATACTTCTTTTTTCCATGACCTCCCAGAAGACTGACCGAGGCGTTTCACAAGAGGCGGATGATGCCAACTTGGACAGAGCATCCGCCTGATTGTTTGAAGACCTAGGCACTTGAGTTAGATGAAATTCTTCAAGTTTCCCAACTTCACTCTTGACCGCCTGCAAATATTTTATCATGGCCGGATGAGTGGCCTCGTACGTTCCATTAACTTGGAGTACGACCAGTTGAGAATCGGAGCAGGCGGATATCTTCTTCGCCCCTGCCGCCTTGCAATACCGGATGCCGGCCAGCAGGGCCTCATACTCGGCCTCATTATTAGAGACCTGAAACTTGAACCGTAGTGCGTATTCGTACTTATCTCCTTCAGGAGATTGACAGATAATCCCCGCACCACAGCCATTCACAGTGGAGCTCCCATCCACATACACTTTCCAGACCTGGTCCGAATTGTCCGGAACAACCAGCCTTGTCATTTCGACAATAAAGTCAGCGAATGCTTGTCCCTTTATTGCCTTCCTTGGTTCGTAAGTGATTTCTAATCCTTGCATTTCAATCGCCCATTTGAGCATTCGTCCAGAAGACTCCAAGGTTGTGAGTGGCCGTTTGATCGGTTGGTCAGTATAGACCTCTACCGCATGCGCCAAGAAGTAAGGTTTAAGCTTCTTGATGGCCATGTAAAGGGAAAGGCCGAATTTCTCAACCATGGGGTACCGAAGCTCCGCATTTCTCAAAACATGGCTTATGAAATACACCGGGAGCTGGATGCCGTCTCTTTCAGCTAAGAGGACAGCACTGAGGGCATGATCAGAGACGGCTAAGTACATGAAGAGCTTCTCTTGAGGCAAAGGGCTGACAAGCCTCGGCAAAGAATGCAGATGAGTTTTTAGCCTTTGAAAGGCCGCCTCTGCATCATCCCCCCATTCAAAGTTTGTCTTCTTTTTTATTGCCTGGAAAAGTAGAGACACTTGTCGCCTGAACGGCTGAGGAATCTCCCCAGGGCCGCCAGACAACCTGTTAGTTTTTGCACTTCCTTCACAGTACGGGGCGACTGCATGTCGATTACCGCCTGTATTTTCTCAGGGTTGGCCTCTATTCCTCTTTGGTCAATCAAAAATCCGAGAAACTTCCCAGACTCAACACCAAAGACACACTTTTTTGGGTTAAGCATGACCATCTCTTCCACTTCAAAGGCAAAGATGTCTTTGAATTCCTTGAGCAGCTGGTGAAGGTTTTCACCCAACTTTGCAAAGGCAATCGTCCCCACCTTAACAGTCCGCTCTGGACGGCTATCATCCAGAGGGATATCAATGTGCTCTCTAGTAGGCTGGGGACGAAGATCATCCGACCTTTCCCCGGTCAGTGATTGCTATTGCTTTTCTTTTTTGACCACCACCAGCTGATCAATCTTTCTTTTCTTTCCGGCTGGTGGGGCCGACTGTTCTTCCTCGACATCGTCGAGGTCAATCATTTGCTTGCCCCGGCCGGATGCTGCGGCCGCAGGCTTGACGTCCGAAAGATAACACTCTCGAGCCGTCTTTTGGTCCCCATTAAGGGAACCAACTGTTCCATCATCCTTCTCATACTTGAGTAGCATGAGAGCAGGGATGATGACGGCCTTACACTCATTAAGAGTGGGTCGGCCAAAGATGAGGTTGTAAGCCGTGAGCTCTTCAACCACTAGGAAACGGATGGTCATGTGCCGACCATCTCCCCTGCTTCCCAGGCGGACAGGTAGGTCAATTCGTCCGACTGGGTGCACAAGTCCTCCCCCAAACCCAACTAAGGTGTGGGTGACCTCCATCATGCTATCCGGTTTGTACTTGAGATTGGACAAGCATTTGAGGCTGATGAGGTCAGAGGAACTTCCTGTGTCAATCAGAATTCGGCCAACCAGCTGGTTGGCGACTTTACACTCAATGACAATAGGGTCATCATGCGGCCGACGGACTTTGCCTCTGTCCTGTTCGGTGATGACAACTTTAGGGAAGGTGGATGTGCTAGCTGTATCCCCCTCCTCAACAGAATTGACCATCTTTCTCAGATGGTCCTTGGTACCCCGAATGGTCGGGCCACCACCGGCAAATCCGCCTGCTATGGTATACACCGGTTCTTCATCAGTTTCGGTACTCACAGCAGGCTGGGGAGTCTTTTTCTTGGACTGCCCCGGATTTGCTTTTGAAGTCACTTTGGACTTCACATAGGACTTCAGCTGTCCTTTGTCGGCCAGACGGTCGAGCTCCCGCTTAAGACTAAAGCAGTCGTTCGTGTCATGGCCAACATCCTCATGGAAATGGCAATGCTTGTTCTTGTTCCGATTTTCAGCGGAACCTTTCATAGCAGTCGGCTTTTCAAGAGTTAGCCGATCCTTAATTTCCAAAAGGATGGAGCAGCAGTCCTTGTGGAATTCGTACGTTGGGACGTACGGTTTCCACTCTTTTTTCTTCTTCTGGGCCGGTTGATCAGAGTTATCAATGGCCCAGACTTGCTTTTTCTTTTTGCTCTCTTCTGGCTTAGGAGCTGGCTGAGCAGGCCGACTCTCTTTCTGTCGGTCGGACTTCTTATGGTCCGACTGCTTATTGGAGGAGCAGAGTTCGGTCGCCTGTATGTAGGCTTCCGCCTCTCGCAAGGCTCCTTGCAGGGTAAAGATTTGTTTGCGGACGAGTTCGTACTTAAAAGTAGACCCGTCCTTCAGACCCTTAAAGAAGTCTGTGAAGGCGACCTCATCAGACAGCCCATGAATCTGGATTCGGACCAGATTGAACCGCCTGACGTAGGATCGCAAACCTTCTCTATCTCCCTGCTGTACATTGCCCAAGTCAAGACTTGTCTTTTTGGCAGGGATGTTCATAGAGAAGTTTGATGCAAACAAGAACGCAAGCGTCTTGAAGCTATTTATGCAGCCAGCCGGCAGGTTGCCAAACCACTGCTGGGCTATGCCCTTCAGGGTGGCTGGAAAGCAACGACACCATGCGGCATCATCCAACTCCTGTAAATACATGAGGTGGGTGTATGCTAGCAGGTGGTCTTCTGGGTTGGAGGTCCCGTCATAGGCTCCAACTAGAACGTTTTTAACTTTAGCCGGTTGTACGGCTTCAGTTATTTCCCTGGAGAAAGCAGAGGGTTGATCTCCAAGGTGTTGCAGCCTAAGCTGCCAGTCCATCGGCTGATAGCCGTATGCCGCTTGTCCTCCATAGAGGGTAGGTTGCATGTAAGGTACAACTGGCGCCTGGTACAATGGTTGTGCCATGTACTGGGCGGACTGAATCACATGCGGCCCAGACTGAACCCTTTGGCTGCTTGCTGGGGTCTCATGTACAGACTAGGAACACCTCACAGAGGTATTCCGAAAGCTATCATGATAAGTCGACGTTGAAGCCGACTCTGATTGCTGGGTTCTCCTCTCCTCAATGTATTGCCGAGCGTCAGAGAACGTTTTCTTGCTACCATCCGGTTGTATGTGCCGGATGGGTTTTATTGCGCCCATTTCTAGGAAACGGAGCCGATTAAGGTCAAATTGGGGCCTGGCCTTCTCCTTAGGAGCAGGATGAGGAGTCGGCTGACGGTCCCTGACCGACTTCTGTTTGCCAGCTTGGGCTGGCTTCTTGGCCGACTGCTCCTTTCTAGGAGTAGGCGACTTCTTTGAGGCGAGCTGCTTGATTTCACCCCTGAGGCTGCTCAGGAGTGACAATAGCTCATCCCGAGTGACGGGAGTTGATCCTGCCGCCTGGGAAGGATCAACCGGCCGCCCCGAGGGCTTCTTTGGCTGGCCAGCAGTTTTGCTTGGTCCTGCCTGAACATGGGGACGCTCTCGCCGTTCCTTACTGCGGATGCGTTTAGAGATGAGGGATCCATTTGGATCCACATAGGTTTCGACATCAGCGTCGTCACCTGAGTCATGGTCCGTTTGGACCAGTACATCATTTGGAGGCCGAATGGCCTCCGTATTTGGTACAGGTTCTTGTGAAGCCATTTTAGAGGTACTCTCCCCACAGACGGCGCCAAATGTTTCGGGGGTTTTTGTCCCTCGGGAGAGTTACAACACTGAAACTGGATTCAACTGAGGATGCCTGTACCTGCAAAGCAAACGGACCGCCGGATGGTCGGTGGTCCGCCTCCGAAGATTAAGTCAGTAAACGTTCGGAGATAAAACGTGCGGAAGTAAAGTTATCTGCTTGGATTCCAAGCTCAGGTAAAGTGTTGTGTATTCCTTGAAAACGACAGCTCTGTGGTAAGTGACGTATTGTCTCGTATTGCGTGTCAAAAATTCTCTCTTGTCATAAATGACATAATGTCCCTATTTATAGGGTCCTTTTGAAAAGTGTGCCTTCCTAGGATCTGGTGACCTAGTAATTAGGTCACGCCGTTTTGCGGCGCCTCGGGATTTGGGCCTTAGAAGGCCGCCATCCCAGGGTTAATGCCTGAGTGACACGTGTCACTGTGCCCAAAGGATTTTGAAGCACTTTTTGTGTGACGGAGAAGAGTCCACCCTCCACGTGTCATCATTCCATAGGTCCAAATGGCACCTATACAGAGGACACGTGGCACTTTCTGATTGGGCCACCTGGCCGGGTATAAAATACCCAAATCACTTGCATTCTCTACCTAGGCTGGTCAGTCCTTTGCCTAGGGAGACGTTGTACATGTATTTAGTCGTCTCAGATCATGCTCTTAGTGTCGTTCTCCTTGCTGAGCGAGACGACGTTCAGCTCCCGGTTTACTTCATTAGCCATGTTCTCAAAAATGCTGAACTCCGGTACCCCATGGTTGAAAAATTTTGCCTTGCTTTGTATATGGCATTCAAAAAGCTGAAGCCTTACTTTCTGGCACATCCGGTGGTGATTTACACCGGCCAGCCACTCAAACGGCTAATGTCTACCTTGGAGTCATCCGGGAGAATGTTGAAATGGGCTATTGAAATGCAAAGTCTTGAAATCACTTACGAACTAAGAAAGGCAGTGAAAGGTCTGGCGTTTGCCGACTTCATTGTTAAAATGACCCGTCCGGTGGCTCCGGATAATCTTGATCAGGTTTGGAAAGTGTATATAGACGGGAGCTCTACAAAGAACGGTTGTGGTGCAGGTGTAATCTACGAGTCTCCTAAAGGGGACATATATGAGTATGCACTACGGTTCAAGTTTCAGGCCTCTAATAATGAGGCGGAATATGAAGCCCTGCTAGTCGGTATCCGTATGTGTAAGGCGGCAGGGGCAATGAAAATTGACGTCTACTCTGATTCACTGTTGGTCGTTAGCCAGTATGAGGGAAAATTTGAAGCAACTCATCCGGCTATGATCAAGTATCTTAAGGCGGTCAAAGAGGAGGCTGGGTCACTTGAAGAGTTTCACTTAAGTCAAGTACCCAGGTCGGACAACAACCAGGCAGATGCATTGTTAAAGCTGGCATCTTCCGCCTGCCATGATACGCCTCGGTCAGTCTTCTGGGAAGTTCTTGAAAAAAGAAGCATCTATGAAGATCCCATTGGAATTCTTGACCAAAGCTCTACCTGGATGGATGGCATCCGGGCCTACCTTTCAGACGGTACACTTCCTGATTCGCCACAGGAGGCAGCCATCCTGAAGAAGCGAGCTGCAAGCTTCGAGTTGAGAAACGGAGAACTCTTCAAGGCGGGGTTTCTGAAGCCTCTGTTGAAGTGTGTCACCCCAGAAAAGAGGAAGGAAGTTCTCGAAGACTTGCACTCGGGATTCTGCGCCTCCCACATAGGCGGCAGGTCCCTAGCCGTCAGAGCCAGAAGACATTATTTTTGGCCCACTCTTGAGGCAGACGCCAAGGAGTTGGTGAAGAAATGTGACAAGTGCCAAAAATTTTGCAAACTTATTCACCGTCCGGCTACTGATCTGACGACCATCCACAGCCCAATCCTGTTTGCAAAATGGGGAATGGACATTTTAGGTCCTTACACGCCTGCACCAGGCGGAAAGCGCTACATCTTGGTGGTTGTGGATTATTTCACCAAGTGGGTGGAGGCCGAGGCAGTTAAGAACATCAAGACCTCAGACGTGATTTCCTTCATCTGGAAGAACATTATCACCCGGTATGGGGTACCTATGTCTATGGTGTTCGATAATGGTCCTCAGTTTGAGACGCCTCAGCTCAAAACTTGGTTGGGAGATCAAGGGATCTCAAGCTATTTTGCATCAGTCGGCCGACCCCAAGCAAACGGCCAAGTTGAAGCCTTCAACAAACTGATCTCAGACGGCATTAAGAAGAAAATTGAAAGAGCCGGTGGCTTGTGGGCAGAAGAGTTAATCCATGTCCTATGGGCCATCCGGACAACAGAAAAGGGGGCAACCGGTGAAACCCCATTTCTCATGGTTTATGGTGCTGAAGCCGTCTTGCCCATTGAACATTACGAGCCGACTCTCAGAGTCATGCTATATAATGAAGAGGCAAACTGGGAAGCAATGCGCCTGGCATTGGATTCACTCCCAGATCGCAGGGGCAATGCCGCCTTGCGTCATGAGATTTACCGTCTGAGAATGACCAGAGCTTACAACAAGAAAGTACACAAGCGTCCCTTAAAAGTTCACGACTTAGTGTTACGGAAAATGGAGGCAACCGGTAGGGCCAATGAGCTGGGAAAGCTAACTCCAAATTGGGAAGGCCCCTACCGGATCTATGAAGAAGTAAGAGACGACACCTACCGCCTGGAAACTCCAGACGGCAGGCGCCTACCTAGAACTTGGAATGTAGACAATTTGAAAAAGTACTACTTCTGAGATTTGTAATGTTTGTAATCAAGAAGTACATTAATGAGAAATTGCATTTTGTTTTCAATTTTGTTTGTGTTTTGTACGCCGCCTTAAGCATTGCTCAGACGGTCATTTGTTAAACCTTCTGAGTATAGGACTTGAAAGCGAAATTAACGTCTGTATGACGAGAGGCCAATGGCCAGATAATTAAGCTAAGCACAAAACCGCTTAGTGGCTATACAGCCGGTCTCAACCTAGACCATAGGCCAATGGGCGGATGGCTGCTTTTTCACAAATTCGTCTGTCCCAACATGGACAAAGGCGTCCGGCGACACCCCTCCGGGTGCGATCGTCGTAGAGAGGAGCCAACCTGCTTACTCTACGTACCAATGCAGACGGCCACAATTGGGTGGCCGAATCGGCCCATCCATAGTCGTCTAACCTAAACAGTCTAAGGAACGACCAAGTCTCGGAACCCGGATGTCCTGCGACATCAGTCGGTGACCGACTGAAGTTCTTACTTACCATTTTTATTTTTCGTTTTTAAGTAGCACTAATTCTCCCGTTTGGGGCAAAAGATCCCCACCTAAATTTCCGTACTCTTTATTCCCTTTCAAGTTACTAACTTGATCGTCGGAGGCGGAGCTCCAACCACCCGGAGTCTCCGTTATTTTGCAGGTACAACTCAGCCGGATCTTACTTCGTGACGTAACTCTCCCGAGGGACAAAAACACCCAAAACATTTGGCGCCGTCTGTGGGGAGAGTACCTCGAAGATGGTTCAAGAGTCTGTACCACCCCCTAACCGTCTGGGCGATGACCCAGAAGTCTTTACCAACCAGGAGGATGAAGCATCCTCCGGTCGAAGCCTTTATAGCCGATCTATGGCTCTCTCATAACCAAGCGCATCCGGCCCAGAGACACTCTGGAGCAGGGTGCCTCCCAGGCGGGTACAAGTCGACCCCCTGGGCAGCCGGAAGGGGAAACCCATACGGCCGCTGGATCAGCACCTGTCACCCGAGACGAACTCATGAGATTCATGACTAGTTTCAAGGGTGAAATTAAAGAGCTGATCACCCAGAGCCGGGCTGGCCCAAGTAGAGGTCAGTCGGCCAAGAAGACTCCTTTGGAAAAGGGGAAGTCAGTTAAAGAACGACAACCCACTCCTCATCCAAAGGAGAAGGCAGCCGGGACCATTGATTGGTAAAAAATTCTTCTTCCTAAGAGGAATACCAACAACACCCGCCGGACTCAGCAGCCGGTGGGAAGTAAAAAATCAACTCTTGATGCCCGGGAGATTATCAACCGGAAGAGAAATCAACAGTTGTCTGAATCGGCTTCTACGTCGAATTTTCCAGACATCTTTAACAATACTTCTGCGGGGAATGCACCTTCCTTGCATGAGAGTCAGAAAGGCGGTAATACCGTCCACTCTGGCCCTCAGATGATCGGGGCTGCACCATATGTACCTTCTCAGGTCTACGGTCAGTACCCACCTTACTATATGCAGCCGGCTCTCTTCGGAGGTCAGGCGACATACCACAATGTCCAGCCACTGGACTGGCAGCTTTGTATGCTCTGCCTGGGTGAACAACCTTCTGCGTTCACCTAGGAGATAACCAAGGCGGCCTAGCCGGCCAAGGTTAAGAATGTATTGGTTGGTACCTATGATGGTACCACCAATCCGGAAGATCACCTCATGGCTTACACTAACCTCATGTACTTGCAAGGGTTGGATGATGCCACTTGGTGTCGTTGCTTCCCGGCTACATTGAAGGGCATTGCCAAACAATGGTTTGGCAATTTGCCAGCCGGGTCCATCGATAGTTTTAGGAAGCTTGCCTTCCTATTTGCTTCCAACTTCTCAATGAACATCCCTGCTAAGAAAACAAGCTTGGACTTGAGCACCATTAAGCAGGGGGAGAGAGAAGGGTTGCGCTCCTATGTCAGGCGGTTCAATCTGATTAGAATTCAGATTCAAGGACTGTCTGATGAGGTAGCTTTTACAGACTTTTTCAAAGGTCTGAGAGACGGGTCGACTTTTAAGTTCGACCTAGTAAAAAAAGGGGCTTTCATTCTAGAAGCGGCCCTGAGGGAGGCGGAAAGTAACTTGATATTCTGATATACTCTAAAAATTTGCATGATCATCTAAATCATCTAACAAGTGTGTTTGAAGTGTTAAGAGAGAAGAAACTCTATGCTAAGCTTGAAAAATGCTACTTCTTAGTGCCTAGTGTTACTTTTCTTGGTTATGTTGTATCAAAAGATGGAGTTTCAGTTGATCATTCAAAAGTAGAGGCTATTTAATCTTGGCCTATTCCTACTAATATGAGTGAAGTAAGGTCTTTTCATGGTTTAGCTTCGTTCTATAGAAGATTTGTCAAGAATTTCTCAAGTATTGTGGCGCCTATGACCGAATGTTTGAAGAAGGACAAGGGTAAATTCGAATGGACTAAAGAAGCTCAAAGTGCGTTTGAGTTGGTTAAAAAGAAGCTATGTGAAGCACCTATACTTGCGTTACCAGATTTCTCAAGTCCTTTTGAAGTTGAAACCGATGCTAGTGGAGTTGGAATTGGAGCAGTTTTACTCCAAAAGAAGAGGCCTATTGCATATTTCAGTGAGAAATTGGGAGGAGCTCGATTGAACTATTCTACTTATGATAAAGAGTTCTATGCCATTGTTAGAGCTTTAGATCATTGGAGTCATTATCTCCGACCTAATCACTTTGTGTTGCATTCTGATCATGAAGCATTGAAGTACATACATGGACAACAAAAGCTCAATCCTAGACATGCTACGTGGGTTGAATTTTTACAATCATTTAATTTTTCTTCAAGGTACAAAGAAGGGAAATCGAATGTTGTGGCTGATGCATTATCTAGAAGATACACTTTGATTGGAATTCTAAATAGCAAGCTACTTGGTTTTGAATTGATCAAAGAATACTATAAAAGTGATGATGATTTTGCTACATTGATTGAAGAGTGTTCTAAAGGAGCCGTGGGTTCTTATTTGCTGCAAGATGGTTTTCTTTTCAAAGGAAATCGACTTTGTCTTCCTAAGTGTTCTATTAGAGAGCTAGTTGTTAGAGAAGCTCATGGGGGAGGAATTGCTGGTCACTTTGGCATTACAAAGACCTTGAGTATGTTACAAGAACACTT
Source organism: Chenopodium album (assembly GCF_948465745.1). Classification (NCBI taxonomy): domain Eukaryota; kingdom Viridiplantae; phylum Streptophyta; class Magnoliopsida; order Caryophyllales; family Amaranthaceae; genus Chenopodium; species Chenopodium album. Next base: position 37,808,057 of record NC_137841.1, on the reverse strand, counting down.
CTATTGGCCTAAGCTGCTCACGGATGTGCAACTAGTTATTTCTAGGTGTGCAACTTGTCAAAAAGCGAAGGCTACTTTTCATCAAGGCTTGTATACTCCTTTACCTGTTCCAGATTCACCTTAGGAAGATATTTCTATGGATTTTATTGTGGGATTGCCGAGAACACAACGGGGGAAAGACTCTATTATGGTTGTTGTGGATAGGTTTTCTAAGATGGCTCACTTTGTTCCTTGTCACAAAGTGGATGATGCTATGAAAGTGGCGGAATTATACTTCAAAGAGATTGTTAGATTGCATGGAATTCCGAAAACTATTGTGAGTGATCGAGATACAAAGTTCATGAGTTTCTTTTGGAAGTCTCTATGGAAGCTTGTGGGAACTAAATTGCTCTTTAGTACATCTTACCATCCACAAACTGATGGACAAACCGAGGTTACTAATCGTACTCTTGGTGCGCTTTTGCGTGGGTTAGTGAGTAAGACACAAAAGGATTGGGACATCAAGTTAGCTCATGTGGAGTTTGCTTATAATAGATCACCTACATATGCTACCAAACATAGTCCTTTTGAGGTAGTTTATGGAGTCAATCCGAAACTTCCAATTGATCTTGTTCCATTGCCTAAGGGTGAATTAATTCACAAAGATGTCGAGTCTAAGTTGAAGAGTATGCTGAAATTACATGCTCAAGTTCGAACAAGAATAGAGAAAGTAAATGACATGTACAAAGCTACAGCAAACAAGCATAGAAGGCAACAAAGTTACAATGTTGGAGACTTGGTATGGTTACATTTGAGAAAGGAAAGATTTCCAGGAAAACGCAAGAATAAGTTGATGCCTAGAAGTGAAGGTCCTGTCAAGATTGTTGAGAAGATCAATGACAATGCTTATGAGTTAGAACTTCCGGGAGAATATGGAGTTAGTGCTACATTCAATGTTGGCGATTTGGCTAAGTATATTCCTGATGATGAACTTCGAGATTTGAGGACAAATTCTTTCGAAGAAGAGGAGGATGATGCAAGTCTAAGCATGGAGAACTTCGAAGATTTGCTTATCATGCATCAAGATAGTTTATCCCTAAACATTGATTCAAGCCAAGCATTGCATGGACACTTTCTTGGATATCAAAGCAAAGCCACGGTTTGCTTAGTGGTTTTTCTTGGAGTCTAGTTCACTTTCTTGAACTTTCTTGAATTTTCTTTACTTAGATTTTTTGCTTACAAGTTTTTACCTTTCACTTGAAAGGGTTTTTCTTGGTTCAAGCATTAGGATCTTTAGTCTTTATTTAGTTCTTTAATTTTTTTTTATTTATTTAGTTGCTTTAAAAATCAGTTAGTTAGCAAAATTGATGCAAGTCTAAGCATGGAGAACTTCGAAGATTTGCTTATCATGCATCAAGATAGCTTGTCCCTAAACATTGATTCAAGCCAAGCATTGCATGGACACTTTCTTGGATATCAAAGCAAAGCCACGGTTTGCTTAGTGACTTTTCTTGGAGTCTAGTTCACTTTCTTGAACTTTCTTGAATTTTCTTTACTTAGATTTTGCTTACAAGTTTTTACCTTTCACTAGATGATGCAAGTCTAAGCATGGAGAACTTCGAAGATTTGCTTATCATGCATCAAGATAGCTTGTCCCTAAACATTGATTCAAGCCAAGCATTGCATGGACACTTTCTTGGATATCAAAGCAAAGCCACGGTTTGCTTAGTGACTTTTCTTGGAGTCTAGTTCACTTTCTTGAACTTTCTTGAATTTTCTTTACTTAGATTTTGCTTACAAGTTTTTACCTTTCACTTGAAAGGGTTTTTCTTGGTTCAAGCATTAGGATCTTTAATCTTTATTTAGTTCTTTAATTTTTATTTATTTATTTAGTTGCTTTAAAAATCAGTTAGTTAGCAAAATAAATCAGCTTGGTGTATGCTTGTGCGCCAAGGTGCTTGCTCTTCAAGCAAGTTAGAATTCTAGTTTAATTAGGATTGAATTAGGGACTTGTCCTAATCTTCCTAGGTAAACTAAGTCTTATAAATAGGGCTGTAAACACACGAATAAACATACATAGAATAATATTCAGATTTATTTCTTAAGTTGCATACTTGAGTTTTGGTTGATTGCGATCAATTGCTGTTTTGCTTGTTTTAGTTAAAACATTCGTTTGGATTGATTAATTAGGTGGATTCTTAATTGATTAATATTAGTTTTTGTTTAATTCTTGGTGGATTTCCTGTATAGAATTAGACTTAAACATATCCCTTGTGTTTTGTTGATTTTCGGATCAATAATTCACATCATCTTTGGTATCAGAGCAGGTTTGCGCAACTTCGGAACAAATTAAACTGGGAACAATTGGATGGGAATTTTTACGTGATTCTTTTTGCATTGAACTCTAACAACGTCCAGCTATCACCATATAAAATTTCATAATTTTTAGTTGAGTAACGCGTTCTACACAGCCTCAAACTTTTGGTGTTTGTGCACTGATTTGCGGTTGGGAGTCCGGTTTTTGTGTTGCCTAGTTTTCCTTCAAGATTCGATCTTTTAATCAAGATTTTTGCATAAACTGACTTGGTTTGTGTAGGAATCATGAGTGACGAGGAGGTTCCACAAGTTCCAAGGGGATTAACCTTAGAACAGGCTCAAAATCTTAGAAGAGACAGGCGAATTGACGAGTTGGCAGCAAGGATGGATGAGATATTAAAAAGGCTTGATACTCTTGCTGGAGATTCTTCAAGGAAAGGGAATTCTAACCCTAATTCTGGTTCAAGTGAGGAAGAACAACCAAGGAGGAACCCAAGGAGGCCACGAAATAATTATTCCTCAAGTGATGAATCACCAAGGCCTAGGAGGAGAGATCGACCAAAGGATGATGATAGGAACCTTAGATTAGATCTTCCCGAATTCAATGGGAGTATGAATGAACCTGAAAAATACCTTGAGTGGATTAGAAGGGCCGAGACACTATTTGATTACAAGGAGTATGATGAAAGGAAAAGATGCAAATTGGCTGAATTGAAACTGACCGGTTATGCTAGTCTTTGGTATGATAATCTAAAGAAGAAGAGGCATAAGGAGGGGCGTGCAAGAATCTCAACTTGGGAACAACTCAAGAAGGACATGAAAAAAAGGTTCGTACCTAGTGATTATATTCAAGATGTTTATCTTAAGATGCAACTTTTTAAACAAAATTCTATGACTGTTGAGAATTATATTGGTGAATTTGAAAAGTTATGCATGCTATGTGGCTTAGAAGAGATTGTTGAGCATAAGATTGCTAGATTTATTTCGGGGTTGAATGATAATATTGCTGAAAAAGTTGAATTGCAACAATATTGGTCCTTTGAGGATGTTTGCAAGGTAGCTTTGAAAGTTGAAAAACAGATAAAGGGGAAGAAAGGGACGTACACTAAGTCCTTTGTAAAGGGTTTCGCTAAACCTTTTGAGAAGAACAGCTTGGAGAAAAGTGGTTCTAGTTCGAACTACAAGGAGACTAAATCAAAATTTGAAGCTCCTAAAAAGCTTGTTGAAGATAGGAAGTGCTTCAAGTGTGGTAGTGTTGGTCACATTGCAACTAATTGTCCATCAAAAAGAGTAATGACTGCTCAAGAGTGGGAACAAGAATAAGCTAAGTGTGAGCAGGGTAGTGACTATGAAGAAAAGAACGAAGAGGAAAACTTTGAAGAAGAGGAGGGGCATATTGACGAAATTAATCCCGAGACTCATGGTCAAAGTTTGGTTCTAAGAAGGGCGCTACACTCTAAAACCGTACCTATGGAAAACAATCAAAGGGAGAAAATCTTTCTTACAAGGTGCAAGGTAGAAGATAGGTTGTGTGACATGATCATAGACACGGGGAGTTGCACTAATGTGTTATCTACTACTTTGGTAGACAAATTGAAGTGGCCAACTACTGAACATCCAAGCCCTTATAAGCTTCATTGGCTTAATAATTCGAGTGATGTTAAGGTAACTAAACAAGCCTTAATCTCCTTTTCAATTGGTAAATTTCATGATAAAGTTTTGTGTGATGTTTGTCCTATGGATGCTTGTCATATACTATTAGGCCGTCCTTGGCAATATGATAGATTTTTGAAGTTTGATGGAAGGACTAATGTGTATGTTGTGAGAAAAGGAGAAAAAGAGAGACCGGTTGCTTTAAAACCTTTGATAAGCAACAAGTCTTTTAATGTTACCTCTAATTCGAAGAATTCTTATTTGATTAGTGAGAGGGAATTAGAAAAAGAAATTTGCAGCAACAATGTGGTATATATACTTGTTTCTAATGAGATTCGAATTGATCAAGATAAACAAGCAAAGAGGCCGTATGAATTGGAATCTGTTTTAGAAGAATTCAAGGATGTCTTTCCTAAGGAATTACCTCTGGGACTACCTCCTATTCGTGGGATAGAGCATCAAATTGACTTGATTCCGGGAGCACCCTTACCTAATAAGGCAGCCTATAGAAGTAATCCGGAAGAAACAAAGGAGATGCAAAGGCAAATTGAAGAGCTTATGACTAGAGGATACGTGAGGGAAAGTATGAGCCCTTGTGCCGTGCCTACTTTACTTGTCCCAAAGAAAGATGGGAGTTGGCGCATATGTATTGATAGTAGGAGTGTGAATAACATCACTATCAAATACCGATTTCCTATTCCAAGATTAGATGATCTACTTGATGAACTACATGGTTCAAAGTTGTTTTCTATGGATTTTATTGTGGGATTGCCGAGAACACAACGGGGGAAAGACTCTATTATGGTTGTTGTGGATAGGTTTTCTAAGATGGCTCATTTTGTTCCTTGTCACAAAGTGGATGATGCTATGAAAGTGGCGGAATTATACTTCAAAGAGATTGTTAGATTGCATGGAATTCCGAAAACTATTGTGAGTGGTCGAGATACAAAGTTCATGAGTTTCTTTTGGAAGTCTCTATGGAAGCTTGTGGGAACTAAATTGCTCTTTAGTACATCTTACCATCCACAAACTGATGGACAAACCGAGGTTACTAATCGTACTCTTGGTGCGCTTTTGCGTGGGTTAGTGAGTAAGACACAAAAGGATTGGGACATCAAGTTAGCTCATGCGGAGTTTGCTTATAATAGATCACCTACATATGCTACCAAACATAGTCCTTTTGAGGTAGTTTATGGAGTCAATCCGAAACTTCCAATTGATCTTGTTCCATTGCCTAAGGGTGAGTTAATTCACAAAGATGCCGAGTCTTAGTTAAAGAGTATGCTGAAATTACATGCTCAAGTTCGAACAAGAATAGAGAAAGTAAATGACATGTACAAAGCTAGAGCAAACAAGCATAGACGACAACAAAGTTACAATGTTGGAGACTTGGTATGGTTACATTTGAGAAAGGAAAGATTTCCAGGAAAACGCAAGAATAAGTTGATGCCTAGAAGTGAAGGTCCTTTCAAGATTATTGAGAAGATCAATGACAATGCTTATAAGTTAGAACTTCCGGGAGAATATGGAGTTAGTGCTACATTCAATGTTGGCGATTTGGCTAAGTATATTCCTGATGAAGAACTTCGAGATTTGAGGACAAATTCTTTCGAAGAAGAGGAGGATGATGCAAGTCTAAGCATGGAGAACTTCGAAGATTTGCTTATCATGCATCAAGATAGCTTGTCCCTAAACATTGATTCAAGCCAAGCATTGCATGGACACTTTCTTGGATATCAAAGCAAAGCCACGGTTTGCTTAGTGACTTTTCTTGGAGTCTAGTTCACTTTCTTGAACTTTCTTGAATTTTCTTTACTTAGATTTTGCTTACAAGTTTTTACCTTTCACTTGAAAGGGTTTTTCTTGGTTCAAGCATTAGGATCTTTAATCTTTATTTAGTTCTTTAATTTTTATTTATTTATTTAGTTGCTTTAAAAATCAGTTAGTTAGCAAAATAAATCAGCTTGGTGTATGCTTGTGCGCCAAGGTGCTTGCTCTTCAAGCAAGTTAGAATTCTAGTTTAATTAGGATTGAATTAGGGACTTGTCCTAATCTTCCTAGGTAAACTAAGTCTTATAAATAGGGCTGTAAACACACGAATAAACATACATAGATTAATATTCAGATTTATTTCTTAAGTTGCATACTTGAGTTTTGGTTGATTGCGATCAATTGCTGTTTTGCTTGTTTTAGTTAAAACATTCGTTTGGATTGATTAATTAGGTGGATTCTTAATTGATTAATCTTAGTTTTTGTTTAATTCTTGGTGGATTTCCTGTATAGAATTAGACTTAAACATATCCCTTGTGTTTTGTTGATTTTCGGATCAATAATTCACATCAAAAATAAATCAGTTTAGGCGTGTGCTTGTTCTCCAAGGAGTTTGGTGTATGCTTGTGCGCCAAGGTGCTTGCTTTTCAAGCAAGTTAGAATTCTAGTTTAATTAGGATTGAATTAGGAACTTGTCCTAATCTTCCTAGGTAAACTAAGTCTATAAATAGGGCTGTAAAACACACGAATTATGGAGAGATTAATATACATTGTTTTAAGTTTAAACACTTAAGTTTTGTTGATTGTGATCAATTGCTGTTTTGCTTGTTTTAGATAAAACATTCGTTTGGATTGATTAATTAGGTGGATTCTTAATTAATTAATCTTAGTTTTTGTTTAATTCTTGGTGGATTTCCTGTATAGAATTAGACTTAAACATATCCCTTGTGTTTTGTTGATTTTCGGATCAATAATTCACATCAGTGATGAAAGACGCCAACATGTCACGAACTTCATTAAGCTCCTTGATTGTCAACGGACCATCCTTTTGGACCTTGCAAAACTTGAAATACAAAAACATTATTTTAAAAATAATTAATTAGGCAAACAATATGTATTTTATCAAATATTACCTATATGACTTCTATATAGCCCATTTACTACATTACTTATCAAATCAACTATTTCTTTCTCATAACATGTCAATATTGGATATTTGTATGTGTGTAAGCCCTAAAATTGTATAGGAGAGCATTTTGTTAAGGTTTATGACGCTTTTTACCCAAAATGGCCCGAATATAGCCTATATGACCTTACTTTGCCCATTTCCTACATTTCTTATTAAATGAACTTTATTTATCTCATAACATGTCAATATTATCTAGTTATAGGTGTATAAGGAAAGAAATCACATCAAAAGAGCATATTAACACAAAATGGCCCTAATATGGCCCATATGATTTCTATTCAGCCCATTTTCTACCTTTTTTGTGAAATAGCCTTTTTGTTTCTCATAACATGTCATTGTTGGATAATATTAGGTGTCTAAGGCTAAAAATCACATCAATATAGCATTTCAAGAAGTTTAACAACGCATTTTACTCAACATGGCCCAAATAGGGCTTATATGACTTCTATGTAGCCCATTTTCTACATTACTTATCAAATGAACTATTTCTTTCTCATAACATGTCAATGTTGGGTAGTTGTATGTGTGTAAGCCCTAAAATTGTATAGGAGAGCATTTTATTAAGGTTTATGACGCTTTTTACTCAAAATGGCCCGAATATGGCCTATATGACCTTACTTTGCCCATTTCCTACATTTCTTATTAAATGAACTTTATTTATCTCATAACATGTCAATATTATCTAGTTATATGTGTATAAGGAAAGAAATCACATCAAAAGAGCATATTAACACAAAATGGCCCTAACATGGCCCATATGACTTCTATTCAGCCCATTTTCTACCTTTCTTGTGAAATAGCTTTTTTGTTTCTCATAACATGCCATTGTTGGGTAATATTAGGTGTCTAATGCGTGAAATCACATCAATATAGCATTTCAAGAAGTTTTAGGACTTACCTCATCAAGCTGTTGAGTGTCCGTACAATGAGTCACAATGTCAAGCATGAATCTCATCACATACAAAGCACAATCAAGTCCATTCTCTTGTTGAGCACACTAGCATATGACAAACAAATCACATCAGTGAAACATGCAAAGGAAATGAGCAAATATTTACTACCATAGATTTTCAAGATAATCACAATAATATCATGTAAATTACCAACGGTGTCTTCCATGTTGGACCCTTTGGAGCACGACAATGTAGCTTCTTCATAACACTGTAGTATAAAAAAGTACATTCAAATTTGATTAGTCGTATGATTACTAAATTAGTTATTATTAGCAATAATCATCACTATAGGTTGCTATATATATTTACTTTTGCAATATAGACTTCACGAGCCACTTCTCCGATGATCGAGCTGAATCAAGGTGATAAATTGTGTTAGTGGAATTACAAATCACCATGAGGCTCCAATGCTCCCTACATAAGTTCACAATAGACAAGGTAATTAATATTTAGGAGTCAACATATAATGAGGCCAAATCGATTGAATTTGACATGGTTAGACTTACTCTCTATAACATGGGGCGAATATGAACTTGTCTCCCGCACGCGCTGATTCCCTTATACTCTGTTCAACATAGTACAACACGTCATGGGGGTTGCCTATGATTTTAGTAATGGATAACTACTCGGGGCATAACCACCAAACTTTACAAGGAGAATCAGCGTCAGTTAAGTGCTCTTGTAGTGCTCTGCGTGCATGAACATTGAATAATTTATCAGATGTAGGATAATCACCATCAATTTGAATAATTTGAAAAAAGTATAGATTATGTGGGCGTTGAAGTACCTCATGAATGTTTGAATGAGGGAAATGTTAAGCTTTGCACCACGTAGAAATTCCTTCACATCTTCTTTGCTGATCCATGCAATTGCATCCTCATCATAGTGGAACATTGCCTTAGGAAGTGCAACTTCTATGGGATTGATGAGTGACATTTATGTCGCTCCTAGGATAGTGTTTATGCCTTGTTTTAGCTTGTCTTAGGGTGTTTTGTAGTTGTTTTGTTCAAATAATGCGTGCATGCATGTCTCGATGTGTTTTTAATGAAATCGCGTATATTCCTTAATGCTTGCTTTCATTGCGTGTTTGCACCGTTCCCTTTACCTTATTGCTTCCCTTGGTGTTTGTGCTTAGGTATTTAAAGTCTTGGATTGCAAAGAAGAAGCCAAGGAAGCATGAGAGAAGAATCGAAGAAAGGCCAGAGTGTGCGGGCGCGCAGCCCTGTGAGAACCCGCGCAAAACTGGCAAAATAGCAGAAGCAAGGCAGAAAGTTTTGCGCGGCCTGTGCGCGACATGTGCGCGGGCGCACACCGACACTGCGCGGGCGCACACACCAAAGCACAAGCCGCGCAACCCTCAAATGCGCGGGCGCACAGATGCCTTGCGCGGGCGCGCAGCTGCCTTGCGCGGGCGCGCAGCTTCCTCGCGCGGGCGCGCAGCGAGTCCTGTTCAGCGTTTTGCGCGATTCTTTATATATTGCGGGGCTTGTTTTGCACAAAGGACGTCTTCATTCTTTTAGACCTTTCTCCCTAGTTTTAGGAGAGCTTCTCTCTCTAGGTTTAGTTTAGGATTAGTGTAGTTTAGAGAGAGAAAGTGAGGGGCTTCACCATTGTTGATTGTAGCTTGGATCTTGAAGAAGAAGATTGATCATCTTGTTTGTAGACTTCCATCTTCAATCAATGAGAATCTCTAACTCTCTCTCCTCTATTTTTATTTGCTTTCTTTTGATTATTGTTTTTGTTGTTGGTATTGCTTATTAATCATGTTGATTCTTGATTATTTGTTGATTAATCTAGTTGTTATCATGATTAGTGAGTAATTCCCCCATTAAGGGGATGGTGGTGGTGTAGTTGAATCTTGAGCATGTTCTAGGGTTTAGAATTGATTTATTTGTGATTAAAGTCTTTATATGCTTGATGTTCTTCAATCTACTTGCAAAATGCATGTTGTTAGTTGATTGGGAGTGAATCTTTGCTAACATGAAACGGAAGTTGACTTAGTTAAGTTCATTTATATCGATTGTTATTTGATAGTACCTCCTAGTATATGGTTCTAATGTGGAAACATAGAGGCTATGTTAGGAGAAGCCGATTAGCCCCGGAAGGCGGCTAGATTGGACCTTACTTCGATATTCGAGCATGTTTAGTTCATAATTAATTCAACTCCTATGCCTTTGTTTATGTTCAAGTGAATGCTACTCCTAAACCATTTCCCTTAATGTTTTATTTCTTGTTTTAGCATATTTAGACTTTAGTTATTTTTCTCCTATCCCGGACTAGCTTAATTGTCGATAACATTTGGTGGTGTTTAACCGTTCTCTGTGGTTCGACCCCTATGCTTGCCTTATACTCGTATTAGGTTTGTTTAGGTTGTATAAATTGTATTTGATCTAGGTGTAGTCGTTTGACGACGCGATTATTCCCTCGTCAAATTGGCGCCGTTGCCGGGGAACGGCTTCCATTACCGTTGTGTTATCTTATTGAGACTAGTCCATTGTGTATAATTTTCTTTTGGTTTGCTTCTCTTCTTGTTTTTGTTTTTGTTTGTGTTTATTCTTGAGCTTTCTTGTTTGGTTGCTTGTTGTTTGTCTTCATTGAGTCATGGATCAATTTGTCCAAAATGAGATGTCTTGCTCCTCTTTGCCTCAATTTGAATATGAACCCTTTTGGGTCTACTTTAATAGGTTTGAAGACTTCTCTAATTTCCATGGTTGTTCCTTATGGGAGGCTTGTGAAGTTATTTATTGGGGTTTGAATGAGTATACTCGAGGGGTGATTGAAAACATGTGTAATGGTCAATTTCGAGCCAAATCTTTGGATGAGGCTTGGGATTTCTATATGTGGTTTGCCAAGGATGGTTATGAGCAAGAGAATGATGCTAATTCTTGCGATTTTTCTAGCTCTTGCATGCACTCTAATGATGAATCCTATGCTCCCCATGATGCAAATCCCTCCCCCTTGTGTGCTATTTATGATGAGATGCATCCTAATGTTGATAATGTTCATGCTCTTTCCCAATGTTTTTTAAATGCGTGCATGGATGTTGATGATGCTCCCCATACCCCTAATCCTCACTTGCATGATCTTCCCTTTACCTCTTCCTTTTCCAACATGATTCCAAATGAGTTTTCCCATGTATCTAGTGAACATTTTCGTGAGGGTAATTCAATGGGACATAGAGAGGAAGGAGAGTTGTTGGAGAAGCTTAACGAGATGATGGAGAAGGTTAATGAGATGAGGGAAAAGAAAGAAGAATATAACAAGGAGATGAAAGCTAGGCTAGAGGCACTTGAGAGCCAAATTTCCCACCTAGCTCAATCCCAAACAAATGTCCTTCCTTCTTCTTCCCCCTCCCATATGGTTGAACCTAATTGGGCTTTTGAGTGCATGGTTGAGGATGATTATGATGATGATGTTGAAAGCGATAGAGGGTGTATGGAAGATACTTCATTTGATGAAATTTTGAAAACCACCCCCTTTATCCAACTTGAACCTCAACACTCTTTGCAACCCATTGAAGATCCCATTTTGGTGGACCTAGAAACTAATTTGAGGTTGTTAAGAGAAAAGATGGGTTGTGGTGATGATGGGATACTCATGTTTGATCATATTAAGTTGGGAAATGTTGAGAATGAAAACCATGCTCTTGTTGAGAGTGAAGAATCCCAATTGGTGGTTGAGGACATTTCCAAACTCTTTGAGGGTAGTGAAGATGTGTTAGAAGGGAATTCTTTGGAGGAAAAGGCTTGTGTTTCAATGCAAGGTGGTGTGATTGAAGTTGTGAGTGAGGTACCCATTCCAATTCTTTCAATCCCCACCCCCTTTTTAAGAAAGCTTACCAACCTTCCTTCTTGCCCTATCTCACTTCCATATATCCTCAAAGTTCCACCGATTGAGGGGCCCCTAATCTCTTTAGCTCCCCATTACCCTTCTTTTGGACTCAATGACGGAGTTTTACCTTCCAAAGAGCAACAAAATGAGTTTGTTCCTCCCTTTTCTCTTCCTAGTTCTAGTTTTGATTTTTCCAAGTCTTATTTTATTGATTTTTCTTTTGATTCTTTTACTTTTTCTTTTCCCCCTTCTCTCAAACATAAAGTCTCCTTGTACTTTATGTTTGCTTGTCATATGAGCATCGCGTATGCTCTATTTCTTGATATGTTTGCCGGTGCATATGACAAGCTTTTGCGTTCTTTGTCGGGTTATTTACTAGATTGGTCATGCTTGGACGTTAAGCAAGCCTTTGCGGGAAGTAACCCGTGTTTTATTGCTTTCATTTTCTTTTCTTTTTAGAATAGATTTTCTCTCATGGAAATGTTTGTGCGCCTTTTGCTAGGTACATGACTTGGTATACTTTGGTGCATTGATTTGGATCATGAATCAAAGAAGATTGGCACCGCAATTGCTAGCACATGGAGGGCGAGATTCGATACTAGAGGAATTTAGTCTTGAAAGGTTTATTTGGGTCATTTGCGGGTATTTACACCCACCTAATATCCGGTAACATCTTTCCTTGCTCTTTCTCTAATGGTTGATGCCTTGTTGGACATGTGTTGGTTTGTGGTTTTATCTCTTCCTTTTCCCCTCCCATGGATTATTTGGTCAATGTTTGAGTATGTTGCCTCATTCAAGCTTGGGGGAGGGTATTCTATCATGTTTGGTGGGATGTTGATTCATATATGTCATGCATTGAGTATATACATTTCCATGTTTTTCATGCTTTTGGAAAATCCAAAAGAATTTTTTTTTTTGTTTACTTCAAGGCAAGTTTAGCAAAATGTGTTTTGTTTGTTCTTAATTGGACATTATATCTTTTGGATTTGTTTACTCTTGAATGCCTTTCTTCCTAAGTGGTTAATGTGTGCACGGTTTGAGAGTGTCATTGGTTGACTCTAGGATATTACATGCTAAGGTAGCCGGGTTAAGAACTTTTAGGGCGCCATGAAGCCCTAGTTCGCGGGTATGTGGTAAGATGGTGTTGCTCTCTATAGTGGATTTGGCACCCTTGGTTGGCATTTGCTTAGTTATAATCCCGTGTGAGGTAACATTGTTCTAGCCTTCATCACTTTGTTGTGTGGCACATTTGGATCCTTAGCTATGCATGTCTTGATCCTTGTTTTGACTTATAGCTCCCAAGATCGTGACCGAAGCACTCTAGGGGAGGAAAAGGGCACTTCTTTCTCATTTTTCTTTATCTTCTTTTTATTTTGTTACAAATTTGATTTTCTACTTTGCATAAACCTACTTGCTAACCAATTTGAGCCTTATGTTTCCCGCTCTTGTTTAAACCACATTACAAACCTAATGGCCTATGTTTACCAACCTTTTAGTTAGTGAAGCATTGGCATGTGAGGTTTGAGTTTTGAGTTGTTGATCATAGACAAGATGCACTTTGAGATTTGGTTAGAGTTGAGATTGTAAAGAAATATGCAAATTTATGAAAATCAAATGAAGTTTCAAGAAAAAGCCGTCCATGATTTAAAAAAAAAAAAAAGGCAAGGACAATGAATAAAGTTTTAAAAAAAGAAAAAAAAAGTGAAAAAAAAAACAAAAACAACAAAAATATTTTAGTTGGTTTCATTTTCTTCCTTAGTTTAAGCATTGAGGACAATGCTTTGTTTAAGCTTGGGGGGGATATTGTGTGTTTGTGTTGAATAAGCTTTGGGGAATGGCATTAGTGGTATATTTGCTTGATATTTAGTGAATTCTTGAGTTATTTTTTTTGAGTGTCGGCCGCACTTTTTGCTTCACTTAGGAAATATCACCAAATTTTAAATTTTTACCCCGCCTTAACCCTTAGCCTTACGTTACAACCAATAAAAAGACCCTTAGACTCTAGTGGGTTAGGTCAAAAGAACGGTGGAGGGAGATAGACTTCAAACCTATGGAAAGAGTATGCATAGTTGAGACGTCGGGATTACCTTCTCAAAGTCTTTCATTTCTTTATCTTTTTCCGGTTCCTTCGTGGAATCTTGAGAAGCTAGCTTAAGGGTTGATTTGAAGCTAGTGGAGAGAACGTGGCCCGATTGGTTGGGGCTAGGGTGGATTGAGTCCTAAGTAGTTCTCTATGCTTAGCATGTGTTATGTTTCAATCAACCATTGACATCTTGGAACGTGCATACATTTGTCCATTTAGAAAGGTTTGCATTCATTAGTACTTGTCCTTATCTCTTGTCCATATATGAGCTTGTGTTTTGTTTTTTTTTCTCTTTATGTTTCTTTTCCTTTTCCTTTTGTTGCCTTGCCTTGGTTTTTCTCAAGAGTTGTGGGTTAAGCTCTTAGGAAACCCTCACGAGACCTCACTCGTCCTCATAGGCGACTTTGGGGTTTTAAGGGCTTGTTGTAGCTAAAAACAACCGTGATTCCTACGTTAGTGAGTTAGTGTACATTCTTTCTCCTTGTTTCTATTTTGTTTCTTTTGCTTCCAATAATTTTCCTCTTGTTCTCTTTTGCTCTAGCTTTGCTCGAGGACGAGCAAAGGTTTAGCTTGGGGGAATTTGATGAGTGACATTTATGTCGCTCCTAGGATAGTGTTTATGCCTTGTTTTAGCTTGTCTTAGGGTGTTTTGTAGTTGTTTTGTTCAAATAATGCGTGCATGCATGTCTCGATGTGTTTTTAATGAAATCGCGTATATTCCTTAATGCTTGCTTTCATTGCGTGTTTGCACCGTTCCCTTTACCTTATTGCTTCCCTTGGTGTTTGTGCTTAGGTATTTAAAGTCTTGGATTGCAAAGAAGAAGCCAAGGAAGCATGAGAGAAGAATCGAAGAAAGGCCAGAGTGTGCGGGCGCGCAGCCCTGTGAGAACCCGCGCAAAACTGGCAAAATAGCAGAAGCAAGGCAGAAAGTTTTGCGCGGCCTGTGCGCGACATGTGCGCGGGCGCACACCGACACTGCGCGGGCGCACACACCAAAGCACAAGCCGCGCAACCCTCAAATGCGCGGGCGCACAGATGCCTTGCGCGGGCGCGCAGCTGCCTTGCGCGGGCGCGCAGCTTCCTCGCGCGGGCGCGCAGCGAGTCCTGTTCAGCGTTTTGCGCGATTCTTTATATATTGCGGGGCTTGTTTTGCACAAAGGACGTCTTCATTCTTTTAGACCTTTCTCCCTAGTTTTAGGAGAGCTTCTCTCTCTAGGTTTAGTTTAGGATTAGTGTAGTTTAGAGAGAGAAAGTGAGGGGCTTCACCATTGTTGATTGTAGCTTGGATCTTGAAGAAGAAGATTGATCATCTTGTTTGTAGACTTCCATCTTCAATCAATGAGAATCTCTAACTCTCTCTCCTCTATTTTTATTTGCTTTCTTTTGATTATTGTTTTTGTTGTTGGTATTGCTTATTAATCATGTTGATTCTTGATTATTTGTTGATTAATCTAGTTGTTATCATGATTAGTGAGTAATTCCCCCATTAAGGGGATGGTGGTGGTGTAGTTGAATCTTGAGCATGTTCTAGGGTTTAGAATTGATTTATTTGTGATTAAAGTCTTTATATGCTTGATGTTCTTCAATCTACTTGCAAAATGCATGTTGTTAGTTGATTGGGAGTGAATCTTTGCTAACATGAAACGGAAGTTGACTTAGTTAAGTTCATTTATATCGATTGTTATTTGATAGTACCTCCTAGTATATGGTTCTAATGTGGAAACATAGAGGCTATGTTAGGAGAAGCCGATTAGCCCCGGAAGGCGGCTAGATTGGACCTTACTTCGATATTCGAGCATGTTTAGTTCATAATTAATTCAACTCCTATGCCTTTGTTTATGTTCAAGTGAATGCTACTCCTAAACCATTTCCCTTAATGTTTTATTTCTTGTTTTAGCATATTTAGACTTTAGTTATTTTTCTCCTATCCCGGACTAGCTTAATTGTCGATAACATTTGGTGGTGTTTAACCGTTCTCTGTGGTTCGACCCCTATGCTTGCCTTATACTCGTATTAGGTTTGTTTAGGTTGTATAAATTGTATTTGATCTAGGTGTAGTCGTTTGACGACGCGATTATTCCCTCGTCAGGGATCGGCCAAATGACAAGCACGGTTGTGAAGAAAGGTCATGTCAGTAGAGAGCGATTGAAGAACAATGTCTTCAACAAGTGGAGTAGGTGGCATGGGTGAACCTTTCGAAGAGTGCAACTTCGACGCTTGTTCACTCTTAGGGGGTGGTACAGACTCTTGAACCATCTTCGAGGTACTCTCCCCACAGACGGCGCCAAATGTTTTAGGTGTTTTTGTCCCTCGGGAGAGTTACGTCACGAAGTCTGATCCGGCCGAGCTGTACCTGCAAAATAACGGAGACTCCGGGTGGTTGGAGCTCCGCCTCCGACGGTCAAGTTAGTAACTTGAAAAGGACTAAAGAGGACGGAAATTAAGATGGGTATCTGCTCGGATTCCAAGCTCAGGTGTTTCTCTGATGTAAGAGAATGCAAGTATAATAAATGGTAAAACGTGTCCTCAAAATGAGGGACATCTCCCTATTTATAGGGTCTTTGGAAATTGTGCCCCTGATTAGGTCACTGAACCCTAATCATTGGTGGGCTGAGCGTTTTGCGGCGTTCTCGGGATTTGGGCCTGAAGGCCTCCATTTTTCCCTTTATTTCTGGAGTGACACGTGTCAAGCAGGGATTGGTCCACTCTGGACCATTCTGAGGCTGACACGTGTCATCCTCTGATTGGGCCACGTGGCAGGGTTAAATTACCCTAAACAGGGCTGATGCTTGGCATCTCTTCCACTTCAATGGCAAAAATGTCTTTGAATTGTTTCAGCAGTTGGTGCAAGCTTGCACCCAACTCAGCAAAAGCAGCCATCCCCACCTTAACAGTTCACTCGGGCCGAATATCGTCCAGAGGAATATCAATGTGCTCTTTAGCTGGCTAGAGACGGAGGTCGTCTGACCGCTCCCCTGTCAGTGATTGCTATTGCTTTTCTTTTTTTGACCACCACCAGCTGATCATGTTTTCTCTTCGTGACGGCTGGTGGGGTCAGATGATCGTCCTTGATATCAGCAAGTTCTATTGGCTCTTCGCCCTGACTGGCTGTGATGCAAGTCTAAGCATGGAGAACTTCGAAGATTTGCTTATCATGCATCAAGATAACTTGTCCCTAAACATTGATTCAAGCCAAGCATTGCATGGACACTTTCTTGGATATCAAAGCAAAGCCACGGTTTGCTTAGTGGCTTTTCTTGGAGTCTAGTTCACTTTCTTGAACTTTCTTGAATTTTCTTTACTTAGATTTTGCTTACAAGTTTTTACCTTTCACTTGAAAGGGTTTTTCTTGGTTCAAGCATTAGGATCTTTAATCTTTATTTAATTCTTTAATTTTTATTTATTTATTTAGTTGCTTTAAAAATCAGTTAGTTAGCAAAATAAATCAGTTTGGTGTATGCTTGTGCGCCAAGGTGCTTGCTCTTCAAGCAAGTTAGAATTCTAGTTTAATTAGGATTGAATTAGGGACTTGTCCTAATCTTCCTAGGTAAACTAAGTCTTATAAATAGGGCTGTAAACACACAAATAAAGATATATAGATTAATATTCAGATTTATTTCTTAAGTTGCATACTTGAGTTTTGGTTGATTGCGATCAATTGCTGTTTTGCTTGTTTTAGTTAAAACATTCGTTTGGATTGATTAATTAGGTGGATTCTTAATTGATTAATCGTAGTTTTTGTTTAATTCTTGGTGGATTTCCTGTATAGAATTAGACTTAAACATATCCCTTGTGTTTTGTTGATTTTCGGATCAATAATTCACATCATCTTTGGTATCAGAGCAGGTTTGCGCAACTTCGGGAAAAATTAAACTGGGAACAATTGGCTGGAAATTTTGCGTGATTTTTTTTGCATTGAACTCTAAAAACGTCCAGCTATCACCATATAAAATTTCATAATTTTTAGTTGAGTAACGCGTTCTACACAGCCTCAAACTTTTGGTGTTTGTGCACTGATCTGCGGATGGGAGTCCGGTTTTTGTGTTGCCTAGTTTTCCTTCAAGGTTCGATCTTTTAATCAAGATTTTTGCATAAACTGACTTGGTTTGTGTAGGAATCATGAGTGACGAAGAGGTCCCACAAGTTCCAAGGGGATTAACCTTAGAACAAGCTCAAAATTTTAGAAGAGATAGGCGAATTGACGAGTTGGCAGCAAGGATGGATGAGATATTAAAAAGGCTTGATACTCGTGCTGGAGATTCTTCAAGGAAAGGGAATTCTGACCCTAATTCTGGTTCAAGTGAGGAAGAACAACCAAGGAGGAACCCAAGGAGGCCACGAAATAATTATTCCTCAAGTGATGAATCACCAAGGCCTAGGAGAAGAGATAGACCAAAGGATGATGATAGGAACCTTAGATTAGATCTTCCCGAATTCAATGGGAGTATGAATGAACCTGAAAAATACCTTGAGTGGATTAGAAGGGCCGAGACACTATTTGATTACAAGGAGTATGATGAAAGGAAAAGATGCAAATTGGCTGAATTGAAACTGACCGGTTATGCTAGTCTTTGGTATGATAATCTAAAGAAGAAGAGGCATAAGGAGGGGCGTGCAAGAATCTCAACTTGGGAACAACTCAAGAAGCACATGAAAAAAAGGTTCGTACCTAGTGATTATATTCAAGATGTTTATCTTAAGATGCAACTTTTTAAACAAAAATCTATGACTGTTGAGAATTATATTGGTGAATTTGAAAAGTTATGCATGCTATGTGGCTTAGAAGAGATTGTTGAGCATAAGATTGCTAGATTTATTTCGGGGTTGAATGATAATATTGCTGAAAAAGTTGAATTGCAACAATATTGGTCCTTTGAGGATGTTTGCAAGGTAGCTTTGAAAGTTGAAAAACAGATAAAGGGGAAGAAAGGGACGTACACTAAGTCCTTTGTAAAGGGTTTCACTAAACCTTTTGAGAAGAACAACTTGGAGAAAAGTGGTTCTAGTTCGAACTACAAGGAGACTAAATCAAAATTTGAAGCTCCTAAAAAGCTTGTTGAAGATAGGAAGTGCTTCAAGTGTGGTAGTGTTGGTCACATTGCAACTAATTGTCCATCAAAAAGAGTAATGACTGCTCAAGAGTGGGAACAAGAACAAGCTAAGTGTGAGCAGGGTAATGACTATGAAGAAAAGAACGAAGAGGAAAACTTTGAAGAAGAGGAGGGGCATGTTGACGAAATTGATCCCGAGACTCATGGTCAAAGTTTGGTTCTAAGAAGGGCGATACACTCTAAAACCGTACCTATGGAAAACAATCAAAGGGAGAAAATCTTTCTTACAAGGTGCAAGGTAGAAGATAGGTTGTGTGACATGATCATAGACACGGGGAGTTGCACTAATGTGGTATCTACTACTTTGGTAGACAAATTGAAGTGGCCAACTATTGAACATCCAAGCCCTTATAAGCTTCATTGGCTTAATAATTCGAGTGATGTTAAGGTAACTAAACAAGCCTTAATCTCCTTTTCAATTGGTAAATTTCATGATAAAGTTTTGTGTGATGTTTGTCCTATGGATGCTTGTCATATACTATTAGGCCGTCCTTGGCAATATGATAGATTTGTGAAGTTTGATGGAAGGACTAATGTGTATGTTGTGAGAAAAGGAGAAAAAGAGAGACCGGTTGCTTTAAAACCTTTAATATGCAACAAGTCTTCTAATGTTACCTCTAATTTGAAGAATTCTTATTTGATTAGTGAGAGGGAATTAGAAAAAGAGATTTGCAGCAACAATGTGGTATATATACTTGTTTCTAATGAGATTCGAATTGATCAAGATAAACAAGCAAAGAGGCCGTATGAATTGGAATCTGTTTTAGAAGAATTCAAGGATGTCTTTCCTAAGGAATTACCTCCGGGACTACCTCCTATTCGTGGGATAGAGCATCAAATTGACTTGATTCCGGGAGCACCCTTACCTAATAAGGCAGCCTATAGAAGTAATCCGGAAGAAACAAAGGAGATGCAAAGGCAAATTGAAGAGCTTATGACTAGAGGATACGTGAGGGAAAGTATGAGCCCTTGTGCCGTGCCTACTTTACTTGTCCCAAAGAAAGATGGGAGTTGGCGCATGTGTATTGATAGTAGGAGTGTGAATAACATCACTATCAAATACCGATTTCCTATTCCAAGATTAGATGATCTACTTGATGAACTACATGGTTCAAAGTTGTTTTCTAAGATTGATCTTATGAGTGGTTATCATCAAATTCGAATGAGAGAAGGAGATGAGTGGAAAACAGCATTCAAGACTAAGTTAGGGTTGTATGAATGGTTGGTGATGCCGTTTGGACTCACTAATGCACCTAGCACTTTCATGAGGTTGATGCATGAGGTACTTAAACCTTTCCTTGGCAAGTTTGTTGTTGTTTATTTAGATGATATTCTGATATACTCTAAAACTTTGCATGATCATCTAAATCATCTAACAAGTGTGTTTGAAGTGTTAAGAGAGAAAAAACTCCATGCTAAGCTTGAAAAATGCTACTTCTTAGTGCCTAATGTTACTTTTCTTGGTTATGTTGTATCAAAAGATGGAGTTTCAGTTGATCATTTGAAAGTAGAGGCTATTAAAACTTGGCCTATTCCTACTAATATGAGTGAAGTAAGGTCTTTTCATGGTCTAGCTTCATTCTATAGAAGATTTGTCAAGAATAAGTTGATGCCTAGAAGTGAAGGTCCTTTCAAGATTATTGAGAAGATCAATGACAATGCTTATAAGTTAGAACTTCCGGGAGAATATGGAGTTAGTGCTACATTCAATGTTGGCGATTTGGCTAAGTATATTCCTGATGAAGAACTTCGAGATTTGAGGACAAATTCTTTCGAAGAAGAGGAGGATGATGCAAGTCTAAGCATGGAGAACTTCGAAGATTTGCTTATCATGCATCAAGATAACTTGTCCCTAAACATTGATTCAAGCCAAGCATTGCATGGACACTTTCTTGGATATCAAAGCAAAGCCACGGTTTGCTTAGTGGCTTTTCTTGGAGTCTAGTTCACTTTCTTGAACTTTCTTGAATTTTCTTTACTTAGATTTTGCTTACAAGTTTTTACCTTTCACTTGAAAGGGTTTTTCTTGGTTCAAGCATTAGGATCTTTAATCTTTATTTAATTCTTTAATTTTTATTTATTTATTTAGTTGCTTTAAAAATCAGTTAGTTAGCAAAATAAATCAGTTTGGTGTATGCTTGTGCGCCAAGGTGCTTGCTCTTCAAGCAAGTTAGAATTCTAGTTTAATTAGGATTGAATTAGGGACTTGTCCTAATCTTCCTAGGTAAACTAAGTCTTATAAATAGGGCTGTAAACACACAAATAAAGATATATAGATTAATATTCAGATTTATTTCTTAAGTTGCATACTTGAGTTTTGGTTGATTGCGATCAATTGTTGTTTTGCTTGTTTTAGTTAAAACATTCGTTTGGATTGATTAATTAGGTGGATTCTTAATTGATTAATCTTAGTTTTTGTTTAATTCTTGGTGGATTTCCTGTATAGAATTAGACTTAAACATATCCCTTGTGTTTTGTTGATTTTCGGATCAATAATTCACATCAGGCTGCAGCTGCTGCAGGCTTGACGTCCGAGAGATATCATCAAGGAGTATTTGCTATTTGTGTAATTGTGTTTCACCTTCATATGATTAAAAAAAGATTTGATAAAATGTATTTAACTTTTATTTGATTCAATTAGCTTTATTTGAATGTCTTTGACATTCCTTTGATTTCACTAGCGTTTTTGAATGCATTTAACTTTTATTTGATTCAAAAAGCTTGTTGCGAATGTGATTGACTTTCATTTGAATCAATTAGCTTCTTAAAGTCATTTAACTTTCAATTGACTCAAAAAGCTTTATTTGATTGGGTTTGACTTTATTTTATTCAAAAAGCTTTGTTTGAATGTGTTCAACTTTCTTTTGATTCAATTAGAACTCACGCGTTCAAATTCTAACTGTCCACAAATGAATTCTAACGAACTAAACTGTTAGAATTTGTTTGTTAGAAACGGGTGAGTTCTAACAAACGAATTCTAATGTGTAAGTTCAATTTAAAACGGAGTTCTAACAAACAAATTCTAACGGTTGAGTTCAATGGTCTAAGTTATACAGACTTCTTCAAGGGTCTGAAGGAGATGAAAAAGTGGCTTATACAGTCTTCTTCAAGGGTCTGAAGAACAGGTCCACTTTCAAGTTCGAACTCGTCCGCAAGAAAATCTTCACATTCCAAGGAACCCTAATGGAGGTGGAAGCTTACATACAAGCGACCGAGCTCTACTCCTCCAATAAGCGGTCGACACATTCAAATACACTAACGAAATCACATGAAAGTCTAAGACATTCAAACATAGCTAATTGAACCAAATGATAGTCAAACACATTCTTAAAAAAGCTTTTAGAATCAAATGAAAGTCAAATGAATCCAATAAACCTAATTATTTCAAATGAAAGTCCACCCTATTCAAACAAGTATTTTTAAATAAAATGAAAGTGAAATGAATTCTACAAAGCTAATTAAATTAAATGAAAGTTAAACACATTCAAACAAAACTTTTTGAATCATATGAAAGTTAAATACATTCAAACAAAGAACTTGAATAAAATGAAAGTCAAACACATTCAAATAAAGATTATTGAATTAAATGAAAGTCAAATGCATTCTAACAAAGCTAATTGAATGAAAAGAAAGTCAAACACATTCAAACAAAGCTAATTAATTCATATGAAAGTTGAACACATTCCAAAAAAGCTTTTTGAATCAAATAAAGTCAAACCCAATCAAATAAAGCATTTTGAGTCAATTGAAAATCAAATGACTTCAAAAAGCTAATTGATTCAAATGAAAGTCAAAAACATTTGCAACAAGCTTTTTGAATCTAATAAAAGTTAAATGCATTCAAAAACGCTAATGAAATCAAATGAATGTCAAAGGCATTCAAACAAAGCTAATTGAATAAATGAAAGTTAAACACATTATAACAAATCTTTTTGAATCATATGAACGTGAAAAACAATCACACAAAGAGCCAATAGACCTTGTTGATATCTTTTAGACATCAAGCCTGCAATAGCTGCAGCCGGTCAGGGCAAAGAGCCAATAGACCTTGATGATATCAAGGACGATCATCCGACCCCACTAGCCGCCACGAAGAGAAAACATGATCAGCTTGTGGCGGTCAAAAAAGAAAAGCAATAGCAATCATTGACTGGGGAGCGGCCAGACGACCTCCGTCTCCAGCCGGCTAGAGAGCACATTGATATTCCTCTGGACAATATTCGGCCAGAATGAATTGTTAAGGTGGGGACGGCTGCTTTTCCTGAGTTTGGTGGAAGCTTGCACAACCTTCTAAAAGAATTCAAAGACATTTGTGCGTTTGAAGTGGAAGAGATGTCAGGCATCAGTCCGAATCTTATTGTCCACAAACTCACCGTGGATCCCAAAAAGAAGCCCATTCGGCAAAAGAAAAGAAACCACGGGAAGGAAAGAATTCAGGCAGCAGCAGCCGAAGTCAAAAACTGTTAGACGCTAGGTTCATTTGGCTTTGTAACTTCCTTGATTGGGTTGCAAATGTTGTGCTTGTAAAGGAGCCGAATGGTACCTGGCGCATGTGCGTGGATTACACTAACTTAAATAGAGCATGCCCGAAGGATATTTATCCCTTCCAAAGATTAACAGCCAGGTCGACTTTACAGCCGGACATGCCGTGATGAGCTTCATGGATTCCTATTCAGGCTTCCATCAGATTTCCTTGTGGAAGAAAGATCAAGAAAAGACGACATTCGTCATTGATCAGGGGTTGTTCTGTTACACTGTGATGCCGTTTGGCTTGAGGAATGCGCCTGCTACTTTCCAACGAATGATTAATAGAGTCTTCATTAATCAGATTGGGAGGAACATATATGCTTATATTAATGACATGATAGTCAAATCCAAGTAGCAGGCGGATAACCTTGCTGACCTCCGAGAAACATTCGCCACTTAAGCGACACAAGGTTATGCTCAATCCACTAAAGTGTGTCTTTGGTGTTAAGTCTGGGAAGTTTCTCATATTCTTGATTGACCAAAGGGGGATAGAGGCAAACCTTGAATAATACAAGCGGTAATCGACATGCAGTCGCCCCGTACTGTGAAGGAAGTCCAAAAACTAATAGGTTGTCCAGCGGCTCTGGGAAGATTTCTCTGTCGGTCAGGCAACAGGTGCCTCTACTTTTTCCAGGCGATCAGAAAGAAGACTAGATTTGAATGGGGGGATGATGCTGAGGCGGCCTTCCAAAAGCTGAAAACTCATCTACACTCTTTGCCAAGGCTGGTCAGCTCTTGGCCTAAAAGAGGCGCTCTATATGTATCTGGCTGTTTCAGATCATGCCCTCAGTGCCGTTTGATTAGCTGAAAGAGACGCGACGTTATCCAGCTCTCGGTCTACTTCATTAGCCACGTTCTTAGAAACGCAAAACTTCGGTACCCCATGGTCGAAAAATTTGGTCTCGCACTTTATATGGCTGTCAAAAAGTTAAAGCCTTACTTCTTAGCACATCCGATTGTGGTCTACACTGACCAACCGATCAAGCAGCCGATGACGACCCTAGAATTCTCTGACCGAATGCTTAAATGGGCTATTAAGTTGCAAGGACTATAAATAACTTTTAAAACAAGCAAGGAAATAAAGGGGCAGGCATTTGCCGACTTATTGTCAAAATGACAAGGCTGGCTGAGCCGGATAACATCAATCAGGTTTGGAAAGTGTATGTGGAAGGGAGTTCCACGATGAACGGTTGTGGTGTAGGCGTAATTTTTCAATCTTCTAAGGGGGACAAATATAAATATGCACTGCGGTTCAAGTTTCAGGCCTCAAATAATGAGGCGGAGAACAAAGCCTTGCTAGTCGGCATCCGAATGTGCAAGGCGGCTGGGGCAATGAAGATTGGCACATGCTCTGACTCCCAATTTGTCGTAAGCCAATACCATGGTGACTATTAGGCCGTCCATCCGGTTATGATCAAATACCTACAGGCGGTAAAAGCTGAAGCTAGGACACTTGAACACTTTCATCTAAGCAAGTGCCCAGATCTGAACACTATCTAGCGGTTGCTCTGTCAAAACTGGCATCATCCGCCTCCTGCGATACGCCTTGGTCAGTCTTCTAGGAAGTTATGGAAAAATGAAGTATATCCGATGAAGAGCCCATTGGAGGACTTGACCGAAGCTCTGTTAGATAGCATCCGAACTTATCTTACAGACGGCACACTCCCTAATTCACCCCAGGAGGCGGTCGTGCTGAAGAAACGGGCTGCAATCTTTGAGATGAGACAAGGAGAGTACTTCAAAGCAGGTTTCTTGAAGCCTCTTTTGAAGTGTGTGACCCTTGAAAATAGGCAGGAAGTTCTTGAAGAATTGCATGCCAGATACTGTGCCTCTCATATAGGCGGTAGATCCTTAGCCGTCAGGGCCCGGCGGCAATACTTCTGGCCTACCTTTGAGGCAGATGCTATGGAGATGGTTAAAAAATGCGACAAGTGTCAAAAATTTGGCAAGCTAATCCATCATCAGGCCACTGACCTGACGACAATTAACAGTCTAGTGCCGTTTGCTAAATGGGGCATGGTCATCCAGGGCCCATACACGACTGCCTCAGGCGGCAAGCGCTACATCCTAGTGGCCGTGGACTACTTTACCAAATGGGTAGAGGCGGAGGTGGTCTAAAACATCAAGACAAAGGACGTAATTTCCTTTATTTGGAAGAATATCATCACCCATTTTGGGGTGCCTATGTCTATGGTTTTTGACAATGATTCTCAGTTTGAAACCCCTCAATTGAAGATTTGGTTGGGAGATCAAGGGATCTCCAATTATTTTGCATCAGTCGGCCAACCCCAAGCAATCTTCCAGGTCGAAGCCTTCAACAAGTTAATCTCAGACGACATAAAAAAGAAAATTGAGAGAGCTGGCGGGCTATGGGCGGATGAATACCACACGTCCTATGGGCCATCAGAATAACAACAAAAGGGGCAACTAGAGAAACCCCATTTCTCACGGTATATGGGGTAGAGGCCGTCTTGCCCATTGAACATTATGAGCTAACTCTTCAGATTATGCTATATGATGAAGAGGCAAACTAGGAGGCTATGCGCCTGGCATTGGACTCACTCCCATAGCCCAGGGGCAATGCCGCCTTGCGCCATGAGATCTACTGCCTGCTAATAACTGGGGCCTACAACAAAAGAGTACACAAGCGCCCTTTGAAAGTTAGGGACTTTGTGCTATGGAAAATGGAGGCAGTCGGTAGGGCGAATGAGCAAGGGAAGCTAATCCCAAATTGGGAGGGTCCCTACCGAATCTACGAAGAAGTAAGAGGCAGCACCTACCTCCTTGAAATGCGTGACGGTAGGAAGCTACCCAAAACTTGGAATGTAGATAACTTAAAGAAGTACTACTTCTTTTTTGACTTGTTAATGAAAATCTACCTTCATTTCCAGACTTGTTTTTATCTACTTTATTTTGGACACCGACAGCAAAGTGTATATGGATCATGCTCACAATTTTGCAGGATGCCACCTGCAAAATGTGCCGACGGATCCTACTTGCATTTTATAGCTCTGACTGTACAATGTGCAGACGGACCAATTTTAATTACTATAGATGCTTTAACAAAGCCTACACAATGTGCAGGCGGACAACGTCAAGATCCTATTAGCTACCTCCAGCACAATGTGCAGACGGCCTTGTATGTTGTATACTTTGTTTAATTTACTTGTCTGCCCCAACATCAAACACCCAAATTTTTAATAAGGGACCCGACTAAACCAAAACTGTCGTCCCAAACTTTATTCTATTTTTAAGCTAAGTCAATAACTTAGCAGCTATTTACTCTTCAAAAGAGGCCAATGGCCGAATATACAATATTTAAACTATCATCTGCTCCAACATGAGTACGACTGTCTGCTCCAACATGAGTCAGACAACTGGCGACGTCCATTCGGGCGAATTCATCGAAGAGAAGCATCTCCCATTTGGGTGGCACATTGTTCTATGAATTAAAACAAGCCCATTCTTCACGCCAGTCGTTTGAAAGGTCATGGTCCAACCGAATACGTTAAAACAACCTATGGACACCACGTGGTCGTGGGGATAGGTTGTTCTTGTGATAAAAACCTGTGGCGGATCTTTCCAATGGCACCGGTTGTTCTTGGGGCCACAAACTTAATTCAAAGCCATATTGTGGAAAGCAGGTCTTTCCAACGATCGGGAGTCCGGGACATGTTGTTCTTAATTAAGTTTGTGGCTTATATAGACTTCTTAAAGGGTCTGAAGGATGGGTCGAAGTGGCTTATACAAACTTCTTCAAGGGTCTAAAGGACGGGTTGACTTTCAAGTTCGAACTCGTCCACAAACAGAGTTCAAGTTCGAACTCCGGACCATTACTTGAACTTAAACGGGTGAGTTCAAGTTTGTTAACCGTTAGAATTCGTTAGAACTCAATCCGTTAGAATTCATTTGCAGACCGTTAGAATTCCTTTGTGAGAACTCCATTTCAAATTGAACTCACCCGTTAGAATTCGTTTGTTAAAACTCTAACGGTTGAGTTCAAGGGTCTAAAGGAAAGTCGACCCGCCTTCAGACCCTTGAAGAAGTCTGTATAAGCCACTTCGACCCGTCCTTCAGACCCTTTAAGAAGTCTGTATAACTTAGACCCCTCTGAACTCACCCGTTCGAATTCTAACGGTCTGCACACAAATTTGAACTCACTCCGACTTGAAACGGAGTTCTAACAAACAAATTCTAACTCCGGACTTGCAATCCGGTGCTGAAACTTGAACTTCCTTTACAGACGAATTCTAACACATTGAGTTTAAGTTCAAGTTCAAGCTCGTCCGCAAACGGAGCTCGTCCGGAGCTCAAGTTCAAATGGAGTTCAAGTTCGAACTCCGTACCACTACATGAACTCAAGTCTGAGCAAATTGAGTTCAAGTTCGAGGTCGTCCGCAAATGGAGCTTGAACGGGTCAGGAGTTCGAAGTCGATTTTCAAGTTCAAACTCGTCCGCAAACGGAGCTCGAACGGGTCAAAGTCGACTTTCAAGTTCGACTTTCAAAGACGGGTCAAAGTGGCTTAAATAAGTCTGTATAAGCCACTTTGACTCGTCCTTTAGACCCTTGAAGAAGTCTGTATAAAACCCGTCCTTCAAACCCTTGGGGAAGTCTAAAAGTCGACCCTTCCTTCAGACCCTTAAAGAAGTCTGTATAAGCCACTTCCACCACGTGGTCGTGGGTTCAATCCCCAAAGACGACGCCAAATGTTTTGGGGTTTTCTCTTTCCCTTGGAAGAGTTACAACTCAAAGACTGGATTCGCCAAGGTTGACAGTACTTGCAAAACAAACGGAGCTTCGAATGGTCGAAGGTCCGCCTTCGAAGATTAAGTTAGTACGAAATCGGAGTAAAACGTGCCAAAAAGTAAGTTATCTGCTCGGATTCCAAGCTCAGGTTTTCTCTGTTTTAGAAAGCATTAAATGCCTTAATGATTAAAACGTATAGTTCGAGGTGTCAAAAGATCACCCCAATAATTGGGGTAATCTCCCTATTTATAGGGCCTAGGAAAACGTGCCCAAACATAGGGTTTAATGACCTAGGGATTAGGGAAGCGCCGTTTTTGCGGTGCCCTTGGAGTTAAGGCCTTGAAGGTTGCCATTTCCATGGGGGAATATCTGAGAGACACGTGTCACACATCGGGAGAGTCCATTTGGACGCCTCCTAGAGGGACACGTGTCGCTCCCTCATTGGTCCACTTGGGAGTATAAAAGACCCAAATCAAAAATCAAACTCATTCAAATAAAGCTTTTTGAGTAATTTGAAATTCAAAATGCATTTCAAGAAGCTAATTGAATCAAATGAAATTCAAACACATTCGAAACAAGCTGTTTGAATCAAATAAAAGTTAAATCCATTCAAAAACACTAATGAAATCAAATAAAAGTCAAAGACATTCAAAGGAAGCTAATTCAAACAAATGAAAGTCAAACGTATTCTAACAAAGCTTTTTGAATCAAATGAAAGTCAAATGATTCGAACAAAGCTAATTGAACTAAATAAAATTCAAACCCATTAAAACAAATCTTTTTAAATCAAATAAAAGTCAAATGTATTCTATAAAGGTAATTTAATCATATGAAAGTTAAACACATTCAAACAAAGGTATTTGAATCATATGAAAGTCAAAAACATTTAAACAAAGAATTTAAATCAATTGAAAGTCAAACACATTCAAATAAAGCTTTTTGAATCAAATGAAAGTCAAATGCATTTGCATTCTAAAAAAGCTAATTGAATCAAAAGAAAGTCAAACACATTCAAACAAAGGCAATTGAATCAAATGAAAGTTAAACACAATCAAACAAAGCTTTTAGAATCAAATAAAGTTAAACCCTTTCAAATAAATCTTTTTAAGTCAATTGAAAGTCAAATGAATTCCCCAAAACTAATTCAATCAAATGAAAGTCAAACACATTAAAAAAAAGCATTTCAAATCAAATAAAAGTAAAATACGTTCAAAAACGCTAACAAAATAAAATTAAAGTTAAAGACATTCAAACAAAGCTTATTGAATCAAACTAAATTCAAACGCATTCTAACAAATCTTTTTGAATCAAATGAAAGTCAAATGAATCCAACAAAGAAAATTGAATCAAATAAAAGTCAAACTCATTTAAACAAATCTTTTTGAATCGAATGAAAGTTAAATGCATTCTACAAAGCTAATCAAATCAAATGAAAGTTAAACACATTCAAACATAGCCTTTTGCATCATATAAAAGTTAAACACATTCAAACAAAGCTAATTGAATCAAATGTAAGTTAAACACATTCAAACAAAGCTTTTTGAATCAAATAAAGTCAAACCCAATAAAATAAAACTTTTAGAGTCAATTAAAAGTCAAATGACATCAAGAAGCTAATTGATTCAAATTAAAGTCACACAAATTTGCAACAAGCTTTTTGAATCAAATAAAAGTTAAATGCATTAAAAAACGCTACTAAACTCAAATGAAAGTCAAAGAAATTCAAACAAAGTTAATTGAATAAGATGAAAGTCAAACACATTCTAACAAACCTTTTTATATCAAATGAAAGTCTAACTAATCCAACAAAGCTTAATTGAATCAAAGAAAAGTAAAATGCATTCTACAAAGCTAATCTAATTTAATGCAAGTTAAACACATTCAAACAAAGCTTTTTGAATCATAAGAAAGTCAAACACATTTGAACAACACTATTCAATCAAATAAAAGTCAAACACATTCAAATAATGCTTTTTGAATCAAATGAATGTTATATGAATTCTAACAAAGCTAATTGAATCAAAAGAGAGTTAAAGACATTCAAACAATGCTTATTGAATCAAATGAAAGTTAAACAAATTCAAACAAAGCTTTTTGAATAAAATAAATTCAAATCCAT
This sequence comes from Chenopodium album, assembly GCF_948465745.1. Lineage (NCBI taxonomy): Eukaryota > Viridiplantae > Streptophyta > Magnoliopsida > Caryophyllales > Amaranthaceae > Chenopodium > Chenopodium album. Next base: position 37,777,779 of record NC_137841.1, on the reverse strand, counting down.
TCTAATAAAGCTTTTTGAGTCAATAGAACGTCAGACGAATTTTAAGAAGCTAATTGAATCAAATGAAAGTCACACAAATTTGAAACAAGCTTTTTAAACCAAATAAAAGTTAAATGTATTAAAAAACGTTAACGAAATCATATAAATGTCATGGACATTCAAACAAAGCTTTTTGAATCAAAAGAATGTCAAATGAATCCAACAAAGCTAATTGAATCAAATGAAAGTAAAACCCATTCAAACAAATCTTTTTGAATCAAATGAAAATCAAATGCATTCTAAAAGCTAATAAAATCAAATGAAAGTTAAATACATTTTAACAAATCTTTTTGAATCAAATGAAAGTGAAACACATTCAAACAAAGCATTTGAACTAAATGGAAGTCAAACAAATTAAAACAATGCTTTTTGAATCAAATAAAAGTGAAATGCATTTTAACAAGCTAATTGAATCAAAAGAAAGTTAAACACATTCAAACAAACCAAATTGAATCAAATGAAAGTTAAACACATTCAAACAAAGCTTTTTTAGTCAAATAAAGTCAAACCCGTTCATATAAAGCTATTTAGTCAATTGAAAGTCAGAAGCATTTCGGGAAGCTAACATAAAATGAAAGTCAAACACATTCGAACAAAGCTTTTAGAATCATAAGAAAGTCAACCACATTCAAAAAATCTTTTTGAATCATAAGAAAGTCAAACACATTTAGACAAAGCTAGTTGAATCAAATGAAAGTTAAAAACATTCAAACAAAGCTTTTTGAATCAAATGAAAAGTCAAACAAAGCTAATAGAATAAAATTAAAGTCAAGCGCATTCTAATGCATTCAAATAAAGATTTTTGAATTAAATGAAATTCAAATGCATTCTAACAAAGCTAATTGAATCAAAAGAAAGTTAAAAACATTCTAACAAAAGCTAATTGAATCAAATGAAAGTTGAACACATTCAAACAAAGCTTTCTGAATCAAATAAAGTTAAACCCAATCAAATAAATCTTTTTTAGTCAATTGAAAGTCAAATGACTTCAAGAAACTAATTGATTCAAATGAAAGTTCAACACATTCGCAACAAGCTTTTTGAATCAAATAAATGTTAAATGAATTTTAAAACGCTAATGAAATCAAATGAATGTCGAAGACATTCAAAAAAATCTAATTGAATCAAGTGAAAGTTAAACACATTTTAACAAATCTTTTTGAATCATATGAAAGTGAAACACAATTACACAAAGAGCCAATAGACCTTGATGATATCTCTCGGATGTTAAGCCTGCAGCAACTGCAGCCGGTTAGGGCAAAGAGCCAATAGACCTTGATGATATCAAGGACGGTCATCCGACCCCACTAGCCGCCACGAAGAGAAAACATGATCAGCTGGTGGCGGACATTAAAAAAATGCAATAGCAATCACTTACTGAGGCGCGGCTAGATGGCCACCGTCCCTAGCTGGATGGAGAGCATATTGATATTCCTCTGGACGATATTCGGCCAAAGCGAATTGTTAAGGTGGGGACGGCTGCTTTTGCTGAATTGGGTGCAAGCTTGCACCAAATACTGAAAGAATTCAAAGACATTTGTGCAATTTAAGTGGAAGAGTTGCTAGGCATCAGCCCAGATCTTGCAGTCCACAAACTTGCCGTGATCCCGGATCCCAAAAATTTGGCAAAACAAAAGAAACCACGGCAAGGAAAGAAGTCAGGCGGCAGCCACTAAAGTCAAAAAGCTGTTGATGCTGGGTTCATTCGGTCTAATAACTTCCCTGATTGGGTTGTAAATGTTGTGCTTGAGAAGAAGTCGAATGGTACCTGACGCATGTGTGTGAATTGGGTGCAAGCTTGCACCAATTACTGAAAGAATTCAAAGACATTTGTGAAATTTAAGTGGAAGAGTTGCTAGGCATCAGCCCAGATCTTGCAGTCCACAAACTCGCTGTGAGCCCAGATCCCAAAAAAGAAGCCCATTTGGCAAAACAAAAGAAACCACGGCAAGGAAAGAAGTCAGGCGGCAGCCATCGAAGTCAAAAAGCTGTTGACGCTGGGTTCATTCGGTCTTATAACTTCCCTGATTGGGTTGTAAATGTTGTGCTTGAGAAGAAGTCGAATGGTACCTGACGCATGTGTGTGGATTTCAGTAACTTAAACTAAGCATGCCCGAAGGATAGTGATCCACTTCCAAAGATTGACAGTCTGGTCGACTCTACAGCCGGACATGCCCTGATGAGCTTCATGGATGCCTATTCAGGCTTCCATCAGATTCCCTTGTGGAAGAAAGATCAAGAAAAGACGGCATTTATCACTGATCAGGGGTTGTTCTGTTATACTGTGATGTCGTTTGGCTTGAAGAATGCGCTTGCTACTTTCTAATGAATGATTAATATAGTCTTCATTAATCAGATTTTGAGGAATGTATATGCGTATATTGATGACATGATAGTCAAATCCAAGTAGCAGGCGGATCACCTTGCTGACCTCCGAGAAACATTCGCCACACTCAGGCGACACAAGGTCATGCTCAATTCAAAAAAGTGTGTCTTTGCCTCTTTGGTGTTGAGTCTAGGAAGTTTCTTGGATTCCTAATTGACTAGATGGGGATAAAGTTAACCTTAAAAAATGCAGGCAGTAATCGACATGTAGTCGCCCCGTAATGTGAAGGAAGTCCAAAAACTAAAAAGCTGTCTAGCGGCTCTATGAAGATTTTTTCTGTCGGTCAGGCGACAAGTGCCTCTATTTCTTCCAGGCGATCAGGAAGAAGACAAGATTTACATGGGGGGATGATGCTGAGTCGGCCTTCCAAAAGCTTAAAACACATCTACACTCTTTGCCAAGGATGGTAAGCCCTTGGCCCCAAGAGGCACTCTATATGTATCTGGTTGTTTCAGATCATGCCCCCAGTGCCATTCTATTAGCTTAAAAAGACGGCATCCAGCTTCCGGTCTACTTCACTAGCCACGTTCTTAGAAACGCGGAACTTTGGTATCCCATGGTCGAAAAATTTTGTCTCGCACTTTACATGGCTGTCAAGAAGTTAAAGCCTTACTTCTTGGCACATCCGGTTGTGGTCTACACTGACCAACCGATCAAGCGGCCAATGACGACCCTGGAATCCTCTTGCCGAATGCTCAAATGGGATATTAAGTTGCAGGGACTAGAAATCACTTTCGAACCAAGGAAGGCAATAAAGGGGCAGGGATTTGCCGACTTTATTGTCGAAATGACAAGGCCGGCTGAGCCGGATAACATCGATCAGGTTTGGAAAGTGTATGTGGATGGGAGTTCCACGATGAACGGGTCCAAATATGAATATGAATATGCACTGCGGTTCAAGTTTCAGATCTTAAATAATGAGGCAGAGAACGAAACCCTAATAGATGGTATCCGAATGTGCAAGGCGGCAGGGGCAACGCCTGCTCTGACTCTCAATTGGTCGTAAGCCAATACCATGGTGACTTTGAGGCCGCCCATGCGACTATGATCAAATACCTACAAGCGGTAAAAGCTGAAGCTGGGACACTTGAAGACTTTCATCCAAGTCAAGTGCACAGATCTGAAAACAATCAAGCGGATGCTCTGTCAAAACTGGAATCATTCGTCTCCTGCGATACGCCTTGGTCACTCTTCTGGGAAGTTATGGAAAAAAGAAGTATATCTGATGAAGAGCCCATTGGAGAACTTGACCGAAGCTCTATCTAGTTGGATAGCATCCAGACTTATCTTACAGACGGCACACTCCTTGATTTACTCAGGAGGCGACCATGCTGAAGAAACGGGCTGCAATAGATGAGACAAGAAGAGGTCTTTAAAGAGGGTTTCTTGAAGCCTCTTTTGAAGTGTGTAACCCACAAAAAGGGGCAGGAAGTTATCAAAGAATTGCAAGTCGGATATTGTGCCTCTCATATAGGCGGTAGATCCTTAGCTGTTAGGGCCAGGCGGAATTACTTCTGGCCTACCCTTGAGGCGGATGCTATGGAGATAGTTAAAAAATGCGACAAATGTCAAAAATTTGGCAAACTAATCCATCGTCCGGCCACTGACCTGACGGCAATCCACAGTCCAGTGCCATTTGAGGACCGTTAGCATTCGTTTGCGGACTATTAGAATTCCTTTGTTAGAACTTCATTTCAAATTCAACTCACCCGTTAGAATTTGTTTGTTAGAACTCTACCTGGTTGAGTTCAAAGGTCTGAAGGAAAGTCGACCCGTCCTTCAGACCCTTGAAGAAGTCTGTATAACTTAGACCCGTTAGAACTCACCCGTTCGAATTTTAACAGTCCGCAAACGAACTTGAACTCACCCGGACTTGAAACAGAGTTCTAACAAACAAATTCTAACTCCGGACGTGCAATCAAGAGTTCGAACTTGAACCTCGTTTGCGGACGAAGTCTAACAAATTGAGTTTAAGTTCAAGTTCGAGCTCGTCCGTAAACGGAGCTTGTCCGGAGTTCAAGTTCGAACTCCGGACCACTACTTGAACTCAAGTCCGAGCAAATTGAGTTCAAGTTCGAGCTCGTTTGCAAATGGTGCTCGAACGGGCCAGGAGCTCAAAGTCGATTTTCAAGTTCGAACTCGTCCGCAAACGGAACTTGAACGAGTTGAAGTCGACTTTCTAGTTCAATTTTGAAGGACGGGTCAAAGTGGCTTAAATAAGTCTGTATAAGCCACTTCGACCTGTCCTTTAGACCCTTGAAGAAGTCTATATAAGACCCGTCCTTCAGACCCTTGAAGAAGTCTGTATAAGACCCGTCCTTTTGACCCTTGGAGAATTCTGAAATTCGACCCGTCCTTCAGAACCTTGAAGAAGTCTATATAAGCCACTTCCACCATATGGTCGTGGGTTCGATCCCCACATACGGCGCCAACTGTTTCGGGGTTTTCTCTTTCCCTTAGGGGAGTTACAACTCAAAGACTGGATTCGCCAAGGTCGACTGTACCTGCAAAACAAACAGCTCCGAATGGTCAGAGGTCCGCCTCCAAAGATTAAGTTAGTACGGAATCGGAGTAAAACATGCGGAAAGTAAGTTATCTACTTGAATTCCAAGCTCAGGTGTTCTCTGTTTTAGAGAGCAATAAATGCCTTAATGATTAAGACGTAAAGTTCGGAAGGTAAAAAAGACCGCCCCAATAATTGAAGAAATCTCCCTATTTATAGAGTCCTAGGAAAACATGCCCATCCCTAGGGTTTGATAACCTAGGGATAAGGGCAACACCGTTTTGCAGCGCCCTTGGAGTTTGGGCCTTGAAGACCGCCATTTCCATGGCGGAATATTAGAGTGACACGTGTCACACAACAAGAGAGTCCATTTGGACGCCTCCTAAAGGGACACATGTTGCTCTCATATTAGTCCACTTGGGAGTATTAAATACACCAAATCAAAAGTCAAACACATTCAAATAAAGCTAATTGAGGCTAATGAAAAATAAACACATTCCAAGAAAGCTTTTTGGGTCAAATAAAATCAAACTCATTCAAATAAAACTTTTTGAGTCAATTGAAAGTAAAATGAATTTCAAGAAGCTAATTGAATCAAATGAAAGTCAAACACATTCGAAACAAGCTTTTTGAATCGAATAAAAGTTAAATCCATTCAAAAACACTAATCAAATCTTATGAAAGTCAACGACATTCAAAGGAAGCTAATTAAAACAAATGAAAGTCAAACGCATTCTAACAAAGCTTTTTAAATCAAATGAAAGTTAAATGATTTGAACAAAGCTAATTGGATCAAATAAAAGTCAAATCCATTCAAACAAATATTTTTAAATCAAATGAAAGTCAAATGTGTTCTATAAAGATAATTTAATCAAATGAAAGTTAAACACTTTCAAACAAAGATATTTGAATCATATGAGAGTAAAAAAAATTTAAACAAAGAAATTAAATAAAATGAAAGTCAAACAAATTCAAATAAAGCTTTCAAAATCAAATGAAAGTCAAATGCATTTGCATCCTAACAAAGCAAATTGAATCAAAAGAAAGTCAAATACATTCAAACAAAGCCAATTGAATCAAATGAAAGTTAAACACATTTAAACAAAGCTTTTTGAATCAAATAAAGTGAAACCCTTTCAAATAAATCTTTTTGAGTCAATTGAAAGTCAAATGCATTCCCCGAAGCTAATTGAATCAAATGAAAGTCAAACACATTAAAAACAAGCATTTTGAATCAAATAAAAGTTAAATCCATTCAAAAACACTAACGAAATAAAATTAAAGTTAGAGACATTCAAGCAAAGCTTATTGAATCAAACTAAATTCAAACACATTCTAACAAAGCTTTTTGAATCAAATGAAAGTCAAATGAATCCAACAAAGCAAATTGAATCAAAAGAAAGTCAAACTCATTTAAACAAATCTTTTTAAATCGAATGAAAGTCAAATGCATTCTACAAAGCTAATTAAATCAAATGAAAGTTAAACACATTCAAACAAAGCTTTTTGAATCATAAGAAAGTCAAACACATTCAAACAACACTATTCAATCAAATAAAAGTCAAACACATTCAAATAATGCTATTTGAATCAAATGAAAGTCATATGCATTCTAACAAACCTAATTGAATCAAAAGAGAGTTAAATACATTCAAACAATGCTTATTGAATCAAATGAAAGTTAAAGAAATTCAAACAAAGCTTTTTGAATAAAATAATTTCAAATCCATTCTAATAAAGCTTTTTGAGTCAATAGAACGTCAGACAAATTTTAAGAAGCTAATTGAATCAAATGAAAGTCACACAAATTCGAAACAAGCTTTTTGAATCAAATAAAAGTTAAATGCATTAAAAAATGCTAACGAAATCAAATAAATGTGATGGACATCCAAACAAAGCTAATAGAGTAAAACTAAAGTCAAGCGCATTCTAACAAAGCTTTTTGAATCAAATGAAAGTCAAATGCATTCTAACAGCTAATAAAATAAAATGCATTCTGAAAGTTAAACACATTTTAACACATATAGTTGAATCATATGAAAGTGAAACACATTCAAACAAAGCATTTGAACTAAATGAAAGTCAAACACATAAAAATAAAGCTTTTTGAATCAAATAAAAGTGAAACACATTAAAAAAAAAATCATTTAAATCAAATGAAAGTTTAACACATTCAAATAAAGCTTTTTAAATCAAATGAAAGTCAAATGCAATGTAACAAAGCTAATTGAATCAAAAGAAAGTTAAACACATTCAAACAAATCAAATTGAATCAAATGAAAGTTAAACACATTCAAATAAAGCTTTTTAAATCAAATAATGTCAAACCCGTTCATATAAAGCTATTTAGTCAATTGAAAGTCAAATACATTTCAGGAAGCTAATATCAAATGAAAGTAAAAAACAATAGAACAAAGCTTTTAGAATCATAAGAAAGTAAACCACATGTAAACAAATCTTTTTGAATCACAAGAAAATCATACACATTTAGACAAACCTAATTGAATCAAATGAAAGTTAAACACATTCAAACAAAGCTTTTTGAATCAAATCAAGTTAAACCCTTTAAATTAAAGCTTTTTGTGTTAATTGAAAGTAAAATGCATTTCAAAAAGCTAATTGAATCAAAAAAATGTTGAACACATTCAAATACGCTAACAAAATCGAATGGAAGTCTAAGACATTCAAACATAGCTAAATGAACCAAATAATAGTATAATGCATTCTAAAAAAGCTTTTTGAATCAAATGAAAGTCAAATGATCCAACAAACCTAAAAGTCTACCTTATTCAAACAAATCTTTTTGAATCAAATGAAAGTGAAATACATTCTACAAAGATAATCAAATTAAATGAATGTTAAACACATTCAAATAAAACTTTTTGAATCATATGAAAGTCAAACACATTCAAACAACGAATTTGAATCAAATGAAAGTAAAACACATTCAAACAAAGATTTTTGAATTAAATGAAAGTCAAATGCATTCTAACAAAGCTAATTGAATCAAAAGAAAATCAAATACATTCAAACAAAGCTAATTGAATCAAATGAAAGTTGAACACATTCAAACAACGCTTTTTGAATCAAATAAAGTCAAACGCAATCAAATAAAGCTTTTTGAGTCAATTGAAAGTCAAATGACTTCAAGAAGCTAATTGATTCACATGAAAGTCAAACACATTCGCAACAAGCTTTTTGAATCAAATAAAAGTTAAACGCATTCAAAAATGCTAATGAAACAAATGAATGTCAAAGACATTCAAACAAAGCTAATTAAATCAAATGAAAGTTAAACACATTTTAAAAAATCATTCTGAATCATATGAAAGTGAAAGCCAATTACACAAAGCATTTGAATCAAATGAAAGTCATACACATTCAAATAAAGCTTTTTCAACAAATAAAGTCAAAAGAATTATAGCAAACCTAATTAAATCAAAAGAAAGTCAAACACATTCAAACAAAGCAAATTGAATCAAATGAAATTTAAACACATTCAAACAAAGCTTTTTAAAACAAATAAAGTCAAACCCATTCAAATAAAGCAATTTTAGTCAACTAATAGTCAAATGGATTTCAAGAAGCTAAATGAATCAATGAAAGTCAAACACATTCAAACAAAGCTTTTTGAATCATAAGAAAGTCAAACACATTCAAACAATGCTTTTTGAATCATAAGAAAGTCAAACACTTCAAAACAAAGCTAATTGAATCAAATGAAATTTAAACACATTCAAACAAAGCTATTTGAATCAAATCAAGTCAAACCCATTAAATTAAAGCTTTTTGAGTCAATTGAAAGTAAAATGCACTTCAAGAAGCTAATTGAATAAAATGAAAGTCAAACACATGCAAAACAAGCTATATGAATTCAATAAAAGTTAAATCCATTCAAAAACGCTAATTGAATCAAATGAAAGTCAAACACATTTCAAAAAAGCTTTTTGAATCAAATGAAAGTCAAATGAATCCAACAAAGCTAATTATTCAAATGAAAGTCCAACGCATTCAAACAAATCTTTTTAAATCAAATGAAAGTGAAATGCATTCTACAAAGCTAATCAAATCAAATGAAAGTAAAACACATTCAAACAAAATTTTTTGAATCATATGAAATTCAAACACATAGAAACAAAGTGTTGTATATTTGGAGTAGCACTTGAAATACACAAGGGTTAAACCAAAGGATAGTTAAGGCTAAAGAACCAAAGGCTTCTTAGATAAAGTCACACCACTAAGAAACAGTTTGGATTCCTAAGATCACAAGCCAACTAGTAGCCTAAACTAGCTAACTAAGCAAAGGAACGAAATTCCCAATCTAAGAATTTCAGTTTTTTGTTTCTAATCCAAGAAACGAATGTAAGACAAGTTTGTTTGTTCGAATAATCTGTTTTTTTTTTCATTCACATTTGCTTGCTATTTATAGTAAACAAGCATCCTTAAGTACAAGCTAACTTAGTGACTTTTCAGCTCACTTGTTACACGCCTAAGCTAAGTACAAATCAGCTTTTGTTGTCTAGATACATTAATAAAAGAAGCCTTATTTAACTAGATACATCAAAGAGAAAATGGTTGTTTGTAACCTCCAAATAAAATCAGAAATAAGAGAGTATAACTCCCCCTTGATTCACGCCCAACAAAGCAGCAACTTGGAGGTGTATCACCCCATTATTCACGCCCAAATTCAAACAACATAAGAAGTGTAACTCCTCCTTGTTTCAAGCCTTGAAATAAGCTTGAATGTATGTGGACAAGGATGTACTTGGACGCCCTTTAGATGCCCCAATGCTGACTGAAATAAACGGCCACTTGAAGGCTGAATTGAAGGCTTGTAATTCCTCATTGAAACTGATTGTAACACCCAAATCAAAGCTTTAAAATTCCTTTTAAAAGAATTTTGGATTCCATGCTTCTTTCACAAGCTTAAATGGCTGCCTTCTTGATGTATCTTGCACTTGTACTTTGTGTGAATGTGACATTACAATTTCGGACTTAAATCAGCTATAGAAACTAAAGAAAATATAACTAATTTGCAAACTTAAAATAAGACTAAAGTTTACAATTTATTCAAAGCATAAAATGAACTAGAATAAACTAGTTAATAAGAACAACAAGAAATTCAAGGGATTGAATATCTTGTTGCACATGGAAAGAACGCATAGCACTAATGCATGATGCTACATCTTGAACCAAAGAAACGTCCATAACCAAGTTGTTAGGCTTGGCTATAACGAGAGGAAAATGTATGTCGTTATCTACCATTCCCCCAAGTCAAACTAAATTTGTAAACACCTAACCAACCTTATATGAATATAGGGCAAGTTAAGGGTCGATCCCTAGGGAATGCAATGATGGAAACTAGAGTCTAAGTCAAGCTACCTCGAAGATGGAGTTTAGATTATGGTTGGCACTATGGTAAACTAAAACAAGTCTAATCAAGTAAATCAAAGGTCTAGACACTAGGGATATGGATTCCACATGCAAGTTCAATGATAATGCTAGTTTAGAGCTCAATCAATTAATTCAAGTATTGCAATGGACAAACAATAGTAGCAATCAAGAGAGTTGAAATGCTATCTCCTATAGGCCAATCTAGGTGTCACTATGAAAGGCAAATCAAGAAGAATCACAAGCAAACCCAATCAATTAGAGCAACTTTCAAATCAATTGTTCATGTCATTAAGAGTTGCAATGCAATCTAGATTAATCTTATAGGTTGATCACTCCTAGTCTAATCAATCACATGCAAAACTATGTCAACCAATTTAATTGCAACAAATCAATCAATCAAAGAGCATCAACTAGCAATTTCATTAATCAAACATGCTTCCCCCTTTCCCTAGCAACTAATCTACTCACTAATCATGGTGAAATTCAAGAACAAATAACTAGAAATTGCATTAATCATCATTCTATATCAAAATCTAAGAGAAATCAAAATATTCAACAATATTAAATTCAAATCCAAAGGAAAACAAGCAACAAGCATAAATCAAATAGAAAGTAAGTAAGAGATGAAAGAAGGAAGAGATTCTCACTAATATTGATGATTGAAAATGAAGAAATCCAAACTTGATTGATCAAATGTTGAGTTACAAATCCAAAACCAAGAACTTCTCTCTAACTTCTCTCTAAATTCTCTCTCTAAAACTAAGCTAATGAAATATTATCAAAAAGTTGGTTTCAAAAAGGAATTACAATTCTATTTATAAGTTAAGAAGAAACCGGCAAATCCCGCGGCCTCTCTCGATGAATCCGCGGCCGCGGAGAAATGGGTACGGAACCCTCCGCGGGCTTTCGAGGCAACACCCGCGCCCGCGGCAAGATAAACCCGCGCCCGCGGCGAAAGATGCAGCGCCCGCGGCTAATCCCCTGCTCCCAAAACTCAATCAGGGGGCCGCAGTCTCTCTGAGATGGAGCGCCCTCTCCAGATTTCCCGCGCCCGCGGAGAGCCCGCGAGGCAACCACGGGAAGCTCCTACCAAAATCTTGCAATTTGCTCTTCTTGAGCCCGCGCCCGCGGCTTCCTTGACCCGCGCCCGCGACCTGCTGGTAATACCTTGGAGACCTCTCTGAGGCCTCTCCAAGGCTTCTCTAAGCCCTCTCTAGCCAAATGCTTCTTCCTTACTTGGTCATTAAGGTTCCAACTTGATTCCTTTGCAAAGGTGATTCTCCAAATACCTACACAAGCAACAAAGAAAGGAAATAAAAGGGAAAAAGAGCCAAATAAAAGGAAAACATGAGAAAAACATGAGAACCATAAAGAAAAGAGGAGAAAGAGAAACTAAAGGAAAAAGGACCAAAAATAAGAGAAGAAAGCATGAAAAAGGGAAAGAAATAACCCTAAAAGACTACCCTATGAGTTCCATAAATGACACTCATCAAATTCCCCCAAGCTAGACTTTTGCTCGTTCGGAGCAAAACAAAGGATAAAAAGGAATAAGAAGGGCTTATTCGAAGCAAAAAGGAAAAGAGGGGCGAGAATTTACACTAAGACTCACTGTCGTAGGAATCACGGTTGTTTTTAGCTACAACAAGCCATTTAAACCCCTAGATCGCCCTAGAGGACGAGTGATGCTCTCGTAAGGGTATCCTAAGAGTTTACCCATAACTCTCCACCAAACCCCCAAGAGGCAAACCAGAAAAGCAAAAAAAAGAGGAAAAAGGAAACAAAATCTTTACGAAATGGACTTTACAAAGAGACTATAATTCAAATGAATAACAACCTTTCTAAAGTGAATTATGGTATGCATGTTATAAGATACCTAAGGTTGATTGAAACATAAATATGCTAAGCATAGGAACTAGTTATCACATTCCACTTTCATCCCAAACGGTCTTACCATGTTCCCCCTACTAATCTCATGTCTCCCCTTAGTGAGCATCTCATAGATTCCGCGAAGGAACTGGAAAAAGATCAACATTTTTGGCTACTCGACATCTTGATTTCGCATCCCCTTTCCTTAGTCTACAACCTATGATTCCCTCCACCGATGAAAGACTCAACTCCTAGGTCCAAAGGTCTTCCCAAAAGTTGTAACGTAAGGCAAGAAGGGTTAAGGTAGGCTAAAATTTAAAATTTGGTGGTTATCCTAAATTGTGAAGCAAAGACCGGCCAAATCTCAACACCAAACTTAAGTAATCACCAAACAAAAACGTATTAACACCCCCAAGCTTATTAAAAGCAACAATCTACAATCATTAGAGCAAAAAGCGCAAGCGCAAGCACTTTCCCCCCAAGCTAAAAGAAACATTGTCCTCAATGCATAGAGAGGAGAAAGACACTTGAATTTTTATGGTTTTTCTTCTTTTTTTTTTTTCATTTTCTCATTTATAAATTTGTTTGTATTTTCTTGAACTCCTTAAATGCAATAGTCCTTGCCTTTTTTCAATTCGGACGGCTTTTTCAAATTTGCATTATTAACATCCATGCCTCTTTTACTAAGGACGGCTTTTACATAAGCAATTGCCATTATTTACCAAATATAAACAACTCAATTATGTGTACCAATTCGAACCAAATTCCAACTTCATAGACCACAATCACCAAACATTGACCCTTGCTTCACAAAAACCAAAAAGAAGGAGAACGAAACAAAAGGCTCAAGATATCTAATTATGCGGCTTGAAAAGAGGGAAAAAGGTTCAAAGGGGTAACAAGTAGGCAAATGTATCCCAAACGAAAAAAAAAGTAAACATAAAGGGACTATCCTAGAAAAAGAAAATACCTCCCCGAAAAGTTACCTTTGTCCTCCCTAGGTAGTTCGGTCACGGTCTTAGGAATCATACGCTAAGATTCTAGATTAGGTTTGCGAAAATCAAGGATCTATGCCGCTCATGCAAGAATTTGATGAAGGCTTGAACAAATATACATCTCACATGGTTGTAGCAAAAAATCACTAAGGTTGTCAAATCAAAGATAGGGAGCAACTACCAACATGCCACAAACGAGTAGAATCTGGTTTCATGATCCCCCTAGTTCTAGACAACTATCTTAGCATGCTTTATCCTAGAATCAACCAAACGTAATCTCAAACCGTGCATACCATTATTACCTAGGAAGACTATTATTCAAAAGCAAAAGTCCATTGCATACAAGTCCAATTTTCAAAAAGAGAAAGAGTGAAAATAAAGCCTCAAAAAGTTATGCACACAAACAAGAATAAAAGAAAGGGAAAGAAAAGAAAAGAGAAGATGGAAAACTTAGACAAGGACAAGAAAGGGAACGAGGAAAAGGGCAAAGATGCAATCATAACACGTTTATCCCAATCGACATACAAGCGGTCTAATGGCCACATCGCCAAAGACCCCAAACACACTAGGTGTTAAATTCATACATCCTCGAACCGTTCAACTTCCCCTAAATCTAATCCTAATCTAAGCAACCAAGAAAATATAGAAGTGAAAATAAAGAGGTAAAATAAGAAAGGCCTCACCAAGCGTCCGTGCTAAACTAAAGTACCCAAGGAGTAGGAACGTGCTTCTCCAAAAGGCTCCGCAATCCAAAGCATAGGCTACGAGCAAGGTGAGTTAAAGAAAAAGGCTATATATACAAAATGAAATTGTTAGCAACTTCCAAACAAAAGAAAACGATAAAACACTAAGACACAAGCTATATACAAAAACCTAGAGAAACCATCATCATCAAAATTTTTATTTTTCTCAAGAAACTCCCAAAAACATCATGAAGTGAAACAAAACAACAACAAACCAACGAGACCATTAGCAAAAATCCACCAAAAGCCCTATCAAAGACTTCCCACCGAGCCCTAGGTGCCTCCCCCAAACCAACATAAAACATCCTTTTTGACCCTCCCCCCTCACAAAATGAAGGCATCGACCGCGATGCCTACAATCATGCAAAATAGGGAAGGGGGAGAAAAAAAAGGGAAACAAACATGCATAAGGGGACTATTGGCCACTAGGGCCGACACCATCATCACCCGTACCCCAACCTCCGGTGTAGCCGGGAGGAAATCCATAGTGACCCTTGAATAGGTCAAGTTGGGATTGGGTCAATTGGTCATAGGGCTCACGCTGAACAAGGGGCTCGGAGTGATGGGGGTGAACATAGTAGTACGCGGGATCACCCCGATAATCACTCCCCACCCCCCCCCCCCCCCCGAGACCCTATAATCATAAGGTGGGAAGTCGCGCCTTGGCACATCGGGGTTCTCAACCCCGGGCCAATATGAGTACGTAGGGAGGTTGTCACCACCCCATGAAGGTACCGGCCCTTGTTGGGGCGGCACATAAGGGTAGTTGACCGGAGGTGTGACCTCCCCCCTACGCACACTAGCGTCATACAAGGCGCTAGTTTGATAAGACAAAGTTTGGTGGTCCGAGTACATACCTTGCATGCTCAATTGCATGCGCTGCATGTTGACTCTCATGGCCTCCATCTCTCGGAGATAAGCATCTCCTTGGAAATCTTGTTGTTGTTGTTGTTGTCGTTGTTGTCTTCTTTCTCTTCTTCTTCTTGGAGCATCATCATGAAAATGCTCATGTTGTTGTTGTAGTGGCGGTTGTTGTTGCTCTTCATCAGATTCTTCTCCTCCTCCTTCCTCCTCTTCCTCATCATTCTCATCAATCTCATCATCCTCCTCCATCTCATCATCAATCCTCCCATTGTCCCTAGGGACCATCCAAATGTTTCTAGCCTCACGAAGGATGGAGGTGGCGACCGGGTTAGGGAGCAGGCAATGGTGGGTATTTCTCACTAGCCAAGAGTAAGTACCGGCTCTCCTAGTGCTAGTTATGAAACGCAAAGTGTTAACTTGTTTCAAACTAATCCACACGTCTTCACTCCTTCCAACCGGAGTGCAAGACTTCAAGAACCCCTCTTGCTTAAAATACGACACAAGACGTGTCACCATGCCCCCACAATGAATTTCCCCCATTTTGACCCCTTGCATTATCTCCTTACAACAATTCATGAAGATATAGCCAAAATTAATCCTTGACCCTAACTCCGGCTTGGTAGCCATCCATAACACCATAATCTCCTCCCGAGATAACTTCCCCAAATCTTGCTTATTAAAGACATAATACCCAAGAATTCTATGAAGGATCCTAAGGGCCGGATGGATAATCTCACTAGCAAGGGACTTCTTCGAATCAAACTCCCTCCTGTTGGCTATGGTTTTCCACCAAGAAACCTCATTATACTCAGTTTGGACTAGGGAGATAAGGGGCTCGAAGATATCACCATTGGGGTTGAAACCAAGGGCTACATTGAACTCAGCTAGGTTCATGGTGTGTTTGACATTGAAGAGTTGGAAGGAAATAACAAAGTCGGTTTCCCCCACCTTATTGAACTCAAATGTGGAGAAAAACTCAATGGAAGGCTCCAAATAGGTTCTAGGGGAAGACTTTAGAAACTCACCCAAGCTTAGGTTATTTAGAAGGATGTCAAGGTCATTTTTAATTCCTAGCTTGGCCATGTCCTCACGAAAGTAATGGCGGGAAGGTCTAAACTTCCGGTCTTTCATTTTGTTATAGATGGGGGTTTGTTTAGACCGGTTCCAAAACTTGAGAGGGGGTAGAGGAGGAGGAGGAGCATCATCTTGAGTTGTGGAATGCGGTTGGGGCTGAGGGTTTGAGGATTGGCCTTGAGAAGATTGGCCGGGGGATTGGTTTAAGCGCTTCTTGCTACTTTTCACTCTTCTAATCAAATCCATTTTGACAAAATTCACACAATTCACAAGAACAACACAAACTCCCTCAAACAAAACAACTACCACCAAAATTACTCACAAACCTCCTTACAAATCCAACCAAACCACCACAAACTACAAGGTACCTGTTCCAATCAACACAACAACCAAAATCCAACAACAAACAACAATATCAACAATCAATCATCAATATAATCATGAATCAACAAGAAAAAGTAACAATCACCCAAATATACCAAATTTCCCGTAAATCAACCATAAAACACAAAAATCATGCTCAAAATCAAGGTAAACAAACCAATGTAAAGAAATCAATTGAAATTGACAAAAATATTACAAAGGTTAGAAGTATACCAAGATTGGAGTATCAAATTAAACTTAAAGCACTTCAAAGACCTGAAATTTCCCGAAAAAGCACGAGAAAGAAGAGTAGGAGTGTTGAAAATGGAGGAATATGGAAGAATTTGTGAAACATTTGGGCAAAAGTTGAAGAAATAAGTAAGAAATTTGATGTTTTGGGGTTAGGGTTTGAGAGGAGGTAGAGAGAGAAAGGGGAAAATTAAGGAGAAGAAGAGAAAATAAGAGAGGAGAGAGAGAGAAGAGGGGCGCGCCCGGGTATAACAAACCCAGATCGCTGCGCCCTCTCCCGATTCTGCCGCGCCCGCGGAGAGACCGCGGGGCAACCGCGGGGAGCTCCTGGAAATTTTGGGATTTTTATACCTGACGGGGGGCCGCGCCCTCTCCAAATCTTCCGCGCCCTCTCCAAAACCTCCCGCGCCCGCGGAGAGACCGCGGGGCAACCGCGGGAAGTCCCTGGAATGGATTTCCAAATGAGCTTGAATTTAGGTCGCGCCCTCTCCAAACATGACGCGCCCTCTCCAAAACCTCCCGCGCCCGCGGAGAGACCGCGGGGCAACCGCGGGAAGTCCCTGGAATGGAATTCAATTTTGCTTGATATGAGGGCCGCACCCTCTCCAAATTCCGAGGCCTCTCCAAAACTTCCTGCGCCCGCGGAGAGACCGCGGGGCAACCGCGGGAAGTCCCTGGAATGATATGCTTCAAAAAGGTGAAGAGGCCCCCGAGGTCTCTCCAAGCCCTCGGGGAGCCCTCTCCCCTGCACTCTAAACTCTTCATCAAACCCCTTCTTTCCAACAAGTGATGATAATAGGCGACATACAAAACAAACACAAAACCAACTCAAAATAAAATCAAAAACCAATCAAGGAAAAATAAAAGAAAAGAAAAGAAAGTGAAATGAGATGAGAATCCGGGTTGCCTCCCGTAAGCGCTTTTGGTTAACGTCGTTAGCTCGACGTGCACCACCATCTCAAGGTGGCCTAAAAAGAATCATTTTGTGAATAAGTCCAACAAACACTCCATCATAGTACTTCGTGAGCCGATGACCATTAACCTTAAATGAAGATGAGGAGTTCAAAGGAGAAATCTCCACGACACCATTATAAAAAACATCTTTCACCAAGAATGGTCCACGACACCATTATCAAAAACATCTTTAACCAAGAAATCTCCACGACACCATTATCAAGAAATCTCCACGACACCATTATCAAGAAATCTCCACGACACCATTATCAAAAACATCTTTCACCAAGAAATCTCCACGACACCATTATCAAAAACATCTTTCTCCAAGAATGAAGATGAGCTTTTCGGGGAACAACTTCATCCTTGAATTGTAGAGGAGGACTTTGTCACCTACACAAAACTCCTTTTTCTCAATTATTTTGTCATGAACCTCTTTGGAGTGAGCTTTGTAGGTGCTAGCACAATCGTAAGCATCAAGTCGAAGTTCCTCTAGCTCATGAAGATCCAACCACCTCTTCTCCCTCGCACTAGCTAAGTCAAAATTTATCTTCTTGATGGCCCACAAGGCACGATGTTCAAGCTCTACCGGGGCAACTGCGGGAAGCTCCTGCCAAAATCTTGCAATTTGCTCTTCTTGAGCCCGCGCCCGCGGCTCCACTGACCCGCGCCCGCGGCCTGCTGGAAATACCTTGGAGACCTCTCCGAGGCCTCTCCAAGGCCTCTCTAGCCAAATGCTTCTTCCTTACTTGGTCATTAAGGTCCCAACTTGATTCCTTTGCATAGGTGATTCTCCAAATTCCTACACAAGCAAACAAAGAAAGGAAATAAAAGGGAAAAAGAGCCAAACAAAAGGAAAACACGAGAACCATAAAGAAAAGAGGAGAAAGAGAAACTAAAGGAAAAAGGACCAAAAATAAGAGAAGAAAGCATGAAAAAGGGAAAGAAATAACCCTAAAAGACTACCCTATGAGTGCCATAAATAACATTCATCAGGCTACAACATTCCCCCCTTCTTGAAAAGAGTTTGCCCTCAAACTCGGCAACTCTTCAAACTCATCATAGTAAGGTGATAAATCACCCACGTTAAAGGTGCTAGAAACACCATAATCTCTAGGCAACTCAACTTTGTAAGCATTATCATTCACCTTTTCAACAATAGCAAATGGACCATCACTACGAGGCTAACCTTGGACCGCCTTTTGGAAGGAAATCTTTCCTTTCGAAGATGAATCCAAACTAAGTCACCAGGTTGAAAACGGACCTCCTTTCTCTTCTTGTCATAGTAGGCCTTTGTCTTTGCATTAGCTTGTTCAATTTTGGAACGAACTTGCTGATGCATAGACTTGATTTCTTTTGCACACACCTCGGCATCATTGCTGAACTTGTTTGGTGATGGGATGGGAGTGAGATCAATAGGAGTGAACGGATTGAATCCATACACCACTTCAAAAGGACTCAAACCTGTTGTCTTGCTAGGCACACGGTTGTAAGCAAACTCCGCAGGAGGAAGCATCTCTTCCCATTGCTTGGGACGTTTAGTAGCCAAACACCGCAACAAGGATCCCAAAGTTCTATTAGTCACTTTGGTTCGACCATCTGTTTGAGGATGGCTTGAAGTGCTAAAGTTCAATTTCGTGCCCATCTTCCTCCATAATGTAAGCCAAAAATGACATAGAAATTTTGGATCACCATCACTCACCATTGATTTAGGTACACCATGTAAACGAACAATCTCATTGAAAAACAAGTTAGAAACATGAGTAGCATCATAAGTTGAATGACAAGCAATGAAATGAGCCATTTTAGAAAATCGATCCACAACAACCATTACTAAATCTTTCTTTCGTTGGGTAATAGGAAGTCCCACAACGAAATAAAGACTAACATCCTCCCATGGTGTTTGTGGAATAGGTAAGGGCAAAAGATAGCCTTGTGGAAGACTATGACTCTTGGCCTTTTGACATATCACACATCTCTTCACAATGAACTCCACATCACGGACCAATCTAGGCCAATGAAAGTATTCTTGTACAAGAAGAGTAGTCTTCTCTATGCCAAAGTGTCCCGCCATTCCTCCTTCATGAAACTCTTTGATAAGAGATTCTCTTAGGCTTGATCTTGGAATGCACAACCTGTTTCCTTTGAACAAATAGCCATCTAAAATGTAATAATCTTTGTAAGCATGATTAGAACATTTTAAAAACAAATCACCAAAATCATGATCATTTTTGTAACTTGCTTTCACATCTTCAACACTAATCACCCTTGCTTTGAAAGAATTCAAGAGTGTGTATCTCCTTGAAAGTGCATCAGCTCCTTTGTTCATGGCGCCTCTCCTATGCTTGATCACAAAATGAAAAGCTTGCAAATACTGCACCCATTTGGCATGGCGTGGTTGGAGTTTTTGTTTGCTTTGAAGATACTTGAGTGCTTCATGATATGAATGAAGGATGAACTCCTTGGAAATGAGGTAATGTCTCCACTAGTCCAAAGCACGAACAAGAGCAAAGAACTCCTTATCATAGGTGCTATACTTCCGTTGTGCTTCATTGAGTTTTCACTAAAGTAGGCAAGGGGACGCCCAACTTGTGACAAAACAACACCAATGCCAACTCCACTAGCATCACATTCAACCTCAAAAACTTCATCAAAGTTAGGCAAAGCAAGAATAGGTGCACTTGTAAGTTGACGTTTTACCTCATCAAAGGCCTTTTGAGCCTTGTTATTCCAAACTAACTTCTGATTTTTAGTTAGCTCGGTGATAGGTGCCATGAGGGTACTAAAATTCCGCACAAATCTTCTATAGAAAGAAGCAAGTCCATGAAAGCTTCGAACTTGTTGAATTGTTTGTGGCGTGGGCCACTTACGAATTGCAGCAACCTTTTTCTCATCAATTTCAATGCCTTGTGATGAGACTTTAAAGCCAAGAAAAATAACTTGGGAAGTGAAGAAATGACACTTCTCTAAGTTACCATACAATTTCTCACGTTCAAGGGCTTCAAAAACCTGTTGCAAATGCATAGAATGCTCTTCTTCCTCCCTACTATACACCAAAATATCATCAAAATAAACTACTACAAATTTACCCATGAAAGGTTGCATAACCTGATTCATAAGGCGCATAAATGTAGATGGTGCATTAGACAAACCAAATGGCATCACAAGCCACTCATAGAGGCCCTCCTTTGTCTTGTAAGTGGTCTTCCATTCATCTCCTTTGAAAATTCGAATTTGATGGTAGCCACTTCTCAAATCAATTTTAGAGAACACTTTTTTTTTGGAAAATAAAGAATTTTATTACCTAAAGTAAAGAGTTACTACCCATAAAAGTAGCAACTACAAGAAATGAAAGTTCAGTACATGCCCTCTGGGCCAAAAAAGCAACAAAACCAAAGCCCGAAGGCAATACAAAGACAACAACTATAGAACCTCTAAATAACAAAGGAAACCGAAGCTACAACCAAAAGTGGGTAATAAACCCAAACATCCAAAGATAACAAATACGGTGAGTATAAAAAAGCATTTAACTTAGCTTGAAAGCATACACCATTTGCCAGCATCATCATAAAAAGCAGCTTGATAACAATCCCACAGTCAGCCTGCCAGGACAGAACAACAGCATGCATGCAGTACTATCCAGGACAAAAGATCGCAGCCATGAACCATCAACCAGCAGCACAGACATAAGGAGGCTCAAGCAAGACAGAGAAGCACAAGATGCCACAATAAAGGTAGATCAACAGCTCTCACAACGGAAGAGGCAAAAGAAGGAGTCCTGGAAGAAACAGCAAACAAGGTAGCAATAGGAATACCACCTACCATACAACCCAGGCTATCAACTAGCACCTCATACTAGGAGACAACACTAAAAATAGGGCCTCAACCTACTACACACCAAGCAAGCTAGAATAACCAAGACTCACCCATGACAACCAACTTCCACCACGCCAAACAACGACAGAGAATACACCACCACCAGCATCACCATAAAACAGCTTGATAACACCCCATAGTAAACCTGCCAGGACAGAACAATAGCATACATGTAGTACAAACCAGAACAAAAGATCGCAGCCATGAACCATCAGCCAGCAGCACAAACACAAGGAGGCTCAAGTAAAACATAATAGCATAAGATGCCAGGACAGAGATAGATCAACAACCACCACAACAAAAGAGGCAAAACAAGGATCCTGGACAAAAGCAAGAACCAAGGTAGAAAGAAGGATACCACCCACCATACAATCCAAGCCATCAACTAGCACCTCATGCTAGGAGACAGCACTAAAAACGGGCTTCATCCCACAACATACCAGACAAGCTAAAATGACCAAGACTCAACCATGACAGCCAACCTCCACCAAATAAAACAAAGAAAAACATCTCCCACCAGCATCACCATAAAATCAGCTTGGTAATAACCCCGTAGTCAGCATGCCAGGATAGAACAACAGCATACATGCAATACAAACCAGGACAAAGGATCGTAGCCATGAACCATCAGCCAGCATTACAAACACAAGGGGCTCAAGCAAAGTAGAAAA
Source organism: Chenopodium album (assembly GCF_948465745.1). Taxonomy (NCBI): domain Eukaryota; kingdom Viridiplantae; phylum Streptophyta; class Magnoliopsida; order Caryophyllales; family Amaranthaceae; genus Chenopodium; species Chenopodium album. The sequence continues at coordinate 37,755,802 of NC_137841.1, read as the reverse complement.
GCATAAGATGCCGAGGAAAAGATAGGTCAACAACCACCACAAAAGAAGAGGCATAAAAAGAAGTCCATACAGAAGCAAGAAACAAGGTAGCAATAGGAGAAACACCCACCATACAAACCAGGCCATCAACTAGCACCTCATGCTAGGTGACAGCACTAAAAACGGGCCTCAACCCACTATACACCAAGCAAGCTAACAAGACCCAGACTTAATCATGACAACCAACCTCCACTATCCACCATCAATAGACATAATCATAATATCACAGCTAAATAACAACCCAGAAACCAGCCTGCTAGGACGATAACACGACAAGCATACTATTGTATATTTGGAGTAACACTCGAAATACACAAGGGATAAACCAAGGGATAGTTAAGGCTAAAGAACCAAAGGCTTCTTAGATATAGTCACACCACTAAGAAACTGTTTGGGTTCCTAAGATCACAAGCCAACTAGTAGCCTAAACTAGCTAACTTAGCAAAGGAAACGAAATTCCAAATCCAAGAATTTCCGGTGTTGTTTCTAATCCAAGAAACGAATGTAAGACAAGTTTTTTTGTTTGAATAATCTGATTTTTTCATTCACATTTGCTTGCTATTTATAGTAAACAAGCATCCTTAAGTACAAGCTAACTTAAGTGGCTTTTCAGCTCACTTGTTACACGCCTAATGCTAAGTACAAATCAGCTTTTGTTGTCTAGATACATTAATAAAAGAAGCCTTATTTAACTAGATACATCAAAGAGGAAATGGTGGTTTATAACCTCCAAATTAAGGCTGAAATAAATTCATAATTAAGAGAGTGTAACTCCCCTTAATTCACGCCCATCCAAGCAGCAAGTTGGAGATGTATTTCCTCCAATATTCACGCCCAAATTCAAACAGCAAAGAAGTGTAACTCCTCCTTGGTTCAAGCCTTGAAATTAGCTTGAATGTATGTGGACAAGGGTGTACTTGGACGCCCTTTAGTTGCTCCCAAAGCTGACTGAATTAAACAGCCAATTGAAGGCTGAAATTAAGGCTTAAGATGCTCCAATGTTGACTGATATCAACGACCACTTGAAGGCTGAAGTTAAGGCTTGTAATGGCTTGTAATTCTTCTTTGAAAACTGATTGTAACTCCCAAGTCAAAGCTTTGAAATTCCTTGTAAAGGAATTTCGGATTCCAAGCTTAAATGGCTGCCATTTTGATGTATCTTTGCACTTGTACTTTTGTGTGAATGTGATTATATTTTTTGAACTAAAATCAGCTAAAAAGAACTAAGAAAAATATAACTAATTTGCAAACTTAAAATGACTAAAGTTTACAATTTATTCAAAGCATAAAAAGAACTAAAATAAACTTGTTAATAAGAACTCCTTATCATAGGTGCTATACTTCCGTTGTGCTTCATTGAGTTTTTCACTAAAGTAGGCAAGGGGACGCCCAACTTGTGACAAAACAGCACTAATACCAACTCCACTAGCATCACATTCAACTTCAAAAACTACATCAAAGTTAGGCAAAGCAAGAATAGGTGCACTAGTAAGTTGATGTTTTACCTCATCAAAGGCCTTTTGAGCCTTGTCATTCCAAACTAACTTCTGATTTTTAGTTAGCTCGGTGATAGGTGCCATGAGGGTACTAAAATTCCGCACAAATCTTCTTTAGAAAGAAGCAAGTCCATGAAATCTTCGAACTTGTTGAATGGTTTGTGGCGTGGGCCACTCACGAATTGCAGCAACTTTCTTTTCATCAACTTCAATGCCTTGTGATGAAACTTTAAAGCCAAGAAAAATAACTTGGGAAGTGAAGAAATGACACTTCTCTAAGTTACCATATAATTTCTCACGTTCAAGGGCTTCAAAAACCTGTTGTAAGTGCATAGAATGCTCTTCTTCCTCCCTACTATACACCAAAATATCATCAAAATAAACTACAACAAATTTACCCATGAAAGGTTGCATAACCTGATTCATAAGGCGCATAAATGTAGATGGTGCATTAGACAAACCAAATGGCATCACAAGCCACTCATAGAGGCCCTCCTTTGTCTTGAAAGCGGTCTTCCATTCATCTCCTTCGAAAATTCGAATTTGATGATAGCCACTTCTCAAATCAATTTTAGAGAACACTTTAGAACCATGCAAATCATCAAGTAAATCATTCAACCTTGGAATAGGAAACCGGTACTTGATAGTGATTTTATTGATTGACCTACTATCAACACACATTCTCCATTCTCCATTCTTCTTAGGCACAATCAAAGTAGGACAAGCACATGGACTAAGAGACTTACGAATAATACCCTTGGACAGTAATTCTTCCACTTGCCTCCTAATCTCTTCGGTTTCTTTTGGAGTGGTTCTATAGGCTGGTTTGTTTGGGAGCATTGATCTGGGAACAAGATCAATTTTGTGTTGTATGTCACGTTTTGGGGGTAGGCCATGGGGAATGTCTTCGGGGAAAACATGGGAAAAAGTTTTGAGAAGAGGGGTGAGGAGTGGGTGTTGTTCTTCTTGTGACGGTTGGGAAGGGGTATCAAGTTGGCTTAAAATGAATTGTTTGTGAGCTTTATACTCATGAAATTCTGATTTTATGAGAGTGGTAAGGGAAGTGGGGGTGTGGAAGTGGGGTGGCCGTTTTTGAGGTTTAGAGGGGTAAGGAGTATTTTCTGACCATCCTTAGTGAAGGAATATGTGTTTTTATACCCATCATGCATCACACGCCTATCAAATAGCCAAGGTTTACCTAGTAAAATATGACATGCATCCAAAGGTATAACATCACACCATAATTCTTCCTCATAAGTTTTACCAATGCTAAATGATAACAAGACTTGTTGTGTTACTTGAATCCCTTTACCATGATTTAGCCATTGAATCACATAAGGTTTAGGGTGAGGGACGGTTTTTATTTTCAGCTTGTCTATCATTACTTGTGAAGCTACATTGGTACAACTACCTCCATCAATAATCAAGGTACATACCTTACCACCAATGGTGCAACGAGTGTGAAAGATTGCCTCACGTTGCAAGCTCCCTTCTTTGCCAATCATATTTCTTAGTGTACGTCGAACCACCAAGCATTCTCCTTCATCCGGTCCAAGACACGCATACTCATCATTCTCCTCAAGGTTGCTGTCCACTTCAATTTCTAATTCGTCCTCCTCTTCATGCTCAATCAAAGTGACAATCTTTTTATTTGGACAATCACTAGCCAAATGTCCAAGGCCTTGACACCTAAAACATCTTCTTGGGGCTGGTTTTGGGTTGGAATTTTGGGTGTTTTGTGAGGGTGGTTTAGAAGTAGGCTGATTGGATGTGGGTTTGAAAGGTGGGAAATTAGATGTTTGCCTTTTTCGGGGAAAGGAGGTTTGAGATGCAAAACGTGATGATTCACTTTTGCTTCTTGCTTTTTGTTGCTGCTCAATCTTATGTGCTAAGATAATGAGCTCTTCAAAGGTGGCGTAAGGGTGTAGCTCGGCAACATTGGCTATTTTTGGGTCAAGTCCTCCCAAAAAGAGCACCAATGTTTGAGGTTCATCTTCCTCTACTCCACATTTCATGACAAATCCTTCAAATTCCCTAGCATACTCTTCTACTGATTTTGTACCTTGTTTGAGGTTGTGGAACTTGGAAAAGTTTTCTTGCACATAGTATGTGGGAAGAAACTTTTGTTTCAGCCTCTTTTTCATCTTGGTCCACGATCTCACTTTCTCTTTGTCTTGCCTCTCTCTTTTGGCACACACACTAGCCCACCAAGTTGAGACATATTTTCTTAACTTCAAGGCTACAATCTTCACCTTTTTTTCTTCCGGTGTTTGCTTGTAATCAAACACTCTCTCCACCGTTCTAAGCCATTCTACAAACTCATCAGCATCGAGTTTGCCATCATACTCCGGGATGTCAGCCTTAATGTCATTATTAGGCCGTGACCTTTATCTTTCATGAAAAGGTCTATCATTGTGATTGAAATTAGTAGAAAGATTTTATTCATCACTATGAATGGGTGAGCCCTCTTTTTGATGGCGCAACTTAGTAGAAAGATCTTTTAACTGATCTTGCAAATATTGCATTCGTTGCTCCATATCTACTTTCTCTTGTGCAACCTTATTGACATATTCTTGCCAATTAGGGGGTGGGATGTCGGACATGGTCTGTATTTGGGGTATGTGTTTGGGTATTTGTTTTGCTAGTTGCCCCTCCTTCTAGCGCCAAATGTTGTATATTTGGAGTAACACTCGAAATACACAAGGGATAAACCAAGGGATAGTTAAGGCTAAAGAACAAAAGGCTTCTTAGATATAGTCACACCACTAAGAAACTATTTGGGTTCCTAAGATCACAAGCCAACTAGTAGCCTAAACTAGCTAACTAAGCAAAGGAAACGAAATTCCAAATCCAAGAATTTCCGGTTTTGTTTCTAATCCAAGAAACGAATGTAAGACAAGTTTGTTTGTTCGAATAATCTGATTTTTTTTTTCATTCACATTTGCTTGCTATTTATAGTAAACAAGCATCCTTAAGTACAAGCTAACTTAAGTGGCTTTTCAGCTCACTTGTTACACGCCTAATGCTAAGTACAAATCAGCTTTTGTTGTCTAGATACATTAATAAAAGAAGCCTTATTTAACTAGATACATCAAAGAGGAAATGGTGGTTATAACCTCCAAATTAAGGCTGAAATAAAATCAGAATTAAGAGAGTGTAACTCCCCTTAATTCACGCCCATCCAAGCAGCAAGTTGGAGATGTATTTCCTCCAATATTCACGCCCAAATTCAAACAGCAAAGAAGTGTAACTCCTCCTTGGTTCAAGCCTTTAAATTAGCTTGAATTTATGTGGACAAGGGTGTACTTGGACGCCCTTTAGTTGCTCCCAAAGCTGACTGAATTAAACAGCCAATTGAAGGCTGAAATTAAGGCTTAAGATGCTCCAATGTTGACTGATATCAACGACCACTTGAAGGCTGAAGTTAAGGCTTGTAATGGCTTGTAATTCTTCTTTGAAAACTGATTGTAACTCCCAAGTCAAAGCTTTGAAATTCCTTGTAAAGGAATTTCGGATTCCAAGCTTAAATGGCTGCCATTTTGATGTATCTTTGCACTTGTACTTTTGTGTGAATGTGACAATATTTTTTGAACTAAAATCAGCTAAAAAGAACTATGAAAAATATAACTAATTTGCAAACTTAAAATGACTAAAGTTTACAATTTATTCAAAGCATAAAAAGAACTAAAATAAACTAGTTAATAAGAACAACAAGAAATTCAAGGGATTGAATATCTTGCTGCCCATGGATAGAATGCATAGCACCAATACATGATGCTAAATCTTGAACCAAAGAAATGTCCATAACCAAGTTGTTAGGTTTGGCTACAACACATACAATATAAAACAGGATAAAGAATCGCTACCATGAACCATCACCCAACAACACTAATCACTAGGAAGCTTAAGCTGAAAAAAGTAACACAATACATCTAGACAGTAATACAATCAAATAAGCAATTCCCATTTTAACAAAGATAGCAAAAGGGAGGCAAATAATAACTATTCAACCATCCTTTTACAATTGAAGAACATCAGGGGCTGCAATTAAGGGGAGCTGCCACCAACCTCAAGTTCAACCTCCAAGCAGCAATCCTGCAACCAGAAAAGCTCCGGAGAATCGTTGAACCCAGAAACCAGAGCAAAGCCCTGACAACAACACCAAACAGGGGGAGAGAGACGGCCGACGAACCTGCAAACTCGCCGACCACTTCGAAATGCACCCTGAATCTACTGAACTAAATTCGACACCAGCGAACTAGCCCAGAAACCGACATCAGCCAGAGAACGAAAACCAAGAAAATCAAAAGTTTGAAGAACAAAACCAAACGAAAGAAAAAACGACACTTTCAGATTCCGGCTGCTGGGATAGAATAAACCTGAAACACCGCCCAACCGCCGCGTCAACCAAAACAACCGCCGGAACACCAAACTCAGACCCTTCTTCAATCTTGAGCGATGATGCAAGTCTAAGCATGGAGAACTTTGAAGATTTGCTTATCATGCATCAAGATAGCTTGTCCCTAAACATTGATTCAAGCCAAGCATTGCATGGACACTTTCTTGGATATCAAAGCAAAGCCACGGTTTGCTTAGTGGCTTTTCTTGGAGTCTAGTTCACTTTCTTGAACTTTCTTGAATTTTCTTTACTTAGATTTTGCTTACAAGTTTTTACCTTTCACTTGAAAGGGTTTTTCTTGGTTCAAGCATTAGGATCTTTAATCTTTATTTAGTTCTTTAATTTTTATTTATTTATTTAGTTGCTTTAAAAATCAGTTAGTTAGCTAAATAAATCAGTTTGGTGTATGCTTGTGCGCCAAGGTGCTTGCTCTTCAAGCAAGTTAGAATTCTAGTTTAATTAGGATTGAATTAGGGACTTTTCCTAATCTTCCTAGGTAAACTAAGTCTTATAAATAGGGCTGTAAACACACGAATAAATATACATAGATTAATATTCAGATTTATTTCTTAAGTTGCATACTTGAGTTTTGGTTGATTGCGATCAATTGCTGTTTTGCTTGTTTTAGTTAAAACATTCGTTTGGATTGATTAATTAGGTGGATTCTTAATTGATTAATCTTAGTTTTTGTTTAATTCTTGGTGGATTTCTTGTATAGAATTAGACTTAAAGATATCCCTTGTGTTTTGTTGATTTTCGGATCAATAATTCACATCATCTTTGGTATCAGAGCAGGTTTGCGCAACTTCGGAAAAAATTAAACTGGGAACAATTGGCTGGGAATTTTTGAGTGATTCTTTTTGAATTGAACTCTAAAAACGTCCAGCTATCACCATATAAAATTTCATAATTTTTAGTTGAGTAACGCGTTCTACACAGCCTCAAAAATTTGGTGTTTGTGCACTGATTTGCGGATGGGAGTCCGGTTTTTGTGTTGCCTAGTTTTCCTTCAAGATTCGATCTTTTAATCAAGATTTTTGCATAAACTGACTTGGTTTGTGTAGGAATCATGAGTGACGAGGAGGTTCCACAGGTTCCAAGGGGATTAACCTTAGAACAGGCTCAAAATCTTAGAAGAGATAGGCGAATTGACGAGTTGGCAGCAAGGATGGATGAGATATTAAAAAGGCTTGATACTCTTGCTGGAGATTCTTCAAGGAAAGGGAATTCTAACCCTAATTCTGGTTCAAGTGAGGAAGAACAACCAAGGAGGAACCCAAGGAGGCCACGAAATAATTATTCCTCAAGTGATGAATCACCAAGGCCTAGGAGGAGAGATCGACCAAAGGATGATGATAGGAACCTTAGATTAGATCTTCCCGAATTCAATGGGAGTATGAATGAACCTGAAAAATACTTTGAGTGGATTAGAAGGGCCGAGACACTCTTTGATTACAAGGAGTATGATGAAAGGAAAAGATGCAAATTGGCTGAATTAAAACTGACCGGTTATGCTAGTCTTTGGTATGATAATCTAAAGAAGAAGAGGCATAAGGAGGGGTGTGCAAGAATCTCAACTTGGGAACAACTCAAGAAGCACATGAAAAAAAGGTTCGTACCTAGTGATTATATTCAAGATGTTTATCTTAAGATGCAACTTTTTAAACAAAATTCTATGACTGTTGAGAATTATATTGGTGAATTTGAAAAGTTATGCATGCTATGTGGCTTAGAAGAGATTGTTGAGCATAACATTGCTAGATTTATTTCGGGGTTGAATGATAATATTGCTGAAAAAGTTGAATTGCAACAATATTGGTCCTTTGAGGATGTTTGCAAGGTAGCTTTGAAAGTTGAAAAACAGATAAAGGGGAAGAAAGGGACGTACACTAAGTCCTTTGTAAAGGGTTTCGCTAAACCTTTTGAGAAGAACAGCTTGGAGAAAAGTGGTTCTAGTTCGAACTACAAGGAGACTAAATCAAAATTTGAAGCTTCTAAAAAGCTTATTGAAGATAGGAAGTGCTTCAAGTGTGGTAGTGTTGGTCACATTGCAACTAATTGTCCATCAAAAAGAGTAATGACTGCTCAAGAGTGGGAACAAGAACAAGCTAAGTGTGAGCAGGGTAGTGACTATGAAGAAAAGAACGAAGAGGAAAACTTTGAAGAAGAGGAGGGGCATATTGATGAAATTGATCCCGAGACTCATGGTTAAAGTTTGGTTCTAAGAAGGGCGCTACACTCTAAAACCGTACCTATGGAAAACAATCAAAGGGAGAAAATCTTTCTTACAAGGTGCAAGGTAGAAGATAGGTTGTGTGACATGATCATAGACACGGGGAGTTGCACTAATGTGGTATCTACTACTTTGGTAGACAAATTGAAGTGGCCAACTACTGAACATCCAAGCCCTTATAAGCTTCATTGGCTAGATAATTCGAGTGATGTTAAGATAACTAAACAAGCCTTAATCTCCTTTTCAATTGGTAAATTTCATGATAAAGTTTTGTGTGATGTTTGTCCTATGGATGCTTGTCATATACTATTAGGTCGTCCTTGGCAATATGATAGATTTGTGAAGTTTGATGGAAGGACTAATGTGTATGTTGGGAGAAAAGGAGAAAAAGAGAGACCGGTTGCTTTAAAACCTTTGATATGAAACAAGTCTTCTAATGTTACCTCTAATTCGAAGAGTTCTTATTTGATTAGTGAGATGGAATTAGAAAAAGAGATTTGCAGCAACAATGTGGTATATATACTTGTTTCTAATGAGATTCGAATTGATCAAGATAAACAAGCAAAGAGGCCGTATGAATTGGAATCTGTTTTAGAAGAATTCAAGGATGTCTTTCCTAAGGAATTACCTCCGGGACTACCTCCTATTCGTGGGATAGAGCATCAAATTGACTTGATTTCGAAAGCACCCTTACCTAATAAGGCAGCCTATAGAAGTAATCCGGAAGAAACAAAGGAGATGCAAAGGACAATTGAAGAGCTTATGACTAGAGGATACGTGAGGGAAAGTATGAGCCCTTGTGCCGTGCCTACTTTACTTGTCCCAAAGAAAGATGGGAGTTGGCGCATGTGTATTGATAGTAGGAGTGTGAATAACATCACTATCAAATACCGATTTTCTATTCCAAGATTAGATGATCTACTTGATGAACTACATGGTTCAAAGTTGTTTTCTAAGATTGATCTTATGAGTGGTTATCATCAAATTCGAATGAGAGAAGGAGATGAGTGGAAGACAAGATTCAAGACTAAGTTAGGGTTGTATGAATGGTTGGTGATGCCGTTTGGACTCACTAATGCACCTAGCACTTTCATGAGGTTGATGCATGAGGTACTTAAACCTTTCCCTGGCAAGTTTGTTGTTGTTTATTTAGATGATATTATGATATACTCTAAAACTTTGCATGATCATCTAAATCATCTAACAAGTGTGTTTGAAGTGTTAAGAGAGAAGAAACTCTATGCTAAGCTTGAAAAATGCTACTTCTTAGTGCCTAGTGTTACTTTTCTTGGTTATGTTGTATCAAAAGATGGAGTTTAAGTTGATCATTTGAAAGTAGAGGCTATTAAAACTTGGCCTATTCCTACTAATATGAGTGAAGTAAGGTCTTTTCATGGTCTAGCTTCATTCTATAGAAGATTTGTCAAGAATAAGTTGATGCCTAGAAGTGAAGGTCCTTTCAAGATTATTGAGAAGATCAATGACAATGCTTATAAGTTAGAACTTCCGGGAGAATATGGAGTTAGTGCTACATTCAATGTTGGCGATTTGGCTAAGTATATTCCTAATGAAGAACTTCGAGATTTGAGGACAAATTCTTTCGAAGAAGAGGAGGATGATGCAAGTCTAAGCATGGAGAACTTCCAAGATTTGCTTATCATGCATCAAGATAGCTTGTCCCTAAACATTGATTCAAGCCAAGCATTGCATGGACACTTTCTTGGATATCAAAGCAAAGCCACGGTTTGCTTAGTGGCTTTTCTTGGAGTCTAGTTCACTTTCTTGAACTTTCTTGAATTTTCTTTACTTAGATTTTGCTTACAAGTTTTTACCTTTCACTTGAAAGGGTTTTTCTTGGTTCAAGCATTAGGATCTTTAATCTTTATTTAGTTCTTTAATTTTTATTTATTTATTTAGTTGCTTTAAAAATCAGTTAGTTAGCAAAATAAATCAGTTTGGTGTATGTTTGTGCGCCAAGGTGCTTGCTCTTCAAGCAAGTTAGAATTCTAGTTTAATTAGGATTGAATTAGGGACTTGTCCTAATCTTCCTAGGTAAACTAAGTCTTATAAATAGGGCTGTAAACACACGAATAAATATACATAGATTAATATTCAGATTTATTTCTTAAGTTGCATACTTGAGTTTTGGTTGATTGCGATCAATTGCTGTTTTGCTTGTTTTAGTTAAAACATTCGTTTGGATTGATTAATTAGGTGGATTCTTAATTGATTAATCTTAGTTTTTGTTTAATTCTTGGTGGATTTCCTGTATAGAATTAGACTTAAACATATCCCTTGTGTTTTGTTGATTTTCGGATCAATAATTCACATCAAGCGAGGAGCCCAGAAAATCGAAGAAGGAACCGATTAGCCTCGCAGCACCTTCCAGCAGCCGATTCGCCCAACACAACCACCGGAACAACGAGCCCTTTTTCAATAGGTCGAAGAGCAGACCGAGTTCCAACAGCCCTTAGGGTTTGAATTTTGGGGAAATGAAGAACAAGAAACCTGCTTCCCGACCTAACCCTTTGAAGAACGAATCCGATGAAGGCAACCACCGAATCCATCTCCAAAGGGTTAGAGAGAAGCTAGAGTTTCTCTTTCTAGAAACAAAACCCATGATTCAATTAGAGAACACTTTAGAACCATGCAAATCATCAAGCAAATCATTCAATCTTGGAATAGGAAACCGGTACTTGATAGTGATCTTGTTGATTGATCTACTATCAACACACATTCTCCATTCTCCATTCTTCTTAGGCACAATCAAAGTAGGACAAGCACATGGACTAAGAGACTTACGAATAAGACCCTTGGACAGTAATTCTTCCACTAGCCACCTAATCTCTTCGGTTTCTTTTGGAGTGGTTCTATAGGCTGGTTTGTTTGGGAGCATTGATCTGGGAACAAGATCAATTTTGTGACGGTTGGGAAAAGGTTTTGAGAAGAGGGTTGAGAAATAGGTGTTGTTCTTTTTGTGACGGTTGGGAAGGGGTATCAAGTTGGCTCAAAATGAATTATTTGTGAGCTTTATACTCATGCAGTTCTGATTTTATGAGAGTGGTAAGGGAAGTGGGGGGTGTGGATGTGGGGTGGCCGTTTTTGAGGTTTAGAGGGGTAAGGAGTATTTTCTGTCCATCCTTAGTGAAGGAATATGTGTTTTTATACCCATCATGCATCACATGCCTATCAAATAGCCAAGGTCTACCAAGTAAAATATGACATGCATCCATAGGTATAACATCACACCATAATTCTTCCTCATAAGTTTTACCAATGCTAAATGATAACAAGACTTGTTGTGTTACTTGAATCCCTTTACCATGATTTAGCAATTGAATCACATAAGGTTTAGGGTGAGGAAAGTTTTTTATTTTCAGCTTATCTATCATTACTTGTGAAGCTACATTGGTAAAACTACCTCCATCAATAATCAAGGTGCATACCTTACCACCAATGGTGCAACGAGTGTGAAGGATTGCCTCACGTTGCAAGCTCCCTTCTTTGCCAATCATATTGCTTAGTGTACGTCGAACCACCAAGCATTCTCCTTCATCCGGTCCAAGGCACGCATACTCTTCATTCTCCTCAAGATTGTTGTCCTCTTCAACTTCTAATTCATCCTCCTCTTCATGCTCAATCAAAGTAACAATCTTTTTATTTGGACAATCACTAGCCAAATGTCCAAGGCCTTGACACCTAAAACATCTTCTTGGGGCTGGTTTTGGGTTTAAATTTTGGTTGTTTTGTGAAGGTGGTTTAGAAGTAGGCTGATTGGATGTGGGTTTGAAAGGTGGGAAGTTTGATGTTTGCTTTTTGTGGGGAAATGAGGTTTGAGATGCAAAACGTGACGAATCACTTTTGCCTCTTGCTTTTTGTTGCTGCTCAATCCTTATGTGCTAAGATAATGAGCTCTTCAAGGGTGGTGTAAGGGTGTAGCTCGGCCACATTGGCTGTTTTTGGGTCAAGTCTTCCCAAAAAGCGCACCAATGTTTGAGGATCATCTTCCTCTACTCCAAATTTCATGACAAATCCTTCAAATTCCCTAGCATATTCTTCTACTGATTTTGTACCTTGTTTGAGGTTGTGGAACTTGGAAAAGTAGAAACTTTTGTTTCAACATCTTTTTCATCTTGGCCCACGATCTCACCTTCTCTTTGTCTTGCCTTTCCCTCTTGGCGCACACACTAGCCCACCAAGTTGAGGCATATTTTCTTAACTTCAAGGCCACAATCTTCACCTTTTTTTTCTTCCGGTGTTTGCTTGTAATCAAACACTCTCTCCACCGTTCTAAGCCATTCTACAAACTCATTAGCATCGAGTTTGCCATCAAACTCCGGAATGTCAGCCTTAATGTCATTGTTAGGCCGTGACCTTTCTCTTTCATGAAAAGGTCTCTCATTGTGATTGAAATTAGATTCACTCAATTGTTCATCACTATGATTGGGTGAGCCCTCTTTTTGATGACGCAACTTAGTAGAAAGATCTTTTAACTGATCTTGCAAATATTGCATTCGTTGCTCCATATCTTCTTTCTCTTGTTCAACCTTATTGACATATTCTTGCCAATTAGGTGGTGGAACGCTGGCCATGGTTTGTTTTTGGGTTGTGTTTGGGTATGTGTTTTGCTAGATCCCCCTCCTTCTAGCGCAAAGTGTTGTATATTTGGAGTAGCACTCGAAATACACAAGGGTTAAACCAAATGATAGTTAACGCTAAAGAACCAAAGGCTTCTTAGATAAAGTCACACCACTAAGAAACGGTTTGGATTCCTAAGATCACAAGCCAACTAGTAGCCTAAACTAGCTAACTAAGCAAAGGAACGAAATTCCAAATCCAAGAATTTCAGGTTTTTGTTTCTAATCCAAGAAACGAATGTAAGACAAGTTTGTTTGTTCGAATAATCTGATTTTTTTTTTCATTCACATTTGCTTGCTATTTATAGTAAACAAGCATCCTTAAGTACAAGCTAACTTAGTGACTTTTCAGCTCACTTGTTACACGCCTAAGCTAAGTACAAATCAGCTTTTGTTGTCCAGATACATTAATAAAAGAAGCCTTATTTAACTAGATACATCAAAGAGAAAATGGTGGTTTGTAACCTCCAAATAAAATCAGAAATAAGAGAGTATAACTCCCCCTTGATTCACACCCAACAAAGCAGTAACTTGGAGGTGTATCACCCCATTATTCACGCCCAAATTCAAACAGCATAAGAAGTGTAACTCCTCCTTGTTTCAAGCCTTGAAATAAGCTTGAATGTATGTGGACAAGGATGTAATTGGACGCCCTTTAGATGCCCCAATGCTGACTGAAATAAACGGCCACTTGAAGGCTGAATTGAAGGCTTGTAATTCCTCATTGAAACTGATTGTAACACCCAAATCAAAGCTTTGAAATTCCTTTTACAAGAATTAAAGATTCCATGCTTCTTTCACAAGCTTAAATGGCTTCCTTCTTGATTTATCTTGCACTTGTACTTTGTGTGAATGTGACATTACAATTTCAGACTTAAATCAGCTATAGAAACTAAAGAAAATATAACTAATTTGCAAACTTAAAATAAGACTAAAGTTTACAATTTATTCAAAGTATAAAATGAACTAGAATAAACTAGTTAATAAGAACAACAAGAAATTCAAGGGATTGAATATCTTGCTGCACATGGATAGAACGCATAGCACCGCATGATGCAACATCTTGTACCAAAGAAATGTCCATAACCAAGTTGTTAGGCTTGGCTACAACACAAACCGTTTGAATCAATTGAATGTAAAACACGTTCAAATAAAGATATTTGAATAAAATGAAAGTTAAATGCATTCTAACAAAGCCAATTGAATCAAAAGAAAGTCAAACACATTAAAAAAAATGCAATTGAATCAAATAAAAGTTAAACACATTGAAACAAAGCTTTTTAAATCAAATAAAGTCAAACCATTATAATAAAGCTTTTTGAGTCAATTGAAAGTCAAATGCATTCCATGAAGCTAATTGAATCAAATATAAGTCAAAGACATTGGAAAAAAATGTTTTTGAATCAAGCAAAAGTTAAAGGAAAAATGAAAATAAATAATCCCACATTCGGCTTTTCTGCTCAAAACAATCCCACCTTTTACCCCCATCTGCTCAAAATGAGTCTTTTAACCTACAACCTGTCTAACAGGTTGCTTATTATTTTATTTTATTTTTACTCTTTTTTAATGTTTTTTTTAAAAAATTTTTTTTCAATCTATCATCTCCCACCATGGCTACACCATAACCACAACCCTTCTTCCATAAACACGACCACATCACCACCTAACCCCCACCCGTCCTTTCTCTCTCCTAAAATCGACCACCCCACCACAACTATCCACGACGGCACAAAACCCTGAACCCCGACCACCCACATCCACCCACAAAATCCCCTAGCTAACACCATCAAAATCCATCAACAATCTTGATCATTGAATCACCATCGTTCAACATTATCAAAAATCGACACCGTCAAATCACCACCATTCGATCTTAATTAATTGTGTGGTTGAGCGGCAATGGTAGAGAGATGGATGTAGGTTGTTGGTTGCTTGAGGGCGGCTTTGGCAGTGGCTGATGTCGTGATGTGTGGCAATGATAATTGCTGGGTTGCTGCAATTGAGGGTAGCGAGAGAGAGGAGAAGGGGAGATCTGGAGCATGTGTGTCAAGCGGTGGTCCAGGCTGCTGGTTCGACGGAGAAAAAGGTGGTGGAGGGTGCAAGAACCTCTAGGGAGGAGGCAGCACTTGTCGTGGTGGCTTCACGCAACAGAAGTTGGTGTTGCTGCTTGTGTCAATTGCTGTTGTTGTTGGCAAAAGGAGCTCTCGTGGTTTGGTAGTGCAGCTGTGGCAAGAGGAGCTCAGGCGGGGGGGGGGGGGGGGGGGGGAGATTAGGTGGGCAGTCCGGTAAAGGGAGGTGGTCAAGTAGGTTAGTCCGGCAAAGGGAGGTGGTCGTGGGAAGAGGTTTTTAATTTTTTTAATTATCCTTTTAAAAAAAATCTTAAAACCAATAAGAAGGTGACACGTGTCAAGTCACCTTCTTTAACAGGTTACTAATTTAACAAACCGGTAAAAGGCTCGTTTTGAGCAGATGGGGGTCAAAGGTGGGGTTGTTTTGGGATTTTGAAAAGGTGGGATTGTTTTGAGCATAAAATCTAAAGGTGGGATTATTAATTTTCATTTTTCCAAAGTTAAATGCATTCAAAAACGCTGTCGAAAACAATGAAAGTCATAGACATTCAAACAAAGCTAATTGAATCAAATCAAAGTCAAACGCATTCTAACAAAGCTTTTTGAATAAAATGAACGTCAAATGAATCCAACAAAGCTAATTGAATTAAATGCAAGCCAAACCCATTCAAACAAATCTTTTTGAATCAACTTAAAGTCAAATGCATTCTACAAAGCTAATTAAATAAAATGAAAGTTAAAAACATTCAAACAAAGCTTTTTTTAATCAAATGAAGTCAAACACATTTAAACAAAGCATTTGAATCAAATTTAAAGTCAATCAAATTCAAATAAAGATTTTTGAATCAAATTAAAGTCAAATGCATACAAACAAAGCTAATGAATCAAAAGAAAGTCAAAGACATTCAAACAAAGCCAATTGAATCAAGCCAAAGTTAAACAAATTCAAACAAAGCCAATTAAATCAAGTAAAAGTTAACACATTCAAACAAAGCTTTTGGAATCAAATAAAGTCAAACCCATTTAAATAATGATATTTGAGTCAATTGAAAGTCAAATGCATCCCAAAAAGCTAATTAAATAAAATGAAAGTTAAACACATTCAAAAAAGATTTTTGAATCAAACAAAAGTTAAATGCATTCAAAAATGCTAACGAAATTACATGAAGGTCACAAATGTTTTGGGTGTTTTTGTCCCTCGGGAGAGTTACAGCTCAAAGACTGGTTGCGCGCAGCCTGTTCCTATAAAACCATGGAGACTCCGGTCGTTGGAGCTCCGCCTCCGACGATCAAGTTAGTACTTGAATATAAACAAGAAAAAGTGTGGAAAAAGAGATGAGATCTTCTCGAAATCCGATATTAGGTGATTCTCTAATGTAAGAGAGTGAAGGGTATACTGTAATAATTTTTAGATGTCCCACTAATGGGGGAAATCTCCCTATTTATACGATCCTTGCAAAACGTGCCCTTGATTAGGTCACTTTGACCTAATTATACTAGGCTACGCCGAATTATGACTTTCTTGGGATTTAGGCCATTGAAGGCCGCCTTTTTCTCCCAAGTTATAGGAAGCACACGTGTCGAATGGAGGTTAGTCCAATTCGGACCAGCCATGGTATGACACGTGTCAAGATATGACTAACCCACGTGGCATTTGTAAAATTACCCAAAACATTTGCCCCTCACAGATGTGACGTGACGCGCCACATGCTGTGAGACTGTGACACATGTCAATCAATCAGTAGGTGATAATAAAAGGTTTTTTGGAGTGACAATTTTAACTTTTCACATTTTGGGGGAAATTACGGAATTACCCTCAATTTTACCACTCTATAAAAATACTAACTTTACCTCCCTAGTTTTGGACGTTTCCAAAACATTCTAGAGAGAGAAAGTCACAAAGTTAGAGAGAGAGAGAGAGTTTGCCTTCCGTCTGTGTGTGAACACAAACTCCGCTATTTTCCCACCTGCCTCAGCTGGTTCTTAACCGTCTATAACCCAAGCAAGCATGGTTAGTTTTAGCAGCAAGGTCATCACCGTTTGCCTCTTTTTTAGAGACAAATGTAAGGTACTGCCTCTACCCCCTTCAACTCCATTTCATTTGTTTCTATTCATTCAATAAATGGTCTCATCACCAACACAAACGGCACGGCCTAGGTCAGTAGTCAGCCGGTGAGGGAGCCCTCTCCCATATGGATATTAATGAAGCTGGCCCTCTATATAGAGACAGGGAAGAGTCCACATCGGGGCCAGCTAGTGATAAGGGAGACAGCAGGAGCTCCGCCTCAGGGTCTGGCTTTGAGGATCATAGTGACACCCCTCTCTCCTCGCTTGAGGATAGTGAAGTTGAGGAGAGGAAGAAGTGAGAAGAGAAAGATGATCCCTTTAACATCCATATTTACGCTAAAGACAAGCGGATAATGTTAAAGGGTATTGAGAACTTTGTAGCAAAACGACCCTTGGGGAAGGGATATTGATGCAAGTCTAAGCATGGAGAACTTCGAAGATTTCCTTATCATGCATCAAGATAGCTTGTCCCTAAACATTGATTCAAGCCAAGCATTGCATGGACACTTTCTTGGATATCAAAGCAAAGCCACGGTTTGCTTAGTGACTTTTCTTGGAGTCTAGTTCACTTTCTTGAACTTTCTTGAATTTTCTTTACTTAGATTTTGCTTACAAGTTTTTACCTTTCACTTGAAAGGGTTTTTCTTGGTTCAAGCATTAGGATCTTTAATCTTTATTTAGTTGCTTTTAAAATCAGTTAGTTAGCAAAATAAATCAGTTTAGGCGTGTGCTTGTTCTCCAAGGAGATTGGCATATGCTTGTGCTCCAAGGTGCTTGCTCTTCAAGCAAGTTAGAATTCTAGTTTAATTAGGATTGAATTAGGGACTTGTCCTAATCTTCCTAGGTAAACTAAGTCTTATAAATAGGGATGTAAACACACGAATAAACATACATAGATTAATATTCAGATTTATTTCTTAAGTTGCATACTTGAGTTTTGGTTGATTGCGATCAATTGTTGTTTTGCTTGTTTTAGTTAAAACATTCGTTTGGATTGATTAATTAGGTGGATTCTTAATTTATTAATCTTAGTTTTTGTTTAATTCTTGGTGGATTTCCTGTATAGAATTAGACTTAAACATATCCCTTGTGTTTTGTTGATTTTCGGATCAATAATTCACATCATCTTTGGTATCAGAGCTGGTTTGCGCAACTTCGGCAAAAATTAAACTGGGAACAATTGGCTGGGAATTTTTGCGTGATTTTTTTTGCATTAAACTCTAAAAACGTCCAGCTATCACCATATAAAATTTCATAATTTTAAATTTAGTAACGCGTTCTACACAGCCTCAAACATTTGGTGTTTGTGCACTGATTTGCGGATGGGAGTCCGGTTTTTGTGTTGCCTAGTTTTCCTTCAAGATTCGATCTTTTAATCAAGATTTTTGCATAAACTGACTTGGTTTGTGTAGGAATCATGAGTGACGAGGAGGTTCCACAAGTTCCAAGGGGATTAACCTTAGAACAAGCTCAAAACCTTAGAAGAGATAGGCGAATTGACGAGTTGGCAGCAAGGATGGATGAGATATTAAAAAGGCTTGATACTCTTGCTGGAGATTCTTCAAGGAAAGGGAATTCTAACCCTAATTCTGGTTCAAGTGAGGAAGAACAACCAAGGAGGAACCCAAGGAGGCCACGAAATAATTATTCCTCAAATGATGAATCACCAAGGCCTAGGAGGAGAGATCGACCAAAGGATGATGATAGGAACCTTAGATTAGATCTTCCCGAATTCAATGGGAGTATGAATGAACCTGAAAAATACTTTGAGTGGATTAGAAGGGCCGAGACACTCTTTGATTACAAGGAGTATGATGAAAGGAAAAGATGCAAATTGGCTGAATTAAAACTGACCGGTTATGCTAGTCTTTGGTATGATAATCTAAAGAAGAAGAGGCATAAGGAGGGGCGTGCAAGAATCTCAACTTGGGAACAACTCAAGAAGCACATGAAAAAAAGGTTCGTACCTAGTGATTATATTCAAGATGTTTATCTTAAGATGCAACTTTTTAAACAAAATTCTATGACTGTTGAGAATTATATTGGTGAATTTGAAAAGTTATGCATGCTATGTGGCTTAGAAGAGATTGTTGAGCATAACATTGCTAGATTTATTTCGGGGTTGAATGATAATATTGCTGAAAAAGTTGAATTGCAACAATATTGGTCCTTTGAGGATGTTTGCAAGGTAGCTTTGAAAGTTGAAAAACAGATAAAGGGGAAGAAAGGGACGTACACTAAGTCCTTTGTAAAGGGTTTCGCTAAACCTTTTGAGAAGAACAGCTTGGAGAAAAGTGGTTCTAGTTCGAACTACAAGGAGACTAAATCAAAATTTGAAGCTTCTAAAAAGCTTATTGAAGATAGGAAGTGCTTCAAGTGTGGTAGTGTTGGTCACATTGCAACTAATTGTCCATCAAAAAGAGTAATGACTGCTCAAGAGTGGGAACAAGAACAAGCTAAGTGTGAGCAGGGTAGTGACTATGAAGAAAAGAACGAAGAGGAAAACTTTGAAGAAGAGGAGGGGCATGTTGACGAAATTGATCCCGAGACTCATGGTCAAAGTTTGGTTCTAAGAAGGGCGCTACACTCTAAAACCGTACCTATGGAAAACAATCAAAGGGAGAAAATCTTTCTTACAAGGTGCAAGGTAGAAGAAAGGTTGTGTGACATGATCATAGACACGGGGAGTTGCACTAATGTGGTATCTACTACTTTGGTAGACAAATTGAAGTGGCCAACTACTGAACATCCAAGCCCTTATAAGCTTCATTGGCTAAATAATTCGAGTGATGTTAAGGTAACTAAACAAGCCTTAATCTCCTTTTCAATTGGTAAATTTCATGATAAAGTTTTGTGTGATGTTTGTCCTATGGATGCTTGTCATATACTATTAGGCCGTCCTTGGCAATATGATAGATTTTTGAAGTTTGATGGAAGGACTAATGTGTATGTTGTGAGAAAAGGAGAAAAAGAGAGACCGGTTGCTTTAAAACCTTTGATAAGCAACAAGTCTTCTAATGTTACCTCTAATTCGAAGAATTCTTATTTGATTAGTGAGAGGGAATTAGAAAAAGAAATTTGCAGCAACAATGTGGTATATATACTTGTTTCTAATGAGATTCGAATTGATCAAGATAAACAAGCAAAGAGGCCGTATGAATTGGAATCTGTTTTAGAAGAATTCAAGGATGTCTTTCCTAAGGAATTACCTCCGGGACTACCTCCTATTCGTGGGATAGAGCATCAAATTGACTTGATTCCGGGAGCACCCTTACCTAATAAGGCAGCCTATAGAAGTAATCCGGAAGAAACAAAGGAGATGCAAAGGCAAATTGAAGAGCTTATGACTAGAGGATACGTGAGGGAAAGTATGAGCCCTTGTGCCGTGCCTACTTTACTTGTCCCAAAGAAAGATGGGAGTTGGCGCATGTGTATTGATAGTAGGAGTGTGAATAACATCACTATCAAATACCGATTTCCTATTCCAAGATTAGATGATCTACTTGATGAACTACATGGTTCAAAGTTGTTTTCTATGGATTTTATTGTGGGATTGCCGAGAACACAACGGGGGAAAGACTCTATTATGGTTGTTGTGGATAGGTTTTCTAAGATGGCTCATTTTGTTCCTTGTCACAAAGTGGATGATGCTATGAAAGTGGCGGAATTATACTTCAAAGAGATTGTTAGATTGCATGGAATTTCGAAAACTATTGTGAGTGGTCGAGATACAAAGTTCATGAGTTTCTTTTGGAAGTCTCTATGGAAGCTTGTGGGAACTAAATTGCTCTTTAGTACATCTTACCATCCACAAACTGATGGACAAACTGAGGTTACTAATCGTACTCTTGGTGCGCTTTTGCGTGGGTTAGTGAGTAAGACACAAAAGGATTGGGACATCAAGTTAGCTCATGCGGAGTTTGCTTATAATAGATCACCTACATATGCTACCAAACATAGTCCTTTTGAGGTAGTCTATGGATTCAATCCAAAACTTCCAATTGATCTTGTTCCATTGCCTAAGGGTGAGTTAATTCACAAAGATGCCGAGTCTAAGTTGAAGAGTATGCTGAAATTACATGCTCAAGTTCGAACAAGAATAGAGAAAGTAAATGACATGTACAAAGCTAGAATAAACAAGCATAGGCGGCAACAAAGTTACAATGTTGGAGACTTGGTATGGTTACATTTGAGAAAGGAAAGATTTCCAGGAAAACGCAAGAATAAGTTGATGCCTAGAAGTGAAGGTCCTTTCAAGATTGTTGAGAAGATCAATGACAATGCTTATAAGTTAGAACTTCCGGGAGAATATGGAGTTAGCGCTACATTCAATGTTGGCGATTTGGCTAAGTATATTCCTGATGAAGAACTTCGAGATTTGAGGACAAATTCTTTCGAAGAAGAGGAGGATGATGCAAGTCTAAGCATGGAGAACTTCGAAGATTTGCTTATCATGCATCAAGATAGCTTGTCCCTAAACATTGATTCAAGCCAAGCATTGCATGGACACTTTCTTGGATATCAAAGCAAAGCCACGGTTTGCTTAGTGACTTTTCTTGGAGTCTAGTTCACTTTCTTGAACTTTCTTGAATTTTCTTTACTTAGATTTTGCTTACAAGTTTTTACCTTTCACTTGAAAGGGTTTTTCTTGGTTCAAGCATTAGGATCTTTAATCTTTATTTAGTTGCTTTTAAAATCAGTTAGTTAGCAAAATAAATCAGTTTAGGCGTGTGCTTGTTCTCCAAGGAGATTGGCATATGCTTGTGCTCCAAGGTGCTTGCTCTTCAAGCAAGTTAGAATTCTAGTTTAATTAGGATTGAATTAGGGACTTGTCCTAATCTTCCTAGGTAAACTAAGTCTTATAAATAGGGCTGTAAACACACGAATAAACATACATAGATTAATATTCAGATTTATTTCTTAAGTTGCATACTTGAGTTTTGGTTGATTGCGATCAATTGCTGTTTTGCTTGTTTTAGTTAAAACATTCGTTTGGATTGATTAATTAGGTGGATTCTTAATTGATTAATCTTAGTTTTTGTTTAATTCTTGGTGGATTTCCTGTATAGAATTAGACTTAAACATATCCCTTGTGTTTTGTTGATTTTCGGATCAATAATTCACATCAGATATACTATCCGGGTGCCGCCAAAGCTAGGCACAATCTCATGGAAAGATGACCAGGAGAATGTTGATGCTTATTTTGGATTCTATGAGGCGGCATTCCTGGCAGGCCTCCGCTTCCCGCTTCACCATGCGGTGAGGGCCATACTTAGGGGTTATGGCTTGGGAGTCTGGCAGTTCACCCCAAATTCATGGGCCAACATTCTTGGATATGTTGCCGCATGTGAGATACAAAACTTGAACCCCAGCTAGGAGGCTTTTGCTCACATGCATTATCTAAGCCGCAACCCAGGTGGCTGGAGGACGTAGTACACCTTGACCACCCTCCCTCAGTATCAAATGACTTTGGACAAGGTGTCCAAATATGACGGTTGGAAGACTCGTTTTTTCTTGCTGTCTGCCCCAACCCGCCAAGATAATCGGGAATTGGGCCGGTATAATAAAAAACCCGACCTTCTAGGTCGCAAATGTGCCCTTCCTCGGATACTGGGAGATGACTATGATGCAATCATGGAAACCAAGTTTTTTGAGCTCCGTCCGAAGACTCTCTCAACCGGGGACGTAATCAAGGTCCCTAATAATTGGATTTCCATGTGCGCATGGTTCAGAGATGAGGCATTCTTATCCGCCTGCGGGCTTAGCACAATGATTCCAAAGCCTACGTCTGACATGCATCTGGTTAAATGTCGCTTGTACTACTGTTATTCAATAATGATTATGTACTAAGTATGTTCATTATTTTTGCAGAAGAAGCTTTGAAAATGATGGCTGATGAGAAGACTCCCAAGCGGTCCTCTACACAAATCAGGAGGGACCTGGCGGAGGCTAGGGCCGCTAAGCTGAAGGTAGAGGTAAGTAACAATTACTCCTTGGCCTAACTTTTCATGAAGCGTCGCCGGTTGCTTATTCAATATTTTTTTAAAATTGCAGGGTTGAAAACTTCATAGGTCCTTCACGAAGAACCTATTCAAATGGGGCCTTGAGGAGACCGCCTCCACTCCAATCAAGCCTGCTAAGTCTGCAAAAGCAACTTCAGGTAAGACAGGCCCTGAAGGGTCTTCTTGGAAGCACTGCCTCCGCATCGGGGGAAAAATATCACCGTAGGAGGCTTTAGAGTGGGATTTGATTTGGTCCCATCCGGCCTCTCTGCTCTTGAGGGTGGAGCAATTCCACAAGCTTCTGAAGGTAAATACAATCCCTTCGAATCCCCACTTGAGCTGGGTTGGTCGTTGCGAGTGAAATCTCACTCTCAACAAACTTCCTAGTAGGACAGCCGACATCAAGATGCTGCTGCCTATATAGCTCACTCACATATGGTGCAGATCAATCCCCCTGATGGTCGGACGTTCAGACGCATGC
Source organism: Chenopodium album (assembly GCF_948465745.1). Taxonomy (NCBI): domain Eukaryota; kingdom Viridiplantae; phylum Streptophyta; class Magnoliopsida; order Caryophyllales; family Amaranthaceae; genus Chenopodium; species Chenopodium album. The sequence continues at coordinate 37,732,379 of NC_137841.1, read as the reverse complement.
CCGGGCCATGCTGGCGGTCGTCCACAAGAAGGAGAAGGATGTTATTCCAGGCATTGAGACGTTCAATGTTGAACGAATCCTTGCACTCCTGTCTGAGGTATACCTAATTTCCCTTTTCTGAAATAAAGTATAAAATATCTCGCATGATTGAAACCGTTTGTGTCTACGACCATGCTCAGGGTTAAGGGACTCAAGCGGCCATATGCCTGGAAGAGGGAGGAGGTAAAAAGAGCCCTTAGATCAGTTAGGGATTCCCAAGATGTTACTGAATATCAATGTACAATTAATGAACTTGAAACTAAAGCGGAATTGATGCAACAGGCGGATGAGGTCAGAGGTCTTAAGAAAGCTCTATACGAGGCAAAGGAAAAGGCCAACAAGGCTGAGACCAACCTCAAAGAAGGTGGAGGAAGAACTCAAGACCATGCAGGGTACCTCTCAGGAGAATGCAAATCTTAAGGCAGAGGTTGAGAGACTGAAAAAGGATGCGGAACAATCCCAAAAGAATCTAAAGGCAACAATTGAGGAAGAGCAAGACCGCCTGATTGCTGAAAATGAAGAGGACTCTAACACCCGAATGAAGATCACCTAGGCTGCTCTTCACCCCCAACAAGGATTACGGCATGTGGGCTCTGGCTTTCCAATATGTTGAACATGTAGTTCATTTAAGAGAGAGATGAGAGCCGGAGCCCGAGTCCTTCACTGCCTGAGCGAATAGAGAGCTTGAGGAGCTTGCCAAGGACTTCCTTGAAGAAGGAGAAGCAATTGAGCTTTGATTTGATGAGGAGAATCCCAAGGAGTGTCAGGCGACTCAGAACTAGGATGTCCAGCATCAGGATGACCAGGCGGCCCAACCTCAGCCTTAATTTCTTAGCGGCAGTATGCAAAAATTTAGAATTTTCCGGCCTGTGAGCCGAGTATTTGTTTATTTTTACCGGCTGTGGAGTCGGGTAACAATTTAACTTATTTTCTCCCGGATGTTGATCTAGTTAACAATATTTATCCGGTTTTAATCGCTTTTGAATGAAATATGCCGACTAAGTCGGATTGATGATTATATGGTTCTGATTCAATTTTTGCATGTGGATTCTGCAATTTTTATTTTTTTGAATTTTTGCCCAACTTTTTAAAGCATGCGACAATTCTGATGGTATACCGACTATTCTTGCCCTTGGCGGCTGTGTGATTGGTTTCAATACTTTGATTGATTGACTTTGGAATGTTTGATACTTTAAAGAGTATGGAATGTTTCTAATAAATCAATCACAATAGTAATCGCCCTAAACCAAGTACACATCCGTCAATAACAATCGTTTTACCCAACCGGATATTCGCATATAGATTCTTTGTGAGCTAGACGAGTGATTGCCGCCTGGCAGTCAATGGAACAAGGGACATATTGTTCGTTTGTCTGGTGGATCCCACACAGCTTAAAGGCCGTCGGGGATACCTGCAATCCATCGCACCTGGTTCGTCTGCCCCGTTGGGGTGACTGGTACAATTTCGTTGAGTAGTCTAACAGAGAACTTTGGTAATTTACCGACTGATGTCACTTGGCATCCGGTTTTAAACTTAATCATTCTTTTAGACTATTTTGGTCAGACAACTATTAGTTAACCAATTTGGTCATTCAATCTTTGCCTTCTGCATATGCTGGTAAAGCAAACGATAGAATTCTCTATACGACGATAACATTCGGAGGGGCATCGCCGGACGCCATACTCAAATAGGAGCAGACGAGTATATAAAAAATAATTTTGCATCGGCTGTTAGCCTCAGTTTGGATATCATTTTAGCCACTAAGGCCCCGTTCTTTAGAGCTTCTTTGCTCTGCTCTGCTTTGCTTTGCTCTACTAAAATCTGCTTTGCTCTGTTGAAATCTGCTCTGCTCTGCTTCAATCTGCTCTGCTCTGCTCTTCCCTGCTCTGCTTAAATATAGTACTTAAAAATAGTTGCTTCAATCTGCTCTGCTCTGCCCTGCCGTGCTCTGCTCTGCTCTGCTTTGCTAAAATCTGCTTTGCTCTACTCTGCTCTGCCCAGAAGCTCAAAAGAACAAGGCCTAAGTCTTTTAACTTAGCTTAGTTTTATTCATTTTTGGGGTCGCCTATGCATTGCACAGATGAAGGTCCACCAACTTAAATATCAGGTTAGCCGCTACGTTTTAACCTAGCTAATTTATTTGTTAGACCATCAGTGTTGTCAACAGGCGGTAGCATATCGTTGCGCATGTATATATACAAAGCAATTAAAACAATATTGAAAATAAAAAGCAACTTTTTCATTGATAGGCTTTTTATTTACAAAAATTTACAAATCTCAAAAGTAGTACTTTTTCAAGTTGTCTACATTCCAAGTTCTAGGCAGCCGCCTACCGTTTGGAGTTTCCAGCCAGTAGGTGGCGTTTCTTACTTCTTCATAAATCCGGTAGGGGCCTTGCCAATTAGGAGTCAGTTTTCCTTTCTCATTGGCCCTACCGATTGCCTCCATCTTTTGTAACACAAAGTCCCCAACTATTAAGGGCCGTTTGTGCACTCTCTTGTTATAGGCACGAGTCATTTTTAGACGGTAAATCTCATGACGTAAGGCAGGATTGCCCCGGCGCTCCGGGAGTGAGTCCAATGCTAGTCGCATGGCCTCCCAGTTTGCCTCTTCATCGTATAGCATGACTCGTATAGTCAACTCATAATGCTCGATGGGCAAGACGACTTTCACCATAAACCATAAGAAATGGGGTTTCACCGGTTCATCCTTTTTTAGTTGTCCGGATGGCCCACAAGACATGAATTAACACTTCAGCCCATAAACCACCAACTCTCTCAATTTTCATTTTAATACCGTCTGAGATGAGTTTGTTGAAGGCTTTAACTTGGCCGTTTGCTTGGGGTCGGCCGACTGATACAAAATAGTTTGAGATCCCTTTATCTTCCAACCAAGTTTTGAGCTGAGGCGTCTCAAATTGGGGTCCATTAACGAATACCATAGACATAGGTACCTCGAACCGAGTGATAATGATCTTCAAGATGAAGAAGATGACATCTTTTGTCTTGATGCCTTTGACCGCCTCTGCTTCCACCCACTTGGTTAAATAGTCCACAGCCACAAGAATATAACACTTTCCGCCTGGTGCAGGCGTATACAAACCTAGAATGTCCATGCCCCATTTAGCAAACGGGACTGGGCTGTGGATTGCAGTCATGTCAGTAGCTAGGCGATGGATAAGTCTGCCAAAACTTTGACACTTGTCACATTGAATCAAATGAAAGTTGAACACATTCAAACAAAGCTTTTTGAATCAAATAAAGTCAAACCCAATCAAATAAAGCTTTTTAAGTCAATTGAAAGTCAAATAACTTCAAAAAGCTAATTGATTTAAATGAAATTCAAACACATTCGCAATAAGCTTTTTGAATCAAATAAAAGTTAAATGCATTAAAAAACGCTAATGAAATCAAATGAATGTCAAAGGCATTCAAACAAAGCAGACGGGTCGATATGCTAATTGGCATTCAAGTTGTCTACATTGAAGGGCATTGCCCAACAATGGTTTGGTAATCTGCCAGCCGGGTCCATAGACAGCTTCAGGAAGCTTGCCTTCCTGTTTGCCTCTAACTTCTCAATGAACATCCCTGCAAGAAAACAAGCCTTGATCTGAGCACTGTTAAGTAGGGAGAGAGAGAAGAGCTGCGCTCATATGTCAGGCGGTTCAACCTGATCATAATTCAGATTCAGGGGCTGTCTGATGAGGTAGCTTTTACAGACTTTTTTAAGGGTCTGAGAGACGGGGTCTACTTTTAAGTTTGACGTTGTCAGAAAAGGGGCTTTCACCCTACAGGCGGCCCTGAGGGAGGCGGAGAGCTACATCCAAGCTACCGACCTCTGCTCGCCTGGTAGCCAGTCGGACTCCAAAAAGTCCGACAAGCAGAAAGACAACCGGCCTGCTCAGCCGGCAAAAAAGAAAGAAGAGAGCAAGAAAAGAAAAGAAGTCTGGGCGGTTACTGACTCTGACCAGCCGTCCCAGAAGAAAAAGAAAGAGTTTAAACCGTACGTGATGTGAATTATTGATCCGAAAATCAACAAAACACAAGGGATATGTTTAAGTCTAATTCTATACAGGAAATCCACCAAGAATTAAACAAAAACTAAGATTAATCAATTAAGAATCCACCTAATTAATCAATCCAAATGAATGTTTTAACTAAAACAAGCAAAACAGCAATTGATCGCAATCAACCAAAACTCAAGTATGCAACTTAAGAAATAAATCTGAATATTAATCTATATATCTTTATTTGTGTGTTTACAGCCCTATTTATAAGACTTAGTTTACCTAGGAAGATTAGGACAAGTCCCTAATTCAATCCTAATTAAACTAGAATTCTAACTTGCTTGAAGAGCAAGCACCTTGGCGCACAAGCATACACCAAACTGATTTATTTTGCTAACTAACTGATTTTTAAAGCAACTAAATAAATAAATAAAAATTAAAGAATTAAATAAAGATTAAAGATCCTAATGCTTGAACCAAGAAAAACCCTTTCAAGCGAAAGGTAAAAACTTGTAAGCAAAATCTAAGTAAAGAAAATTCAAGAAAGTTCAAGAAAGTGAACTAGACTCCAAGAAAAGCCACTAAGCAAACCGTGGCTTTGCTTTGATATCCAAGAAAGTGTCCATGCAATGCTTGGCTTGAATCAATGTTTAGGGACAAGTTATCTTGATGCATGATAAGCAAATCTTCGAAGTTCTCCATGCTTAGACTTGCATCACCGGACCTCGTCCGGGAGAAAGAAATTGTTAATTAACACGGCTCCTCAGCCGGTAAATACACAGATACTCGGCACGCAGGCCGGAAAAAGCAAGTTTTGGCATACAGCCGCTGAATAAAGGGAAAATAAAAGGAAAGCAAAGATTGGCATACTTCCGCTGAATGATCACTTCTGGCCTGCAGACGGAGCCTCCTGGTCCTCTCCCTTCTCCTCATCGTCTGAGGGAACTTCCTGCGCTTCGCCAGGACCAGGAAGCTCAGGCGCGGACGGCTCAGTGGAGTTGACCCAGGCTTCGAAGGAGGCAGGCTCTGGCTCGCCTTGCTCTCGCAAGTACACCACGTACTCGGCGTAGCTGTGCGCCAGTGCCCAGACGCGGTAATCTGTGTCTGGGTACAAGGCAGCCCAGGCAATCTTCATACGAGCGTCGTTGTCAGCGTCACTCTCAGCAACCAGGCGGTTTTGCTCCGCCTCCAGGGTTGCTACAAAGTTCTTCTAAGCCTGCGCAGCGTCCTTCTCTAGCCTCTCAACCTTGGACCTAAGTTTGCCAAGGTCCGCCTGGGCCTTCTTGAGCGCCTCATCAGCCTCCTTGGCGCTCTTGTCCTCCTCCGCCCCTTTTTTGGCCGTCTCAGCATCAGCAGCCCGCTGGTCGGCCGCCTTCAGATCTAGCTCCAGCTTTTGGATTTTGGACGCCTGTGTCATAATTATTGCTTTAGTTTCAAGTTCATTTACGATAGTTGAATGCAAAGCAATATTATTAGCGTTTATGGCAGACTTCTTGGCCCTTTTTACCTCTTCCCGTTTGCGGGAATAAGGACGTTTGAGCCCGTCCACCCGCAGCATGGCCTGCAAAAAGCAGGCGGTATAAGAATTACAGGCGGGGTAAAACACTTGGAAAAAATAACATTGAATTGACAAGTTTCCTACCTCAGCCAGAAGGGATAGAATGCGTTCAAGGTTGAACGTCTCTATCCCAGGGATTTCGTCCTTATCCCTCTTCCGGACGGCCTCCAGCATGGCCTTGGCATGCTTCTGGACGTCTGGCCAGCGGGGAGATTGAGTTTGATCTGCACCACAATCAATAGGTGATGAGTGCGAAACTAAGGCAGCACCTATTTGTTGCCAACCGTCTGAGGATGACGTCTGTTGGGAGTGGGATTTCACCCGTAAAGGCCACCCCAGCTCAAGCGGGGATTCAAAAGGGTTCTTACCTTCAGAGCCGACCAAGCGGGAGACGCTTGCGGGCGTGGTGAACCCCGCAGCTGCTGAGGGGTTGGCAAGATCAAGGCTGTTGTATATTTGGAGTAACACTCGAAATACACAAGGGATAAACCAAGGGATAGATAAGGCTAAAGAACCAAAGGCTTCTTAGATAAAGTCACACCACTAAGAAACGTTTTGGGTTCCTAAGATCACAAGCCAACTAGTAGCCTAAGCTAGCTAACTAAGCAAAGGAAACGAAATTCCAAATCCAAGAATTTCAGGTTTTGTTTCTAATCCAAGAAACGAATGTAAGACAAGTTTTTGTTTGAATAATCTGATTTTTTCATTCACATTTGCTTGCTATTTATAGTAAACAAGCATCCTTAAGTACAAGCTAATTTAAGTGGCTGTTTAGCTCACTTGTTATACGCCTAAGCTAAAGCTAAGTACAAATCAGCTTTTTGTTGTCTAGATACATTAATAAAAGAAGCCTTATTTAACTAGATACATCAAAGAGAAAATGGTGGCTTATAACCTCCAAATTAAGGCTGAAATAAAATCAGAATTAAGAGAGTGTAACTCCCCTTAATTCACGCCCATCCAAGCAGCAAGTTGGAGATGTATTTCCTCCAATATTCACGCCCAAATTCAAACAGCAAAGAAGTGTAACTCTTCCTTGGTTCAAGCCTTGAAATAAGCTTGAATGTATGTGGACAAGGGTGTACTTGGACGGCCTTTAGTTGCTCCAAAAGCTGACTGAATTAAACAGCCAATTGAAGGCTGAAATTAAGGCTTAAGATGCTCCAATGTTGACTGATATCAACGGCCACTTGAAGGCTGAAGTTAAGGCTTGTAATGGCTTGTAATTCCTCTTTGAAAACTGATTGTAACTCCCAAGTCAAAGCTTTGAAATTCCTTGTAAAAGAATTTCGGATTCCAAGCTTAAATGGCTGCCATTTTTATGTATCTTTTGCACTTGTACTTTTGTGTGAATGTGACAATATTTTTTGAACTAAAATCAGCTAAAAAGAACTAAGAAAAATATAACTAATTTGCAAACTTAAAATGACTAACGTTTACAATTTATTCAAAGCATAAAAAGAACTAGAATAAACTAGTTAATAAGAACAACAAGAAATTCAAGGGATTGAATATCTTGCTGCCCATGGATAGAATGCATAGCACCAATACATGATGCTACGTCTTGAACCAAAGAAATGTCCATAACCAAGTTGTTAGGCTTGGCTACAACATTCCCCCCTTCTTGAAAAGAGTTTGCCCTCAAACTCGGCAACTCTTCAAACTCATCATAGTAAGGTGATAAATCAGCCACATTAAAGGTGCTAGAAACACCATAATCTCCGGGCAACTCAACTTTGTAAGCATTATCATTCACCTTTTCAACAATAGCAAATGGACCATCACTACGAGGACTAACCTTGGAACGCCTCTTGGAAGGAAATCTTTCCTTTCGAAGATGAATCCAAACCAAATCACCAGGTTGAAAACGGACCTCCTTTCTCTTCTTGTCATAGTAGACTTTAGTCTTTGCATTAGTTTGTTCAATTCGAGAACGAACTTGCTCATGCATAGACTTGATTTCTTTGGCACGCACCTCGGCATCATGACTAAACTTGTTAGGTGAGGGAATGGGAGCAAGATCAATAGGAGTACAAGGATTGAATCCATACACAACTTCAAAAGGACTCAAACCGGTTGTCTTGCTAGGCACTCTGTTGTAAGCAAACTCCGCATGAGGGAGCATCTCTTCCCATTGCTTGGGACGTTTAGTAGCCAAAGTTCGCAACAAAGTTCCCAAAGTTCTATTAGTCACTTCGGTTTGACCATCTGTTTGAGGATGACTTGAAGTGCTAAAGTTCAATTTCGTGCCCATCTTCCTCCATAATGTAAGCCAAAAATGACTTAGAAATTTTGGATCACGATCACTCACCATGGATTTAGGTACACCATGCAAACGAACAATCTCATTGAAAAACAAGTTAGCAACATGAGTAGCATCATAAGTTGTATGACAAGAAATAAAATGAGCCATTTTAGAAAATCGGTCCACAACCACCATAATGGAATCTTTCTTTCGTTGGGTCATAGGAAGTCCCACAACGAAATCAAGACTAACATCTTCCCATGGAGCTTGCGGAATAGGTAAGGGCAAAAGATAGCCTTGTGGAAGACTATGACTCTTGGCCTTTTGACAAACCACGCATCTTTTCACAATAAACTCCACATCACGAACCAATCTAGGCCAATGAAAGTACTCTTGTACCAGAAGAGTAGTCTTCTCTATGCCAAAGTGTCCCGCCATTCCTCCTTCATGAAACTCTTTGATAAGAGATTCTCTTAGGCTTGATCTTGGAATGCACAACCTGTTTCCTTTGAACAAATAGCCATCTAAAATGTAATAATCTTTGTAAACATGATTAGAACATTTTAGAAATAAATCACCAAAGTCATGATCATTTTTGTAACTTGCTTTCACATCTTCAACACTAATCACTCTTGCCTTGAAAGAATTCAAGAGTGTGTATCTCCTTGAAAGTGCATCAGCTCCTTTGTTCATGGCGCCTCTCCTATGCTTGATCACAAAATGAAAAGCTTGCAAATACTCCACCCATTTGGCATGGCGTGGTTGGAGTTTTTGTTGGCTTTGAAGATATTTGAGAGCTTCATGATCTGAATGAAGGATGAACTCCTTGGAAATGAGGTAATGTCTCCAATGGTCCAAAGCACGAACAAGGGCAAAGAACTCCTTATCATAGGTGCTATACTTCCGTTGTGCTTCATTGAGTTTTTCACTAAAGTAGGCAAGGGGACGCCCAACTTGTGACAAAACAGCACCAATACCAACTCCACTAGCATCACATTCAACTTCAAAAACTTCATCAAAGTTAGGTAAAGAAAGAATAGGTACACTAGTAAGTTGATGTTTTACCTCATCAAAGGCCTTTTGAGCCTTATCATTCCAAACTAACTTCTGATTTTTAGTTAGCTCGGTGATAGGTGCCATGAGAGTACTAAAATTTCGCACAAATCTCCTATAGAAAGAAGCAAGTCCATGAAAACTACGAACTTGTTGAATTGTTTGTGGCGTGGGCCACTCACGAATTGCAGCAACTTTCTTTTCATCAACCTCTATGCCTTGAGATGAAACTTTGAAACCAAGAAAAATAACTTGGGAAGTGAAAAAATGACACTTCTCTAAGTTACCATATAGTTGCTCACGAGCAAGGGCTTCAAAAACCTGTTGCAAATGCATAGCATGCTCTTCTTCTTCCCTACTATACACCAAAATATCATCAAAATAGACTACAACAAATTTACCCATGAAAGGTTGCATAACCTGATTCATAAGGCGCATAAATGTAGATGGTGCATTAGACAAACCAAATGGCATCACAAGCCACTCATAGAGGCCCTCCTTTGTCTTGAAAGCGGTCTTCCATTCATCTCCTTCGAAAATTCGAATTTGATGATAGCCACTTCTCAAATTAATTTTAGAGAACACTTTAGAACCATGCAAATCATCAAGTAAATCATTAAACCTTGGAATAGGAAACCGGTACTTGATAGTGATTTTATTGATTGACCTACTATCAACACACATTCTCCATTCTCCATTTTTCTTAGGTACAATCAAAGTAGGACAAGCACATGGACTAAGAGACTTACGAATAAGACCCTTTGATAACAATTCCTCCACTTGTCTTCTAATTTCCTCGGTTTCTTTGGGATTGGTTCTATAGGCTGGTTTGTTTGGGAGCATGGATCCGGGCACAAGATCAATCTTGTGTTGGATGTCACGCTTTGGGGGTAATCCGTGAGGGATATCTTTGGGGAAAACATAGGAATAGGTTTTGAGAAGAGAGGTGAGGAGTGGGTGGTTTTCTTCTTTGGACGGTTGAGAGGGGGTATCAAGTTGGCTCAAAATGAAGTGTTTGTGAACTCTATATTCATGGAATTCAGATTTTATGAGAGTGGTGAGGGAAGTGGGAGGCGTGGATATGGGGTGATCATTTTTGAGGATTAAAGGGGTAAGGACAATTTTCTTTCCATCCTTAGAAAAGGAGTAGGTGTTTTTGTAACCATCATGCATCACACGCCTATCAAATAACCAAGGTCTACCAAGTAAAACATGACATGCATCCATAGGCACAACATCACACCATAATTCTTCCTCATAAGTTTTACCAATGCTAAATGATAACAAGACTTGTTGTGTTACTTGAATCCCTTTACCATGATTTAGCCATTGAATCACATAAGGTTTAGGGTGAGGGACGGTTTTTATTTTCAGCTTGTCTATCATTACTTGTGAAGCTACATTGGTACAACTACCTCCATCAATAATCAAAGTGCATACTTTTCCACCAATGGTGCAACGAGTGTGAAAGATTGCCTCACGTTGCAAGCTCCCTTCTTGGTCCAACATATTGCTAAGCGTACGTCGAACCACCAAGCATTCTCCTTCATCCAGACCTAGGCACGCATACTCATCATTCTCTTCAAGATTGCTGTCCTCTTCAACCTCTAATTCGTTCTCCTCTTCATACTCTACCAAAGTAACAATTTTTTTATTTGGACAATCACTAGCCATATGTCCAAGGCCTTGACACCTAAAGCATCTTCTTGGGGCTGGTTTTGGGTTGGAATTTTGGGTGTTTTGTGAAGGTGGTTTAGAAGTAGGCTGATTGGATGTGGGTTTGAAAGGTGGGAAATTGGATGTTTGCTTTCTTTGGGGAAATGAGGTTTGAGATGCAAAACGTGATGATTCACTTTTGCCTCTTGCTTTTTGTTGCTGCTCAATCTTATGTGCTAAGATAATGAGCTCTTCAAGGGTGGTGTAAGGGTGTAGTTCGGCCACATTGGCTATTTTTGGGTCAAGTCCGCCTAGGAACCGAACCAAAGTTTGAGGCTCATCTTCCTCTACTCCACACTTCATAACAAATCCTTCAAACTCCCTAGCATATTCCTCTACTGATTTCGTACCTTGCTGATGTGAATTATTGATCCGAAAATCAACAAAACACAAGGGATATGTTTAAGTCTAATTCTATACAGGAAATCCACCAAGAATTAAACAAAAACTAAGATTAATCAATTAAGAATCCACCTAATTAATCAATCCAAACGAATGTTTTAACTAAAACAAGCAAAACAGCAATTGATCGCAATCAACCAAAACTCAAGTATGCAACTTAAGAAATAAATCTGAATATTAATCTCTGTATATTTATTTGTGTGTTTACAGCCCTATTTATAAGACTTAGTTTACCTAGGAAGATTAGGACAAGTCCCTAATTCAATCCTAATTAAACTAGAATTCTAACTTGCTTGAAGAGCAAGCACCTTGCAGCACAAGCATATGCCAATCTCCTTGGAGAACAAGCACACGCCTAAACTGATTTATTTTGCTAACTAACTGATTTTAAAAGCTACTAAATAAAGATTAAAGATCCTAATGCTTGAACCAAGAAAAACCCTTTCAAGTGAAAGGTAAAAACTTGTAAGCAAAATATAAGTAAAGAAAATTCAAGAAAGTTCAAGAAAGTGAACTAGACTCCAAGAAAAGTCACTAAGCAAACCGTGGCTTTGCTTTGATATCCAAGAAAGTGTCCATGCAATGCTTGGCTTGAATCAATGTTTAGGGACAAGCTATCTTGATGCATGATAAGCAAATCTTCGAAGTTCTCCATGCTTAGACTTGCATCATCCTCCTCTTCTTCGAAAGAATTTGTCCTCAAATCTCGAAGTTCTTCATCAGGAATATACTTAGCCAAATCGCCAACATTGAATGTAGCACTAACTCCATATTCTCCCGGAAGTTCTAACTTATAAGCATTGTCATTGATCTTCTCAATAATCTTGAAAGGACCTTCACTTCTAGGCATCAACTTATTCTTGCGTTTTCCTGGAAATCTTTCCTTTCTCAAATGTAACCATACCAAGTCTCCAACATTGTAACTTTGTTGCTTTCTATGCTTGTTTGCTCTAGCTTTGTACATGTCATTTACTTTCTCTATTCTTTTTCGAACTTGAGCATGTAATTTCAGCATACTCTTCAACTTAGACTCGGCATCTTTGTGAATTAACTCACCCTTAGGCAATGGAACAAGATCAATTGGAAGTTTCGGATTGACTCCATAAACTACCTCAAAGGGACTATGTTTGGTAGCATATGTAGGTGATCTATTATAAGCAAACTCCGCATGAGCTAACTTGATGTCCCAATCCTTTTGTGTCTTACTCACTAACCCACGCAAAAGCGCACCAAGAGTACGATTAGTAACCTCGGTTTGTCCATCAGTTTGTGGATGGTAAGATGTACTAAAGAGCAATTTAGTTCCCACAAGCTTCCATAGAGACTTCCAAAAGAAACTCATGAACTTTGTATCTCGATCACTCACAATAGTTTTTGGAATTCCATGCAATCTAACAATCTCTTTGAAGTATAATTCCGCCACTTTCATAGCATCATCCACTTTGTGACAAGGAACAAAGTGAGCCATCTTAGAAAACCTATCCACAACAACCATAATAGAGTCTTTCCCCCGTTGTGTTCTCGGCAATCCCACAATAAAATCCATAGAAAACAACTTTGAACCATGTAGTTCATCAAGTAGATCATCTAATCTTGGAATAGGAAATCGGTATTTGATAGTGATGTTATTCACACTCCTACTATCAATACACATGCGCCAACTCCCATCTTTCTTTGGGACAAGTAAAGTAGGCACGACACAAGGGCTCATACTTTCCCTCACGTATCCTCTAGTTATAAGCTCTTCAATTTGCCTTTGCATCTCCTTTGTTTCTTCCGGATTACTTCTATAGGCTGCCTTATTAGGTAAGGGTGCTCCCGGAATCAAGTCAATTTGATGCTCTATCCCACGAATAGGAGGTAGTCCCAGAGGTAATTCCTTAGGAAAGACATCCTTGAATTCTTCTAAAACAGATTCCAATTCATACGGCCTCTTTGCTTGTTTATCTTGATCAATTCGAATCTCATTAGAAACAAGTATATATACCACATTGTTGCTGCAAATCTCTTTTTCTAATTCCCTCTCACTAATCAAATAAGAATTCTTTGAATTAGAGGTAACATTAGAAGACTTGTTGCTTATCAAAGGTTTTAAAGCAACCGGTCTCTCTTTTTCTCCTTTTCTCACAACATACACATTAGTCCTTCCATCAAACTTCACAAATCTATCATATTGCCAAGGACGGCCTAATAGTATATGACAAGCATCCATAGGACAAACATCACACAAAACTTTATCATGAAATTTACCAATTGAAAAGGAGATTAAGGCTTGTTTAGTTACCTTAACATCACTCGAATTATTAAGCCAATGAAGCTTATAAGGGCTTGGATGTTCAGTAATTGGCCACTTCAATTTGTCTACCAAAGTAGTAGATACCACATTAGTGCAACTCCCCGTGTCTATGATCATGTCACACAACCTATCTTCTACCTTGCACCTTGTAAGAAAGATTTTCTCCCTTTGATTGTTTTCCATAGGTATGGTTTTAGAGTGTAGCGCCCTTCTTAGAACCAAACTTTGACCATGAGTCTCGGGATCAATTTCGTCAACATGCCCCTCCTCTTCTTCAAAGTTTTCCTCTTCGTTCATTTCTTCATAGTCACTACCCTGCTCACACTTAGCTTGTTCTTGTTCCCACTCTTGAGCAGTCATTACTCTTTTTGATGGACAATTAGTTGCAATGTGACCAACACTACCACACTTGAAGCACTTCCTATCTTCAACAAGCTTTTTAGGAGCTTCAAATTTTGATTTAGTCTCCTTGTAGTTCGAACTAGAACCACTTTTCTCCAAGCTGTTCTTCTCAAAAGGTTTAGTGAAACCCTTTACAAAGGACTTAGTGTACGTCCCTTTCTTCCCCTTTATCTGTTTTTCAACTTTCAAAGCTACCTTGCAAACATCCTCAAAGGACCAATATTGTTGCAATTCAACTTTTTCAGCAATATTATCATTCAACCCCGAAATAAATCTAGCAATATTATGCTCAAAAATCTCTTCTAAGCCACATAGCATGCATAACTTTTCAAATTCACCAATATAATTCTCAACAGTCATAGAATTTTGTTTAAAAAGTTGCATCTTAAGATAAACATCTTGAATATAATCACTAGGTACGAACCTTTTTTTCATGTGCTTCTTGAGTTGTTCCCAAGTTGAGATTCTTGCACGCCCCTCCTTATGCCTCTTCTTCTTTAGATTATCATACCAAAGACTAGCATAACCGGTCAGTTTTAATTCAGCCAATTTGCATCTTTTCCTTTCATCATACTCCTTGTAATCAAATAGTGTCTCGGCCCTTCTAATCCACTCAAGGTATTTTTCAGGTTCATTCATACTCCCATTGAATTCGGGAAGATCTAATCTAAGGTTCCTATCATCATCCTTTGGTCGATCTCTCCTCCTAGGCCTTGGTGATTCATCACTTGAGGAATAATTATTTCGTGGCCTCCTTGGGTTCCTCCTTGGTTGTTCTTCCTCACTTGAACCAGAATTAGGGTTAGAATTCCCTTTCCTTGAAGAATCTCCAGCAAGAGTATCAAGCCTTTTTAATATCTCATCCATCCTTGCTGCCAACTCGTCAATTCGCCTATCTCTTCTAAGATTTTGAGCCTGTTCTAAGGTTAATCCCCTTGGAACTTGTGGAACCTCCTCGTCACTCATGATTCCTACACAAACCAAGTCAGTTTATGCAAAAATCTTGATTAAAAGATCGAATCTTGAAGGAAAACTAGGCAACACAAAAACCGGACTCCCATCCGCAAATCAGTGCACAAACACCAAACGTTTGAGGCTGTGTAGAACGCTTTACTCAACTAAAAATTATGAAATTTTATATGGTGATAGCTGGACGTTTTTAGAGTTCAATGCAAAAAGAATCACGCAAAAATTCCACGCCAATTGTTCCCAGTTTAATTTTTGCCGAAGTTGCGCTAACCTGCTCTGATACCAAAGATGATGTGAATTATTGATCCGAAAATCAACAAAACACAAGGGATATGTTTAAGTCTAATTCTATACAGGAAATCCACCAAGAATTAAACAAAAACTAAGATTAATCAATTAAGAATCCACCTAATTAATCAATCCAAACGAATGTTTTAACTAAAACAAGCAAAACAGCAATTGATCGCAATCAACCAAAACTCAAGTATGCAACTTAAGAAATAAATCTGAATATTAATCTCTGTATATTTATTTGTGTGTTTACAGCCCTATTTATAAGACTTAGTTTACCTAGGAAGATTAGGACAAGTCCCTAATTCAATCCTAATTAAACTAGAATTCTAACTTGCTTGAAGAGCAAGCACCTTGCAGCACAAGCATATGCCAATCTCCTTGGAGAACAAGCACACGCCTAAACTGATTTATTTTGCTAACTAACTGATTTTAAAAGCTACTAAATAAAGATTATTTTATTGTTTCCCCGGTTGACAGAGTTGCGTCTGTGAGGCCGAAAAAGTCTGCCTCAATTATTTTGTCAAAGTCTTCCTCTGGGATCCGGGGAAGAGCGCACTTCCTGCCCAACAGGTCGGGCTTCTTATTGTACAGACGGAATTCATAGTTTTCCCGTCTGGTTGGGGCTGACATCAGGTAGAACCTGTGCTTCCAGCCATCGAACTTGGAGACCTTGTCCAAGGTCATCATATATTGCGGCTACGTGGTTAGAGTATACCACGCTCTCCAGCCGCCTGGGCTCCTGCTGAGGTAATGCATGCTTGCAAAAGCCTCCCAGCCGGGGTTAAGCCCTTGGAACTCGCAGGCGGCAACATACCCCAAAATGTTTGTCCAGGAGTTGGGGGTAAGTTGCCAGAGCCCCAGGCCGTAGCCTCTCAAAATTGCCTTCACCGCCTGGTGAAGGGGGAAGCGAAGGCCGGCTTTGAACGCCGCCTCATAACAGCCAAAATAGCTGTTGGCGTTCTCTTGATCATCCCCCCAAGCGATGGTGCCCAGCTCAGGCGACACCCGGATCTTATACCCGTCTCCAAGCGGGTGCATTTTCTTAAAGTTCTCTAAGTTCTCCCCCATTTGGATCCGGTCTTTGGAGGAGACGTGGATGCAGAAGGGATCGTCCTTCTCACTCCATTTTTTCCTTTCCTCCTCCTCGCTATCCGGAAGAGGGGGTAAGTCATCGCTGCTCTCAGAGGTAGAGGCGGAGCTGTCACTCTCCGTCTCCCCCTCACTTTGGTCCATGGGGGCAGAGGCGGCATCGTCGCCGCCTTGGTCACACTCTTCCAAGAAAGAGTCAGCAGGGGTTGAAGGGGCGCGCGGAGGGGATCTCTCTAGAGCCCTCTGGTCTCCCTGACCAGACGTTTCTCCCTCAGGCGTTTGGCCGCCTGAGCCTTCGCTTCTGTAATTTGGATCATTGGCCGTCTGCATTGTCCGAGCCATGGTGTCCTGCACAGACACATAACTGGTCGGAATCCATGGCAAAGGGTGGTCCCAACACCCCAAGCCAGCACTCCCAGTCCTAGACTCAGCCGTCCCAGGTGACCGGCTGGACTCTAACCTGGGTTGTGCCGTGTGTGTTGGTGATGCATCCATTTATTGCAAGAAATATATACAAGCGGCGAAAAGAAGAAAAGAGCTGAGAGAGACAGTGACGGTACCTTTGGATCTGATATTCGAAGGGAGGCGGGTCCGGCTGGGTTGCGGAAGAACAAAGTTTCTTGCTTGCGCCTGACTCAAACGGATGACTTCTGCTCTCTCAAAGTTTTTCTCTCTAGAAAATTTTTGTAAAACGTACAAAACTATGAGGGTAAAACGGCTATATATAGAGGGTAAATACGGGGGCATTTCCGTAATTTACCTGGAAGGTGAACGGTTACTCTGTAGTGGTAAAATTACCGCCAACCGGAGAGTGACGTGTGTCACAGATGCCACGTGGCGTGCCACGTCACATCTATGAGGGGCAAATGTTTAGGGTATTTTCACCCTGCCACGTGGTCCAATCAGAGGGTGACACGTGTCAGCCCCACATTAGCCAAAAAGGGACCAATTCCTGCTCGACACGTGTCCTCCCAGAAATCAAGGGAAAAGGCGGCCAAAGGCCTGAATCTCGAGAATGCCGCAAAACGGCACAGCCCACCAATGATTAGGGTTTAATGACCTAATCAGGGGCACAATTCCCAATGACCCTATAAATAGGGAAATGTCCCTCATTTTGAGGGCACGTTTTTACCATTTTTAATACACCTGCATTCTCTTACATCAGAGATACACCGGAGCTTGGAATCCGAGCAGATACCCACCTAAATTTCCGTACTCTTTATTCCTTTTCAAGTTACTAACTTGATCGTTGGAGGCGGAGCACCACCCAACAGGTGTCTCCGTTTGTTTTGCAGGTACAGCTCATCCCGGATCAGTCTTCGTGTTGTAACTCTCCCGAGGGACAAAAACACCCAAAACAATAGGCACGAGTCATTTTTAGACGGTAAATCTCATGACGTAAGGCAGGATTGCCCCGGCGCTCCGGGAGTGAGTCCAATGCTAGCCGCATGACCTCCCAGTTTGCCTCTTCATCGTATAGCATGACTCGTATAGTCAACTCATAATGCTCGATGGGCAAGACGACTTTAGCACCATAAACCATAAGAAATGGGGTTTCACCGGTTCATCCTTTTTTAGTTGTCCGGATGGCCCACAAGACATGAATTAACACTTCAGCCCATAAACCACCAACTCTCTCAATTTTCATTTTAATACCGTCTGAGATGAGTTTGTTGAAGGCTTTAACTTGGCCATTTGTTTGGGGTCGGCCGACCGATACAAAATAGTTTGAGATCCCTTTATCTTCCAACCAAGTTTTGAGCTGAGGCATCTCAAATTGGGGTCCATTATCGAATACCATAGACATAGGTACCTCGAACCGAGTGATAATGATCTTCAAGATGAAGGAGATGACATCTTTTGTCTTGATGCCTTTGACCGACCTGCTTCCACCCACTTGGTTAAATAGTCCACAGCCACAAGAATATAACACTTTCCGCCTGGTGCAGGCGTATACGGACCTAGAATGTCCATGCCCCATTTAGCAAACGGGACAGGGCTGTGGATTGCAGTCAGGTCAGTAGCTAGGCGATGAATAAGTCTACCAAAACTTTGACACTTGTCACATTGAATCAAATGAAAGTTGAACACATTCAAACAAAGCTTTTTGAATCAAATAAAGTCAATCCCAATCAAATAAAGCTTTTTAAGTCAATTGAAAGTCAAATAACTTCAAAAAGCTAATTGATTCAAATGAATTTCAAACACATTCACAATAAGCTTTTTTAATCAAATAAAAGTTAAATGCATTAAAAAACGCTAATGAAATCAGATGAATGTCAAAGGCATTCAAACAAAGCTAATAGAATCAAATGAAAGTTAAACACATTATAACAAATCTTTTTGAATCATATGAAAGTGAAAAACAATCACACAAAGAGCCAATAGACCTTGATGATATCTCTCGGACGTCAAGCCTGCAGCTGGTCAGGGCAAAGAGCTAATAGACCTTGATGATATCAAGGACGATCATCCGACCCCACTAGCCGCCACGAAGAGAAAACATGATCAGCTTGTGGCGGTCAAAAAAGAAAAGCAATAGCAATCATTTACTGGGGAGCGGCCAGACGACCTCCATCCCCAGCCGGCTAGAGAGCACATTGATATTCCTCTGGATGATGTTACGGCCAGAATGAATTGTTAAGGTGGGGACGACTGCTTTTGCTGAGTTGGGTACAAGCTTTCACAACCTGCTGAAAGAATTCAAAGACATTTGTGCGTTTGAAGTGGAAGATGTCAGGCATCAGTCCAGATCTTGTTGTCCACAAACTCGCCGTAGATCCCAAAAAGAAGCCCATTTGGCAAAAGAAAAGAAACCACGGGAAGGAAAGAAGTCAGGCAGCAGCAGCCGAAGTCAAAAAGCTATTAGACGCTCGGTTCATTCGGCCTTTTAACTTCCCTGATTGGGTTGCAAATGTTGTGCTTCTAAAGGAGCCGAATGGTACTGGCGCATGTGCGTGGATTACACTGGCTTAAATAGATCATGCCCGAAGGATAGTTATCCACTTCCAAAGACTAATAGTCTGGTCGAATCTACAGTCGGACATGCCCTGATGAGCTTCATGGATGCCTATTCATGCTTCCATCAGATTCCCTTGTGGAAGAAAGATCAAGAAAAGACGGTGTTTAGGGTAATTTTACTCTGCCACGTGGTCCAATCAAAGGATGACACGTGTCAGCCCCAGGATGGCCCAAAGTGGACCTATCCCTGCTTGACACGTGTCACTCCAGAAACTTGGGGGAAATGGCGGCCTTTAGGCCTAAATCCCGAGAAAGCCGCAATGCGGCGCAGCCCACCAATGATTAGGGTTCAGTGACCTAATCAGGGGCACAAATCTCAAGGACCCTATAAATAGGGAGATTCCCTTCTTTTGGAGGGCACGTTTTTCCATTTATTAAAAACTGTCCCTTTGATAGAGACATCTGAGCTTGGAATCTGAGCAGATACCCACCTAAATTTCCGCACCTTTTTCTCTCCCTTCAAGTTACTAACTTGTTCGTTGGAGGCAGAGCACCACCCAACCTGTGTCTCCGTTTGTTTTGCAGGTGCAGGCCGCACCGGACCAGTCTTTGTGTTGTAACTCTACCGAGGGACAAAAACACCCAAAACATTTGGCGCCGTTTGTGGGGAGAGTCTGTACCCCTTCCTGATCCTACAAACCTACAACCGGTTATACAACCAGAAAGTCAAGAAAACCCTCAACCGGTGTCTCAACCGGGAGGTTCTGGAATCCCTCCGTTGTTCAATCGGCCTCCGCCTGAGGTCGTCACTGAGGATGAAGCTGATGACGAAGATGATGATGACTTGGAGGCCTATACAACCAAGGATGGGTCCTTCATGTCCAAGTACAAGCGTTCTAAAGATCAATTGGAGCGCAACGCTGACCAGGCAGGCCCAAGCAGGCGGCATACTGGAAGGCCATAAGGGGAAACCCAGAAGGCCAAAGGTTGCCCTAGTCACCCGGGATGAGCTCATGAAATTCATGAACTCTTTCAAGGGTGAGATCAAGGCCATGATCAACAAAAACAAGGCAGGCTCTAGCAAGAGCCCGCCGGCTAATAAGACTCCCACTCCTGGGAAGAAAAAGTCAGTCAAGGACAGGCGGCCAACTCCCCATCCCAAAGATAAAAAAAGGGAGAAGGAGAAGTTAGCTTCCAGACTTGACTGGTCGAAAATTCTACTGCCTATTGGTCCTCAGAGGCAGCCTCGGCATGAACAGCCGGGGACCGGCAAGAAAACAGCCTCCGACGCTCGGCACATCATTGAGCGGAAGAGAAATCAGTAGCTGTATGAGTCAGCCTCCACTTCGATCTTTCCAGACAGCTTCAAAGAAACTTCTGGAAGGAACTCATAGTCCTTACTTGAGAGTCGGACAGGCGACAAGACCGTCAACACCGAACCTCAGCTGATGATTGGGTCAGTTCCATATGCACCTCAGGCGCAGTACGGGAAATATGGCCTACAGTACATGCAACCTCCTCCTTTTGGGGGTCAGGCGGCATATAACAGTGTCCAACCTTTGGACTAGCAGCTCCGGCTGCTCAAGCTTGGTGAACAACCCTCTACGTTCACCAAGAATATAACCGAGGCGGCTCAGCTGTCCAAGGTTAAGAATGTGTTGGTGGGCACCAACCCAGAAGACCACCTGATGGCATACACCAACCTCATGTGTTTATAGGGTTGGGACGATGCCACATGGTGTCGATGTTTCCCGGCTAAATTGAAGGGCATTGCCTAACAATGGTTTGGCAACTTGCCAGCCGGTTTAATTGACTGCTTCAACAAGCTAGCCTTTTTGTTTGCCACAAACTTCTCCACGAACATCCCTGCTAAGAAAACGAGCCTTGATTTGAGCACCGTTAAGCAGGGTGAGAGAGAAGGCTACGCTCATATGTCAGGCGGTTCAACCTGGTCATAATCCAGATCCAGGGACTGTCTGATGAGGTAGCATTTACAGACTTTTTCAAAGGTCTGAGAGACGGGTCAAACTTCAAGTTTGACCTCGTCAGAAAAGGGGCATTCATGCTATAGGCGACCCTGAGGGAAGTGGAGAGCTATATTCAGGCTACCGACCTCTGCACGCCTAGTGGTCAGTCAGACTCCAAGAAGTTTGACAAACAAAAAGAAAGTCGGTCTGCTCAGCCGGCCAACAAGAAAGAAGAGAGCAAAAAGAGAAAAGAAGTCTGGGCGGTTAGTGATTCTGACCAGCCATCCCAGAAGAAAAAGAGAGAGTTTAAACCGTACGTCCCCAAGTTTAAGTTTAACAAAGATTGCAACTCCATCCTCATGGAGGTAAAGGACCAGCTGTCCATTGACAAGCCGCATCCAATGAAGAGTTCCGTCCAGTCACGGAACAAAAATAAATTCTTTCAGTTCCATGAGGAGGTTGGCCATGACACCAACGACTGCTTCAATCTTCAGCGGGCGTTGGACCGTCTGGCTGACAAAGGACTATTGAAGTCCTACATTTCTAAGTCCTTAGCCGGGCCAAAGAAGAAGAACAAGGGTCAGTCCTCCAAGACTAACCACCAGCCTACTAGTAGCTCGGATACCGACAAGGATCCGGTCTACACTATAGCAGGCGGATTTTCATGTGGTGGCCCTACCATCTGGGGCACCAAGAGCCATCTTCAAAAGATGGACAAGGATAATGATGAGCAGGCGTTTGCCAGTTCCACCTTCCCAGACGTCCTCATAACTGAGAAGTACCGGGGCAGCGTCCGCCGTCCGCATGATGACCCAGTCGTCACTGAATGTAAGGTCGCCAACCAACTGGTTGGGCGGATCCTTATTGACACCGGCAGCTCGTCGGACATTATAAGCCTCTGGTGTTTGCAGAGGCTGAAATACAATGTCGGCAGCATGCATCCAGTCACACACCCCTTGGTTGGTTTTGGGGGTGGGATGGTCTACCCATCCGGAGGAATTGACTTACCCATCCGGCTGGGAGAGAAAGGCCAGGGACGACATATTGTCGTCAGATTCTTGGTCGTTGAGGAGTTGACCGCCTACAACATTATCCTTGGCCGGCCAACTCTCAACGAAGCCAAGGCGATAATCATCCCGTCTCTCATGCTCATCAAGTATGAGCGGGATGATGGCTCTGTTGGTTCCCTGAACGGGGATCAGAAGACGGCCCGGGAGTGCTACCTCTCAGCCGTTAACAGCATTGTGGCCTCAAACGGCCAAGAGTAGGAACCAATAGACCTTGACAATGTCAAGGGTGCCAATCCCGCCCCACCAGCCATTGGAAAGAAAAGAAAAGCGCCTCTGCTGGTGGAGGTGAAGAAAGAGAAAAAATAGCAATCACTGACCGGGGAACGGTCAGACGAGCTCCGTCCCCAACCGGTTGTTGAAAACATTGATCTCGCTCTGGATGACAGCCATCCAGAGCATACTGTAAAGGTTGGGACGGTTGCTTATGCTACTCTGGGTGCAAGCTTGCACCTTCTGCTGAAAGAGTTCAAAGTCCTTTTTGCCTTTAAAGTGGAAGAGATGTCAGGCGTCAGCCCGGATCTCGCTGTCCACAAACTCGCCGTGGATCCAAAAAAAAAAGCCCATCTGGCAAAAGAAAAGAAACCACGGCGAGGAAAGAAGTCAGGCGGCAGCTGCCGAAGTCAAAAAGCTGCTAGACGCCAGGTTCATTCGGCCTTGTAATTTCCCTAACTGGGTGGCCAATGTGGTCCTTGTTAAGAAACCGAATGGGACCTGGCGGATGTGTGTTGATTACACAGACCTCAACAAGGCGTGTCCAAAGGACAGTTACCCGCTTCCAAAGATCGACAGTCTGGTCGACTCTACAGCCGGTCACGCCTTGATGAGCTTTATGGATGCCTATTCTGGCTTCCATCAAATACCCCTCTGGAAGAAAGATCAAGAGAAGACGACCTTCGTCACTGATTTGGGGTTATTCTGTTATACTGTGATGCCGTTTGGCTTGAAAAATGCGTCTGCCACTTTCTAACGGGGTATTAATACGGTCTTCATTAATCAAATTGGGAGGAATGTGGAGGCGTACATTGATGACATGATAGTCAAATCCAAGCAACAGGCGAATCACCTTGCTGATCTCCGAGAAACGTTCACCACCCTTTGCCGGCATAAGGTCATGTTAAACCCCAAGAAATGCGTCTTTGGTGTTGAGTCTGGGAAGTTTCTCGGATTCTTGATTGATCAAAGGGGAAATGAGGCTAACCCCGAAAATATACAGGCGGTGATTGACATGAAGTCACCCCGTTCTGTCAAGGAAGTTCAGAGACTCACTAGTTTCCTGTCCGCCTTGGGGAGGTTCTTTAGCCGGTCAGGCGACAAATGCCTTTACTTCTTCCAAGAAATCAGGAAGAAGACCAGTTTGAATGGGGAGACGATGCTGAGACGACATTCCAGAAGTTAAAAGAACACTTGCATTCTCTACCTAGGCAGGTCAGTCCTTTGCCTAGGGAGACGTTGTACATGTATTTAGTCGTCTTAGATCATGCTCTTAGTGTCGTTCTCCTTGTTGAGCGAGACGACGTTCAACTCCCGGTTTACTTCATTAGCCATGTTCTAAAAAATGCTGAACTCCGGGACCCCATGGTTGAAAAATTTTGCCTTGCTTTGTATATGGCATTCAAAAAGCTGAAGCCTTACTTTGTGGCACATCCGGTGGTGATTTACACCGGCCAGCCACTCAAACGGCTAATGTCCACCTTGGAGTCATCCGGGAGAATGTTGAAATGGGCTATTGAAATGCAAAGTCTTGAAATCACTTACGAACCAAGAAAGGCAGTGAAAGGTCTGGCGTTTGCCGACTTCATTGTTAAAATGACCCGTCCGGTGGCTCCGGATAATCTTGATCAGGTTTGGAAAGTGTATATAGACGGGAGCTCTACAAAGAACGGCTGTGGTGCAGGTGTAATCTAAGAGTCTCCTAAAGGGGACATATATGAGTATGCACTACGGTTCAAGTTTCAGGCCTCTAATAATGAGGCGGAATATGAAGCCCTGCTAGTCGGTATCCGTATGTGTAAGGCGGCAGGGGCAATGAAAATTGACGTCTACTCTGATTCACAGTTGATCGTTAGCCAGTATGAGGGAAAATTTGAAGCAACTCATCCGGCTATGATCAAGTATCTTAAGGCGGTCAAAGAGGAGGCTGGGTCACTTGAAGAGTTTCACTTGAGTCAAGTACCCAGGTCGGACAACAACCAGGCAGATGCATTGTCAAAGCTGGCATCTTCCGCCTGCCATGATACGCCTCGGTCAGTCTTTTGGGAAGTTCTTGAAAAAAGAAGCATCTATGAAGATCCCATTGGAATTCTTGACCGAAGCTCTACCTGGATGGATGGCATCCGGGCCTACCTTTCAGACGGTACACTTCCTGATTCGCCACAGGAGGCAGCCATCCTGAAGAAGCGAGCTGCAAGCTTCGAGTTGAGAAACGAAGAACTCTTCAAGGCGGGGTTTCTGAAGCCTCTGTTGAAGTGTGTCACCCCAGAAAAGAGGAAGGAAGTTCTCGAAGACTTGAAGCCTCTGTTGAAGTGTGTCACCCCAGAAAAGAGGAAGGAAGTTCTCGAAGACTTGCACTCGGGATTCTGCGCCTCCCACATAGGCGGCAGGTCCCTAGCCGTCAGAGCCAGATGACATTATTTTTGGCCCACTCTTGAGGAGATAATTAACGTCTGTATGACGAGAGGCCAATGGCCAGATGTAAACACCTAAAAATGTCTCCCCAAAACCAAACCCGATGATAAATAACCTTTCACCGCCATTATTGGTCGGGTTTAGTATTTAATCCCGAGAGTGCTTAAAAAATCGTATCTTATTAAATTCTTGTTTTTGAAAGGTCTATGGATCAGTCTTGGTGTTTGGTAAAAGCATAGTTTTAATTTGTTAATTAATTTTAAGCCCAAACCTTTTTATTTTATTATTTTATTATTTATTTTTGGCCCAAATATTTTCTTATTTTTAGCCCGAATAATAAAAGTCAGAAAAAAAGCCCGAAATTATCAATCGACACTTAAAAAAAGCCGAAAGAAATTAGGGTTAAAAATGAATTTAGACGGAAAAGTGGACTGGAACTGACCGTGTCACGGTCAAGCTTGACCGTGTCACGGGAACTCTTCCCGTCTGACGGTGGGACTTCCCGTGACACGGGAAGTTCCGTGTCTTTTTCGCGTAAACCCTTAACGCGTTTTCCGTTCCGTTTTCTAAAAATTTCCCGCGACACTCCAAAACTGATCGTGTCACGGGAACTTGTACCGTCTGACGGTACAGTCTAACCGTGTCACGGTACAGTCTGACCGTGTCACGGGATGCATTTTTAGGGTTTTTATCATTTTAGGGTTCCGTGTGCTCCCTCAGCACATTTCCCTATAAATACCCCCTCATTTCTGATGAACGGGGGGACGAGAATTCGATTATTCTTACTTTCTCTCTTCTATGCTATTAACCTAAACACTAGCCTACCCTTTTCACTTCAAAATTCCTTCTTCAAGCACTCAAAGGAGTCCATATTTTACTCGAGGTTCTGTCCTTAAACCAAGGCGTGAAAGGTAGAATCGTTTGAGGGTTTGGCCCCAAAATCAACTTTATTTTATTTAATTTAATTTAGTCATTGCTTTGTTATTTTCTTGAAGTTACTAACTCGTTTATTATTTTGTAGTTGCAAACAAACAGATTCAAAGTAAGGATCATGCTCTTTTTATTATTATTGTTCTTCTAACAATTTTTATGTTGTTGGAATTATGATTAAATTGGTTTTTATGTTAATGTTTATTCTATTATTTATTTTGATCACCATATTGCATGTTAAAGGGAATATGTAATTGAAAATCACGCCTAATAAAATAATTTGGACAACCGGTTTAGGTTCCTTTTAATCTTGTTGTTTAATCAAGTGATCACAATATTTTAGAATTATATGTTGCATTAATATTCAACCAATTTAGCTTAATAATAGATTGGAGCGAATTGAATTATTGTTTGTATGCCTTTGAGATCACAGGAATGCTTTTCAATATAAGAATCGAGTAGAGGCCAATACGGGCGAATGTGACTCCATGACTCACTTCGTACCATCATCCCCGATCCTCCTTTCGTGGTTCCGAACCATATGGAGTTAGTAATCTCATGGATTATGAATGGGGTGTAACCTTCACGGGTCAATCGTTGTTGCCTATCGTTGTCCCTTATCGTGGTTGCCTTTTTATGATCCGTGGACGGTTTACAAGTTCCTAAAAAACTTGTTGGCGGCTCCCTACTTTATTTGTCCCTAATCGTATGTGTCAATTCCCACTTCCTATGAGTGCCAAGCATATTCACCACATGCTTTAACGTAGGCGCACTTCGAGCGACGCCTACAATTTGGCGACTCCACTAGGGAAAATTCTTAATTATTTATCGATTTGAGTGATCGGTATTTAATTAAGATGAGTGGATGAGACTTGAAAGATTCTTGAAAAAAAATATTCCTGTGATTAATTTGGTATTTTTGCATCTGCATTGACGTTTTAACGTCGCATTCAGGTCTGTCTCGTAGGAAAAATTGGATAACTTGGTTGCGCGCTAAAGCAAACAGGGCACCAGTCAGAATTTCTGACTGCCGTGTCACGGCAAAGTCTGCCGTGTCACGGTACAGTGTACCGTCTGACGGCACATTGTACCGTGACACGGGAATTTCTGCCGTGTCACGGCAGTCCTAAAATCAATCCGGTGACCTATTTTCTTTTCCCACAGTTGACTTCCTTCGATTTTTCTGAAAAAACGTATGTGTTCTACATGCGTCTTAGCCCCGGGGAATTTAAGCTCTATCAACCCAAAAACGCTCATGGCAATAAGGGTTCATCCGAGTCATTAAATTCACCCAAACCATGGAGTCGAGTTCGATTTCATCACGAACTCGCGGAGCCGCCCATTGGCATACACCCTCAAGGGAGGCTGCCTTGCTAACGCGTCCAAACTCTTAACCATGGTACCCTTTTGACACCCAAAGCTTGACCAATAGTTGAACATAGATCTTGACTTTAGGTTGCGAACTTTTTTTTTTGCATTATCGTGCCTAAATGCTATGTGTTTGTTCGGTGCTAACCCTAATGTGTTTGCTCTTTTGTTTGACCCATGACCGAGGGTTTTTATTCTCACATAGTAATTAGTACGGACTTAAAATCGATTAAAATCTAAAAAAAAAAATCACAAAACTGACCTGGAACTGCGCACCGTGTCACGGCATTTTCTGCCGTGTCACGGTGAACAGTGCCGTGACACGGTAAAGGCTACCGTCTGACAGTAAGCCTTAACCGTGTCACGCCAGACTGTACCGTGACACGGTGCCCAGGAAAGTGTCCCGTCAGTCTTTTTTCTCAATTTTTGTGTCCAGTATTGAGTCGTGTCTAGTTATACGGTCAAAACACGTGTCTATAACCTCACCTAATCACTCACATATTATGTCCGCACTTTTAGTCATGCACCACTTTTGACCGTATTTTAGGGAAGTTTCGTTTGTGTCGTTTTTTTTTTCGGAGTAAGTCGGATGGTATCCTCCCATGTTTTCTTTTTTTTTTTTTAATAAGTAGAGCTTCGATAAAAAAAAAAAAAAAAAATTTGTTTAATCCGGATAGGTTAAGGTCAAGTTTGGTCATTAAAGGTGTGTTTGTTTCGGTGTCACATCACTTGGGCAAGAAGCAAGGGTAGATTGTTACGGTTCGAGTCCATACCTCAACAACCTCTTGTACCAAAGAGGCGTACAAGGAAACCACCTCAGTCATCTCCACAAGATCCGTCTCCAGTCTACTTTCAACCAATGGCCACTAAGGAAGACATCGAGAACCTCAACAGGACAATCGAAAGATTGTCTGACATGATGCATATACTCACTACTAGAGTCAGCACTGTAGAGCAAGACAAGCAAAACAGTGTCACTACTGCTGCGATGGACAAGATCAAGGAACAAATGAGCAAGATTTCCGAAGAGTTCACTTATGTGGAACAGCCTATCACCTCCTCGTCTATAAGAGAGAAGCTCCCTGAGAAGTTTTCCACTGCTGATATTCCCAAGTTCAAGCCTACTGATAATCCACTTTTCCATTTGAAGGCTTTTTCTGCAACTATGGCTCTTAAGGGAGTAGATGTGACACTCTTCCCTACGGTGTTTCCTCTTTCCTTAGAACATTCCTGTCAACAGTGGTTCTATTCTCTGGAATCCAAGCATGTCACGACCTGGGAGGATGTTACTGAAAGCTTTATGAATCGGTACAAGTGTAACATCCAGGCCAAGACTTCTAAACGTGAACTCTCCATTCTCAAACAGAAAGAGAATGAAGGCTTCACCACTTACCTAAGCAGGTGGAGAGAAACAGCTGCGCTCTTGGTGGATCCTCCCAAGGAGAAGGAGATGGTTCGCTTGTTCATTGCCAATCTGACGCATAAATATAAGCAACACCTGAAGTTTCTGCCTCTAAGTACCTTTGATGCTGTATACGATATTGGAATCAATATCGAAGACGAACTGATGAAGTCTGTTGGTAGCAACAATGACAACAACACTTGGAAAAACAAGAAGAACGACACTCCTTCTTCTTCGTCTTCTAAGCCCAATAATGCTGCCAACAATATCAACATCAATGATGTGCTGGCCCTTAATGCCTCTACTCAAAGATTCCAAAGGCAAAGGAGGATTTATACGCCTTTGGGAATGACGTATGATGCGGCTTATGACCGTCTACATGGTCAGGGACTGATTATGCCAATTGGACCATTTCCAGAACCTCGACCTGAGAATAGAACCGCCAACTATGACCCCAATGCTTATTGCAAGTATCATCAAGGCAAGGGTCATAACACTGAGAAGTGTTGGAGGCTGAAAGACGCAATCCAAGACCTGATAGATGCTAACCAACTTCCTGTCCCTCCAGGGGGCAAGAAGCCTAACATTCAAACAGGTCCTCTTTCTGATGCTTTGGCTATCATGGGAGATGAAGTCTCCTTTGATCCGTCAATACTCATTCAACCTGTGAATAAACCTCTGCCGGAAGTTGTATTTATCTCAAACACTGAAGAAGTGAATGGGATTTGGGATAGTGATGATGAAGACGTCTATCTCAAAGACATAGCATGTTCATCTCTCGGCAGCAGTGAAGATGTTTGGGGGGACCTTGAGGTCAAGGTTCTCACCAGAAGTGGACGGTTGCAACAACCTAACCCACCTCCACCTCCACCACAATCAAATCCGATACTTGATCCCATCGACCCTGTGAATAGCGATGTGGTCAAACAGCTGCAAAAGACCAAGGTGGAGATGAATATATGGAAGCTTTTGGCCACTTCCCACGAGCATCAAAAGGCTGTAATGAATGCTCTGGTGAAGATAGGAGTTGATGACGACATGACTCCTCAAGGATTGGTCAACTTTCTCACTACTGAGTTGCCGAGTACCAGCAATCTGATCTTCTTTTCTGATAAGGATCTACCCCCGGAAGGGGACCAACATAATAAGGCCTTACACCTCACTGTAGTGTGTAGGCAGATGAATGTTCCTATGAGCCTGGTTGATAATGGCTCTACAATCAATGTGTGCACACTCCGTACGGCAAGGAAGTTGGGTATAAAGAACGAAGAATTGACTCCCTCCACTCAAGGGATTCGAGCTTACGATAATACTCGCCGTCAAGCCGTGGGTACTATCGTACTGAATATAACTACTGGGGCTATTGAACGTCGCACCAAGTTTCAGGTGGTGGACATTAAAGCCTCTTTCAATCTGTTATTAGGACGCCCTTGGCTTCATGAGCTAAAGGCGATTCCGTCGTCGCTTCACCAGAAAGTGAAAGCCATAGTGGGAGGGATTCCGATTACTATCGATGCTTCTCCTTTGCGCATTCAAGTTATTGATACCCCTATCGTCCATGTTGAGCACGATGAGGAAGATGAAGATCTTTGGGGGTTTTCTTTAGATGATGTTCTTGCGATCGAAGAAGAGGAAAAGTGTCATCTCGACTTCGATCCTTATTCAAACACTAGTATCAACGCCATTATGAAGAAGCAAGGTCACTTCCCTGGAATGACCCTTGGGCTCAAGAAGAAAATGGCTAAATCTTGGGGGCATCCTGGTGCAGTCAAGAAGGACACTTTCGGCTTAGGATTCGAGCCGACAAAGGAAGACCTGAAACGGGCTGCGTTGAAATTGAAGGCTCGCAACAATGCTCGAATCACGAAGACAGAAATGGCCATGGATCCATATCCGTTCACTCTCAACGGCCAGTACATCAAAGAAGGAGAAGACTTCCCATGCTATGAATTCCCCGAACCATTTGTCCATGATGGGATCCGTGAACCAGGATTTGAGGTATTCCTCGATTGTGACTTCATCGATGAAGAACTCTCCACAGTCGAGAAGTCAGCCAGCCTGAACTCTGATGATCTGGGAATTAACCTTCTTTTTGGAATGGAGAAAAATGGATCCAAGCCGGTCTGCAATGATAACTCTGAGCTCGTTCAAGCGGTCATAGCAAACAAGGAGTTTGATCCCTCCGAGTTAACCGTCCAAGCTGACAACATTTCAAGGGGATGGCGCAAGACATTGAGGATCACTACGCCAAGTGGAGAGAAGTTGGAAATAACCGCTGGCGAGGGTCCTATGTTTGATGAGTCTGAATTGTCTGGGTCCGAGTCCGAGTCTGTAGATGAGTCCTTAGAGTTTGAGGCCGACCCTCTTTCTGCTATAGAGTTCAACCCTGAATCTTTTGTTGAGCCTTATTCTTCTAGTCCTAATAATTCTGGTGAGGTCGCAGCTGACCTTGCCTCTCTTGATGTATTAGCCAGCGAATTCAATGAAATGAATACCTTTGCTTACGATGTGTGCCATTCCCCTAGCCCTGATCAATATTGCTTTTCTAATGATAAAAATGACAAAGAAATAATAAAAGCAATGGAAGAACACGAAAATAAAATAGCAGTTATTGAAGATACAGAAACAATTAATATTTCCAATGATACGACTGTTAAAGAAGTAAAAATTGGATTAACACTAAAGCAAGATGAACGCAAAGAGCTAATTAACTTGCTTAGTGAATTTGTTGATGTATTTGCTTGGTCATACCAAGATATGCCAGGAATTGACAGGGATATAGCTCAGCATACGATACCACTCATTCCAGGTATGAAGCCTGTCAAACAAAAGCTGCGCCGAATGAAACCAGATGTGGCTCTCAAAATCAAAGAAGAAATCAGGAAACAATTGGCCGCAGGTTTCATCAGAGTATCCAAGTATCCGGAATGGATAGCAAATGTGGTCCCAGTTCCAAAGAAGGATGGAAGGGTCAGAATGTGTGTTGATTACAGGGATCTCAATAAAGCAAGCCCAAAAGATGGGTTCCCTCTACCTCACATTGACATTCTGGTCGATAATACAGCAAACCATGCACTCCTGTCATTCATGGATGGTTACGCCGGATATAATCAAGTATTGATGGCCGAAGAAGACATGGAGAAAACCACATTCATCACACAATGGGGTACATATTGCTATACGGTAATGCCATTCGGGTTGAAAAACGCGGGTGCCACTTACCAAAGAGCAGCTACAGCACTTTTACATGACATGATGCACAAAGAGGTGGAGGTCTATGTTGATGATATGATTGTCAAGTCTAAAGATCGCCCAGGCCATATTGTCGCACTTCGCAAATTTTTTGCAAGACTCCGTAAGTATAACATGAGATTAAATCCAGCAAAATGTGCATTCGGAGTCACGTCAGGCAAATTACTTGGATATGTGATCAGTTCTCGAGGGATTGAAATAGATCCTTCAAAAGTAAAAGCGATCATGGCCATGCCGCCACCCAAAAATGAGAAGGAGATCCGAGGCTTCATTGGAAGGTTGCAGTACATAAGTAGGTTCATATCAAAGCTCACAGCAATATGCGAACCTATATTCAAGAAGCTTAAGAAGAATGTCCCAATCACATGGGATGATGACTGCCAAAAGGCTTTCGACAAAATCAAAGAGTATTTGGCAAACCCACCCGTGCTAGCGCCAGCAATACCTGACTTTCCTCTTCGACTCTACCTTACAGTCACAAGAGAAACGATGGGGGCAATGCTAGCACAAGAGATCGAAAGCAAGGAGAATGCAATCTATTACTTGAGCAAGAAACTCCAAGGATATGAGACGCGATACACGCCACTCGAGAAGTTGTGTCTCGCACTTGTATGGGCCGCACAAAAACTGAAACATTACATGCTCACTCATACAGTGCATGTCGTGTCCAAGATGGATCCTCTCAAATATCTGTTCGAGAAAGCAACACTCAACGGCAGATTATCAAGATGGATAGTCAATCTAGCTCAATTTGATTTGAGATTTGTGCCACAAAAGGCCATCAAAGGTTCTGCAGTTTCTGACTTTTTGGCAGACTTTCTGCTAGAAGAAGCTGAGAAAGAAGAAGATGAGTATGATTTCCCTGATAGTTGGACGCTCTATTTCGATGGAGCTTCAAACCATAAGGGATGTGGTGTGGGAGTCTTGCTCGTATCACCCAATGAAGAACACATCCCAATTTCCATGAAGCTCGACTTTGATGTCACCAACAATGCCGCAGAATATGAAGCATGCATTTTGGGATTAGAAACAGCTGTCGCCTTGGGAATCAAGAAACTCAGAATCTACGGTGACTCTTCACTAATCATTAACCAAATCTCTAAGAGATGGAAAGTGAGGAGTGAAAGTCTCGCTACATATCAAGCTCATCTGCAAACTCTCACGGAGCAACTAGATGAAGTGGAATATACATATCTGCCAAGAGAAGAAAACCAGTTCGCTGACGCACTAGCTAAGTTAGCATCAATGGTGCGAATTCCAGCTGACACGATCAGAATGCCATTGACCATAGAGAGAAGGTATGAACCAGCTTATGTTCATGCACTTGATGATGAACAAGAATCACAGGAGGAAGACGAAGAACCGTGGTATACAGACATCCTTAATTATGTGACAAGAGCAGAGTATCCTCCTAATACTGATAAAAGGGCACGCCGTGCTTTGAGGCTCCTGGCCTCACAGTATGTGCTCATCAGGGGAGAACTCCACAAGAGAACCGCAACAGGAAGGAATCTCTAATGTATAACCAAGAAAGAAGCACATAAAACCATGGAAAACCTTCATGCTGGTATATGTGGAACTCACATGAATGCAAAGATGTTAGTCCAAAAAATTCAACGACAAGGTTACTATTGGACTACTATGGAGCGAGATTGTCACGAGTACGTCAAAAAATGTATGAAGTGTCAAATCTATGCAAACTTACAGCATGTTCCACCTTCACTTCTCTACACATATACTTCTCCATGGCCTTTCTCCACTTGGGGCATTGACATCATTGGCAAAATCTCACCACCAGGACAAGGAGGGCATGAATTCATTCTCGTAGCAATCGACTACTTCACCAAATGGGTCGAGGCAGCCTCATATGCCAAGCTGACGGCAAAACACGTAGCTCAATTCATTGAGAAAAATATTATATGCCGCTATGGGGTACCACATGAGATGATCAGTGACAATGGAACACATTTCCAAGCCGAATGTGCGGAATTGTTACAGAAATATCATATAAAACATCATCGATCATCACCTTACAGACCACAAACAAACGGAGCAGTCGAATCGGCCAACAAAAACATGAATACCATCATCGAAAAGATGACGGAAAATTATAAAGATTGGCCAAGTAAGCTACATTTTGCCCTTTGGGGTTATCGAACCTCTGTTCGTACATCGACAGGGGCTACCCCCTTCTCCTTGGTCTATGGCGTCGAAGCTGTACAACCAATCGAGCTCGAGATACCTTCTCTCTGAATCGCATTGGAAAGCCAACTAGATGAAGTCGACTGGATTAGAGCAAGATACGACGAACTGGTCTTGCTTGATGAAAAACGCTTGGCAGCTTTGCATCATGTCCAAACCTACCAACAGCGTATGGCACGACATTTTAATAAAAAAGTCAAGACCAGGAATATCAAAGAGGGTGACCTAGTGCTTAAAGCACTTCGCAAAAATGTGTTAGATCCAAGAGGAAAATTCAGACCAAACTGGTCAGGCCCGTACATTGTTAAAGTCATCCTGTCTGGCGGAGCGGCACAATTGGTAGACATGGACGGCAACGGCTTCCATAATTTAACCAACTTGGATCAACTTAAAAAATTCTACACCTAGTCGCATGGGTTCATGACCCAATAGAGCTACGTCTGGCCTGATTCCTTTTTAGGATACGTAGGCAACCCCTCAAGGGGGTCCGGCCACTTTAAAATAAAAAAAATCCTCCCTCTATTGATTTAATATGTGCCCGGTTCAACATTGCGTCACGACAAAAAAAAAAAAAAAAAAAAAAAGGGTAAATATGCCGCGACACGGGAAGAATTCCCGTCTGATTGGAAAAAATCCCGTGTCACGGCAAACTCTGAACGGCAAAAAAGAACAGAGTGCCTCCCGTGACACGGGATTTGTTCCCGTCTGACGGAGAACTATTCCGTGCCACGTCACCCTGCCTGCCAAAAAAAAAAAAGGTTTCGCCGTGACGCGGGAACTTTAACAGTGTCACGGGACTCTTTGACCGTGACACGGCAGATTTTCAGTTTACCATTTTATTTATTGGCGCATTCGTTGCGAATTTCCTGTTCGAGTTTTGTTTTCGTTCTTCCATTGCGTCCGACTCCTTGACTCGGATAATAAATAAAAGTCATTGTATTTTTTTGCGCTATTATTATTATTAAAATATATGCGACTATAATATTGGCATCATACGCCTTATTTTAAATAAAAATAAATAATAAAATGCAAAGCACTATTGATCTAATCTCTCTTCTCTTTAGGAACATCCTTCTCTTGTTCAATTAGGTCGGCCTTCACCATTAGTGTGTCTTTTGTAGCCCGAACCGTCACACCCCTAGTCGAACTTTCGCCCCTTTCACCTTTCTTGAACTTTTTCGGTTGCTTCTCCCTATACACCATCTTTTCTTTACCCTTTCCTTTCACATAGGTCTTCTTTCTTGGCATCTTAGGAGTCTTAAACTCAATTCCTTGTGTTCTCGGACCTAGGCGGTCTTTAAGAGGAGCTTTCTTCTCTCCAAGACGACTCTTTACATCAGACTTGCGTGATCCGAATCGTTCCCTCCTACTTCTAGGATTCAACCACGCCTTGTATGCACTAGATAATGGAGGAGGAGCTTGGTCATTTGCAGAAACGGTCCACAAAGGCCTTCCAATCCAATAAGCCTCGTACTTGTGAACGTTACTTTCATGCAACGATACTTCACGAGGACTATCGTTATAGCGTGGAATTACTTGTTCCAGTCCATACTGCCGCATTAGTCGAGAAGGACAGTAAAAAGTCAGTTTGGAGATACTAGGAACACGGCAATATGGAGTTTCATTCGTGCCAACCATCCTAGTAAGCCTCCACCAAGGCACCACCCAACGAATGGAAAATTCTCTCGTTGCAAAGAAATTTTTCCAATCTTCATACGACATGTTCGCAGAATAATTCTTCTTCCTACGGACTAAGTCGTTAGGGCCATATTTTTCAATGTCGTCGGGGGCTTCAAATAATTCCAAACGCTCCATCAACCAAATCTGCAAAACAAGAAAACAACAAGAATATATATAAAAAAAATAATAAAAAAAAAAAGACTGCAGATTCCCGTGACATGGCAGTTTTGACCGTGTCACGGCAGACCCTAACCGTGACACGGTGACTGTTTTGTGTCACGAGGGCTATTCAGAGCGTATTTTTACCTGTAATAGTACCAGAGAACCCTTCCTGATGGCTTTCCGGTCAGATTTTGCCTCGTCAAGGCCGCAAAATGTTTCTCTAAGGCACGTCGGCATAGGAGATCTTCCAGATTCTACATGCTCAAGTACAGACGCTAGACAAGCATGTCCTACCCTACCGTTTGCAAATAGTAGCTTGCTAAACATGCAAAAAATATATGCCCTTCTACGATATACATGATAAGATTCAGAGATAGGGCGATTAAAATATAAGTTAGCAAGTTTTTCTAAGTCTACTTCATTACCACAAACGATTTTATTTAAATCTGGATCTGTTAGATTCAGATGGCGTTCAAAGTCTTGGTAATAATATTCACGTAAGGTAGGCATGGCTATAAGATTCCTAGCAGGAAATCCAAAGATTGCACCAAATTCCTCCGGTAGAGGACAGATTTCATCATAATCAAATTTGAAACAATGCGTTTCTGGACTCCAATAGTCTAATGCTGCTCTAAGAAAATCATGTTCAATAGCTACATGTCGCAGGGCTAGCAAACCCCTGACATGAAATAGTTCTAACTCTCTTTTTTCAGCATTGGTCAAAGAATAAGACCTGTCGCGCAATGTATTATCAAAATTCTGAGACATGATTATTGAAATATGAAATTCTAAATTATTTTGTGTTTCGTAATTATGCACATCATGAATAATCTGGTCTTATTTTATAGCAAAAGCGCTCGGAACTGCCCAGAACTTATCTTTTCGCACGCGTGAAACAAATCGCTGAATGATACGCTTCCCGTGACACGGAAAATTCCACCGTGTCACGGGAACCTTTGCCGTGACACGGCAGGTTTTGCCGTGACACGGTAAACAGTGCCGTGTCACGGCACTTTACGCGCCTGATTTTTTCATCTTTTCCGGATCTTTAACATTTATTTTTTAGTCTTTTCTAAGAGTTTTATTTCTAATAAAATTCTCACCTTTTTTATTTTTATCTTATAGTCTTCTCTGAGAGTTTTATTTCTAATGATATTCTCACCTTTTTATTTTTGTTTTATTTGTTTTGTTTTCACGAAGATTTTTTTTAATATATATTTATTTACTCATCATTTTATTTTATTTTTTTCTTTTCTTTTGGGGAAATTTTATTTTAAGTATTTTCTTTATTTATTTCTTTTCTTTTGGGGAAGGTCGGTACCCTCCTTTACTCCACTTATATTCTTCGTCGCGTCATTAATAAGTACACAATCACACACAAAGAGTCTCAAACACACACTAACACACGTAATAATAGATGTATAAACTGTAAATAATGTATAAAGAGTTGTAATACAAAATGTCAAGTGTCATCATAGCATGTACAAAGAGTCATAATACAAAAACCCTCGGTCAAAAATCTCTAGAATCAGAATCAGTCGCGTCTCCACCCTGGGTAGGTGGTTCGCCCTGGGTATATGGGAACGGCGAACCAAAGAGTCCCTTGACCATCCGAGTACGGGGAGTAGCGTCCCTACTAGTCCCCGT
The DNA here is from genome assembly GCF_948465745.1 of Chenopodium album. Lineage (NCBI taxonomy): Eukaryota > Viridiplantae > Streptophyta > Magnoliopsida > Caryophyllales > Amaranthaceae > Chenopodium > Chenopodium album. The sequence continues at coordinate 37,695,044 of NC_137841.1, read as the reverse complement.
AGGCCCAGTAGTAGTCAAGCTCAAAGCAGGACCTGTCCAGCCGGAGAACGGAGTAGACTGGCCCAAAGATACTGGAATCGTCGGCGAACGCATCGTCCCATACAGCGGAACCGAGAACAAACCCGACACTGGTGGAGGAATCCCGGATAATGGGGCCGAGAATGAACCAGGATCCAAAGGAGACCCAAACTCAGGAACTGGAGGCTGTGAAAATGACGGACGCTGAGAAGACTGACCTTGCTGCCACTGAGCCTCTTGGAACGGCTGAGTAGTCTGTGGCTCTCGCTGAGAACGCCGACGAGCCTCGGGAGATCGTCTACCACGACCAAGCTCCTCCTCGTCCGAGCCTCTGGGCCTCGAGCGCGAGCGGGACCTCCGTCGCTCCTGAAAAACACAAAATCAAAAGATGTCAATGATACAAAATAAAACAAACGGTAGAAAAAATAATAAGTGATACCTCAAGGACGTCGCTAGAGCTCCAACAACTCGCACCACGCCGAAGCTTGATGATGCAATACTTCAGCGCGTCCACCAGCTTCATGATTCCCATCACCTCTGGGCGGTTAGGCTGATGATAAAAACAAAGAAAAATCAGTAATAAGCAGCATTAAAGGAGTGGATAATGCGTCAAAGAAAACTCACTGGCTCAAAAACCTCAGGCACTAACTCCTGCGCCTGTCTATAACCCTCCGGCGCGTCAGCAATATGATCCTCTGTGATACCGATCGGCCCAGGGTAGCGGACAGACTGAGGAGGAATCTGAATCCTCCCCACAGGGTGAATGGTCGTCTGAAAATATGATCAAATAATCAGGTTATCCGACTATTTGAAACAAAGACTAGCAAAGAAGATTCTCGAAAGAAATCATACCTCCGGAAGACGGGGCGGAGGAGCCAGAGAGGGAAGCAAATCCCGCGCGTAGTCGCTCTCCATGCGAACGAGCTCTTGCCACGGAATAGTGTAGCGCTCTCCCCTGTTGATCAACCCTCTGATCAAGCGGGAGTCCAGCATCGACTCTGGCGGAGAAGAAGGCACCACAAAGCGATCGCCGCTATGCTGACGGACGACTCGCTCCCCCAAATACCAGACGAAGCGCCCAGTACCAACCAAGATGGTACGGTACGCTGAAAGACGTAGGGCCTTGGGCAGGTCAGTCATCCCGGCCCAAGGACGATACTGGACATCGATGGGGACCTGAAAATCATGAAGAGTTAGGCGTGAACAACGGAAACAATATCAGAAGGAAAGAATGTGACAAAACTAATCCTTACGCCAACAGAAGAGGTGCCACGGCGTAGTAGCCCGCGAAGTGCTGGAACAGACTCCACCCGCGACTCTCCTCGGTCGCGCCAGCTGGCCCCGACAGGAAAGTCGTGGACCGCTCCTCGACGCTGGCGAGGAGCCAAGCCTGGGAAGTACTCGTAGAACCATATCTGCAACAAAGTGATACTTAGTACTTGAACCGAACAAGCCGAAATGAAACAAGAAGGGAAAAGATCATCACCTCTACGACTCTCCACAAGCCGTAAACGGTGATAGGAGACTCATCATTCAGCTGACGGCAGCCATGACGTAGGGATAGAAGAAGATCCGCGTACCCAAGACTGGCCCAGCTGTAGGATCCTATCTCGAGAATCCTGGCCAAAGAGGGGAGGTAGCAGAGGAGCACGCGTGAACTCCTATGAGGAGAAAGAGTTATAGAGATCAGGATCAAGATGAAGATCCGCACCCGCTGCTCGGCCGTCGTATCCTCCATATCAAAGCCACGGGCAAGAACTGAAGCCAACTCCGATCGTCCACTCCTAGGACCACCTCGAGATACTGGTCGAGTCCTGATGTGCTGAACAATCGGACCCAACAAATCAGCTACCTCAGCCGATGCCCAAGATAGATCGGACATCTGGCCTACTGCCCGATCAGTAAAGCGCAGCCCGCTGATCATGCTGAAGTCTAAGGGGGTCACCGTCATCTCCCCCCAAGCAAGGTGAAACGTGTTGGTAGTATCCCAGAAATACTCCAACAATGCGCGAACGACCGTCGCATCGCAACCCCGGGGGCTGCGAAACCCTACAACTGCCGAGTAAAAATCGACCAAGCCGGACGACTCCCATAAAGCGCGCATAGCAGGATCCCTCGTAATAACCTGGTGAAGCCGAGGGATCAAATCACCGGCTCCAGAACCGTGCTGGCGAAGTGTGCCATCGACTATGCCAGAGAGTGCGCGGTGAGAGACGTGGTTTTCACGATAGAAAACCAGCTGGTCCGGGGTCCATGAAGGTGGGACCCACCTATTCCTACTCGTAGATGTCCGAGGCTCGGACTCCAAGACGTCGTCGTCCATGTCCTCAGGGACCGTGGGAGTGTCCTCCCGAAAAGCCCGACGCCGGACGCGGGTGGAAAGGTCGCAGTCTCGTCGTCTAGGCATGCTATTGTCAAAATCTAAATGTTTAGCATCATTTCCTAAATATTCAATTCAAGTTGCATATTTATAATAAAAATCTAAATACTTAGCATCATTTCCTAAGTTATTTAGTTCTTTATTGAATTATAAATGTTTAGCATCATTTCCTAAATATTTTAAAATTGCAAAATAATAATCTAAAAACTTAGCGTCATTTCCTGAGTTATTTAGTTATATGCTAAATTTTTACCTCAAGGCTAAAAATTGGCAAAATTATGGTATTTAGTTTCTCCACGACAAACTAATACTACAGTTCTCCTAGCCGCATGATACTATGTTCTCTATGACAATATAGTACATATGCAAAATATGAATCAACACATCATTTCACAAAAATTCACCATTTCAAAGCATGAACATTATTTCACAAAGTAGCACCCAAAAATGGTGATTTGTTCAATTCTCCATCAAATCATGCAATTTTTGTCTCAATTTTCTCACAAACACACATGTACACATATACAAATAAAATCATGACAAGAACTCCAACATAAAGCTTAAAAATCAAAAAACCCCAAATTGTTTTTTTTTTGGGTTTGTCATGAAATTGTTAATGTGAAGTAAATTCAAAGCAAAAATCAAAGGGACTTACATGAATGTTTGCAAAAGGTCAAAAATTACAACGAAATTGATGGAATTTAAACTCCAAAACGAAATTGTGTTCCGGTCACCAGCGCAGCTACCGCGACACGGACAAGACTAACCGTGTCACGGTCAAAAGCAACCGTGTCACGGCAAACCTTCAAGGCTGACGGAGCTCCGGTGAACTGGGCGGCAGTACAGGAACAGAAACAGAAGCAGCAACGAAACAGCAGCAGCGCGGTAGCCAAACAACCGCAGCAGAGCAAAAAGAAAAGGAGAAGAAAAAAAAAAGAGAGATTAACCGTGTCACGGCGAGCTTTGACCGGCCGGCGGTTAACCCCAGGCGTGGCGCGGCAGCTTTTGGGAAGAGAGAAGTTAAAATGGTGAAAGCAAGTGTGAAAGCAAGAAAAATGTGAAATAGTGGAATGGTGCACGCGGATTTAAAGGCAGAAAAGGACAAAAAAAAAGAGTCATTGTTGACTGATTCAAACAACAAAAAAGAAAAAAAAAAAAAAAGAAAAGAAAAAAAAAGGTGTCCCGTGACACGGGATCCTTGTCCCGTCTGACGGGAAGCCTTGACCGTGTCACGGCGACCTGCTTACGTGGCGCGACAAATCTGAGCTTGGTCAGGGAATATTCTTAGCTTTTTGACCAGTTTGACTGACTTTCCGAGTTTTTTGGGCGATTATTTTTCGCTACAGTTACGCGGAAAATTCCAACTGATGTTTAAGGGGGACTAAAATTACCATTTTACCCCTGGCAAGCGTCAGCCTATTTTTCGGCATTTTAAGCATTTAATATAGTCGGATAATCGGCTTAAAATTGTGAATCATCTGCGACCCACGTTCAGGGATAATTGAACCACCATACACTTATCAATTCAGCAATCGTCGGCTTTCCTCAGGCTTGGAAAGCGTTATCGGTGGATTTTTCTTCAAGTATAGAAAACCGCCAAGTCGGCTTTCCTCAGGCTTGGAAAGCGTTATCGGTGGATTTTTCTTCAAGTATAGAAAACCGCCAAGTCGGCTTTCCTCAGGCTTGGAAAGCGTTATCGGTGGATTTTTCTTCAAGTATAGAAAACCGCCAAGTCGGCTTTCCTCAGGCATGGAAGGCATCATCCGTGGATTTTTCTTCAAGTATAGAAAACCACAAAATCCCTTTGTCGGCTTTCCTCAAGTATGGAAGGCATTATCGGTGGAATTCTTCAAGCATAGAATGACACCAAATTCATACGTCGACTTTCCTCAAGCATGGAAAGTGTCATCCGGTAGGTTTCTTCAGGCTTAGAAAGCTACCAAACTCATCTGTCGGCTTTCCTCAAGCTTGGAAAGCATTTCAACAAACATCATTCGGTGGATTCCTTCAAGCATAGGAAGCTACCAAGCTCATTTGCCACCGATACACTGGTGTCAGATAAGCGTTCTATCCCTTTACTCTTTTATCTGTGGAATTAACATTTTTTGCAGGTATCGGTGTATACAGAATGATTTAGGATCGCAGAACGTCTTAAATCATTCTCCGTCCCTATCGACTACTTTGACTATCGTTTTCGAAACTGACGTTTCTACAAACTCAGTCAAAGTGGGGGCTTCTGTAGACACCTAAAAATGTCTCCCCAAAACCAAACCCGATGATAAATAACCTTTCACCGCCATTATTGGTCGGGTTTAGTATTTAATCCCGAGAGTGCTTAAAAAATCGTATCTTATTAAATTCTTGTTTTTGAAAGGTCTATGGATCAGTCTTGGTGTTTGGTAAAAGCATAGTTTTAATTTGTTAATTAATTTTAAGCCTAAACCTTTTTATTTTATTATTTTATTATTTATTTTTGGCCCAAATATTTTCTTATTTTTAGCCCGAATAATAAAAGTCAGAAAAAAAGCCCGAAATTATCAATCGGCACTTAAAAAAAGCCGAAAGAAATTAGGGTTAAAAATGAATTTAGACGGAAAAGTGGACTGGAACTGACCGTGTCACGGTCAAGCTTGACCGTGTCACGGGAACTCTTCCCGTCTGACGGTGGGACTTCCCGTGACACGGGAGGTCTGCCGTGACACGGGAAGTTCCGTGTCTTTTTCGCGTAAACCCTTAACGCGTTTTCCGTTCCGTTTTCTAAAAATTTCCCGCGACACTCCAAAACTGACCGTGTCACGGGAACTTGTACCGTCTGACGGTACAGTCTAACCGTGTCACGGTACAGTCTGACCGTGTCACAGGATGCAATTTTAGGGTTTTTATCATTTTAGGGTTCCGTGTGCTCCCTCAGCACATTTCCCTATAAATACCCCCTCATTTCTGATGAACGGGGGGACGAGAATTCGATTATTCTTACTTTCTCTCTTCTATGCTATTAACCTAAACACTAGCCTACCCTTTTCACTTCAAAATTCCTTCTTCAAGCACTCAAAGGAGTCCATATTTTACTCGAGGTTCTGTCCTTAAACCAAGGCGTGAAAGGTAGAATCGTTTGAGGGTTTGGCCCCAAAATCAACTTTATTTTATTTAATTTAATTTAGTCATTGCTTTGTTATTTTCTTGAAGTTACTAACTCGTTTATTATTTTGTAGTTGCAAACAAACAGATTCAAAGTAAGAATCATGCTCTTTTTATTATTATTGTTCTTCTAACAATTTTTATGTTGTTGGAATTATGATTAAATTGGTTTTTATGTTAATGTTTATTCTATTATTTATTTTGATCACCATATTGCATGTTAAAGGAAATATGTAATTGAAAATCACGCCTAATAAGATAATTTGGACAACCGGTTTAGGTTCCTTTTAATCTTGTTGTTTAATCAAGTGATCACAATATTTTAGAATTATATGTTGCATTAATATTCAACCAATTTAGCTTAATAATAGATTGGAGCGAATTGAATTATTGTTTGTATGCCTTTGAGATCACAGGAATGCTTTTCAATATAAGAATCGAGTAGAGGCCAATACGGGCGAATGTGACTCCATGACTCACTTCGTACCATTATCCCCGATCCTCCTTTCGTGGTTCCGAACCATATGGAGTTAGTAATCTCATGGATTATGAATGGGGTGTAACCTTCACGGGTCAATCGTTGTTGCCTATCGTTGTCCCTTATCGTGGTTGCCTTTTTATGATCCGTGGACGGTTTACAAGTTCCTAAAAAACTTGTTGGCGGCTCCCTACTTTATTTGTCCGTAATCGTATGTGTCAATTCCCACTTCCTATGAGTGCCAAGCATATTCACCACATGCTTTAACGTAGGCGCACTTTGAGCGACGCCTACAATTTGGCGACTCCACTGGGAAGATTCTTAATTATTTATCGATTTGAGTGATCGGTATTTAATTAAGATGAGTGGATGAGACTTGAAAGATTCTTGAAAAAAAAATATTCCTGTGATTAATTTGGTATTTTGGCATCTGCATTGACGTTTTAACGTCGCATTCAGGTCTGTCTCGTAGGAAAAATTGGATAACTTGGTTGCGCGCTAAAGCAAACAGGGCACCAGTCAGAATTTCTGACTGCCGTGTCACGGCAGAGTCTGCCGTGTCACGGTACAGTGTACCGTCTGACGGCACATTGTACCGTGACACGGGAATTTCTGCCGTGTCACGGCAGTCCTAAAATCAATCCGGTGACCTATTTTCTTTTCCCACAGTTGACTTCCTTCGATTTTTCTGAAAAAACGTATGTGTTCTACATGCGTCTTAGCCCCGGGGAATTTAAGCTCTATCAACCCAAAAACGCTCATGGCAATAAGGGTTCATCCGAGTCATTAAATTCACCCAAACCATGGAGTCGAGTTCGATTTCATCACGAACTCGCGGAGCCGCCCATTGGCATACACCCTCAAGGGAGGCTGCCTTGCTAACGCGTCCAAACTCTTAACCATGGTACCCTTTTGACACCCAAAGCTTGACCAATAGTTGAACATAGATCTTGACTTTAGGTTGCAAACTTTTTTTTTTGCATTATCGTGCCTAAATGCTATGTGTTTGTTCGGTGCTAACCCTAATGTGTTTGCTCTTTTGTTTGACCCATGACCGAGGGTTTTTATTCTCACATAGTAATTAGTACGGACTTAAAATCGATTAAAATCTAAAAAAAAAAATCACAAAACTGACCTGGAACTAGAGTCAGCACTGTAGAGCAAGACAAGCAAAACAGTGTCACTACTGCTGCGATGGACAAGATCAAGGAACAAATGAGCAAGATTTCCGAAGAGTTCACTTATGTGGAACAGCCTATCACCTCCTCGTCTATAAGAGAGAAGCTCCCTGAGAAGTTTTCCACTGCTGATATTCCCAAGTTCAAGCCTACTGATAATCCACTTTTCCATTTGAAGGCTTTTTCTGCAACTATGGCTCTTAAGGGAGTAGATGTGACACTCTTCCCTACGGTGTTTCCTCTTTCCTTAGAACATGCCTGTCAACAGTGGTTCTATTCTCTGGAATCCAAGCATGTCACGACCTGGGAGGATGTTACTGAAAGCTTTATGAATCGGTACAAGTGTAACATCCAGGCCAACACTTCTGAACGTGAACTCTCCATTCTCAAACAGAAAGAGAATGAAGGCTTCACCACTTACCTAAGCAGGTGGAGAGAAACAGCTGCGCTCTTGGTGGATCCTCCCAAGGAGAAGGAGATGGTTCGCTTGTTCATTGCCAATCTGACGCATAAATACAAGCAACACCTGAAGTTTCTGCCTCTAAGTACCTTTGATGCTGTATACGATATTGGAATCAATATCGAAGACGAACTGATGAAGTCTGTTGGTAGCAACAATAACAACAGCACTTGGAAAAACAAGAAGAACGACACTCCTTCTTCTTCGTCTTCTAAGCCCAATAATGCTGCCAACAATATCAACATCAATGATGTGCTGGCCCTTAATGCCTCTACTCAAATATTCCAAAGGCAAAGGAGGATTTATACGCCTTTGGGAATGACGTATGATGCGGCTTATGACCGTCTACATGGTCAGGGACTGATTATGCCAATTGGACCATTCCCAGAACCTCGACCTGAGAATAGAACCGCCAAATATGACCCCAATGCTTATTGCAAGTATCATCAAGGCAAGGGTCATAACACTGAGAAGTGTTGGAGGCTGAAAGACGCAATCCAGGACCTGATAGATGCTAACCAACTTCCTGTCCCTCCAGGGGGCAAGAAGCCTAACATTCAAACAGGTCCTCTTTCTAATGCTTTGGATATCATGGCAGATGAAGTCTCCTTTGATCCGTCAATACTCATTCAACCTGTGAATAAACCTCTGCCGGAAGTTGTATTTATCTCAAACACTGAAGAAGTGAATGGGATTTGGGATAGTGATGATGAAGACGTCTATCTCAAAGACATAGCCTGTTCATCTCTCGGCACCAGTGAAGATGTTTGGGGGGACCTTGAGGTCAAGGTTCTCACCAGAAGTGGACGGTTGCAACAACCTAACCCACCTCCACCTCCACCACAATCAAATCCGATACTTGATCCCATCGACCCTGTGAATAGCGATGTGGTCAAACAGCTGCAAAAGACCAAGGTGGAGATGAATATATGGAAGCTTTTGGCCACTTCCCACGAGCATCAAAAGGCTGTAATGAATGCTCTGGTGAAGATAGGAGTTGATGACGACATGACTCCTCAAGGATTGGTCAACTTTCTCACTACTGAGTTGCCGAGTACCAGCAATCTGATCTCCTTTTCTGATAAGGATCTACCCCCGGAAGGGGACCAACATAATAAGGCCTTACACCTCACTGTAGTGTGTAGGCAGATGAATGTTCCTATGAGCCTGGTTGATAATGGCTCTACAATCAATGTGTGCACACTCCGTACGGCAAGGAAGTTGGGTATAAAGAACGAAGAATTGACTCCCTCCACTCAAGGGATTCGAGCTTACGATAATACTCGCCGTCAAGCCGTGGGTACTATCGTACTGAATATAACTACTGGGGCTATTGAACGTCGCACCAAGTTTCAGGTGGTGGACATTAAAGCCTCTTTCAATCTGTTATTAGGACGCCCTTGGCTTCATGAGCTAAAGGCGATTCCGTCGTCGCTTCACCAGAAAGTGAAAGCCATAGTGGGAGGGATTCCGATTACTATCGATGCTTCTCCTTTGCGCATTCAAGTTATTGATACCCCTATCGTCCATGTTGAGCACGATGAGGAAGATGAAGATCTTTGGGGGTTTTCTTTAGATGATGTTCTTGCGATCGAAGAAGAGGAAAAGTGTCATCTCGACTTCGATCCTTATTCAAACACTAGTATCAACGCCATTATGAAGAAGCAAGGTCACTTCCCTGGAATGACCCTTGGGCTCAAGAAGAAAATGGCTAAATCTTGGGGGCATCCTGGTGCAGTCAAGAAGGACACTTTCGGCTTAGGATTCGAGCCGACAAAGGAAGACCTGAAACGGGCTGCGTTGAAATTGAAGGCTCGCAACAATGCTCGAATCACGAAGACAGAAATGGCCATGGATCCATATCCGTTCACTCTCAACGGCCAGTACATCAAAGAAGGAGAAGACTTCCCATGCTATGAATTCCCTGAACCATTTGTCCATGATGGGATCCGTGAACCAGGATTTGAGGTATTCCTCGATTGTGACTTCATCGATGAAGAACTCTCCACAGTCGAGAAGTCAGCCAGCCTGAACTCTGATGATCTGGGAATTAACCTTCTTTTTGGAATGGAGAAAAATGGATCCAAGCCGGTCTGCAATGATAACTCTGAGCTCGTTCAAGCGGTCATAGCAAACAAGGAGTTTGATCCCTCCGAGTTAATCGTCCAAGCTGACAACATTTCAAGGGGATGGCGCAAGACATTGAGGATCACTACGCCAAGTGGAGAGAAGTTGGAAATAACCGCTGGCGAGGGTCCTATGTTTGATGAGTCTGAATTGTCTGGGTCCGAGTCCGAGTCTGAGTCTAAGTCTGTAGATGAGTCCTTAGAGTTTTAGGAAGCTTGCCTTCCTATTTGCTTCCAACTTCTCAATGAACATCCTAGCTAAGAAAACAAGCTTGGACTTGAGCACCATTAAGCAGGGGGAGAGAGAAGGGTTGCGCTCCTATGTCAGGCGGTTCAATCTGATTAGAATTCAGATTCAAGGATTGTCTGATGAAGTAGCTTTTACAGACTTTTTCAAAGGTCTGAGAGACGGGTCGACTTTTAAGTTCGACCTAGTAAAAAAAGGGGCTTTCACTCTAGAAGCGGCCCTAAGGGAGGCGGAAAGCTATATTCAAGCAACCGACCTCTGCACGCCTGGTAGTCAGCCATACTCCAAAAATTCTGACAAACAGAAAGACAATCGGCCTGCTCAACCGGCCAAAAAGAAAGAAGAGAGCAAGAAGAGAAAAGAAATCTGGGCGGTTAGTGATTCTGACCAGCCGTCCCAGAAGAAGAAGAAATAATTTAAACCGTACGTCCCTAAGTACGAGTTTAACAAGGACTGCAACTCCATCCTCATGGAAATTAAGGACCGGCTGTCCCTAGAGAAGCCGAATCCAATGAAAAGTTCCATTCAATCAAGGAACAAAAATAAATTTTGCCAATACCATGAGGAAGTTGACCATGACACCAACGACTGCTTCAGCCTTCAACGGGCATTGGACCGTCTGGCTAACAAAGGAATGTTGAAGTCCTACATTTCTAAGTCCCCAGCCGGGGCAAAGAAGAAGAATAAGGGTCAGTCCTCTAAGACTACCCCCCAGCCTGCTAGAAGTTCGGATACCGATAAGGAGCCGGTCTACACAATAGCAGGCGGGTTCTCATGTGGTGGCCCTACCATCCGAGGCATTAAGAGCCATCTTCGAAAGATGGACAAAGATGATGATGGGCACGTGTCTACAAGCTCCTCCTTCCCAGACGTTTTGATCACTGAGAAGGACAGGGGCAGTGTTCGTCGTTCGCATGATGACCCGGTCGTCATTGAATGTAAGGTTGCCAACAAGCTGGTTGGACGGATCCTTATTGATACTAGCAGCTCATCAGACATCATCAGCCTCCGGTGCCTGCAGAAGCTGAAATATAATGACAGCAGCTTGCATCCGGTTACCCACCCCTTAGTTGGCTTTGGGGGTGGAATGGTTTACCCAGTCGGAAGGGTTGATCTACCAATCCGGCTGGGTGAGAAAGGAATAGGGCGACATCTGGTCGTCAAGTTTTTAGTCGTTGAGGAGCTGACCGCCTACAACATTATTTTGGGCCGGCCAACCATCAACAAAGCCAAGGCTGTAATCATCCCTTCCCTCATGCTCATCAAGTATGAGAGGGATGACGGTTCTGTTGGTTCCTTGAATGGGGATAAGAAGACGGCCCGGGAGTGCTATCTCTCAGCCGTCAAAGATACTGTGGCCCTAGAAGGCCTGGAACCAATAGACCTTGACAACGTCAAGGATGCCGACCAAGTACCAGCCCCACCAGCAGCCGGTAAGAAACGAAAGGCACCTCTGCTGGTGGAGGTGACGAAAGAGAAAAAATAGCACTAGGTGAAAAAAGGCAATTGGCAGCGGTTCAAACCCGGTCTAAGGCACCGGTTTGAACCGCTGCCTATTTGAGGGGTGCCAAAAACATGCTTTTTGGTACCGGTTCAAAACCGGTGCCATAGGGTGTAATAGGCACCGGTTAACCTGTGCCATAGGGTGGAATAGGCACCGGTTAACCTGTGCCATAGGGTGGAATAGGCACCGGTTAACCGGTGCCTAAAACTGCTCTCCCGCCATTTTTTTTTTGGTGGTGGATAGTTTAGGCACCGGTTGCTGCCTAACCGGTGCCTTTTATGTCATTTTTTTTTTCGTTTTTTTTTTCCATCGTGCAATAATATTTTTTAAAAAAAACCTGCAATAATAATAACCTGTAATTCCAGCAATTATATTAAATATAATAATTAATAATTTTATTATTATAATAACTAATAATAATATTATTAATTATTATATACAAAAATAATATTAGAAACAAGAATTCAATTATATATATAGATATAAATATTCCCAAACGCAATACAAAAAAAAAAAAAAGTTGCTTACATATACAAATAATAGTAAGTACACATATATAATGAATAATAAGTTATATAGTTCAAAAGTTAACATAAATAATTTACAATTACAATGCCATTTACATGTTGAAGGTGATGAAAGACGCCAACATGTCACGAACTTCATTAAGCTCCTTGATTGTCAACGGACCATCCTTTTGGACCTTGCAAAACTTGAAATACAAAAACATTATTTTAAAAATAATTAATTAGGCAAACAATATGTATTTTATCAAATATTACCTATATGACTTCTATATAGCCCATTTACTACATTACTTATCAAATGAACTATTTCTTTCTCATAACATGTCAATATTGGATAGTTGTATGTGTGTAAGCCCTAAAATTGTATAGGAGAGCATTTTGTTAAGGTTTATGACGCTTTTTACCCAAAATGGCCCGAATATGGCCTATATGACCTTACTTTGCCCATTTCCTGCATTTCTTATTAAATGAACTTTATTTATCTCATAACATGTCAATATTATCTATTTATAGGTGTATAAGGAAAGAAATCACATCAAAAGAGCATATTAACACAAAATGGCCCTAATATGGCCCATATGACTTCTATTCAGCCCATTTTCTACCTTTCTTGTGAAATAGCCTTTTTGTTTCTCATAACATGTCATTTTTGGATAATATTAGGTGTCTAAGGCTAGAAATCACATCAATATAGCATTTCAAGAAGTTTAACAACGCATTTTACTCAACATGGCCCAAATAGGGCTTATATGACTTCTATGTAGCCCATTTTCTACATTACTTATCAAATGAACTATTTCTTTCTCATAACATGTCAATGTTGGGTAGTTGTATGTGTGTAAGCCCTAAAATTGTATAGGAGAGCATTTTATTAAGGTTTATGACGCTTTTTACTCAAAATGGCCCAAATATGGCCTATATGACCTTACTTTGCCCATTTCCTACATTTCTTATTAAATGAACTTTATTTATCTCATAACATGTCAATATTATCTAGTTATATGTGTATAAGGAAAGAAATCACATCAAAAGAGCATATTAACACAAAATGGCCCTAACATGGCCCATATGACTTCTATTCAGCCCATTTTCTACCTTTCTTGTGAAATAGCTTTTTTGTTTCTCATAACATGCCATTGTTGGGTAATATTAGGTGTCTAACGCGTGAAATCACATCAATATAGCATTTCAAGAAGTTTTAGGACTTACCTCATCAAGCTGTTGAGTGTCCGTACAATGAGTCACAATGTCAAGCATGAATCTCATCACATACAAAGCACAATCAAGTCCATTCTCTTGTTGTGCGCACTAGCATATGACAAACAAATCACATCAGTGAAACATGCAAAGGAAATGAGCAAATATTTACTACCATAGATTTTCAAGATAATCACAATAATATCATGTAAATTACCAACGGTGTCTTCCATGTTGGACCCTTTGGAGCACGACAATGTAGCTTCTTCATAACACTGTAGTATAAAAAAGTACATTCAAATTTGATTAGTCGTATGATTACTAAATTAGTTATTATTAGCAATAATCATCACTATAGGTTGCTATATATATTTACTTTTGCAATATAGACTTCACGAGCCACTTCTCCGATGATCGAGCTGAATCAAGGTGATAAATTGTGTTAGTGGAATTACAAATCACCATGAGGCTCCAATGCTCCCTACATAAGTTCACAATAGACAAGGTAATTAATATTTAGGAGTCAACATATAATGAGGCCAAATCGATTGAATTTGACATGGTTAGACTTACTCTCTATAACATGGGGCGAATATGAACTTGTCTCCCGCACGCGCTGATTCCCTTATACTCTGTTCAACATAGTACAACACGTCATGGGGGTTGCCTATGATTTTAGTAGTGGATAACTGCTCGGGGCATAACCACCCAACTTTACAAGGAGAATTAGTGTCAGTTAAGTGCTCCTGTAGTGCTCTGCGTGCATGAACATTGAATAATTTATCAGATGTAGGATAATCACCATCAATTTGAATAATTTGAAAAAAGTATAGATTATGTGGGCATTGAAGTACCTCATGAATGTTTGAATGAGGGAAATGTTAAGCTTTGCACCACGTAGAAATTCCTTTACATCTTATTTGCTGATCCATGCAATTGCATCCTCATCATAGTGGAACATTGCCTTAGGAAGTGCAACTTCCATGGGATCGACCAAATGACAAGCACGGTTGTGAAGAAAGGTCATGTCAGTAGAGAGCGATTGAAGAACAATGTCTTCAACAAGTGGAGTAGGTGGCATGAGTGAACCTTTCGAAGAGTGCAACTTCGACGCTTGTTCACTCTTGGACTGTTGTTCACTTAACTTCTTCTTAGGTTGATCAATTCTTTTAGGCTTCTCCACCCTCTTTCTCTTTGAAGTTTTGCTTCCATTGGAAATCTAAAATAGTTTGAGAAATAATAAGTTTCAACTCACAATCACTTATACATATGTAATTATGATATGGTTTGAGAATGTATAAGTTTAGTAGTTGAGAAATGAAGAAAATAGCCAAGTGAGTAGACAATTCGGCTCAAAATGGCTTTATTTTGATGAATTGGACCCAAAAACTTAGAACTTGGCGATTTTTATGTAATTTCAAATGACAAACACTTATAAATATGTGATTATGAGTTGTTTTGAGATGCAAGGAGTTTATAAGTTGAGAAATGAAGAAAATAGCCAAGTGAGTAGGGATGGCAATTTAATCCGAGTTCAATTCGAATCCGATCCGATCCGAAGGAAAAAATCCGATTCGAATCCGTTTAAAATTAGTCCGAATCCGAATCCGATAAAATAGATCCGAATCCGAATATGAGGTGGATCGGACTTGGACCCTACGCAAAGTCCGACGGAGTCCGATCCGAGTCCGAATCCGAGAGTATAAGCATATGCTCTATAACTTGAGACAATTATTTGCTTGTTTTGTAGCAAAATTTTGTTATGTAACTTAGTTTATAATTTAAATATGTTATGTTTATATTTTAATTGGTATGACAATACAAGAAATTATAGGTATATGACATTACAAAAAATAAAAAAAAATATTCGGACCATTTCGGAGGTCCGAATAAATGGACCGGATTCGGATCCGAAAATTACGAGTCGGATCGGATTTGGACTCGGATTTTTCGGATTCGGACTCGGATTCGGATCCAAGTCCAGGGTCCGTTTACTAAACGGATCGGATTCGGATTTAGCCACATCCGACCCGAATCCGATCCGTTGCCATTCCTACAAGTGAGTAGCCATTTCGGCTCAAAATGGCTTTATTTTGATGAATTGGACCCAAAAACTTAGAACTTGGGCGATTTTTATGTAATTTCAAATGACAAACACTTATAAATATGTGATTATGAGTTGTTTTGAGATGCAAGGAGTTTATAAGTTGAGAAATGAAGAAAGTAGCCAAGTGAGTAGCCATTTCGGCTCAAAATGGCTTTATTTTGATGAATTGGACCTAAAAACTTAGAACTTGGCGGTTTTTATGTAATTTCAAATGACAAACACTTATAAATATGTGATTATGAGTTGTTTTGAGATGCAAGGAGTTTATAAGTTTAGAAATGAAGAAAATAGCCAAGTGAGTAGCCATTTCGGCTCAAAATGGCTTTATTTTGATGAATTGGACCCAAAAACTTAGAACTTGGCGGTTTTTATGTAATTTCAAATGACAAACACTTATAAATATGTGATTATGAGTTGTTTTGAGATGCAAGGAGTTTATAAGTTTAGAAATGAAGAAAATAGCCAAGTGAGTAGCCATTTCGGCTCAAAATGGCTTTATTTTGATGAATTGGACCCAAATACTTAGAACTTGGCGATTTTTATGTAATTTCAAATGGCAAACACTTATAAACACTTATAAGGGCTGCACGCAATGTGAACATCTCGTTCTAATGAGCATCGAAAACGGAAACCCCTTCGTCCCACATCTTTCTCAAGTCGTCAATAAGCGGCGCAAGGTAAACATCTATGTCATTTCCAGGTTGCTTAGGACCAATTATTAGCAATGAAAGCATTACATACTTACGTTTCATGCACAGCCAAAGAGGCAAATTATAAATCACTAAAAGTACCGGCCATGTGCTGTGTTGGGTACTAAGAGTGCCAAATGGATTCATCCCGTCCGTGCACAACCCAAGCCTTAAATTTCTGACTTCATTACCAAATTCCTCAAACTTCAAATCAATGTTCTTCCACTGTGGAGAGTCAGCTGGATGCTTCAGCATTCTGTTTTTCTTTCTTCCCTCTGCATGTCACCTCAAGTTTTTAGCGTCTTTTGGTATTGAGAACAGACGCTTAAACCTTGGAATAATGGGAAGATACCACAACAACTTAGCAGGAGGTCCCTCCGTGCCAGGATTGTAACTCATGCGCTTGTACCGCGACCGCTTGCATCGTGGACACTCCTGCAGTTTTTCATACTCATTTCGATACAAAATACAGTCATTAGGACATGCATGTATCTTCTTATACTGCAAACCAAAGGGACACATGAGATTCTTTGCGTAATAATAAGACTTAGGAATTTCATTCCCATCAGGCAACATATCACTTAATGCGGTCAACAAAGAAGTAAAACTGATGTCCGTCCACCCATGCTTCGACTTAATGTTGAAAAGTGTTAGCACGACCGATAGTTTGGAGTATTTTTTGCACCCGGGATACAAAGGCTTTTTGGAAGCCTCCGATAATAATTCAAACACTTCACCTTCAACACCTTGCAACATCTCATCCACTTGTTCATCCTCGACCTCATCCGCCTGATCTTCATCGGCTCCATCCTCACCATTATCAACAATATACTCATCATTCTCGTATTCCTCGTCCACATGAATCTCAGTGCTTCTAACACGCACATCATTCCAATCAAGATCCCCACTGTACTCTCCACTTTCTCCGTGCCAAATCCACACATGGTAAAATTGCCTAAACCCACGACATAATACATGATCTCTAATGATTTCAACACTATCGACCACATTCACACAATTACAATCAACACAAGGACAATAAAGGCCTTTGCCTCCCAGTTTGCGTTGATAAGCTAAAGCCCTCTCGCAAAACTCTTGAACCCCATTCCAAAATTCCAATGTATCGCATCTACCATACATCCAACCACGATCCTTATCCATTTAGTAAATTGTCTATAAACATATATAGCAACATATAATTTATAATGTGTAAGTGCTACATATTTTATGTAAATCAGATTCAAGTACAAAACGTGAATATACCATTCATATAGTGAAAAAATGCATGTTTCCAAAGGGTCCTTATCACTCCAACCTAACCCATCCTTGAATGTCTACTCTCACTAGTGAATGTATGTCAACTTTCCAATTTTAAGGAAAATCCGGCAGCATTTCCCCCAAGTTCTCCAAGTACACGATGTAGATAATTAATTACCCACATATGTACCCAGAGAACATAGTGAGGAAATGGTAAGCCAAGATGTTCCTTAAAATCGAAAAGAAGACATACATTCACCACCTAAGTTAGAGTACACATTCAAGAACAGTCCCAACCGGGGACTATTCAAGACTTTCTCCTAATGAGAAAGCCTTGAACGGGTATCTAGGCATATGATGATGCAATTCAAGTATTCTATATATTGTTGTATTTATTTGCAATTAAACAATACACAAGTTGAAATTTCATGAATTACCTTTTATTAAATGGATAAATAGAAAGAAATATAGCTAAGTAAAGTTTATAAGTCATACCAATATAGCAACTACCCACTTGAGCTCAATATGTAGTCCTCAAGCTAATTAAACTCGTGCTTCAACACACAAATCTGTTTAAAAAAAAACAATATACAAAAATAAACCTAATTAATAAATATATGTCGAAGCAATCAGTAGGAGGGTAAGTAAAGGGAACAAACATAACTCCCACAAACTAATTAATAAATATAAAATAACAGTGCAAATTTTTTAGAAAAATAATAAAAAAAAAATATAAAAATTAAAGGGGCTAATGGCCAAAGTAGTTGCATGCTTTAAATCTTAATGATCCCAATCAATCTGGTGCAGCTTGAATCCCATTAGATAATTTTCTATACTACGTTAATCTAGGTTAGTGATCATTTTTTTGCAAACATTGTATAGTTATGAATCAGATTTTACTTGAAAAAAATTCTTGGAACCAGCTAGTAGGATATAGGTTTTGCAAAAATAATTAACACACTACCTCAGGTTTGCAACAAAACAATCAGTCTCAAAACAACCGCTCTCAAATTATTTACAAAACAATAGCTCTTAATTTAATGATTACCTCTCGCAAACCCGGGTTTGCAGCAAGCCAAAGCCCACACATCACAGCTTTTGCTTCTGCCACCCTTACCTCCCAACTAGCACTACTCTGCTGCACCCCTACTACCTTGACAACCCCTTCCTTGTCCCTCACAACAGCACCCAAACCACAACCCAACTCCTAAATAAAGCCCGCATCTACATTCACTTACACAGCTCTTGCAAGCGATGACAGCCATCTAGCAGCAAAACCCAACCATATACACAGTTCTCAAGTTTTTTTTTTCCTTTTTTTCAATTCATTTATATATACCAAACTATTTTAAGATCTCAATGTGATGCTATGGCAGCTAATGTTTCATGGAATTTAAAGCATCATGTATAATGGCCCTAGTCACAAGGGATACCTAAGAGAATACTTCCATCATAAGCCATTATCTTGGGTAAACTAGATCCATTTCACACCCTACTAGGAAAATGTCCTTGAACACCATCAATGATATACTAAATAATCTTCCTCTGAATATATGTTGTATCTAACAGTCTAACTTACTAATTCATTGTAAACTTATCAAGCACCTAGACCAATAGATCACTGTATAATAAACCATGTTCTGTTAACTCAAATATTATTAAAAAAAAAAAGATACTAAACGAAGGCAGGGCACATGAGCATTATGTAACCTAGGCAAAAGAATGCATAATCCACCACCCATCCAGCCCATTAGAGACTAGATATATAAAGGAAAAAAATTATACCTAGAACAGCCGTGGAAGGTGGTGCTGCCGTGGAAGGTGGTGCGGTTGAAGGTGGCGCGACGGCGACGTTCAGGGCTTCTTCAATTCGAACAGCAGGGCTGCGGCGCGGCGGTTGAAGGTGGTGCAGCAAAAGAAGGGTCGAAGGTGGTGCAGCAAAAGAAGGGTCGAAGGTGGCGCAGCGGCATAGAAGAGGAGAGGAGAAGAGAAGAGGAGAACAACGCAGCAGACCGAGGCTTCTTCAATTCGAACAGCAGGGCTGCGGCGCGGCTTCTTCAATTCGAACAACAGAGATGGAGGGAAAAGGAGGGGACGGAGACTAGGTTATGGGTTTTTTGGTGGTGTTCAAGGTGGCAGCAGTGGTGGAGGGAAAAGGAGGGGACGGAGGCAGCAGTGGTTTGGGTTTTTCGAATGAAACAGTGAAGGTGAATGGTTAAGGAAAGGAGGAAGAAAGAAAGGGGAAGAAAGGAGGGAATGAATGAAAAGGGCCGGTTTTTTTTTTGTTTAAAAAAAACCACCGGTTCACTAAGGCACCGGTTCAAACCGGTGCTTTTTAGTTTTTTGGCACCGGTTTGAGTTGAACCGGTGCCTTTTACCAACTTATTTAATCCCGCCCAATTTTGGGCCGGGTTTTGGCACCGGTTTGGCTTGAACCGGTGTCAAAAGGGGGTTGCCTTTTTGAATTTTTCTACTAGTGTAGCAATCACTGACCGGTGAACGGTCAGATGAGCTCCGTCCCCAACCGGCAGGTGAACATATTGATATACCTCTGGACGACAGCCGTCCGGAGCGTACCGTGAAGGTGGGAACGATTGCTTTTGCTAAGTTGGGTGCAGACTTGCACCTTTTGCTGAAAGAATTCAAAGACATTTTTGCCTATGAAGTGGAAGAGATGCCAGGCGTCAGCCCGGATCTTGCTGTCCACAAACTCGCCGTGGATCTTAAAAAGAAGCCCATCCGGCAAAAGAAAAGAAATCACGGCGAGGAAAGAAGTCAGGCGGCAGCTGCCGAAGTTAAAAAGCTGTTGGATGCTGGGTTCATTCGTCCATGTAATTTCCCTGACTGGGTGGCGAATGTTGTGCTTGTAAAGAAGCCGAATGGTACCTGGCATATGTGTGTTGATTACACAGATCTCAACAAGGCATGTACCAAAAACAGTTATCCGCTTCTTAAGATCGACAGTCTGGTCGATTCGACATCCGGGCATGCCTTGATGAGTTTTATGGATGCCTACTCCGACTTCCATCAGATACCCCTATGGAAGAAAGATCAAGAGAATACGGCCTTCGTCACTGATCAGGGGTTATTCTGTTACACTGTGATGCCGTTTGGCTTAAAAAATGCGCCTTCTACGTTCCAACGGATGATTAATACGGTCTTTGTTGAGTCTGGGAAGTTTCTCGGATTCCTGATTGATCAAAGGGGGATAGAGGCTAACCCTAAGAAGATACAGGCGGTAATTGACATGAAGTCACCCCGCACTGTCAAGGAAGCACAGAGACTAACCGGTTGCTTGGCGGCCTTGGGGAGATTCCTCAGCCGGTCAGGTGACAAATGCCTTTACTTCTTCCAAGCAATCAGGAAGAAGACCAGATTTGAATGGGGCGATGATGCTGAGGCGGCCTTTCAATGGCTGAAAGAACACTTGCACTCTTTGCCAAGGCTTGTTAGTCCACTGCCTAGAAAGGTGTTATACATGTACCTAGCCGTCTCAGATCATGCTCTCAGTGCCGTTCTCCTTGCTGAGAGAGACGGTGTTCAGCTTCTAGTCTATTTCATTAGCCATGTTCTAAAAAATGCTGAGCTCCGGTACCCCATGGTAGAAAAATTTGGCCTTGCCCTGTATATGGCTTTCAAGAAATTGAAACCGTATTTTCTGGCTCATCCGGTGGTAATCTACACCGACCAGCCCCTCAAACGGCCTATGTCTACTTTGGAGTCATCCGGCAGAATGTTGAAATGGGCTATTGAAATGCAAAGTCTTGAAATTACTTTTAAACCCAGAAAGGCAGTGAAAGGTCAGGCGTTTGCCGACTTCATTGTTGAAATGACACGGCCGGTGCAACCGGATAACATTGACCAGGTTTGGAAAGTGTATGTAGACGGAAGCTCAACGAAGAACGGCAGCGATGCAGGAGTTATATATGAATCCCCTGAGGGGGACATATTTGAATATGCACTGCGTTTTAAGTTTCAAGCCTCAAACAACGAGGCTGAGTATGAAGCCCTGCTAGCCGGAATCCGCATGTGTAAGGCAGCAGGGGCAACTAAAATTGACGCCTATTCTTATTCACAGTTGGTCGTCAGCCAGTATGAGGGAAAATATGAGGCAACTCATCCGGCTATGATCAAATATCTTCAGGCAGTCAAAGAAGAGGCTGGGGCACTTGAGGAATTCCGCCTGAATCAAGTGCCTAGGTTAGATAACAACCAGGCGGATGTGTTGTCCAAATTGGCTTCATCCGCCTGCTGTGATACTCCTCGGTCGGTCTTTTGGGAAGTTCTTGAAAAGAGAAGCATACATGAAGAGCCCATTGGAATCTTAGACCGAAGCTCTAGCTGGATGGATGGCATCCGGGCATATTTAGCAAACGGAAAACTTCCTGATTCTCCACAGGAGGCAGCCGTCATGAAAAAGCGGGCAGCAAACTTCGAGTTGAGAAACGGAGAGCTCTTCAAGGCGGGTTTCCTTAAACCTCTATTGAAGTGTGTTACCCCAGAAAAGGGGAAAGAAGTTCTCGAAGAATTGCATGCTGGGTACTGTGCCTCTCATATAGGCGGCAGGTCCCTAGCCGTCAGAGTAAGGCGGCATTACTTCTGGCCTACTCTTGAAGCAGACGCTAAAGAGTTAGTCAAAAGATGTGACAAATGCCAAAGGTTTGGCCCACTTATTCACCGCCCGACTACTGATCTGACGACAATCCACAGCCTAGTCCTATTCGCTAAATGGGGCATGTATATCTTGAGTCCTTATACGCCCGCTCCAGGCGGAAAGCGCTACATTTTGGTGGATGTGGATTATTTCACCAAATGGGTAGAAGCTGAGCCAGTTAAGAACATCAAGACAAAGGATGTCATTTCTTTCATCTGAAAGAATATCATCACCCGGTTTGGGGTACCTATGTCTATGGTGTTTGATAATGGCCCTCGGTTTGAGACCCCCCAGCTCAAGACTTGGTTGGGAGATCAGGGTATCTCACATTGTTTTGCATCAGTCGGCCGATCCCAAGCAAACGACCAGGTTGAAGCCTTCAACAAACTTATCTCAGACGGCATAAAAAAGAAAATCGAAAGAGCCGGTGGTTTATGGGCAGAAGAATTAATTCATGTCCTATGGGCCATCCGGACTACTGCTAAACGGGCAACCGGAGAAACCCCATTCCTTATGGTATACGGTGCTGAAGCCGTCTTGCCCATTGAGCACTACGAGCCGACTCTCAGAGTTATGCTCTATGATGAAGAGGCAAATTGGGAGGCCATGCGGCTGGCATTGGACTCCTTCCCGGAACGCAGGGGCAACGCTGCCCTGCGCCATGAGATATACCGTCTGAGAATGACAAGAGCTTGTAACAAGAAAGTGCACAAGCGCCTTCTGAAAGTGGATGACTTTGTGTTACGAAAAATGGAGGCAACCGGTAGGGCCAATGAAGCTGGGAAGCTAACCCCTAATTGGGAAGGCCCCTACCAGATCTATGAAGAAGTCAGGAACGGCACCTACCGTCTTGAAACCCCAGACGGTCGCCGCCTGCCTAGAACTTGGAATGTAGATAATCTAAAAAAGTACTACTTCTGAGAATGTATATTTTTTGTAAACAGTAAGTCAATTAATGAAAATTCAGGCTTTGTTTACAGATTTATTTTGCCATTGTTCGTCCGCCTAGGCAATACCCAGACGGACCCTGTGTTCAACTTACTAAGTTTGATACTTAGTTTAGTTGAATATTATAATTGCTTGTCCGCTTGGGTAAAACTCAGACGGACTCTTTGATACTTAGTGTAATTTAATAATTGCTAGTCCGCCTAGGTAAAGCTCAGACAGACTCTTTGTTTAATTAATTACGCTTGATACTTGGTGTAAATTAACAATTGCTTGTCCGCCTGGGTAATACTCAGACGGATTATTCGTTCAACCAACTAAGTTCGAATAAAAACTAGGCACAAAAACGCTTAGTGGCTATACAACCGGTCTCAAACAAGACCAAAGGCCAATATGGCCGGATGGTTGCTTATTTTACAAAACCGCCTGTCCCCACATGGACAAAGGCGTCCGGCGACACCCCTCCGGGTGCAATCGTCCCAGAGAACGGACTATTCGTCAGTTCTATGTACCAACGCAGATGGTGAAAATTGAACGACCAAATTGGTCATCTCATAGCCGTCTGACCAGAATAATCTAAAGAACGATTAAGTTACCGAATACCGGATGCCCTGAGGCATCAGTTGGTCATCGGCTGAAGTTCTCACTTAGGTTACTTATTCCAAAGTTGCACTCACTCCCCCTATTGGGGCAAAAGGTTATGTGTAATGGCTATGTTTTAACCCCAGACGGAATATAACCGCCTGGGTAAGAAGCTCAAAGCACCCGCTCTAATGGCCGGCTGTGCACTTGGTTTGGGGAAATCACCATTGTGATTGATTGGCCTAAAAACACTCCATACTTCTCTTAGTATCAAGTGTTTTCAAGCCAATCAATCAATTTGAAATAAAACCAACCACACAGCCGCCCAGGGGCAAGAGCACCCGGATTGCAAATTGCCGCATGCTTTTTTAAGTTAGGCAAAATATTAAAGAATTGCAAACATATGCAAAATTCAAATTGAAAAACTCAAACGCAAACATATATAAACACCGACTGAGTCGGAATACTTCATTAATATTAAAAAAGGCACAAAGGCTAGAATTTGTGTTAGCCGGAGTCACATCCGGTGAAAAAACAAAAAATAAAATTGTTAATCCAACCCCATGGTTGGTAAAGATACAACAAAGCACGACACGCAAGCCGGATAAGAAAATAGTTGGCATACTGCCGTAGAAGTTTGGGAGGCCCGCCTGAGGCTGAGGTGGTTGCTGCTGCTCTGGCTGAGTTTGGCTGGTTTGGCCCTCGTTATGCTCATCCGCCGGCTCCTCGTTATCAGAGACTTCATATCCCTGCTCAGCAGCCCAATCTTTAAAGCGAGGCGGTGGAAAATCACCCAGTAGCTGGGCATCATACACCTCAGTGGCGTAATCATACCTCAGCTTATAGACCTCAAAGTCTATTTCTGGGTAAAGGAGGCTCCAGGTAATCTTCAGCCGGGCCAGGTTGTCGCACTCAATCTCATCCGTCAGCCGTTTTTGCTCTAGGCCAAGCTCGTCCGACTGCTTGTTTCGCAGATTGGCAAGCTCAACTCCCAGGCAGGTAACGTTTGCTCGGAGTTGGGCGTTTTCCTTATCAGCATCTTCTAATGCCTTGAGATCTGATTTGGCGTCCTTCAGTTGCTTATCAAGGTCATCAACCCGGCTGTTAGCTTCGTCGTTCGCAGTCGTCAAACTCCGGATCAGCTCCTCCTGTTTCAACTCTACTGCTTTAATCTTTAAATTACACATATAATTAGCATATTCAGCAGAGTTGAGGTTTTCAAGGGCCCTCCATTTGGCGTCATTTACCTCTTCCTGTTTCCGCCTGAAGGGGCCCCGGAGGCCGTCCACTCTCACCATCACCTGAGACAAGAGCAACCGTATTTTGAGTTACTTAGCAGAATTAAATATAAAAGATATCAAGGTTGTGGGATTCATTACCTCAGCCAGGCCCATTATCCGGTCGAAGTTCACGACCTGCAGATCAGGTATGGAGTTCTTCTCAGACCGGGTGAGGGTCCTCACCATCCGTTTTGCAAAACTCGCAAGATCTGGCTCGTCAGAAGTCAGATCTGCATCAAAAGTAGTGCTCTGTGAAAAAGAGGCAGTGTAGTTGGCATTCATCCGTTGCCTGCTGCTGACCGACCCCCCAGAGGGATCAACCTTGGTCTTGATTCTCATAAAATCAAGTGGCCAAGGTATTTCAATCCGTCCCTTACCTTGGGTTTCCGGATGGGTCTCCGGCTTCTGCTCCTCCCCAGGCGTTGCCGCACCGGCTGCAACATTAGGTGGCTCGCCACCCTTCAATGTCGTAGAGACATCCGGCGCTTTCTGCTGCGAGCGTTTCGAGCTTTCGCTCAGAATTCTCATCGCAACAGGCGATTTTCCCTCAGTCGTTGGACGACCGGATTGGGCAGAAGATTGTTTCTGGGGAGGAGGGTCCTTCCTGGCGGCCTTCACAGCCGGAGTCTTCTCCAGATCGTCTCCTTGCCTTTTGAGCAGCTTGGAGAAAGATCGTGGAATTTACTTGACGGAGTCATGAGAAATAAGCAAAGGGTAAGTATACCCAACTGTCAAAAAAAAAAAAAAAAAAAAAAAAAAAAAAAAAAAAGAAGAAGAAGAATATGCAAACACATAAAGTCAGGCGGTCTTACCCCGCCTTTCTTGGAGTCCTTGGCTTCGACGGCTGCCTTCTTGGCAAGTGCAGCCTCTTTACGCAGCAGCGCCGCAGACTTAGCGGTAGTCTTCGCCGGGTCGACCATTATCAAGGCGTCGGCTGCAATAACAAGAATTTATGGTTAGAAAAAATTATGGCAAGTTTGCAATAAAAATGAAATAACATTGTACCGGCGCAGCCCCTACATCGTCCGCAGGTGGACAAGAAGCACTCGTCCTTGAAGAAGTTCGGATGGGGGATCCAATTCTTGGGAACTATGATGTGAGTCCCATCCCCCATGGGCTTAGTTGTTGTTTCAAAAAATCCCGGCTCTATTATTTTGCTCCCGGGCCTTAGTAGATAGCACCGAGAGAGGGCATTTCCGGCCTAGAAGAGCCGGCTCAGTGTTGTACCGGCGCAGTGTCCGGTTGTGTCTTAAAGTGGGGGAAGAAATCAAGTAAAACTTGTCCTTCCACCCGGACCATTTGGACTATTTGTCCAAAGTCATCAAGTATTGGGGCAAGGTAGTCAGAGTATACCATGCCCCATGGCCGCCTGGGGCCTTGCTGAAGTAGTGCATGTGAGCGAAGGCGGAAAAGCCGGGGTTTATGTTTTGAAACTCGCAGGCGGCGATGTAACTAAGAATGTTCACCCACGAATTGGGGGTGAGCTGCGAAACCCCTACATCGTACCCCTTAAGGATTTTCCTAATCCCGGGGTGGATGGGGAACCGGAGGCTGGCTTCGATAACCGCCTCGTAGCAGACGAAGTAGTGGTTTGCATTGTCAATGCCATCGCCCCAGGCCATTACAGCGTCAGCCGGAGGAACGATGATGTCCCAACCCCTTCCAAAGGGGTGCTTTTCCTTGAAGGCCCTAAATCCGCTCTTGAGGAGGGCGATGTTACCTGGCAGCATCCGGGTCCGTTTAGGGTTGGGGTTGTCAGCGACCTTAGGCGGCTGCTGATAGTCAGCCGCAAAATTGTCTTGGTCAGAGCAGGAAGATTCGGCCCTTGACCCTTCGCCGACCTCAGCGTTACCGGCTTCATTAGAGGAGGCGGTTCCCTCGCCGCCTACCTCTCGTACCCCGGAGCTCCCGGAAGTAGAGGGAGCCTCTTCGTCAGATCTGCTCTCCTCCAAATCCCCCTGTTCCCCGTCTCGGAAAACCTCATCGGTTGGCACTTCCATAGTGCGCCGGCTCCTAGACCGTCTGGCCGTTTGTTTCGTTCTGGCCATTGTGTCCTGCACAGACACAGAGAGGGAGGAATTCGGAGATGAGCATATCGGTTCCGACAGTCCAGCAAAGGCACCCCCTATTCTAGACTTAGCCGTTCCGGGAGATCGGCTGAGTGTCCTAGGCAGTGCCAAGTGAGTGGATTGAGAACTCATTTATATTCTCTAAAAAACTAGGTATACAGGCGGAGAAAAAATGGTATACAAGTTGAAAGGGCGAAAAGCTAAAATGGTACAGGCGGTTACCTTGCTTTTACTCTAAAAAATCTGAAAACCGCTACAGCCGGTAAACCGGGCGTTGAACTGCTAGCACATGGAAGCTTGAACTTGCTGTGATGCAGACGGAGGCAGAGAATCTCTCTCTAAAAAGCTCACTCTTTCTCTCTCTAAAAAGTCAAATGAATGTAAGGTGAGAAAAAGGGGGGGGGGGTAACTTTGTATTTATAGAAGGTGAAAGCGGGGGGAAATCTTTGGTTTGAAATTAAAATTTTTACTCATTACCGTTCACCTTTGAGAGGTGGACACGTGTCACAGGCCCCACATGATATGCACGTGCGACCTGTGAGGGGCAAATGTTTAAGGTAAAAATACCCTAGACACGTGGACCAATGAGAGGAGGCCACGTGTCGAGCTCAGGATGGCCCATGTGGCTTAATATCCTCTTGACACTTGGCGCCCTCAGATACATCTCAGAAATGGGGGCCTTCAAAGGCCCAAATCCCTAGAAGCGTCGTTTTACGGCGCAACCCACTGAAATTTAGGTCAAGTGACCTAGATAGGGGCACGTTCTCCAAGGACCCTATAAATAGGGAGATATTTCCCCATTTTGGGGACACATTCAATCATTTATTACACCTGCATTCTCTCACATCAGAGAAATACTTGAGCTTGGAATCTAAGTAGATCCCCACCTAAATTTCCGTACTCTTTATTCCCTTTCAAGTTACTAACTTGATCGTCGGAGGCGGAGCTCCAACCACCCGGAGTCTCCGTTATTTTGCAGGTACAACTCAACCGGATCAGACTTCGTGACGTAACTCTCCCGAGGGACAAAAACACCCAAAACAGCATGCTTTTGATAAGTTAGGCAAAAATCAGGCATGTACGCAAAAATGCAAAAATTGAAATCCAAACACAAACGCAAAATGTTCAAAACCGACTCAATCGGTGCATTCATTAAAAGTCCACCCAACCAAACGGTTGTAGTGGATCAAATGTTAACCAGACCCCGTCCGGGAGAAGAGAGAAATTGTTGATTAACCCGGCTCCTCATCCGGTAAATACAAGAACACTCGTCTCACAGGCCGGAAAAGCAAGTTTTTGGCATACTGCCGCATATAAAAAAAATAATAAAAAAAAAGAGTTGGCATACTACCGGTGAAATCACTTCTAGCCCACAGGCGGCTCCTCCTGGTCCTTCTCCCTTTCTTCCTCATCATCTGAGGGAATCACATGCGCTTGACCAGGACCAGGTTGCTCAGGCTCGGGAAGCTCCGTGTTAGCGTTGGCCCAGATGGCAAAGGACTCGGGCTCTGGCTCGCCTATCTCTCTCAAGTACACCACGTCTTCTGCATACCTGTGAGCTAGTTCCCAGACGCCATAATCCTTGTCTGGGTACAAGGCAGCCCAGGCGATCTTTATTCTGGCGTCATTGTCAGCATCCCTTTCAGCAACCAGGCGGTTTTGCTCTGCCTCCAGAGTCGCCGCAAAGTTTATCTGAGCCTGGGTAGCCTCATCTTCAAGCTTCTGAACCTTTGCCTTCAAGTCGGTGTTCTCTTCAGAAACACCTTGGAGTTTGCCAAGGTCCGCCTGGGCCTTCTTGAGCGCCTCATCAGCCTTCTCGAGGCCCTCCTCCGCCTTCTTCTGAGCCGCTTCTGCGTCGCTCACCCGCTGGTTGGCCGTCTTCAGATCCGCCTCCAGCTTCTAGATTTTCGACACTTGTGTCATGGTGGCTGCTTTAGTTTCAAGTTCATTTATGATAGTGGAGTATAAAGCAATATTATCAGCGTCTATGGCGGACTTCTTGGCCCTTTTTACCTCTTCCCGTTTGCGGGTATAAGGACACTTGAGCCCGTCTACCCGCAGCAGAGCCTGTAAAAGCAAATCAAGTTAGTATTGCAGGCGGAGTAAAGCACTTAGAAAAAATTTTCAAGTATCTTACCCAAGGGACAGTATTCGTTCCAGATTGAACGTCTCTATCCCAGGGATAGCGTCCTTGTCCTTCCTGCTCACCGCCTCCAGCATGCCTCTGGACGTCTGGCCAGCGAGGAGATTGATCTGCACCATAATCAACAGGTGATGAGTGCGAGATTAAGGCGGCACCTATCTGTTGCCGACCGTCTGAGGATGACGTCTGTTGGGAGTGGGATTTCACTCGCAAAGGCCACCCCAGCTCAGGCGGGGATTCAAATGGGTTCTTACCTTCAGAGTCGGCTAAGCGAGAGCCGCTTGCAACCGTGGTGAACCCCCCGGTTGCTGATAAGGGGTTGGCGAGGTCGAGGCCCAGACTGCCGCCTACCCTCTCATTTCGCCCCCCTATCCGCATCTGATGTTTCCCTGCTGGGGCGCAAGGAGTCATGGTGGAGCTCGATTTTTTGGTCTTGTTGGGGGTAGAGGCGGATTCCTCCCTGGCCCGTTTGAGATTTTTCTCAAACGACTTACTCTTCCCTACCTCTCCTCCCTGTGAAAATAACCAAATTAAAGTTAGCATTCGGGGAAAGTAAACTTTGAAGCCAACCTAAGAAAGAGTCAGGCGTTTTTTACCTTGGCCCTTAGCTCGGCCACCTATTTTTCCGCAAGCTCCTTGCGGATGGTTGCAGAGGACCGCCTGGGTGTCTTCTCGGTTGGAAACATGTTCAAAGCTTCTTCTACAAAAAGGAAAAAAGTTGATCAGTATATCATCAAGAATTTTGATACAAAAGTACTACAGATGGATGTGAACTCGGGCGCATACGTTTGGTAAACATGTTTCCTAGCCCGCAGGCGGCTAAGAAACACTCATCCTTAAGCCAGGCGCTCTTAGGGATCCAGTTCTTGGGGACTTTTATTGTCTCCCCGGTTGACAAGGTTGCGTCTGTGAGGCCGAAAAAGTCTGCCTCAATTATTTTGTCGAAGTCCTCATATGGGATCCGGGGAAGATAGCACTTCCGACCCATCAGTTCGGGCTTCTTATTGTATTGGCGGAGCTCATGGTTCTCCCGCCTGCTGGGAGCTGTCAACAGGTAGAACCTGTGCTTCCAGCCGTCAAATTTAGAGACCTTGTCTAAGGTCATCATGTATTGGGGATACGTGGTTAAAGTGTACCACGCCCTCCAGCCGCCTGGGTTGCGGTTAAGATAATGCATCTTAGCAAAAGCTTCCCAGCCGGGATGGAACCCCTGAAATTCGCAGGCGGCAACGTACCCAAAGATGTTTGCACAAGAATTGGGGGTAAGTTGCCAGACTCCGAGGCCGTAGCCTCTCAAGATTGCCTTCACCGCTTGGTGAAGGGGAAAGCGAAGACCGGCCTTGAATGCAGCCTCATAACAGCCGAAGTAGCCGTTAGCGTTCTGTTAATCGTCTTCCCAGGCGATGGTGCCGTCCTCAGGCGGCACTCTGATTTTGTACCCGTCTCCTAACGGGTGCAGTTGTTTAAAATTCTCCAAGTTGTCCTCCATGTGACCCCTATCTTTGGCTGAGACGTGGATTTTGAAGGGGTCGTCCTTCTCATTCCACTTCTTCCTCTCTTCCTCACTATCTACAAGCGGTGGCAAGTCGTCACTGCTCTCAGAAGTGGAGGTGGAGCTGTCGCTCTCCGTCTCCTCCTCATTTTGTGAAAAAGGAGCTAAGACGGCTTCATCGTCGCCTTGGTCGCATTCTTCCAAAATGGAATATGCGGGAGTTGAAGGGGCACGCGGAGGCGGTCTCTCCAGAGCCGTCTGGTTTCCCTGACCAGACGCTTCTCCCTCAAGAGTTTTGCCGCCTAAGCCCTCGCTTTTGTAATCTGGATTGGGGGTCGTCTGCATAGTCCGAGCCATTGTGTCCTGCACAGACACGTAAATGGTCGGAATCCAGGCCAAAGGGTGGTCCGAACACCCCGAGACGGCACTCCCAGTCCTAGACTCAGCCGTCCCTGGTGACCGGCTGGACTCTAACCTAGGCTGTGCCGTGTGTGTTGGTGATGCATCCATTTATTGCAAGAAATATGTACAAGCGGTGAAAAATGAAAAAGAGCTGAGAGAGACAGAGACGGTACCTTTAGATTTGATATCTGAAGGTAGACGGGTCCGTCTGGGTTGACGAGAACGAGTTTCCTTACTTGCGCTTGACTCAGACGGATGACTTCTGCTCTCTCTCAAAGTTTTCTCTCTTGATAATTTTTGTAAACGTACAAAATTATGAGGATAAACGGCTATATATAGAGGGTAAATTCGGGGGCATCCCCGTAATTTACTCAGAAGGTGAACAGTTACTTTTTGGCGGTAAAATTACCACCAACCGGAGCGTGACACGTGTCACAGATGCCACGTGGCGTGCCACGTCACATCTATGAGGGGAAAATGTTTAGGGTAATTTTACCCCGCCACGTGGTCCAATCAGAGGATGACACGTGTCAGCCCAAGATGGCCCAAAGTGGACCTATCCTTGCTTGACACGTGTCACTCTAGAAACTTGGGGGAAATGGCGGCCTTTAGGCCAAAATCCCGAGAAAGTCGCAATGCGGCGCAACCCACCAATGATTAGGGTTCAGTGACCTAATCAGGGGCATAAATCCCGAGGACCCTATAAATAGGGAGATTCCCCTCTTTTGGAGGGCACGTTTTACCATTTATTAAAAACTGTCCCTTTGATAGAGACATCTGAGCTTGGAATCTGAGCAGATACCCACCTAAATTTCCGCACCTTTTTCTCTCCCTTCAAGTTACTAACTTGTTCGTTGGATGCGGAGCACCACCCAAACGGTGTCTCCGTTTGTTTCGCAGGTACATGCCGCACCGGACCAGTCTTTGTGTTGTAACTCTCCCGAGGGACAAAAACACCCAAAACAGACGGCATTCGTCATTGATCAAGGGTTGTTCAGTTATACTGTGATGCCGTTTGGCTTGAGGAATGCGCCTGCTACTTTCCAACGAATGATTAATAGAGTCTTCATTAATCAGATTAGGAGGAACGTAGAGACGTATATTAATGACATGATAGTCAAATCCAAGTAGCAGGCGGATAACCTTGCTGACCTCTGAGAAACATTCGCCACACTTAAGCGACATAAGGTTATGCTCAATCCACTAAAGTGTGTCTTTGGTGTTAAGTCTGGGAAGTTTCTCATATTCTTGATTGACCAAAGGGGGATAGAGGCCAACCTTGAATAATAGAAGCGGTAATCGACATGCAGTCGCCCCGTACTGTGAAGGAAGTCCAAAAACTAATAGGTTGTCCAGCGGCTCTGGGAAGATTTCTCTGTCGGTCAGGCAACAGGTGCCTCTACTTTTTCCAGGCGATCAGAAAGAAGACTAGATTTGAATGGGGGGATGATGCTGAGGCGGCCTTCCAAAAGCTGAAAACCCATCTACACTCTTTGCCAAGGCTGGTCAGCTCTTGGCCTAAAAGAGGCGCTCTATATGTATCTGGTTGTTTCAGATCATGCCCTCAGTGCCGTTTGATTAGCTGAAAGAGACGCGACGTTATCCAGCTCTCGGTCTACTTCATTAGCCACGTTCTTAGAAACGCAAAACTTCGGTACCCCATGGTCGAAAAATTTGGTATCGCACTCTATATGGCTGTCAAAAAGTTAAAGCCTTACTTCTTGGCACATCCGATTGTGGTCTACACTGACCAACCGATCAAGCAGCCGATGACAAGGCACATCCGATTGTGGTCTACAGTGACCATCCTCTGGCCAAATGCTTAAATGGCTATAAAGTTGCAAGGACTAGAAATCACTTTTGAAACAAGCAAGGCAATAAAGGGGCAGGAATTTGCCGACTTTATTGTCGAAATGACAAGGCCGGCTAAGCCGGATAACATCGATCAGGTTTGGAAAGTGTATGTGGATGGGAGTTCCATGATGAACGGTTGTGGTGTAGGCGTAATTTTTCAGTCTTATAAGGGGGACAAATTTAAATATGCACTGAGGTTCAAGTTTCAAGCCTCAAATAATGAGGTGGAGAACGAAGCCTTGCTAGTCGGCATCCGAATGTGCAAGGCGGCAGGGGCAATGAAGATTGACACATGCTCTGACTCCCAATTTGTCGTAAGCCAATACCATGGTGACTATTAGGCCGTCCATCCGGTTATGATCAAATACCTACAGGCGGTAAAAGCTGAAGCTGAGACACTTGAAGACTTTCATCTAAGCAAGTACCCAGATCTAAACACTATCTAGCGGTTGCTCTGTCAAAATTGGCATCATCCGCCTCCTGCGATACGCCTTGATCAGTTTTCTAGGATGTTATGGAAAAAAGAAGTATATCTAATGAAGAGCCCATTGGAGAACTTGACCGAAGCTCTGTTAGATAGCATCCGCGCTTATCTTACAGACGGCACACTCCCTAATTCACCTAGGAGGCGGTCGTGCTTAAGAAACGGGCTACAAGCTTTGAGATGAGAGACAAGGAGAGGTCTTTAAAGCAGGTTTCTTGAAGCCTCTTTTGAAGTGTGTGACCCTTGAAAAGGGGCAGGAAGTTCTCGAAGAATTGCATGCCGGATACTGTGCCTCTCATATAGGCGATAGATCCTTAGCCGTCAGGGCCAGGCGGCAATACTTCTGGCCTATCTTTGAGGCAGATGTTATGGAGATGGTTAAAAATATAACAAATGTCAAAAATTTGGCAAGCTAATCCATCGTTGGGCCACAGACCTGACGGCAATTAACAGTCCAGTGTCGTTTCCTAAATGGGGCATGGTCATCCTGGGCCCATACACGACTGGCTCAGGCGGCAAGCGCTACATCCTAGTGGCTGTGGACTACTTTACCAAATGGGTAGAGGCGGAGGCGGTCAAAAACATCAAGACAAAGGACGTCATTTCCTTTATTTGGAAGAATATCATCACCCATTTTGGGGTGCCTATGTCTATGGTTTTTGACAATGATCCTCAGTTTGAAACCTCTCAATTGAAGACTTGGTTGGGAGATCAAGGGATCTCCAATTATTTTGCATCAGTCGGCCGACCCAAATAATCGGCCAGGTCGAAGCCTTCAACAAGTTAATCTTAGACGACATAAAAAAGAAAATTGAGAGAGCTGGTGGCCTATGGGCGGATGAATACCACACGTCCTATGGGTCATCAGAACAACAGCGAAAGGGGCAACTAGAGAAACCCCATTTCTCATGGTATATGGGGTAGAGGTCGTCTTGCCCATTGAACATTATGAGCCGACTCTTAAGATTATGCTATATGATGAAGAGGCGAACTAGGAGGCTATGCACCTGGCATTGGACTCACTCCCATAGCGCAGGGGCAATGCCGCCTTGCGCCATGAGATCTACTGCCTGCGAATGACTTGGGCCTACAACAAAAGAGTACACAAGCGCCCTTTGAAAGTTAGGGACATTGTGCTATGGAAAATGGAGGCAGTCGGTAGGGCGATTGAGCAAGGGAAGCTAATCCCAAATTGGGAGGGTCCCTACCGAATCTACGAAGAAGTAAGAGGCAGCACCTACCGCCTTGAAATGCTTGACGGTAGGAAGCTACCTAGAACTTGGAATGTAATTTTTGTGACTTGTTAATGAAAATCTACCTTCATTTCCAGACTTGTTTTTATCTACTTTATTTAGGATACCGACTGCAATGTGTAGAAGGATCATGCTCACAATTTTGCAGGATGCAACCTGCAAAATGTGCCGACGGATCCTACTTACATTTTATAGCTCTGACTATACAATATGCAGACGGACCAATTGTATGCTGTATACTTTGTTTAATTTACTCGTCTGCCCCAACATCAGACACCCAAATTTTTAATAAGGGACCCGACTAAACCAAAGCTGTCGTCCCAAACTTTACTATATTTTTAAGCTAAGTCAATAACTTAGCGGCTATTTACTCTTCAAAAGAGGCCTATGGCCGGATATACAATATTTAAACTGTCGTCTGCTCCAACATGAGTACGACTGTCTGCTCCAACATGAGTCAGACAACTGGCGACGTCCATTCGGGCGAATTCGTCGAAGAGAATCATCTCCCATTTGGGTGGCACATTGCTTTATCTCCCATTTGGATGGCACATTGCTCTATCTCTCATTTGGGTGGCACATTGCTCTATGAATTAAAACAAGCGGCCCTACCAAATGCGTTAAGGTAACGCTCGCAGGCACATTCTTCACGCCAGTCTTTTGAAAGGTCATGGTCCTACCGAATACGTTAAAATAACATGGGGACACCACGTGGTCGTGGGGACAGGTTGTTCTTGTGATAAAAATCTATGGCGGATCTTTCCAACGGTACTGTTTGTTCTTGGGGCCACAAACTTAATTCAAAGCCATATCGTGGAAAGCAGGTCTTTCCAACGATCGGTAGTCCGGGACATGCTGTTCTTAATTAAGTTTGTGGATTATATAGACTTCTTTAAGGGTCTGAAGGATAGGTCGAAGTGGCTTATACAGACTTCTTCAAGGGTCTAAAGGACGGGTCGACTTTTAAGTTCGAACTTGTCCGCAAATGGAGTTCAAGTTCGAACTTCGGACCGCTACTTGAACTTGAACGGGTGAGTTCAAGTTTGTTAACCGTTAGAATTCGTTAGAACTCAATTTGTTAGAATTCGTTTGCGGACCGTTAGAATTCGTTTACGGACCGTTAGAATTCTTTTGTGAGAACTCCATTTCAAATTGAACTCACCCGTTAGAATTCGTTTGTTAGAACTCTAACGGTTGAGTTCAAGGGTCTGAAGGAAAGTCGACCCGTGCTTCACACCCTTGAAGAAGTCTGTATAAGCCAATTCGACCCGTCCTTCAGACCCTTTAAGAAGTCTGTATAACTTAGACCCTTTAGAACTCACCCGTTCGAATTCTAACGATCCGAACACGAACTTGAACTCACTCGGACTTGAAACAGAGTTCTAACAAACGAATTCTAAATCCGGACTTCCAATCTAGAGTTCAAACTTGAACTTCGTTTGCGGACGAATTCTAACACATTGAGTTTAAGTTCAAGTTCGAGCTCGTCTGCAAACAAAGCTCGTTTGGAGCTCAAGTTCAAACGGAGTTCAAGTTCGAACTCCGTACCACTACATGATCTTAAGTCTGAGCAAATTGAGTTCAAGTTTGAGCTCGTCCGCAAATGGAGCTCGAACGGGTCAGGAGTTCTAAGTCGATTTTAAAGTTCGAACTCGTCTGCAAACGGAGCTCGAACGGGTCGAAGTCGACTTTCAAGTTCAACTTTCAAGGACGGGTCAAAGTGGCTTAAATAAGTCTGTATAAGCCACTTTGACCCGTCCTTCAGAACCTTGAAGAAGTCTGTATAAAACCCGTCCTTCAGACCCTTGGAGAAGTCTAAAAGTCGACCCGTCCTTCAGACCCTTGACGAAGTCTTTATAAGCCACTTCCACCACGTGGTCGTGGATTCGATCCCCACAGACGACGCCAAATGTTTTGGGGTTTTCACTTTCCCTTGGAAGAGTTACAACTCAAAGATTGGATTCGCCAAGGTCGACAGTACCTGAAAAAACAAACGGAGCTCCGAATGGTCGAAGGTCTGCCTTCAAAGATTAAGTTAGTACGGAATTAGAGTAAACGTGCGGAAAGTAAGTTATTTGCTCGGATTCCAAGCTCAGGTGTTCTCTGTTTTAGAGAGTAATAAATGCCTTAATGATTAAAACTTAAAGTTCGAGGTGTCAAAAGGTCACCCTAATAATTGGGGTAATCTCCCTATTTATAGGGTCCTAGGAAAACGTGCCCAACCCTAGGGTTTGATGACCTAGGGTGTTGTAGCCAAGCCTAACAACTTGGTTATGGACATTTCTTTGGTTCAAGATGTAGCATCATGTATTGGTGCTATGCATTCTATCCATGGGCAGCAAGATATTCAATCCCTTGAATTTCTTGTTGTTCTTATTAACTAGTTTATTTTAGTTCTTTTTATGCTTTGAATAAATTGTAAACTTTAGTCATTTTAAGTTTGCAAATTAGTTATATTTTTCTTAGTTCTTTTTAGCTGATTTTAGTTCAAAAAATATTGTCACATTCACACAAAAGTACAAGTGCAAAGATACATCAAAATGGCAGCCATTTAAGCTTGGAATCCGAAATTCCTTTACAAGGAATTTCAAAGCTTTGACTTGGGAGTTACAATCAGTTTTCAAAGAAGAATTACAAGCCTTAACTTCAGCCTTCAAGTGGTCGTTGATATCAGTCAACATTGGAGCATCTTAAGCCTTAATTTCAGCCTTCAATTGGCTGTTTAATTCAGTCAGCTTTGGGAGCAACTAAAGGGCGTCCAAGTACACCCTTGTCCACATACATTCAAGCTAATTTCAAGGCTTGAACCAAGGAGGAGTTACACTTCTTTGATGTTTGAATTTGGGCGTGAATATTGGAGGAAATACATCTCCAACTTGCTGCTTGGATGGGCGTGAATTAAGGGGAGTTACACTCTCTTAATTCTGATTTTATTTCAGCCTTAATTTGGAGGTTATAAACCACCATCTCCTCTTTGATGTATCTAGTTAAATAAGGCTTCATTTATTAATGTATCTAGACAACAAAAGCTGATTTGTACTTAGCATTAGGCGTGTAACAAGTGAGCTGAAAAGCCACTTAAGTTAGCTTGTACTTAAGGATGCTTGTTTACTATAAATAGCAAGCAAATGTGAATGAAAAAATCAGATTATTCAAACAAAAAAACTTGTCTTACATTCGTTTCTTGGATTAGAAACAAAACCTGAAATTCTTGGATTTGGAATTTCGTTTCCTTTGCTTAGTTAGCTAGTTTAGGCTACTAGTTGGCTTGTGATCTTAGGAACCCAAACAGTTTCTTAGTGGTGTGACTATATCTAAGAAGCCTTTGGTTCTTTAGCCTTAACTATCCCTTGGTTTATCCCTTGTGTATTTCGAGTGTTACTCCAAATATACAACGTAGGGATTAGGGCATCGCCGTTTTGCGGTGCCCTTGGAGTTAAGGCCTTGAAGGCTGCCATTTCCATGGGGGAATATCTGAGAGACACGTGTCACATATCGGGAGAGTCCATTTGGATGCCTCCTAGAGGGACACATGTCGCTCTCTCATTGGTCCACTTGGGAGTATTAAAATACCCCAAATCAAAAGTCAAACACATTCAAACAAAGCTAATTGAAGCAAATGAAAAATAAACACATTCCAACAAAGCTTTTTGGATCAAATAAAATCAAACTCATTCAAATAAAGCTTTTTGTGTCAATTGAAATTCAAATGCATTTCATGAAGCTAATTGAATCAAATGAAAGTCAAACACATTCGAAACAAGCTGTTTGAATCAAATAAAAGTTAAATCCATTCAAAAACAATAATGAAATCAAATTAAAGTCAAAACATTCAAAGGAAGCTAATTCAAACAAATGAAAGTCAAACGCATTCTAACAAAGCTTTTTGAATCAAATGAAAGTCAAATGATTCGAACAAAGCTAATTGAATCAAATAAAATTCAAACCCATTAAAACAAATCTTTTTAAATCAAATAAAAGTCAAATGTATTCTATAAAGCCAATTCAATCATATGAAAGTTAAACACATTCAAACAAAGGTATTTGAATCATATGAAAGTCAAAAAGATTTAAACTAACAATTTAAATCAAATGAAAGTCAAACACATTCAAATAAAGCTTTTTGAATCAAATGAAAGTCAAATGCATTTGCATTCTAACAAAGCTAATTGAATGAAAAGAAAGTCAAACACATTCAAACAAAGGGAATTGAATCAAATGAAAATTAAACACAATCAAACAAAGCTTTTGAATCAAATAAAGTCAAACCCTTTCAAATAAATCTTTTTAAGTCAATTGAAAGTCAAATGCATTCCCCGAAGCTAATTGAATCAAATGAAAGTCAAACACATCAAAAAAAAATTTCGAATCAAATAAAAGTTAAATCCATTCAAAAACGCTAACGAAATAAAATTAAAGTTAAAGACATTCAAACAAAGCTTATTGAATCAAACTAAATTCAAACGCATTCTAACAAATCTTTTTGAATCAAATGAAAGTAAAATGAATCCAACAAAGCAAATTGAATAAATAAAAGTCAAACTCATTCAAACAAATCTTTTTGAATCGAATGAAAGTCAAATGCATTCTACAAAGCTAATCAAATCAAATGAAAGTTAAACACATTCAAACAAAGCCTTTTGAATCATATAATAGTTAAACTCATTCAAACAAAGAATTTGAATCAAATGAAAGTAAAACACATTCAAATAAAGCATTTTGAATCAAATGAAAATAAAATACATTCTAAAAAAGTTAATTAAATCATAAGAAATTCAAACACATTCAAACAAAGCTAATTGAATCAAATGTAAGTTAAACACATTCAAACAAAGCTTTTCAATTAAAGTCAAACCCAATCAAATAAAGCTTTTAGAGTCAATTGAAAGTCAAATGACATCAAGAAGCTAATTGATTCAAATGAAAGACACACAAATTTTCAACAAGGTTTTTGAATCAAGTAAAAGTTAAATGCATTAAAAAAACGCTAATAAAATCAAATGAAAGTCAAAGAAATTCAAACAAAGCTAATTGAATAAAATGAAAGTCAAACGCATTCTAACAAACCTTTTTAAATCAAATGAAAGTCTAACTAATCCAACAAAGTTTAATTGAATCAAAGGAAAGTAAAATGCATTCTACAAAGCTAATCTAATTTAATGAAAGTTAAACACATTCAAACAAAGCTTTTTGAATCATAAGAAAGTCAAACACATTCGAACAACACTATTCAATCAAATAAAAGTCAAACACATTCAAATAGTGCTTTTTGAATCAAATGAAAGTTATATGCATTCTAACAAAGCTAATAGAAGTTCTACTGATGAAATTTTACAGAATTTGCGGAACTCAGGCACAGCTTTTGTTCCAAGCCCGATTCAGGAGGTGGACGAGCTTGTCACTCTGGTGCCGGCATTGGTCTATCCGACCTGTGGTTCTATTCCCCGGAGTGATGCTGAATCCATTGCCCTATTTGCTGAAGCCATTGCTAGACCAACATCTTCGAATTTCAATAAAACAGTACCTAGGGTTTCTAGTTGTATTGTTCCATTGGATGCTGAAGAGGCTGCTCATCGATCTGAACCAGCTATCACTGATTCTCACTTTGTACCTCCCCCGAAACAGAACGCACATAAGGATGGTGAAGATCGAAGCTCTTTTTCTGGGAAGTTAGCTGCTAAGGGAGCTCCTCTATTCTTCGTTGCACCGATTGTTCAGAATGGGAAGCAGGGTACTCAGCTTGAGGAATCTGAACTTGTGGAAGGTAATAGGAAATGGTCTAATGCTTTAGTTTTTTATGTTGTTGGTCATTACCCTACTATTGCTGCTGTTCATCGTTTCATAGTTCAACAATGGCATGATGTGAAAAAACCAGAAATGTTTTGGCATGATGATGGGTATTTTATCATTAATTGTTGCTCAGTTAGTGATAAGGATACTATTCTTTGTTCTGGTCCACATATGTTCATGGGAAAACCAGCAATCATTAAATCTTGGAGTCCTAAATTTGATTTTGGTGCTGAGATTTTGAGAACTATTCCTTCGTGGGTTAAGTTCCCAAACTTACCTTTAAATTGCTGGGGTCCTGAAACTCTTAGTCGTATTGGTAGTTTGCTTGGTGTACCAATTTGCTCTGATGAATGTACTACAAGACAACTAAGAGTTTCTTTTGCTAGAGTTCTAATAGAAATTGATGTTACCAAGCCATTGCCTAAATCTGTGTTTGTGGAAAGCCCATCGAAGGAAACTCTGGAACTCAAGGTAGTTTATGAATGGACTCCACCCTTTTGCTCTAAGTGTAATAAAGTGGGTCATGATTGTTCTGTTAAAGTGCCATCAGCTCCTAAGCATTCGGTGGCTGCAACTCCCAAGTAGTCAGTAAATGCAGCTCCTAAAGTGCAGCAAGTCTGGGTTGCTAAGCCTAGTCAAGCTCCTCCTGTTGTTGATGATGATGCTTCTGTTCATGGGCAATCTGTTATCACCCCACAGGTTCATAATTCTCAAAACTTAGATGAGGTGATGTGAATTATTGATCCGAAAATCAACAAAACACAAGAGATATGTTTAAGTCTAATTCTATACAGGAAATCCACCAAGAATTAAACAAAAACTAAGATTAATCAATTAAGAATCCACCTAATTAACTAATCCAAACGAATGTTTTATCTAAAACAAGCAAAACAGCAATTGATCACAATCAACAAACTTAAGTGTTTAAACTTAAAACAATGTATATTAATCTCTCCATAATTCGTGTGTTTTACAGCCCTATTTATAGACTTAGTTTACCTAGGAAGATTAGGACAAGTTCCTAATTCAATCCTAATTAAACTAGAATTCTAACTTGCTTGAAAAGCAAGCACCTTGGCGCACAAGCATACACCAAACTCCTTGGAGAACAAGCACACGCCTAAACTGATTTATTTTGCTAACTAACGGATTTTAAAAGCAACTAAATAAAGATTAAAGATCCTAATGCTTGAACCAAGAAAAACCCTTTCAAGTGAAAGGTAAAAACTTGTAAGCAAAATCTAAGTAAAGAAAATTCAAGAAAGTTCAAGAAAGTGCACTAGACTCTAAGAAAAACCACTAAGCAAACCGTGGCTTTGCTTTGATATCCAAGAAAGTGTCCATGCAATGCTTGGCTTGAATCATTGTTTAGGGATAAACTATCTTGATGCATGATAAGCAAATCTTCGAAGTTCTCCATTCTTAGACTTGCATCATCCTCCTCTTCTTCGAAAGAATTTGTCCTCAAATCTCGAAGTTCTTCATCAGGAATATACTTAGCCAAATCGCCAACATTGAATGTAGCACTAACTCCATATTCTCCCGGAAGTTCTAACTCATAAGCATTGTCATTGATCTTCTCAACAATCTTGAAAGGACCTTCACTTCTAGGCATCAACTTATTCTTGCGTTTTCCTGGAAATCTTTCCTTTCTCAAATGTAACCATACCAAGTCTCCAACATTGTAACTTTGTTGCCTTCTATGCTTGTTTGCTCTAGCTTTGTATATGTCATTTACTTTCTCTATTCTTGTTCGAACTTGAGCATGTAATTTCAGCATACTCTTCAACTTAGATTCGGCATCTTTGTGAATTAATTCACCCTTAGGCAATGGAACAAGATCAATTGGAAGTTTCGGATTAACTCCATAAACTACCTCAAAAGGACTATGTTTGGTAGCATATGTAGGTGATCTATTATAAGCAAACTCCGCATGAGCTAACTTGATGTCCCAATCCTTTTGTGTCTTACTCACTAACCCACGCAAAAGCGCACCAAGAGTACGATTAGTAACCTCGGTTTGTCCATCAGTTTGTGGATGGTAAGATGTACTAAAGAGCAATTTAGTTCCCACAAGGTTCCATAGAGACTTCCAAAAGAAACTCATGAACTTTGTATCTCGATCACTCACAATAGTTTTCAAAATTCCATGCAATCTAACAATCTCTTTGAAGTATAATTCCGCCACTTTCATAACATCATCCACTTTTTGACAAGGAACAAAGTGAGCCATCTTAGAAAACCTATCCACATCAACCATAATAGAGTCCTTCCCCCGTTGTGTTCTCGGAAATCCCACA
The DNA here is from genome assembly GCF_948465745.1 of Chenopodium album. NCBI lineage: Eukaryota > Viridiplantae > Streptophyta > Magnoliopsida > Caryophyllales > Amaranthaceae > Chenopodium > Chenopodium album. The sequence continues at coordinate 37,652,490 of NC_137841.1, read as the reverse complement.
ATAAAATCCATAGAAATATCTTCCCAAGGTGAGTCTGGAACAGGTAAAGGAGTATACAAGCCTTGATGAAAAGTAGCCTTCGCTTTTTGACAAGTTGCACACCTAGAAATAACTAGTTGCACATCCGTGAGCATCTTAGGCCAATAGAAGTGTTCTTGTAACATACTCAAGGTCTTTGTAATGCCAAAGTGACCAGCAATTCCTCCCCCATGAGCTTCTCTAACAACTAGCTCTCTAATAGAACACTTAGGAAGACAAAGTCGATTTCCCTTGAAAAGAAAACCATCTTGCAGCAAATAAGAACCCACGGCTCCTTTAGAACACTCTTCAATCAATGTAGTAAAATCATCATCACCTTTGTAGTATTCTTTGATCAATTCAAAACCAAGTAGCTTGCTATTTAGAATTCCAATCAAAGTGTATCTTCTAGATAATGCATCAGCCACAACATTCGATTTCCCTTCTTTGTACCTTGAAGAAAAATTAAATGATTGTAAAAATTCAACCCACGTAGCATGTCTAGGATTGAGCTTTTGTTGTCCATATATGTACTTCAATGCTTCATGATCAGAATGCAACACAAAGTGATTAGGTCGGAGATAATGACTCCAATGATCTAAAGCTCTAACAATGGCATAGAACTCTTTATCATAAGTAGAATAGTTCAATCGAGCTCCTCCCAATTTCTCACTGAAATATGCAATAGGCCTCTTCTTTTGGAGTAAAACTGCTCCAATTCCAACTCCACTAGCATCGGTTTCAACTTCAAAAGGACTTGAGAAATCTGGTAACGCAAGTATAGGTGCTTCACATAGCTTCTTTTTAACCAACTCAAACGCACTTTGAGCTTCTTTAGTCCATTCGAATTTACCCTTGTCCTTCTTCAAACATTCGGTCATAGGCGCCACAATACTTGAGAAATTCTTGACAAATCTTCTATAGAACGAAGCTAAACCATGAAAAGACCTTACTTCACTCATATTAGTAGGAATAGGCCAAGTTTTAATAGCCTCTACTTTCGAATGATCAACTGAAACTCCATCCTTTGATACAACATAACCAAGAAAAGTAACACTAGGCACTAAGAAGTAGCATTTTTCAAGCTTAGCATAGAGTTTCTTCTCTCTTAACACTTCAAACACACTTGTTAGATGATTTAGATGATCATGCAAATTTTTAGAGTATATCAGAATATCATCTAAATAAACAACAACAAACTTGCCAAGGAAAGGTTTAAGTACCTCATGCATCAACCTCATGAAAGTGCTAGGTGCATTAGTGAGTCCAAACGGCATCACCAACCATTCATACAACCCTAACTTAGTCTTGAATGCTGTTTTCCATTCATCTCCTTCTCTCATTCGAATTTGATGATAACCACTCATAAGATCAATCTTAGAAAACAACTTTGAACTATGTAGTTCATCAAGTAGATCATCTAACCTTGGAATAGGAAATCGGTATTTGATAGTGATGTTATTCACACTCCTACTATCAATACACATGCGCCAACTCCCATCTTTCTTTGGGACAAGTAAAGTAGGCACGGCACAAGGGCTCATACTTTCCCTCACGTATCCTCTAGCCATAAGCTCTTCAATTTGCCTTTGCATCTCCTTTGTTTCTTCCGGATTACTTCTATAGGCTGCCTTATTAGGTAATGGTGCTCCCGGAATCAAGTCAATTTGATGCTCTATCCCACGAATAGGAGGTAGTCCCGGAGGTAATTCCTTAGGAAAGACATCCTTGAATTCTTCTAAAACAGATTCCAATTCATACGGCCTCTTTGCTTGTTTATCTTGATCAATTCGAATCTCATTAGAAACAAGTATATATACAACATTGTTGCTGCAAATCTCTTTTTCTAATTTCCTCTCACTAATCAAATAAGAACTCTTCGAATTAGAGGTAACATTAGAAGACTTGTTGCTTATCAAAGGTTTTAAAGCAACCGGTCTCTCTTTTTCTCCTTTTCTCACAACATACACATTAGTCCTTCCATCAAACTTCACAAATCTATCATATTGCCAAGGACGGCCTAATAGTATATGACAAGCATCCATAGGACAAACATCACACAAAACTTTATCATGAAATTTACCAATTGAAAAGGAGATTAAGGCTTGTTTAGTTACCTTAACATCACTCGAATTATTAAGCCAATGAAGCTTATAAGGGCTTGGATGTTCAGTAATTGGCCACGTCAATTTGTCTACCAAAGTAGTAGATACCACATTAGTGCAACTCCCCATGTCTATGATCATGTCACACAACCTATCTTCTACCTTGCACCTTGTAAGAAAGATTTTCTCCCTTTGATTGTTTTCCATAGGTACGGTTTTAGAGTGTAGCGCCCTTCTTAGAACCAAACTTTGACCATGAGTCTCGGGATCAATTTCGTCAATATGCCCCTCCTCTTCTTCAAAGTTTTCCTCTTCGTTCTTTTCTTCATAGTCACTACCCTGCTCACACTTAGCTTGTTCTTGTTCCCACTCTTGAGCAGTCATTACTCTTTTTGATGGACAATTAGTTGCAATGTGACCAACACTACCACACTTGAAGCACTTCCTATCTTCAACAAGATTTTTAGGAGCTTCAAATTTTGATTTAGTCTCCTTGTAGTTCGAACTAGAACCACTTTTCTCCAAGCTGTTCTTCTCAAAAGGTTTAGTGAAACCTTTTACAAAGGGCTTAGTGTACATCCCTTTCTTTGCCTTTATCTGTTTTTCAACTTTCAAAGCTACCTTGCAAACATCCTCAAAGGACCAATATTGTTGCAATTCAACTTTTTCAGCAATATTATCATTCAACCCCGAAATAAATCTAGCAATCTTATGCTCAACAATCTCTTCTAAGCCACATAGCATGCATAACTTTTCAAATTCACCAATATAATTCTCAACAGTCATAGAATTTTGTTTAAAAAGTTGCATCTTAAGATAAACATCTTGAATATAATCACTAGGTACAAACCTCTTTTTCATGTGCCTCTTGAGTTGTTCCCAAGTTGAGATTCTTGCACGCCCCTCCTTATGCCTCTTCTTCTTTAGATTATCATACCAAAGACTAGCATACCCGGTCAGTTTTAATTCAGCCAATTTGCATCTTTTCCTTTCATCATAATCCTTGTAATCAAAGAGTGTCTCGGCCCTTCTAATCCACTCAAAGTATTTTTCAGGTTCATTCATACTCCCATTGAATTCGGGAAGATCTAATCTAAGGTTCCTATCATCATCCTTTGGTCGATCTCTTCTCCTAGGCCTTGGTGATTCATCACTTGAGGAATAATTATTTTGTGGCCTCCTTGGGTTCCTCCTTGGTTGTTCTTCCTCACTTGAACCAAAATTAGGGTTAGAATTCCCTTTCCTTGAAGAATCTCCAGCACGAGTATCAAGCCTTTTTAATATCTCATCCATCCTTGCTGCCAACTCGTCAATTCGCCTGTCTCTTCTAAGATTTTGAGCCTGTTCTAAGGTTAATCCCCTTGGAACTTGTGGGACCTCTTCGTCACTCATGATTCCTACACAAACCAAGTCAGTTTATGCAAAAATCTTGATTAAAAGATCGAACCTTGAAGGAAAACTAGGCAACACAAAAACCGGACTCCCATCCGCAAATCAGAGCACAAACACCAAACGTTTGAGGCTGTGTAGAACGCGTTACTCAACTAAAAATTATGAAATTTTATATGGTGATAGCTGGACGTTTTTAGAGTTCAATGCAAAAAGAATCACGAAAAATTCTCAGCCAATTGTTCCCAGTTTAATTTTTGCCGAAGTTGCGCAAACCTGCTCTGATACCAAAGATGATGTGAATTATTGATCCGAAAATCAACAAAACACAAGGGATATGTTTAAGTCTAATTCTATACAGGAAATCCACCAAGAATTAAACAAAAACTAAGATTAATCAATTAAGAATCCACCTAATTAACTAATCCAAACGAATGTTTTATCTAAAACAAGCAAAACAGCAATTGATCACAATCAACAAACTTAAGTGTTTAAACTTAAAACAATGTATATTAATCTCTCCATAATTCGTGTGTTTTACAGCCCTATTTATAGACTTAGTTTACCTAGGAAGATTAGGACAAGTTCCTAATTCAATCCTAATTAAACTAGAATTCTAACTTGCTTGAAGAGCAAGCACCTTGGCGCACAAGCATACACCAAACTCCTTGGAGAACAAGCACACGCCTAAACTGATTTATTTTGCTAACTAACTGATTTTAAAAGCAACTAAATAAAGATTAAAGATCCTAATGCTTGAACCAAGAAAAACCCTTTCAAGTGAAAGGTAAAAACTTGTAAGCAAAATCTAAGTAAAGAAAATTCAAGAAAGTTCAAGAAAGTGAACTAGACTCCAAGAAAAACCACTAAGCAAACCGTGGCTTTGCTTTGATATCCAAGAAAGTGTCCATGCAATGCTTGGCTTGAATCATTGTTTAGGGATAAACTATCTTGATGCATGATAAGCAAATCTTCGAAGTTCTCCATGCTTAGACTTGCATCATGAGGGGTGGAGAATAGTGGGAAAGAAGAAAAAAAGCCAGCATACTAGGGTTAATCAGCCTACTTCTACCTCTAATGCTTTTGTTGCTCTATTTGCAAATGAATGGATGGTGCAGGTGGTTTCACGATAAATCCAAGCGGGGGTGAGGTTAATCCCTCTTTGATGTCATGATTTACTCTATATGGAATGTCAGGGGCCTGAATGACCCTGGCAAGGTTGCCTCTGTAAGGAGGTTGCTTCATTCTCATTCAGTTGATGTTATTGGTCTTCTTGAAACAAAAATCAAATCAAAAAATGTTCTCACTTATCAGAAGAAGTTTGGCTCTTCTTGGCTTTGGATGTGCAATTATGATCATTCTCCAAAGGGTGGATTTGGCTTGGTTGGAATGTAGATAGAGTAACTGTCAATGTCTTGAAGATTCATGAACAATTTATTCACTGTAGTGTCTCTTCTACTCAAATTCATCTCACTGTTGTCTATGGGCTTCACTCTATTCATGATAGGCTTCCTATGTGGGAAGAAATTAGGAACATCTCTATCCAGAATTAGGAACATACTTCAGATAGGCTTCATGGTACTGATGTTACTGATTATGAGACTAGAGATTTTCAGAGTTTGGTTGATGATTTGGACCTCACTGAGGTCAACAGAAAAGGAGCCTTCTACTCTTGGTCAAATAAGGCTCACACTGGTCCTAGAACTCTCTCTAGGATTGATAGAGTCTTTGGTAACCAAGCTTGGCTGGCCTCTCATGGGCATGTTGAGACTGTCTATCTCCCCCCTTCTTTATCTGATCACAGTCCAGTTCTGTTGGATGTTTGTTCTGCCCCTGCTGGGAAAGGTAGACCTTTTAGGTATCTAAACTCTATTGCTGATCATCCTGATTTCCTTGATATTGTTTCTCAGGCTTGGGTTCTGGTAGTTCTGTTTGGCAGAAGCTTAATTCTATGAAGTCTAGTATCAAGTCTCTTAATAGCAAGCAGTTTGGCAACATTGAGGAGAAGATTGATCAAGCTAATGTTGAGCTTGCTGGAATTCAGAACTTAATGGCTCAGAATCCTGATGATTTGGATTTATATGCTAAAGAATCTGATGCTATTAAGGTTGTCATTTACTGAAATGATATTCAGGAAAGCATCTTCAAACCAAAAATCTAGGATCAACTGGATTAAGCTTGGAGATGGCAATTCTCATTATTTTTTCTCAGTGATGAAGAATAGACAAGGAATAGAATTGACTCCATCTTTGACTCTAACAAGGTTTTGCTTAAGGATCCGGATGCTATTTCTCATGAAGTTATCTCCTTCTATAAGTCTCTTTTAGGGACTCAGGCTCCTTGGCTTCCTGCTGTTGACCTTGTTACTATGAGGAGGGGTAAACAACTTAGCTCTATTGCTCAGAGTTATCTCATTCAGCCTGTTTCTCATGCTGAAATTGATGCTGCCCTTAAGGGAATTGATAACACTAAAGCTCCTGGTATTGATGTCTTTAACTCCTTTTTCTTTAAGAGAGCTTGGCATATTGTGAAAGATGATATTTATGCTAGTGTTATTGATTCTTTACTAAAGGGACCTTGCCTAAGCAATGGAATTGCACAACTATCACTCTTGTTCCTAAAATCCCTAATACTTCCCATGTTAAGGATTTTAGACCTATAACTTGCTGCACTGTGGTTTATAAGCTCATTTCTAAGGTCATAACTGCTAGACTTGCTGCTATCATTGGTGAGGTCATTGATGATGCCCAAGTAGGTTTCATTCCAAGCAAGCATATTGGTGACAATATCCTTCTTGCAACTGAATTGATCAAGGGCTATGATCACAAATTTATCTCACCTAGATGCATGGTTAAGGTGGATTTGAAGAAAGCCTATGATTCAGTTGAGTGGGGATTCTTGATTAATATTATGCAGGAGCTTGGTTTCCCTTAGAGATTTGTTAGCTGGATCTAGACTTGTCTTGCTTCTGTCTCTTATTCTATTCTTATTAATGGTTTTCCTGCCCCTCCTTTTGAAGCTAAGAAAGGTTTAAGACAAGGTGACCCTATGTCTCCCTTTCTTTTTGCTATTGGTATGGAATACCTTTCCAGGTGCCTTGATGAGCTTAGGTTAACTCCTGATTTTAACTTTCATCCTAGATGTGAAAAGTTAAACCTAACTCACATGATGTTTGCTGATGATCTATTGATGTTTTCTAGAGCTGATAGTGTTTCTGTTAAGCTTCTCTTCCAAGCCTTCTTGAAATTCTTGGGTGCTTTCGGGATTTCTGCTAATCTTGATAAAAGTGAAGTCTATATTGGAGGAGTTTCTGTTGATGTTCAGAAAGAGCTGAGAGAGCTTCTTGGTGTTTCTCAAGGTACTATTCCTTTTAGGTATCTTGGGGTCCCTCTCTCTTCGAAGAAGCTTACTATTGCTCAGTGTAGGCCTTTGGTGGAGAAGGTGACTGCTAGAATCCAAGGGTGGATGGCTAAACACTTGTCCTATGCTGGGAGGCTTCAGTTGGTGATGAGTGTGTTGTTTGGTATTCAGACATATTGGGCTCAAATTTTTATCTTGCCAAAGAAAATTCTGAAAGAGATCGAGGCTAGATTCAGGTGCTTTCTTTGGACTGGATCCTCTACCCCTGCTAAGAAATCTTTGGTTGCTTGGAATTATGTCTGTCTTCCTAAAGTCTGTGGTGGGTGGAACTTGCTTTCTCTTCATGAGTGGAATAAAGCAGTTGTCACTAAGTTACTTTGGGATATTGCTCACAAGGCTGATAATCTTTGGGTTAAGTGGGTCCATATCTATTATTTCAAGCATAAAGATTGTTGGACCACTCCTACCCCTGCTAAATGCTGATGTGAATTATTGATCCGAAAATCAACAAAACACAAGGGATATGTTTAAGTCTAATTCTATACAGGAAATCCACCAAGAATTAAACAAAAACTAAGATTAATCAATTAAGAATCCACCTAATTAATCAATCCAAACGAATGTTTTAACTAAAACAAGCAAAACAGCAATTGATCGCAATCAACCAAAACTCAAGTATACAACTTAAGAAATAAATCTGAATATTAATCTATGTATATTTATTTGTGTGTTTACAGCCCTATTTATAAGACTTAGTTTACCTAGGAAGATTAGGACAAGTCCCTAATTCAATCCTAATTAAACTAGAATTCTAACTTGCTTGAAGAGCAAGCACCTTGGCGCACAAGCATACACCAAACTGATTTATTTTGCTAACTAACTGATTTTTAAAGCAACTAAATAAATAAATAAAAATTAAAGAATTAAATAAAGATTAAAGATCCTAATGCTTGAACCAAGAAAAACCCTTTCAAGTGAAAGGTAAAAACTTGTAAGCAAAATCTAAGTAAAGAAAATTCAAGAAAGTTCAAGAAAGTGAACTAGACTCCAAGAAAAGCCACTAAGCAAACCGTGGCTTTGCTTTGATATCCAAGAAAGTGTCCATGCAATGCTTGGCTTGAATCAATGTTTAGGGACAAGTTATCTTGATGCATGATAAGCAAATCTTCGAAGTTCTCCATGCTTAGACTTGCATCATCCTCCTCTTCTTCGAAAGAATTTGTCCTCAAATCTCGAAGTTCTTCATCAGGAATATACTTAGCCAAATCGCCAACATTGAATGTAGCACTAACTCCATATTCTCCCGGAAGTTCTAACTTATAAGCATTGTCATTGATCTTCTCAATAATCTTGAAAGGACCTTCACTTCTAGGCATCAACTTATTGTTGCCTTTTCCTGGAAATCTTTCCTTTCTCAAATGTAACCATACCAAGTCTCCAACATTGTAACCTTGTTGCTTTCTATGCTTGTTTGCTCTAGCTTTGTACATGTCATTTACTTTCTCTATTCTTGTTCGAACTTGAGCATGTAATTTCAGCATACTCTTCAACTTAGACTCGGCATCTTTGTGAATTAACTCACCCTTAGGCAATGGAACAAGATCAATTGGAAGTTTCGGATTGACTCCATAAACTACCTCAAAGGGACTATGTTTGGTAGCATATGTAGGTGATCTATTATAAGCAAACTCCGCATGAGCTAACTTGATGTCCCAATCCTTTTGTGTCTTACTCACTAACCCACGCAAAAGCGCACCGAGAGTACGATTAGTAACCTCGGTTTGTCCATCAGTTTGTGGATGGTAAGATGTACTAAAGAGCAATTTAGTTCCCACAAGCTTCCATAGAGACTTCCAAAAGAAACTCATGAACTTTGTATCTCGATCACTCACAATAGTTTTTGGAATTCCATGCAATCTAACAATCTCTTTGAAGTATAATTCCGCCACTTTCATAGCATCATCCACTTTGTGACAAGGAACAAAATGAGCCATCTTAGAGAACCTATCCACAACAACCATAATAGAGTCTTTCCCCCGTTGTGTTCTCGGCAATCCCACAATAAAATCCATAGAAATATCTTCCCAAGGTGAATCTGGAACAGGTAAAGGAGTATACAAGCCTTGATGAAAAGTAGCCTTCGCTTTTTGACAAGTTGCACACCTAGAAATAACTAGTTGCACATCCGTGAGCATCTTAGGCCAATAGAAGTGTTCTTGTAACATACTCAAGGTCTTTGTAATGCCAAAGTGACCAGCAATTCCTCCCCCATGAGCTTCTCTAACAACTAGCTCTCTAATAGAACACTTAGGAAGACAAAGTCGATTTCCCTTGAAAAGAAAACCATCTTGCAGCAAAGAAGAACCCACGGCTCCTTTAGAACACCCTTCAATCAATGTAGCAAAATCATCATCACCTTTGTAGTATTCTTTGATCAATTCAAAACCAAGTAGCTTGCTATTTAGAATTCCAATCAAAGTGTATCTTCTAGATAATGTATCAGCCACAACATTCGATTTCCCTTCTTTGTACCTTGAAGAAAAATTAAATGATTGTAAAAATTCAACCCATGTAGCATGTCTAGGATTGAGCTTTTGTTGTCCATGTATGTACTTCAATGCTTCATGATCAGAATGCAACACAAAGTGATTAGGTCGGAGATAATGACTCCAATGATCTAAAGCTCTAACAATGGCATAGAACTCTTTATCATAAGTAGAATAGTTCAATCGAGCTCCTCCCAATTTCTCACTGAAATATGCAATAGGCCTCTTCTTTTGGAGTAAAACTGCTCCAATTCCAACTCCACTAGCATCGGTTTCAACTTCAAAAGGACTTGAGAAATCTGGTAACGCAAGTATAGGTGCTTCACATAGCTTCTTTTTTACCAACTCAAACGCACTTTGAGCTTCTTTAGTCCATTCGAATTTACCCTTGTCCTTCTTCAAACATTCGGTCATAGGCGCCACAATACTTGAGAAATTCTTGACAAATCTTCTATAGAACGAAGCTAGACCATGAAAAGACCTTACTTCACTCATATTAGTAGGAATAGGCCAAGTTTTAATAGCCTCTACTTTTGAATGATCAACTGAAACTCCATCCTTTGATACAACATAACCAAGAAAAGTAACACTAGGCACTAAGAAGTAGCATTTTTCAAGCTTAGCATAGAGTTTCTTCTCTCTTAACACTTCAAACACACTTGTTAGATGATTTAGATGATCATGCAAATTTTTAGAGTATATCAGAATATCATCTAAATAAACAACAACAAACTTGCCAAGGAAAGGTTTAAGTACCTCATGCATCAACCTCATGAAAGTGCTAGGTGCATTAGTGAGTCCAAACGGCATCACCAACCATTCATACAACCCTAACTTAGTCTTGAATGCTGTTTTCCACTCATCTCCTTCTCTCATTCGAATTTGATGATAACCACTCATAAGATCAATCTTAGAAAACAACTTTGAACCATGTAGTTCATCAAGTAGATCATCTAATCTTGGAATAGGAAATCGGTATTTGATAGTGATGTTATTCACACTCCTACTATCAATACACATGCGCCAACTCCCATCTTTCTTTGGGACAAGTAAAGTAGGCACGGCACAAGGGCTCATACTTTCCCTCACGTATCCTCTAGTAATAAGCTCTTCAATTTGCCTTTGCATCTCCTTTGTTTCTTCCGGATTACTTCTATAGGCTGCCTTATTAGGTAAGGGTGCTCCCGGAATCAAGTCAATTTGATGCTCTATCCCACGAATAGGAGGTAGTCCCGGAGGTAATTCCTTAGGAAAGACATCCTTGAATTCTTCTAAAACAGATTCCAATTCATACGGCCTCTTTGCTTGTTTATCTTGATCAATTCGAATCTCATTAGAAACAAGTATATATACCACATTGTTGCTGCAAATCTCTTTTTCTAATTCCCTCTCACTAATCAAATAAGAATTCTTTGAATTAGAGGTAACATTAGAAGACTTGTTGCTTATCAAAGGTTTTAAAGCAACCGGTCTCTCTTTTTCTCCTTTTCTCACAACATACACATTAGTCCTTCCATCAAACTTCACAAATCTATCATATTGCCAAGGACGGCCTAATAGTATATGACAAGCATCCATAGGACAAACATCATACAAAACTTTATCATGAAATTTACCAATTGAAAAGGAGATTAAGGCTTGTTTAGTTACCTTAACATCACTCGAATTATTAAGCCAATGAAGCTTATAAGGGCTTGGATGTTCAGTAATTGGCCACTTCAATTTGTCTACCAAAGTAGTAGATACCACATTAGTGCAACTCCCCGTGTCTATGATCATGTCACACAACCTATCTTCTACCTTGCACCTTGTAAGAAAGATTTTCTCTCTTTGATTGTTTTCCATAGGTACGGTTTTAGAGTGTAGCGCCCTTCTTAGAACTAAACTTTGACCATGAGTCTCGGGATCAATTTCGTCAACATGCCCCTCCTCTTATTCAAAGTTTTCCTCTTCGTTCTTTTCTTCATAGTCACTACCCTGCTCACACTTAGCTTGTTCTTGTTCCCACTCTTGAGCAGTCATTACTCTTTTTGATGGACAATTAGTTGCAATGTGACCAACACTACCACACTTGAAGCACTTCCTATCTTCAACAAGCTTTTTAGGAGCTTCAAATTTTGATTTAGTCTCCTTGTAGTTCGAACTAGAACCACTTTTCTCCAAGCTGTTCTTCTCAAAAGGTTTAGTGAAACCCTTTACAAAGGACTTAGTGTACGTCCCTTTCTTCCCCTTTATCTGTTTTTCAACTTTCAAAGCTACCTTGCAAACATCCTCAAAGGACCAATATTGTTGCAATTCAACTTTTTCAGCAATATTATCATTCAACCCCGAAATAAATCTAGCAATCTTATGCTCAACAATCTCTTCTAAGCCACATAGCATGCATAACTTTTCAAATTCACCAATATAATTCTCAACAGTCATAGAATTTTGTTTAAAAAGTTGCATCTTAAGATAAACATCTTGAATATAATCACTAGGTACGAACCTTTTTTTCATGTGCTTCTTGAGTTGTTCCCAAGTTGAGATTCTTGCACGCCCCTCCTTATGCCTCTTCTTCTTTAGATTATCATACCAAAGACTAGCATAACCGGTCAGTTTCAATTCAGCCAATTTGCATCTTTTCCTTTCATCATACTCCTTGTAATCAAATAGTGTCTCAGCCCTTCTAATCCACTCAAGGTATTTTTCAGGTTCATTCATACTCCCATTGAATTCGGGAAGATCTAATCTAAGGTTCCTATCATCATCCTTTGGTCGATCTCTCCTCCTACGCCTTGGTGATTCATCACTTGAGGAATAATTATTTCGTTGCCTCCTTGGGTTCCTCCTTGGTTGTTCTTCCTCACTTGAACCAGAATTAGGGTTAGAATTCCCTTTCCTTGAAGAATCTCCAGCAAGAGTATCAAGCCTTTTTAATATCTCATCCATCCTTGCTGCCAACTCGTCAATTCGCCTATCTCTTCTAAGATTTTGAGCTTGTTCTAAGGTTAATCCCCTTGGAACTTGTGGAACCTCCTCGTCACTCATGATTCCTACACAAACCAAGTCAGTTTATGAAAAAATCTTGATTAAAAGATCGAATCTTGAAGGAAAACTAGGCAACACAAAAACCGGACTCCCATCCGCAAATCAGTGCACAAACACCAAAAGTTTGAGGCTGTGTAGAACGCGTTACTCAACTAAAAGTTATGAAATTTTATATGGTGATAGATGGACGTTTTTAGAGTTCAATGCAAAAAGAATCACGTAAAAATTCCCAGCCAATTGTTCCCAGTTTAATTTTTGCCGAAGTTGCGCAAACCTGCTCTGATACCAAAGATGATGTGAATTATTGATCCGAAAATCAACAAAACACAAGGGATATGTTTAAGTCTAATTCTATACAGGAAATCCACCAAGAATTAAACAAAAACTAAGATTAATCAATTAAGAATCCACCTAATTAATCAATCCAAACGAATGTTTTAACTAAAACAAGCAAAACAGCAATTGATCGCAATCAACCAAAACTCAAGTATGCAACTTAAGAAATAAATCTGAATATTAATCTATGTATATTTATTTGTGTGTTTACAGCCCTATTTATAAGACTTAGTTTACCTAGGAAGATTAGGACAAGTCCCTAATTCAATCCTAATTAAACTAGAATTCTAACTTGCTTGAAGAGCAAGCACCTTGGCGCACAAGCATACACCAAACTGATTTATTTTGCTAACTAACTGATTTTTAAAGCAACTAAATAAATAAATAAAAATTAAAGAATTAAATAAAGATTAAAGATCCTAATGCTTGAACCAAGAAAAACCCTTTCAAGTGAAAGGTACAAACTTGTAAGCAAAATCTAAGTAAAGAAAATTCAAGAAAGTTCAAGAAAGTGAACTAGACTCCAAGAAAAGCCACTAAGCAAACCGTGGCTTTGCTTTGATATCCAAGAAAGTGTCCATGCAATGCTTGGCTTGAATCAATGTTTAGGGACAAGTTATCTTGATGCATGATAAGCAAATCTTCGAAGTTCTCCATGCTTAGACTTGCATCAAATGCTCTTGGTTTTTGAAGAAGATTCTGAGTTGTAGGGATATTGTGAATGATCAAGGGGGATGGGATGGTTTTATACAGGGCGACAAGATGAAAATTAAGAAGCTTTATGCTGCTATTAGGCCTCAAGTTCCTAAGGTTCCTTGGAAGAGGGTCATTTGTCATAACTTAGCAACTCCTAAGAGTGTATTTATCTTGTGGCTAGCTTTGTGGGATAGGCTTGTCACTAAGGATAGGTTGCTTCAATGGCACATCTCTTGTGATCCAAGGTGTTTCTTTTGCTTGAATAGCAATGAAAGTGTTCAGCACTTATTCTTTGATTGTGAGTACTCTAGACAGGTTTGGAACAAGATGTTGAGTGTCTTACATGTTTCCAAGCCTGTTCAACAGTTTGGTGATGAGATTGAATGGTTTAAGAAAATCTGTAGAAGTTCTAGATTGAAAAACAAAGTGATCCAAGTTGCCTTCACTGAAACAGTCTATGGTATTTGGATAAAGAGGAATGCAGTTTTGTTTACTGGTTGTTGCAAGCCTGTTGATGTCCTAGTTAGGGACATTATCTTTCATTCAGCCTGTAGAATCCCAGTGGGAAGCAAATACTTGATTGCTTAGTTGGTTTATTAGGGTGCTGCTTCTGCTGTTCTGTTTTACTGTTGCTTTTGCTGGTTTTATTGCTGTTGTTGCTGAATTCTGCTACTATTGTTGTCTGTTTTTTGTTGCTGTTGCTGAATTCTACTGTTGTTGTTGATTTTTGTTGCTGTTGCTAGTTTTTGTTGCTGTTGCTGGCTTCTACTCCTGTTGCTGTTTCCTGTTGCTGCTGCTGTTCTCTATAACAGCTTCTGTTTTTCTGTTGCTGTTACTAATTTCAGCTGCTGTTGTTGGTTTTTGCTGCTGTTGCTAGTTTCTATTACTGCTGTTGTTTTCTGTTGACAGCATGGTTGTTGCAGCTTGTGTGCTGGTGTTGCCTTTTTGTTTTGGTAGCTGGTTATTTGATGTCTTTTCTTTTGTTTTTTTAGCTGATTTTGTTTCTTTGCTTGCTGGTTTATGCTAGTTTTGGTGTTTTCAGCTGCTCTTTTTGCCTATTTTTTGTGCTGGTTTTGTCTTAGGTTCTCTTGTCTGGTCCTGGCTCTTAGAACCCTTCCTAGAAGGTGGTCGTGAGCTTGAGTCCAGTAGGTGTCCTTGTTTCTCCCAAACACCCTTCCTAGAAGGTGGTTTGGGTAGATTCTTGGGCTGTTGGTGTTTGGTGTTGTTACAACTTAGCTTCTTGTAAGTTGTAACTTTCTTATTTTGGCAATAAAATTCATATTTTCCAAAAAAAAAAAAAAGCTAATTCAATCAAAAGAGAGTGAAAGACATTTAAACAATGCTTATTGAATCAAATGAAAGTCAAACAAATTCAAACAAAGCTTTTTGAATAAAATAAATTCAAATCCATTCTAATAAAGCTTTTTGAGTCAATAGAACGCCAGAAGAATTTTAAGAAGCTAATTGAATCAAACGAAAGTCACACAAATTCGAAACAATCTTTTTAAACAAAATAAAAGTTAAATGCATTCAAAAACGTTAACGAAATCATATAAATGTCATGGACATTCAAACAAAGCTTTTTGAATCAAAAGAATGTCAAATGAATCCAACAAAGCTAATTGAATCAAATGAAAGTAAAACCCATTCAAACAAATCTTTTTGAATCAAATGAAAATCAAATGCATTCTAAAAGCTAATAAAATCAAATGAAAGTTAAATACATTTTAACAAATCTTTTTGAATCAAATGAAAGTGAAACACATTCAAACAAAGCATTTGAACTAAATGGAAGTCAAACAAATTAAAACAAAGCTTTTTGAATCAAATAAAAGTGAAATGCATTTTAACAAGCTAATTGAATCAAAAGAAAGTTAAACACATTCAAACAAACCAAATTGAATCAAATGAAAGTTAAACACATTCAAACAAAGCTTTTTTAATCAAATAAAGTCAAACCCGTTCATATAAAGCTATTTAGTCAATTGAAAGTCAGAAGCATTTTGGGAAGCTAACATAAAATGAAAGTCAAACACATTCGAACAAAGCTTTTAGAATCATAAGAAAGTCAACCACATTCAAACAAATCTTTTTGAATCATAAGAAAGTCAAACACATTTAAACAAAGCTAGTTGAATCAAATGAAAGTTAAAAACATTCAAACAAAGCTTTTTGAATCAAATCAAGTTAAACCCATTAAAATAAATCTTTTTGTGTCAATTGAAAGTAAAATGCATTTCAAGAAGCTAATTGAATCAAATAAATGTTGAACACATTCAAATTCGCTAACGAATCAAATGAAAGTCTAAGACATTCAAACATAGCTAATTGAACCAAATGATAGTCAAACGCATTTTAAAAAAGCTTTTTGAATCAAATGAAATTCAAATGAATCCAAAAAACCTAATTCATTCAAATGAAAGTCTACCCTATTCAAATAAATCTTTTTGAATAAAATGAAAGTGAAATGCATTCTACAAAGCTAATCAAATTAAACAAAAGTTAAACACATTCAAAGAAAACTTTTTGAATCATATGAAAGTTAAACATATTCAAACAAAGAATTTGAATCAAATGAAAGTCAAACACATTCAAATAAAGATTTTTGAATTAAATGAAAGTCAAATACATTCTAACAAAGCTAATTGAATCAAAATATAAGTTAAAAAAAATTCAAACAAAGCTAATTGAATCAAATGAAAGTTGAACACATTCAAACAAAGCTTTCTGAATCAAATAAAGTCAAACCCAATCAAATAAAGCTTTTTTAGTCAATTGAAAGTCAAATGACTTCAAGATACTAATTGATTCAAATGAAAGTTAAACACATTCGCAACAAGCTTTTTGAATCAAATAAATGTTAAATGCATTCAAAAACGCTAATGAAATCAAATGAATGTCGAAGACATTAAAAAAAAATCTAATTGAATCAAGTGAAAGTTAAACACATTTCGTCAAATCTTTTTGAATCATATGAAAGTGAAACACAATTACACAAAGAGCCAATAGACCATGATGATATCTCTCGGATGTCAAGGCTGCAGCAGCTGTAGCCGGTCAGGGCAAAGAGCCAATAGACCTTGATGATATCAATTGGGTGCAAGCTTGCACCAATTGCTGAAAGAATTCAAAGACATTAGTGAAATTGAAGTGGAAGAGTTGCTAGGCATCAGTCTAGATCTTGCAGTCCACAAACTCGCCGTGAGCCCAAGTCCCAAAAATAAGCCTATTCGGCAAAACAAAAGAAACCACGGCAAGGAAAGAAGTCAGGCGGCAGCTGCCGAAATCAAAAAGCTGTTGACGCTGGGTTCATTCGGTCTTATAACTTCCCTGATTGGGTTGTAAATCTTGTGCTTGAGAAGAAGTCGGATGGTACTTGACGCATGTGTGTGGATTTCAGTAACTTAAACAGAGCATGCCCGAAGGATAGTTATCCACTTCCAAAGATCGACATTCTGGTCGACTCTACAACCGGACATGCCCTGATGAGCTTCATGGATGCCTATTCAGGCTTCCATTAGATTCCCCTGTGGAAGAAAGATCAAGAAAAGACGACATTTGTCATTGATCAAGGGTTGTTATGTTATATTGTCATGTCGTTTGGCTTGAAGAATGCGCCTGCTACTTTATAATGAATGATTAATACAGTCTTCATTAATCAGATTGGGAGGAATGTATAGGCGTATATTGATGACATGATAGTCAAATCCAAGTAGTAGGCGGATCACCTTGTTGACCTCCGAGAAACATTCCCACACTCAGGCGACACAAGGTCATGCTCAATCCAAAAAAGTGTGTCTTTGCCTCTTTGGTGTTGAGTTTGGGAAGTTTCTTGGATTCCTAATTGACTAAAGGGGGATAAAGGCCAACCTTGAAAAATACATGCAGTAATTGACATGTAGTCGCCCCGTAATGTGAAGGAAGTCCAAAAACTAACAAGCTGTCTAGCGGCTCTAGGAAGATTTTTTCTATCGGTCAGGCGACAAGTTCCTCTACTTCTTCCAGGCGATCAAGAAAAAGACTAGATTTGAATGGGGGGATGATGCTGAGGCGGCCTTCCAAAAGCTT
This sequence comes from Chenopodium album, assembly GCF_948465745.1. Classification (NCBI taxonomy): domain Eukaryota; kingdom Viridiplantae; phylum Streptophyta; class Magnoliopsida; order Caryophyllales; family Amaranthaceae; genus Chenopodium; species Chenopodium album. Next base: position 37,634,942 of record NC_137841.1, on the reverse strand, counting down.
AAAACACATCTATATGTATCCAAAAGCTTAAGCTGGTAAGCCCTTGGCCCAAAGAGGCGCTCTATATGTATCTAGCTGTGTTCAGATCATGCCCTCAGTGCCATTCTATTAGCTTAAAGAGACGGCATCCAGCTCTCGGTCTACTTCATTAGCCACGTTCTTAGAAACGCGGAACTTCAGTACCCCATGGTCGAAAAATTTTGTCTCGCACTTTACATGGCTGTCAAGAAGTTAAAGCCTTACTTCTTGGGACATCCGGTTGTGGTCTACACAAACCAATCGATCAAGCGGCCAATGACGACCCAGGAATCCTCTTGCCGAATGCTCAAATGGGCTATTAAGTTGCAGGGACTAGAAATCACTTTCGAACCAAGGAAGGCAATAAAAGGGCAGGAATTTGCCGACTGTATTGTCGAAATGACAAGGTCGACTGAGCCGGATAACATCGATCTGGTTTGGAAAGTGTATGTGGATGGGAGTTCCACGATGAACGGTATGGTGTAGGCGGAGGGGGACAAATATGAATATGCACTGCGGTTCAAGTTTTAGGTCTTAAATAATGAGGCGGAGAACGAAACCTTGCTAGCTGGTATCGGAATGTGCAAGGGCGGTAGGGGCAATGAAGATTAACGCCTGCTCTGACTCTCAATTGGTCGTAAGCCAATACCTTGGTGACTATGAGGTCGCCCATGCGACTATGATCAAATACCTACAAGCAGTAAAAGCTGAAGCTAGGACACTTAAAGAAAGACTTTCATCCAAGTCAAGTGCACAGATCTGAAAACAATTAAGCGGATACTCTGTTAAAACTTGAATCATCCGTCTCCTGCGATACACCTTTCTCAGTCTTCTGGGAAATTATGGAAAAAAGAAGTATATCTGATGAAGAGCCCATTGGAGAACTTGACCGAAGCTCTACTTAGTTGGATAGCATCCGGACTTATCTTACGGACGACACACTCCCTGATTCACCCCAGGAGGCGACCGTGCTGAAGAAACGGGCTGCAAGCTTTGAGATGAGACAAGGAAAGGTCTTCAAAGAAGGTTTCTTGAAGCCTCTTTTGAAGTTTGTGACCCCAAAAAAGGGGCAGAAAGTTATCGAAGAATTGCATGTCGGATACTGTGCCTCTCATATAGGCGGTAGATCCTTAGCCGTTAGGGCCAGGCGGCATTACTTCTGGCCTACCCTTGAGGCGGATGCAATAGAGATAGTTAAAAAATGCGACAAATGTCAAATATTTGGCAAGCTAATCCATCGTTCGGCCACTGACCTGATGACAATCCACAGTCCAATACCGTTTGTGGATCGTTAGCATTCGTTTGCGGATCGTTAGAATTCCTTTGTTAGAACTTCGTTTCAAATTGAACTCACCCGTTAGAATTCGTTTATTAGAACACTGCCCGGTTGAGTTCAAAGGGCTGAAGGAAAGTCGACCCGTCCTTCAGACCCTAGAAGAAGTCTGTATAAGCCACTTCGACCCGTCCTTCAGACCCTTGAAGAAGTGCGTATAACTTAGACCTGTTAGAACTCACCCGTTCGAATTTTAACAGTCCGCAAACGAACTTGAACTCACCCGGACTTGAAACAGAGTTCTAACAAACGAATTCTAACTCCGGACTTACAATAAAGAGTTCAAACTTGAACCTCTTTTGCGGACGAATTCTAACAAATTGAGTTTAAGTTCAAGTTCGAGCTCATCCGCAAATGTAGCTCGTCCGGAGTTCAAGTTCAAACGAAGTTCAAGTTCGAACTCCGGACCACTACTTGAACTCAAGTCTGAGAAAATTGAGTTCAAGTTCGAGCTCGTCCGCAAATGGTGCTCGAATGGGTCAGGATCTCAAAGTCGATTTTCAAGTTCGAACTCGTCCGCAAACGGAGCTTGAACGGGTCGAAGTCGACTTTCAAGGACGGGTCAAAGTGGCTTAAATAAGTATGTATAAGCCACATCGACCCGTCCTTTAGACCCTTGAAGAAGTCTATATAAGACCCGTCCTTCAGACCCTTGAAGAAGTCTGTATAAGACCCGTCCTTTTGACCCTCGGAGAAGTCTGAAAGTCAACCCGTCCTTCAGACACTTGAAGAAGTTTGTATAAGCCACTTCCACCACATGGTCGTGGGTTCGATCCCCACAGACGGCGCCAACTATTTCGGGGTTTTCTCTTTCCCTTGGGCGAGTTACAACTCAAAAATGGATTTGCCAAGATCGAATGTACCTGCAAAGCAAACGGAGCTCCGAATGGTCGGAGGTCCGCCTCCAAAGATTAAGTTAGTAAGGAATTGGAGTAAAACATGCGGAAAGTAAGTTATCTACTTGAATTCCAAGCTCAGGTGTTCTCTGTTTTAGAGAGCAATAAATGCCTTAATGATTAAGACGTAAAGTTCGGGCCGGTCAAAAAGACCGCCCCAATAATTGAGGAAATCTCCCTATTTATAGAGTCCTAGGAAAACATGCCCATCCCTAGGGTTTGATAACCTAGGGATAAGGGCAACGCCGTTTTGCAGCGCCCTTGGAGTTTGGGCCTTGAAGACTTCCATTTCCATGGGGGAATATTTGAGTGACACGTGTCACACACCGAGAGAGTCCATTTGGACGCCTCCTAAAGGGACACGTGTTGCTCTCACATTATTCCACTTGGGAGTATTAAATACACCAAATCAAAAGTCAAACACATTTAAATAAAGCTAATTGAAGCAAATGAAAAATAAACACATTCCAACAAAGCTTTTGGATCAAATAAAATCAAACTCATACAAATAAAGCTTTTTGAGTCAATTGAAAGTAAAATGCATTATGTTGTTGGTTTTTATCCCACAATTGCAGCTGTTCATAAATTCATTGCCCAAAACTGGAGTAATTTTGCTAAGCCTGAATGGAGGGTATGTACGTCCCTCGGGAGAGTTACAACACTGAAACTGGATTCAACTGAGGATGCCTGTACCTGCAAAGCAAACGGACCGCCGGATGGTCGGTGGTCCGCCTCCGAAGATTAAGTCAGTAAACGTTCGGAGATAAAACGTGCGGAAGTAAAGTTATCTGCTTGGATTCCAAGCTCAGGTAAAGTGCTGTGTATTCCTTGAAAACGACAGCTCTGTGGTAAGTGACGTATTGTCTCGTATTGCGTATCAAAAATTCTCTCTCGTCATAAATGACATAATGTCCCTATTTATAGGGTCCTTTTGAAAAGTGTGACTTCCTAGGATCTGGTGACCTAGTAATTAGGTCACGAGTTTTGCGGCGCCTCGGGATTTGGGCCTTAGAAGGCCGCCATCCCAGGGTCAATGCCTGAGTGACACGTGTCACTGTGCCCAAAGGATTTTGAAGCACTTTTTGTGTGACACGCGTCGCCACCTGAATGGTCCCTGCTGGACCTTCAGTCCACGTAGGACGGAGAAGAGTCCACCCTCCACGTGTCATCATTCCATAGGTCTAAATGGCACCTATACAGAGGACACGTGGCACTTTCTTATTGGGCCACCTGGCCGGGTATAAAATACCCAAATCATTTGCCCCTCACAGGGGTCACGTGCATTGCACGTGACTCCTGTGACAGGTGTCAGTATCTGAGTGGTCAGATTCGAAAATTTACTGGAGGGAAAAAATTAGGGTTTTACCCCCCTATAAATAGTAAGGTTTGACCCCCCCCCCCTCTTGGATTCACACCTTGGCGAATTTCTGGAGAATCTTGGACTTTTTAACTTAAAGAATCTCAAAATTCCCTAAGCGTTTTTCAAGCATCCGACACTCGGCTACCAGTTCGACTGTTCTTTAGTCAACCAGGCGTCTTTCTCCCTTCTTCTAAAGGTAACGCCTGTATTTTCTTTTTACTCTTCATTTTTTCTTTGTTTTCGAAAAAATGGCTCCCCAATTGCATGCGGCACAGCGTAGGATAGTGATCAGCCGGTCACCGGGGACGGCTGAATCTAGAACTAGCAGTGTCGAATGCTTGGCCAAAGACCCTGCTTTGCGAACTTCTCCGAATCCGACCGTTTCCGTGTCTGTGCAGGACACTATGGCCAGAATCAAAAGAACAGCAAGGCAGTGTAGCTCCAATGGAGTTTTCTACCATTCGGATGGGTCGACTGTTTTTTCAGACGGCTCAATAAGAGTGCCTCGAAGTGAGCTGTCGGAACACCCTGACAGCCCTTCCTATCTTCCTCCTATTCCCACTTATTACCATTCGCCCACATCTAGCGGAACTCCCAGTGATGGAATCCTGGGGGAGGCGGATGAAGAATATCAACCCGGGCCTTCCGGACAGGCGCCGGAATGAGCCTAGGGGAGGACCCCGCTGGCACCAGTCGGCGGTCCCCTAGCTCTGATGAGAGCTCTAATGGTGAGTCGGCCTCGTCATCTTCTACAGAGAATGCCTCCGTAACTTCAGAGGAGGCTAGATCCAACATAGATTCTGCCAGAGAGTCCCTGGCAGTGGATAGGGGGGAAAGCTGGGCCGAGCCGAGTGCTTCCAGGCGCTTGGAGAGAGCCCCCTACTATTAGCATGTTCCGCCAGGCAGGCGGAGCGCCATGGCATCCGGCCTTGCCAATTTTAGGCGCAAGGTCGTCCTAGGCTATGGCTACACTTTGTCGGTCCCTAACGAGGGCGACACCATAACCTGGCCGAGCCTGGCCAGCTATCAAGACAAAGCATTCGGCTGCTATGAAGCGGCCTTCCAGGCTGGCCTCCGCTTCCCTCTCCATCCGGCCGTGGAGAGGATTTTGGACGGATACCAACTGGGTATCTGGCAACTTGTACCCAACTCCTGGATAAATATTCTGGGGTACGTTGCCGCCTGTGAGATGCTGCAGGTGGAGGCGAGCTTTGAAGCGTTCGCCCACATGCACTATCTGAGCAGGGCGCCTGCTAGGGGCGGTGAAGGCTGGTACACCTTGACCACTTGCAAGGGGTACATGATGGCTGTTGGCAAAGAGAACAAGTGGAAAGACTGGAGGACTAAGTTTTACATAGTCAAGTCTGCCGACAGCCGTCTGAACCAATAGTATAACAGGTGGAATAAGGATCCACCTCTCCTAGCAGGCAGGAGCGCATTGCCGCCTATTCCCAGGCGGGCAAAGGAGGAGATCATGGACGCGGGGTTGTTTACCGTGTCCGTGTGGACGAATGATGAAGGGGACAAGGAGGTCACCCCTCAATGCTATCTCCCTTTGTACAAGTGGTTTGAAGAAGGGACATTCTTAGCCGCCTGTGGGCTAAGTTCTGAGATGCCGAGAGGTAGTCGGCCGTCTATTTTTTATGCAATTTACTTCTGCTTTTAAGTACTTGTTTAATGATGCTAATCACTTGTTCATTTTTGCAGACAAAGCAATGGAAAAGCTCTCGGCCACAAGGAAGCCGGCTGTATCTGCTGCTCGATACAGGTCGAATGTCTTAAACAGGGCAGAAGTAACCACTCACACCAAAGTGGACGAGCAGAAAACTGGCGGCACCTCCAAGGTAGAAAATTGTTATACTTTCATTTCTGACCAATATTAAATTTGCCCGAATGATTTCTAACTTGCGTTTATCTTGTGTTGATGTAGGGTGCGCCTTCCAAATCTCCTTCAAAACCATCCGACCCTAAAATCCAAAAAACTAGGGCGGGTGATGTGAGCGCATCCGGCAAGGGCGGCCGGAAGCACATTGCTCATAGGCCCAAGAAGGGCCCAGACGCCTCTTCTCTCGAAGCTGAAAAGGAGATCAGCAAACCGGATGCCCAGAGGGCATCGAAGGGTGGCTTTAAGCAACCCACCACTGCTGTCGGCTCAGCAGGAGAGAAGAGGAGCCTGGGGAAAGAGGAGGAACAGAAGGACGACGGTAAAATCCATTCGCCTCTATTGTTCTTCCATTTAGATGTACTTGAGTTATTTTTTCTAACTTTCTCTCCTTCTCAGTTCCTGTGTAGAGGCCGACTGTAGTCCAGATGGCCAAGTCCATGCTGAGGGCGGTTGATCCTGACGACAAGGCGTCTGTCAGAGGAGTCGGCACCCTTGACTTGGATGGAATCTTGGGGAACCTCTGCGAGGTATGAGTCTTAGCTCAAGCAAATTTTTTTTTATTAAGCATTATTTCTCTTTCCGCCTGGTTTTAGCCATTCGGCTCTTTTGCAGGCCATGCTACGCGTCCAAGGGCTCAGGCAACCCCTCAAGGAGAAATCCAAAGAGGTAACAGTCGCTAAAGCTCGGGCCGAGTCCGCCTTGGATCGAGCTCAATTTGATATTGCTCAGAATGAGTATCTGACGCTTGATATGATGTATTCGCAGGCGGAAGCCAATATGCAGGTGAAGAAGGACCTGGACTCGGCCCGCCTGCGCATCACTTCCCTTAAGAAAGAGATTACAACTCTTAAGGAGAAGCTCGAGCCTCTTCAAGATGCCAAAGAAGAGGCCGAGAGAGCCAAGCAGAAGGTGGGCCGCCTGGAGCAGCGCCTCAGCAACCAGGAGCATCAGCTGAATTCCAAGTTTGAGTCCGTGGCTGATCAAGAGAGAGAGGCTCTTGTTAAGCAAATGATGAGCGATTATGAAGCCATCATGCGAGACACTTGGGCGGTTGTACAGCCGGACTCGGACTATCAGATTTGGAAATCCAAATTTGACGAAGCCAGCAAAGCATTCGACGCTCGCCTTATTGAAGAGGCTGAGAATGCTGAGGCCGAGGAAAGTTCTGGGTCCGACTCTTCTGGGGAGTCGTCCTCTGGTGGCGAGGAGGAGGATCAGGCGGAGGAGCCAGAGAAAAAGGAGGAAGACAGCCGAAGGACGACAAGCCGGCTGCCACTGAAGAGGCTCTCCCCTGATCACTTAAGCTTTTATGCTTTTCTGCGGCTGAATGGCCATGTACTTTTCTTTTCCGTCCTGTGTGCCGAGTATTTGTATCTTTACCGACCGAGGGGTCATCCTTAAATAATTGTCCGCCTGTCTTGCCCCATAGGCAAGGATCAGGCGTCATCCGGCCAATAGCCTCAATAAGTGCTAAGTAGTTAACTTAACTTGTATATTAATCAAATATTCCGCCTGTTTTGCCCCTGAGCAATAACAGGCACATCCGACTTTATGCCTCACTTAGCCTCTACTCATGAAACAGTGACAACTGCGTTAAATAGAAAATTCAGGTCTTTTAGATTTCACTTTCGATTAAAACAAACGACTGCGAATGCTGCCTTAGCATTCGGTAGGGCCGCTTGATATATTCGTAGAGCAATGTGCCACCCAAATGGGAGATGCTTCTCCTCGACGAATTCGCCCAAATGGACGTCGCCGGTTATCTGACTCATGTTGGAGCAGACGGTCATGCTCATGTTGGAGCAGACTGTGACCATTCGGTCTCATTTTGTTTATTAACATCCGGCCATGGGCCTCATCATGATTTTATGAGTGAGGCCTCTTTAATGATTAAGTAAATATTCGTCATGTGTTGGTGTAAACTTGATGAATTTAGTAGGAACGACTGTTCTAAAACAATCGGCTCCTTCAGAGGGATTGGGGCGTCTGCTGTTGGGACAGACGCTTTCCAAACATATTGGCCGTCTGTATTTGGTACAGACGACACTTAAAAAACTTAAATAAAAAGATAAGTTGGGAAATGAAGGCATATTCTCATTAACAATACGTGAGATTTACAAAATTGAGGTCTTTACATTCGTACTTAGAAGTAGTACTTTTTCAAGTTGTCTACATTCCAAGTTCTGGGCAGCTTCCTGCCGTCTCTTACCTCCTCATAAATTCGGTAGGGGCCTTCCCAATTTGGGATTAGCTTTCCCTGTTCATTCGCCCTACCGACTGCCTCCATTTTCCGTAGCACAAAGTCCCCCACTTTGAGAGGACGCTTGTGTACTCTTTTGTTGTAAGCCCGAGTCATTCTCAGACGGTATATCTCATGACGCAGGCAGCATTGCCCCTGCGCTCTGGAAGTGAGTCCAATGCTAGGCGCATGGCCTCCCAATTTTCCTCTTCATCATACAACATGATTCGATGGGTCGGCTCATAGTGCTCAATGGGCAGAACAGCTTCTGCACCATACACCATTAGGAATGGGGTTTCTCCCGTTGCCCCTTTAGCAGTCGTTCTGATGGACCAAAGGACGTGTGGTAATTCATCCACCCAAAGGCCACCAGCCCGCTCAATTTTCTTTTTAATCCCGTCTGAGATTAACTTGTTGAAGGCTTCGACCTGGTCGTTTGCTTGCGGCCGGCCGACTGATGCGAAGAAGCTTGAGACCCCCTGGTCTCCCAGTCAAGTCTTGAGTTGAGGCGTCTCAAATTGAGGACCATTGTCAAAAACCATAGACATGGGCACCCCGAAGCGAGTTATTATGTTCCTCCAGATAAAGGAAATGACGTCTTTAGTCTTGATGTTTTTTACTGCCTCAGCCTCTACCCACTTGGTAAAGTAATCCACGGCCACCAATATATAGCACTTGCTGCCTGGTGCAGTTGTATATGGCCCCAAAATGTCCATGCCCCATTTGGCAAAGGGTATTGGGCTGTGGATGGCTGTCAGGTCTGTAGCCGGACGATGGATGAGCTTGCCAAACTTTTGGCACTTGTCACATTTTTTCACCATTTCCATGGCATCCGACTCCAGAGTTGGCCAAAAGTAAAGCCGCCTGGCCTTGGCCGCGAGGGATCTGCCGCCTATATGGGAGGCGCAGAATCCCGAATGCAACTCTTCGAGAACTTCCTTCCCCTTTTCAGGGGTAACACACTTCAACAGGGGTTTCAAAAAGCCAGCTCTGAAGAGCTCTCCTTGTCGCAACTCGAAGTTAGCTGCTCGTTTTTTTAGAACAGCCGCCTCCCGTGGTGAGTAAGGGAGCGTGCCGTCTGCAAGATAGGCCCGGATGCTGTCCATCCAGGTTGAGCTTCGGTCAAGAATTCCAATGGGGTCTTCCTCAGATATACTTCTTTTTTCCATGACCTCCCAGAAGACTGACTGAGGCGTTTCACAGGAGGCGGATGATGCCAACTTGGACAGAGCATCCGCCTGATTGTTTGAAGACCTGGGCACTTGAGTTAGATGAAATTCTTCAAGTGTCCCAACTTCACTCTTGACCGCCTGCAAATATTTTATCATGGCCGGATGAGTGGCCTCGTACGTTCCATTAACTTGGAGTACGACCAGTTGAGAATCGGAGCAGGCGGATATCTTCTTCGCCCCTGCCGCCTTGCAATACCGGATGCCGGCCAGCAGGGCCTCATACTCGGCCTCATTATTAGAGACCTGAAACTTGAACCATAGTGCGTATTCGTACTTATCTCCTTCAGGAGATTGACAGATAATCCCCGCACCACAGCCATTCACAGTGGAGCTCCCATCCACATACACTTTCCAGACCTGGTCCAAATTGTCCGGAACAACCGGCCTTGTCATTTCGACAATAAAGTCAGCGAATGCTTGTCCCTTTATTGCCTTCCTTGGTTCGTAAGTGATTTCTAATCCTTGCATTTCAATCGCCCATTTGAGCATTCGTCCAGAAGACTCAAAGGTTGTGAGTGGCCGTTTGATCGGTTGGTCAGTATAGACCTCTACCGCATGCGCCAAGAAGTAAGGTTTAAGCTTCTTGATGGCCATGTAAAGGGCAAGGCCGAATTTCTCAACCATGGGGTACCGAAGCTCCGCATTTCTCAAAACATGGCTTATGAAATACACCGGGAGCTGGATGCCGTCTCTTTCAGCTAAGAGGACAGCACTGAGGGCATGATCAGAGACGGCTAAGTACATGAAGAGCTTCTCTTGAGGCAAAGGGCTGACAAGCCTCGGCAAAGAATGCAGATGAGTTTTTAGCCTTTGAAAGGCCGCCTCTGCATCATCCCCCCATTCAAAGTTTGTCTTCTTTTTGATTGCCTGGAAAAAGTAGAGACACTTGTCGCCTGAACGGCTGAGGAATCTCCCCAGGGCCGCCAGACAACCTGTTAGTTTTTGCACTTCCTTCACAGTACGGGGCGACTGCATGTCGATTACCGCCTGTATTTTCTCAGGGTTGGCCTCTATTCCTCTTTGGTCAATCAAAAATCCGAGAAACTTCCCAGACTCAACACCAAAGACACACTTTTTTGGGTTAAGCATGACCTTGTGCCGCCTGAGTGTGGCGAATGTTTCTCGGAGATCAGCAAGGTGATCCGCCTGCTGTTTGGATTTGACTATCATATCATCAATGTACGCCTCTACGTTCCTTCCGATTTGATTAATGAAGACCGTATTAATCATTCGTTGGAAGGTAGCAGGCGCATTCTTCAAACCAAACGGCATCACCGTATAACAGAACAACCCCTGATCAGTGACGAATGCCGTCTTTTCTTGATCTTTTTTCCACAGGGGGATCTGATCATGCCCTCAGTCGACCAGACTGTCCATGAAACTCATCAGGGCATGTCCGGCTGTTGAGTCGACTAGACTGTCGATCTTAGGCAGTGGATAGCAATCCTTAGGACATGCCTTGTTGAGGTCTGTGTAATCAACACACATCCGCCAAGTTCCATTCGGCTTTTTAACTAACACAACGTTAGCTACCCACTCAGGGAAGTTGCACGGCCAAATGAACTTGGCATCTAACAGCTTTTTTACTTCGGCAGCTGCCGCCTGACTTCTTTCTTCGCCGTGGTTTCTTTTCTTTTGCCGGATGGGCTTCTTTTTAGGATCCACGGCGAGTTTGTGGACAGCGAGATCCGGGCTGATGCCTGGCATCTCTTCCACTTCAAAGGCAAAGATGTCTTTGAATTCCTTGAGCAGCTGGTGAAGGTTTTCACCCAACTTTGCAAAGGCAATCGTCCCCACCTTAACAGTCCGCTCTGGACGGCTATCATCCAGAGGGATATCAATGTGCTCTCCAGTAGGCTGGGGACGAAGATCATCCGACCTTTCCCTAGTCAGTGATTGCTATTGCTTTTCTTTTTTTACCACCACCAGCTGATCAGTCTTTCTTTTCTTTCCGGCTGGTGGGGCCGACTGTTCTTCCTCGACATCGTCGAGGTCAATCATTTGCTTGCCCCGGCCGGATGCTGCGGCCGCAGGCTTGACGTCCGAGAGATAACACTCTCGAGCCGTCTTTTGGTCCCCATTAAGGGAACCAACTGTTCCATCATCCTTCTCATACTTGAGTAGCATGAGAGCAGGGATGATGACGACCTTACACTCATTAAGAGTGGGTCGGCCAAAGATGAGGTTGTAAGCCGTGAGCTCTTCAACCACTAGGAAACGGATGGTCATGTGCCGACCGTCTCCCCTGCTTCCCAGGCGGACAGGTAGGTCAATTCGTCCGACTGGGTGCACAAGTCCTCCCCCAAACCCAACTAAGGTGTGGGTGACCTCCATCATGCTATCCGGTTTGTACTTGAGATTGGACAAGCATTTGAGGCTGATGAGGTCAGAGGAACTTCCTGTGTCAATCAGAATTCGGCCAACCAGCTGGTTGGCGACTTTACACTCAATGACAACAGGGTCATCATGCGGCCGACGGACTTTGCCTCTGTCCTGTTTGGTGATGACAACTTTAGGGAAGGTGGATGTGCTAGCTGTATCCCCCTCCTCAACAGAATTGACCATCTTTCTCAGATGGTCCTTGGTACCCCGAATGGTCGGGCCACCACCGGCAAATCCGCCTGCTATGGTATACACCGGTTCTTCATCAGTTTCGGTACTCACAGCAGGCTGGGGAGTCTTTTTCTTGGACTGCCCCGGATTTGCTTTTGAAGTCACTTTGGACTTCACATAGGACTTCAGCTGTCCTTTGTCGGCCAGACGGTCGAGCTCCCGCTTGAGACTAAAGCAGTCGTTCGTGTCATGGCCAACATCCTCATGGAAATGGCAATGCTTTTTCTTGTTCCGATTTTCAGCGGAACCTTTCATAGAAGTCGGCTTTTCAAGAGTTAGCCGATCCTTAATTTCCAAAAGGATGGAGCAGCAGTCCTTGTGGAATTCGTACCTTGGGACGTACGGTTTCCACTCTTTTTTCTTCTTCTGGGCCGGTTGATCAGAGTTATCAATGGCCCAGACTTGCTTTTTCTTTTTGCTCTCTTTTGGCTTAGGAGCTGGCTGAGCAGGCCGACTCTCTTTCTGTCGGTCGGACTTCTTATGGTCCGACTGCTAATTGGAGGAGCAGAGTTCGGTCGCCTGTATGTAGGCTTCCGCCTCTCGCAATGCTCCTTGCAGGGTAAAGATTTGTTTGCCGACGAGTTCGTACTTAAAAGTAGACCCGTCCTTCAGACCCTTAAAGAAGTCTGTGAAGGCGACCTCATCAGACAACCCATGAATCTGGATTCGGACCAGATTGAACCGCCTGACGTAGGATCGCAAACCTTCTCTATCTCCCTACTGTACATTGCCCAAGTCAAGACTTGTCTTTTTGGCAGGGATGTTCATAGAGAAGTTTGATGCAAACAAGAACGCAAGCGTCTTGAAGCTATTTATGCAGCCAGCCGGCAGGTTGCCAAACCACTGTTGGGCTATGCCCTTCAGGGTGGCTGGAAAGCAACGACACCATGCGGCATCATCCAACCCCTGTAAATACATGAGGTGGGTGTATGCTAGCAGGTGGTCTTCTGGGTTGGAGGTCCCGTCATAGGCTCCAACCAGAACGTTTTTAACTTTAGCCGGCTGTACGGCTTCAGTTATTTCCCTGGAGAAAGCAGAGGGTTGATCTCCAAGGTGTTGCAGCCTAAGCTGCCAGTCCATCGGCTGATAGCCGTATGCCGCCTGTCCTCCATAGAGGGTAGGTTGCATGTAAGGTACAACTGGCGCCTGGTACAATGGCTGTGCCATGTACTGGGCGGACTGAATCACATGCGGCCCAGACTGAACCCTTTGGCTGCTTGCTGGGGTCTCATGTACAGACTGGGAACACCTCACAGAGGTATTCCGAAAGCTATCATGATAAGTCGACGTTGAAGCCGACTCTGATTGCTGGGTTCTCCTCTCCTCAATGTATTGCCGAGCGTCAGAGAACGTTTTCTTGCTACCATCCGGCTGTATGTGCCGGATGGGTTTTCTTGCGCCCATTTCTGGGAAACGGAGCCGATTAAGGTCAAATTGGGGCCTGGCCTTCTCCTTAGGAGCAGGATGAGGAGTCGGCTGACGGTCCCTGACCGACTTCTGTTTGCCAGCTTGGGCTGGCTTCTTGGCCGACTGCTCCTTTCTAGGAGTAGGCGACTTCTTTGAGGCGAGCTGCTTGATTTCACCCCTGAGGCTGCTCAGGAGTGACATTAGCTCATCCCGAGTGACAGGAGTTGATCCTGCCGCCTGGGAAGGATCAACCGGCCGCCCCGAGGGCTTCTTTGGCTGGCCAGCAGTTTTGCTTGGTCCTGCCTGAACATGGGGACGCTCTCGCCGTTCCTTACTGCGGATGCGTTTAGAGATGAGGGATCCATTTGGATCCACATAGGTTTCGACATCAGCGTCGTCACCTGAGTCATGGTCCGTTTGGACCAGTACATCATTTGGAGGCCGAATGGCCTTCGGATTTGGTACAGGTTCTTGTGAAGCCATTTCAGAGGTACTCTCCCCACAGACGGCGCCAAATGTTTTGGGGTTTTTTGTACGTACCCGAATGGAGGGTGTGTACGTCCCTCGGGAGACAGATCCGCAATGCAACACTCGAACGGCCCGATCACCTGCAAAACAACGGACCCCGGGGGGCCGGAGGTCCGCCTCCGACGATCAAGTTAGTGATCGATGTAATGTATTTTTAGAGAATAAAATAGAGAGAAGGGAGAGTGATTGTGGGGGGCATGGCCCTTGGAGAATGAATTAACTCCCTTTGAACTGATGTGAAGATCAGTATTTATAGAGCGTTGGGATATGTGCCTTTTAGGTCATTTAACCTAAAAGGCTCTAGGTTTATGGGCTTAGAGCCCATTATCACTCTTCTATCATTGAGTGACACGTGTCATGCTCTAATTGGCTCATAGAGAGCTGAGCTTGCGGACACGTGTCGCGGTGGCATTGGTCCACATATAGAGGGTAATTTTACGACAAACACACCCGTTCGAATTTTAACAGTCCGCAAACGAACTTGAACTCACCCGGACTTGAAACAGAGTTCTAACAAACGAATTCTAACTCCGGACTTACAATAAAGAGTTCAAACTTGAACCTCTTTTGCGGACGAATTCTAACAAATTGAGTTTAAGTTCAAGTTCGAGCTCATCCGCAAATGTAGCTCGTCCGGAGTTCAAGTTCAAACGAAGTTCAAGTTCGAACTCCGGACCACTACTTGAACTCAAGTCTGAGAAAATTGAGTTCAAGTTCCAGCTCGTCCGCAAATGGTGCTCGAATGGGTCAGGATCTCAAAGTCGATTTTCAAGTTCGAACTCGTCCGCAAACGGAGCTTGAACGGGTCGAAGTCGACTTTCAAGGACGGGTCAAAGTGGCTTAAATAAGTATGTATAAGCCACATAGACCCGTCCTTTAGACCCTTGAAGAAGTCTATATAAGACCCGTCCTTCAGACCCTTGAAGAAGTCTGTATAAGACCCGTCCTTTTGACCCTCGGAGAAGTCTGAAAGTCAACCCGTCCTTCAGACACTTGAAGAAGTTTGTATAAGCCACTTCCACCACATGGTCGTGGGTTCGATCCCCACAGACGGCGCCAACTGTTTCGGGGTTTTCTCTTTCCCTTGGGCGAGTTACAACTCAAAAATGGATTTGCCAAGGTCGAATGTACCTGCAAAGCAAACGGAGCTCCGAATGGTCGGAGGTCCGCCTCCAAAGATTAAGTTAGTACGGAATTGGAGTAAAACATGCGGAAAGTAAGTTATCTACTTGAATTCCAAGCTCAGGTGTTTTCTGTTTTAAGGAGCAATAAATGCCTTAATGATTAAGATGTAAAGTTCGTGCCGGTCAAAAAGACCGCCCTAATAATTGAGGAAATCTCCCTATTTATAGAGTCCTAGGAAAACATGCCCATCCCTAGGGTTTGATAACCTAGGGATAAGGGCAACGCCGTTTTGCAGCGCCCTTGGAGTTTGGGCCTTGAAGACTTCCATTTCCATGGGGGAATATTTGAGTGACACGTGTCACACACCGAGAGAGTCCATTTGGACGCCTCCTAAAGGGACATGTGTTGCTCTCACATTAGTCCACTTGGGAGTATTAAATACACCAAATCAAAAGTCAAACACATTTAAATAAAGCTAATTGAAGCAAATGAAAAATAAACACATTCCAACAAAGCTTTTGGATCAAATAAAATCAAACTCATACAAATAAAGCTTTTTGAGTCAATTGAAAGTAAAATGCATTATGTTGTTGGTTTTTATCCCACAATTGCAGCTGTTCATAAATTCATTGCCCAAAACTGGAGTAATTTTGCTAAGCTTGAAATTTTTTGGCATGATGATGGTTATTTTATAATCAATCTGTGTTCAAGTGATGATAAGAATGCTGTTCTAAGTTCAGGACCTCATATGTTTAATAATAAGTCTGCTATTGTTAAGCCATGGACTGATAAGTTCAATTTTCAAGTTGAGATACTTAGAACTGTGCCTTTATGGGTTAGATTTCCCAATTTGCCATTGAATTGCTGGGGTGCTGATACTTTAAGTAGAATTGGTAGTACAATTGGGGTGCCCTTGTTTGCTGATGAATGTACTACTAGGCAACTCAGAGTTTCCTTTGCTAGAGTGCTCATAGAAGTTGATATAACTAGGCCAATCCCTACTAGTGTTACTGTTGAAAGCCCTATGGGTGAAACACTTGAGTTGGAAGTTCATTTTGAATGGTCTCCACCCTTTTGTAAGAAGTGTGACAAAGTGGGGCATAATTGTGCTGCTCCTAAGGCTAAGCCTATTCATAAACAGGCTGTAGCTCAACCAGTTAAACCCACAAGAGAAGATCTGGGTTCAGAAGCAACCTGTTCCAGTTCCTGCTGCTAAAAAGGATCAGGGAAAGGATCAAACTGCTGATATTCAGCCTATTATTACTCCTGCTCATACCTCTTTTGCTGCTTTTTCGGATGCTGATTGAAGAGTGGTAAGCAAAAGAGCTAGGTCTCATGCTGTAGCTACTCATCAGAATGCTCCTAGAACTAATAATGCTTACTCTGCTCTGCTGGAAGATGAGATTGCTGAAATAATTCCTAACGGGGGTGATGGTAATCTGATGCAAGTCTAAGCATGGAGAACTTCGAAGATTTGCTTATCATGCATCAAGATAGCTTGTCCCTAAACATTGATTCAAGCCAAGCATTGCATGGACACTTTCTTGGATATCAAAGCAAAGCCACGGTTTGCTTAGTGGCTTTTCCTGGAGTCTAGTTCACTTTCTTGAACTTTCTTGAATTTTCTTTACTTAGATTTTGCTTACAAGTTTTTACCTTTCACTTGAAAGGGTTTTTCTTGGTTCAAGCATTAGGATCTTTAATCTTTATTTAGTTCTTTAATTTTTATTTATTTATTTAGTTGCTTTAAAAATCAGTTAGTTAGCAAAATAAATCAGTTTAGGCGTGTGCTTGTTCTCCAAGGAGTTTGGTGTATGCTTGTGCGCCAAGGTGCTTGCTCTTCAAGCAAGTTAGAATTCTAGTTTAATTAGGATTGAATTAGGAACTTGTCCTAATCTTCCTAGGTAAACTAAGTCCATAAATAGGGCTGTAAAACACACGAATTATTAGATATAGATTAATATTCAGATTTATTTCTTAAGTTGCATACTTGAGTTTTTGTTGATTGTGATCAATTGTTGTTTTGCTTGTTTTAGTTAAAACATTCGTTTGGGTTGATTAATTAGATGGATTCTTAATTAATTAATCTTAGTTTTTGTTTAATTCTTGGTGGATTTCCTGTATAGAATTAGACTTAAACATATCCCTTGTGTTTTGTTGATTTTCGGATCAATAATTCACATCATCTTTGGTATCAGAGCCAAGTTACGCAACTTCGGTAAAAATTAAACTGGGAACAATTGGCTGGGAATGTTTACGTGATTCTTTTTGCATTGAACTCTAAAAACGTCCAGCTATCACCATATAAAATTTCATAATTTTTAGTTGAGTAACGCGCTCTACACAGCCTCAAACGTTTGGTGTTAGTGCACTGATTTGCGGTTGGGAGTCCGGTTTTTGTGTTGCCTAGTTTTCCTTCAAGATTCGATCTTTTAATCAATATTTTTGCATAAACTGACTCGGTTTGTGTAGGAATCATGAGTGACGAGGAGGTTCCATAGGTTCCAAGGGGATTAACCTTAGAACAGGCTCAAAATCTTAGAAGAGATAGGCGAATTGACGAGTTGGCAGCAAGGATGGATGAGATATTAAAAAGGCTTTATACTCTTGCTGGAGATTATTCAAGGAAAGGGAATTCTAACCCTAATTCTGGTTCAAGTGAGGAAGAACAACCAAGGAGGAACCCAAGGTGGCACGAAATAATTATTCCTCAAGTGATGAATCACCAAGGCCTAGGAGAAGAGATCGACCAAAGGATGATGATAGGAACCTTAGATTAGATCTTCCCAAATTCAATGGGAGTATGAATGAACCTGAAAAATACTTTGAGTGGATTAGAAGGGCTGAGACACTCTTTGATTACAAGGAGTATGATGAAAGGAAAAGATGCAAATTGGCTGAATTAAAACTGACCGGTTATGCTAGTCTTTGGTATGATAATCTAAAGAAGAAGAGGCATAAGGAGGGGCGTGCAAGAATCTCAACTTGGGAACAACTCAAGAAGCACATGAAAAAAAGGTTCGTACCTAGTGATTATATTCAAGATGTTTATCTTAAGATGCAACTTTTTAAACAAAATTCTATGACTGTTGAGAATTATATTGGTGAATTTGAAAAGTTATGCATGCTATGTGGCTTAGAAGAGATTGTTTCGGGGTTGAATGATAATATTGCTGAAAAAGTTGAATTGCAACAATATTGGTCCTTTGAGGATGTTTGCAAGGTAGCTTTGAAAGTTGAAAAACAGATAAAGGGGAAGAAAGGGACGTACACTAAGTCCTTTGTAAAGGGTTTCACTAAACCTTTTGAGAAGAACAGCTTGGAGAAAAGTGGTTCTAGTTCGAACTACAAGGAGACTAAATCAAAATTTGAAGCTCCTAAAAAGCTTGTTGAAGATAGGAAGTGCTTCAAGTGTGGTAGTGTTGGTCACATTGCAACTAATTGTCCATCAAAAAGAGTAATGACTGCTCAAGAGTGGGAACAAGAACAAGCTAAGTGTGAGCAGGGTAGTGACTATGAAGAAAAGAACGAAGAGGAAAACTTTGAAGAAGAGAAGGGGCATATTGACGAAATTGATCCCGAGACTCATGGTCAAAGTTTGGTTCTAAGAAGGGCGCTACACTCTAAAACCGTACCTATGGAAAACAATCAAAGGGAGAAAATCTTTCTTACAAGGTGCAAGGTAGAAGATAGGTTGTGCGACATGATCATAGACACGGGGAGTTGCACTAATGTGGTATCTACTACTTTGGTAGACAAATTGAAGTGGCCAACTACTGAACATCCAAGCCCTTATAAGCTTCATTGGCTTAATAATTCGAGTGATGTTAAGGTAACTAAACAAGCCTTAATCTCCTTTTCAATTTGTAAATTTCATGATAAAGTTTTGTGTGATGTTTGTCCTATGGATGCTTGTCATATACTATTAGGCTGTCCTTGGCAATCTGATAGATTTGTGAAGTTTGATGGAAGGACTAATGTGTATGTTGTGAGAAAAGGAGAAAAAGAGAGACCGGTTGCTTTAAAACCTTTGATAAGCAACAAGTCTTCTAATGTTACCTCTAATTCGAAGAGTTTATTTGATTAATGAGAGGGAATTAGAAAAAGAGATTTGCAGCAACAATGTGGTATATATACTTGTTTCTAATGAGATTCGAATTGATCAAAATAAACAAGCAAAGAGGCCGTATGAATTGGAATCTGTTTTAGAAGAATTCAAGGATGTCTTTCCTAAGGAATTACCTCCGGGACTACCTCCTATTCGTGGGATAGAGCATCAAATTGACTTGATTCCGGGAGCACCATTACCTAATAAGGCAGCCTATAGAAGTAATCCGGAAGAAACAAAGGAGATGCAAAGGCAAATTGAAGAGCTTATGGCTAGAGGATACGTGAGGGAAAGTATGAGCCCTTGTGCCGTGCCTACTTTACTTGTCCCAAAGAAAGATGGGAGTTGGCGCATGTGTATTGATAGTAGGAGTGTGAATAACATCACTATCAAATACCGATTTCCTATTCCAAGATTAGATGATCTACTTGATGAACTACATGGTTCAAAGTTGTTTTCTAAGATTGATCTTATGAGTGGTTATCATCAAATTCGAATGAGAGAAGGAGATGAGTGGAAAACAGCATTCAAGACTAAGTTAGGGTTGTATGAATGGTTGGTGATGCCGTTTGGACTCACTAATGCACCTAGCACTTTCATGAGGTTGATGCATGAGGTACTTAAACCTTTCCTTGGCAAGTTTGTTGTTGTTTATTTAGATGATATTCTGATATACTCTAAAAATTTGCATGATCATCTAAATCATCTAACAAGTGTGTTTGAAGTGTTAAGAGAGAAGAAACTCTATGCTAAGCTTGAAAAATGCTACTTCTTAGTGCCTAGTGTTACTTTTCTTGGTTATGTTGTATCAAAAGATGGAGTTTCAATTGATCATTCGAAAGTAGAGGCTATTAAAACTTGGCCTATTCCTACTAATATGAGTGAAGTAAGGTCTTTTCATGGTCTAGCTTCGTTCTATAGAAGATTTGTCAAGAATTTCTCAAGTATTGTGGCGCCTATGACCGAATGTTTGAAGAAGGACAAGGGTAAATTCGAATGGACTAAAGAAGCTCAACGTGCGTTTGAGTTGGTTAAAAAGAATCTATGTGAAGCACCTATACTTGCGTAACCAGATTTCTCAAGTCCTTTTCAAGTTGAAACCGATGCTAGTGGAGTTGGAATTGGAGCAGTTTTACTCCAAAAGAAGAGGCCTATTGCATATTTCAGTGAGAAATTGGGAGGAGCTCGATTGAACTATTCTACTTATGATAAAGAGTTCTATGCCATTGTTAGAGCTTTAGATCATTGGAGTCATTATCTCCGACCTAATCACTTTGTGTTGCATTCTGATCATGAAGCATTGAAGTACATACATGGACAACAAAAGCTCAATCCTAGACATGCTACGTGGGTTGAATTTTTACAATCATTTAATTTTTCTTCAAGGTACAAAGAAGGGAAATCGAATATTGTGGCTGATGCATTATCTAGAAGATACACTTTGATTGGAATTCTAAATAGCAAGCTACTTGGTTTTGAATTGATCAAAGAATAATACAAAGGTGATGATGATTTTTCTACATTGATTGAAGAGTGTTCTAAAGGAGCCGTGGGTTCTTATTTGCTGCAAGATGGTTTTCTTTTCAAGGGAAATCGACTTTGTCTTCCTAAGTGTTCTATTAGAGAGCTAGTTGTTAGAGAAGCTCATGGGGGAGGAACTGCTGGTCCCTTTGGCATTACAAAGACCTTGAGTATGTTACAAGAACACTTCTATTGGCCTAAGATGCTCACGGATGTGCAACTAGTTATTTCTAGGTGTGCAACTTGTCAAAAAGCGAAGGCTACTTTTCATCAAGGCTTGTATACTCCTTTACCTGTTCCAGACTCACCTTGGGAAGATATTTCTATGGATTTTATTGTGGGATTGCCGAGAACACAACGGGGGAAAGATTCTATTATGGTTGTTGTGGATAGGTTTTATAAGATGGCTCATTTTGTTCCTTGTCACAAAGTGGATGATGCTATGAAAGTGGCAGAATTATACTTCAAAGAGATTGTTAGATTGCATGGAATTCCGAAAACTATTGTGAGTGATCGAGATACAAAGTTCATGAGTTTCTTTTGGAAGTCTCCATGGAAGCTTGTGGGAACTAAATTGCTCTTTAGTACATCTTACCATCCACAAACTGATGGACAAACCGAGGTTACTAATCGTACTCTTGGTGCGCTTTTGCGTGGGTTAGTGAGTAAGACACAAAAGGATTGGGACATCAAGTTAGCTCATGCGGAGTTTGCTTATAGTAGATCACCTACATATGCTACCAAACAATGACAACGCAAGAATAAGTTGATGCCTAGAAGTGAAGGTCCTTTCAAGATTGTTGAGAAGATCAATGACAATGCTTATAAGTTAGAACTTCCGGGAGAATATGGAGTTAGTGCTACATTCAATGTAGCCAATTCCTGATGAAGAACTTCGAGATTTGAGGACAAATTCTTTCGAAGAAGAGGAGGATGATGCAAGTCTAAGCATGGAGAACTTCGAAGATTTGCTTATCATGCATCAAGATAGCTTGTCCCTAAACATTGATTCAAGCCAAGCATTGCATGGACACTTTCTTGGATATCAAAGCAAAGCCATGGTTTGCTTAGTGGCTTTTCTTGGAGTCTAGTTCACTTTCTTGAACTTTCTTGAATTTTCTTTACTTAGATTTTGCTTACAAGTTTTTTTCTTTCACTTGAAAGGGTTTTTCTTGGTTCAAGCATTAGGATCTTTAATCTTTATTTAGTTCTTTAATTTTTATTTATTTATTTAGTTGCTTTAAAAATCAGTTAGTTAGCAAAATAAATCAGTTTAGGCGTGTGCTTGTTCTCCAAGGAGTTCAGTGTATGCTTGTGCGCCAAGGTGCTTGCTCTTCAAGCAAGTTAGAATTCTAGTTTAATTAGGATTGAATTAGGAACTTGTCCTAATCTTCCTAGGTAAACTAAGTCTATAAATAGGGCTGTAAAACACACGAATTATTAGATATAGATTAATATTCAGATTTATTTCTTAAGTTGCATACTTGAGTTTTTGTTGATTGTGATCAATTGTTGTTTTGCTTGTTTTAGTTAAAACATTCGTTTGGGTTGATTAATTAGGTGGATTCTTAATTAATTAATCTTAGTTTTTGTTTAATTCTTGGTGGATTTCCTGTATAGAATTAGACTTAAACATATCCCTTGTGTTTTGTTGATTTTCGGATCAATAATTCACATCATAATCCCTCTCTAGTGACATGATTATTACAACCTGGAATATTAGGGGTCTAAATGACCCTAATAAGGTGACTGCTATTAAGTAGTTACTTAATGATCATTCTATTGATGTTATGGCTATTCTTGAAACTAAAGTTAAGTTGCAGAAGTTTGAAGCTATGAAAAGGAAATTTGGAAGAGCTTGGGAGTGGGTTTGTAATTATACTTGCTCTCCCAAGGGTAGGATCTGGGTTGGCTGGAAACCAGATGTTGTGTCCCTGGATATTAATGCAGTTGATGAAAAATTCATTCATACAGTTATCACTACTAAAGATCTACAGCATCAGGTTTCCTGCACCTTTGTCTATGGCCTGCATTCCATTCAGCATAGGTCCTCTATGTGGGCTGGAATCAAAGCTTTAGGTAATATTCAGTTACCCTGGATTTGTATTGGTGATTATAATTCTATCCTTTCTTCAGAAGATAGGTTTAATGGTAATCCAGTCACTGATTATGAAGTTAAGGATTTCAAGGGCTTTGTGCTTGACTTGGAGCTTGTTGAAATTAAGAGCAAGGGCTCCTTCTATCCTTGGAATAATAAGGGTCATGGTATGGATAGAACTGCTTCTAGAATTGATAGAGGGTTGGTCAATGAGGCTTGGTTGTTGGCTTATGGTCAGACTAAGGCAATTTACCTTCCTCCCTCTCTTTCAGATAACTGCCCTGTTCTAGTTGATATTACTCATTCAGTTGCTGGAAAAGGCAAGCCTTTTAGATTTCTAAATTGTCTTGCTTCTCATCAGAAGTTTCTCGCAGTTGTGTCTTCTTATTGGGATATTGCTGTTACTAGAAATCCTATGTTGCAGATTTGGAAGAAATTGAAGTCTGTCAAAACTGGCCTTAAGAGTCTAAACACTAAGCATTTTGCTAAAGTTACTGATAGACTAGAAGAAGCTAGACTCTCTTTAGTTGAGATTCAGTCCCAGTTAGCAGAGGATCTTACTAATATTTCTCTCCAAGCTCAGGAAGCTACTAAAATTGAAGAAGTGAAATATTGGATGAATACTTATGAGAGTATTTTCAAGCAGAAATCTAGAGTGGATTGGATCAAGCTTGGAGACTCTAATTCTCATTATTTCTTTTCTGTTCTTAAGCAAAGGAAGAACAGGAATAGAATTGACTCCATTTACAATACTGATGATATTCTGCTTAAGGATCCTGTTATGGTGCAAGATGAAATCATTGGCTTTTATAAGAAGTTGCTGGGGTTTGCTGCTAGCACTTTACCAGCTGTTGATATTGTTGTGGTTAGGGCTGGGAAACATCTTACTTCTGAGGATATTGCTAATCTTTCTTCTCCTGTTTTTCACTCTGATATTGATCATGCTTTGGCTAGTATTGGAGATGATAAATCCCCTGGTATAGATGGGTTTAATGCTGTGTTTTTCAATAAACTGATATTTACAAAGCTGTTCTGAATTTCTTTGACACTGGTGTGATAGAGAAGTCTTGGAGCTGTACTACTCTCACTTTGGTCCCAAAAATTCAGAACCCTTCCTATGCAAAAGATTATAGACCTATAGCTTACTGTACTCTAGTTTATAAATTGATCTCTAAGGTCATTACTGCTAGATTAGCAAAAGTTGTTGGGTCAGTTGTGAATGATGCTCAAGCTGGTTTTATACCTGGGAAGCATATTGGTGACAACATAATGCTTGCTACAGAATTGATTAAAGGGTATTCTCATAAATGTGTTACCCCTAGATGGATGTTGAAGATAGACTTAAGGAAAGCTTATGACTCTGTGGAGTGGAGCTTCCTTAATACTATGCTGGGTGAACTTGGTTTTCCTAACAAGGTTATTAACTGGATTATTGGGTGCATTACTTCTGTTTCTTATTCAGTTATGATCAATGGTTATCCTTCTGCTCCCTTTCAGGCAAGGAAAGGGCTAAGGCAAGGTGATCCCATGTCCCCTTTCCTCTTTGCTCTATGTATGGAATATCTTTCTAGGTGTCTACAGGACATGACTAAGAATCCAGATTTTAACTTTAATCCTAGGTGTGAAAAACTTGGGATTACCCATTTGATGTTTGCAGATGATCTTTTGTTGTTTTCTAGAGCTGATTTGTGTTCTGTTCAGCTTCTTTTCAAGGCTTTTCAGAAATTTTCTATGGCTTCATGGTTATCTGCAAATCTGGATAAAAGTGATGCCTATTTTGGAGGTATCTTAGATCAAGCGAGAGTTGAGCTTCAGCAGGTTCTTGGGATGGCTAATGGCTCTTTGCTTTTAGGTACCTTGGTGTACCTCTCTCTTCTAAAAAGCTCACTATCTCTGAATGTAGGCCTTTAATTGAAAAGGTTACAGGCAGAATTGACACTTGGGCTACTAAACACTTATCTTATGTTGGAAGACTTCAATTGGTTAAAAGTGTTTTGTTTGGAATCCAAGCTTTTTGGGCTCAAATTTTTGTGTTGCCATAGAAAATTCTCAAGGAAATTGAGTCCAGATTTAGATGTTTCTTATGGACTGGGAAAGGTAACCCCACAAAGAAAGCTTTAGTGGCTTGGAGATTTATGTGCTTGCCTAAGTCTTGTGGTGGCTGGAACTTGACTTCTTTAGAAGAATGGAACAAGGCTGCTATTACCAAGATACTTTGGGATCTTGCTAGTAAATCTGACAATCTATGGGTTAAATGGGTTCACATATACTATTTTGCTGGGAAGAGTTTGTGGACTGCTCCTATTCCCAAAAAAGCTTCTTGGATTTTGAAAAAGATCCTTGCTTCTAGAGATATTGTGAACAGCATAGGTGGATGGTCAAATGTTACTGTAAATGGTAAAATGCAGATTAAGAAGCTTTACAGTATCATCAAACCTCGTGGTCCTAAGGTTCCCTGGAAGAGAATCATTTGTAATAACCAAGCTTCTCCAAAAAGCATTTTTATCACTTGGTGATGTGAATTATTGATCCGAAAATCAACAAAACACAAGGGATATGTTTAAGTCTAATTCTATACAGGAAATCCACCAAGAATTAAACAAAAACTAAGATTAATCAATTAAGAATCCACCTAATTAATCAATCCAAACGAATGTTTTAACTAAAACAAGCAAAACAGCAATTGATCGCAATCAACCAAAACTCAAGTATGCAACTTAAGAAATAAATCTGAATATTAATCTATGTATCTTTATTTGTGTGTTTACAGCCCTATTTATAAGACTTAGTTTACCTAGGAAGATTAGGACAAGTCTCTAATTCAATCCTAATTAAACTAGAATTCTAACTTGCTTGAAGAGCAAGCACCTTGGCGCACAAGCATACACCAAACTGATTTATTTTGCTAACTAACTGATTTTTAAAGCAACTAAATAAATAAATAAAAATTAAAGAATTAAATAAAGATTAAAGATCCTAATGCTTGAACCAAGAAAAACCCTTTCAAGTGAAAGGTAAAAACTTGTAAGCAAAATCTAAGTAAAGAAAATTCAAGAAAGTTCAAGAAAGTGAACTAGACTCCAAGAAAAGCCACTAAGCAAACCGTGGCTTTGCTTTGATATCCAAGAAAGTGTCCATGCAATGCTTGGCTTGAATCAATGTTTAGGGACAAGTTATCTTGATGCATGATAAGCAAATCTTCGAAGTTCTCCATGCTTAGACTTGCATCATCCTCCTCTTCTTCGAAAGAATTTGTCCTCAAATCTCGAAATCCTTCATCAGGAATATACTTAGCCAAATCGCCAACATTGAATGTAGCACTAACTCCATATTCTCCCGGAAGTTCTAACTTATAAGCATTGTCATTGATCTTCTCAATAATCTTGAAAGGACCTTCACTTCTAGGCATCAACTTATTCTTGCGTTTTCCTGGAAATCTTTCCTTTCTCAAATGTAACCATACCAAGTCTCCAACATTGTAACCTTGTTGCTTTCTATACTTGTTTGCTCTAGCTTTGTACATGTCATTTACTTTCTCTATTCTTGTTCGAACTTGAGCATGTAATTTCAGCATACTCTTCAACTTAGACTCGGCATCTTTGTGAATTAACTCACCCTTAGGCAATGGAACAAGATCAATTGGAAGTTTCGGATTGACTCCATAAACTACCTCAAAGGGACTATGTTTGGTAGCATATGTAGGTGATCTATTATAAGCAAACTCCGCATGAGCTAACTTGATGTCCCAATCCTTTTGTGTCTTACTCACTAACCCACGCAAAAGCGCACCAAGAGTACGATTAGTAACCTCGGTTTGTCCATCAGTTTGTGGATGGTAAGATGTACTAAAGAGCAATTTAGTTCCCACAAGCTTCCATAGAGACTTCCAAAAGAAACTCATGAACTTTGTATCTCGATCACTCACAATAGTTTTTGGAATTCCATGCAATCTAACAATCTCTTTGAAGTATAATTCCGCCACTTTCATAGCATCATCCACTTTGTGACAAGGAACAAAATGGGCCATCTTAGAGAACCTATCCACAACAACCATAATAGAGTCTTTCCCCCGTTGTGTTCTCGGCAATCCCACAATAAAATCCATAGAAATATCTTCCCAAGGTGAATCTGGAACAGGTAAAGGAGTATACAAGCCTTGATGAAAAGTAGCCTTCGCTTTTTGACAAGTTGCACACAAGGGGATGCTAAAGTCTTACATTTCTAAGTCCAAAGGGACTAATAAGAAGAATAAGGGATAGTCGTCCATGACTCCCTAGCCTACTAGTAGTTCGGACACCGATAAGAAGCCGGTCTACACCATAGCAGGCGGGTTCTCATGTGGTGGCCCTACCATCCGGGGCACCAAGAGCCATCTTCGAAAGATGGACAAGGATGATGATGAGTAGGCGTCTCCCAGCTCCTCCTTCCCAGACGTCTGATCACTGAGAAGGACAGGGGCAGCGTTCGCCGTCCGCATGACGACTCGGGCGTCATTGAATGTAAGGACGCCAACCAGCTGGTTGGCCGAATCCTTATTGTCACCGGCAGCTCATCGGTCATCATCAGCCTCCGATGCCTGCAGAACCTGAAATACAAACCCAGCAGCATGCATCCGGTTACCCACCCCTTGGTTGGTTTTGGGGGTGGGATGGTTTACCCAATCGGTAGGATTGACTTACCTATCCGGCTGGGAGAAAAAGGAGAAGGACGACACCTAGTCGTTAAATTCTTGGTCGTTGAGGAGCTGACCGCCTATAACATCATCCTAGGCCGTCCAACTCTCAATGAAGCCAATGCTGTAATCATCCCTTCTCTCATGCTCATCAAGTATGAGAAGGATGATGGCTCTGTTGGTTCCCTGAACGGGGATCAGAAGACGGCCCGGGAGTGCTATCTCTTAGCCGTCAAAGACGCCATGGCCCAGACGGCCAAGCACAAAAACCAATAGACCTTGCCAATGTCAAGGATGCCAGCCCAGCCCCACCAGCAGCCGGAAAGAAAAGAAAAGCTATCTCTAAGCTGGTGGAGGTGAAGAAAGAGAAAAAATAGTCAGTCGGAGAGCACATGGACCTCGCTTTGGATGAAAGCCGTCCAGAGTGCACTGTTAAAGTGGGGACGACTGCTCTTGCTAAGATAGGTGCAAAATTGCACCTTCTGCTGAAAGAATTCAAAGACATTTTTGCCTTTGAAGTGGAAGAGATGCCAGGCGTCAGCCCGGATCTTGCTATCCACAAACTCGCCGTGGATCCTAAAAAGAAGCCTATCTGGCAAAAGAAAAGAAATCACGGCGAGGAGAGAAGTCAGGCAGCAGCTGCTGAAGTAAAAAAGCTGTTGGACGCTAGGTTCATTCGGCCAAGTAATTTCCCCGGCTGGGTGGCCAATGTTGTGCTTGTAAAGAAGCCGAATGGTACCTGACCTATGTGTGTTGATTACACAGACCTCAACAAGGCATGTCCCAAGGACAGTTATCCGCTTCTAAAGATCGACAGTCTGGTCGACTCTACAGCCGGCCACGCCTTGATGAGCTTTATGGATGCGTATTCCGGCTTTCATCAGATCCCCCTATGGAAGAAAAATCAAGAGAAGACGACCTTCATCACTTATCAGGGGTTATTCTGTTATACTATGATGTCATTTGGCTTGAAAAATGCATCTGCCACTTTCCAACGGATGATTAATACGGTCTTCATTAATCCAATCGGGAGGAATGTAGAGGCATACATTGATGACATGATAGTCAAATCCAAGTTACAAACGGATCATCTTACTGATCTCCGAGAAAAATTTAGCACACTCAGGCGGCATAAGGTCATGTTGAATCCTAAGAAATGCGTCTTTAGTGTTGAGTCTGGGAAGTTTCTCGGATTCCTAATTGATCAAAGGGGGATAGAGGCTAACCTCGAGAAGATACAGGTGGTAATTGACATGAAGTCACCCCGCACAGTTAAGGAAGCTCAGAGGCTTACCGGTTGTCTAGCGGCATTGGGGAGATTCCTCAGCCGTTCAGGCAATAAATGCCTTTACTTCTTCCAAGCAATCATGAAGAAGACTAGATTTGAATGGGGGGATGATGCTAGGTGGCCTTTTAAAAGCTAAAAGAGCACTTGCACTCCTTGCCGAGGCTCGTTAGTCCTCTGCCTAGAGAGACGCTGTACATGTATTTTGCAGTCTTAGATCATGCCCTCAGTGCCGTTCTCCTTGCTGAAAGAGACGACATCCAGCTCCCGGTCTATTTCATTAGCCATGTGCTAAAAAATGCTGAACTCCGGTACCCCATGGTTGAAAATTTTGGTCTTGCTTTGTATATGGCATTCAAGAAATTGAAGCCTTATTTTCTGGCACATCCGCTGGTGATATACATCGACTGGCCACTCAAGCGGCATATGTCCACCTTGGATTCATCCGAAAGAATGCTGAAATGGTCTATTGAAATGCAAAGTCTCGAAATCACTTACGAACCAAGAAAGGCAGTGAAAGGTCAGGCGTTTGCCGACTTCATTGTTGAAATGACCCGTCCGGTGGCTCCGGATAATATTGACCAGGTTTGGAAGGTGTATGTAGACAGGAGCTTAACAAAGAACGGTTGTGGTGTAGGTGTAATCTATGAATCTCCGGAGGGAGACAAATATGAGTATGCACTACGGTTCAAATTTTAGGCCTCAAACAATGAGGCGGAGTATGAAGCACTGCTAGCCGGAATCCGCATATGTAAGGCGGTAGGGGCAACCAAAGTTGACGCCTATTCTGATTCTCAAATGGTCGTTAGCCAGTACGAAGGTACATATGAAGCTACCCATCCGGCAATGATCAAATATCTTTAGGCGGTAAAAGAAGAGGCTGGGACACTCGAAGGGTTCACTGTAAGCCAAGTGCCCAGGTCCTACAACAACCAGGCAAATGCCTTGTCCAAATTAGCATCCTCCGCCTGTGGTAATAAGCCTCGGTTAGTCTTTTAGGAAGTTCTTGAAAAAAGAAGCATATATAAAGAGCCCATTGGAATTCTAGATCGAAGCTCTACCTGGATGGATGGCATCCGGGCTTTCTTAACAGACAGCACACTTCCTGATTCGCCATAGGAGGCAACCGTCATGAAAAAGAGAGCGGCAAACTTCGAGATGAGAAACGTGTTTTGGGTGTTTTTGTCCCTCGGGAGAGTTACGTCACGAAGTCTGATCCGGCTGAGTTGTACCTGCAAAACAACGGAGACTCCGGGTGGTAGGAGCTCCGCCTCCGACGATCAAGTTAGTAACTTGAAAGGGAATAAAGAGTACGGAAATTTAGGTGGGGATCTGCTTGGATTCCAAGCTCAGGTGTTTCTCTGATGTGAGAGAATGTAGGTGTAATAAATGATTGAATGTGTCCCCAAAATGGGGAAATATCTCCCTATTTATAAGGTCATTGGAGAACGTGCCCCTATTTAGGTCACTTGACCTAAATTTCAGTGGGCTGCGCCGTAAAACGGTGCTTCTTGGGATTTGGGCCCTTGAAGGCCGCCATTTCAGAGATGTATCTAAGGGTGTCACGTGTCAAGAGGATATTAAGCCACTAGGGCCATCCTGAACTCGACACGTGGCCTCCTCTCATTGGTCCACGTGTCTGGGGTATTTTTACCCCAAACATTTGCCCCTCACAGGACGCACGTGCACATCACGTGGGACTTGTGACACGTGTCCACCTTTCAAAGGTGCACACTAACGGGTAAAAATTTGAATTTCAAAC
Source organism: Chenopodium album (assembly GCF_948465745.1). NCBI lineage: Eukaryota > Viridiplantae > Streptophyta > Magnoliopsida > Caryophyllales > Amaranthaceae > Chenopodium > Chenopodium album. Next base: position 37,604,860 of record NC_137841.1, on the reverse strand, counting down.
CAAAGTTTTCCCCCCGCTTGCACCTTCTATAAATAGAAAGTAACCCCCCCCCCTTTTCTCTCACCTTACGTTAATTTGACTTTTTAGAGAGAGAAAGAGAGAGCTTTTTAGAGAGAGATTCTCTGCCGCTGTCTGCATCACAACAAGTTCAAGTTTCCGTGTGCTAGCAGTTCAACACCCGGTTTACCGGCTGTAACGGTTTTAAGAGTTTTCAGAGTAAAAGTAAGGTAACCGCCTGTACCATTTTAGCTTTTCTCACTTCAAATTGTATACCATTTTTTCTCCGCCTGTATACCTAGTTTTTAGAAAATATAAATGAGTTCTCAATCCACTCACTCGGCACTGCCTAGGACACTCAATCGGTCCGTCGGAACGGCTGAGTCTAGAACAGGGGGTGCCTTTTCTGGACTGTCGGAACCGATATGCTCATCTCTGAATTCCTCCCTCTCTGTGTCTGTGCAGGACACAATGCCAAAACGAAACAAACGGCTAGACGGTCTAGGAGCCAGCGCACTATGGAAGTGCCAGCCGATGAGGTTGTTCCCGACAAGAGGGATTTGGAAGAGAGTGGTTTCGATGAAGAGGCTCCCTCTACTTCCGGGAGCTCGGGAGTTCGCGAGGTAGACTGCGTGGGAGCCGTCTCCTCTAATGAAGCCGGCGATGCTGAGGCCGGCCAAGGGTCAAGGGCCAAATCTTCCGGCTCTGACTAAGATAATTTTGCGGCTGACTATCAGTAGCCGCCTAAGGTCGCTGACATTCCCAACCCTAAACGAACCCGGATGCTGCCGGGTAACATCGCCCTTCTCAAAAGCGGCTTTAGGGCCTTCAAAGAAAAGCACCCCTTTGGAAGGGGCTGGGACATCATCGTTCCTCCGGCTGACGGTGTAATGGCCTGGAACGATGATATTGACAATGCAGACCATTACTTTGTCTGCTACGAGGCGATCATCGAAGCCGGCCTCCGGTTCCCCCTCCACCCCGGGATTAGGAAAATCCTAAAGGGGTACGATGTAGGGGTTTGGCAGCTCACCCCCAATTCGTGGGTGAACATTCTTAGTTACATCGCCGCCTACGAGTTCCAAGATATAAACCCCAGCTTTTCCGCCTCCACTCACATGCACTACTTGGAGCAAGGCCCTAGGCGGCCATGGGGCATGGTATACTCTGACTACCTTGCCCGAATATTTGATGACTTTGGACAAAGTGTCCAAATGGTCCGGGTGGAAGGACAAGTTTTACTTGATTTCTTCCTCAACTTTAAGACATAACCGGACACTACGCCGGTACAACATTGAGCCGGCTCTTCTTCGCCGGAAATGCCCTCTTCCGGTGCTATCTACTAAGGCACGGGAGCAAATAATAGAGCCGGGATTTTTTGAAACAACAATTAAGCCCATGGGGGATGGGACTCACATCATAGTTCCCAAGAACTGGATCCCCCATTCAGATTTCTTCAAGGACGAGTGCTTCTTGTCTGCCTGCGGGCTGAGTACCATGTTCCCCAAGGGTAGAACACTTTACATCCGGAATGCTTGTTATTTTTATTTATATTGCGAACTTGCCATAATTTCTTCTAACCATGAATTCTGTTCATGCAGTCGACGCCTTGAGAATGGTCGACCCGGCGAAGACTCCGGCTAAGTCGGCGGCGCTGCTGCGCAAAGAGGCTACACTTGCCAAGAAAGCAGTCGTCGAAGCCAAGGACTCCAAGAAAGGCGGGGTAAGACCGCCTGACTTTATTTTCAACTTGCCGGTTGGGTATACTTACCCTTATTTGTTTCTCAAGACTCCGCAATGAAAATTCCACGATCCTTCTCCAAGCTTCTCAAAAGGCAAGGGAACGATCTGGAGAAAACTCCGGCTGCGAAGGCCGCCAGGAAGGACCCCCCTCCCCATAAACAATCTTTTTCCCAATCTGGTCGTCCAACGACCGGAGGAAAATCGCCTGCTGCGATGAAGATTTTGAGCGAAAGCTCAAAACGCTCTCGGCAGAAAGCGCCAGATGCCTCTACGGCATCGAAGGGTGGCGAGCCACCTAATGTTGCAGCCGGTGCGGCAACACCTGGGGAGGAGCAGAAGCCTGAGCCCCATCCAGATACCCTAGGTAAGGGACGGATTGAAATACCTTGGCCACTTTATTTCAAGAGAATCAAGACTAAGGTTGATCCCTCTGGGGGGTCGGTCAGCAGCCGGCAACGGATGAATGCCAACTACGCTGCCTCTTTCTCACAGAGTTCTACATTTGATGCAGATTTGACTTCTGACGAGCCGGATCTTGTGGGATTTGCAAAACGGATGGTGAGGACCCTCACCCGGTCAGAGAAGAACTCCATACCTGATCTGCAGGTAGTGGACTTCGACCAAATAATGGGCCAACTGGCTGAGGTAATGAATCCGACAACCTTGATATCTTTTACCTTTAATTCTACTAAGTAACTCATAATCCAGCTGCTCTTTTTTCAGGTGATGCTGAGAGTGGATGGCCTCCGGGGCCCCTTCAGGCGGAAATAGGAAGAGGTAAATGACGCCAAACGGAGGGCCCTTGAAAACCTCAACTCTGCTGAATATGCTAATTATATGTGTGATTTAAAGATTAAAGCAGTAGAGTTGAAACAGGAGGAGCTGATCTGGAGTTTGACAGCTGCGAACGACGAAGCTAACAGCCAGGCTGATGATCTTGATAAGCAATTGAAGGATGCCAAGTCAGACCTTAAGGCATTAGAAGGGGCTGATCAAGAAAACACTCAACTTCAAGCAGACGTTTCCCGCCCGGGGGTTGAGCTTGTCAATCTGCGAAACAAGCAGTCGGACGAGCTAGCCCAAGAGCAAAAACGGATAACGGAGGAGAATGAGCGCGATAACCTGGCCTAGCTGAAGATCACTTGGAGCCTCCTCTACCCAGACATAGACTTTGAGGTCTATAAGCTAAGGTATGATTACGCCACTGAGGTGTATGATGCCCAGCTACTGGGTCATGCTCCACCGCCTCGCTTCAAAGATTGGGCTACCGATCAGGGATACAAAGTCTCTGATATCGAGGAGCCGGCGGCGGATGAGCATAATGAAAGCCAGACCAGCCAGATTCAGCCGGAGCAGTAGCAGCCACCTCAGCCTTAGGCAGGCCTCCCCAACTTCTGCGGCAGTATACCAACTATTTTCTCTACCGGCTTGTATACCGTGTAATCTTGTATCTTTACCAACCATGGGGTTGGGTTAACAATTTATTTTTGTTTTCTTCACCGGATGTAATTCCGGCTAACACTTATTCTAGCCTTTGTGCCATTTTTAATATTAATGAAGTATTCCGACTCAGTCGGTGTTTATATATGTTTGTGTTTGAATTTTTCAATTTGAATTTTGCGTATGTTTGCAATTTTAATATTTTGCCTAACTTAAAAAAGCATGCGGCAATTTGCAATCCGGGTGCTCTTGCCCCTGGGCGGTTGTGTGGTTGGTTTTATTTCAAATTGATTGATTGGCTTGAAAACACTTGATACTAAGAGAAGTATGGAGTGTTTTTAGGCCAATCAATCACAATGGTGATTGCCCTAAACCAAGTGCACAGCCGGCCATTAGAGCGGGTGCTTTGAGCTTCTTACCCAGGCGGTTATTTTCCGTCTGGGGTTAACACATAGCCATTACACAAAATCTTTTGCCCCAATAGGGAGAGTGAGTGCAACTTTGGAATAAATAACCTAAGTGAGAACTTCAGCCGATGACCGACTGATGCCTCAGGGCATCCGGTATTCGGTAACTTAGTCGTTTTTCACAGATTATTCTGGTCAGACGGCTATGAGTTGACCAATTCGGTCGTTCAATTTTCACCATCTGCATAGGTACGTAGAACCGACGAATAGTCCGCTCTCTACGGCGATTGCACCCGAAGGGGTGTCGCCGGACGCCTTTGTCCATGTTGGGACAGGCGGTTTTATAAAATAGGCAACCATCCGGCCATTTTGGCCTTTGGTCTTGTTTGAGACCGGTTGTATAGCCACTAAGCGTTTTTGTGCTTAGTTTTTAATTGGACCATTGGCCGAGTGTTTTTACAATGTTGAATTTACACTAAATGTCGAACTTAGTTGGTTAAACGAATAGTCCGTCTGAGTATTACCCAGGCGGTCAAACAATTATTAAATTACACTAAGTATCAAACTTGGTTGTTTAAACAAAGAGTCCGTCTGAAGTTTACCCAGGCGGACTAGGGCAAGCAATTATAACATTAAATTATACTAAGTATCAAACTTAGTTAGTTAACAAAGAGTCCGGCTGGGTATTACCCAGGCGGACAAAAAATGACAAACTAATTCTGCAAATAATGTCCGAATTCTCATTAATTAACTCACTGTTTACAAAAAAATTACATTCTCAGAAGTAGTACTTCTTTAGGTTATCTACATTCCAAGTTCTAGGCAGACGGCGGCCGTATGGGGTTTCCAGTCAATAGGTGCCATCCCTGACCTCTTCATAGATCCGGTAGGGGCCCTCCCAATTAGGGGTTAGCTTCCCAGCCTCATTGGCCCTACCGGTTGCCTCCATTTTTCGTAACACATAGTCATCCACTTTCAAAGGGCGCTTGTGCACTTTCTTGTTGTAGGCTCTGGTCATTCTCAGACGGTATATCTCATGGCGCAGGGCAGCGTTGCCCCTGCGTTCCGGGAGGGAGTCTAATGCCACCCGCATGGCCTCCCAATTTGCCTCTTAATCATAGAGCATGACTCTGTGAGTTGGCTCGTAGTGCTCAATGGGCAAGACGGCTTCAGCGCCGTATACCATAAGAAATGGGGTTTCTCCGGTTTCCCCTTTAGCAGTACTCCAGATGGCCCATAGGACATGAATTAATTCTTCTGCCCATAAACCACCGGCTCTTTCAATTTTCTTTTTTATGCCGTCTGAGATGAGTTTGTTGAAGGCTTCAACCTGGCCGTTTGCTTGGGGTCGGCCGACTAATGCAAAACAATGTGAGATACCCTGATCTCCTAACCAAGTCTTGAGCTGGGGGGTCTCAAACTGAGGGCCATTATCAAACAACATAGACATAGGTACCCCAAACCGGGTGATGATGTTCTTCTAGATGAAAGAGATGACATCCTTTGTCTTGATGTTCTTAACCGGCTCAGCTTCTACCCACTTGGTAAAATAATCCACAGCCACCAAAATGTAGAGCTTTGCGCCTGGAGCAGGCGTATAAGGACCCAAGATGTCCATGCCCCATTTAGCGGATGGGACTGGGCTGTGGATTGCCGTCAGATAAGTAGCCGGGCGGTGAATAAGTTGACCAAACCTCTGGCATTTGTCACATCTCTTCACCAACTCTTTAGCGTATGCTTCGAGATTAGGCCAAAAGTAATGCCGCCTGGCTTTGACGGCTAGGGATCTGCTGCCTATATGAGAGGCACAGTACCCAGCATGCAATTCTTCGAGAACTTCTTTCCCCTTTTCTAGGGTAACACACTTCAATAGAGGTTTAAGGAAACCCGCCTTGAAGAGCTCTCCGTTTCTTAACTCGAAATTTGCTGCTCGTTTTTTCATGACGGCTGCCTCTTGTGGTGAATCAGGAAGTTTGTTGTCTGCTAAGTATGCCCGGATGCCATCCATCCAGGTAGAGCTTCGGTCTAAGATTCCAATGGGCACTTCATGTATGCTTCTCTTTTCAAGAACTTCCCGAAAGACCGACCGAGGCGTATCACAACAGGCGAAGCCAATTTGGACAACGCATCCGCCTGATTGGTATCCGACCTAGGCACTTAATTCAGACGGAATTCCTCAAGTGCCCCAGCCTCTTCTTTGACTGCCTGAAGGTATTTGATCATAGCCGGATGAGTTGCCTCATATTTTCCATCATACTGGCTAACGACCAACTGTGAATCATAATAGGCGTCAATTTTAGTTGCCCCTGCTACCTTACACATGCGGATTCCGGCTAGCAGGGCTTCAAACTCCGCCTCGTTATTTGAGGCCTGAAACTTAAACCGCAGTGCATATTCAAATCTGTCCCCCTCAGGGGATTCATATATAATTCCTGCACCGCAGCCGTTCTTTGTTGAGCTTCCGTCTACATACACTTTCCAAACCTGGTCAATGTTTTCCTGTTGCACCGGTCGTGTTATTTCAACAATGAAGTCGACAAACGCCTGACCTTTCACTGCCTTTCTAGGTTCGAAAGTGATTTCAAGACTTTGCATTTCAATAGCCCATTTCAACATTCTGCCGGATGATTCCAAAGTAGACATTGGCCGCTTTAGGGGCTAGTCAGTGTAAATTACCACCGGGTGAGCCAGAAATTGCGGTTTCAATTTCTTGAAAGCCATATACAGAGCAAGGCCAAATTTTTCTACCATGGGGTACCGGAGCTTAGCATTTTTTAGAACATGGCTAATGAAATAGACCGGGAGCTGAACGTCGTCTCTCTCAGCAAGGAGAACAGCACTGAGGGCATGATCTGAAACGGCTAGGTACATGTATAACACCTCTTTAGGCAGTGGACTAACAAGCCTTGGCAAAGAGTGCAAGTGTTCTTTCAGCCGTTGAAAGGTCGCCTCAACGTCATCCCCCCATTCAAATCTGGTCTTCTTCCTGATTGCTTGGAAGAAGTAAAGGCATTTGTCACCTGACCAACAGACGAATCTTCTCAGGGTTAGCCTCTATCCCCCTTTGATCAATCAGGAACCCGAGAAACTTCCCAGACTCAACACCAAAGACGCATTTCTTAGTATTTAACATAATCTTATGCCACTTGAGTGTGGTGAAGGTTTCTCGGAGATCAGCAAGGTGATCCGCCTATTGCTTGGATTTTACTATCATGTCATCAATGTACGCTTCTACATTCCTCCCAATTTGATTAATAAAGACTGTATTAATCATCCGTTGGAATGTAGCCAGCGCATTTTTCAAGCCAAACGACATCACAGTGTAACAGAATAACCCCTGATCAGTGACGAAGACCGTCTTTTCTTGATCTTTCTTCCATAGGGGTATCTGATGGAAGCCGGATTAGGCATCCATAAAACACATCAAGGCATGCCCGGCTGTCGAATCGACCAGATTGCCGATCTTAGGAAGCGGATAACTGTCCTTGGGACATGCCTTGTTGAGATTTGTGTAATCAACACACATACGCCAGGTACCATTCAGCTTCTTTACAAGCACAACATTCGCCACCCAGTCGGGGAAATTACATGGCCGAATAAACCCAGCATCCAACAGCTTTTTAACTTCGGCAGCTGCCTCCTGACTTCTTTCCTCGCCGTGATTTCTTTTCTTTTGCCGGATGGGCTTCTTTTTAGGGTCGACGGCGATTTTGTGGACAACAAGATCCGGGCTGACGCCTGGCATCTCTTCCACTTCAAAGGCAAAAATGTTTTTGAATTCTTTCAGCAGAAGGTGCAAGTCTGCACCCAACTTAGCTAAAGCAACCGTCCCAACCTTCACAGTACGCTCCGGACGGCTGTTCACCAGTCGGTATATGAATATGTTCACCAGTCGGTTGGGGACGGAGCTCATCTGACCGTTCAACGGTCAGTGATTGCTATTTTTTCTCTTTCTTCACCTCCACCAGCATAGGTGCCTTTCTTTTCTTCCCGGCTGCTGGTGGGGCTGGTACTGGGTCGGCATCCTTGACATCGTCAAGGTCTATTGGTTACTGGCCGTCTGGGGCGACATTATCTTTGACGGTTGAGAGATAGCACTCCCAGTCCATCTTCTGATCCCCATTCAAGGAACCAATAGAGCTGTCATCCCTCTCATACTTGATGAGCATGAGGGACGGGATGATTACAGCCTTGGCTTTGTTGAGGGTTGGCCGGCCAAAAATAATGTTGTAGGCGGTCAGCTCCTCAACGACCAAGAACTTGACGACCAGGTGTAGCCCTTTTCCTTTCTCACCCAGCCGGATTGGTAGATCAACCCTACCGACTGGGTAAACCATTCCACCCCCAGAACCAACCAAGGGGTGGGTAACCGGATGCATGCTGTTGTCATTGTATTTCAACTTTTGCAGGCACCGGAGGCTGATGATGTCTGATGAGCTGCCGGTGTCAATAAGGATCCGTCCAACCAGCTGGTTGGCAACCATACATTCAATGACGACCAGGTCATCATGCGGACGGCGGACGCTGCCCCTGTCCTTCTCAGTGATCAGGACGTCTGGGAAGGAAGAGCTTGTAGATGCCTGCTCATCATCATCTTTGTCCATCTTTCGGAGATGGCTCTTGGTGCCCCAGATGGTAGGGCCACCACATGAGAACCCGCCTGCTATTGTGTAGACCGACCGGCTCCTTGTCGATATCCGAGCTACTAGCAGGCTGGGGGGTAGTCTTGGAGGACTGACCCTTGTTCTTCTTCTTTGCCCTGGCTGGGGACTTAGAAATGTAGGACTTTAACATCCCCTTCTCAGCCAGACGGTCCAACGCCCGTTGAAGGCTGAAGCAGTCGTTGGTGTCATGGCCAACTTCCTCATGGTATTGGCAGAATTTGCTTTTGTTCCTTGATTGAATGGAACTTTTCATTAGATTCGGCTTCTCTAGGGACAGCCGATCCTTAATTTCCATGAGGATGGAGTTGCAATCCTTGTTAAACTCGTACTTAGGGACGTACGGTTTAAATTCTTTCTTCTTCTTCTGGCACGGCTGGTCAGAATCATTAACCGCCCAGACTTCTTTTCTCTTCTTGCTCTCTTCTTTCTTTTTGGCCGGCTGAGCAAACCGGCCGTCTTTCTGTTTGTCAGACTTTTTGGAGTCCGACTGATTACCAGGCGTGCAGAGGTTGGTTGCTTGAATATAGCTTTTCACCTCCCTCAGGGCCGCCTGTAAAGTGAAAGCCCCTTTTCTGACTAGGTCGAACTTAAAAGTCGACCCGTCTCTCAAATCTTTGAAAAAGTCTGTAAAAGCTACCTCATCAGACAGTCCTTAAATCTGAATTCTAATCAGATTGAACCGCCTGACATAGGATCGCAACCCTTCTCTCTCCCCCCGCTTAATGGTGCTCAAGTCCAAGCTTGTCTTCTTAGCAGGGATGTTCATTGAAAAGTTGGAAGCAAACAGGAAGGCAAGCTTCCTGAAACTATCAACAGACCCGGCTGGCAAATTGCCAAACCATTGTTGGGCAATGCCCTTCAATGTAGCCGGGAAGCATCGACACCAAGTGACATCATCCAACCCTTGTAAGTACATGAGGTTGGTGTAAGCCATGAGGTGATCTTTCGGGTTGGTGGTACCATCATAGGTACCAACCAATACATTCTTAACCTTGGCCAGCTATGCCGCCTCAGTTATCTCCCAGGCGAAGCAGACGGAGCTGCCAGTCCATGATGTGAATTATTGATCCGAAAATCAACAAAACACAAGGGATATGTTTAAGTCTAATTCTATACAGGAAATCCACCAAGAATTAAACAAAAACTAAGATTAATCAATTAAGAATCCACCTAATTAATCAATCCAAACGAATGTTTTAACTAAAACAAGCAAAACAGCAATTGATCGCAATCAACCAAAACTCAAGTATGCAACTTAAGAAATAAATCTGAATATTAATCTATGTATATTTATTTGTGTGTTTACAGCCCTATTTATAAGACTTAGTTTACCTAGGAAGATTAGGACAAGTCCCTAATTCAATCCTAATTAAACTAGAATTCTAACTTGCTTGAAGAGCAAGCACCTTGGAGCACAAGCATACACCAAACTGATTTATTTTGCTAACTAACTGATTTTTAAAGCAACTAAATAAATAAATAAAAATTAAAGAATTAAATAAAGATTAAAGATCCTAATGCTTGAACCAAGAAAAACCCTTTCAAGCGAAAGGTAAAAACTTGTAAGCAAAATCTAAGTAAAGAAAATTCAAGAAAGTTCAAGAAAGTGAACTAGACTCCAAGAAAAGCCACTAAGCAAACCGTGGCTTTGCTTTGATATCCAAGAAAGTGTCCATGCAATGCTTGGCTTGAATCAATGTTTAGGGACAAGTTATCTTGATGCATGATAAGCAAATCTTCGAAGTTCTCCATGCTTAGACTTGCATCATCCTCCTCTTCTTCGAAAGAATTTGTCCTCAAATCTCGAAGTTCTTCATCAGGAATATACTTAGCCAAATCGCCAACATTGAATGTAGCACTAACTCCATATTCTCCCGGAAGTTCTAACTTATAAGCATTGTCATTGATCTTCTCAATAATCTTGAAAGGACCTTCACTTCTAGGCATCAACTTATTCTTGCGTTTTCCTGGAAATCTTTCCTTTCTCAAATGTAACCATACCAAGTCTCCAACATTGTAACCTTGTTGCTTTCTATGCTTGTTTGCTCTAGCTTTGTACATGTCATTTACTTTCTCTATTCTTGTTCGAACTTGAGCATGTAATTTCAGCATACTCTTCAACTTAGACTCGGCATCTTTGTGAATTAACTCACCCTTAGGCAATGGAACAAGATCAATTGGAAGTTTCGGATTGACTCCATAAACTACCTCAAAGGGACTATGTTTGGTAGCATATGTAGGTGATCTATTATAAGCAAACTCCGCATGAGCTAACTTGATGTCCCAATCCTTTTGTGTCTTACTCACTAACCCACGCAAAAGCGCACCAAGAGTACGATTAGTAACCTCGGTTTGTCCATCAGTTTGTGGATGGTAAGATGTACTAAAGAGCAATTTAGTTCCCACAAGCTTCCATAGAGACTTCCAAAAGAAACTCATGAACTTTGTATCTCGATCACTCACAATAGTTTTTGGAATTCCATGCAATCTAACAATCTCTTTGAAGTATAATTCCGCCACTTTCATAGCATCATCCACTTTGTGACAAGGAACAAAATGAGCCATCTTAGAGAACCTATCCACAACAACCATAATAGAGTCTTTCCCCCGTTGTGTTCTCGGCAATCCCACAATAAAATCCATAGAAATATCTTCCCAAGGTGAATCTGGAACAGGTAAAGGAGTATACAAGCCTTGATGAAAAGTAGCCTTCGCTTTTTGACAAGTTGCACACCTATAAATAACTAGTTGCACATCCGTGAGCATCTTAGGCCAATAGAAGTGTTCTTGTAACATACTCAAGGTCTTTGTAATGCCAAAGTGACCAGCAATTCCTCCCCCATGAGCTTCTCTAACAACTAGCTCTCTAATAGAACACTTAGGAAGACAAAGTCGATTTCCTTTGAAAAGAAAACCATCTTGCAGCAAATAAGAACCCACGGCTCCTTTAGAACACTCTTCAATCAATGTAGCAAAATCATCATCACCTTTGTAGTATTCTTTGATCAATTCAAAACCAAGTAGCTTGCTATTTAGAATTCCAATCAAAGTGTATCTTCTAGATAATGCATCAGCCACAACATTCGATTTCCCTTCTTTGTACCTTGAAGAAAAATTAAATGATTGTAAAAATTCAACCCATGTAGCATGTCTAGGATTGAGCTTTTGTTGTCCATGTATGTACTTCAATGCTTCATGATCAGAATGCAACACAAAGTGATTAGGTCGGAGATAATGACTCCAATGATCTAAAGCTCTAACAATGGCATAGAACTCTTTATCATAAGTAGAATAGTTCAATCGAGCTCCTCCCAATTTCTCACTGAAATATGCAATAGGCCTCTTCTTTTGGAGTAAAACTGCTCCAATTCCAACTCCACTAGCATCGGTTTCAACTTCAAAAGGACTTGAGAAATCTGGTAACGCAAGTATAGGTGCTTCACATAGCTTCTTTTTTACCAACTCAAACGCACTTTGAGCTTCTTTAGTCCATTCGAATTTACCCTTGTCCTTCTTCAAACATTCGGTCATAGGCGCCACAATACTTGAGAAATTCTTGACAAATCTTCTATAGAACGAAGCTAGACCATGAAAAGACCTTACTTCACTCATATTAGTAGGAATAGGCCAAGTTTTAATAGCCTCTACTTTTGAATGATCAACTGAAACTCCATCCTTTGATACAACATAACCAAGAAAAGTAACACTAGGCACTAAGAAGTAGCATTTTTCAAGCTTAGCATAGAGTTTCTTCTCTCTTAACACTTTAAACACACTTGTTAGATGATTTAGATGATCATGCAAATTTTTAGAGTATATCAGAATATCATCTAAATAAACAACAACAAACTTGCCAAGGAAAGGTTTAAGTACCTCATGCATCAACCTCATGAAAGTGCTAGGTGCATTAGTGAGTCCAAACGGCATCACCAACCATTCATACAACCCTAACTTAGTCTTGAATGCTGTTTTCCACTCATCTCCTTCTCTCATTCGAATTTGATGATAACCACTCATAAGATCAATCTTAGAAAACAACTTTGAACCATGTAGTTCATCAAGTAGATCATCTAATCTTGGAATAGGAAATCGGTATTTGATAGTGATGTTATTCACACTCCTACTATCAATACACATGCGCCAACTCCCATCTTTCTTTGGGACAAGTAAAGTAGGCACGGCACAAGGGATATGAATTATTGATCCGAAAATCAACAAAACACAAGGGATATGTTTAAGTCTAATTCTATACAGGAAATCCACCAAGAATTAAACAAAAACTAAGATTAATCAATTAAGAATCCACCTAATTAATCAATCCAAACGAATGTTTTAACTAAAACAAGCAAAACAGCAATTGATCGCAATCAACCAAAACTCAAGTATGCAACTTAAGAAATAAATCTGAATATTAATCTATGTATATTTATTTGTGTGTTTACAGCCCTATATATAAGACTTAGTTTACCTAGGAAGATTAGGACAAGTCCCCAATTCAATCCTAATTAAACTAGAATTCTAACTTGCTTGAAGAGCAAGCACCTTGGAGCACAAGCATACACCAAACTGATTTATTTTGCTAACTAACTGATTTTTAAAGCAACTAAATAAATAAATAAAAATTAAAGAATTAAATAAAGATTAAAGATCCTAATGCTTGAACCAAGAAAAACCCTTTCAAGTGAAAGGTAAAAACTTGTAAGCAAAATCTAAGTAAAGAAAATTCAAGAAAGTTCAAGAAAGTGAACTAGACTCCAAGAAAAGCCACTAAGCAAACCGTGGCTTTGCTTTGATATCCAAGAAAGTGTCCATGCAATGCTTGGCTTGAATCAATGTTTAGGGACAAGTTATCTTGATGCATGATAAGCAAATCTTCGAAGTTCTCCATGCTTAGACTTGCATCAGTCCAGTGTCTAGACATTGTGATATGCCGCCTGACCTCCGAAGAGAGCCGGCTGCATATAGTAAGGTGGGTACTGACCGTAGACTTGATAAGGTACATATGGTGCAGTCCCGATCATCTGAGGGCTAGAGTGGACGGCATTACCGCCTGTCTGACTCTCATGCAAGGAAAGTGCATTCCCTGCAGAAGTATTGTTGAAGCTGTCTGCAAAATTCGACGTAGAAGCCGACTCAGACAACTGTTGATTTCTCTTTCGGTTGATGATCTCCCGGGCATCAAGTGTGGATTTTTTACTTCCCATCGGCTGCCGGGTCCGGCGGGTATTGTTGGTATTCTTCTTAAGAAGAAGAATTTTGGACCAATCAATGGTCCTGTCTGCCTTCTCCTTTGGATGAGGAGTGGGCTGCCGATCTCTGACTGACTTCCCCTTTTCTAGAGGAGTCTTCTTGGCCGACTGACCCTTACTTGGGTCAGCCCGGCTCTTAGTGATCAGCTCTTTAATTTGACCCTTGAAACTTGTCATGAATCTCATGAGTTCGTCTCGAGTGACGGATGCTGATCCAGCTGTCGTACGGGTTTCCCCTTCCGGCTGTCCAAGAAGTCGATTTGTACCCGCCTGGGAGGCACCCCGCTCCAGAGTGTCTCTGAGCCAGATGCGCTTGGTTATGAGAGAGCCATCGTCGGCTGTATAGGTTTGACATGAGGATCTTCATCCTCTTGGTCTGTAAAGACTTCTGGGTCATCGCCCAGACGATTAGGGGGTGGTACAGACTCTTGAACCATCTTTGAGGTAATCTCCCCACAAACGACGCCAAATGTTTTGGGTGTTTTTGTCCCTCGAAAGAGTTACGTCACGAAGTCTGATCCGGCTGAGTTGTACCTGCAAAACAACGGAGACTCCGGGTGGTAGGAGCTCCACCTCCGACGATCAAGTTAGTAACTTGAAAGGGAATAAAGAGTACGGAAATTTAGGTGGGGATCTGCTTGGATTCCAAGCTCAGGTGTTTCTCTGATGTGAGAGAATGTAGGTGTAATAAATGATTGAATGTGTCCCCAAAATGGGGAAATATCTCCCTGTTTATAGGGTCATTGGAGAACGTGCCCCTATTTTGGTCACTTGACCTAAATTTCAGTGGCCTGCGCCGTAAAATGGCGCCTCTTGGGATTTGGGCCTTGAAGGCCGCCATTTCAGAGATGTATCTAAGGGCGCCACGTGTCAAGAGGATAATAAGCCACTTGGGCCATCCTGAACTCGACACGTGGCCTCCTCTCATTGGTCCACGTGTCTGGGGTATTTTTACCCCAAACAAAACGGAGAACTTTTCAAGGCGGGGTTTCTGAAGCCTCATCTGAAGTGTGTTACCCTAGAAAAGGGGAAGGAAGTTCTCGAAAAATTGCATGCGGGGTACTACACTTCCTACATATACGGCAGATCCCTAGCCGTCAGAGCCAGGCAGCACTACTTCTGGCCTACTCTTGAGGCAGACGCCAAAGTGCTGGTGAAGAAATGTGACAAGTGTCAGAAATTTGGCAAACTTATTCACCGCACGGCTACTAATCTGACGGCCATCCACAGCCCAGTCCCATTTACAAATTGGGGCATGGACATTTTAGGTCCTTACTGCGCCAGGCGAAAAACGCTACATTCTAGTGGCTGTGGATTACTTCACCAAATGGGTGGAGGCGGAGGCGGTCAAGAACATCAAGACAAAGGATGTCATTTCGTTCGTCTGGAAGAACATCATCACCCGGTTTGGGGTTCCTATGTCTATGGTGTTTGATAATGGCCCTCAGTTTGAAACGCCTCAGCTCAAGACATGGTTGGGGGATCAAGGGATCTAAAACTGTTTTGCATCAGTCGGCCGACCCCAAGCAAACGGCCAGGTTGAAGCCTTCAACAAACTAATCTCAGACGGCATAAAAAAGAAAATTGAAAGGGCCGGTGGCTTATGGGCAAAAGAGCTTATTAATGTCCTATGGCCATCCGGACTACAACGAAAGGGACAACCGGTGAAACCCCATTTCTCATGGTTTACGGTGATGAAGTCGTCTTGCCCATCGAACATTACGAGCCTACTCTCAGAGTCATGCTTTATGATGAAGAGGAAAATTGGGAGGCCATGCGTCTGGCATTGGACTCTCTTCCAGAGCGCAGGGGCAATGCCGCCTTGCGTCATGAGTTATACTGTCTGAGAATGACAAGAGCCTACAACAAGAAAGTGCACAAGAGCCCTTTGAAAGTTGGCGACTTCGTGTTACGAAAAATGGAGGCAACCGGTAGGGCCAATGAGTTTGGAAAGCTGACTCCAAATTGGGAAACCCCCTACCGGATTTATGAGGAAATTAGAGACGGCACCTACCGCCTGGAAACCCCAGACGGCAGGCGCCTGCCTAGGACTTGGAATGTAGACAATTTGAAAAATTACTACTTTTGAGTTGTAAAATTTTGTAAGCAAAAAGTCTATTAATGAGAAATCGCTTTTTGTTTTCAGCTATATTTTTTCCTTTTTCAAGCTTTAAGGTCGCCTGGGAAATACACAGACGGCCCAATTGTTGAACTCTCTAAGTTTGAAACTTAGTAGACAATTCAATGTTCGTTTTACATGAGGCCACTGGCCTGATAACTAAACTAGGCACAAAACCGCTTAGTGGCTATACAGCTGGTCTCCACCTAGACTAGAAGCCAATGGCCGGATGGTTATTTGTTTTATTAAATTGCCTATCCCAACATGGACAAAGGCGTCCGGCGACACCCTTCCGGGTGCGATCGTCGCAGAGAGCAGCCTACCTATTTGCTCTACGTACCTATGTAGACGACAAAGATTAAACGACCAAATTGGTCAACTCATAGCCGCAAGAACGATTAAGTTTTTGAAATACCGGATGTCCCAAGACATCAGTTGGTGACCGATCGATGTTCTTAGGCTTTTCATTATAAAGTTGCACAGACTCTCCCATTGGGGAAAAAAAGGGTTGTGCATCGGCTACGCAACCGTCTTTAAAGAACAAGAGGTCGATGGCCGAATGGTTATTTGAAGTTTGCCTGCTCTAATGAGTAATAAGGCGACCGGTAACACCCCTCCGGGTGCAATCATAATAAGCACTACCAAAAAGTGCATCTACACATACAGGCGACATGGTTCAACTCAGTGCCGCCTGACCTTGGTAATCTGGATTACCCTCTGAAATTATACGTCTTCCCAACAAGGTGCAGAACTGGAATGTATAATTGGATTGCAAACCCCCCATGCGGCCATCTTCCTTCAATCTTATGATAGGTCAGGCGGCTCTTCGCCTTATGTTAAGTTTCTCAGACGGCCTTTTTTGCGTCTGATAGAAAATTCGGAACACCTGTTATGTACGGCTGTGTGCTTGGTTTGGGGCAATCATTGTTGTGATTGATTGACTTGCAAACATATCATGCTCTCTAAAGCATCAGATGTTTCCAAGCCAATCAATCGATTTTAAGGTGAAACCAACTACACAGCCGCCCAGGAGCAAGAGCAGTCGGATTATCAATTGTCGCATGCTTTTCATAAGTTAGGCGAAAGAAAAAATATCAAGTATACTTGCAAAATTAAAAATGCAAAATTCAAGCACAAAATGATCAAAATCGACTCAGTCGGCACATTCATTAAAGAACTACCCAACCAAACGGTTGTGGTAGAACATTGTTAACCAGACCCCGTCCAGGAAGTGAAACAAATATTCAAATTAACCCGGCTCCTCAGCCTGTAAAGACAACTAATACTTGGCATGCAGGCCGGAAATAAAGTGTTTTGGCATACAGCCGCTGAATAAGAAAATAGAAAAAAAATGGCATACTGCCGCAGAAAATCACTGCTAAGCTGCAGACGGGTTCACCTGATCATTATCCCCTTCATCTTCTTTATCAGAAGGAATCTCATGCGCTTGACTTTGGACGGGGTGCCCAGGTTCCGACAGCTCAGTGTTTGCCCAGGCGTCAAATGACTCCAGCTCTAGCTCGCCCTTCTCCCTCAAGAAAATAACCTCTTCAGCATATTTGTGAGCCAGTGCTCAGACGCCGTACTCCTTGTTTGGATAGAAGGCGTTCTAGGAAATCTTCATCCGGGCATTGTTGTCAACCTCACTCTCGGCTACCAAGCGCTCTTGTTCCGGCTCCAGGGTTGCCGCAAAGTTCAGCTGCGCTTGGGCAGTCGCCTCCTCCAGCTCTTTGACCTTAGCCTTGAGGTCGGTGTTCTCTTGGGAGACCCCCTTGAGATAGTCCAGTTCCGTCTTAGCCTTGCTAAGCTCCTCTTGAGCTTTTTTGAGCGCCATCTCAGCATCGCCGGCTTTCTGCTTGAACGCCTCTAGGTCCTTCTCGAGCTGCTCAATCTTTGACGCCTGCGTCATTATTGTGGCTTTAGTCACAAGTTCATTTATTGTACAAGAGTATAGAGCAACGTTTTCAGCATTTCTAGCTGATTTGTTGGCTCTCTTTACCTCTTCCCGGTTGCGGGAGTAGGGACGTTTGAGACCGTCTACTCGTAAAAGATCCTGCATAGAACGAATCAGGTTAGATTTTCAAGCGGAGTAAGACTTTACACCTCACCTCAGCCAGAAGGGATAGAATGCGTTCCAGATTGAACGTCTCTATCCTAGGGATGTTGTCTTTATCCCTCTTCCAGACGGCATCAAGCATGGCCTTGGCATGCTTTTGGACGTCTGGCCAGTGGGGAGAGTGATCTACACCACAACCAATATTTGATGAGTACGAAATACAGGTGGCACCAATCTGTTGCCGACTGTCTGAGGAAGAAGTCTGTTGGGAGTGGGATTTCACTCGCAAAGGCCACCCTAACTCAGGCGGGGACTTAAATGGGTTTGCCTTACCTTCAGAGGCGACGTGACGAGAACCACCCGCAGGCGCTATAAAACCTCCGCCTACGGACAGGAAGTTAGCAAGGTCAAGGCCCAAGTTGCCGGATACCTCCTACATCTCCCCCCTATGCGCACCCGAGTCTTCCCGGCTTTGGCTCCAGGAGTTAAAGAGGAGGCAGACTTCTTAGATTTGGAGGGGGTAGAGACGGAGTCATCTCTTGCCCGTTTGAGAGATTTCTCAAACGTCTTTGGGATTTCGCCTCCCTGCAAAACGGATACAAGTCAGTTATGCATCCAGAAATGAAACTTTAGTTAAAGAAAAGGGGGTCAGGCGTCTTACCTTGGCCCTGATCGCAGCCGCCTGCTTCTCCGCAATATCTCTGCGGATGGCGGCGGAGGACCATCTGGGAGCATGGCTAAAGCTTCTTCTGCAAAAAGAGCAAAAATATCAGTATCTGCACATCTGACATGGAGATAGCCCAGACGGTCAAAACATCAGGCGCATACATTTGGTAAACATTGTGCTGAGCCCGCAGGCGGATAAAAAGGCCTCGTCCCTGAACCAGGCGCTTTTAGGGATCCATTTCTTTGGAGCTTTTATTGTTTCCCCGGTTGACAGGGTATTAGTCTCAAGACCAAAAAGTTGGTCTCAATTATTTTGTCGTAGTCCTCATCCGGAATCCAGGGAAGACAACACTTCCACCGCCCCTGAAGGTCGGGCTTCTTATTATACCGGCGCAGTTCAAAATTCTCTCGCCGGCTAGGTGCAGACAGCAAATAGAAGCGGTGCTTCCTGCCGTCAAATTTGGACACTTTGTCCAAAGTCATCATGTACCGAGGGAGTGTGCTCAACGTATACCACGCCCTCCAGGCGCTTGGGTTGCGACTCAGGTAATGCATATGAGCAAAGGCCTCCCAGCCGGGATGCAGCCCTTGGAACTCCCAGGCGGCAACATACCCTAAGATTTTAGCCCAGGAATTGGGGGTTAGTTTCCAGACTCCAAGGCCATAACCTCTTAAAATTGGTTTCACCGCCTCGTGCAATGGAAATCTCAGCCCGGCTAGGAACGCCGCCTCATAACAGCCAAAGTAGCCATTGGCGTTCCTCTCTTCATCTTTCCAGGAGATGGTGCCTTCTGCAGGAGGCACTCGGATGCTATAATTACCGGCTAGGGGGCGCATAAGTTTGAAATCCTCCAAGTCCTTGTCCATGTTTGCCTATCTTTGGCAGAGACGTGGATTTTGAAGGAGTCGTCCTTCTCACTCCATTTTTTCCTCTCTTCCACCTCACTATCCTCAAGCGGTGACATGGATTCGTCACTACTCTCGGAATTGGAGGCGGAGCTTTCTCCGGATGACTCCTTATCCTGCAAGTCGGGCATAGAGACGGCCTCCTCACCGTCTCCCTGATCGCATTCATCGAGGAAGGAATCTGCAGGGGTTGAAGGGGCACGCGGAGGAGACCTCTCAGCAGTTGTCGGGTTTTCCCTACCTGACGCCTCCCTCTCATGCGGTTGCCCGCCTGAGCCCTCGCTCCTATAATAAGGATCTTTGGCCGTATGCATTGTCCGAGCCATTGTGTCCTGCACAGACACATAGACGGTCGGATTCCAAGCATAAGGGTGGTCCCAACACCGCGAGGCAACACTCCCAATCCTAGACTCAGCCATACTAGGAGACCGGCTAGACTCTAACCTAGGTTGTGCCGTGTGTGTTGGTGATGCATCCATTTATTGCAAGAAATATATACAAGCGGAAAAAAATGAAAAGAGTTGAGAGAGATAGAGGCGATACCTTTAGAATTGATATCTGAAGGTAAGACAGAACCAGCTGTGGCAGACGGGAACGAGCTTGAATGCTTGCGCTTGACACAGACGTAAAAGCAGACTCACTTTCTCTAAGTTTCTCTCTCCTAAATTTTTTTGTAAACGTACAAAATAATGAGGGTAAACGGCTATATATAAAGGATAAATCCAAGGGTACCTCCGTAATTTCCGCAGAAGGTGAACAGTAAAAAACTGGCAGTAAAATCACCCCCCAATGGAAGAGTGACACCTGTTACAGTTGCCATGTAGAATGCCACGTCACATCTGTGAGGGGCAAATGTTTAGGGTAATTTACCCTGCCACGTGGTCCAACCAGAGGGTGACACGTGTCACTTAAGGGTTAGACCAAAATGGACCAACCCCTGTTTGACACGTGTCATTCCAGAGAAAAGGGAGAAAAGGCGGCCTTCACGGCCCAAATCCCGAGAAAGTCGTCATACAGCGCAGCCCACCAATGATTAGGGCTTGATGACCTAATCAGGGGCACAAATCCCAAGGACCCTATAAATAGGGAGAGTTCCTCCATTTGGGGGCACGGTTTATAGCATTTATTACACATCTACTCTTTGAAAGAGACATCTCGAGCTTGGAATCCGAGCAGATACCCACCTAAATTTCCGCACCTTTTTACTCCTATTCAAGTTACTAACTTGATCTTTGGAGGCAGAGCTCCAACCACCCGGAGTCTCCGTTGTTTTGCAGGTACAGCTCACGCTGGACCAGACTTTGTGACGTAACTCTCCCAAGGGACAAAAACACCCAAAACATCTACCACTTCAAAGGCAAAGATGTCTTTAAATTCTTTCAGCAGGTTGTGCAAGTCTGCACTAAGCCTATCAAAGGCAGCCGTCCCCACCTTAACCGTCCGCTCTGGACGGCTATCGTCCAGAGGGATATCAATGTGCTTACCAGCCGGCTGGGGACGGAGATCATCTGACCGTTCCCCAATCAGTGATTGCTATTTCTTCACCTCCTTCACCTCCACAAACTTTTCAGTTTTTCTTTTCTTTGCGGATGCTGGAGGGGGTGAATTAGGGTCCTTGACATCGTCAAGGTCTTTTGTCTCCTTCAGCTGACGTTTAAGAGATTACACTCTCTTGCCGTCTTTTGATCCCCGTTGAGAAAGCCAACAGTGCCATCATCCCTTTCATACTTGAGAAGCATGAGAGCTGGAATGATTATGGCCTTGCACTAATTCAGAGTGGGGTCGGCCAGAAATGATGTTGTAGGCGGTCAACTCCTTAACCACCGGGAATCGGACGACCATTAGTTGCCCTTCTCCCTTCTCCCCCAGTCAGATGGGAATGTCAATTTGTCCGACTGGGTGCACGACTCCACCACCAAAACAAACTACTGGGTGTGAGACATCGCGCAGACCATCCCGCTTGTAATTAAGCCGGGACAAACACTTGTAGCTGATGAGATCAGAAGAGCTACCCGTGTATATTAGGATCCGGCCAACCAACTGGTTGGCGACCTTACATTCAATGAAAAATGGGTCGTCATGCGGTCGGGGAACTTTGCCCCGATCCTTCTCAGTGATGAGGAAGTCTGGGAATGTTTCGCTTGAGGACGCCTGTCCATCATCAACTGAATGGATCATCCTCTTCAGATGATTCTTAGTGCCCCGGATGGTCGGGCCATCGCTTGCGAATTCGCCTCCTATGGTGTACACTAGATCCTTATCAGTATCTAAACTGCTAGTAGGCTGAACAGTTTTTGACGACTGCCCCGGATTCGTCTTAGAAGCCGCTCTGGACTTCAAGACATAGGACTTCAGCAAGCCATGTCATCCAGTAGGTCCAACGTCCGCTTGAGAATATAGCAGTTGTTGGTGTCATGGCCCACCTCTTGATGGAAGTGGCAGAATTATCCTTGTTCCGCGACTGAACGGAACTTTTCATAGATTCGACTTCTCAATGGGCAGCCGGTCCTTCACCTCTTTAAAGATGGTGTAGCAGTATTTATTGAATTTATAACGCGACACATACAGTTTGAATTCTTTCTTTTTCTTTTTGGACGGCTGATTAGGTTCCTCAACCGCCCAAACTTCTTTTCTCTTTTTGCTCTCTTTAGCTTTCTGCGCCGGCTGAGCAGACTGATGCTCCTTTTGTATGTCAGACTTCTTTGAGTCCGACTAATGGCTGGACGAGCAAAGGTTGGTAGCTTGAATAAAGCTTTCCGCCTCTTGAAGGGTAAAGACCTTCTTACGGACAAGGTTAAACTTAAAAGTCGACCCGTCCTTCAGACCCTTAAAAAAGTCTGTATAGGCTACCTCGTCAGACAGCCCCTAGGATTTTCACCAGGTTGAACCACCTGACATAGGAGCGGAGTCCTTCTCTATCTCCTTACCGGATGGTGCTTAAGTCAAGACTTGTCTTTTTGGCAGGGATGTTCATCGAGAAGTTGGAGGCAAACAGGAAAGCAAGCTTTCTGAAGATATCGATGCACCTGGCTGGAAGCTTGCCAAACCATTATTGGGTAATGCCCTTCAATGTAGCCGGGAAGCACCGGCACCACATAGCGTCCTCCATCCCCTGCATGTGCATGAGGTTGGAGTAGGCCATGAGCTGGTCCTCCGAGTTGGTGGTGCCATCAGAAGCACCCACCAACACATTCTTAACCTTGGCCGGCTGTGCGGCTTCGGTTATCTCCTTGGTGAACACAGAAGTTTGTTCACCAAGTTTAAGCAGACGGAGCTGCCAGTCCAACTGTTGGACATTGAATGCCGCCTGACCCCCAAAGAGGGCCCGCTGCATGAAATGAGGGGAATATTGACCGTAGACCATAAGGGGTACATACGATGCATTCTCTATCATCTGAGGGCCAAAGTGGACGGTATTACTGCACGTATGGCTCTCATGCAAGGATTGAGCATTCCATGCAGATGTATTCTTGAAGCTGTCTGAAAAGCTCGAGGTAGAGGTTGACTCAAACAGTTGCTGGCCTCTCCTGCGGGTTATGATTTCCTGAGCGTCAGATATTGATTTTTTGTTACCCACCGGCTGTTCATCCCGGCGAGCGGTTATTTTATTCTTCTAGGGTAGAAGAATCTAGGACCTGTCAAAGGTCTCGGCCACCTTGTCCTTTGGATGAAGAGTTGGCTGCCTGTCCCTAACTGGCTTTCTCCTCCTTGGAGTCTTTCTTGCCGACTAACCCTTGCTTGGACCAGCCTTGCTCTTGGTGATCGGATCCTTGATTTTCACCCTTGAAACTTGTCATGAATTTCATGAGTTCGTCCCGGGTGACTGGGGCGGATCCGCCTGCCGTATGGGTTTCTTCTTCCGGCTGACTAGGGGTCAGCTTGTACCCGCCTAGCTTGTACCCCGTTCCAGAGTGTCTCTGGGACCGATGCGCATGGTAATCAAAGAGCCATCCTTGGCTATGTAGGTTTTGACCTGAGGATCATCATCCTCTTGACCTACAACTGGTTAATCGGGCGGTCAGGAGGTGGTACAGACTCTTTAACCATCTTTAAGGTACTCTCCCCACAGACGGCGCCAAATGTTTTGGGTGTTTTTGTCTGTCGGGAGAGTTACAGCTCAGAGACTAGTTGTGTGCGGCCTGTACGTGCAAAACAACGGAGACTCCGGGTGGTTGAAGCTTTGCCTCCGACGATCAAGTTAGTACTTGAAGATAAGTGGAAGAAAGTGCGGAAAAAGAGGTGAGATCTTCTCGGATTCCTAGATCAGGTGATTCTCTGATGTAAGAGACTGTAGGGTATGCTGTAATAATTGTAGATGTCCCAAAAATAGGAGAAATCTCCCTATTTATAGGGTCATTGGGAAATGTGCCCTTGATTAGGTCACTCTGACCTAATCATTTTAGGCTGCGCCGAATCACGGCTTTCTCGGGATTTGGGCCATTGAAGGCCGCCTTTTTCTCCCAAGTTCTAGGAGAGACACGTGTGAGAAGGAGATTGGCCCAATTTGGACCAACCAGGGTATGCCATGTGTCAAGGTCTGATTGAACCACGTGACATGGGTAAAATTACCCAAAATAGTTCTTTCTACCATTCGGACGGGTCCACTATATATTCAGAGGGCTCTATTAGGGACTTGTTAGTGAGCTTCGAGACCATCCTCTAAACCCTTCTTCTGACCCTCCTCCAACTCCAACCTATTACCATTCTCCAACCTCCAGCGGTACTCCCAGCGACACAATCTTGTGGGAGGCTAAAAACTAGTCTACGCTCGAGCCTTCTGGACAGGCGTTGGTGGAGATATTAAGGGAGGACCTTGCTAGCACCAGCCGGCAATCCCTCAGCTCTAGTGAGAGCTCTGATGACGACTCGGCCTCGTCATCCTCTGATAGTGCCTCCGTTGACTTGGAGGAGGCACGAGCTAAAATAAACACGGCAAGGGAGTCCTTGTTAGTGGAAAAAGGCGAGGGTTGGGCCGAGCCGCATGCTACTCATCGCCGGAAGCATGCTCCCTATTATAAGCACGTTCCCGAAGGTAGGCGGGACATAATGAAGGCTAACATGGCCAAGTTCAAGTCTAGGCATGTCATTGGACATGGCTTCCTTCTCACCGTGCTAGATGCTGTAGATACAATCACGTGGCCCAAAATGGCAAGCTACCATGATGAGAGCTTTGGTTGCTATGAGGCAACCATTCAAGCGGCTCTGCCTTTCCCTCTTCATCCGGTAGTGGAGAGAATTCTTGATGGATACTAACTGGTATCTGGCAACTGGTCCCGAACTCCTAGATTAATATAATCGGTACGTTGTTGCATGTGAAATGCTGGCGGTGGATCCCATCTTTGAGGCATTCGCCCACATGCACTATCTAAGCCGAGCGCCAAAAACAGGCGGTGAAGGCTGGTACACCTTGACCATTTGCAAGGGGTTCATGATGGCAATTGGCAAGGAGACCAAGTGGAAGGATTGGAGGACAAAGTTTTATGTAGTCCACTCCTCTAACCTCCTGCTGAATCAAAAGTATAACAGTTGGAATAAGGATCCCACTCCTGGCTGGAAAGAAAGCCCTGCCGCCTCTTCCTAGGCGAGCCCAGGAGGAGATTTCTGATAAGGGTCCGTTCAAGTTGTCCGTTTGGACAAACGAGCAAATGGGGGAGAAAGAAGTCACCCCACAAAGTTACATTCCTCGTTACGAGTGGCTCTCGGACAGGGTGTACTTGGCCACCTGCGGCCTGAGTACGGAGATGTCGAGAAGTAGTCGGCCGCTTGATGTTTTTAATGTTTTAGCTGTTTTCAATATTTGCTTGTAGATTTCTAACTCTTGTTTCTTTGTGCAGACAAAGCTATGGAGAAGATCTCGGCCTCCAAGAAGCCAGCTACAGCCTCTGAAGCTATGTACCGTTCAAACGTTCTCAAATGGACCAACAAAGAACAAAAAACTGGCAGAACCTCCCAAGGTAAAGGTTTATCACACTTGCCTTTTTTGAACAAGATTTTTCTACAGTCCTCATGTTTTCTAACTATTCTTCGCTGGTGCAGGGTGGTTCTACCAAGCCTTCTCCCTATAAACCATCTGACCCTAAGCTGCAGAAGCTGAAGACTGGAGATGTGGGCGCTTCTGGCAAGTCCAAAAAGCACATTGCCCACAAGCCTAAGAAGGGAGGCGACGACTGCCGTCTCGATGCTAATAGGGAGATTAGCAAGCCAGATGCCCCAAGGGTATCGAAGAGTGGCAAGCAACTCACTTATGTTGTCGGCTCAGCAGGTGACGGGAAGAAACCCGTCACGGGGGATGAGGAGCAGTCGGAGGGTAAGGGCTACTTCCCCTTAATGTTTTTTACATAGATGTAGACCATTCGACCTACTCTTGACCTACGTTACATTAATTTGTGCAGCTCCTGCTTAGAAGCTGACTATCGTTCAGATGGCCAAGGAGTTGTTGCGAGCGCTTGACCCTGAGGATAGGGCGTCTGTTCGAGGGGTTAGCACCCTCAACTTGGATGGCATCTTAATTGGGGATCCTCTGCGAGGTAAGACATTTGTATCTACCTGAAGCAAAACATTTGCCCCTTCGACCGAATGCAGGCCATATTGTGCATACAAGGGCTTAAAAAGCCAATCATGGAGAAGTCAAAAGAGGTAACGGCGGCTAATGCCCGGGCCGCCTCCACTTTAGATAGAGCTCAATTTGAAATTGCTCAAAATGAGTTATTGACACTTGATATGATGTATTCCCAGGCGGATAACAACCTGCAGGTGAAGCGGGAGTTGGAGGCGGCTTGGACGAAGATCAACGAGCTTAAGGCTGAAGTTAAGGGCCTTAAGGAGAAGCTTGAGCCCTTAGATGAGGCCAGGTAGGATGCTGAGAAGGGTAGGCAGCGGGTGGGCCGCTTGAAGCAGCGCTTGGCTAACCAGGAGAAGCAGCTCTGAGCCTAATACAAGGTTCCAACAAGGAGGAGAAGGAGGCCCTTGTCAATCAAATGATGGAAGATAATGAAGCCATCATGCGGATGACATGTAAAGCGACTCAGCCGAGTGTTGACTATAATACTTGGAAGACCAAGTTTGATCAAGCCAACAATGATTTCAGTGCCCATCACCTTCAGCAGGCTCTGGAGGAAGCAGCCAAGGCTACTGCTGAGGAGTCCGGCTCCTCGACAAAGTCCTCCGAGGATAAGGAGGAGGAGGAGGATGAAGAAGATGATGAGCAATCGACGGGTGAAAACAAGAAGGATACGACTGCTAACATTGAAAACCTCTCTCCTGCTACTTAAGCTTTAGGTATCTTTCTACGGCCGAATGGCCAAGTATTTGCTTTTTCGGCCTACATGCCGAGTATATGTGTATCTTTACCGACCAAGGGGTCGGGTAATTCAACAATCTCTGGCTTTGCCAGCTAACTTCTACAATCGTCAATTTTGACGGCTATTTGTTTTTTTATAAAGCATCTAGTTGTTTGACCAGTTTTATTCATTTTGATGCTTGTGCTTTTAAAATTTTTAAAGTTTTTAAAATTTTATGCATAGAATTTTTGGCTAAGTATTTTTAACCTGTATATTATGCAAATGTCCTTGCCGCTGGACGGATGTCAGTTTGTTTCGGTTGAATGGATTGATTAACTTAGAAATTATTGATACTTTAATGAGTATGCAGTGTTTCTAAGTCAATCGATCACTATGGTGATTTCCCCAAACCAAGCGACAGACGGCCATGTAGAGCAGACGATTTCTTGAATGCATCCGGCCAAAGACCTTGTGAAATATAGATAAGCCGCTAATTTTTTACTTAGCTTGTTTGTTGAAAAAAGAATTGTCCGCCTGCCTTGCCCCATAGCAAGAACAGGCGGTAAGGTAGCCTCTAATATGAAACAACAGGTGTTTTCCGCCTGTGCTAGAATAGTTGAAAAACTCAACGCTTTTTAGATTTCAAGTTAGATTAAATCAAACGACTGTGAGCTCTGCCTTAGCGCATTCGGTAGGGCCACTTGTTATGTTCGTAGAGCAATGTGCCATCCAAATGGAAGATGCTTCTCCTCGACGAATTCGCCCGAATGGACGTCGACGGTTGTCTGACTCATGTTGGAGCAGACAGTCGTACTCATGTTGGAGCATAAGGTAGTTTAAATAATGTTCATCCAGTCATTGGCCTCTTTTAACAAGTAAATAGGCACTAAGTTATTGACTTAGCTTAAAAATTGAATTTAAAGAATAAATAGCCGCTAAGTTATTGACTTAGCTGAAAGTTTTAATAAGTTTTGGGGCGACTGCTTTGGTGTAGTCGGGCCCCTATTAAATGATTCCTGTATAATTTTAACAAGTTATAAAGCTTACAAGGCCATCTGCACATTGTACATGCGGTAGCTCATAGAATCTTGACGTTGTCCGTCTGCACATTGTGCAGGCGATGTTCAAGCATCGTCATTGGTTCGTTACTAATTGGTCCGTCTGCACATTGTAAAGTCGAAGCAATAAAAGGTGAGTAGGATCCGTCGGCACATTGTGCAGGCGACATCCTTCAATGTTGTGAGCATGATCCTTCTACACTTTGTGCAGTCAGTAATCGGAATAAAGTAAATAAAGACAAGTATGGAAATGAAGGAAAAATTTCATTAACAGGTCAATAACTGTACAAAATTTTAGAAGTAGTGTTAGGGTTTGGTGAGTCCGACTCACCACGGAAACAAACCCGAAAAAAAGACCGGACTCGCAATAAATAAAACCATAAACATAATTAAATTAAACACAAGATTAAGATAAAACGATTACCTTTTAGAGCATGCTTTGCCCGACCGAATGGGCTTTTACTTGAAAGCTTAGCCCCGAAAATACGAGAGCCTCCGACGGAGATCCACCTGCAAAGACGACTACAGACTTTTAGGTCCGTTACCTCGAGGTTAGGAAGGTCCGACCAAAACCCGAGTATTATATAAGTTTAAGAGTTTTTACAAATGCAATGCTCTATTGAACTCCTACTCAAGCAAAGCATTCTCAAGCCATGCTTTGGCTATTTGTAAGGAAGGATATCTTGTGAATTCGACTCATCTTTCAATGTGGGACATTTTCACAAAAAGATCCCACATGGAAAGATTGATGAATTCAACCCTTAGTTAAATAAACCAAGGAAAAAGTAACAAGTGTCACATGGTTAGGTGAGGACCACTTTCCCACTTGGTCCCCAAGGCAAGTCACATGCATTGTGAGCTAAACATGTGTCACCCAACCTTGAGCCCCAAGTTGGGTTCGGTTGGGCCAATTTCTTTTGGCCCGTGTCCATGACCCGTCACCCGGGTCCATGGCCCCTTGCCACACGTGTCGCCACCGTGGCACGCTGCCAATTGGTGGCTGCCAACGTGGCCGCTGCCACATGGTGCTGCCACGTAGGACGCTCCTATTTGGCGCACTCTTCTAGCCTTTTGTGTGGCTAGGATTTTACTTGTTACTTGAAGCATTTTCCCGTCTTGTCAAATCCTAAATTTTGGCTCGACATATGAGATTCTCCGACGCTCGGTTTCGACGCTCGAAGCTCGAATTTCCGACGTCTAAATATTTAATACTTGGGCGACTCATTAATTTCTTCCGAATTAATTCGTCGAGTCGGTTCGTCAATTGCTTGGGTGTGACCCGAAGGGTTCGGTCAAGATTAAGTTGTAATATTAATTACACATTAATATTACTGATCGAAAGCGACCTCCACCTAGGCATTCCGATCACTTGACCTTACTGAATATATTAGTTTTCTAATAATTATGAACCCACTATCAGAATAATACACTTGATTGAAGGACACCATTCCTATCAATCTCCCTCTTTTCCTTCCGAACAAGTGAGCATTCAGTGTATAGCCCCTTTCCTATGTCTCTTCATGTCTCTTCATGAACTACATGGTAAGCTTATTCGTCATCCCTACTACGTTCAAAAGTGTCTCTCAAAATCCGAGTTTAACTGTCAATAAGCAAATGATTTCTAAAATCCATCTGAGCACGACCATGCATTTTCACAATCTCACTCTTCGAGAGGCCTTATAAACAACAAAGACATTTTCCCTAATTTTAATAGGGGGCACATTTCAAGTCTTGTAATGTAGCTTCTCTTACTGAGAGGACCTAGCCGCCCGAGTGATGCCGTTATAATCCCCTGTTACGGCAGACGTTTGACAATCATCAAAGCGGACTAGTACTCAAACAAGAAAGTTCACAATACTCATGGTAAAGGAAAAAGGTTCTGATAGCAATAATGAGAAGTATACTTATGATGATTTTTATTCTCTTAAAGTATTCTCATTAGTCAATCCAGTATGGTACTTGTTTCGGGGGTTTTTGTCCCTTGGGAGAGTTACAACACTGAGACTGGATTCAGCAAAGGACGCCTGTACCTGCAAAGCAAACGGACCGCCGGATGGTCGGTGTCCGCCTCCGAAGATTAAGTTAGTAAGCGTTCGGTAATAAAACGTGCGGAAGTAACGTTTATCTGCTCGGATTCCAAGCTCAGGTAAAGTGCTGTGTGTTCCTTGAAAACGACAGCTCTATGATAAGTGACGTGTTGTCTCGTATTGCGTGTATATTCTCTGTCTTCTCATAAATGTAAGAATGTCCCTATTTATAGGGTCCTTTTGAAAAGTGTGCCCCTCCTAGGATCTGGTGACCTAGGAATTAGGTCACGCCGTTTTGCGGCGCCTCGGGATTTGGGCCTTTGAAGGCCGCCATCTCAGGGGCAATGCCTGAGTGACACGTGTCACTAAGCCCAAAAGGTTTTTGGGCACCTAGATGGTGACACGTGTCGCCATCTGGATGGTCCATGCTGGATAATCAGTTTGCGCAGGACAGAGGAGTGTCCGCCCTCCACGTGTCATCAGTCCATAGGTCCAAATGGCACCTCTTTGGAGGACACGTGGCGCTTTTTGATTTGGCCACCTGGCCGGGTATAAAATACCCAAATCATTTGCCCCTCACAGGGGTAACGTGCATTACACGTGACACCTGTGACAGGTGTCAGTATCTGAATGGTCAGATTCAAAAAGTTACTGTTGGAGGGAAAATATTTAGGGTTTTACCCCCCTATAAATAGTGAGGTTTGACCCCCCCCCCTTGGATTCACACCTTTGCGAATCTTTGGAGAATCTTGGACTTTTTGACTTAAAGAATCTCAAAATTCCCTAAGCGTTTTCACTTTTCAAGCATCCGACACTCGGCCAACTGTCCGACCGTTCTTCAGTCAACCAAGCGTCTTTCACCCTTCTTCTAAAGGTAACGCCTGTTTTTTTTTTCTTTTACTCTTCATTTTTTTATTGTTTTCGAAAAAATGGTTACCCAATCGCATGCGGCACGGCATAGGATAGTGATCAGCCGGTCATCGGGAACGACTGAATCTAGAACTAGCAGTGTCGAATGCTTGGCCAAGGACCCTGCTTTGCGAACTTCTCCGAATCCGACCGTTTCCGTGTCTATGCAGGACACTATGGCCAGAACCAAAAGAACAGCAAGACAATGTAGCTCCGATGGAATTTTCTGCCATTCGGATGGGTCGACTGTTTATTCAGACGGCTCAATAAGGGTGCCTCGAAGTGAGCTGTCGGAACATCCTGACAGCCCTTCTTATCTTCCTCCAACCCCCACCTATTACCATTCGACCACATCTAGTGGAACTCCCAGTGATGGAATTTTGGAGGAGGCGGATGAAGAATATCAATCCGGGCCTTCTAGACAGGCGCCGGAAGAGAGTCTGGGGGAGGACCCCGCTGGCACCAGTCGGCGGTCCCCTAGCTCTGATGAGAGCTCTGATGACGAGTCGACCTCGTCATCTTCTTCAGAGAACGCCTCCATAACTTCAGAGGAGGCAAGAACGAAAATAGATTCTGCCAGGGAGTCCCTTGCAGTGGATAAGGGGGAAAGCTGGGCCGAGCCGAGCGCTTCCAGGCGCTTGGAGAGAGCCCCCTACTATCATCATGTTCCGCCCAGCAGGCGGAGCTCCATGGCATCCGGCCTTGCCAATTTTAGGCGCAAGGTTGTTCTAGGCTATGGCTATACTTTGTCGGTCCCTAACGAGGGCGACACCATTACCTGGCCGAGCCTGGCCAGCTATCAGGACAAAGTATCTGGCAACTTGTACCCAACTCCTGGATTAATATTCTAGGGTACGTTGCCGCCTGTGAGATGCTGCAGGTGGAGGCGAGCTTTGAAGCGTTCGCCCACATGCATTATCTGAGCAGGGCGCCTGCTAGGGGCGGTGAGGGCTGGTACACCTTGACCACTTACAAGGGGTACATGATGGCTGTTGGCAAAGAGAACAAGTGGAAAGACTGGAGGACTAAGTTTTACATAGTCAAGTCTTCTGACAGCCGCTTGAACCAAAAGTATAACAGGTGGAATAAGAATCCACCTCTCCTAGCAGGCAGGAGTGCATTGCCGCCTCTTCCTAGGCGGGCAAAGGAGGAGATCATGGACCAGGGGTTGTTTACTGTGTCCGTGTGGACGAATGATGAGGGGGACAAGGAGGTCACCCCCCAATGCTATCTCCCTTTGTACAAATGGTTTGAAGAGGGAACGTTCTTAGCCGCTTGTGGGCTAAGCTCTGAAATGCCGAGAGGTAGTCGGCCGTTTGTTTTATATGCAATTTCATTTTGCTTTTCAATACTTGTTTGATGGTGCTAACACTTATTCATTTTTGCAGACAAGGCGATGGAGAATCTCTCGGCCTCAAGGAAGCCGGCTATATCTGCTGCTCGATACAGATCGGATGTCCTAAACAGGGCAGAGGCATCAACCCACACCAAAGTGGATGAGCAGAAAACTGGCGGCACCCCGAAGGTGGGAAATTGTTATACTTATCATTTCTGACCAATGTTAAATTTGTCCGAATGATTTCTAACTTGTTTTATCTTGTGTTGATGTAGGGTGCCCCTACCAAATCTCCCTCAAAACCATCCGACCCTAAAATCCAAAAGACAAGGGCGGATGATGTGAGCGCATCCGGCAAGGGCGGCCGGAAGCACATTGCTCACAAGCCCAATAAAGGCCCAGACACCTCTTCTCTCGAAGCTGATAGGGGGATCAGCAAACCGGATGTCCAGAGGACATTGAAGGGTGGCTTCAAGCAACCCACCACAACTGTCGGCTCAGCAGGAGAGAGGAGGAGTCTGGGGAAAGGGGAGGAACCACAGGACGACGGTAAAAACCATTCGCCTTTTTTGTTCTTCCATTTAGATATACTTGTGTTATTTTTCTAACTCTCTTTCCTTCTCAGTCCCTGTGCAGAGGCCGACTGTAATCCAGATGGCCAAGTCCATGCTGAGGGCGGTTGATCCTAACGACAAGGCGTCTGTCAGAGGAGTCGGCACTCTGGACTTGGATGGCATATTGGGAAACCTCTGCGAGGTATGAGTCTTAACTTAAGCAATTCAATTCTTCCTTTTTTTTTTTTTTTTTTTTTGCTCAAGTCTTTATCCGCCTGGTTTTAACCATTCGGCTCTTTTTGCAGGCCATGCTGCGTGTCCAAGGGCTCAGGCAACCTCTCAAGGAGAAGTCCAAAGAGGTAACAGCCGCTTAAGCTCGGGCCGAGTCCGCCTTGGATTGAGCTCAATTTGATATTGCTCAAAATGAGTTTCTGACGCTTGATATGATGTATTCGCAGGCGGAAGCCAATATGCAGGTGAAGAAGGACCTGGACTCGGCCCGTTTGCGCATCACTTCCCTTAAGAAAGAAATCACAAATCTTAAGGAGAAGCTCGAGCCTCTTCAGGATGCCAAGGAAGAGGCCGAGAGAGCCAAGCAAAAGGTGGGCCGCCTGGAGCAGCGCCTCACCAACCAGGAGCATCAGCTGAAGACCAAGTTTGAGTCCGTGGCTGAACAAGAGAGAGAGGCTCTTGTTAAGCAAATGATGAGCGACTATGATGCCATCATGCGGGACACTTGGGCGGCTGTGCAGCCGGACTCGGACTATCAGACTTGGAAATCCAAGTTTGATGAAGCCAGCAAAGCATTCGACGCTCGCCTTCTTGAAGAGGCTGAGAATGCAGCTAAGGATGCTGCTGAGGCCGAGGAAAGCTCTGGGTCCGACTCTTCTGGGGAGTCGTCCTCTGGTGGAGAGGAGGAAGATCAGGTGGAGGGACGAGAGGAAAATAATGAAGAGCAGACGAAGGACAACAGGCCAGCTGCCAATGAAGAGGCTCTCCCCTGATCACTTAAGCTTTTATCGTTTCAGCGGCCGAATGGCCATGTACTTGCTTTTCGGCCTGCGTGCCGAGTATTGGTGTATCTTTACCGACCAAGGGGTCGGGTACTTTAACAATTTCTCTGGCTTTGCCAGAAAACAATCTTAACCAGTCATCTGATGGCGATTGGTCCTTTTAATTTATATCATTCGGCCATTTGGCTGAGTTTATTCATACTGTTGTCCTTTGCATTTTTGAATTTTTCATTGCATGTTTTTGGCTAAGTATTATAACCTGTATACCATGCGAATGTTCTTGCCCCTTGACGGATGTCGAGTGGTTTTGGTTTATTGGATTGATTGAATTAGAAATTATTGATACTTAGAAGAGTATTCATGGTTTCTAAGTCAATCAATCACTATGGTGATTGCCCCAAACCACTCGGCCGACGTCCATCCAGAATTGGAAACTTTAAAGTTTTCATTCGGCCATTGGCTCAAACAAAACTCAAATTTCCAACTTAGCAAATTTTGCTATGGGAAAACTTCCGCCTGTTTTGCCCCGTGAGCTAAAAACAGGCGCATCCGGCCATAGGCCTCTTTGAGATAAGATAAGTTTATAACTTACCAAATGGACTTAAAAAAAAATTGTCCGCCTGTCTTGCCCCAAAAGCAAAGAACAGGCGTCATCCGGTCAAAAGCCTCATTAGGTGCTTAAGTAGTTAACTTGTATATTAACAAGAATGTTCCGCCTGCTTTGCCCCTAGGCAAAAACAGGCGCATCCGGCTTAATGCCTCTTTAGCCTCTACTTGTGAAACAGTGACCATTTTCGAGCTGTGCTAGAACAGTTAGAAAATTCAGGCCTTTTAGATTTCACTTTCGATTAAAACAAATGACTGCGAATGCTGCCTTAGCATTCGGTAGGGCTGCTTGTTATATTTGTAGAGCAATGTGCCACCCAAATGGGAGATGCTTCTCCTCGACGAATTCGCCCGAATGGACATCGCCGGTTATCTGACTCATGTTGGAGCAGACGGTCATACTCATGTTGGAGCAGACTGTGACCATTCGGTCTCTTTTTGTTTATTAATATCTGGTTATGGGCCTCATCATGATTTTATCTGGCCTTAGGCCTCTTAAATGGTTGGGTAAATATTCGTTAAGTGTCGATATTAACTTAATGAATTTCGTAGGAACGACTGTTTTAAAGCAATCAGCTCCTTTAGAAGGATTGGGGCGTCTGCTGTTGGGACAGACACTTTCCAAACGCATTGGCCGTCTGTATTTTGTACAGGCGACACTAAGAAACTTAAATAAAAAGACAAGTTGGGAAATGAAGGCATATTCTCATTAACAAAACTTGAGATAACAAAATTGAGGTCTTTACATTCGTACTTAGAAGTAGTACTTTTTCAAGTTGTCTACATTCCAAGTTCTAGGCAGCTGCCTGCCGTCTGGGTCTTCCAGGCGGTAGGTGCCGTCTCTTACTTCTTCATAGATTCGGTAGGGGCCTTCCCAATTTGGGGTTAGCTTTCCCTGCTCATTCGCCCTACCGACTGCCTCCATTTTCCGTAGCACAAAGTCCCCCACTTTGAGAGGACGCTTGTGTACTCTTTTGTTGTAAGCCCGAGTCATTCTCAGACGGAATATCTCATAACGCAAGGCAGCATTGCCCCTGCGCTCTGGAAGTGAGTCCAATGCTAGGCGCATGGCCTCCCAGTTCGCCTCTTCATCATACATCATGATTCGAAGAGTCGGCTCATAGTGCTCAATGGGCAGAACAACTTCTGCTCCATACACCATAAGGAATGGGGTTTCTCCAGTTGCCCCTTTAGCAGTCGTTCTGATGGACCAGAGGACGTGTGGTAATTCATCCGCCCAAACACCACCAGCCCGTTCAATTTTCTTTTTAATCCCGTCTGAGATTAACTTGTTGAAGGCTTCGACCTGGCCGTTTGCTTGAGGTCGGCCGACTGATGCAAAGAAGCTTGAGACTCCCTGGTCTCCCAGCCAAGTCTTGAGTTGAGGCGTCTCAAATTGAGGACCATTGTCAAAAACCATAGACATGGGCACTCCGAAACGAGTGATTATGTTCCTCCAGATGAAGGAAATGACGTCTTTAGTCTTAATGTTTTTGACTGCCTCCGCCTCTACCCACTTGGTAAAGTAATCCACAACTACCAGTATATAGCGCTTGCCGCCTGGTGCAGTTGTATATGGCCCCAGAATGTCCATGCCCCATTTGGGAAAAGGTATTGGGTTGTGGATGGCCGTCAGGTCTGTAGCCGTACGATGGATGAGCTTGCCAAATTTTTGGCACTTGTCACATTTTTTTACCATTTCCATTGCATCCGACTCCAGAGTTGGCCAGAAGTAAAGCCACCTGGCCTTGGCAGCGAGGGATCTGCCGCCTATATGGGAGGCGCAGAATCCCGAATGCAACTCTTCGAGGACTTCCTTACCCTTCTCAGGGGTAACACACTTCAACAGGGGTTTCAAAAAACCAGCCCTGAAGAGTTCTCCTTGTCGCAACTCGAAGTTAGCCGCTCGTTTTTTCAGAACAGCCGCCTCCTGTGGTGAGTCAGGGAGCGTGCCGTCTGCAAGATAGGCCCAGATGCTGTCCATCCAGGTCAAGAATTCCAATGGGGTCTTCCTCAGATATACTTCTTCTTTCCATGACCTCCTAGAAAACTGACCGAGGCAATTCACAGGAGGCGGACGATGCCAGCTTGGACAGAGCATCCGCTTGATTGTTTGAAGACCTAGGCACTTGAGTTAGATGGAATTCTTCAAGTGTCCCAACTTCACTCTTGACCGCCTGCAAATATTTTATCATGGCCGGATGAGTGGCCTCGTACGTTCCATTAACCTGGAGTACGACCAGTTGAGAATCAGAGCAGGCGGCTATCTTCTTTGCCCCTGCCGCCTTGCAGTACCGAATGCCGGCCAGCAGAGCCTCATACTCGGCCTCATTGTTAGAGACCTAGAACTTGAACCGTAGTGCGTATTCGTACTTATCTCCTTCAGGAGACTGACAGATAATCCCTGCACCACAGCCGTTCACAGTGGAGCTCCCATCTACATACACTTTTAAAACCTGCTCTGTATTGTCCGGTGCAATCGGCCTTGTCATTTCGACAATAAAGTCAGCGAATGCTTGTCCCTTTATTTCCTTCCTTGGTTCGTAAGTGATTTCTAGTCCTTGCATTTCAATCGCCCATTTGAGCATTCGTCCAGAAGACTCCAAGGTTGTGAGTGGCCGTTTGATCGGTTGGTCAGTATAGACTTCTACCGCATGTGCCAAGAAGTAGGGTTTAAGCTTCTTGATGGCCATATAAAGGGCAAGGCCGAATTTCTCAACCATGGGGTACCGAAGCTCCGCGTTTCTCAGAACATAGCTAATTAAATACACCGGGAGCTGGATGCCGTCTCTTTCAGCTAAGAGAACGGCACTGAGGGCATGATCAGAGACGGCTAAGTACATGAAGAGCTTCTCTTTGGGCAAAGGGCTGACAAGCCTCGGCAAAGAGTGCAGATGAGTTTTCAGCTTTTGAAAGGCCGCCTCTGCATCATCCCCCCATTCAAAGTTTGTCTTCTTTTTTATTGCCTGGAAAAAGTAGAGGCACTTGTCGCCTGACCGACTGAGGAATCTTCCCAAGGCCGCCAGACAACCTGTTAGTTTTTGCACTTCCTTCACAGTACGGGGCGACTGCATGTCGATTACCGCCTGTATTTTCTCAGGGTTGGCCTCTATTCCTCTTTGGTCAATAAAAAATCCGAGAAACTTCCCAGACTCAACACCAAAGACACACTTTTTTGGGTTTAGCATGACCTTGTGCCGCCTGAGTGCGACGAATGTTTCTCGGAGATCAGCAAGATGATCCGCCTGTTGTTTGGATTTAACTATCATGTCATCAATGTATGCCTCTACATTCCTTCCGATTTGATTAATGAAGACCGTGTTAATCATTCGTTGGAAAGAAGCAGGCACATTCTTCAAACCAAACGGCATCACCGTATAACAGAACAACCCCTGATCAGTGACGAATGCCGTCTTTTCTTGATCTTTTTTCCACAAGGGGATCTGATGGAAACCTGAATAAGCGTTCATAAAACTCATCAAGGCATGTCCGGCTGTTGAATCGACCAGACTTTTGATCTTAGGCAATGGATAGCTATCCTTTGGACATGCCTTGTTGAGGTCTGTGTAGTCAACACACATCCGCCAAGTTCCATTCGGCTTTTTTACTAACACAACGTTAGCTACCCACTAATGGAAATTGCACGGCCGAATGAACTTGGCATCTAACAGCGTTTTTACTTCGGCAGCTGCCGCCTGACTTCTTTCTTCGCCGTGGTTTCTTTTCTTTTGCCGGATGGGCTTCTTTTTAGGATCCACAGCGAGTTTGTGGACAGCGAGATCCGGGCTGATGCCTGGCATCTCCTCCACTTCAAAGGCAAAGATGTCTTTGAATTCCCTCAACAGCTGGTGAAGGCTTTCACCCAGCTTTGCAAATGCAACCGTCCCTACCTTAACAGTCCGCTCTGGACGGCTGTCGTCCAGAGGGATATCAATGTGTTCACCAGTAGGCTGAGGACGGAGGTCATCCGACCGTTCCCCGGTCAGTGATTGCTATTGTTTTTCTTTTTTGACCACCACCAGCTGATCAGTCTTTCTTTTCTTTCCGGCTGGTGGGGCCGACTGTTCTTCCTCGACATCGTCGAGGTCGATTGTTTGCTTGCCCCGACCGGATGCTACGGCCGCGGGCTTGACGTCCAAGAGGTAACACTCTCGAGCCGTCTTTTGGTCCCCATTAAGGGAGCCGACTGTTCCATCATCCTTCTCATACTTGAGTAGCATGAGAGCAGGGATGATGACGGCCTTACACTCATTAAGAGTGGGACGGCCAAAGATGAGGTTGTAAGCCGTGAGCTCTTCAACCACTAGGAAACGGATGGTCATGTGCCGACCGTCTCCCCTGCTTCCCAGGCGGACAGGTAGGTCAATTCGTCTGACTGGATGCACAAGTCCTCCCCCAAACGCAACAAGGGTGTGGGTGACCTCCATCATGTTATCCGGTTTGTACTTGAGATTGGATAAGCATTTGAGGCTGATGAGGTCAGAGGAGCTTCCTGTGTCGATCAGAATTCGGCCAACCAACTGGTTGGCGACCTTGCACTCAATGACAACAGGGTCATCATGCGGCCGACGGACTTTGCCTCTGTCCTGCTCGGTGATGACAACTTTAGGGAAGGTGGATGCGCCTGATGCATCCCCTTCCTCAACAGAGTTGACCATCTTTCTCAGATGGTCCTTGGTGCCCCGAATGGTCGGGCCACCATCGGCAAATCCGCCTGCTATGGTGTTTACCAGATCTTCATCAGTTTCGGCACTCACAGCAGGCTAGGGAGTCTTTTTCTTGGACTGCCCCGGATTTGCCTTTGAAGTCACTTTGGACTTCACATGGGACTTCAGCTGTCCTTTATCTGCCAGACGGTCGAGCTCCCGCTTAAGACTGAAGCAGTCGTTCGTGTCATGGCCAACATCCTCATGGAAATGGCAATGCTTGTTTTTGTTCCGATTTTCAGCGGAACCTTTCATAGGAGTCGGCTTTTCAAGAGTCAGCAGATCCTTAATTTCCAAGAGGATGGAGCAGCAGTCCTTGTGGAATTCGTACCTTGGGACATACGGTTTCCACTCCTTTTTCTTCTTCTAGGGCGGTTGATCAGAGTTATCAATGGCCCAGACTTGCTTTTTCTTTTTGCTCTCTTCTGACTTAGGAGCCGGCTGAGCAGGCCGACTCTCTTTTTGCCGGTCGGACTTCTTATGGTCCGACTGCTTATTGGAGGAGCAGAGTTCGATCGCCTGTATATAGGCTTCCGCCTCTCGCAAGGCTCCTTGCAGAGTAAAGATTTGTTTGCGGAGGAGTTCGTACTTAAAAGTAGACCCGTCCTTCAGACCCTTAAAGAAGTCTGTGAAAGCGACCTCATCAGACAGCCCATGAATCTGGATTCGGACCAGATTGAACCGCTTGACGTAGGAACGCAAGCCTTCTCTATCTCCCTGCTGTACTTTGCCCAAGTCAAGACTTGTCTTTTTGGTAGGGATGTTCATAGAGAAGTTTGAAGCAAACAAGAACGCAAGCGTCTTGAAGCTATTTATGCAACCAGCCGGCAGATTGCCAAACCACTGCTGGGCTATGCCCTTCAGGGTGGCTGGAAAGCAACGACACCATGCGGCATCATCTAACCCTTGTAAATACATGAGGTGGGTGTATGCTAGCAGGTGGTCTTCTGGGTTGGAGGTCCCGTCATAGGCTCCAACCAGAACATTTTTAACTTTAGCCGGCTGTACGGATTCAGTTATTTCCCTGGAGAAAGCAGAGGGTTGATCTCCAAGGTGTTGCAGCCTAAGCTGCCAGTCCATCGGCTGATAGCCGTATGCGACCTGTCCTCCATAGATGGCAGGTTGCATGTAAGGTAAAACTGGCGCCTGGTACAATGGTTGTGCCATGTACTGGGCCGACTGAATCATATGAGGACCAGACTGAACCCGTAGGCTGCTTGCTGGAGTCTCATGTACAGACTTGGAACACCTCACAGAGGTATTCCGAAAGCTATCATGATAAGTCAACGTTGAAGCCGACTCTGATAGCTGGGTTCTCTTCTCCTCAATGTATTGCCGAGCGTTAGAGAACATTTTCTTGCTACCATCCGGCTGTATGTGCCAGATGGGTTTTCTTGCGCCCGTTTCTGGGAAACGGAGCCGAGTAAGGTCAAATTGGGGCCGGGCCTTCTCCTTAGGGGCAGGATGAGGAGTTGGCTGACGGTCCCTGACCGACTTCTGTTTGCCAGCTTTGGCTGGCTTGTTGGCCGACTGCTCCTTTCTAGGAGCAGGCGACTTCTTTGAGGCGAGTTGTTTGATTTCACCCCTGAGGCTACTCAGGAGTGTCATTAGTTCATCCCGAGTGACGGGAGCTGATCCTGCCGCCTGGGATGGATCAACCGGCCGCCCCGAGGGCTTCTTTGGCTGACCAGCAGTTTTGCTTGGCCCTGCCTAGTCATGGTGACGCTCCCGCCTCTCCTTACTGCGGATGCGTTTAGAGATGAGGGATCCATTTGGATCCACATAGGTTTCGACGTCAACGTCGTCACCTAAGTCATGATTCGTTTGGACCAATACGTCTTCTGGAGGCCGATCGGCCTCTGAGTTCGATACAGGTACTTGTGAAGCCATTTCAGAGGTACTCTCCCCACAGACGGCGCCAAATGTTTCGGGGGTTTTGTCCCTTGGGAGAGTTACAACACTGAGACTGGATTCAACAAAGGACGCCTGTGCCTACAAAGCAAACGGACCGTCGGATGGTCGGTGGTCCGCCTTCGAAGATTAAGTTAGTAAGCGTTCGGTAATAAAACGTGCGGAAGTAAAGTTTATCTGCTCGGATTCCAAGCTCAGGTAAAGTGTTGTGTGTTCCTTGAAAACGACAGCTCTATGATAAGTGACGTGTTGTCTCGTATTGCGTGTATATTCTCTGTCTTCTCATAAATGTAAGAATGTCCCTATTTATAGGGTCCTTTTGAAAAGTGTGCCCCTCCTAGGATCTGGTGACCTAGGAATTAGGTCACGCCGTTTTGCGGTGCCTCGGGATTTGGGCCTTTGAAGGCCGCCATCCTAGGGGCAATGCCTGAGTGACACGTGTCACTGAGCCCAAAATGTTTTTGGGCACCTAGATGGTGACACGTGTCGCCATCTAGATGGTCCATGCTGGATCATCAGTCTGCGTAGGATAGAGGAGTGTCCGCCCTCCACGTGTCATCAGTCCATAGGTCCAAATGGCACCTCTTTGGAGGACACGTGGCGCTTTCTGATTGGGCCACCTGGCCGGGTATAAAATACCCAAATCAGTACTAAACCAATACCTGTGCAAATGATTCATGACAATCATGTCCTTGTAGCACATGAAACGGTGCTATAAATCAAACTACACACTAATCTTAACTGGTCATTAATCATCCATCGTTTAAATGACCTTGATTAGGGATAATTTTCAATTATAATATTCAACGTTCACTTAATAGGTGTTTCCTTACCAAGACTGGTCTTGATACCCTATTTTGAATATTCCAAGAATCGAATGGACTCATTATTTAATTCTAAACCACAATTAAATAGCAAACGGAGTGATAAAAATTGCATGAAATTTTAAATTACTCTAAAACCTGAATGG
The DNA here is from genome assembly GCF_948465745.1 of Chenopodium album. Classification (NCBI taxonomy): domain Eukaryota; kingdom Viridiplantae; phylum Streptophyta; class Magnoliopsida; order Caryophyllales; family Amaranthaceae; genus Chenopodium; species Chenopodium album. The sequence goes on along the minus strand of NC_137841.1, from coordinate 37,563,243 downwards.
TTCATCTTATGATAAATGGTTTATCCGAATGTTTTAAGAGTAACACTCTTTATAAAACATTTAAAGAAATCACACCCATATCTAATATGCTTAATTTCTTTCATGCAATTGTGATTGTTGTCGTTCAGTTATTGCATAGGTTTAGTTATAACTACTTTGCTAATCTTAGCATCTTCATTACTGATCACTTTCATAATAAGATGATAAAATTTGAGAGTGTCATGGATTATATGTGATTTAGGATTTATTGTCCAAGTGATGGCTCCCACTCATTTTCATGATTGAGACCTTCAACTTGACAACCTACAATCATTAACGTTCAGCAACGAACTTTCCATAGAACATCTTCTTTAATATCTCCATTAAGGCAACAATATTCTCAACATATATTTTAGTAGACTTCCCTTATGATGATTTGCTTGGGTTTCACTCCAAACGGCTCACAATGATTTGGGATACCCTAATCACTTATGATCAAGGAAATTTTCCTTAAATTCCTGCACATTACACATGGATGCACGTCCATGTTACCATTCTCAAGTCACGACTTATTGTTAGCTCGTGCTTATAAACGGCTTCCTTGTTAAGGATCTAATCCTTGTTAAGGTTTCTTCTTGTAACATCAATTATCAAATTGTATTTGTTTCCACAAGTCAAGAACTCATCTTGTTACTTATCTAACGATCTATTACATAGATTCAGGTTGATTGGTACTACATACATACTTCACATGCTCTAAGCAAGTAAGTTGTGCGACGATTCCATATCACAACGTACATGATGGATTAAATTGTAGAGTAATTCTCAATCTTATTCCATCCATGTGACATTTAAGCTCATTCAGTTTCACTGAGTCTTGCTAAACTGTTTGCTGTGTGATATGCTTGAAAGTCTCTATTAGAGTATTTCATGTTTGACTTAGTATTAAGCTTAGCTTATACTTATTTCAAACATTTACTTATTTTTATACATACGGGTCGAAAGTCTTTCAAAGTCCTTTAATTCATGATTAAAACGGTAAAATCCTTTACACGTTCAAACATTTTATTAAGTCTATATAATAAAGCTTAATACCAATATGTACTAAGTATCGTCTTTTGCTTGGTCCATTGTCAAAAACACTTTCAAATCTAAGCATTTAGCATTTGATAGTTATTTCACAGTAGTGTTCATAAACTTTAGCATTTAATAGTGTTCGTTGGACCTTTATATAATTTACTTTTGCTCCCACTAAACTTCTTATTCATAAGAATTTCTATGTTTCTCCATAAGTCAATCCTCTTATTAACTTCATGAGAAAACATGTTCCAATTCCTATATGCAATGCTTCCATTAATCCCATGACGGATTCCTTGAGCTTGCTTTTAAATCTAGCATTTATTTAGATTTTCAAAACCCTTAGACTATTTTCATATTCACTTCCAAAATCCTGTGTTAGGAAGGCGGTTTTGGTATCTATTTTGCCATATTTCATACGAGCAATTTTGCTAAAATAATCACGAAAAGACTTTAGCATTCCGATTGGTGAAAAGGTTTTTATTAAAAGCAACTCCGTGAATTTAATTGTATCCTTTTCAACCAATCTAGCTGTGTCTGTATATACATTTCCACATTTGTTAGTTTTCTCCTTGAAAACTTATTTGCAATCGATGGGTCTTTCATCCTTTATGCAAATTAATCAAGTTTCAAACATGATTTTCAAACATGGAGTCTATCTCGGATTTTTATGGCCTCTAACCATTATTCGGAATTTGGATTTGTCGTAGCTATCTTACAAGGCATTATTCCTTTACTATCTAATAGTAAATAGTATGCTTGTAAGTCTTAGGTTTATTTCTAACTTAATAGAAAATTTATAGGATTTAACCCAAGCCTTTGGTGAATTATATACCTATACGGGGTTATTGCATCAAACACTGAGTTTCAAGGTGCTTCCAAAGCCCTTTGATTTTCTTGATCTTACTCCAACTTTTCAAAAGTTTTGTGAGAAATGAATTCTCCTTTAAGGCACTTGTAAAGTCCTTTTGAGTATTCTTGATTAAATATTCTCACGAAGTCCTTTTAAGGTTTTTAAAGATTCTCAGTTCTAGTTTATTGCTATGCTCGACTATCATTAAGTTCATTTTCCTCCCACTTGTCGTTTTGGAAATGTGTTACTTTCCAAAAAGACAACACTTAGAGTAACAAACACTATGTTCTCAATTAGGTTGTGGAGGTAATGCATGTAGTCTCACTTGAATGCTTACAAAGAGACATGTATATTGTATTTGGGTAAAAGTTCGTTGTAAAACAAACAGTTAGCTCCCACTTGAGCTATTTTAGCCTTAAATGAACCATTAAGCTCCCACTCAACCACCTAGCTCTTGCTAAGCCGGTGAGCTCCCACTAAGATAGTGAACTCCCATTGTGGCTAAGAGTTTTATACATATACTTGAAAAGAAATTTAGAATATAATTATATCCTTATCTGAATATGGCATCCTTTCTTAGCTTCGACATTTTGTTTAGTGTAACATTAGTCCTTCGTGCAAATCTTAAGAACTTTATAGGAAGAGATGTGATCCATCATTGTTCGAGTCATTTTTAAATGGTATCGAGGTCTGCGTGAAGACACACTATGTTCTTTGTGGAGTTTATTTATGAAAATTTCAATTTCATAACTTTGTAATGGTCACGCTTGGCTCAAGAAAATATCGCTCTATCTAATCTAGACGTTTTGATATCTTGCCAAGTCGATTCTGTACTTCACTGAACTCTTGAACTATTCAAGGTCAAGTTTGTCCACATTTGATGAATATAGCCATACTATATCAAATTCTTTATGAAACGTTGAAGTAAATGAATCCTCTTTAGCTTTCGGAGTCAATTGTCTATACCAAGAACAATAACTCTTTACTTTGTCGGTTTTAACAAGAAAGACTTGCTTGTCTTAGAACGATTTCGAATCGATTAACTATCAAGAGCCAATATAATAGAACCTTGAGTAAGTTCTTGTCGATGTGACATTGCTAAAGATGTTTGGAACGTAAATCATGCCCATGACTTAGAGCTTTTGCCAGTTTATCATGTTAAGAAAATATTTGTCTATAATCAAGCATTCTTGACTCATGGTTTAGACAACCATGCCATTCAAATAAATTTACAACTATTGCTCATTGCTTTGAATGTGAGTCTTTCCGTGTGTAAACAGATCAATTGCTAATTATGGAATCCAATAACCATTTATTTGTTCCAGCCTTAGCTTAAAGGTCTTTAAACAAAGCATACGACCTTACAACTGATGTAGCACCACTTGCTTCATTCTAAGCTTGTAAGTCGATAACTTAGCTTATCTTCAATAGTTTGAGGTCACTTTCAAAGTGGAACACTCAAGCAGTATCCGATACTTTGTGAAGATAATGAGTTGCTAAGTTAACTTTAATATCATGAATTCTTTAGTAAAATGGAATCTCATTCCTTTTCTTTGCTCCTCGTTTTCTATATTTCTTATCAATCTCATAATCTTTAAGAACCATTTCTTTAAGAGTCTTTGACTTTTATACTTTGTTAGGCATAATTAAGCATCTAATGCGCCATAAAACAAAGTTCCATCTTTTCCTTTAATTCACGCTCGAATTACTACATCAATGAGTCCTACTCATCTATGTATTAAGCAAAAAGATATGTTGGTTGTCAATATTGAAAAGTTGAGTTTTCAACTCAATACTTCATGTTTTATCAAAACTACCTAGTATTTTGAATACATGATGTCCAACTGGCCTTAAAAGTCATTTATGAAGATTGTATTTTAGAAATGCTTTACTTTTCTTTGAGAACCATTCTCAAAGATTTCCTTTACCAATTATGAAAACAATACAGTTTAATTTGGAATCTTACAAATATAAGTGCAAAGTATAACCATTTTTCAAGTAAATAACCTAATAAGTTTGAAAATTAAAAGGTATTCATGCAAATTTTCAATCTTATTAAACGTCTTATCCAGAATTAAATTTGTCCCCATTTGGCGAGAATAAGTCGATTTCAAGATCCAAAGAAACAAAGAAACAAAGAGTGATTAAGCATGCTTTGGCTTGTCTTAGCACTCAATCTCCCAAGGTAAGCAACGCTTTGCTAATGGCTCCAAGCCACTCTTGGTTGAATAAATCGTCGCATCTAATGCTCTCTCAACAATTTATCCACTTTGCCACGACATGTTAGGACTCCATCACTCATGTCGTTGAGTACAACCAAAACCAACTTGCATACCCGGTATGCCTTATGAGTCTAGGGAGTGGTAGTGATGCCCCGCTTTATCTCAATAGGTCGATTAGTGTTGTTTTAGAATGGCAATTTTACTCAATATTTAGGGACCTAGGGTTTCTATGTCGGTTGATTTAAGTGAACTTAATTAATTATTATAACATTTGAAATCCTAAACATGCATCTAACATATAATTAAAATATAAGTAATCATGAATATGTAAAGCAAAAGCATTTTGATGCATATTGGCAACTAGCATGACCCCTTGAATTCTTCAAGTCTTCAAAAGGTCTTCTTTTGCAACTTCATGGCTTTGTCTTCCAAGAACCTCCATCTTCAAAACTTGACCATAATTATGCAATACTAGTATCTACGATTAGGAATAATCTAAGTATTAAGGTTCAAAAATAATCAACGGTACGCAGAACGTATTTAGATTTACAAAAATACATCACGTATCGCAGTCCGTATTTTCTATCCTAATCGGGCCCCACTAGTTGCCATTTTTATAAAACCTATGAGAGAATATACATTTCATTCATTCATTCACTATTTGTGAATGGCCCATGCATATTACAAAAATAAACTAGTAACAATGCATAAACACGCGATAACTAGTAACTAACCTAGGTGGTTAATCCAATTAACACACCTAATTACGACTAGTCAAAGTTGTTTTAACCGATTAAATAAGCGCAATTAATATTTGAAGCTCCCACTAAATTCCGCATCCATCTTAATTAATCCAATTAATTAAGCCGGTAAAATCTAAAATTTGTCAATATAAATATTGCCAATGCCCCTCAAAACCCGAGGCCTAGCCTCCAAAAATTTTAATTAAAATAAACAAAATTAATTAAAATAATTAAAAAACGGCTTAAAATGCAAAACGTAGCCCAATGATTTGTGTGTGTGCCTCGCACCAAGCAATGAGGCGTGGTTTGCAAGGCACCAAGCCTCGGCAGGGGTGCAAGCTGCTGCTCGCACGCATTTGCTGCTGTGTCGGACTCGTGCGGCCTAGCAGCCACAGCCCACACAACCCTTCGTATACCCCGCCTACACGCACCAAGCAACGCACTACCTCCCTTGCACACATCGTACACGCAGCCTGCTGTCCATGCGCACAGAAACACGCACACACCATCGAGGCGCCCTGCAACCTCGGCAGCCCCATGTGGGTTGCGTGAGCAGCCCAGTTGGCCGAGAGCTTGCTTGGGGCTCTTAAGCCTCGATTTTGTGCTCATGCCTCGGGAAAATTTCCCGATGTTGTGTGACATTATTAATCAATTCTAAATTAATTTTAGAATTAATTTATTGAGGAATAATGAAAATAATAACAAGTCTAACTTAAATAAAATTCATTCAAGTGCATTTAACCAAAATAATTTCCAAGAACCATTCTTTAATAAAATTGGTTTAACTTGGTGCAACAAAAATAAGAGGGCAATTACTCACTATCAATTTAATTTATTTAAATTAATCTTGAGTTTTTGACAAAATATAAGGGAGTTGGAAAAATGAACATAAGTTCAATAAAGATTCCAACTTTAATACTTGTGAACCTTTGTAAAATTATATCTTCCAATATGAAGATAAACAAATTTCTATCACAAGTTTCAAACTTTATGATTCCAATCAACTAAAAAATAAATAAATCAACAAAGTTTAACAAAAATTCATGGAATTTAGTAACTCAAAGTTTCAATCACTTAACATAATTAAAGATTGAATCTTTAGTACTTGGAAACCTCAAAGAACAACAATTTCACACTTAATGCAATTAATTTGCAATTATGTGAAAAATAAAACCAAGCTTTCAAACACAAATTACCACCAAGTAATCATGACTAAAGAGGTTAAAATTGCATAAAAAATATGTATTGAACCAATTACAGAACCACCATAAATATGCAATTAATTTTCAAGGTTAGAAAGACTTAAATTTTTTCGTAAAAATGAAAAACCCCTTGAAAAATGCATTTATGGTAGTTTTTTGGCTAAAAATCGAGGCCTTAAAGAGTATAACCATTATGATGTGAATTATTGATCCGAAAATCAACAAAACACAAGGGATATGTTTAAGTCTAATTCTATACAGGAAATCCACCAAGAATTAAACAAAAACTAAGATTAATCAATTAAGAATCCACCTAATTAATCAATCCAAACGAATGTTTTAACTAAAACAAGCAAAACAGCAGTTGATCGCAATCAACAAAAACTCAAGTATGCAACTTAAGAAATAAATCTGAATATTAATCTCTGTATATTTATTCGCGTGTTTACAACCCTATTTATAAGACTTAGTTTACCTAGGAAGATTAGGACAAGTCCCTAATTCAATCCTAATTAAAATAGAATTCTAACTTGCTTGAAGAGCAAGCACCTTGGAGCACAAGCATATGCCAATCTCCTTGGAGAACAAGCACACGCCTAAACTGATTTATTTTGCTAACTAATTGATTTTAAAAGAAACTAAATAAAGATTAAAGATCCTAATGCTTGAACCAAGAAAAACCCTTTCAAGTGAAAGGTAAAAACTTGTAAGCAAAATCTAAGTAAAGAAAATTCAAGAAAGTTCAAGAAAGTGAACTAGACTCCAAGAAAAGTCACTAAGCAAACCGTGGTTTTGCTTTGATATCCAAGAAAGTGTCCATGCAATGCTTGGCTTGAATCAATGTTTAGGGACAAGCTATCTTGATGCATGATAAGCAAATCTTCGAAGTTCTCCATGCTTAGACTTGCATCGTCCTCCTCTTCTTCGAAAGAATTTGTCCTCAAATCTCGAAGTTCTTCATCAGGAATATACTTAGCCAAATCGCCAACATTGAATGTAGCACTAACTCCATATTCTCCCGGAAGTTCTAACTTATAAGCATTGTCATTGATCTTCTCAATAATCTTGAAAGGACCTTCACTTCTAGGCATCAACTTATTCTTGCGTTTTTCTGGAAATCTTTCCTTTCTCAAATGTAACCATACCAAGTCTCCAACAGTGTAACTTTGTTGCCTTCTATGCTTGATTGCTCTAGCTTTGTACATGTCATTTACTTTCTCTATTCTCGTTCGAACTTTAGCATGTAATTTCAGCATACTCTTCAACTTAGACTCGGCATCTTTGTGAATTAATTCACCCTTAGGCAATGGAACAAGATCAATTGGAAGTTTCGGATTGACTCCATAGACTACCTCAAAAGGACTATGTTTGGTAGCATATGTAGGTGATCTATTATAAGCAAACTCCGCATGAGCTAACTTGATGTCCCAATCCTTTTGTGTCTTACTCACTAACCCACGCAAAAGCGCACCAAGAGTACGATTAGTAACCTCGGTTTGTCCATCAGTTTGTGGATGGTAAGATGTACTAAAGAGCAATTTAGTTCCCACAAGCTTCCATAGAGACATCCAAAAGAAACTCATGAACTTTGTATCTCGATCACTCACAATAGTTTTCGGAATTCCATGCAATCTAACAATCTCTTTGAAGTATAATTCCGCCACTTTCATAGCATCATCCACTTTGTGACAAGGAACAAAATGAGCCATCTTAGAGAACCTATCCACAACAACCATAATAGAGTCTTTCCCCCGTTGTGTTCTCGGCAATCCCACAATAAAATCCATAGAAATATCTTCCCAAGGTGAATCTGGAACAGGTAAAGGAGTATACAAGCCTTGATGAAAAGTAGCCTTCGCTTTTTGACAAGTTGCACACCTAGAAATAACTAGTTGCACATCCGTGAGCATCTTAGGCCAATAGAAGTGTTCTTGTAACATACTCAAGGTCTTTGTAATGCCAAAGTGACCAGCAATTCCTCCCCCATGAGCTTCTCTAACAACTAGCTCTCTAATAGAACACTTAGGAAGACAAAATCGATTTCCTTTGAAAAGAAAACCATCTTGCAGCAAATAAGAACCTACGGCTCCTTTAGAACACTCTTCAATCAATGTAGCAAAATCATCATCACTTTTATAGTATTCTTTGATCAATTCAAAACCAAGTAGCTTGCTATTTAGAATTCCAATCAAAGTGTATCTTCTAGATAATGCATCAGCCACAACATTCGATTTCCCTTCTTTGTACCTTGAAGAAAAATTAAATGATTGTAAAAATTCAACCCACATAGCATGTCTAGGATTGAGCTTTTGTTGTCCATGTATGTACTTCAATGCTTCATGATCAGAATGCAACACAAAGTGATTAGGTCGGAGATAATGACTCCAATGATCTAAAGCTCTAACAATGGCATAGAACTCTTTATCATAAGTAGAATAGTTCAATCGAGCTCCTCCCAATTTCTCACTGAAATATGCAATAGGCCTCTTCTTTTGGAGTAAAACTGCTCCAATTCCAACTCCACTAGCATCGGTTTCAACTTCAAAAGGAATTGAGAAATCTGGTAACGCAAGTATAGGTGCTTCACATAGCTTCTTTTTAACCAACTCAAATGCACTTTGAGCTTCTTTAGTCCATTCGAATTTACCCTTATCCTTCTTCAAACATTCGGTCATAGGCGCCACAATACTTGAGAAATTATTGACAAATCTTCTATAGAACGAAGCTAGACCATGAAAAGACCTTACTTCACTCATATTAGTAGGAATAGGCCAAGTTTTAATAGCCTCTACTTTCGAATGATCAACTGAAACTCCATCCTTTGATACAACATAACCAAGAAAAGTAACACTAGGCACTAAGAAGTAGCATTTTTCAAGCTTAGCATAGAGTTTCTTCTCTCTTAACACTTCAAACACACTTGTTAGATGATTTAGATGATCATGCAAATTTTTAGAGTATATCAGAATATCATCTAAATAAACAACAACAAACTTGCCAAGGAAAGGTTTAAGTACCTCATGCATCAACCTCATGAAAGTGCTAGGTGCATTAGTGAGTCCAAACGGCATCACCAACCATTCATACAACCCTAACTTAGTCTTGAATGCTGTCTTCCACTCATCTCCTTCTCTCATTCGAATTTGATGATAACCACTCATAAGATCAATCTTAGAAAACAACTTTGAACCATGTAGTTCATCAAGTAGATCATCTAATCTTGGAATAGGAAATCGGTATTTGATAGTGATGTTATTCACACTCCTACTATCAATACACATGCGCCAACTCCCATCTTTCTTTGGGACAAGTAAAGTAGGCACGGCACAAGGGCTCATACTTTCCCTCACGTATCCTCTATTCATAAGCTCTTCAATTTGCCTTTGCATCTCCTTTGTTTCTTCCGGATTACTTCTATAGGCTGCCTTATTAGGTAATGGTGCTCCCGGAATCAAGTCAATTTGATGCTCTATCCCACGAATAGGAGGTAGTCCCGGAGGTAATTCCTTAGGAAAGACATCCTTGAATTCTTCTAAAACAGATTCCAATTCATACGGCCTCTTTGCTTGTTTATCTTGATCAATTCGAATCTCATTAGAAACAAGTATATATACCACATTGTTGCTGCAAATTTCTTTTTCTAATTCCCTCTCACTAATCAAATAAGAATTCTTCGAATTAGAGGTAACATTAGAAGACTTGTTGCTTATCAAAGGTTTTAAAGCAACCGGTCTCTCTTTTTCTCCTTTTCTCACAACATACACATTATTCCTTCCATCAAACTTCACAAATCTATCATATTGCCAAGGACGGCCTAATAGTATATGACAAGCATCCATAGGACAAACATCACACAAAACTTTATCATGAAATTTACCAATTGAAAAGGAGATTAAGGCTTGTTTAGTTACCTTAACATCACTCGAATTATTAAGCCAATGAAGCTTATAAGGGCTTGGATGTTCAGTAGTTGGCCACTTCAATTTGTCTACCAAAGTAGTAGATACCACATTAGTGCAACTCCCCGTGTCTATGATCATGTCACACAACCTATCTTCTACCTTGCACCTTGTAAGAAAGATTTTCTCCCTTTGATTGTTTTCCATAGGTACGGTTTTAGAGTGTAGCGCCCTTCTTAGAACCAAACTTTGACCATGAGTCTCGGGATCAATTTCGTCAATATGCCCCTCCTCTTCTTCAAAGTTTTCCTCTTCGTTCTTTTCTTCATAGTCACTACCCTGCTCACACTTAGCTTGTTCTTGTTCCCACTCTTGAGCAGTCATTACTCTTTTTGATGGACAATTAGTTGCAATGTGACCAACACTACCACACTTGAAGCACTTCCTATCTTCAACAAGCTTTTTAGGAGCTTCAAATTTTGATTTAGTCTCCTTGTAGTTCAAACTAGAACCACTTTTCTCCAAGCTGTTCTTCTCAAAAGGTTTAGCGAAACCCTTTACAAAGGACTTAGTGTACGTCCCTTTCTTCCCCTTTATCTGTTTTTCAACTTTCAAAGCTACCTTGCAAACATCCTCAAATGACTAATATTGTTGCAATTCAACTTTTTCAGCAATATTATCATTCAACCCCGAAATAAATCTAGCAATCTTATGCTCAACAATCTCTTCTAAGCCACATAGCATGCATAACTTTTCAAATTCACCAATATAATTCTCAACAGTCATAGAATTTTGTTTAAAAAGTTGCATCTTAAGATAAACATCTTGAATATAATCACTAGGTACGAACCTTTTTTTCATGTGCTTCTTGAGTTGTTCCCAAGTTGAGATTCTTGCACGCCCCTCCTTATGCCTCTTCTTCTTTAGATTATCATACCAAAGACTAGCATAACCGGTCAGTTTTAATTCAGCCAATTTGCATCTTTTCCTTTCATCATACTCCTTGTAATCAAAGAGTGTCTCGGCCCTTCTAATCCACTCAAAGTATTTTTCAGGTTCATTCATACTCCCATTGAATTCGGGAAGATCTAATCTAAGGTTCCTATCATCATCCTTTGGTCGATCTCTTCTCCTAGGCCTTGGTGATTCATCACTTGAGGAATAATTATTTCGTGGCCTCCTTGGGTTCCTCCTTGGTTTTTCTTCCTCACTTGAACCAGAATTAGGGTTAGAATTCCCTTTCCTTGAAGAATCTCCAGCAAGAGTATCAAGCCTTTTTAATATCTCATCCATCCTTGCTGCCAACTCGTCAATTCGCCTATCTCTTCTAAAATTTTGAGCCTGTTCTAAGGTTAATCCCCTTGGAACTCGTGGAACCTCCTCGTCAATCATGATTCCTACACAAACCAAGTCAGTTTATGCAAAAATCTTGATTAAAAGATCGAATCTTGAAGGAAAGCTAGGCAACACAAAAACCTGACTCCCATCCGCAAATCAGTGCACAAACACCAAATGTTTGAGGCTGTTTAGAACGCGTTACTCAACTAAAATTTATGAAATTTTATATGGTGATAGCTGGACGTTTTTAGAGTTCAATGCAAAAAGAATCACGCAAAAATTCCCAGCCAATTGTTCCCAGTTTAATTTTTGTCAAAGTTGCGCAAACCTGCTCTGATACCAAAGATGATGTGAATTATTGATCCGAAAATCAACAAAACACAAGGGATATGTTTAAGTCTAATTCTATACAGGAAATCCACCAAGAATTAAACAAAAACTAAGATTAATCAATTAAGAATCCACCTAATTAATCAATCCAAACGAATGTTTTAACTAAAACAAGCAAAACAGCAATTGATCGCAATCAACAAAAACTCAAGTATGCAACTTAAGAAATAAATCTGAATATTAATCTCTGTATATTTATTCGCGTGTTTACAACCCTATTTATAAGACTTAGTTTACCTAGGAAGATTAGGACAAGTCCCTAATTCAATCCTAATTAAACTAGAATTCTAACTTGCTTGAAGAGCAAGCACCTTGGAGCACAAGCATATGCCAATCTCCTTGGAGAACAAGCACACGCCTAAACTGATTTATTTTGCTAACTAACTGATTTTAAAAGCAACTAAATAAAGATTAAAGATCCTAATGCTTGAACCAAGAAAAACCCTTTCAAGTGAAAGGTAAAAACTTGTAAGCAAAATCTAAGTAAAGAAAATTCAAGAAAGTTCAAGAAAGTGAACTAGACTCCAAGAAAAGTCACTAAGCAAACCGTGGCTTTGCTTTGATATCCAAGAAAGTGTCCATGCAATGCTTGGCTTGAATCAATGTTTAGGGACAAGCTATCTTGATGCATGATAAGCAAATCTTCGAAGTTCTCCATGCTTAGACTTGCATCACATTACCAGAACGCCTTTTTCACCCAAAATTCACTATTTTTGGGTCGAAATCTGGGTTCGGGAGCTGAAGTCAGCTCTAATACGAGGTTAAAATGGATAAAACGAGCTACTAATCTAATTAGCAACTCATAACAAGAAAAATTAAGCCATAAAATACCTTGAAAAATATTATGATTTTAAAAATAAACGAGCGAGGCTTCGATACCGCTATTGGGCTTTTGTGAGTCCGACTCACCGTGGAAACAAACCCAAAAACAAGATCGCACTCGCAATAAAAAAAACCATAAACATAATTAAATTAAACACAAGATTAAGATAAAACGATTACCTTTTGGAGCGTGCTTTGCCCAACCGAATAGGCTCTTACTTGAAAGCTTAGCCCCGAAAACACGAGAGCCTCCGACGGAGATCCACCCGCAAAGACGACTACCGACATTTAGGTCTGTTACCTCGAGGTTAGCAAGGTCCGACCAAAACCCGAGTATTATATGAGTTTAAGAGTTTTTGCAAATGCAATGCTCTATTGAACTCCTACTCCAGCAAAGCATTCTAAAGCCATGCTTTGGCAATTTATAAGGAAGGATAGCTTGTGAATTCCACTCATCTTTCAATGTGGGACTTTTTCACAAAAAGATCCCACATGGAAAGATTGATGAATTCAACCCTTAGTTAAATAAACCAAGGAACAAGTAACAAGTGTCACATGGTTAGGTGAGGACCACTTTCCCACTTGGTCCCCAAGGCAAGTCACATGCATTGTGAGCTAACCATGTGTCACCCAACCTTGAGCCCCAAGTTTGATTCAGATGGGCCACTTTCTTTTGGCCTGTGTCCATGACCCGTTACCCGGGTCCACGGCCCCTTGCCACACGTGCCGCCATCGTGGCACGCTGCCACTTGGTGGCTGCCAACGTGGCTGCTGCCACGTGGGACGCTCCTATTTGGCACACTCTTCTAGCCTTTCGTGTGGCTAGGATTTTGCTTGTTACTTGAAGCATTTTCCCGTCTTGCCAAATCCTAAATTTTTGCTTGACATTTAAGAGTCTCCGACGCTCGGTTTCGACGCTCCAAGCTCGAATTTCCGACGTCTAAATATTTAATACTCAGGCGACTTATTGATTTGTCCCGAATTAATTCGTCGAGTCGGTTCGTTAATTGCTTGGTTGTGACCCAAAGGGTTCAATCAAGATTAAGCTGTAATATTACATATTACTGATCGGAAGCGGCCTCCACCTAGGCATTCCGATCACTCGACCTTACTGAATATATTAGCTTTCTAATAATTCTGAACCCACTATCATAATAATACACTTGTTCGAAGGACACCATTCCTTTGAAGTAGTACTTCTTTAAGTTATCTACATTCCAAGTTCTAGGTAGCTTCCTGCCGTCTGGTGTTTCTAGGCGGTAGGTGCCGCCTCTTACTTCTTCATAGATTCGGTAAGGGCCTTCCTAATTTAGGGTTTGCTTCCCTTGCTCATTCGCCCTATCGACCGCCTCCATTTTCCGTAACACAAAGTCCCTAACTTTTAAAGGGCGCTTGTGTACTCTTTTGTTGTAGGCCCGAGTCATTCTCTGGCGGCATTGTCCCTGTGCTCTAGGAGTGAGTCCAATGACAGGTGCATGGCCTCCCAATTTGCCTCTTCATCATATAGCATAATTAGAAGAGTCGACTCATAGTGTTTAATGGGCAAGACAGCTTCTGCCCCATACAGCATGAGAAATGGGCCAGTTGCCCCTTTCGCTGTTGTTCTAATGGCCCATAAGACGTGTGGTAATTCATCCGCCCATAGGCCGCCAACTCTTTCAATTTTCTTTTTTATGTTGTCATAGATTAACTTGTTGAAGGCTTCGACCTGGCTGTTTGCTTAGGGTCTGCCGAATGATGCGAAATAATTGAAGATCCCTTGATCTTCCAACCAAGTCTTTAGTTGAGGGGTCTCAAATTGAGGACCATTGTCAAAAACCATAGACATAGGCACCCCAAAATAGGTGATGATATTCTTCCAGATGAAGGAAATGACGTCCTTTGTCTTGATGTTTTTGACTGCCTCCGCCTCTACCCATTTGATATAGTAGTCCACGGCCACTAGGATGTAGAGCTTGCCGCCTGGAGTAGCCGTATATGGGCCTAGGATGTCCATGCCCCATTTAATAAACGGTACTGGACTGCGGATTGCCGTCAGGTAGGTGGCCGGACGATGGATTAGCTCTTCCAATTTTTGACATTGTCGTATTTTTTAACCATCTGCATAGCATCCGCCTCAAGAGTAGGCCAAAAGTAATGCCGCCTGGCCCTAACAGCTAAGGATCTGCCACCTATAGAGAGGCATAGTATCCGGCATGCAATTCTTCAATAACTTCTTGCCCCTTCTCTGGAGTTACACACTTCAAAAGACGCTTCAGAAAACCTGCTTTGAAGAGCTCTGCTCGTCTCATCTCAAAGCTTGCAGCCCATTATTTCAGCACAGCCGCCTCCTGAGGTGAATCAGGGAGGGTGCCATCTATAAGATATGCCCAGATGATATCCATCCAAGTAGAGCTTTGGTCAAGTACTCCAATGGGCTCTTCATCAGATATACTTATTTTTTCCATAACTTCCCAGAAGACTGATTGAGGCGTTTCACAAGAGGCGGGTGACGCCAGTTTTGACAAAGCATCCGCCTGATTATTTGCTGATCTGGGCACTTGACTTAGATTGAAGTCTTCAAGTGTCCCAGCTTCATATTTTACTGCCTGCAAATATTTGATCATAGCCAGATGGGTGGCCTCATAAACACCATTGTTTTGGCTAACGACGAATTGGGAATCAGAGTAAGCGTCAATTTTTATTGCCCCCGTTGCCTTGAACATCCGGATGCCGGCTAGCAGAGCTTCATACTCGGCCTTATTGTTTGAGGCCTGGAACTTGAACCGTAGTGCATATTCATATTTGTCTCCCTCAGGAGACTGACAAATTACGCCTGCACCACAGCCGTTCATCGTGGAAGTCCCACCCACATACACTTTCCAAACCTAATTGATGTTATCCGGCTCAGCCAACCTTGTCATTTCAGCAATAAAGTCGGCAAATGCTTGCCCCTTTATTTCCTTCCTTGGTTCGAAAGTAATTTCTAGTCCCTGCAATACAATAGCCCATTTAAGCATTCGACCAGAGGATTCCAGGGTCGTCATTGGCCGCTTGATCGGTTGGTCAATGTAGACCATAACCGGATGTGCCAAGAAGTAAGGCTTCAACTTCTTGACAGCCATGTAAAGGGCGAGGCTAAATTTTTCGACCATAAGGAACCAAAGTTCCACATTTCTAAGAACTTGGCTAATGAAGTAGACCGGGAGCTGGATGCCGTCTCTTTCAGCTAAGAGAACGGAACTGAGGGCATGATCTGAAACAGCCAGATACATATAAAGCGCCTCTTTGGCAAAGGGGCTGACCAACCTTGGCAAAGAGTGAAGACGAGTTTTTAGCTTTTGGAAGGCTGCCTCAGCATCATCCCCCATTCAAATCTATTCTTCTTCCTGATCGCCTGGAAGAAGTAGAGGCACTTGTCGCCTGACCGACTGAGAAATCTTCCCAGGGCTGTTAGACAACCGGTTAAGTTTTAGAGTTCCTTCATAGTACGGAGCGACTGCATGTCGATTATCGCCTGTATTTTTTTGGGGTTGGCCTCTATCCCCCTTTGGTCAATCAGGAATCCAAAAAACTTCCCAGACTTAACAACAAAGTCACACTTTTTTGGATTAAGCATGACCTTGTGCCGCCTGAGTGTGGCGAATGTTTCTTAGCGGACAGCAAGGTGATCCGTCTGCTTTTTGGATTTGACTATCATGTCATCAATATACACCTCTACATTCCTCCCATTTTAATTAATGAAGACTGTATTAATCATGCGTTGGAAAGTAGCAGACGCATTCTTCAAACCAAACGGCATCACATTATAACATAATAACCCCTGATCAGTGACGAATGTCGTCTTTTCTTGATCTTTTTTCCACAGTGGAATCTGATGGAAACTTGAATAGGCATCCATGAAGCTCATCAAGGCATGTCCGGCTGTAGAGTCGAACCGAATGTCGATCTTTGGAAGTGGATAGCTATCCTTCGGACATGCTCTTTTAAGTCAGTGTAATCTACACACATTCGCCAGGTTTCATTCGGCTTCTTTACAAGCACAACATTTGCAACCCTCTCAAGGAAGTTACAAGGCCGAATGAACCCAGCGTCTAATAGCTTTTTTATTTCGGCGGCTGCCGCCTGACTTCTCTCCTTACCATGGTTTTTTTCTTTTGCCGAATGGGCTTCTTTTTAGGATCCACAGCGAGTTTGTGGACAGCAAGATCCAGGCTGATGCCTGACATCTCTTCCATTTCAAAGGCAAAGATGTCATTGAATTCTTTCAGTAGTTGGTGTAAGCTTGCACCTAACTTAGCAAAAGCAGCCTTCCCCACCTTAACAATTTGCTCTGGCCGACTGTCATCTAGAGGAATATCAATGTTTTCTCCAGCCGGCTGGGGACGGATGTCGTCTGACCGCTCCTCGGTCAGTGATTGCTATTTGGTTTTCTTTTTTTACTACCACTAGCAGGTCATGTTTTCTTTTCTTGGCAGCTGGTGGGGTCGGATGATCATCCTTGATATTATCATGGTCTATTGGCTCTTTGCCCTGACCGGTTGCAGCTGTCGTAGGCTTGACGTCCGAGGGATAGCATTCTCGAGTTGTTTTCTAGTCCCCGTTCAGGGAGCCAACATTTCCATCATCCTTCTCATACTTAACAAGCATGAGAGCAGGGATGATGACGGCCTTGCACTCATTAAGAGTAGGTCGGCCAAGGATAAGATTGTAGGCAGTCAGCTCTTCGACCACCAGGAATCGGATTGTCATGTGCCGACCGCTTCCTTTTTGCCCCAGTCAGATGGGCAAATCAATGCGTCTGAATGGATGCACAACTCCTCCCCCAAAGCCCACAAGGGGATGGGAGACATCCATCATGCTATCTGGTTTGTACTTGAGGTTGGATAGACATTTGCGGCTAATGATGTCTGAGGAGCTTCCTATGGCAACAGGGTCATCATGCGGCCGATGGACTTTGCCTCTGTCCTTTTCGGTGATGATGACTTCAGGGACGGCGGATGTGCTGGCCACCTGTCCCTCATCAACAGAATGGACCATCTTTTTCAGATGGTCCTTGTTGCCCCGGATGGTTGGGCCACCTCCGGCAAATCAGCCTGCTATCGTATAGATCGGATCTTCATCTGTTTCAGAGCTGATAGAAGGCTGGGGAGTCTTTTTGCTTGACTACCTCGGATTCGATTTTGAAGTCACTTTGGACTTCACATAGGATTTCAGCGCTCCTTTGTTGACCAGATGATCAAGCGTCCGCTTGAGGTTGAAGCAGTCGTTCGTGTCATGGCCGACATCCTCATGTTAGTGACAATGCTTGTTCTTGTTCCGATTTTCAGCGGAACCTTTCATAGGAGTCGGCTTCTCTAGAGTCAGCCGATCCTCTTTATCCATGATGATGGAGTAGCTATCCTTGTGGAACTCGTACTTTGGGACGTACGGCTTCCAATCTTTCTTTTTCTTCTAGGCTGGCTGATTAGAGTTATCCACCGCCCAGATCTGTTTTTTCTTTTTACTCTCTTCTGGTTTTAGAGATGCTTGAGCAGGCCGACTCTCCTTCTGTCGATCAAACTTCTTGGATTCCAACTGCTTATTGGAGGAGCAGAGCTCGATCTCCTGTATGTAGGCGTCCGCCTCCATCAAGCCTCCTTGGAGGGTGAAGATTTTCTTGTGGACGAGTTTGAACTTGAAAGTCGACCCATCCTCATACCTTTGAAAAAGTCTGTATAAGCCACTTCGTCAGACAGTCCTTAGATCTGGATTCTCACCAAATTGAACCGCCTGACGTATTATCGCAGCCCCTCTCTATCTCCCTACTGCACATGGCCTAGCTTTGGTCAAGCGACCAAACGATTGCGACGTCAAGGGAAGGGACGTTTATTTTGTAGCCGACTCCCATAACATAGGTATACCGGATCTCTTCTAATTTTTTCCGCATGGTCCTTTGGGTGGATGAGGATATGTGGGTGAAATATGGGGTGTATCTCTCTTGAAGAGAAGAGGAAGTCTCTTCCTGGCACGCTCCACGGAGGCGGCCTCCTCTAGATACCTCTTTAACATTCTCAGGTGGCCCCTCTTCGCTTCTGGGACCGCCAATGTTAGCATCTGACTGAGATGAGCCCTCTTCAGAGCCGGATGTCTCATCACTTGAGTCACTCCCTAGTTCACCCAAGATAGAGTCATCCGGCGTCATGGGGACGCCTGATGGATAGTAGGGGACTTCGCTCCTAGGCACCCTGATAGGACTCTCGTCCTCTTTATTACTAGGCGACCGAGTTCTCCTTATTGTTCTAACCATGGTGTCCTACACAGACACGGACGGATTTGTTGGCGAGTGCAGTTCAGGACAGGCGACACCCCTAGTTCTAGATTCAGCCGTCCTAGGTGACCGGCTGAAAGCTATCCTAGGCCACGCCGTGTGTGTTTGTGATACCATTTCTAAGGAGGCAAACACAAGCTAAAAAAAGTGAAATGAAAAGAGAGAGAAAGAGCAGGCGGTTACCTTGAAAAGGTACTGCTGAAAGTCATTCAAACCGTCTGAGTCAAGCGGCGAAAAGCAAGCGGCAGGCGGAAACGTTCTCTTTCGAAAAAGTCAAGGATTCTCTCAGATTCTCTCAAAGATTTTTCGTAAATGAGCGAAAAGGAGAGGGGCAAATGTTTATTTATAAAGGGTTAATTCCAGAAACACCTTGGTAATTTTCCCAGAAGGTGAATAGTAAAATCTGTTCCACCAGTTGCTGAGTGACAAGTGTCACAAATGCCACATAGCATGCCACATCACATCTGTGAGCGGAAAATGTTTTATGGAAAATTACCCCGCCACCTGGGCCACTGAAAACAGGACACGTGTCCACCTATAATTGGTTCAAAAGTGGCCAATAGAAGCATGACACGTGGAATCCACTGTCAAGAGAAGGAATGGCGGCCTCCATAGGCCCAATTCCCAAAAAGCCGCCAAAAGCGAGGGCATTCCATCAAACTCTAGGTCAAAAGACCTACGTAAGAGCACAGATGCCATGCGGCGCGCCACGTCACATTTGTGAAGGGAAAATGTTTTGGGTAATTTTACCCATGCCACGTGGCCCAATAAAACCTCGACACGTGTCATACCTGATTGGTCCGAATTGGGCCAATCATTATTCGACACGTGTCCTTCCTAGAACTTGGGAGAAAAAGGCCGCCTTTAATGGCCCAAATCCCGAGAAAGCCATAATTTGGCGCAGCCTGGAATGATTAAGTGACCTAATCAAGTGCACATTTTCCAATGACTATAAATAGGGAGATTTCCCCCATTTTAGGGGCATCTACAATTATTATAGCATACCCTACATTCTCTTACATCAGAGAATCACCTGATCTCGGAATCCGAGAATATCTCACCTCTTTTTCCGCACTTTCTTCCGTTTATCTTCAAGTACTAACTTGATCGTCGGAGGCGGAGCTCCAACCACCCAGAGTCTCCGTTGTTTTATAGGTACAGGCCGCGCGCAACCAGTCTTTGAGCTGTAACTCTCCCGAGGACAAAAAACACCCAAAACATTTTGCGCCGTCTGTAGGGAGAGTACCTCAAAAATAGTTCAAGAGTCTATACCACCTCCTTACCACCCGGTGAATCAGCCAGAGGTCTTTACTGACCATGAGGATGATGATCCTCAAGTCGAAACCTACATAGCCAAGGATGACTCTCTAATCACTAAACGCACCCGTCCCAGAGACACTCTAGAACGGAGCACAAGCCAGGCGGGTACAAGTAGACCCTTTGGTCAGCCGGAAGGAGAAACCCATAGGGCAGACAGGTCCGCTCTAGTCACTAGGGACGATCTCATGAAATTCAGGACTAGTTTCAAGTGTGAAATCAAGGATCTGATCACCAAGAGTAGGGCTGGCCCAAGCAAGGGTCAATCAGCCAGAAAGACCCCTCTAGAGAGGAGGAAGCAAGTGTTGGGGTTTGGTGAGTCCGACTCACCGCAGAAACAATCCTGACCCAAGGAACCACTCGCAATTAATAAAACCATAAAGCATAAATAAATAATCACAAGAAAGGAAGAACGAATCTTACCCTCGAAGCGAGCTTCGCCCTTACAAAAACGGGCTCTTACTTGAAAGCTTCAAGCACCGCAAGCGCCGTGCCTCCAACGGTATCCACCCACAAAGGACGAACACGACTCTAAGGTCCGCTACCTTGGAGTTAGCAAGGTCCGACCAAAACCCGAGTGTTATTAGAGTTTAAGAGTTTTCCCAAAAATATGGAATGCTCTTTCTAACTCCCACTCAAGCAAAGAATTCTCAAGCCATGCCATGACTATTTATAAGGAAGTATGCCTTGTGAATTTCACTCATCTTTCAATGTGGGACTTTTCACAAAAAGATCCCACATGGAAAGATTGGTGAATTCAACCCTTAGTTAAATAAACAAAGGAACAAGTAACAAGTGTCACATGGTTAGGTGTGGACCACTTTCTCACTTGGTCCCCAAGGCATTTCACATGCAATGTGAACTAACCATGTGTCACCCAACCTTGAGCCCCAAGTTGGGTTCGGTTGGCCCATTTTATTTTGGCCCGTGTGCATGACCCATCAACCCGGTCCACGGCCATTGCCACATGTGTCGCCACCGTGGCGCGCCGCCACCATGGCGCTGCCACCTGGTACGCTGCCAACGTGGCACGCTGCCACGTGGTGGCTGCCACGTGGTGGCTGCCAATGTGGCGGCTGCCAACGTGGCTGTTGCCACTTGGCGGCTGCCAACGTGGCGGCCACGTGGCATGCTCCTATTGGGCATGCATTCCTAGCCTTTTGCGTGGCTAGGATTTTACTTGTTACTTGATGCATTTTCCCGTCTCGCCAAATCCTAAATTTTGGCTCGACATTTGAGATTCTCCGACGCTCAGTTTCGACACTCCAAGCTCGAATTTCCGACGTCTAAATGTTTAACACTCGGGCGACGAATTAATTTCTTCCGAATTAATTCGTCGAGTCAGTTCGTATATTTTACTTGGGTGTGACCCGAAGGGTTCAGTCAAGATTAAGCTGTAATATTAATTATATTAATATTACTGATCGGTAGCGGCCTCCACCTAGACATTCCGATCACTTGACCTTGCTGAATATATTAGCTTTCTAATAATTTTGAACCCGCTATCAGAATAATACACTTGTTCGAAGGACACCATTCCTTTCAATCTCCCACTTGTCCTTCCGGACAAGTGTGCATTTAGTGTATAGCCCCTTTCCTATGTCTCTTCATGAACTACAGAGTAAGATTACTTGTCATCTCTGTTACGTCCAGAAGTGTTTCTCGAAATCCGAGTTTGACTGTCGATAAGCAGATGATTTCTAAAATCCATCTGAGCATGGCCATGCATTTTCACAGTCTCGCTCTTCGAGAGGCCTTGTAAACAACAAGACATGTTCCCTATTGTTAGTAGGGGGACATTTCCAGTCTTGTAATGTAGCTTCTCTTACTAAGAGGACTCACCCGCCTGATATCTGTCTTTATAATCCCCAGTTACGGCAGACGTTTGGCAGATACCAAAGCGGACCAGTACTCAAACAAGAGATCTCCCACTACTCATGGTCAAAGGAAAAGAGTTCTGATAGTAATAATGAGAAAATACTTATGACGATTTTTAAATCTCTTAAAGTATCCTCATAGGTCGATCCAGTATGGTTCTAAACCAATACCTGTGCAAATGATTTATATCCTCATAGCACAAGAAACGGTGCTATAAATCATACTACACACTAATCTCTGATGGTCATCAATCGTCCACAAAATATGACCTTGATTAGGGATAATTTTCGATTAAATATTCAATGTTCACTTAATAGGTGTTTCTTTATCCAAGCCATTGACTTGATACCCTATTTTGAATATTTATTAAAATCGAATGGACTCATTATTTAATTCTAAACCACAATTAAATAGTTTTGTGGAATATTTAGAAATATTTTATTCCACTATGAAACTTCACAATGTTTCATCTTATGATAAATGATTTTTCCCAAATGTTTTAAGAGTAGTACTCTTCATAAAACATTCATAAAAATCACACTCATATTTGATATGCTTGATTTCTTTCATGCAATTATGAATGTTGTCGTTCACTTATTGCATAGGTTTAGTTATAATTACTTTGCAAACCTTAGCATCTTCATTATCCACCATTTCCATAATAAGATGATAAAATTTTGAGAGTGTTAATGGATTACATGTGATTCAGGATTTATTGTCCAAGCAATGGCTCCCACTCATTATTATGTTTCGAGACCTTCTACTTGACAACCTACAATCATCAACGTTCAACAACGAACTTTTCCATTTAACATCTTTCCTTATTATTGCCTTTAAGGCAACAATATTCTCAACATATATTTTAGTAGACTCCCTGATGATGCCTTGCTTGGGTTTCACTCCAAGCGACTCACAACGATTTGGGATACCCTAATCACTTGTGAGCATGGAAATTTTCCTTAAATTCCCGCACATTATACATGGATGCACATTCATGTTACCATTCTCAAGCCACGACACTTCTTGCCTCGTGCTTATAAATGGCTTCCTTGTTAAGGATATAATCCTTGTTAAGGTTTGTGCTTGCAACATCAAAACTCAAATTATATTTGTTTCCATGCGTCAAGAACTCATCCAACTACTTATCTAAGTTCTTTGGATGTTCTTGACTATAATCTAATGATCTAATACTTAGATTAATGTCGATTGGTATTATATACGTACTTCACATGCTCTAAGCATTTAAGTCATCTGACGATTCCATATCATAGCTTTACATGATGGATTTAATTCTAGAATTATTCTCAATTTTATTCCATCCATGTAACATTTAGCTCATACAGTTACACTGAGTCTTGCCAAATTGTTCGCTATATGATGTGGTTGAAAGTCTCCTACTAGAGTCTTTCTCGTTTGACTTAGTACTTAGCCTAGCTTATACATAGGTCAAACATTTACTAAGCTTCATACATATGGGTCGAAAGCCTTTCAAAGTCCTTCATGTTTAACATGGTAATTTCTTTTACTCATTTAAACATTTAATTAAGTCTATACCATAGAACTTAATTCCCAACATGTACTAAGTATCGTCTTTAGCTCGGTCCATTGTCGAAAATACTTTCAAATCTAAACATTTAGCATTTGATGGTTGTTTCACAATAGAGTTCGTAAACTTCTTGTTGGACCATTACTTTTGCTCCCACTAAACTACTTGTTTATCAGAATTTCTATGTTTCTCCATAAGTCAATCCTCTTATTAACTTTATGAGAAAACACGTTCCAATTCCTTCATGCAATGCTTCCTTTAATCCTATGACGGATTCCATGTGCTTGCTTTCAAATCTAGCATTATTTAGATTTTCAAAACCCTTAGACTATTCCATAGTCACTTCCAAAATCCTATTTTGGGTAGGCGGTTTTTGTATCTATTTTGCCATATTTCATATGTGCAATTTTGCTAGATCAATCACGAAAAGACTTGAGCATTCCGATTGGTGAATGGGATTTTATTAAAATCAACTCCTTGATATTAATTATATCCTTTACAACCAATCTAGCTATGTATGCATATACATTTCCACATTTGTTAGTTTTCTCCTTGAAAACTTATTTGCAATCAATGGGTCTTTCACCTTTCATGCAAATTAATCAAGTTTCAAACATGATTTTCAAACATGGAGTCTATTTCGGATTTTCATGGTCTTTAACCATTATTCGGAATTTGGATTTGTCGTAGCTATCTTACAAGACATTATTCCTTTACTATCTAATAGTAAATAGTATGCTTGTAAGTCTTAGGTTTGTTTCTAACTTAATAGAAAATTTATAGGATTCAATCCAAGCCTTTGGTGAATTCTATACCTATACGGGGCAATTGCATCAAACACTGAGTTTTAAGGCGCTTTCAAAGCCCTTTTATTATGTTGATCTTACTCCAACATTTTTAATGTTTTGTGAGTAATGAATTCTCTTTTAAGGCACTTGTAAAGTCCTTTTGAGTATTCTTGATCAAGCATTCTCATGAAGTCCTTTAAGGTCTTCCGAGATTCTCAGTTCTAGTTTGTTGCTAAGTTCGATGGTCATCGAGTTCATTTGTCTCCCACTTGTTGTTTTGGAAACGTGTTACTTTTCAGAAAGACACTACTTAGAGCAACAAACAATTTTTGTTCTCAATTAGGATGTGGAGGTAATACCCGTAGTCTCACTTGAATGCTTACAAAGAGACATGTATATTGTCTTTGGGTAAAAGTTCGTTGTGAAACAAACAGTTAGCTCCTACTTGAGCTATCTTAGTCTTTATTGAGCCATTCAGCTCCCACTGAGTCACCTAGCTCCCACTGAGCTAGTGAACTCCCACTGAGTCACCTAGCTCCCACTGAGCTAGTGAACTCCCACTGAGACTAAGAGCCTTAGACATATACTTGAAAAGACTTTTAGAAGTTATTTCTATCCATAACTGAATATGGCGTCCTTTCTTAGCTTCGACACATTGTTTAGTGTAACATTAGTCATTTGTGCAAATCTCTAAGAACTGTATAGGAAGGGTTGTGAACCATCATTGTTCGAGTCATTTTCAAATGACACCGAGGTCTCCATGAAGACACACTATGTTCTTTGTGGAGTTATTTATGAAAATTTCCATTCATAACTTTGAGATAGTCACGCTTGGCTCAAGCAAACATCGCTCGATCTAATCTAGACGTTTTGATATCTTGCCAAGTCGATTCTGTACTTCACTGAACTCTTGAGCTACTCAAGTCAAGTTTGTTCACATTTGATGAATATAGCCATATCCTTTCAAATTCTTTGTGAAACGTTGAAGTAATTGAATCCTCTTTAGCCTTCGGAGTCAACTGTCTATACCAAGAACAATAGCTCTCTGTTTTGTCGGTTTCAACAAGTAAGACTTGCTTGTCTTAGAACGATTCCAAATCAAGCAACTATCAAGATTCTATCTAATAGAGCCTTTGAGTACGTTCTTGTCGATGTGACATTGCTAAAGATGTTCGGAATGCAAATCAAGCCCATGACTTGAACTTAGTGAGTTTATCATGTTTAGGGAAATGTTTGTTTATAATCAGGCATTCTTGACTGAATGCTTGGATAACCATGCCATTCAAATAAATCCCGCAACTATTGCTCATTACTTTGAATGTGAGTCTTTCCGTGTGTAAACGGATCAATTGCTGATTATGGGACATAATAACCATTACTTGTTCCAGCCTTTGGCTTAAAAGGTCTTTAAACAAAACATACGACCTTACAACTGATGTAGCTCTTCTTGCTTCATTCTAAGCTTGTAAGTCGATAACTTAGCTTAACTTCAATAGTTTGAGGTCACTCTCATAGTGGAACACTCAAGCAGTATCCGATACTTGTGAATATAACGAATTGCTAAGTTAACTACAATTACATAAACTCATGAGTTGAAATGAAATCTAATTCCTTTTCTTCGTTCCTTCTTTCCTATATTTCTTATCATACAATATCTCATAATCTTACTTTAAGAATCATTTCCTTAAGTACCTTGACTCTTATACTTTGTTAGGCATAATCAAGCACCTAGTGCGCCGTAAAACAAAGTTCCATCTTTTCCATTAATTCTTACTCGAATTACTACATCAATGAGTCCTACTCAATTATGTAAGATGCGAAAGGATATGTTGGTTGTCAATCTTGAGATTGCAACTCAATTCCTCATGTTTTATCAAAACTACCTAGTATTTTGAATACATGATGTCCAACCGTCCTTTCGGACTTAGTTATAAAAGTCATTTATGAGAATTGTATTTTAGAAATGCTTTTCCTGTCTTTGAGATCTATTCTCAAGGATTTCCTTTACCAATCATGGAAACAATATTATTTGATTTAGAATACTATAAATATAAGTGCGAAGTATAACCATTTATCAAGAACATAATAAGTTTGAAATTTAATAGCATTCATGCAAACTTCAATCTTATTAAACGTCTTATTTACGCATAATAATTGTCCCTATTTGGCAAAAATAAGGCGATTCCAAGATCCGAAGAAACAAAGAGTGGTTAAGCATGCTTTGGCTTGTCTTAAACACTCAATCTTCTAGGGTAAGCATTGCCTTGCTAATGGCTCTAAGCCACTCTTGGTTAGACAATCGTCGCATCTAATGCATCTTTGACGATGTATCTCTTTTGCCACGGTATGTGAGGACTCCTCACTCATACCGATGAGTTAAACCAAAACCAACGTGCACACCCGGTGTGCCTTACGCGCCTTGGAGAAGTGATGGCACCTCGCTTTGGCGTAGCCTACCATCATCCTCGTCCGGTCAATAAGTGTCGTTTTGGAAAGGCAAGTTTGACTCAATATTATTAGGGACCTAGGATTTCTATGTTGGTTGATTTAAGTGAACTTAACTAATCATTGCAACATCAAGAAAACCTAAACATGCATCTAACGAATAATTCACATATATATAAGCATAAAATATTGATGCAAGTCTAAGCATGGAGAACTTCGAAGATTTGCTTATCATGCATCAAGATAGCTTGTCCCTAAACATTGATTCAAGCCAAGCATTGCATGGACACTTTCTTGGATATCAAAGCAAAGCCACGGTTTGCTTAGTGGCTTTTCTTGGAGTCTAGTTCACTTTCTTGAACTTTCTTGAATTTTCTTTACTTAGATTTTGCTTACAAGTTTTTACCTTTCACTTGAAAGGGTTTTTCTTGGTTCAAGCATTAGGATCTTTAATCTTTATTTAGTTCTTTAATTTTTATTTATTTATTTAGTTGCTTTAAAAATCAGTTAGTTAGCAAAATAAATCAGTTTGGTGTATGCTTGTGCGCCAAGGTGCTTGCTCTTCAAGCAAGTTAGAATTCTAATTTAATTAGGATTGAATTAGGGACTTGTCCTAATCTTCCTAGGTAAACTAAGTCTTATAAATAGGGCTGTAAACACACGAATAAACATACGTAGATTAATATTCAGATTTATTTCTTAAGTTGCATACTTGAGTTTTGGTTGATTGCGATCTGATGCAAGTCTAAGCATGGAGAACTTCGAAGATTTGCTTATCATGCATCAAGATAACTTGTCCCTAAACATTGATTCAAGCCAAGCATTGCATGGACACTTTCTTGGATATCAAAGCAAAGCCACGGTTTGCTTAGTGGCTTTTCTTGGAGTCTAGTTCACTTTCTTGAACTTTCTTGAATTTTCTTTACTTAGATTTTGCTTACAAGTTTTTACCTTTCACTTGAAAGGGTTTTTCTTGGTTCAAGCATTAGGATCTTTAATCTTTATTTAATTCTTTAATTTTTATTTATTTATTTAGTTGCTTTAAAAATCAGTTAGTTAGCAAAATAAATCAGTTTGGTGTATGCTTGTGCGCCAAGGTGCTTGCTCTTCAAGCAAGTTAGAATTCTAGTTTAATTAGGATTGAATTAGGGACTTGTCCTAATCTTCCTAGGTAAACTAAGTCTTATAAATAGGGCTGTAAACACACAAATAAAGATACATAGATTAATATTCAGATTTATTTCTTAAGTTGCATACTTGAGTTTTGGTTGATTGCGATCAATTGCTGTTTTGCTTGTTTTAGTTAAAACATTCGTTTGGATTGATTAATTAGGTGGATTCTTA
Source organism: Chenopodium album (assembly GCF_948465745.1). NCBI lineage: Eukaryota > Viridiplantae > Streptophyta > Magnoliopsida > Caryophyllales > Amaranthaceae > Chenopodium > Chenopodium album. The sequence continues at coordinate 37,535,111 of NC_137841.1, read as the reverse complement.
ATTGATTAATCTTAGTTTTTGTTTAATTCTTGGTGGATTTCCTGTATAGAATTAGACTTAAACATATCCCTTGTGTTTTGTTGATTTTCGGATCAATAATTCACATCATCTTTGGTATCAGAGCAGGTTTGCGCAACTTCGGAAAAAATTAAACTGGGAACAATTGGCTGGGAATTTTTGCGTGATTCTTTTTGCATTGAACTCTAAAAACGTCCAGCTATCACCATATAAAAGTTCATAATTCTTTGTTGAGTAACGCGTTCTACACAGCCTCAAACATTTGGTGTTTGTGCACTGATTTGCGGTTGGGAGTCCGGTTTTTGTGTTGCCTAGTTTTCCTTCAAGATTCGATCTTTTAATCAAGATTTTTTCATAAACTAACTTGGTTTGTGTAGGAATCATGAGTGACGAGGAGGTTCCACAAGTTCCAAGGGGATTAACCTTAGAACAGGCTCAAAATCTTAGAAGAGATAGGCGAATTGACGAGTTGGCAGCAAGGATGGATGAGATATTAAAAAGGCTTGATACTCTTGCTGGAGAATCTTCAAGGAAAGGGAATTCTAACCCTAATTCTGGTTCAAGTGAGGAAGAACAACCAAGGAGGAACCCAAGGAGGCCACGAAATAATTATTCCTCAAGTGATGAATCACCAAGGCCTAGGAGGAGAGATCGACCAAAGGATGATGATAGGAACCTTAGATTAGATCTTCCCGAATTCAATGGGAGTATGAATGAACCTGAAAAATACTTGGAGTGGATTAGAAGGGCCGAGACACTCTTTGATTACAAGGAGTATGATGAAAGGAAAAGATGCAAATTGGCTGAATTAAAACTGACCGGTTATGCTAGTCTTTGGTATGATAATCTAAAGAAGAAGAGGCATAAGGAGGGGCGTGCAAAAATCTCAACTTGGGAACAACTCAAGAAGCACATGAAAAAGAGGTTCGTACCTAGTGATTATATTCAAGATGTTTATCTTAAGATGCAACTTTTTAAACAAAATTCTATGACTGTTGAGAATTATATTGGTGAATTTGAAAAGTTATGCATGCTATGTGGCTTAGAAGAGATTTTTGAGCATAAGATTGCTAGATTTATTTCGGGGTTGAATGATAATATTGCTGAAAAAGTTGAATTGCAACAATATTGGTCCTTTGAGGATGTTTGCAAGGTAGCTTTGAAAGTTGAAAAACAGATAAAGGGGAAGAAAGGGACGTACACTAAGTCCTTTGTAAAGGGTTTCACTAAACCTTTTGAGAAGAACAGCTTGGAGAAAAGTGGTTCTAGTTCGAACTACAAGGAGACTAAATCAAAATTTGAAGCTCCTAAAAAGCTTGTTGAAGATAGGAAGTGCTTCAAGTGTGGTAGTGTTGGTCACATTGCAACTAATTGTCCATCAAAAAGAGTAATGACTGCTCAAGAGTGGGAACAAGAACAAGCTAAGTGTGAGCAGGGTAGTGACTATGAAGAAAAGAACGAAGAGGAAAACTTTGAAGAAGAGGAGGGGCATATTGACGAAATTGATCCCGAGACTCATGGTCAAAGTTTGGTTCTAAGAAGGGCGCTACACTCTAAAACCGTACCTATGGAAAACAATCAAAGGGAGAAAATCTTTCTTACAAGGTGCAAGGTAGAAGATAGGTTGTGTGACATGATCATAGACACGGGGAGTTGCACTAATGTGGTATCTACTACTTTGGTAGACAAATTGAAGTGGCCAACTACTGAAAATCCAAGCCCTTATAAGCTTCATTGGCTTAATAATTCGAGTGATGTTAAGGTAACTAAACAAGCCTTAATCTCCTTTTCAATTGGTAAATTTCATGATAAAGTTTTGTGTGATGTTTGTCCTATGGATGCTTGTCATATACTATTAGGCCGTCCTTGGCAATATGATAGATTTGTGAAGTTTGATGGAAGGACTAATGTGTATGTTGTGAGAAAAGGAGAAAAAGAGAGACCGGTTGCTTTAAAACCTTTGATAAGCAACAAGTCTTCTAATGTTACCTCTAATTCGAAGAATTCTTATTTGATTAGTGAGAGGGAATTAGAAAAAGAGATTTGCAGCAACAATGTGGTATATATACTTGTTTCTAATGAGATTCGAATTGATCAAGATAAAAAAGCAAAGAGGCCGTATGAATTGGAATCTGTTTTAGAAGAATTCAAGGATGTCTTTCCTAAGGAATTACCTCCGGGACTACCTCCTATTCGTGGGATAGAGCATCAAATTGACTTGATTCCGGGAGCAGCCTTACCTAATAAGGCAGCCTATAGAAGTAATCCGGAAGAAACAAAGGAGATGCAAAGGCAAATTGAAGAGCTTATGACTAGAGGATACGTGAGGGAAAGTATGAGCCCTTGTGCCGTGCCTACTTTACTTGTCCCAAAGAAAGATGGGAGTTGGCGCATGTGTATTGATAGTAGGAGTGTGAATAACATCACTATCAAATACCGATTTCCTATTCCAAGATTAGATGATCTACTTGATGAACTACATGGTTCAAAGTTGTTTTCTAAGATTGATCTTATGAGTGGTTATCATCAAATTCAAATGAGAGAAGGAGATGAGTGGAAAACAGCATTCAAGACTAAGTTAGGGTTGTATGAATGGTTGGTGATGCCGTTTGGACTCACTAATGCACCTAGCACTTTCATGAGGTTGATGCATGAGGTACTTAAACCTTTCCTTGGCAAGTTTGTTGTTGTTTATTTAGATGATATTCTGATATACTCTAAAAATTTGCATGATCATCTAAATCATCTAACAAGTGTGTTTGAAGTGTTAAGAGAGAAGAAACTCTATGCTAAGCTTGAAAAATGCTACTTCTTAGTGCCTAGTGTTACTTTTCTTGGTTATGTTGTATCAAAGGATGGAGTTTCAGTTGATTATTCAAAAGTAGAGGCTATTAAAACTTGGCCTATTCCTACTAATATGAGTGAAGTAAGGTCTTTTCATGGTCTAGCTTCGTTCTATAGAAGATTTGTCAAGAATTTCTCAAGTATTGTGGCGCCTATGACCGAATGTTTGAAGAAGGACAAGGGTAAATTCGAATGGACTAAAGAAGCTCAAAGTGCGTTTGAGTTGGTAAAAAAGAAGCTATGTGAAGCACCTATACTTGCGTTACCAGATTTCTCAAGTCCTTTTGAAGTTGAAACCGATGCTAGTGGAGTTGGAATTGGAGCAGTTTTACTCCAAAAGAAGAGGCCTATTGCATATTTCAGTGAGAAATTGGGAGGAGCTCGATTGAACTATTCTACTTATGATAAAGAGTTCTATGCCATTGTTAGAGCTTTAGATCATTGGAGTCATTATCTTCGACCTAATCACTTTGTGTTGCATTCTGATCATGAAGCATTGAAGTACATACATGGACAACAAAAGCTCAATCCTAGACATGCTACATGGGTTGAATTTTTACAATCATTTAATTTTTCTTCAAGGTACAAAGAAGGGAAATCGAATGTTGTGGCTGATGCATTATCTAGAAGATACACTTTGATTGGAATTCTAAATAGCAAGCTACTTGGTTTTGAATTGATCAAAGAATACTACAAAGGTGATGATGATTTTGCTACATTGATTGAAGAGTGTTCTAAAGGAGCCGTGGGTTCTTATTTGCTGCAAGATGGTTTTCTTTTCAAAGGAAATCGACTTTGTCTTCCTAAGTGTTCTATTAGAGAGCTAGTTGTTAGAGAAGCTCATGGGGGAGGAATTGCTGGTCACTTTGGCATTACAAAGACCTTGAGTATGTTACAAGAACACTTCTATTGGCCTAAGATGCTCACGGATGTGCAACTAGTTATTTCTAGGTGTGCAACTTGTCAAAAAGCGAAGGCTACTTTTCATCAAGGCTTGTATACTCCTTTACCTGTTCCAGATTCACCTTGGGAAGATATTTCTATGGATTTTATTGTGGGATTGCCGAGAACACAACGGGGGAAAGACTCTATTATGGTTGTTGTGGATAGGTTCTCTAAGATGGCTCATTTTGTTCCTTGTCACAAAGTGGATGATGCTATGAAAGTGGCGGAATTATACTTCAAAGAGATTGTTAGATTGCATGGAATTCCAAAAACTATTGTGAGTGATCGAGATACAAAGTTCATGAGTTTCTTTTGGAAGTCTCTATGGAAGCTTGTGGGAACTAAATTGCTCTTTAGTACATCTTACCATCCACAAACTGATGGACAAACCGAGGTTACTAATCGTACTCTTGGTGCGCTTTTGCGTGGGTTAGTGAGTAAGACACAAAAGGATTGGGACATCAAGTTAGCTCATGCGGAGTTTGCTTATAATAGATCACCTACATATGCTACCAAACATAGTCCCTTTGAGGTAGTTTATGGAGTCAATCCGAAACTTCCAATTGATCTTGTTCCATTGCCTAAGGGTGAGTTAATTCACAAAGATGCCGAGTCTAAGTTGAAGAGTATGCTGAAATTACATGCTCAAGTTCGAACAAGAATAGAGAAAGTAAATGACATGTACAAAGCTAGAGCAAACAAGCATAGAAAGCAACAAGGTTACAATGTTGGAGACTTGGTATGGTTACATTTGAGAAAGGAAAGATTTCCAGGAAAACGCAAGAATAAGTTGATGCCTAGAAGTGAAGATCCTCTCAAGATTATTGAGAAGATCAATGACAATGCTTATAAGTTAGAACTTCCGGGAGAATATGGAGTTAGTGCTACATTCAATGTTGGCGATTTGGCTAAGTATATTCCTGATGAAGAACTTCGAGATTTGAGGACAAATTCTTTCGAAGAAGAGGAGGATGATGCAAGTCTAAGCATGGAGAACTTCGAAGATTTGCTTATCATGCATCAAGATAACTTGTCCCTAAACATTGATTCAAGCCAAGCATTGCATGGACACTTTCTTGGATATCAAAGCAAAGCCACGGTTTGCTTAGTGGCTTTTCTTGGAGTCTAGTTCACTTTCTTGAACTTTCTTGAATTTTCTTTACTTAGATTTTGCTTACAAGTTTTTACCTTTCACTTGAAAGGGTTTTTCTTGGTTCAAGAATTAGGATCTTTAATCTTTATTTAGTTCTTTAATTTTTATTTATTTATTTAGTTGCTTTAAAAATCAGTTAGTTAGCAAAATAAATCAGTTTGGTGTATGCTTGTGCGCCAAGGTGCTTGCTCTTCAAGCAAGTTAGAATTCTAGTTTAATTAGGATTGAATTAGGGACTTGTCCTAATCTTCCTAGGTAAACTAAGTCTTATAAATAGGGCTGTAAACACACAAATAAAGATACATAGATTAATATTCAGATTTATTTCTTAAGTTGCATACTTGAGTTTTGGTTGATTGCGATCAATTGCTGTTTTGCTTGTTTTAGTTAAAACATTCGTTTGGATTGATTAATTAGGTGGATTCTTAATTGATTAATCTTAGTTTTTGTTTAATTCTTGGTGGATTTCCTGTATAGAATTAGACTTAAACATATCCCTTGTGTTTTGTTGATTTTCGGATCAATAATTCACATCACGATCAATTGCTGTTTTGCTTGTTTTAGTTAAAACATTCGTTTGGATTGATTAATTAGGTGGATTCTTAATTGATTAATCTTAGTTTTTGTTTAATTCTTGGTGGATTTCCTGTATAGAATTAGACTTAAACATATCCCTTGTGTTTTGTTGATTTTCGGATCAATAATTCACATCAAATATAAAGCGAAATTATAGATGCATATTGGCAACTAGCATGACCCCTTGAATTCTTCAAATCTTCAAAAGGTCTTCATTTGCAATTCAAGGCTTTGTCTTCCAAGATACGCCGTCTTCAAGACTTAACCAAACTATGCAATTACTAGTGTCTACGACTAGGAATAATCTAAATATAAAGGTACAAAAATACTTCACGGTGTGTAGACCGTATTTAGATTTGCAAAAATACATAACGGCACGTAGTCCGTATTTTCTATCCTAGTCGGGTCCCACTAGTTGCCATTTCATAAAACCTGTGAGAGAGAATATACATTCCATTCATCCATTCACTATTTGTGAATGGCCCATGCAATTTACAAAATCAAACAAGTAAAATGCATTTAAACAACGCGCGCACTAGTAACTAATCTAGGTGGTTAATCCGATTAACACGCCTAATTAAAACTAGTGAAAGTTGTTTAACCGATTATGTAATTGACGTCATTAATAATTGAAGCTCCCACTAAATTCCGCATTTCCCTTAATTAATCTAATTAATTAAGTCGGTAGCACCCAAACTTGTCAAAATAAAATTTTTCCAATGCCGCTCAAAACCGAGGCCTAGCCTCCCAAAATTTTAATTAAAATAAACAAAATTAATTAAAATAAATAAAACGGCAAAATAAGCAATATTACGGCTAGTCACCTCACCGCACCAAGCATACGCACACACCCAAAAAAAACCGCACACAAGGCCCACGGCACGCGGCCACATGCTGCTGCCACGGCACGCCCGCGCGTGGCTGCTGCAGCCCGTGTGCTGCTGCCGCGTGTGTGGCCGCACGCAAGGTGGGGCAGCCACCTTGGCAGCCACATGCGGGCTGCTGTGCAGCCCGGCTCGCCAAGGTGGTTCTTTGCCTCGTTTTGCGTGCCATGGCCTCGGGATTTGATCCCTTTTCGCGAGACAAAATTAATTAATTCTAAATTAATTTTAGAACTAATTTAATGAGCAAAATAAAAAAAAATTTAAACAAGTCTAACTTAATAAAATTTTCAAAGTGCAAATAACCAAAATAATTCCAAGAACCATTCTTAATTAAATTGGTTTAGCTTGGTGCAAAATTAAATTGAGGCAATTTCTCACTTTCAATTTAATCAATTTAAATTAAACTTGAGAATTTGACAAAGTAAGGGGAAGTTGGAAAAATATGAACTTTAATGTTCAAATGAAAATTCCAACATCTAAATTTTGTGAATCCTTGAAATTATATCTTCCAACATGAAGATAACCAAATTCCTATCACAAAAATTGAAACTTTATGTTTCCAATCAACTCAAAATGATTAAAACAACAAAGTTTAACATAAAATAACATGGAATTTAGTGGTTTTTAAAGTTTCAATCACTTATCACAAATAAAGATTGAATCTTTAACACTTAGGAAGCCTCAAAAATAAAATTTTCACACTAAAAAGCAATTAGTTTGCAATTATGTGAAAATAAATCAACCTTTAAGCATCAAATACTAGCAAGTAAGTGTGCTTTAAGGGGACTTAAAAATGCAGAAAATAATGCAAATAATCAACCACATAATCAACAAGTTATGCCATTAATTTCAAGGTTAGAAAAGACTTAAAATTTTTCGTCAAAAACGAAAAACCCCTCGAAAAAGGCATTTCTGGTCAGAATTTGGCTAAAATCACAGGGCCTTTGGGGTAAAAACCTTTCCAGAACACGTTTTTCACCCAAAATTCACTAGTTTTGGGCGAAAATCTGGGTTCTGGGCCAAACTCAACATTAAAAACGGGATTAAAATAAATAAAACCGACCTACTAATCTAATTAGCAACTTAAACCAGAAAATTAAGCCAAAATAAACCTTGAAAAACATGATTATAGAAATAAACGAGCGGGGCTCCGATATCGCTGTTGGGGTTTGGTGAGTCCGACTCACCGCGGAAACAACCCCGACCCAAGGAACCACTCGCAATTAATAAAACCATAAAGCATAAATAAATAATCACAAGAAAGGAAGAACGAATCTTACCCTCGAAGCGAGCTTCGCCCTTACAAAAACGGGCTCTTACTTGAAAGCTTCGAGCACCGCAAGCGCCGTGCCTCCAACGGTATCCACCCACAAAGGACGAACACGACTTTAAGGTCCGCTACCTTGGAGTTAGCAAGGTCCGACCAAAACCCGAGTGTTATTAGAGTTTAAGAGTTTTCCCAAAAATATGGAATGCTCTTTCTAACTCCCACTCAAGCAAAGAATTCTCAAGCCATGCCATGACTATTTATAAGGAAATATGCCTTGTGAATTTCACTCATCTTTCAATGTAGGACTTTTCACAAAAAGATCCCACATGGAAAGATTGGTGAATTCAACCCTTAGTTAAATAAACAAAGGAACAAGTAATAAGTGTCACATGGTTAGGTGTGGACCACTTTCTCACTTGGTCCCCAAGGCATTTCACATGCAATGTGAACTAACCATGTGTCACCCAACCTTGAGCCCCAAGTTGGGTTCGGTTGGCCCATTTTATTTTGGCCCGTGTCCATGACCCATCAACCCGGGTCCACGGCCATTGCCACATGTGTCGCCACGTGGTGGCTGCCACTAGGTGGCTGCCAATGTGGCGGCTGCCAACGTGGCGGCCACGTGAGCTGCCACGTGTGCTGCCACGTGGCATGCTCCTATTGGGCATGCATTCCTAGCCTTTTGCGTGGCTAGGATTTTACTTGTTACTTGATGCATTTTCCCGGCTCGTCATTTGAGATTCTCCGACGCTCGGTTTCGACGCTCCAAGCTCAAATTTCCGACGTCTAAATGTTTAACACTCGGGCGACGAATTAATTTCTTCCAAATTAATTCGTCGAGTCAGTTCGTATATTTTGCTTGGGTGTGACCCGAAGGGTTCAGTCAAGATTAAGCTGTAATATTAATTATATTAATATTACTGATCGGAAGCGGCCTCCACCCAGGCATTCCGATCACTTGACCTTGCTGAATATATTAGCTTTCTAATAATTCTGAACCCGCTATCAGAATAATACACTTGTTCGAAGGACACCATTCCTTTCAGCAAGTTAGGGACAGGCAGCCAACTCCGCATCCAAAGGACAAGGCAGCCAGGACCCTTGACTAGTCCAAGATTCTTCTGCCCCAGAAGAATACAAGAAACCCCCGCTGGGGTGAACAGCCGGTGGGAAACAAAAAGTCTACTCCTGATGCCCGGGAAATCATCACCCGTAGGAGAAGTCAGCAGCTGTCTGAGTCAGCCTCTACTTCGAGCTTTCCAGACAACTTCAAGAATACATCCGTAGGGAATACTCAATCCTTGCATGAGAACCATACAGGCGGTAATACTGTCCACTATGTCCCTTAAATGATCGGGAATGCACCATATGTACCCCCAATGGTCTATGGTCCTTATTCCCCTCATTTCATGCAGCCGGCCCTCTTTTGGGTTAGGCGGTATATGATGTCCAACCCTTGGACTTGTAGCTCTGACTGCTCTAACTTGGTGAACAAACTTCTGCGTTCACCAAGAAGATAACCGAGGCCGCATAGCCGGCCTGTGTTGATGGGTGCTTATGATGGTACCACCAACCCGGAGGACCACCTCATGGCCTACTCCAACCTCATGCACATGCAGGGTCTGGAGGATGCTATGTGGTGCCAGTGCATCCCGGCTACATTGAAGGCCATTACCCAACAATGGTTTGGCAACTTGCCAGCCGGGTGCATCGATGGATTTAGGAAGCTTGCCTTCCTATTTTCCTTTAACTTCTTGATGAACATCCTTGCCAAGAAGACAAGTCTCGACTTGAGCACCATCCGGCAGGGAGATAGAGAAAGGCTCCTCTCCTATGTCAGGCGGTTCAACCTAGAGAGAATTCAAATCCAGGGGTTGTTTGACGAGGTAGCCTATACAGACTTCTTCAAGGGTCTGAAGGATGGGTCGACCTTTAAGTTCGATCTTGTCCGTAAGAAGGTTTTCACGCTTCAAGAGGCGTCGATAGAGGCGGAGAGCTTTATTCAAGCTACCGACCTTTGCTCGTCCAGCCATCAGTCGAACTTAAAGAACTCCGATAAACAAAAGGAGAGTTGGTCTGCTCAGCTTGGTCAGAAAGCTGAAGAGAGCAAAAAGAGAAAAGAAGTTTGGGCGGTTGAAGAACCTGATCAACCGTCCAAAAAGAAGAAGAAATAATTCAAACCGTATATCTTGCGGTATGAATTCCATAAAGACTACTACACCATCTTGATAGAGGTGAAGGACTGGCTGACCATTGAGAAGTCGAATCCTATGAAGAGTTCCGTTCAGTCGCGGAACAATAATAAATTATGCCACTTCCATCAGGACGTGGGCTATGACACCAACGACTACTACAGTCTCAAGCGAACATTGGACCGTCTGTCTGACAAGGGCTTGTTGAAGTCCTATGTTTTGAAGTCTAAAGCGGCTTCTAAGACGAATCAGGGGCAGTCGTCAAAAACTGTCCAGCCTAATAGTAGTTTGGATACTGGTAAGGATCCGGTCTACACCATAGCATGCGGATTCACAAGCGGTGGCTCGACCGTCTGGGGGACCAAGGATCATCTAAAGAGGATAATCCATTCAGTTGATGATGGACATGCGTCCTCAAGTGGAACATTCCTAGACGTCCTCATCACTGAGAAAGATCGGGGCAAAGTTCGCCGACCGCATGACGACCCAATCGTCATTGAGTGCAAGGTCGCCAACTAGCTGGTTGGTCGGATCCTCATAAACACGGTTAGCTTTTCTGACCACATCAGCTACAAGTGTCTGTCTTGGCTCAATTATAAGCGGGACGATCTACGCGACGTCTCCCACCCATTAGTTGGCTTTGGGGGAGGAGTCTTGCACCTAGTTGGACAAATTGACATTCCCATTCGGCTGGGTGAGAAGGAACAAGGGCGGCACATAGTCGTCCGGTTCTTGGTGATTAAAGAGTTTACCGCCTACAACCTCATTCTTGGCCGACCTACCCTAAACGAGTGCAAGGCCGTCATCATCCCAGCTCTCATGCTTCTCAAGTATGAAAGGGATGATGGCATTGTTGGCTCCCTCAACAGGGATCAAAAGACGGCAAGAGAGTGCTATCTCTCAAACGTCAAGCCGACTGCTTTCGTAGCTGGTCAGCTAAAGGAGCCAATAGACCTTGACGATGTCAAGGACCCTAATTCACCCCCTCCAATAGCCGCAAAGAAAAGACAAACTAAAAAGCTGGTGGAGGTGAAGAAGGAAAAGAAATAGCAATCACTGACCGGGGAGCGGTCAGAAGATCTCCGTCCCCAGCCGGCTAGTAAGCACATTGATATCCCTCTGGACGACAGTCGTCCAGAGCGGACGGTTAAGGTAGGGACGACTGCCTTTGAAAGGCTTGGTGCAGACTTGCACCTTATGCTGAAAGAATTTAAAGACACCTTTGCCTTTGAAGTGGAGGAGATGTCAGGCATCAGCCCAGATCTCGAAGTCCACAAACTCGCCGTGGATCCAAAAAATAAGCCCATCCGACAAAAGAAAAGAAACGGCGTGGAGAGAAGTCAGGCGGCAGCTGCCGAAGTTAAAAAGCTGCTGGACGCTGGGTTCATTCAGCCATGTAACTTCCCCGACTGGGATGCAAATGTTGTGCTTGTAAAGAAGCCGAATAGTACCTGGCGTATGTGTGTTAATTACACAGACATCAACAAGGCATGCCCAAAGGACAGTTATCTGCTCCCAAAGATCGACAACCTTGTCGAATCTACAGCCGGTCATTCCTTGATGAGTTTTATGGATGCCAACTCCAGCTTCCATCAGATATATTGAGGACACCACGGAAACGAGCTGCTAATCTAATTAGCAACTTAAAACCAGAAAATTTAAGCCATAAAAACACCTTGAAAAAAAGTAGGGAATTATCAATGATACCCTCATCGTTTTTACTTTTATCAATGATACCCTTTATTAAACTTTCATTATCAGCGGTACCCCTTATAATTTTACCTTAATTGCTATAGTAACCATGCCGTTAAACAAATGTTTAGTATAATCATTTGGCAGGTTTGATGGGGGTGGAAAATGTGAAAAATACTAAAATGCCCCTATCATTTAATCTCCCTCTAAAAATCCCAAAATTTTTCCCTCCTTTTTTTTCTTTATTTCCATCTTTCCTATATAACCTTCACCCCTTTTTTTGTTTTCATCCCTTTCTGATTTTTTATTTCTATCTCTTCTACAATTCTTTCGAGGGTTACACAACAATGGCTTCTTCTGAAAGGGGTTCATCTTCAAGCGTCATGCATGAGGAAACTGCTTGGTTTAGAGACATGAATTGCAACTGTGAACCACCAAGAGCTAAATCTTCAAGGATCCCGCTTCACTTTCAAGCGTCATGAATGAGGGAGCTGCTTGGTTTAGAGACATGAATTGCAATTGTGAACCACCAAGAGCTAAATCTTCAAGGATTCCGCTTCACTCTAGCGTTACTTAGGGTTACTCAGAAGAAGAAGAACATGGGAGCAATTTCAAAGAAAATGAACGATCAAATTTGAAGTATTAAAAGGTGTTGTTTGGGCTTGGGGGTATTAATGAGTGGGGAGGGGGGCTTTTTGTCGATCTAAGTCAGCCCATTAACCCTCTCAAATGACAAAATTTAACGTTTGTTTAACGGCATGGTTACTGCAACAATTAAGGTAAAATTATAGGGGTACCGCTGATAATGAAAGTTTAATGAAGGGTATCATTGATAAAAGTCAAAACGACGAGGGTATCATTGATAATTTCCCAAAAAAATATTATGATTTTAAAAATAAACGAGCGAGGCTCCGATACCGCTATTGAGGTTTGTTGAGTCCGACTCACCGCGGAAACAAACTCAAAAACAAGATCGCACTCGCAATAAATAAAACCATAAGCATAATTAACATAACAATAAGATTAAGATAATAAGATTACCTTTGGAGCGCGCTTCGCCCGACCGCTTAGGCTTACTTGAAAGCTAGCTTCGAAATTACAAAACCTCCAACGATGATCCACCCGCAACAACGATCACCGACTAGGTCCAATGTCTTGGGGTTAGCAAGACCCGACCGATAAACCCGAGTAATTGAGTTCAAAGGCTTTCACAAATGTGATACCTTTTTCAACTCTTGAGTTCAAAGGTTTTCACTACTAGTGATCTCTTTTCCAACTCTTACTCAAGCATCATTTCCAATGCCCTTACTTGGGTATTTATAAGGAAATGATGAGAGTATGATTGTCTCTCCCATCAATGTGGGATAGTGAGAATTTCACATTTTATTTTAAAGGTAAAATAAAATTATTTAAGCAAGCTAGTAATAAATCAACAAGTGTCAACTATACATGAGAGAGCAAGTGAGGACCACTTGGACAGAGCCACTCTCTCCCTCACCTTGCGCCACATGTCCACTCCCACTTGGGCATCAAAGCACCCACGTGGGCTTCCCATTTATTCCTCCCTTGGTCTCGGCCCAGCCACCCGCACCCATGAGTTGCGGGCTGATGCTGCTCTCGGCCAACAAGCCTCGCACTCTAAGTACGTGCTGCTGCTTCCCTCGTCTAGCATGCCGTGCACTCTAAGTGTGGGCTGCTGCTGCAGCTTGGTGCCGAGGCTTGCCTTAACTGCTAGCATTGGTCCTCTAGCACGCACCAGCCAGCCAAGGCTCGCCTTAGTGCGCATGCTAGCCACCATGCTACGCATTGTGCCCCTAGCACTCGGATTGCTCGGGGCACTCCGATGCTAAGGGTATTTTGGAAAATATGTTGATTTATTACTATTTGTACGTCTCGTCTTTTATTATTTTCAACTTGACTTTCGACGCTCGGTTTCGACGCTCTAAGCTCGAATTTATGACGCCTAAATAAATATTACTCGGTCGACTCATCAATTCCTTCCGAATTAATTCGTCACTTTGACTCGTTGGTTGCTTGGGTGTAGCCCGAAGGGTTCAGTCAAGAGTAAGCTGTAATATTAATTATGCATTAATATTACTGATTGGAAGCGACCTCCACCCAGGCATTCCGATCACTTGACCTTACTAAATATATTAGCTTTCTAATAATTCTGAACCCACTATCGGAATAATACACTTGTTCAAAGGACACTATTCCTTTCAATCTCCCACTTTTCCTTCCGGACAAGTGTACTTTTAGTGTATAGACCTTTTCCTATGTCGCTTAATTCCTCTTCATGAACTATAAGGTAAGATTTATTTGTCATCCTTATTACGTCTTGAAGTGTTTCTCGGTTCCGAGTCCGACTGTCAATAAACAGATGATTTCTAAAATCCATCCGAGCACTGCCATGAATTTTTACAGTCTCCGGGCCAAAGACATCTTCCCTATTTTAGTAGGGGGACATTTCCAGTTTGGTAATGTAGTTTGTCTTACTAAGATGACCTAGCCGCTCAAGTGATGCCGTTATAATCCCCTATTCCGGCAGACATTTGACAATCATCAAAGCGGACAAGTACTCAAACAAGAAAGCTAACAATACTCATGGTCGAGGAAAAAGGTTCCGATAGCAATAATGAGAAGTATACTTATGACGATTTTTAATCTCTTAAAGTATACTCATAGGTCGATCAAGTATGGTTCTAAACCTATACTTGTGCAAATTATTCATGACGATCATGTCCTTGTAGCACAAGAAACAGTTCTATGAATCAAACTACACACTAATCTCAACTGGTCATTAATCATCCATCGTTTAAATGAACTCGATTAGGGATAACTTTCGATTATAATATTCATCGTTCACTTAATAGGTGTTTCCTTTCCAAGACTAGTCTTGATACCCTATTTTGAATATTCCAAGATTCGAATGGACTCATTATTTAATTCTAAACAACAATTAAATAGCAAACGCAGTGATAAAAAATTACATGAAATTTTAAATTACTCCAAAACCTGAATGGTTCATTTTATGATTAATGGTTTTTCCGAATGTTTTAAGAGTATCACTCTTTATAAAACATCTATAAAAATCACACCCATATCTAATATGCTTGATTTCTTTCATGCAATTGTGAATGTTGTCATTCACTTATTGCATAGGTTTAGTTATAACTACTTTGCTAATCTTAGTATCTTCATTACCGATCACTTTCATAATAAGATGATAAAATTTGAGAGTGCCATGGATTATATGTGATTTAGGATTTATTGTCCAAGTGATGGCTCCCACTCATTTTCATGATTGAGATCTTCAACTTGACAACCTACAATCATTAACGTTCAACAACGAACTTTCCATAGAACATCTTCTTTTTTATTGCCTTTAAGGCAACAATATTCTCAACATATATTTTAGTAGACTTCATGATAATGCTTTGCTTGGGTCTCACAATGATTTGGGATACCCTAATCACTTGTGATCATGGAAATTTACTTTAAATTCCTGCACATTACACATGGATGCACATCCATGTTACCATTTTCAAGCAACGACTCATTGCTAGCTCTTGCTTATAAACGACTTCCTTGTTAAGGATCTAATCCTTGTTAAGGTTTGTGCTTGCAACATCCATTCTCAAATTGTATTTGTTTCCACAAATCAAGAACTCATCGTGTTACTTATCCAAGTACTTGGATGTTCTTGGCCATAATCTAACGACATAGATTTAGGTTGATTGGTACTATATACATACTTCACATGCTCTAAGCAAGTAAGTCATGCGACGATTCCATATCATAGCGTACATGATGGATTAAGTTGCAGAGTAATTATCAATCTTATTCCATCCATGTGACATTTTAGCTCATTCAGTTTCACTGAGTCTTGCTAAAATTGTACGCTATGTGATACGATTGAAAGTCTCTTACTAGAGTCTTTCTTGTTTAACTTAGTATTTAGCCTAGCTTATACTTAGTTCAAACATTTACTTAGTTTTATACATACGGGTCGAAAGTCTTTCAAAGTCCTTCAATTCATGTTTAACACGGTAAATTTCTTTACACGTTCAAACATTTTTTTTAAGTCTATACAATAGAAATTAATACACAATAAGTACTAATTATCGTCTTTTTTTTAGTCCATTGGTTGAAAATAATTTCAAATCTAAGCATTTAGTATTTGACAGTTATTTCACACTAGAGTTCGTAAACTTTTCGTTGGACCTTTATATAATTTTTTTTGCTCCTACTAAACTTCTTTTTTATAAGAGTTTCTATGTTTCTCCATAATTCAATCCTCTTATTAACTTCATGAGAATACACATTCCAATTCCTATATGAAATGCTTCCTTTAATCCCAGAACGGATTCCTTGAGCTTGCTTTCAAATCTAGCATTATTTAGATTTTCAAAACCCTTGGACTATTTTATAGTCACTTCCAAATTCCTATATTAGAAAGGCGGTTTTGGTATCTATTTTGTCATATTTCATACGTGCAATTTTTCTAGAACAATCACGAAAAGACTTTAGCATTCCGGTTGGTAAATAGGTTTTCACAAAAAAAAAAATAGATTTTTATTAAAATCAACTCCGTGAATTTAATTGTATCCTTTTCATCCAATCTAACTATGTGTACATATACATTTTCACATTTGTTAGTTTTCTCCTTGAAAACTTATTTGCAATCGATGGGTCTTTCACCCTTTATGCAAATTAATCAAGTTTTAAACATGATTTTAAAACATGGAGTATATTTTGGATTTTTTTATGGCCCCTAACCATCATTCAGAATTTGGATTTTTCGTAGCTATTTTACAAGACATTATTCCCTTACTATCTAATAGTAAATAGTATGCTTGTAAGTCTTAGGTTTATTTCTAACTTAATAGAAAATTTATAGGATTCAATCCAAGCCTTTGGTGAATACCTATACGGGGTTATTGATCAAACACTAAGTTTCAAGGCGCTTCCAAAGCCCTTTAATTATCTTGATCTTACTCCAACTTTTCAAAAGTTTTGTGAGAAATGAATTCTCTTTTAAGGAACTTGTAAAGTCCTTTTGAGTATTCTTGATCAAGTATTCTCATGAAGCCCTTTTAAGGTCTTCCAAGATTCTCAGTTCTAGTTTATTGCTAAGCTTGATTGTCATCGAGTTCATTTTCCTCCCACTTGTTGTTTTGGAAATGTGTTACTTTCTAGAAAGACACCACTTAGAGCAACAAACACTTTTTTCTCAATTAGGTTGTGGAGGTAATGCCAGTGGTCTCACTTGAATGCTTATAAAGAGACATATATATTATCTTTGGGTAAAATTTTGTTGTAAAACAAAAAGTTAGCTCCCACTTGATCTATCTTAGCCTTTAATGAGCCATTAATCTCCCACTCAACCACCTAGCTCGTGTTAAGCCGGTGAGCTCCTACTAATTTACTTAACTCTGACAAGGGAATAAACGTGTCGTCAATTGTCTATCTGTTGTAGCCAAGCCTAACAACTTGGTTATGGACGTTTCTTTAGTTCAAGACGTAGCATCATGCATTGGTGCTATGCGTTCTATCCATGTGCAGCAAGATATTCAATCTTTTGAGTTTCTTGTTGTTCTTATTAACTAGTTCATTCTAGTTCATTTTATGCTTTGAATAAATTGTAAACTTTAGTCTTATTTTAAGTTTGCAAATTAGTTGCATTATTAGTTGCATTTTTCTTTAGTTTTCTTTAGTTTGCTAAAGTTCAAAATGTAATGTTACATTCACATAAAGTTCAAGTACAAGATACATGAAGAAGGCAGCCATTTAAGCATGGAAAACAACATAGAATCCGAAATTCTTTTGGAGGAATCTCAAGGCTTCAAATGGGTGTTACAAGCAGCATCAATGCAAGAATTATAAGCCATCAAGTGGGCATTCATATGGGCGTTTCTTGCTGCCAGCATTGAGCATCAAAAGGTGTCCAAATACACTCTTGTCTACATACATTCAAGCTTGATCCAAGGCTTGAATCAAGGAGGAGTTACACTTCTTTTTGCTGTTTGAATTGGGCGTGAATTAAGGGGCTGTTTTGCTTCTTACTTGCTGCTTGGTTGAGGCGTGATTCTAGGGAAGGTTATGCTCTTACTTGCTGCCTTATTGGACGTGATTCTAGGGGAGTTACACTCCTTTATTTCAGATTTGATGAGGCTTAATTGAGGAGGTTATGGCCGCCACTTTTTAAGCTTATGTATCTAGTTAAACAAAGCTTCCTTTAATTGATGTATCTAGACACTAAAGCTGACTTTGATGCTTAGTTTAGGCGTGTACAAGTGAGCTGAAAAGTCACTTGATTTAGCTTGTATTTAGGATGCTTGTTTACTATAAATAACAAGCAAATGTGAATGAGAAAATCAGATTATTCAAACATAAAAAAAACTTGTCTTACATTCGTTTCTTGGATTAGAAACAAAACCTGAAATTCTTGGATTTGGAATTTCGTTTCCTTTGCTTAGTTAGCTAGTTAAGGCTACTAGTTGGCTTGTGATCTTAGGAATCCAAAACGTTTCTTAGTGGTGTGACTTTATCTAAGAAGCCTTTGGTTCTTAGCCTTATCTATCCCTTGGTTTATCCCTTGTGTATTTCGAGTGTTACTCCAAATATACAACACTATCCCTAGATCAAATACAATTTATACAACCTAAACAAACCAAATACGAGTATAAGGCAAGCATAGGGGTCGAACCACAGAGAACGGATAAACACCACCAAATGTTATCGACAATTAAGCTAGTCCGGAATATGATGTGAATTATTGATCCGAAAATCAACAACACACAAGGGATATGTTTAAGTCTAATTCTATACAGGAAATCCACCAAGAATTAAACAAAAACTAAGAATAATCAATTAAGAATCCACCTAACTAATTAATCCAAACGAATGTTTTAACTAAAACAAGCAAAACAGCAATTGATCATAATCAACAAAAACTCAAGTATGCAACTTAAGAAATAAATCTGAATATTAATCTATGTATGTTTATTCGTGTGTTTACAGCCCTATTTATAAGACTTAGTTTACCTAGGAAGATTAGGACAAGTCCCTAATTCAATCCTAATTAAACTAGAATTCTAACTTGCTTGAAGAGCAAGCACCTTGGCGCACAAGCATACACCAAACTCCTTGGAGAACAAGCACACGCCTAAACTGATTTATTTTGCTAACTAACTGATTTTTAAGCAACTAAATAAATAAATAAAAATTAAAGAACTAAATAAAGATTAAAGATCCTAATGCTTGAACCAAGAAAAACCCTTTCAAGTGAAAGGTAAAAACTTGTAAGCAAAATCTAAGTAAAGAAAATTCAAGAAAGTTCAAGAAAGTGAACTAGACTCCAAGAAAAGCCACTAAGCAAACCGTGGCTTTGCTTTGATATCCAAGAAAGTGTCCATGCAATGCTTGGCTTGAATCAATGTTTAGGGACAAGCTATCTTGATGCATGATAAGCAAATCTTCGAAGTTCTCCATGCTTAGACTTGCATCATCCTCCTCTTCTTCGAAAGAATTTGTCCTCAAATCTCGAAGTTCTTCATCAGGAATATACTTAGCCAAATCGCCAACATTGAATGTAGCACTAACTCCATATTCTCCCGGAAGTTCTAACTTATAAGCATTGTCATTGATCTTCTCAATAATCTTGAAAGGACCTTCACTTCTAGGCATCAACTTATTCTTGCGTTTTTCTGGAAATCTTTCCTTTCTCAAATGTAACCATACCAAGTCTCCAACAGTGTAACTTTGTTGCCTTCTATGCTTGATTGCTCTAGCTTTGTACATGTCATTTACTTTCTCTATTCTCGTTCGAACTTTAGCATGTAATTTCAGCATACTCTTCAACTTAGACTCGGCATCTTTGTGAATTAATTCACCCTTAGGCAATGGAACAAGATCAATTGGAAGTTTCGGATTGACTCCATAGACTACCTCAAAAGGACTATGTTTGGTAGCATATGTAGGTGATCTATTATAAGCAAACTCCGCATGAGCTAACTTGATGTCCCAATCCTTTTGTGTCTTACTCACTAACCCACGCAAAAGCGCACCAAGAGTACGATTAGTAACCTCGGTTTGTCCATCAGTTTGTGGATGGTAAGATGTACTAAAGAGCAATTTAGTTCCCACAAGCTTCCATAGAGACATCCAAAAGAAACTCATGAACTTTGTATCTCGATCACTCACAATAGTTTTCGGAATTCCATGCAATCTAACAATCTCTTTGAAGTATAATTCCGCCACTTTCATAGCATCATCCACTTTGTGACAAGGAACAAAATGAGCCATCTTAGAGAACCTATCCACAACAACCATAATAGAGTCTTTCCCCCATTGTGTTCTCGGCAATCCCACAATAAAATCCATAGAAATATCTTCCCAAGGTGAATCTGGAACAGGTAAAGGAGTATACAAGCCTTGATGAAAAGTAGCCTTCGCTTTTTGACAAGTTGCACACCTAGAAATAACTAGTTGCACATCCGTGAGCATCTTAGGCCAATAGAAGTGTTCTTGTAACATACTCAAGGTCTTTGTAATGCCAAAGTGACCAGCAATTCCTCCCCCATGAGCTTCTCTAACAACTAGCTCTCTAATAGAACACTTAGGAAGACAAAATCGATTTCCTTTGAAAAGAAAACCATCTTGCAGCAAATAAGAACCCACGGCTCCTTTAGAACACTCTTCAATCAATGTAGCAAAATCATCATCACTTTTATAGTATTCTTTGATCAATTCAAAACCAAGTAGCTTGCTATTTAGAATTCCAATCAAAGTGTATCTTCTAGATAATGCATCAGCCACAACATTCGATTTCCCTTCTTTGTACCTTGAAGAAAAATTAAATGATTGTAAAAATTCAACCCACGTAGCATGTCTAGGATTGAGCTTTTGTTGTCCATGTATGTACTTCAATGCTTCATGATCAGAATGCAACACAAAGTGATTAGGTCGGAGATAATGACTCCAATGATCTAAAGCTCTAACAATGGCATAGAACTCTTTATCATAAGTAGAATAGTTCAATCGAGCTCCTCCCAATTTCTCACTGAAATATGCAATAGGCCTCTTCTTTTGGAGTAAAACTGCTCCAATTCCAACTCCACTAGCATCGGTTTCAACTTCAAAAGGACTTGAGAAATCTGGTAACGCAAGTATAGGTGCTTCACATAGCTTCTTTTTAACCAACTCAAATGCACTTTGAGCTTCTTTAGTCCATTCGAATTTACCCTTGTCCTTCTTCAAACATTCGGTCATAGGCGCCACAATACTTGAGAAATTCTTGACAAATCTTCTATAGAATGAAGCTAGACCATGAAAAGACCTTACTTCACTCATATTAGTAGGAATAGGCCAAGTTTTAATAGCCTCTACTTTCGAATGATCAACTGAAACTCCATCCTTTGATACAACATAACCAAGAAAAGTAACACTAGGCACTAAGAAGTAGCATTTTTCAAGCTTAGCATAGAGTTTCTTCTCTCTTAACACTTCAAACACAATTGTTAGATGATTTAGATGATCATGCAAATTTTTAGAGTATATCAGAATATCATCTAAATAAACAACAACAAACTTGCCAAGGAAAGGTTTAAGTACCTCATGCATCAACCTCATGAAAGTGCTAGGTGCATTAGTGAGTCCAAACGGCATCACCAACCATTCATACAACCCTAACTTAGTCTTGAATGCTGTCTTCCACTCATCTCCTTCTCTCATTCGAATTTGATGATAACCACTCATAAGATCAATCTTAGAAAACAACTTTGAACCATGTAGTTCATCAAGTAGATCATCTAACCTTGGAATCGGAAATCTGTATTTGATAGTGATGTTATTCACACTCCTTCTATCAATACACATGCGCCAACTCCCATCTTTCTTTGGGACAAGTAAAGTAGGCACGGCACAAGGGCTCATACTTTCCCTCACGTATCCTCTAGCCATAAGCTCTTCAATTTGCCTTTGCATCTCCTTTGTTTCTTCCGGATTACTTCTATAGGCTGCCTTATTAGGTAATGGTGCTCCCGGAATCAAGTCAATTTGATGCTCTATCCCACGAATAGGAGGTAGTCCCGGAGGTAATTCCTTAGGAAAGACATCCTTGAATTCTTCTAAAACAGATTCCAATTCATACGGCCTCTTTGCTTGTTTATCTTGATCAATTCGAATCTCATTAGAAACAAGTATATATACCACATTGTTGCTGCAAATCTCTTTTTCTAATTCCCTCTCACTAATCAAATAAGAACTCTTCGAATTAGAGGTAACATTAGAAGACTTTTTGCTTATCAAAGGTTTTAAAGCAACCGGTCTCTCTTTTTCTCCTTTTCTCACAACATACACATTAGTCATTCCATCAAACTTCACAAATCTATCATATTGCCAAGGACGGCCTAATAGTATATGACAAGCATCCATAGGACAAACATCACACAAAACTTTATCATGAAATTTACCAATTGAAAAGGAGATTAAGGCTTGTTTAGTTACCTTAACATCACTCGAATTATTAAGCCAATGAAGCTTATAAGGGCTTGGATGTTCAGTAGTTGGCCACTTCAATTTGTCTACCAAAGTAGTAGATACCACATTAGTGCAACTCCCCGTGTCTATGATCATGTCACACAACCTATCTTCTACCTTGCACCTTGTAAGAAAGATTTTCTCCCTTTGATTGTTTTCCATAGGTACGGTTTTAGAGTGTAGCGCCCTTCTTAGAACCAAACTTTGACCATGAGTCTCGGGATCAATTTCGTAAATATGCCCCTCCTCTTCTTCAAAGTTTTCCTCTTCGTTCTTTTCTTCATAGTCACTACCCTGCTCACACTTAGCTTGTTCTTGTTCCCACTCTTGAGCAGTCATTACTCATTTTGATGGACAATTAGTTGCAATGTGACCAACACTACCACACTTGAAGCACTTCCTATCTTCAACAAGCTTTTTAGGAGCTTTAAATTTTGATTTAGTCTCCTTGTAGTTCGAACTAGAACCACTTTTATCCAAGCTGTTCTTCTCAAAAGGTTTAGTGAAACCTTTTACAAAGGGCTTAGTGTACGTCCCTTTCTTCCCCTTTATCTGTTTTTCAACTTTCAAAGCTACCTTGCAAACATCCTCAAAGGACCAATATTGTTGCAATTCAACTTTTTCAGCAATATTATCATTCAACCCCGAAATAAATCTAGCAATCTTATGCTCAACAATCTCTTCTAAGCCACATAGCATGCATAACTTTTCAAATTCACCAATATAATTCTCAACAGTCATAGAATTTTGTTTAAAAAGTTGCATCTTAAGATAAACATCTTGAATATAATCACTAGGTACGAACCTTTTTTTCATGTGCTTCTTGAGTTGTTCCCAAGTTGAGATTCTTGCACGCCCCTCCTTATGCCTCTTCTTCTTTAGATTATCATACCAAAGACTAGCATAACCGGTCAGTTTTAATTCAGCCAATTTGCATCTTTTCCTTTCATCATACTCCTTGTAATCAAAGAGTGTCTCGGCCCTTCTAATCCACTCAAAGTATTTTTCAGGTTCATTCATACTCCCATTGAATTCGGGAAGATCTAATCTAAGGTTCCTATCATCATCCTTTGGTCGATCTCTCCTTCTAGGCCTTGGTGATTCATCACTTGAGGAATAATTATTTCGTGGCCTCCTTGGGTTCCTCCTTGGTTGTTCTTCCTCACTTGAACCAGAATTAGGGTTAGAATTCCCTTTCCTTGAAGAATCTCCAGCAAGAGTATCAAGCCGTTTTAATATCTCATCCATCCTTGCTGCCAACTCGTCAATTCGCCTATCTCTTCTAAGATTTTGAGCCTGTTCTAAGGTTAATCCCCTTGGAACCTGTGGAACCTCCTCGTCAATCATGATTCCTACACAAACCAAGTCAGTTTATGCAAAAATCTTGATTAAAAGATCGAATCTTGAAGGAAAACTAGGCAACACAAAAACCGGACTCCCAACCTCAAATCAGTGCACAAACACCAAACGTTTGAGGCTGTGTAGAACGCGTTACTCAACTAAAAATTATGAAATTTTATATGGTGATAGCTGGACGTTTTTAGAGTTCAATGCAAAAAGAATCACGTAAAAATTCCCAGCCAATTGTTCCCAGTTTAATTTTTACCGAAGTTGCGCAAACCTGCTCTGATACCAAAGATGATGTGAATTATTGATCCGAAAATCAACAAAATACAAGGGATATGTTTAAGTCTAATTCTATATAGGAAATCCACCAAGAATTAAACAAAAACTAAGATTAATCAATTAAGAATCCACCTAACTAATCAATCCAAACGAATGTTTTAACTAAAACAAGCAAAACAGCAATTGATCACAATCAACAAAAACTCAAATATGCAACTTAAGAAATAAATCTGAATATTAATCTATGTATGTTTATTCGTGTGTTTACAGCCCTATTTATAAGACTTAGTTTACCTAGGAAGATTAGGACAAGTCCCTAATTCAATCCTAATTAAACTAGAATTCTAACTTGCTTGAAGAGCAAGCACCTTGGCGCACAAGCATACACCAAACTCCTTGGAGAACAAGCACACGCCTAAACTGATTTATTTTGCTAACTAACTGATTTTTAAGCAACTAAATAAATAAATAAAAATTAAAGAACTAAATAAAGATTAAAGATCCTAATTCTTGAACCAAGAAAAACCCTTTCAAGTGAAAGGTAAAAACTTGTAAGCAAAATCTAAGTAAAGAAAATTCAAGAAAGTTCAAGAAAGTGAACTAGACTCCAAGAAAAGCCACTAAGCAAACCGTGGCTTTGCTTTGATATCCAAGAAAGTGTCCATGCAATGCTTGGCTTGAATCAATGTTTAGGGACAAGCTATCTTGATGCATGATAAGCAAATCTTCGAAGTTCTCCATGCTTAGATTTGCATCAGAATAGGAGATAAATAAACTAAAGTCTAAAGATGCTAAAACAAGAAATAAAACATTAAGGCACCAAGGGAAATGGGTAGGTGAAGTTGACGCTTGACCATACAATAACAAAGTAGCATATCAATGGTAAACTAAACATGCATGAATATCGAAGTAAAGGGTCCAATCTAGCCGCCTTCTAGGGTCAATTGGCTTCTCCTAACATAGCCTCTATGTTTCCACATTAGAACCATATACTAGGAGGTACTATTAAATAACAATCGATAGTAATGAATCTCAACTAAGTCAACTTCAATTACTTGTTAGTAAAGACTCATCTTTGATCAACTAACAATGTGCACTTGCAAGAAAGACCAAAGAATATCAAGCATGCAAAGACTTTAATCACCATTAACGTAACCCCAACATTAAAAGCATGAACAATTAGCAACTACACCATCCCCACACCCTTGGCTAGATGACTACTCACAAATCATATTGAAAACAATATCAATCATCAAATCAATAAGCGTCAACATGATTAATAAGCAAAGAAGAAAAATAAAAGCAAATAAGCAAAATCAAAAACAAAGGTAAAGAGAAAGAGTAGGAGATTGCTCATTAATTGAAGATGAAGGTCTACAAAGGATTGAATAAGCTCCTTCTTCAAAATCCAAATTCATTAATGAAGAAAACCACACTTTCTCTCTCTATCAATGAAGACTAATCCTAACCTAACCTAAAACTAAAACTAATTAGAGAGAAGAATAGATAGTTATTGAATGTTTTTCCTAATTACCCCAAAATTGGGTATTTATACAAAGCTAGCCAAAGTAAGAAAAATAAAAGAAGGAAAATAAAATAAAGAAAGAAAAGGAAAATAAAAAGAAAATAAAATAGAAAAGAAATAAAAGAGAAAAGAAATAAGAAAAGGAAAAGGAAAAGAAATAAAAATAAAAGAAAAAGAAAAATAAAACCAAAATCCCCAAAACATCAGACCCTCCATTTCTTCTTCTATTCGATGCCAGCTCTCTAATGGGGAGATAATCCCCTGCACCATACTTCACCAAGCTCCACCATCAATTATCTTCATTGCATCACCACCCTCCGATTTCACTCAAGCACCAAATGAACGGCTATCACCACCAATCGCATCATCAATGCCTATTATGAGCATCAATCAAGGCCGTTGGTCTTCATTAACAATCGCGTGCGAAGCTCGTGAAATGGTTCGATCGAACCACGGGTTGGTGTGGCCGAACTACGGGGTTGGTTCGGTCAAACCATGGTTATGTTCGACCACTCCTCTTCGAATAACAAAACCCCTAAAGTCTCTGACTCGAAATTCGACCGAACTTCTCAATGGGTTTGCTCGAATTCAAATGAACTTGCATTTCTCTCTGATTTGGGGTTGTTGTTGTGCGAATTGGTGACGATGTGGCAGTATTGTTGCTGTAATTGATGCTGGTGGTGGCTGCTCTGTTGCGCGGTGGTGGTAAGGTGTGAGGTTGTTTGGTGGGCTGCTAGGTGTGCGGCTGCTGTAATTGGTTGAGGGAGGTTGATTGCGGTGGTAGTTGAAGGTGGGTCAGGGCTGCTAGATGCGGTTTGTGGGTGCTGGTGGTGATGTGCGGGGTGAAGCAGGGGAAGAGTGCTGTTGCTTGGGGTGGTGTAGGATAATGAAGGGTGCGGTGATGGTTAAGGTTGGGCAGCAGCTTTGGGGCTTGAAAGCTTCTTGGATTGACACCTTTGACCCGAGCCTCCGACCTCCGAGCACGATCCTACACAACCAAATAAAAACAAGGGAGAATCGGGACAAAGATAAAATAAAATAAAATGAAAATAAACAAAGGACGAAATAAAACAAAACCACGACAAATAGAATAAAATAAATAAAATAGAAATAAATAAAATGAAATAGAAAATAAGAGACATAAAACTAAACTAATAAAAATAAAACAAAAACTATACAAGCAAATAAAGTAAAATAAAATACGAAAATAAACTAAAGCTAATAAAATAAAGAAAATAAACTAAAACTCTCCAAAATTACCAAAATAAACTAGAAACTTTATTAAAGAGAAAACAAGAGAATAAAAGGAAAAATAAGATAAAATAAACACGAAAATGACTCTAAAACTACTCCCTAAGAGTGACATAAATGTCACTCATCAAGCTCCCACTGAGCCAGTGAACTATCATTGTGGCTAAGAGTTTTAGACATATACTTGAAAAGATATTTAGAAATTAACTCTATCCATAACTGAATATGGCATCCTTTCTTAGCTTTGACATTTTGTTTAGTGTAACATTAGTCCTTCGTGCAAATCTCAAGAACTTTATAGGAAGAGATGTGATCCATCATTGTTCGAGTCATTTTTAAATAACATCGAGGTCTCCATGAAGACACACTATGTTCTTTGTGGAGTTATTTATGAAAATTTAAATTTCATAACTTTGTGATGGTCACGCTTGGCTCAAGCAAACATCGCTTGATCTAATCTAGACGTTTTGATATCTTGCTAAGCCGATTATGTACTTCACTGAACTCTTGAACTATTCAAGGTCAAGTTTGTTCACATTTGATGAATATAGCCATATTCTTTCAAAATCTTTGTGAAACATTGAAGTGAATGAACCCTCTTTAGCTTTCGGGGTCAATTTTCTATACCAAGAACAATAGCTCTTTACTTTGTCGGTTTCAACAAGTAAGACTTGCTTGTCTTAGAACGATTCCGAATCGATCAACTATCAAGAGCCTATCTAATTGAGCCATAAGTACGTTCTTACTGATGTGACATTGCTAAAGATGTTCGGAACGCAAATCATGCCCATGACTTTGAGCTTTTGCCAGTATATCATGTTAAGAAATGTTTGTTTATGATCAAGCATTCTTGACTCATGGTTTAGACAACCATGCCATTCAAATAAATTTGCAACTATTGCTCATTGCTTTGAATGTGAGTCTTTCCGTGTGTAAACGGATTGTTTGCTGATTATGGAACACAATAACCATTTATTTGTTCCATCCTTAGCTTAAAGGTCTTTAAACAAAGCATACGACCTTACAACTAATGTAGCACCACTTACTTCATTCTAAGCTTGTAAGTCGATAACTTAGCTTATATTAAATAGTTTAAGGTCACTTTCAAAGTGGAACACTCAAGCAGTATCCGATACTTTGTGAAGATAATGAGTTGCTAAGTTAACTTCAATAACATGAATTCTTTAGTAAAATGGAATCTCATTCCTTTTCTTTGTTCCTCGTTTCCTATATTTCTTATCATACTTTATCTCATAATCTTTAAGAACCATTTCTTTAAGAGTCTTTGACTTTTATACTTTGTAAGGCATAATTAAGCATCTAATGCTCCGTAAAAAAAAGTTCCATCTTTTCCTTTAATTCACGCTTGAATTACTACATTAATGAGTCCTACTCATCTATGTATTAAGCGAAAACATATGTTGGTTGTCAATATTGACAATTTGAGTTTGCAACTCAATACTTCATGTTTAATCAAACTACTTAGTATTTTGAATACATGAAGTATTGAGTTTCAAACTCAAATTGTAGTTTGATAAAACATGAAGTATAACCATTTTCAAATAGTATTTATGAGAATTGTATTTTAGAAATGCTTTACTTTTCTTTGAGAACCATTCTCAAAGATTTCCTTTACCAATCATGAAAAGAATACAGTTTGATTTTGAATTCTACAAATATAAGTGCAAAGTATAACCATTTATCAAGTAAATGACATAATAAGTTTGAAAATTAAAAGGTATTCATGCAAATTTTCAATCTTATTAAACGTCTTATCCACGCATTAAATTTGTCCCCATTTGGCGAGAATAAGTCGATTCCAAGATCCAAAGAAACAAAGAGTGGTTAAGCATGCTTTAGCTTGTTTTAACACTCAATCTCCTCAGGTAAGCAACGCTTTGCTAATGGCTCCAAGCCACTCTCTTAATAATTTATTCACTTTGCCACGACATGTTAGGACTCCATCACTCATATCGTTGAGTACAACCAAAACCAACTTGTATGTGATGTCTTGATTTGGCAAACCCATCCACATACCTTACGTATCCTAGGGAATAATAGTGATGCCTCGCTTTGGCGTAGCCCCATCACTTCTCTCAATAGGTCGATAAGTGTTGTTTTGAAATGGCAATTTTATTCAATATTTAGGGACCTAGGGTTTCTATGTTGGTTGATTTAAGTGAGCTTAATTAATCATCACAACATTCGAAATCCTAAACATGCATCTAACATATAATTCATATATAAATGATCATAAATATGTAAAGCATAAGCATTTTGATGCATATTGGCAACTAGCATGACCCCTTGAATTCTTCAAGTCTTAAAAAGGTCTTCTTTTGCAACTTCATGGCTTTGTCTTCCAAGAACCTTTGTCTTCAAGACTTGACCAAAATTATGCAACTGCTAGTATCTACGATTAGGACTAATCTAAATATTAGGGTACAAAAATACTCAACGGTGCGCAGAACGTATTTAGATTTACAAAAATACATCACAGATCACAGTCCGTATTTTCTATCCTAATCGGACCCCACTAGTGCCATTTTATAAAACCTATGAGAGAATATACATTCCATTTATCCATTCACTATTTGTGAATGACCCATGCATTTTACAACGATAAACAAGTAACAATGCATAAACACGCGATAAGTAGTAACTAATCTAGGTTGTTAATCCAATTAACACGCCTATTTAAAACTAGTCAAAGTTGTTTTAACCGATTATGTAAATAAGCGCAATTAATATTTGAAGCTCCCACTAAATTCCAAATCCAACTCAATTAATCCAATTAATTAAGCAGGTAAAATCCAATTATTTGCCAAAATAAAAATTTTGCAAATGTCGCTAAAAAAAACCCCGAGGCCTAGCTTCCAAAATTTTAATTAAATAAAACAAAATAATTAAAATAATAAAAAACGACAAATTAAGCAAAAAATTACGTAGTCCAAAATATCCAAGTGACTAGCACTAAGAATTGGAGTGCTCACAACTCGCACGATCTCATTGCACCACATTGCTTCGCAAGCAATGTCTACGCATATTACCCTTAATGATGTACTAAGCTATGCACAAAAAACAACCCTAATGTAAGCTCAAATACAAGCACCCTAAGCGGCTTATCCACGGCTAGCCACAAGGCTGCCATGGTACACCGAGGGCTACACGCACAACAGCCACCACGCACACATGCACCACTTTGAGGCGCCCAACAGCCTCTGCAGCCCCATGTGGGTTGCGTGAGCAACCCGGCTGGCCGAGAGCATGCTTGGGGATCTTAGGCCTCGATTTGGTGCTCATGCCTCGGGAAAAATCCTGACTTTTTGTGATATATTTAATCAATTACTAAATTAATTTTAGAATCAATTAGTTTTGTGGAAAAATGAAAATATAAAAAGTCTAACTTAAATAAATTCATCCAAGTGCATAAAACCAAAGTTATTCCAAGAACCATTCTTTAATAAAATTGGTTTAACTTGGTAAAACAAAAATAAGAGGGCAATTACTCACTATTAATTTAATCAATTTAAATTAATCTTGAGATTTTGACAAAATAAATGGAGTTGGAAAAATGAACATAAGTTCAATAAATATTCCAACTTGAATACTTGTGAATCCTTGAAAAATTATAGGGAAATTCTACATGGTGGCCTCAAGGATTCAGTTTTTCTACGTGGAAGACGAAGCTTTTTCCAACTCACTTAAGTGGCCCCAAGGTTTTGAAGGATTATGTATAGTGCCCAATTTTTTATTTTTGGCTAACCTTTACAATTAAAATGGTTAGCCTTTGATTTTTTTTATTAAAAAATAATTTTATAAACAATAAAATTTATAAAAACAAAAAAAAAAACCACCACCACCTTACCGGAACCCTAACCCCACGGCCCAGCCGCCCCTCTTGCCGACCGACTGACAAGCCCAACCCCAACCACTCCCTTTCCCTTCCCCGTCCAACCACACAACCATGAGCCCCTCCCCCGATTCAAGCCCCTCTCCCGAGTCGACATCCCCTTCCTCCACCGCGAGCCGGCGACCCTCTCCCGATTTGACCTCCCCTTCCTCCATCGCGAGCTAGCGACCCCAAAACTAAAACCCTTAACCCAAACCGAGATCCCCATATCCTTAACTACCCCAAATTCGTTGAGGTTTGGGTTGGTGTTGGGGGTTAGGGTGTTCGCTCTGCAGTTCCGGTTAGGGAGGGGGTCAAATCGGGAGTGGGGAAAAGGAAAGGGTGCAGCTGGCCGATAAAGGGAGAAGGAGTTGCCGACGGTTGGGTTGTAGGGTTAGGGATCCGGCCGGCGAGGTGGTGGTGGTAATAGGGTTTGGGCACTTTGGCAAATGGTGTTTCTTTTTTTCTTTTTTTTTTTTAAAAAAAAAAAATTTTATTCAATTTGGTTAACCAAAAATTTAAAAAGTTAGCCAAAAAATCAAAAATTGGGCACTATGCATAATTTTTCAAAACCTTGGGCCCACTTAAGAGAGTTGGAAAAATCTTCGTCTTCCACGTAGAAAAACTGAATCCTTGAGGCCACCATGTAGAATTTCCCAAAATTATAACTTCCAATATGAAGATAAACAAATTTCTATCACAAGTTTTCAAACTTTATGATTCCAATCAACTAAAAAATGATCAAATCAACAAAGTTCAATAAAAATTCATGGAATTTAGTAACTCAAAATTTTAATCACTTAACATAATTAAAGATTGATTCTTTAGCACTTACAAGCCTCAAAAAACAACAATTTAACACTTAATGCAATCAATTTGCAATTATGTGAAAAATAAACTAAGCTTTCAAACACAAATTACCACGAAGTAATCATACCTAAAGAGGTTTAAAATTGCATATAAAATATGTATTGAACCAATCACATAACCACCATAAATATGCAATTAATTTTCAAGGTTAGAAAGACTTAAAATTTTACGTAAAAACGAAATCCCTAAAAAAATGCATTTCTGGTCGTTTTTTGGCTAAAAACCGAGTCCTAAAAGGGTTCACTATTTTTGGGTCGAAATATGGGTTCGAGAGCAGAAGTCAGCTCTAATACGAGGTTAAAATGGATAAAACGAGCTACTAATCTAATTAGCAACTTAAAACCAGAAAAATTAAGCCATAAAAACACCTTGAAAAAATATTATGATTTTAAAAATAAACGAGCGAGGCTCCGATACCGCTGTTGAGGTTTGCTGAGTCCGACTCACCGCGAAAACAAACTCAAAAACAAGACCGCACTCGCAATAAATAAAACCATAAGCATAATTAACTTAACAACAAGATTAAGATAATAAGATTACCTTTGGAGCGTTCTTCGCCCGCCCACTTGGGCTCTTACTTGAAAGCTAGCTTCGAAATTACGAAGCCTCCAACGATGATCCACCCGCAACAACGATTACCGACTAGGTCTCATGTCTTGGGGTTTGCAAGACCTGACCGATAAACCCGAGTAATTGAGTTAAAAGGCTTTCACAAATGTGATACCTTTTTCAACTCTTGAGTTCAAAGGTTTTCACTACTAGTGATCCCTTTCCAACTCTTACTCAAGCGTCATTTCCAATGCCCTTACTTGGGTATTTATAGGAAATTATGAGAGTATGATTGTCTCTCCCATCAATGTGGGATAGTGAGAATTTCACATTTTATTTTAAAGGTAAAATAAAATTATTTAAGCAAGCTAGTAATAAATCAACAAGTGTCGACTATACATGAGAGAGCAAGTGAGGACCACTTGGAGAGGGGGGACCAAACTTGCTCCCCACTCACTCCCCCACCTTGCGCCACATGTCCTCTCCTACTTGGGCATCAAAGCACCCAAGTGGGCTTCTTATTTATTCCTCCCTTGGTCTCGGCCCAGCCACCCGCACCCATGAGTTGCGGGCTGCTGCTACTCTCGGCCAGCAAGCCTCGCACTCTAAGTGCGGGCTGCTGCTGCTCTCGGCTAGCATGCCGCGCACTCCAAGTGCGGGCTGCTACTGCTGCTTGGTGCCGAGGCTTTCCTTGGCTGCTAGCATTGGTGCGCTAGCACGCACCAGCCAGCCAAGGCTCGGCTTGGTGCGCATGCTAGCCACCATGCTATGCATTGTGCCCTTAACACTTGGATTGCTCGGGGCACTCCAAAGCTAGGGGTATTTTGGGAAATATGTTGATTTATTACTATTTGCACGTATCATCTTTTATTATTTTCGACTCGACTTTTGACGCTCGGTTTCAATGCTCTAAGCTCGATTACCGATGTCTAAATAAATATTACTCGGTCGACTCATCAGTTCCTTCTGAATTAATTCGTCGCTTCGGCTCGTTGGTTGCTTGGGTGTGACCCGAAGGGTTTAGTCAAGATTAAGCTGTAATATTAATTATGCATTAATATTACTTATCGGAAGCGGCCTCCACCCAGGAATTCCGATCACTTGACCTTACTTAGTATATTAGCTTTCTAATAATTCTAAACCCACTATCGGAATAATACACTTGGTCGAAGGACAATATTCCTTTCAAGATATCCTTGTGGAAAAAAGATCAAGAGAAGACGGCATTCGTCACTGATCAGGGGTTATTCTGCTATACTGTGATGCCGTTTGGCTTGATGAATGCGCTGGCTACTTTCTAACGGAGGATTTATATAGTCTTCGTTAATTAGATTGGGAGGAATGAAGAGGCGAATATTGATGACATGATAGTCAAATCCAAGCTACAGACGGAACACCTTGTTGATCTCCAAGAAACCTTCACCACACTCAGGCGGCATAATGCCATGTTAATTCCCAAAAAGTGTGTCTTTGGTGTTGAATCTGGGAAGTTTCTCGGATTCTTGATTGATCAAAGGGGGATAGAGGCTAACCCCGAGAAGATACAGGCGGTGATTGACATGAAGTCACCCTGCACTGTTAAGGAAGCTTAGAGGCTAATCGGTTGCCTGGCCGCGCTTGGGAGATTCCTCAGCCGGTCAGGTGACAAATGCCTTTAATTCTTCCAGGCAATCAGGAAGAAGACTAGATTTGAATGGGGGATGATGTTGAGGCGGCCTTTCAGAAATTGAAAGAACATTTGCACTCCTTGCCAAGGCTTGTTAGCCATCTGCCAAAGGAGACGCTCTTCATGTACCGAGTCATCTTAGATCATGCCCTCAATGCTGTTCTCCTTGCTCAGAGAGACGACAATCAGCTCCCGGTCGATTTCATAAGCCATGTGCTCAAGAATGCCGAGCTCTGGTACCCCATGGTTGAAAATTTTGGCTTCTCTCTTTACAAGGCTGTTAAAAAGTTAATACCATACTTCTTGGCACATCCGGTCGTGGAAGAATTACTGTCCAAGGGTCTTATTCGTAAGTCTCTTAGTCCATGTGCTTGTCCTACTTTGATTGTGCCTAAGAAGAATGGAGAATGGAGAATGTGTGTTGATAGTAGGTCAATCAATAAAATCACTATCAAGTACCGGTTTCCTATTCCAAGGTTGAATGATTTACTTGATGATTTGCATGGTTCTAAAGTGTTCTCTAAAATTGATTTGAGAAGTGGCTATCATCAAATTCGAATTTCCAAAGGAGATGAAGGGAAGACCGCTTTCAAGACAAAGGAGGGCCTCTATGAGTGGCTTGTGATGCCATTTGGTTTGTCTAATGCACCATCTACATTTATGCGCCTAATGAATCAGGTTATGCAACCTTTCATGGGTAAATTTGTTGTAGTTTATTTTGATGATATTTTGGTGTATAGTAGGGAGGAAGAAGAGCATTCTATGCACTTACAACAGGTTTTTGAAGCCCTTGAACGTGAGAAATTATATGGTAACTTAGAGAAGTGTCATTTCTTCACTTCCCAAGTTATTTTTCTTGGCTTTAAAGTTTCATCACAAGGCATTGAAGTTGATGAAAAGAAAGTTGCTGCAATTCGTGAGTGGCCCACGCCACAAACCATTCAACAAGTTCGAAGCTTTCATGGACTTGCTTCTTTCTATAGAAGATTTGTGCGGAACTTTAGTACCCTCATGGCACCTATCACCGAGCTAACTAAAAATCAGAAGTTAGTTTGGAATGACAAGGCTCAAAAGGCCTTTGATGAGGTAAAACATCAACTTACTAGTGCACCTATTCTTGCTTTGCCTAACTATGATGAAGTTTTTGAAGTTGAATGTGATGCTAGTGGAGTTGGTATTGGTGCTGTTTTGTCACAAGTTGGGCGTCCCCTTGCCTACTTTAGTGAAAAACTCAATGAAGCACAACGGAAGTATAGCACCTATGATAAGGAGTTCTTTTCTCTTGTCCGTGCTTTGGACCATTGGAGACATTACCTCATTTCCAAGGAGTTCATCCTTCATTCAGATCATGAAGCTCTCAAATATCTTCAAAGCCAACAAAAACTCCAACCACGCCATGCCAAATGGGTGGAGTATTTGCAAGCTTTTCATTTTGTGATCAAGCATAGGAGAGGCACCATGAACAAAGGAGCTGATGCGCTTTCAAGGAGATACACACTCTTGAATTCTTTCAAAGCAAGGGTGATTAGTGTTGAAGATGTGAAAGCAAGTTACAAAAATGATCATGATTTTGGTGATTTATTTTTAAAATGTTCTAATCATGCTTACAAAGATTATTACATTTTAGATGGCTATTTGTTCAAAGGAAATAGGTTGTGCATTCCAAGATCAAGCCTAAGAGAATCTCTAATCAAAGAGTTTCATGAAGGAGGAATGGCGGGACACTTTGGCATAGAGAAGACAACTCTTCTTGTCCAAGAATACTTTCGTTGGCCTAGATTGGTCCGTGATGTGGAGTTCATTGTTGAAAAGGTGAATGATAATACTTACAAAGTTGAGTTGCACGGAGATTATGATGTTTCTAGCACCTTTAACGTGGCTGATTTATCACCTTACTATGATGAGTTTGAAGAGTTGCCGAGTTTGAGGGCAAACTCTTTTCAAGAAGGGGGGAATGTTGTAGCCAAGCCTAACAACTTGGTTATGGACATTTCTTTGGTTCAAGATGTAGCATCATGTATTGGTGCTATGCATTCTATCCATGGGTAGCAAGATATTCAATCCCTTGAATTTCTTGTTGTTCTTATTAACTAGTTTATTTTAGTTCTTTTTATGCTTTGAATAAATTGTAAACTTTAGTCATTTTAAGTTTGCAAATTAGTTATATTTTTCTTAGTTCTTTTTAGCTGATTTTAGTTAAAAAAATATTGTCACATTCACACAAAAGTACAAGTGCAAAGATACATCAAAATGGCAGCCATTTAAGCTTGGAATCCGAAATTCCTTTACAAGGAATTTCAAAGCTTTGACTTGGGAGTTACAATCAGTTGTCAAAGAAGAATTACAAGCCTTAACTTCAGCCTTCAAGTGGTCATTGATATCAGTCAACATTGGAGCATCTTAAGCCTTAATTTCAGCCTTCAATTGGCTGTTTAATTCAGTCAGCTTTGGGAGCAACTAAAGGGCGTCCAAGTACACCCTTGTCCACATACATTCAAGCTAATTTCAAGGCTTGAACCAAGGAGGAGTTACACTTCTTTGCTGTTTGAATTTGGGCGTGAATATTGGAGGAAATACATCTCCAACTTGCTGCTTGGATGGGCGTGAATTAAGGGGAGTTACACTCTCTTAATTCTGATTTTATTTCAGCCTTAATTTGGAGGTTATAAACCACCATTTCCTCTTTGATGTATCTAGTTAAATAAGGCTTTTTTTATTAATGTATCTAGACAACAAAAGCTGATTTGTACTTAGCATTAGGTGTGTAACAAGTGAGCTGAAAAGCCACTTAAGTTAGTTTGTACTTAAGGATGCTTGTTTACTATAAATAGCAAGCAAATGTGAATGAAAAAATCAGATTATTCAAACAAAAAAACTTGTCTTACATTCGTTTCTTGGATTAGAAACAAAACCTGAAATTTTTGGATTTGGAATTTCGTTTCCTTTGCTTAGTTAGCTAGTTTAGGCTACTAGTTGGCTTGTGATCTTTGGAACCCAAACAGTTTCTTAGTGGTGTGACTATATCTAAGAAGCCTTTGGTTCTTTAGCCTTAACTATCCCTTGGTTTATCCCTTGTGTATTTCGAGTGTTACTCCAAATATACAACAATGAAGCCCTGCTAGCCGGTATCCGCATGTGTAAGGCGGCAGGGGCAACAAAAATTGACGCATGCTCAGACTCTCAGTTGGTCGTTAGCCAATACCCTGGTGAGTTTGAAGCCACCCACCCGGCTATGATCAAGTATATGCAGGCGGTCAAGGCTGAAGCGGAGACACTTGAAGAATTTCATCTAAGTCAAGTGCCCCAGTCGAAGAACAATCAGGCGGATGCTCTGTCAAAATTAGCATCCTTCGCCTCTTGTGATACGCCTCGGTCAATCTTTTAAGAAATAATGGAAAAGCGAAGTATATCTGATGACGAGCCCATTGGAAATCTGGACCGAAGTTCTACTTGGATAGATGGAATTCGGGCGTATCTCATAGACGGCACGCTCCCTGATTCACCCTAGGAGGCAGCCGTGCTGAAAAAGCGTGCAGCAAACTTCGTGATGCAAGTCTAAGCATGGAGGACTTCGAAGATTTGCTTATCATGCATCAAGATAGTTTATCCCTAAACATTGATTCAAGCCAAGCATTGCATGGACACTTTCTTGGATATCAAAGCAAAGCCACGGTTTGCTTAGTGGTTTTTCTTGGAGTCTAGTTCACTTTCTTGAACTTTCTTGAATTTTCTTTACTTAGATTTTGTTTACAAGTTTTTACCTTTCACTTGAAAGGGTTTTTCTTGGTTCAAGCATTAGGATCTTTAATCTTTATTTAATTCTTTAATTTTTATTTATTTATTTAGTTGCTTTAAAAATCAGTTAGTTAGCAAAATAAATCAGTTTGGTGTATGCTTGTGCGCCAAGGTGCTTGCTCTTCAAGCAAGTTAGAATTCTAGTTTAATTAGGATTGAATTAGGGACTTGTCCTAATCTTCCTAGGTAAACTAAGTCTTATAAATAGGGCTGTAAACACACGAATAAAGATACATAGATTAATATTCAGATTTATTTCTTAAGTTGCATACTTGAGTTTTGGTTGATTGCGATCAATTGCTGTTTTGCTTGTTTTAGTTAAAACATTCGTTTGGATTGATTAATTAGGTGGATTCTTAATTGATTAATCTTAGTTTTTGTTTAATTCTTGGTGGATTTCCTGTATAGAATTAGACTTAAACATATCCCTTGTGTTTTGTTGATTTTCGGATCAATAATTCACATCATCTTTGGTATCAGAGCAGGTTTGCGCAACTTCGACAAAAATTAAACTGGGAACAATTGGCTGGGAATTTTTGCGTGATTCTTTTTGCATTGAACTCTAAAAACGTCCAGCTATCACCATATAAAATTTCATAAATTTTAATTGAGTAACGCGTTCTACACAGCCTCAAACATTTGGTGTTTGTGCACTGATTTGCGGATGGGAGTCCGGTTTTTGTGTTGCCTAGTTTTCCTTCAAGATTCGATCTTTTAATCAAGATTTTTGCATAAAATGACTTGGTTTGTGTAGGAATCATGAGTGACGAGGAGGTTCCACAAGTTCCAAGGGGATTAACCTTAGAACAGGCTCAAAATCTTAGAAGAGATAGGCGAATTGACGAGTTGGCAGCAAGGATGGATGAGATATTAAAAAGGCTTGATACTCTTGCTGGAGATTCTTCAAGGAAAGGAAATTATAACCCTAATTCTGGTTCAAGTGAGGAAGAACAACCAAGGAGGAACCCAAGGAGGCCACGAAATAATTATTCCTCAAGTGATGAATCACCAAGGCCTAGGAGGAGAGATCGACCAAAGGATGATGATAGGAACCTTAGATTAGATCTTCCCGAATTCAATGGGAGTATGAATGAACCTGAAAAATACTTTGAGTGGATTAGAAGGGCCGAGACACTCTTTGATTACAAGGAGTATGATGAAAGGAAAAGATGCAAATTGGCTGAATTAAAACTGACCGGTTATGCTAGTCTTTGGTATGATAATCTAAAGAAGAAGAGGCATAAGGAGGGGCGTGCAAGAATCTCAACTTGGGAACAACTCAAGAAGCACATGAAAAAAAGGTTCGTACCTAGTGATTATATTCAAGATGTTTATCTTAAGATGCAACTTTTTAAACAAAATTCTATGACTGTTGAGAATTATATTGGTGAATTTGAAAAGTTATGCATGCTATGTAGCTTAGAAGAGATTGTTGAGCATAAGATTGCTAGATTTATTTCGGGGTTGAATAATAATATTGCTGAAAAAGTTGAATTACAACAATATTGGTCCTTTGAGGATGTTTGCAAGGTAGCTTTGAAAGTTGAAAAACAGATAAAGGGGAAGAAAGGGACGTACACTAAGCCCTTTGTAAAAGGTTTCACTAAACCTTTTGAGAAGAACAGCTTGGAGAAAAGTGGTTCTAGTTCGAACTACAAGGAGACTAAATCAAAATTTGAAGCTTCTAAAAAGCTTATTGAAGATAGGAAGTGCTTCAAGTGTGGTAGTGTTGGTCACATTGCAACTAATTGTCCATCAAAAAGAGTAATGACTGCTCAAGAGTGGGAACAAGAACAAGCTAAGTGTGAGCAGGGTAGTGACTATGTAGAAAAGAACGAAGAGGAAAACTTTGAAGAAGAGGAGGGGCATATTGACGAAATTGATCCCGAGACTCATGGTCAAAGTTTGGTTCTAAGAAGGGCGCTACACTCTAAAACCGTACCTATGGAAAACAATCAAAGGGAGAAAATCTTTCTTACAAGGTGCAAGGTAGAAGATAGGTTGTGTGACATGATCATAGACACGGGGAGTTGCACTAATGTGGTATCTACTACTTTGGTAGACAAATTGAAGTGGCCAACTACTGAACATCCAAGCCCTTATAAGCTTCATTGGCTTAATAATTCGAGTGATGTTAAGGTAACTAAACAAGCCTTAATCTCCTTTTCAATTGGTACATTTCATGATAAAGTTTTGTGTGATGTTTGTCCTATGGATGCTTGTCATATACTATTAGGCCGTCCTTGGCAATATGATAGATTTGTGAAGTTTGATGGAAGGTCTAATGTGTATGTTGTGAGAAAAGGAGAAAAAGAGAGACCGGTTGCTTTAAAACCTTTGATAAGCAACAAGTCTTCTAATGTTACCTCTAATTCGAAGAGTTCTTATTTGATTAGTGAGAGGGAATTAGAAAAAGAGATTTGCAGCAATAATGTGGTATATATACTTGTTTCTAATGAGATTCGAATTGATCAAGATAAACAAGCAAAGAGGCCGTATGAATTAGAATCTGTTTTAGAAGAATTCAAGGATGTCTTTCCTAAGGAATTACCTCCGGGACTACCTCCTGTTCGTGGGATAGAGCATCAAATTGACTTGATTCCGGGAGCACCATTACCTAATAAGGCAGCCTATAGAAGTAATCCGGAAGAAACAAAGGAGATGCAAAGGCAAATTGAAGAGCTTATGACTAGAGGATACGTGAGGGAAAGTATGAGCCCTTGTGTCGTGCCTACTTTACTTGTCCCAAAGAAAGATGGGAGTTGGCGCATGTGTATTGATAGTAGGAGTGTGAATAACATCACTATCAAATACCGATTTCCTATTCCAAGGTTAGATGATCTACTTGATGAACTACATGGTTCAAAGTTGTTTTCTAAGATTGATCTTATGAGTGGTTATCATCAAATTCGAATGAGAGAAGGAGATGAGTGGAAGACAGCATTCAAGACTAAGTTAGGGTTGTATGAATGGTTGGTGATGCCGTTTGGACTCTGACAGGGTAAAGTCGTATCCCCTAATCAAAAATAATTACCTAATTCACTAACTAAAGTAGATAGGGAAGTAGGGTCGATCTCCACAGGGAAACAAGTCTTTTTACTCCTAATTAAATATTATAATCTAAATTATTTAAGTAACCAATATTAAAAGTTGAATATGAAATTAAACTAAAAAGAGTAGGAAAAGGGAGAAAATAATATATAAAAGGATCTAGGGTATAGGTTCACCAATAAATAATATTCCGGGGTAAAATAGGGTAATCAATCATTGACATTGCATAAATAACATGATTAACAGGCTCTCGCAATTTATTAACCAACATAGATCTAACAGGCTCTCGCAATTTACTAGATCTAAGTTCTTATCGAAAATAGCCTTTAATATCAAATTAACATCTGCTCGATTCATCAATTTAATATTGCTATACTTTTACAAGCCGCAATTGTAAAACATTAAAACAATCCAATAAGAAATCATCATGCAATACCAACAATCAATAATAGTCAATCATCAATGCATCAATTAACCAGATTGTAAAGGGCTCTCGCTACTTATTACAATCACACAATTAAATTACCGGTATTAAATCTCATCTCTCGAATCTTGACTTAACCATTTATAAATTAACTTGCCTATTGAAACTAGACCTAAACATTAATTCTCATCTCTCGATTCTTGAATCAATATTGTCAAACTCATGCATAAAAGACAGGCCTAATCTAGTCACAGAGCATTAAATCAATCAATAGGAAATTAATCTAGCATTGATAATCAACAACAATAATTTACCCCTTCATATTATTTATTAGATCCCCATGAACCCTAGAAATTAAACTACTCACACATAATTAAATATAGACTAAGCAAAGCAATAAAATAAATCATGATCAAAGGAATAAAATGAATAACTAAGATTAAGGGAAGAGAAATCGTCACCAAAATAAATCTGGAATTAATCAAAGAAATAAGAACAAAGGTTTAGAGAGAGAAAACTAAGTAGAGAGAGAAAGTCTAGGAGAAAGGATTTTAAGAGAAGAAGAAGAGAGAAGAAGATCTCCTCCCCCAAAAGAAGAGACGATCTCAAAACGTATTACGGAGGAGTATTTATACTCCGTACAAAAATCCTAAACTAAAACAAATTAAAACGACGTTAATCGTCTCCTAAATAAACACGCGCCCGATCGGGCGAGGCACCGCCCGATCGGGCGCGCCTTTTTTCACCTCTAATAACAATCTCGCGCCCGGCCGGGCGCGTCACCGGGCGCTCCTCCCGCCCGGCCGGGCGCGCCTCCGGGCGCCAGCCTTTTTGGCCGGCGGATCATTTGGGCCAATATTTGGACTTCGATTGGGCTCCAATTCTTCGGGCCAATCTGGGTTTCCTCTTTGGGTCTTGAATACTCGGCCCAAACGCCCCGGTATCACCTCTACCGAGCCCTTAATCACCGGTTCGATGGCTCCAACCGGCCCTGGGCTATAAAAACTGGTCGTGCTTCTCCAGTGCTCGTGATTGCTCCTAAATATCTCGGGAAAATACTCCAAAAGCATAAATCCCTGCAAAAGTCAACCAAATCTACGAAAACACTAGAAAACACCAATTAGTAATAAAAGTGGCTCTAAAGAGCCAAAAACACTACTAATTAAGACCAAGGGACGGGGGTAAAATACTATATAAAACGGACACATCAAACTCCCCCAAGCCAAACGTTTGCTTGTCCCTAAGCAAAGATCTCATCAATGAATCAATAAATATGCTTCACGCCAATAAGTAAAAATCAAGCACAAACGATCCAGGGTAAATCAAATAAACATGCTTCAAAGTCAACCAATCAAATCCATCCAATTACCTTTCTTCCTTGACAATTGTCAAACAGAGCAAACCACAAGAGCATATAGAATTCAATACTAGTGCTCACACACTCGACTCTCATTTATGTGGCGAGTAAAAGATGTACTCGATCGCTCTCCAACCACCCCTTTAATGTGAACAATGCCCTCCCAACTCACACTCTCGTGTGTATAAAAACAATGAACGCTCAATCCTACTAGTCGACTCGAAATATGCCAAATCATAACTTGCATTGATAAGCAACACTTTCACATTCATAC
This sequence comes from Chenopodium album, assembly GCF_948465745.1. Lineage (NCBI taxonomy): Eukaryota > Viridiplantae > Streptophyta > Magnoliopsida > Caryophyllales > Amaranthaceae > Chenopodium > Chenopodium album. The sequence goes on along the minus strand of NC_137841.1, from coordinate 37,492,715 downwards.
AATTCTATGCACAAAGGTCGGAAGGTCTTTAAAGCTTGTAATGTAAGGCTAGGGTAAAGGGTAGGATAAATTTGGAAATACGTGAGAGAAAAGCTATGCTTAAAGGAGCCGTATCCTAATAAAACCCATGATCAAAATAAATAATGATCAACATCTCCTACACAACCAACTCTTACATCAACCAAATAAACTCCAATCATAGTAAATAAACCCAACTCTTACAATTTCACTCATAAGATATAATAATGGAGTAATAGAGTGAATAAACAAACTTTATTTTCCAACTTGAATTTTTTTCATTGAGGCTCAAAATTATTCTTTACAAACCTCCAACTAGAACATTTGAACATTTTTTTTCTCTTTTGAAGTTCGCTTATTTTTTCACATTTTTTTTTCTTTGAACTTCTCTTTTTTTTCATAATATCATGCTTTATTTTTTCAAGAAAATATAACTCTCAAACTCATCAAAAATAAACATGAACAATCAACAAAACTACTTCTCAAACCCCACCCAAATTGTGCAAATAATAAGCACACTACAAACTCCCTCACCTCACTCACTAATAGCTCCCCCAAGCCAAGCTTGGGACTCACTAATGCACCTAGCACTTTCATGAGGTTGATGCATGAGGTACTTAAACCTTTCCTTGGCAAGTTTGTTGTTGTTTATTTAGATGATATTCTGATATACTCTAAAAATTTGCATGATCATCTAAATCATCTAACAAGTGTGTTTGAAGTGTTAAGAGAGAAGAAACTCTATGCTAAGCTTGAAAAATGCTACTTCTTAGTGCCTAGTGTTACTTTTCTTGGTTATGTTGTATCAAAAGATGGAGTTTCAGTTGATCATTTGAAAGTAGAGGCTATTAAAACTTGGCCTATTCCTACTAATATGAGTGAAGTAAGGTCTTTTCATGGTCTAGCTTCGTTCTATAGAAGATTTGTCAAGAATTTCTCAAGTATTGTGGCGCCTATGACCGAATGTTTGAAGAAGGACAAGGGTAAATTCGAATGGACTAAAGAAGCTCAAAGTGCGTTTGAGTTGGTTAAAAAGAAGCTATGTGAAGCACCTATACTTGCGTTACCAGATTTCTCAAGTCCTTTTGAAGTTGAAACCGATGCTAGTGGAGTTGGAATTAGAGCAGTTTTACTCCAAAAGAAGAGGCCTATTGCATATTTCAGTGAGAAATTGGGAGGAGCTCGATTGAACTATTCTACTTATGATAAAGAGTTCTATGCCATTGTTAGAGCTTTAGATCATTGGAGTCATTATCTCCGACCTAATCACTTTGTGTTGCATTCTGATCATGAAGCATTGAAGTAAATACATGGACAACAAAAGCTCAATCCTAGACATGCTACGTGGGTTGAATTTTTACAATCATTTAATTTTTCTTCAAGGTACAAAAAAGGGAAATCGAATGTTGTGGCTGATGCATTATCTAGAAGATACACTTTGATTGGAATTCTAAATAGCAAGCTACTTGGTTTTGAATTGATCAAAGAATACTATAAAAGTGATGATGATTTTGCTACATTGATTGAAGAGTGTTCTAAAGGAGCCGTGGGTTCTTATTTGCTGCAAGATGGTTTTCTTTTCAAAGGAAATCGACTTTGTCTTCCTAAGTGTTCTATTAGAGAGCTAGTTGTTAGAGAAGCTCATGGGGGAGGAATTGTTGGTCACTTTGGCATTACAAAGACCTTGAGTATGTTACAAGAACACTTCTATTGGCCTAAGATGCTCACGGATGTGCAACTAGTTATTTCTAGGTGTGCAACTTGTCAAAAAGCGAAGGCTACTTTTCATCAAGGCTTGTATACTCCTTTACCTGTTCCAGACTCACCTTGGGAAGATATTTCTATGGATTTTATTGTGGGATTGCCGAGAACACAACGGGGGAAGGACTCTATTATGGTTGTTGTGGATAGGTTTTCTAAGATGGCTCATTTTGTTCCTTGTCACAAAGTGGATGATGCTATGAAAGTGGCGGAATTATACTTCAAAGAGATTGTTAGATTGCATGGAATTCCGAAAACTATTGTGAGTGATCGAGATACAAAGTTCATGAGTTTCTTTTGGAAGTCTCTATGGAAGCTTGTGGGAACTAAATTGCTCTTTAGTACATCTTACCATCCACAAACTGATGGACAAACCGAGGTTACTAATCGTACTCTTGGTGCGCTTTTGCGTGGGTTAGTGAGTAAGACACAAAAGGATTGGGACATCAAGTTAGCTCATGCGGAGTTTGCTTATAATAGATCACCTACATATGCTACCAAACATAGTCCTTTTGAGGTAGTCTATGGAGTCAATCCGAAACTTCCAATTGATCTTGTTCCATTGCCTAAGGGTGAGTTAATTCACAAAGATGCCGAGTCTAAGTTGAAGAGTATGCTGAAATTACATGCTCAAGTTCGAACAAGAATAGAGAAAGTAAATGACATGTACAAAGCTAGAGCAAACAAGCATAGAAGGCAACAAAGTTACACTGTTGGAGACTTGGTATGGTTACATTTGAGAAAGGAAAGATTTCCAGGAAAACGCAAGAATAAGTTGATGCCTAGAAGTGAAGGTCCTTTCAAGATTGTTGAGAAGATCAATGACAATGCTTATAAGTTAGAACTTCCGGGAGAATATGGAGTTAGTGCTACATTCAATGTTGGCGATTTGGCTAAGTATATTCCTGATGAAGAACTTCGAGATTTGAGGACAAATTCTTTCGAAGAAGAGGAGGATGATGCAAGTCTAAGCATGGAGGACTTCGAAGATTTGCTTATCATGCATCAAGATAGTTTATCCCTAAACATTGATTCAAGCCAAGCATTGCATGGACACTTTCTTGGATATCAAAGCAAAGCCACGGTTTGCTTAGTGGTTTTTCTTGGAGTCTAGTTCACTTTCTTGAACTTTCTTGAATTTTCTTTACTTAGATTTTGTTTACAAGTTTTTACCTTTCACTTGAAAGGGTTTTTCTTGGTTCAAGCATTAGGATCTTTAATCTTTATTTAGTTATTTAATTTTTATTTATTTATTTAGTTGCTTTAAAAATCAGTTAGTTAGCAAAATAAATCAGTTTGGTGTATGCTTGTGCGCCAAGGTGCTTGCTCTTCAAGCAAGTTAGAATTCTAGTTTAATTAGGATTGAATTAGGGACTTGTCCTAATCTTCCTAGGTAAACTAAGTCTTATAAATAGGGCTGTAAACACACGAATAAAGATACATAGATTAATATTCAGATTTATTTCTTAAGTTGCATACTTGAGTTTTGGTTAATTGCGATCAATTGCTGTTTTGCTTGTTTTAGTTAAAACATTCGTTTGGATTGATTAATTAGGTGGATTTTTAATTGATTAATCTTAGTTTTTGTTTAATTCTTGGTGGATTTCCTGTATAGAATTAGACTTAAACATATCCCTTGTGTTTTGTTGATTTTTGGATCAATAATTCACATCACTTCGAGATGAGAGAAGGAGAGCTCTTCAAGGCGGGTTTTCTAAAGCCCTTACTGAAGTGTGTTACCCCGGAAAAGGAGAGAGAAGTTCTCGAAGAGTTGCATGCGGGATACTGCGCCTCTCACTAAGGCGGCAGATCCCTAGCCGTTAAAGCCAAGCGGCATTATTACTGGCCCACTCTAGAGTCAGATGCCATGGAATTTGTTAAAAAATGTGACAAGTGTTTTGGGTATTTTATACCCGTCCAAGTGGCCCAACTAGAGTCTGACATGTGTCACTAGAAGAGGCGCCACATTGGACCTTCCAGAAGGTGACATGTGTCAAGCAGATCCAGCCCTGATTTGGGGTATTTGATGATCCCAACTGGACCAATAAGAGAGCGACACGTGTCGCCCTAAGAGACGCCCAAATGGCCTCTTAGGATGTGCGACATGTGTCACTCACATATCCCTTCTGAAATGGCGGCCTTCAAAGGCCCAAACTTAAAGGCACCACAAAACGGCGTGCCCTAATCCCTAGGTCATCAAACCCTAGGGACAGTTCCCTCATTTATGACGGGACGTCACATCAACATTGATTACAGAGCTGTCATTCTCAAGAAACATACAACACCTGAGCTTGGAATCCAAGTAGATAACTTTACTTCCGCACGTTTTAATCCAAATACCGTACTAACTTAATCTTCGGAGGCGAACCACCGACCATCCGGCGGTCCGTTTGCTTTGCAGGTACAGGCGACCTTGCGGAATCCAATCTTGAGCTGTAACTCTCCCGAGGGACATGAAAAACCCCGAAACATTTGGCGTCGTATGTGGGGAAGAGTACCTCTAAGATGGCTTCCAAAGAAAATCATAAGCCGCCTCCAGAGACCAATCGGCCTCTGGAAGAAATACTGGTCCATACGGACCATGACTCAGGTGACGACGCAGATTTCAAAACCTATGTGGCCCTTAACGGGTCACTCATCTCTAAGCGCCCCCGTCAGAAAGACAGGCGGGAGCGCAATGCTAACCAGGCGGGTACCAGTAGACCCCCTAGACCCTCAAGTAAGCCCACAGGGCATGCGATTGATGCCTCCCAGGCGGCAGGATCAGCCCCAGTCACCCGTGACGAGCTCATGAATGAGTAGCCTCAAGGGTGAAATTAAGGGACTAATCAACAAGCGGACGGCTGCCCCTAGAAAGGAGCAGTCGGCCACAAGGCCTACCAAGCCTAGGAAGTAGAAGTCGGTTCGGAACCGACAGCCGACTCCTCACCCGGAGAAGGCTCGGCCTCAGTTTGACCTGTCAAGAATCCGTTTCCCTGAAACGAAGACAAGGAAAGCCATCCGGCATGTTCAGCCAGATGGTATCAAACAAACATTTCCTGATGCTCGTTAGTACATAGACCAGCTAAGGAATCAGCAGCTGTCGGAGTTGGCCTCAACGTCAACTTAACATGAAAGTTTTCAGAACACCTTGGTGAGGAATTCCCTTTCCGTGCCGAGGACTCCCTCAAGCGGCCCCTCATGCAGTTGGGGCCTCACCTGATCAATTTAGTGCAGTATGTGGCACAACCACCATACAGACCGCCTGCTTTGCCTTACATCCAGCCTTCCTTCTTTGGAGGACAGGCGGCATATAACTATCAGCCTTTGGACTGGCAGCTTCGGCTACAAAACCTTGGGGAGCAGCCCTCTATGTTCTCCAGGGAAATAGCCGAGGCCGAACAGCCGGCCAAGATAAAAAATGTCATGGTTGGAACCTATGATGGTACCTCCAACCCTAAAGACCACCTCTTGGCATACACCTACCTCACGTACTTACAGGGTTGGATGATGCCGCCTGGTTTCGATGCTTCCCAGCCACCCTGAAGGGCATAGCCCAACAGTGGTTCGGCTATTTGCCTGCTGGTTGCATAAACAGCTTCAAGACGCTTGCATTCTTGGTTGCTTCTAACTTCTCTATGAACATCCCTGCAAAGAAAACGAGCCTTGATCTAGGCCATGTGCAGCAAGGAGATAGAGAAGGGCTACAATCATACGTCAGGCGTTTCAATCTGGTGAGAATCCAGATACAAGGGATGTCTGACGAAGTGGCTTTTACAGACATTTTCAAGGGTCTGAAGGACGGGTCGACTTTCAAGTTCGAACTTGTCCGCAAGAAAATCTTCACCCTCCAAGGAGCCCTTATGGAGGCAGATGCTTATATACAGGTGACCGAGCTCTGCTCCTCTAATAAGCAATCGGACTCTAAGAAGTCTGACCGATATAAGTAGAGTCGGCTTGCTCAGCCGTCTTTAAAACCAGAAGAGAGCAAAAAGAAAAAACAAATCTTGGCGGTTGATAACTCTGATCAGCCGCCCCAGAAGAAAAAGAAAGAGTGGAAGCCGTACGTTCCAAGGTACGAGTTCCACAAGGACAGCTACTCCATCCTCAGGAGATTAAGGATCGACTGACTCTTGAGAAGCCGACTCCTATGAAAGGTAGCAGTCGGCAGATGACCATCCGGTTCCTAATGGTCAAGAAGCTGACCGTCTACAACCTCATCCTAGGCCGACCCACTCTTAACGAGTGCAAGGCAGTCATCATTCCTGCTCTCATGCTTGTAAAGTATGAAAGGGATGATGGAACTGTTGGCTCCCTGAACGGGGACCAGAAGACGGCTCGAGAATGCTATCTCTCGGACGTCAAGCTTGCGGCTGCTGCAGCCAATCAGGGCAAAGAGCCAATAGACCTTGATGAAGTCAAGGATGACCATCCGGCCCCACCAACCGTTAAGAAACAAAAGCCTAATCCGCTGGTGGTGGTCAAAAAAGAAAAGCAATAGCAATCATTGACAGGGGAACGGTCAGACGACCTCCGTCCTCAGCCGGCTGGTGAGCACATTGATATTCCACTGGACGATAGCCATCTAGAGCGAACTGTTAAGATGGGGACGGCTGCTTTTGCTAAGTTGGGCACAAGTTTGCAGCAACTGCTGAAAGAATTCAAAGACATTTTTGCCTTTGAAGTGGAAGAGATGCCAGGCATCAGCCCGGATCTTGCTTTCCACAAACTCGCTGTGGATCCCAAAAAGAGGCCCATTCGGCAAAAGAAAAGAAGCCATGGTGAGGAAAGAAGTCAGGCAGTAGCCGCCGAAGTTAAAAAGTTGTTAGACGCTAGGTTCATTCAACCATGTAACTTCCCTGAATGGGTTGCAAATGTTGTGCTCGTAAAGAAGCCGAATGGTACCTAGCGCATGTGTGAAGATTACACTGACTTAAACAGAGCATGTCCGAAGGATAGTTATCCATTTCCAAAGATCGACAGTCTGGTCGACTCTACAGCCGGACATGCCCTGATGAGCTTTATGGACGCCTACTCAGGCTTTCATCAGATTCCCATGTGGAAAAAGGATCAAGAAAAGACGGCAGTCGTCACTGATCAGGGGTTATTCTGTTATAATGTGGTGTCGTTTGGTTTGAAGAATGCGCTTGCTACTTTCCAATGAATGATTAATATAGTCTTCATTAATCAAATTGGGAGGAATGTAGAGGCGTACATTGATGATATGATAGTCAAATCCAAATAGCAGGCGGATCACTTATCTGACCTCCGAGAAACATTCGCCACACTCAGGCAGCACAAGGTCATGCTTAATCCAAAAAAGTGTCTTTGGTGTTGAGTCTGGGAAGTTTTCGGATTCTTTATTGACCAAAGGGGGATAGAGTCCAACCCTGAAAAAATACAGGCGGTAATCGACATGCAGTCGCCCCGTTCTGTGAAAGAAGTTTGAAAATTAACCGGTTTTCTCGCAGCTCTAGGAAGATTTCTCAATCGGTCAGGCGTCAAGTGCCTCTACTTCTTCCAAGCGATCAGGAAGAAGACTAGATTTGAATGGGGGGATGATGCTGAAGCTGCCTTCCAAAAGCTGAAAAACCATCGGCACTCTTTGTCAAGGTTGGTCAGTCCCTTGCCTAAAGAGGTGCTCTATATTTATCTGGCCGTTTCAAATCATGCCCTCAGTGCTGTCCTCTTAGCTGAAAGAGACGGCATCCATCTCCCGGTTTACTTCATTAGCCACGTTCTTAGAAACGCGGAGCTTCGGTACCCCGTGGTTGAAAATTTTGGTCTCGCCCTTTACATGGCTGTCAAGAAGTTGAAACCTTACTTCTTGGCACATCCGGTCACGGTCTATACTGACCAACCAATCAAGTGGCCAATGACAACCCTAGAGTCTTCTGATCGAATGCTCAAATGGGCTATTGAGTTACAGGGACTGGAAATCACTTTCGAACCAAGGAAGGCAATAAAGGGGCAAGCATTTGCAGACTTTATTGTTGAAATGACAAGGCCGGATGAGCCGGATCATATCAATCAGGTTTGGAAAGTGTATGTGGACGGAAGCTCCACGATGAACGGCTGTGGTGCAGGCGTAATTTGTCAGTCTCCTGAGGGGGACAAATATGAATATGCACTACGGTTCAAGTTCCAGGCCTTAAACAACGAGGCCGAATATGTAGCCCTGCTAGCCGGCGTCCAAATGTGCAAGGCGGTAGGGGCAACAAGAATTGACGCCTACTTTGACTCTCAATTGGTCATAAGCCAATACAATTGTGTCTATGAGGCCACCCATCTGGTCATGATCAAATACTTGCAGGCGGTCAAGGCTGAAGCTGGGACACTTGAAGACTTCAATTTAAGCCAAGTGCCCAGATAAAAAAACAATCAGGCGGATGCTCTGTCCAAACTGGCTCATCCGCCTCCTATGAAACGCCTCGGTCAGTCTTCTGGGAAGCCATGGAAAAAAGAAGTATATCTGATGAAGACCCCATTGGAGTATTTGACCGAATCTCCACCTAGATGGATAGCATCCGGGCATACCTAACAGACGGCACCCTCCCAGATTCGCCTCAGGAGGCGGTCGTGCTGAAAAAAAGGGTTGCAAGCTTTGAGATACGGTAAGGAGAGCTCTTCAAAGCAGGTTTCATGAAGCCTCTTTTGAAGTGTGTGACCTCAAAAAAGGGGCAAGAAATCCTCGAAGAATTACATGCCGGATACTGTGCCTCTCATGTAGGCGGCAGATTCTTAGCTGTCAGGGCCAGGCGGCATTAGTTTTGGCCTACCCTGGAGTCGAATGCTATGGAGATGATGAAAAAATGTGACAAATGTCAAAAATTTGGCAAGCTGATCCATCGTCCGACCACTAACCTGACGGCCATCCACGGTCCTGTGCCGTTTGCTAAATGGGGCATGGACATTATCAGCCCATATACGACTGCTCCAGGCGGAAGGCGTTACATCTTAGTGGATGTGGATTACTTTACAAAATGGGTAGAGGCAGAGGCGGTCAAGAACACAAAACAAAGGACGTCATTTCCTTCATCTAGAAGAATATCATCACTCCTTTTCGGGGTGCCTATGTCTATGGTTTTTGATAATGGTCCTCAATTTGAGACCCCTCACCTGAAGACTTGGTTGGGAGATCAAGGGATCTCCAATTATTTTGCATCAGTCGGCCGACCCCAAGAAAAAGGCCAAGTTAAAGCCTTCAACAAGTTAATCTCAGACGGCATAAAAAAGAATGGGCCACACGTCCTATGGGCGGATGAATTACCACACGTCCTATGGGCCATTAGAACAACAGCCAAAGGGGCGACTGGAGAAACCCCATTCCTCATGGTGTACGGGGAAGAAGTTGTCTTGCCGATTGAACACTATGAGTCGACTATTCGGATTATGCTATATGAAGAAGAGGCAAACTGGGAGGCCATGCGCCTGGCATTGGACACACTCCCAGAGCGCAGGAGCAATGCTGCCTTGCGCCATGAGATCTACCGTCTAAGAATGACTCGAGCTTACAACAAAAGAGTACACAAGCGCCCCTTAAAAGTTGGGGACTTTGTGTCACGGAAAATGGAGGCAGTCGGTAGGGCGAATGAACAAGGAAAGTTAACCCCAAATTGGGAAGGCTCCTACCGAATCTATGAAGAATTAAGAGGCGGCACCTACCGCCTGGAAACACCAGACGGCAGGAGGCTACCCAGAATTTGGAATGTAGATAACCAGAAGAAGTATTACTTCTGAAATTTTGTAAAAGTTTTTACTTGTTAATGAAATTTTGCCTTCATTTCATACTTGTCTTTATTTTCTTTATTTTGAGCACCGAATGCACAAAGTGCAGAAGGACCATGCTCATAGGAAAGAAGGATGTCGCCTGCCCTATGTGCTGGCGGATCCTACTTACCCTCTATTGTACCGCTTGTACAACGTGCAGGCGGACCAAATTTTTTACTAATAATGACGTTGGAGTATCGCCTGCACAATGTGCAGACGGCCAACGTCGAGATTCTGCGAGCTACCGCCTGCACAATATGCAGACGGTTAAGCACACTCTTAAACTTAATATAATTTAGGGAACGTCTGCCCCAACAGCAGACGCCCAAGAAAGGATCCAACTACACCAAAACAGTCGACCTAAAACCTATCTTTAAGCTAAGTTAATAACTTAGTAGCTAAACTAATGTCCAAGTGACAAGAGGCCAATGGCCAGATGATAAACTAAGTTGTTAACTTAAGAGCTAATTATCCTTTATTTAAAGCTAAGTCAATGACTTAGTGGCTATTTAATTCTTTAAACGAGGCCAATGGCCGGATAAACATTATTTAAACTACCGTCTGCTCTAACATTTGTACGATTGTCTGCTCCAACATGAGTCAGGCAACCGGCGACGTCCATTCGGGCAAATTCATCAAGGAGAAGCATCTCCCATTTGGGTGGCACATTGCTCTACAAAAACAACAAGCGGCCCTACCGAATGCGCTAAGGCAGCGCTCGCAGTCGTTTGATTTAATCTAACTTGAAATCTAAAAAGCACCGAGTCTTATGGCTATTCTAGTACAGACGGATGATGGCTACTGTTTCAGGATTAGAGGCTACCTTATTGCCTGTCCTTTTTATGGGGCACGGCAGGCGGACCAATTCGTTTTCAATTAAAATATTAAGTTAAAAGTCTTAGCAATTATTCTATACTACTCGAGGCCTTTGGCCGGATGGATTTGTAGAACTATCTGCTCTATATGGCCGTCTTCCACTTGGTTTGGGGCAATCACCATAGTAATAAATTGACTCAGAAACCATTCATACTCTTTAAAGTATAAAAATTTCTAAGTCAATCAATCCATGCAACTGAAACCAAGCGACATCCGGCCAGGGGCAAGAACATTCGCATACTATACAGGTTAAAATACTTAGCCAAAATTCTATGCATAAAAATTTGAAAGTTTTGAAAATTTTTAAAGCATTAGCACCAACATGAATAAAACCGGTCAAATGACCGGATGTTGCTTAAATAAAAAACAGTCATCAAAATAGACGACTGTAATTGTCTGCTGGCAGAGCAAGAAATTGTTAAATTACCCGACCCCTTGGTTGGTAAAAACATATGATAACTCGGCACGCAGGCCGAAAAAGCAGAATAATTGACCATTCGGCCGCAGAAAGAAAAAAAAGAAAGCTTAAAGATAAGGGTAGCTTCTCAGCATCGGCATCCGCCTTGTCCTCCGGCGCATACTCCTTGGACTCCTCATTCTCCTCCTGATCATCCTCCTCGTCCTAAGAAGACGAGTCGCCTGATGATCTAGACTCCTCAGGGGAATTCTTGGCAGCCTTGGCCGCTTCTTAAGCTTCCTTGAGGAGTCGAGCGTTGAACTCGTCATTTGCCTTATCAAACTGGGCCTTCCAAGTTTGATAATTGGGAGACGGTTGCACAGCTGCCCAGGGCGCACGCATGATGACCTCATTGTCGTCCATCATTTGTTTGACCTAGGCCTATTTCTCCTCCTCCTTGACCTATACTTGGTCCGGAGTTGGGTCTCCTGGTTATGCAGCCGCCCTCGGAGTCTCTTGACTGTCTCCTCAAGGTTAGACGCCTTGGATTCCGCCTCCTTAAGAGTCTCCAGCTTTTCCTCAAGGCCCTTGACCTGCTCCTGGAGCTCCTTCACCCGCTGCTTTGCCGCGTCCAAGTTCTGCTGGTTATGGAGATTTGCTGACGCTTGGGAATACAACATATCAAGTGTCAGAATCTCATTTTGAGCAATCTCAAACTGAGCTTTGTCCAGAATAGAGGCGGCCCGAGCATTCGCTGCCTTTACCTCCCTGGTCTTCTCGTTGAGTGGCCCTTTAAGATCGTTCATGCGCAGCATAGCCTGCAGTCGTCTAAAGCAAGGAAATTCATCAGAAACCATTCGGCAAAAATATCAACCAAGTCATAAGATGAAGTCTTACCTCGCAAAGAAGCGCCAGTATGCCACCATGGTCAAGGGTGCCGACTCCTCTAACGGCAGCCTTGTCCTCAGGATCAAGCATCCTGAGCATCCGCCTGGCCATCTGAAAGACAGTTTGCCTCACTAGAGCGTCTGTTAATGCAAATACAATTAAGTTAAGATTTTTTTAAGATAGTTTCACTTCTTGAAATGTATAGTCGGATGGTTGGATGACTTACCTCCTTCTCCCCATGCAGCTTCACTGCCGCCTGCTGTGCCGCCAGTAGTGGTGAGTGGCTACTTGCCACTCTTCGACGCTCGTTATTGAGCGTCCGGCTTTGTTGGAGTTTGAGTAAGGGAAGAGGTGCCCGTCCCCTTCTTCGGCTTAGTGGCGATGTGTTTCCTATGATTTTGAGAAATGTCACCAGCCGACTGGTTGCGCAGTTTGGGATCCGATTGATAAGAGGGGGCAAGCCTTGATGAGCCACCTTGAAAAGAATTCTAAGTGTGAGACCTTGAGACAAAATACACTAAGTAATTCATTGAAGAAATTTTTCAAGGGCTGAACAGTTAGTTACCTTAGGAGTGCCACTTGGCGGCTGCTCATCCGCTTGCTTAAGGTTCGAGCGGTAGAAGGCTGCAGAGATAGACGACTTCTTGTGAGAGGGAAGCTTGGCCATTGCTTTGTCTGCAACAAATGACAAAAAGAGTTAGCAATGAAATAAATAAGAAACAATGTTAGTAGCAAAGCTAATAAATTCAAGCGGCTAGCTACCTCTCGGCATCTCATTACTAAGGCCGCAGGCGACCAAGTATGTCCCGTCTGAGAGCCACTCGAATCGAGGAATATAACTTTGGGGGGGGGTGACTTTCTTGACCCCCGTCTCGTTGTTCATTCGGACGGCCACAGTAAAAAGGCCCCGATCAAAAATATCCTCCTGTGCCCGCTTGGGAACAGGTGGTAGGACTTTCTTCCCGGCCAAGAGGAGCGGATACTGGGTCCAGCGGTTGTACCGCTTGTTCCTTTGGAAGTCTGGAGAAGAGACTATGTAAAACTTTGTTCTCCAATCCTTCCACTTGTTCTCTTTCCCCAGAGTCATCATATAACGGGAATAGCTGGTCAAAGTAAACCAGCCGATCCCGCTTGAATTTGGAGTCCTGCTCAGGTAATGCATATGAGTAAACGCCTCGAAGCTGGGCTCCACCTCCAACATCTCACAGGCAGCAACGTAGCCCAAAATGTTAACCCAAGAATTGGGGGCTAGTTGCTAGATACCCAGCTTGTATCCGTCCAAGATCCTTTCAACGGCCGGATGGAGAGGGAAGCGTAGTCCTGCCTGGATGGCGGCCTCATAGCAGCCGAAGCACTGGTCACCATAGCAGGCCATCTCAAGCCAGGTGACCGTGTCAATAGCATCCGACACAGACAAAATGAACCCATGTCCCATGACATGGGTACAAAGAAACTTGGCCAGATCATCCTTTATGGTAAGCTTCCTTCCTTCGGCAACGTGCAAATAATAAGGAGCACGCTCATGCTGCCTGGAAGCAGACGACTCCTCCCAGCCCTCTCCTTTCTCACAGGAGAGGGACTCTCTGGTAGCTTTGAGGTTCGACTGTGCCTCTTTCAAGTCTATAGCTAGAGGATGATGATGCGGAGTCATCATCACAGTTCTCTTCGGAGTTGGGGGCCTGCCGGCTAGTGCCAGCAGTGTCCTCCCCCAACTCATCATCCGGCACCGATCCACTCGGCTCGGGGTTCTCATACTCTTCGTCGCACTCCACCAAGGCTGAGTCATTAGGAGTGCTGACGGTGCTAGGGGGTTCCTGTTGTATATTTGGAGTATCAACCCGAAATATACAAGGGATGAACCAAGATAAGTAAGACTAATGAACCAAATAGCTTATTAGCTACAGTCACACCACTAAGAAACGAAATGGGTTCCTAAGATCACAAGCCAACTAGTAGTCTAAGCTAGTTAACTAAGCAAAGGAATTGAAATTCCAAATCCAAGAATTTCTGGTTTGTTTCTAATCCAAGAAACGAGTGTAAAACACAAAGTTTGTTTGTTCGAATAATCTGCTTTTTTTCATTCACATTTGCTTGCTATTTATAGTAAACAAGCATCCTTAAGTACAAGCTAATTTAAGTGGCTGTTTAGCTCACTTGTTACATGCCTAAGCTAAAGCTAAGTACAAATCAGCTTTTTGTTGTCTAGATACATTAATAAAAGAAGCCTTATTTAACTAGATACATCAAAGAGAAAATGGTGGCTTATAACCTCCAAATTAAGGCTGAAATAAAATCAGAATTAAGAGAGTGTAACTCCCCTTAATTCACGCCCATCCAAGCAGCAAGTTGGAGATGTATTTCCTCCAATATTCACGCCCAAATTCAAACAGCAAAGAAATGTAACTCTTCCTTGGTTCAAGCCTTGAAATAAGCTTGAATGTATGTGGACAAGGGTGTACTTGGACGTCCTTTAGTTGCTCCAAAAGCTGACTGAATTAAACAGCCAATTGAAGGCTGAAATTAAGGCTTAAGATGCTCCAATGTTGACTGATATCAACGGCCACTTGAAGGCTGAAGTTAAGGCTTGTAATGGCTTGTAATTCCTTTTTGAAAACTGATTGTAACTCCCAAGTCAAAGCTTTGAAATTCCTTGTAAAAGAATTTCGGATTCCAAGCTTAAATGGCTGCCATTTTGATGTATCTTTTGCACTTGTACTTTTGTGTGAATGTGACAATATTTTTGGAACTAAAATCAGCTAAAAAGAACTAAGAAAAATATAACTAATTTGCAAACTTAAAATGACTAAAGTTTACAATTTATTCAAAGCATAAAAAGAACTAGAATAAACTAGTTAATAAGAACAACAAGAAATTCAAGGGATTGAATATCTTGCTGCCCATGGATAGAATGCATAGCACCAATACATGATGCTACGTCTTGAACCAAAGAAATGTCCATAACCAAGTTGTTAGGCTTGGCTACAACATTCCCCCCTTCTTGAAAAGAGTTTGCCCTCAAACTCGGCAACTCTTCAAACTCATCATAGTAAGGCGATAAATCAGCCACATTAAAGGTGCTAGAAACACCATAATCTCCGGGCAACTCAACTTTGTAAGCATTATCATTCACCTTTTCAACAATAGCAAATGGACCATCACTACGAGGACTAACCTTGGAACGCCTCTTGGAAGGAAATATTTCCTTTCGAAGATGAATCCAAACCAAATCACCAGGTTGAAAACGGACCTCCTTTCTCTTCTTGTCATAGTAGGCTTTAGTCTTTGCATTAGTTTGTTCAATTCGAGAACGAACTTGCTCATGCATAGACTTGATTTCTTTGGCACGTACCTCGGCATCATGACTAAACTTGTTAGGTGAAGGAATGGGAGCAAGATCAATAGGAGTACAAGGATTGAATCCATACACAACTTCAAAAGGACTCAAACCGGTTGTCTTGCTAGGCACTCTGTTGTAAGCAAACTCCGCATGAGGGAGCATCTCTTCCCATTGCTTGGGACATTTAGTAGCCAAAGTTCACAACAAAGTTCCCAAAGTTCTATTAGTCACTTCGGTTTGACCATCTGTTTGAGGATGACTTGAAGTGCTAAAGTTCAATTTCGTGCCCATCTTCCTCCATAATGTAAGCCAAAAATGACTTAGAAATTTTGGATCACGATCACTCACCATGGATTTAGGTACACCATGCAAACGAACAATCTCATTGAAAAACAAGTTAGCAACATGAGTAGCATCATAAGTTGTATGACAAGAAATAAAATGAGCCATTTTAGAAAAACGGTCCACAACAACCATAATGGAATCTTTCTTTCGTTGGGTCATAGGAAGTCCCACAACGAAATCAAGACTAACATCTTCCCATGGAGCTTGCGGAATAGGTAAGGGCAAAAGATAGCCTTGTGGAAGACTATGACTTTTGGCCTTTTGACAAACCACGCATCTTTTCACAATAAACTCCACATCACGAACCAATCTAGGCCAATGAAAGTACTCTTGCACAAGAAGAGTAGTCTTCTCTATGCCAAAGTGTCCCGCCATTCCTCCTTCATGAAACTCTTTGATAAGAGATTCTCTTAGGCTTGATCTTGGAATGCACAACCTGTTTCCTTTGAACAAATAGCCATCTAAAATGTAATAATCTTTGTAAGCATGATTAGAACATTTTAGAAATAAATCACCAAAGTCATGATCATTGTTGTAACTTGCTTTCACATCTTCAACACTAATCACTTTTGCCTTGAAAGAATTCAAGAGTGTGTATCTCCTGGAAAGTGCATCAGCTCCTTTGTTCATGGCGCCTCTCCTATGCTTGATCACAAAATGAAAAGCTTGCAAATACTCCACCCATTTGGCATGGCGTGGTTGGAGTTTTTGTTGGCTTTGAAGATATTTGAGAGCTTCATGATCTGAATGAAGGATGAACTCCTTGGAAATGAGGTAATGTCTCCAATGGTCCAAAGCACGAACAAGAGCAAAGAACTCCTTATCATAGGTGCTATACTTCCGTTGTGCTTCATTGAGTTTTTCACTAAAGTAGGCAAGGGGACGCCCAACTTGTGACAAAACAGCACCAATACCAACTCCACTAGCATCACATTCTACTTCAAAAACTTCATCAAAGTTAGGTAAAGAAAGAACAGGTGCACTAGTAAGTTGATGTTTTACCTCATCAAAGGCCTTTTGAGCTTTATCATTCCAAACTAACTTCTGATTTTTAGTTAGCTCGGTGATAGGTGCCATGAGAGTACTAAAATTTCGCACAAATCTCCTATAGAAAGAAGCAAGTCCATGAAAACTACGAACTTGTTGAATTGTTTGTGGCGTGGGCCACTCACGAATTGCAGCAACTTTCTTTTCATCAACTTCTATGCCTTGAGATGAAACTTTGAAACCAAGAAAAATAACTTGGGAAGTGAAAAAATGACACTTCTCTAAGTTACCATATAGTTGCTCACAAGAAAGGGCTTCAAAAACCTGTTGCAAATGCATAGCATGCTCTTCTTCTTCCCTACTATACACCAAAATATCATCAAAATAGACTACAACAAATTTACCCATGAAAGGTTGCATAACCTGATTCATAAGGCGCATAAATGTAGATGGTGCATTAGACAAACCAAATGGCATCACAAGCCACTCATAGAGGCCCTCCTTTGTCTTGAAAGCGGTCTTCCATTCATCTCCTTCGAAAATTCGAATTTGATGATAGCCACTTCTCAAATCAATTTTAGAGAACACTTTAGAACCATGCAAATCATCAAGTAAATCATTCAACCTTGGAATAGGAAACCGGTACTTGATAGTGATTTTATTGATTGACCTACTATCAACACACATTCTCCATTCTCCATTTTTCTTAGGTACAATCAAAGTAGGACAAGCACATGGACTAAGAGACTTACGAATAAGACCCTTTGATAACAATTCCTCCACTTGTCTTCTAATTTCCTCGGTTTCTTTGGGATTGGTTCTATAGGCTGGTTTGTTTGGGAGCATGGATCCGGGTACAAGATCAATCTTGTGTTGGATGTCACGCTTTGGGGGTAATCCGTGAGGGATATCTTTGGGGAAAACATGGGAATAGGTTTTGAGAAGAGAGGTGAGGAGTGGGTGGTTTTCTTCTTTGGACGGTTGAGAGGGGGTATCAAGTTGGCTCAAAATGAAGTGTTTGTGAACTCTATATTCATGGAATTCAGATTTTATGAGAGTGGTGAGGGAAGTGGGAGGCGTGGATATGGGGTGATCATTTTTGAGGATTAAAGGGGTAAGGACAATTTTCTTTCCATCCTTAGAAAAGGAGTAGGTGTTTTTGTAACCATCATGCATCACACGCCTATCAAATAACCAAGGTCTACCAAGTAAAACATGACATGCATCCATAGGCACAACATCACACCATAATTCTTCCTCATAAGTTTTACCAATGCTAAATGATAACAAGACTTGTTGTGTGACATGAATCCCTTTACTATGACTTAACCATTGAATTTTATATGGTTTAGGATGAGGGATAGTTTTCATTTTCAGCTTTTCTATCATTACTTGTGAAGCTACATTGGTACAACTACCTCCATCAATAATCAAAGTGCATACCTTTCCACCAATGGTGCAACGAGTGTGAAAGATTGCCTCACGTTGCAAGCTCCCTTCTTGGTCCAACATATTGCTAAGCATACGTCGAACCACCAAGCATTCTCCTTCATCCGGACCTAGGCACGCATACTCATCATTCTCTTCAAGATTACTGTCCTCTTCAACCTCTAATTCGTTCTCCTCTTCATACTCTACCAAAGTAACAATTTTTTTATTTGGACAATCACTAGCCATATGTCCAAGGCCTTGACACCTAAAGCATCTTCTTGGGGCTGGTTTTGGGTTGGAATTTTGGGTGTTTTGTGAAGGTGGTTTAGAAGTAGGCTGATTGGATGTGGGTTTGAAAGGTGGGAAATTGGATGTTTGCTTTCTTTGGGGAAATGAGGTTTGAGATGCAAAACGTGATGATTCACTTTTGCCTCTTGCTTTTTGTTGCTGCTCAATCTTATGTGCTAAGATAATGAGCTCTTCAAGGGTGGTGTAAGGGTGTAGTTCGGCCACATTGGCTATTTTTGGGTCAAGTCCGCCTAGGAACCGAACCAAAGTTTGAGGCTCATCTTCCTCTACTCCACACTTCATAACAAATCCTTCAAACTCCCTAGCATATTCCTCTACTGATTTTGTACCTTGCTTAAGGTTATGGAATTTTGAAAAGTTTTCTTGCACATAGTATGTGGGAAGAAACTTTTGTTTCAACAATTTCTTCATCTTAACCCATGATCTCACTTTTTCTTTGTCTTGCCTTTCCCTCTTGGCGCACACACTAGCCCACCAAGTTGAGGCATATTTTCGTAGCTTCAAGGCCACAATTTTCACCTTTTTCTCTTCCGGTGTTTGCTTATAGTCAAACACTCTCTCCACCGTTCTTAACCATTCTACAAACTCATCAGCATCGAGTTTGCCATCATATTCAGGAATGTCTGCTTTTATGTCATTATTAGGCCGTGACCTTTCTCTTTCATGAGAAGGTCTATCATTGTGATTGAAATTAGATTCACTCAATTCTTCATCACTATGATTGGGTGAGCCCTCTTTTTGATGGCGCAACTTAGTAGAAAGATCTTTTAACTGATCTTGCAAATATTGCATTCGTTGCTCCATATCTTCTTTCTCTTGTGCAACCTTATTGACATATTCTTGCCAATTAGGGGGTGGGATGTCGGACATGGTTTGTGTTTGGGGTATATGTTTGGGTATGTGTTTGGGGTATGTGTTTGGGTATTTGTTTTGCTAGATCCCCCTCCTTCTAGCGCCAAATGTTGTATATTTGGAGTATCAACCCGAAATATACAAGGGATGAACCAAGATAAGTAAGACTAATGAACCAAATAGCTTCTTAGCTACAGTCACACCACTAAGAAACGAAATGGGTTCCTAAGATCACAAGCCAACTAGTAGTCTAAGCTAGTTAACTAAGCAAAGGAATTGAAATTCCAAATCCAAGAATTTCTGGTTTGTTTCTAATCCAAGAAACGAGTGTAAAACACAAAGTTTGTTTGTTCGAATAATTTGCTTTTTTTCATTCACATTTGCTTGCTATTTATAGTAAACAAGCATCCTTAAGTACAAGCTAATTTAAGTGGCTGTTTAGCTCACTTGTTACATGCCTAAGCTAAAGCTAAGTACAAATCAGCTTTTTGTTGTCTAGATACATTAATAAAAGAAGCCTTATTTAACTAGATACATCAAAGAGAAAATGGTGGCTTATAACCTCCAAATTAAGGCTGAAATAAAATCAGAATTAAGAGAGTGTAACTCCCCTTAATTCACGCCCATCCAAGCAGCAAGTTGGAGATGTATTTCCTCCAATATTCACGCCCAAATTCAAACAGCAAAGAAGTGTAACTCTTCCTTGGTTCAAGCCTTGAAATAAGCTTGAATGTATGTGGACAAGGGTGTACTTGGACGTCCTTTAGTTGCTCCAAAAGCTGACTGAATTAAACAGCCAATTGAAGGCTGAAATTAAGGCTTAAGATGCTCCAATGTTGACTGATATCAACGGCCACTTGAAGGCTGAAGTTAAGGCTTGTAATGGCTTGTAATTCCTCTTTGAAAACTGATTGTAACTCCCAAGTCAAAGCTTTGAAATTCCTTGTAAAAGAATTTCGGATTCCAAGCTTAAATGGCTGCCATTTTGATGTATCTTTTGCACTTGTACTTTTGTGTGAATGTGACAATATTTTTTGAACTAAAATCAGCTAAAAAGATTTAAGAAAAATATAACTAATTTGCAAACTTAAAATGACTAAAGTTTACAATTTATTCAAAGCATAAAAAGAACTAGAATAAACTAGTTAATAAGAACAACAAGAAATTCAAGGGATTGAATATCTTGCTGCCCATGGATAGAATGCATAGCACCAATACATGATGCTACGTCTTGAACCAAAGAAATGTCCATAACCAAGTTGTTAGGCTTGGCTACAACAGTTCCCTACTTATTTCAGAGACAGGCGCCCTAATGGCGCCGTTTGAAAAAAGTCTCACTGTCCGAATGGTACCATGAACCATCTGTCCTATATCTCCTTGTCTTCTTCTTTGATCTATACATCGTGTCCTGCAGGGGCACAGACACTATCGGATTTGGAGATGTACTTAAAGGAAAGTTCTCGAACGAGCATTTGGCACTCCTAGTTCTAAATTTAGCCGTCCCCGGTGACCGGCTGATCGCTAATCTTGGTCGTGCTGGGTGCGTTTGGGAAACCATTTTTTATAAAGAAAAAATGCAAAGAAATAAGTAAAAAAGGGATCACGCGGATACCTTAGAAGAAGGTAACAAGAGGCGTCGTTCTGGGGCGTCTGGCTGAGCAAGCGAACTAAGATGGCCGAATGTCGGATGCTGAAGAAGCCAAAGTCTTTGCAATTCAAATTCAAAGAATCTCCCAAAGATTCACGCAAATGTAAATGCAAGGGAGGTCAACCCTGCTATTTATAGGGGGGTAAAATGTTAAGGGTAAAACCCTATAACTAAGTGAACAGTGAAAAGTAACTTTTCGTCCACTCACAGCTTGACACTTGTCACAGGCGTCACATGCCGAGCGCGTGACCCCTGTGAGGGGCAAATGTTTTGGGTATTTTATACCCGGCCAAGTGGCCCAACCAAAGTCTGACATATGTCACTAGAAGGGGCGCCACCTTGGACCTTCCAGACCGTGACACGTGTCAGGCAGATACAACCCTGATTTGGGGTATTTTATGATCCCAAGTGGACCAATAAGAGAGCGACACGTGTCGTCCTAAGAGACGCCCAAATGGCCTCTTAGGATGTGCGACACATGTCACTCAAATATTCCTTCTAAAATGGTGTCCTTCAAAGGCCTAAACTTTGAGGCGCTGTAAAATGGTGTGCCCTAACCCCTAGGTCATCAAACCCAAGGGAGGGCACACTTCCCCAAAAGACCTTATAAATAGGGACAATTCCCTCATTTATGACGGGACGTCACATCAACATTAATTAAAAAGCTGTCGTTCTCAAGAAATAGATAGCACCTAAGCTTGGAATCCAAGCAGATAACTTTACTTCCACACGTTTTAATCCGAATACCGTACTAACTTAATCTTCAGAGGCGGACCACCGACCATCTGGCGGTCCGTTTTCTATGTAGGTACAGGCGACCTTGCGGAATTCAGTCTTGAGCTATAACTCTCCCGAGGGACAAAAAAAACCCTGAAACAACAAGTGTCAAAGATTTTGCAAGCTTATCCATCGCCCGACTACTGATCTAACGGCGATCCACAGCCCGGTCTCGTTTGCTAAATGGGGCATGGACATTCTAGGTCCGTATACGCCTGCATTAGGCGGAAAACGCTATATTCTTGTGGCTGTTAACTATTTCACCAAGTGCGTGGAAGCAGAGGCGTCAAAGGCATCAAGACAAAAGATGTAATCTCCTTCATATGGAAGAACATTATCACCCAATTTGGGGTACCTATGTCTATGGTATATGATAACGGACCTCAATTTGAGACGCCTCAGCTCAAAACTTGGTTGGGAGATAAAGGGATCTCACGCTGTTTTGCATCAGTCGGCCAACCCCAAGCAAACAGCTAAGTTGAAGCCTTCAACAAACTCATCTTAGACGTTATTAAGAAGAAAATTGAAATAGCCGGTGGTTTATGGGCTGAAGAGCTAATTCACGTCCTATGGGCCATCCGGACAACTGAAAAGGGGCAACCGGTGAAACCCCATTCCTCATGGTTTATGGTGCTGAAAACATCTTGCCCATCGAGCATTATGAGCCAACTCTACGAGTCATGCTATATGATGAAGAGGTAAACTGGGAGGCCATGTAGCTGGAATTTGATGCAAGTCTAAGCATGGAGAACTTCGAAGATTTGCTTATCATGCATCAAGATAGCTTGTCCCTAAACATTGATTCAAGCCAAGCATTGCATGGACACTTTCTTGGATATCAAAGCAAAGCCACGGTTTGCTTAGTGGCTTTTCTTGGAGTCTAGTTCACTTTCTTGAACTTTCTTGAATTTTCTTTACTTAGATTTTGCTTACAAGTTTTTACTTGAAAGGGTTTTTCTTGGTTCAAGCATTAGGATCTTTAATCTTTATTTAGTTCTTTTATTTTTATTTATTTATTTAGTTGCTTTAAAAATCAGTTAGTTAGCAAAATAAATCAGTTTGGTGTATGCTTGTGCGCCAAGGTGCTTGCTCTTCAAGCAAGTTAGAATTCTAGTTTAATTAGGATTGAATTAGGGACTTGTCCTAATCTTCCTAGGTAAACTAAGTCTTATAAATAGGGCTGTAAACACACGAATAAATATACGTAGATTAATATTCAGATTTATTTCTTAAGTTGCATACTTGAGTTTTGGTTGATTGCGATCAATTGTTGTTTTGCTTGTTTTAGTTAAAACATTCGTTTGGATTGATTAATTAGGTGGATTCTTAATTGATTAATCTTAGTTTTTGTTTAATTCTTGGTGGATTTCCTGTATAGAATTAGACTTAAACATATCCCTTGTGTTTTGTTGATTTTTCGGATCAATAATTCACATCAGAATTGGACTCACTCCCGGAGCGCAGGGGCAATGTTGCCTTGCGTCATGAGATTTACCATCTGAGAATGACTCGTGCCTACAACAAGAGAGTGCACAAACGACCCTTAAAAGTTGGGGACTTTGTGTTACGAAAAATGGAGGCAATAGGTAGGGCCAATGAGCAAGGAAATCTAACTCCTAATTGGGAAGACCTCTACCGGATTTATGAAGATGTAAGAAACGAAACCTTCCTGCTGGAAACTCCAGATGGTAGGCGGCTGCCTAGAACTTGGAATGTAGATAACTTGAAAAAGTATTACTTCTAAGACTTGTAAATTTTTGCAATTAAAAAGCCCATCGATGAAAAGTTGATTTTTGTTTTCAATGATTGATTTAATTACTTTGTGTATGTACATGCACTACCAAAGTTACCGTCTGTCAAAGACACAGACGGATTGTAAAACAAATAAGCTATGTTAAAAACCTAGCGGCTAACATTATATTTAAGTTAGACCTTCGTCTGGGCAATGCACATGCAGACCTTTAAACATGAAGTTAAATTAAGTCATAAGACTTAGTGGCTAAAATTAAAATTAAAACTAAGGCCAATGGCCGGATGCAATATTATTTTTATAAATTCGTCTGACCCCATTGGAGTACTTGACCGAAGCTCTACCTGGATGGACGTCATCCTGGCATACCTAACAGACGACACCCTCCCAGATTCACCTCAAGAGGCGGCCATGCTGAAGAAACGGGCTGCAAGCTTTGAGATAAGGCAAGGAGAGCTCTTCAAAGCAGGTTTTTAGAAGCCTCTTTTGAAGTGTGTGACCCCAAAAAAGGGGCAAGAAATCCTTGAAGAATTGCATGCCGGATATTGTGCCTCTCATGTAGGCGGCAGATCCTTAGCTGTCAGGGCCAGGCGGCATTACTTTTGGCCTACCCTAGAGTCGGATGCTATGGAGATGGTTAAAAAAATGTGACAAGTGTCAAAAATTTGGCAAGCTAATCCATCGTCCGGCCACTGACCTGACGGCCATCCACAGTCCTGTGGCGTTTGCTAAATGGGGCATGGACATTTTGGGCCCATATACGACTGCTCCAGGCGGCAGGCGTTACATCTTAGTGGTTGTGGATTATTTTACCAAATGGGTAGAGGCAAAGGCGGTCAAAAACATCAAGAGAAAGGACGTCGTCTCCTTCATCTGGAAGAATATCATCACTCGCTTTGGGTTGCCTATGTCTATGGTTTTTGACAATGGTCCTCAGTTTCAAACCCCTCACCTGAAGACTTGGTTGGGAGATCAAGGGATCTCTAATTACTTTGCATCAGTCGTCCGACCCCAAGCAAACGGCCAAGTTGAAGCGTTCAACAAGTTAATCTCAGATGGCATAAAAAAGAAAATTGAGAGAGCTGGCGGTCTCTGGGCGGATGAATTACCACACGTCCTATAGGCCATCAAAACAACAGCAAAAGGGGCGGCTGGAGAAACTCCATTCCTCATGGTGTATGGGGCAGAAGTTGTCTTTCCCATTGAACACTATGAGCCGACTTTTAGGATTATGCTATATGATGAAGATGCAAACTGGGAGGCCATGCGCCTGACATTGGACTCACTCCCAGAGCGCAAGGGCAATCCTGCCTTTGCGCCATGAGATCTACCGCCTGAGAATGACTCGAGCTTACAACAAAAGAGTACACAAGCGCCCTTTAAAAGTTGGGGACTTTGTGTTACGAAATATGGAGGCAGTCGGTAGGGCAAATGAACAAGGGAAGTTAACCCCAAAATTGGGAATGCCCCTACCGAATCTATGAAGAAGTAAGAGGTGGCACCTACCGCCTGGAAACACCAGACGGCAGGAGGCTACCCAGAACTTGAAATGTAGATAACCTGAAGAAGTATTACTTCTGAAATTTTTTAAAGTTTTTTTACTTGTTAATAAAATTTTTCCTTCATTTCATACTTGTCTTTATTTTCTTTATTTTGAGCACCGACTGCAATAAGTGCAGAAGGAAGATGCTCATAGCAATGAAGGATGTCGCCTGCACTATGTGCTGGCGGATCCTACTTACCCTCTATGGTACCGCCTGTGCAACGTGCAGGCGGACTAAATTTTTAACTAATGACAACGTTGGAGTATCGCCTGCACAATGTGCAGACGGCCAACGTTGAGATTTTACGAGCTACAGCCTGCACAATATGTAGACGACTAACCACACTCTTAAACTTAATATAATTTAGGAACCGTCTGACCTAACAGCAGACGCCCAAGAAAGGACTCGACTGCACCAAAATAGTCGTCCTAAAACCTATCCTTAAGCCAAGTTCATAACTTAGAAGCTAATTACTTTTTAAAGCTAAGTCAATGACTTAGTGGCTATTTATTCGTTAAGTGAGGCCAATGGCCGGATCAACATTATTTAAACTACCGTCTGCTCCAACATGAGTCTGACAACCGGCGACGTCCATTCGGGCGAATTCGTCGAGGAGAAGCATCTCCCATTGGGGTGGCACATTGCTCTACGAATACAACAAGCGGCCCTACCGAATGCGCTAAGGCAGCGCTCGCGATCGTTTGATTTAATCTAACTTGAAATCTAAAAAGCACTGAGTTTTCCGGTTGTTCTAGTACAGATGGATGATGGCTACTGTTTTAAGATTAGAGGCTACTTTACCGCCTGTCCTTGTTATGGGGCAAGGCAGTCGGACCAATTAATTCTCAATTAATATGTTAAGTTTAAAGACTTAGCAATTTTCTATACTACCCGAGGCCTTTGGCCGGATGCATTCAAGAAAATATCTGCTCTACATGGCCGTCTGTCGCTTTGTTTGGGGCAATCACCATAGTGATTGATTGACTTAAAAACCATTCATACTCTTTAAAGTATAAAAATTTCTAAGTCAATCAATCCATGCAACTGAAACCAAACAACATCCGGCTAGGGGCAAAAACATTCGCATACTATATTGGTTAAAATACTTAGCCAAAATTCTATGCATAAAAATTGAAAGCTTTGAAAATTCTTAACTCATAAAAATCAAACTGAATAAAACCGGTTAAACAAACCGGATGCTTTAATAAAAAGGCAACCACCCAAAACGGGCGACTGCTAAACTAAGCCGGCATTGCCAGAAGATTGTTGAATTACCCGACCCCTTGGTTGGTAAAATACATGATTACTCGGCATGCAGGCCGGAAAAGCAGAATAATTGGCCATTCGACCGCAGAAAGAAAAAACTTAAAGTTTAAAGATCATGAGAGCTTCTCAACATCGGCATCCGCCCTGTTCTCCGGCGCATGCTCCTTGAACTCCTCATTCTCCTCCTGATTATCCTCCTCGTCCCCAGAAGACGAGTTGCCTGACGAGTTGGAATCCTCCGGGGCATCATTGGCAGTCGCCTCCTTTTCGCCCGCCTCTTGAGCTTCCCTAAGGAGTCGGTCATTGAACTCGTCATTAGCCTTATCAAATTGGGACTTCCAAGTCTGATAATCGGCTGATGGCTACACAGCTGCCCAGGCCGCACGCATGATGGCCTTGTTGTCGTCCATCATTTGTTTGACCAGGGCCTGTTTCTCCTCCTCCATCAAGGACCTATACTTGGTCCGGAGTTGGTTCTCCTGGTTTTGCAACCGCCCTCGGAGTCTCTTGACCGTCTCCCCAAGGTTAGTCGCCTTGGTTTTCGCCTCCTTGAGGGTCTCCAGCTTCTCCTTAAGGCCCTTGACCTCGCCTTAGAGCTCCAGCACCCGCTGCTTTGCCGCGTTCAAGTTCTGCTAGACTTGCAGATTTACTGGAGCCTGGGAATACAACATATCAAGTGTCAGAATCTCATTTTGGGCAATCTCAAACTGAGCTTTTTCCAAGGTAGAGGTGGACCGAGCATTCGCTGCCTTTACCTCCTTGGTCTTTTCGTTGAGTGGCCCTTTAAAACCACTCATTCGCAGCATAGCCTGCAATCGTCCAAAGCAAGAGAAATCATCAGAAACCATTCAGCAAAAAATATCAACCAAGTCATAATATAAAGTCTTACCTCGCAAAGAAGCACCAGTATGGCGTTGAGATCAAGGGTGTCGACTCCTTTGACGGCAGCCTTATCCTCAGGATCAAGCGTCCTGAGCATCCGTTAGGCCATCTGAAGGACAGTTGGCCTCACTGGAGCATCTTTCAATACAAATACAATCAGTTGAGATTTTTGAACAGTTGCATTCTTTGAAACGTATGGTCGGATGGTCGGATGACTTACCTCCTTCTCCCCCTGCGGCTTCGCAGCCGCCTGCTGTGCCGCCAGCACTAGTGAATGGCTGCTTGCCACTCTTTGACGCTCGACGCTGAGTGTCCGACTTTGTGGGAGTGTGAATGTGAGAAGAGGCGCCCGTTCCCTTCTTTAGCTTGGAGGCAATGTGTTTCCTGCGACTCTAGGAAACGTTGCCAGCCGACTGCTTGCGCAGTTTAGGATCAGGCTGAGAAGAGGGGCAGACTTTGATGAGCCACCCTGCAAAGAACTCTAATGTGAGACTGAGAAAAATTACACCAAGTAACATTTAAGAAATCTCAAGGTTGAACAGCTTGTTACCTGAGGAGTGCCGCTTGGCGGCTGCTCATCCGCTCGTCTGAGGTTCGAGCGGTAGAATGCTGCAGAGGCAGCCGGCTTCTTATGAGAGGGAAGCTTGGCCATTGTTATGTCTGCAACAAACAACAAAAAGAGTTAGCAATGAAATGAATAAACAATGCGAGTAACAAAGCTGATAAATTCAAGCAGCCATCTACCTCTCGGCTTCTCTGTACTAAGGCCACAGGCGGCCAAGTAAGTCCCGTTCGAGTGCCACTCAAATCGGGGAATGTAACTTTGGGGGGTAACTTCCTTGACCCCCGTCTCATTATTCGTTCGGACGGCCACAGTAAAAAGGCCCCAATCAAAAATTTCCTCTTGGGCCCGCCTAGGAACATGCGAAATGGCTTTCTTCCCAGCAAGAGGGGGCGGATACTGAGTCCAGCGGTTGTATCGCTTGTTCATTTGGAAATATGGGGAAGAGACTATGTAAAACTTTGTTCTCCAGTCCTTCCATTTATTCTCCTTCCCCAGGGTCATCATATAACGAGTATGGCTGGTCAGAGTAAACCAGTCGATCCCGCTTGAATTTGGAGTTTTGCTTAGATAGTGCCTGGGAGCAAATGCCTCGAAGCTGGGCTCCACCTCCACCATCTCACAAGCGGCAACATAGCCCAGAATGTTGACCCAAGAATTGGGGGCTAGTTGCCAAATACCCAGCTGGTATCCATCCAAAATCCTCTCTACAACCGGATGGAGAGGGAAGCGTAGTCCTGCCTGGATGGCCGCCTCGTAGCAACCGAAGCACTGGTCACCATAGCAGGCCAGGTGACCGTGTGTATAGCATCCAGCACGGACAAAATGAACCCATGTCCCATGACATGGGTAGAAAGATACTTTCCAAGATCATCCTTCATGATCTTTCGCCTGCCTTCGGCAACGTGCAGATAATAAGGCGCACGCTCATGCCGCCTAGAAGCAGACGACTCCTCCCAGCCCTCTCATTTCTCAACAGAGAGGGACTCTCGGGCAGCCTTCAGGTTTGACTGTGCCTCCTCCGAGTCAACGAAGACGCAGTTGGAGGATGATGATGCGAAGTCATCATCAGAGTTCTCTTCAGAGTTGGGGGTCTGCCGGCTGGTGCCGGCAGTGTCCTCCCCCAACTCAGCATCCGGCACCGATCTACTCGGCCCGGGGTTCTCATATTCTTCATCACACTCCTCTAAAAATGAATTGCTGGGAGTGCTGACATTGATAGGGGGTTCCATACTAATTTTCGGAGACAGGTGCCCTAATGGAGCTGTCCGAAATAACAGTCTCACTTTCCAAATGGTACCAAGAACCAGCCGTCCTATATCTCCTCGTCGTCTGCTTTGTTCTAGCCATCGTGTCCTGCAGGGGCATAGACAGTGTCGGATTTGGAGATGTACCCAAAGGAAAGTTCTCGAACGAGCATTCGGTACTCTTAGTTCTAGACTCAGCCGTCCCCGGTGACCGGCTGATCGCTAATCTAGGCCGCGTCGGGTGCATTTGGGAAACCATTTTTTATAAAGAAAAAAATGCAAAGAAATAAGTAACGAAAGGATCAGGCAGTTACCTTAGAAGAAGGTAACAAGAGGCGTCGGTCTAGGGCGTCTGTTTAAGCAGGCGAACTAAGCTGGCCGACTGTCGAATGCTGAAGAAGTCAAAAGTCTTTTCAAGTTAAAATTCAAAGATTCTCCTAAAGATTCACGCATATGTGAATCCAAGGGAGGTAAACCCCTCTATTTATAGAGGGGGTAAAATGTTCCAGGGTAAAACCCTAGAACTAAGTGAACAGTAAAAGTAAAGTTTTGGCCATTTATAACCTGACACCTGTCACAGGCGTCATGTGCCAAGCACGTGACCCCTGTGAAAGGGCAAATGTTTTGGGTATTTTATACCCCTCCAAGTGGCCTAATAAGCGTTTGACACGTGTCACTAGAGGGGGCACCAGCTTGGACCTTCCAGA
This sequence comes from Chenopodium album, assembly GCF_948465745.1. Taxonomy (NCBI): domain Eukaryota; kingdom Viridiplantae; phylum Streptophyta; class Magnoliopsida; order Caryophyllales; family Amaranthaceae; genus Chenopodium; species Chenopodium album. The sequence goes on along the minus strand of NC_137841.1, from coordinate 37,463,382 downwards.
TGGTGACACGTGTCGAGCACAAACAGCTCCTAAATTGGAGTATTTAATGATCCCAGGTGGACCAATAAGGGAGCGACACGTGTCACCCTAGGAGGCTCCCAAATGGTCTCTCAGGACGTGTGATACGTGTCACTCAAATATCATTTCTAAAAAGACGGCCTTTAAAGGGCCCAAACTTTGAGGCGCCGCAAAACGGCGTGCCCTAATCCCTAGGTCACTAAACCCTAGGGAGGGCACACTTCCCGAAGACCCTATAAATAGGGAAACTTCCCTCATTTATGACGGGACGTGATTTGGACATTAATTACAGAGCTGTCGTTCTTAAGAAACAGACAACACCTAAGCTTGGAATCCGAGCAGATAACTTAATTTCCGCACGTTTTACTCCGAATATCGTACTAACTTAATCTTTGGAGGCGGACCACCGACCATTCGGTGCTCCGTTTGCTTTGCAGGTACAGGCGTCCTATCGGAATCCAATCTTGAGCTGTAACTCTCCCGAGGGACATAAAAAACCCCGAAAAATGTACTAAGCAAGATGTTACATATGATGTGTGCATATGTAGCAAGTTTTCAAGCAAATTTAGAATAAGCATATTGAAAGTTGCCAAGAGCAAATCCTTGAGTACTTGAGAAGAACTAAAGGAATGTTTCTAGTTTATGGTGTTAAACGTGAACAAGTTGTCAAAAGGTTATACGGTTGCAAATTTTTCTAAACAGGCAAGATGACTTTAGATGTTGATCTAGATACATTTTGTGTCTAAATGGAGAAGCACAGTAACCTTGAAGAGTTCAAAGCATAACACTATTGCATACTCAATGTTAGAATATGTGTGTCTAGCTATAGTAAGAGTTACAGCTAAAAGGATACTTTTGCCAAAAACAAAGGAGCCAAGGTCACATCACAAATCGAAACAAATAGATATGAGATATCATCTCATTTATGAGATCAATGAAAAGCGGAATGTCGTGATCTGCAAAGTTTTATTATGAGTGAGAAATCACTAAACCCCTTCCATAGAGTAAGATATGAGAGTCATATTAAAGTCTTGGATTGTAGCAAATTATATTAATTCAAGTTGTGTATGTTTTGAGAAAATATATCACATAAGGAATGCGTATATTTGCATAATTATGTTTAAACAGAAATTATTATTTCTCTTATTTAATTATGATTTTGGAAATAAATAAAATGTCCAAATTAATTATGAATTGATGGGCTCATCAGGTTGATGACCTAGTGAATGAAACCCCACAGGTGAACAAAATTCATATATTATTTAAGTTCCTAGCTCAAAATCATTAAAGTGGACATAAGTGATTTCAATAAATGGACTAACATGTAAGATTGATTGGATATAGCAGTTTCATGGGCTATAGGGGCATAGTGATGCTCGGTCAATCACTTGGATATGCATGAATGATGCATGGTCGAACTATTGACCTACTTTGAAGTTCAAGTATAGAGCTTCCAGATATATTAGTGGATTCCTTTGATACGAGTGGAACATTGATTTCATTCAATGGATGTTTTGACTATGGTACATTCAAACATCTACCCGTAATTAGAGATTATAAAGGATGTTTCCTAGTTATTTCAAAAGTTGAGTGGGAGCCTTGTTGCCACAAGATTGGATTGAGTCTATCTATTAAATTAGGGAACGTGTCATGGCCGCTTAAAGAGGGAGAATTCATAAAATACTTGTTCGCGTACAAATACATTACTCAGTAATCATTTGGTTTTGTAATTCTAACTCAGATTTCAAGAAACGATTTGTAGATTATTATGATCTCGACATGTGATGTAATCATGTTATCAAATCGACACATATTGACTTAAGGAATTTGAATATTGAACACTTGTCCAAGACAAGTGGGAGATTGAAGGAATTCTGTGTTCATCATGTGCAATTACTAGATATATAAAATGATCAAATTATGGAGATAATTAAGTTCATACTTTTAGGTCGTCGTTATATCATAGCTAGAGTAACTAACGATCTTTGGGCTAGTAAAATAGGTCAAAGCCCACTTGGACGGATCCTATAAGGTCACACAAAGGGCCTAGATTGAGCACGAGAGGACGAGGCCCATAATGGGCCACATCCCTTATAGTGGATGGCCACATGGAGAGGGTTGGAGGGTTTTAGGCTTCCTAACCTAGTCTAATTATAATGTGATTAAATATAGACTAGTTGCTGATGGGTGTCATAAATGGCACCCATTTGATGAGCATTTAGGTTGTTTTCTTCCTCTTTTAATAGCTTTCATGCTCAATAAATGCCTAGTTTTATGCATTTGGTCTTGGTTTTACCTTTCCTCTCTTATTTTGTAGCTTTTGTGCATTTTGTTGGTTTTTCTACTCTTTTCTCCTTTATTTGCTTTATTTTTGTGGTTGTAGGTTGTTTTGGGTGTTTTTGTCCCTCGGGAGAGTTACAACACGAAGACTGATCCTGCTTGAGCTGCACCTGCAAAATAACGGAGACTCCGGGTGGATGGAGCTCCGCCTCCGACGGTCAAGTTAGTAACTTGAAAAGGAATAAAGAGTACGGAAATTTTGGTGGGTATCTGCTCGGATTCCAAGCTCAGATGTCTCTATCACAGGGACAGTGTGTAATAATAAATGATAAAGCGTGCCCTCCAAAAGAGGGAAATCTCCCTATTTATAGGGTTCTCGGGATTTGTGCCCCTGATTAGGTCATTGATCCCTAATCATTGGTGGGCTGCGCCGCATTGCGGCTTCCTCGGGATTTGGGCCTGAAGGCCGCCTTTTTCCATTAACTTCGGGGATAACACGTGTCAAGCAGGGATTGGTCCACTTTGGGCCATCCTGAGGCTGACACGTGTCACCCTCTGATTGGGCCACGTGACAGGGTAAAATTACCCTAAACATTTGCCCCTCACAGATGTGACGTGGCACGCCACGTGGCATCTGTGACACATGTCACGCTCCGATTGGTGGTAATTTTACCATTAAGGAATAACCGTTCACCTTCCGAGTAAATTACGAGAATGCCCCTGTATTTACCCTCTAGCCGTTTACCCTCATAATTTTGCAAAAATTTTCCAGAGAAAGAACTTGGAGAGAGCAGAAGTCATCCGTTTGAGTCAGGCGCAAGCAAGAAGTTCGTTTTCCATCGACCCAGCCGGACCCGCCTAGTTTCCGATATCACTTCAAAAGGTACCGTCTCTGCCTCTCTCAGCTCTTTTTCTTTTTCACCGCTTGTACATATTTCTTGCAATAAATGGATGCATCACCAACACACACGGCACAGCCTAGGTTAGAGTCTCGGGGTGTTGGGACCACCCTTTGCCTTGGATTCCGACCAGTTATGTGTCTGTGCAGGATACAATGGCTCGGACAATGCAGACGGCAACTGATCCAAATTATAGAAGCGAAGGCTCAGGCGGCCAAACGCCTGAGGGAGAAACGTCTGGTCAGGGAGACCAGACGGCTCTTGAGAGATCCCCTCAGCGCGCCCCTTCAACTCCCACTGATTCCTTTTTGGAAGAGTGCGACTAAGGCGGCGATGAGGCCGTCTCTGCCCCCTTGACCCAAAATGAGGAAGAGACGGAGAGCGACAGCTCCGCCTCTACCTCTAAGAGCAGTGACGATTTACCCCCGCTTGAGGATAGCGAGGAGGAAGAAAGGAAAAAATGGAACGAGAAGGATGATCCCTTCAACATCCACGTCTCCTCCAAGGACCGGATCCAAATGAAGGAGAACTTAAAGAATTTTACTCAAATGCACCCGCTAGGAGACGGGTATAGGACCCGGGTGCCGCCTGAGAATGGCACCATCGCCTGGGAGGACGATCAAGAGAACGCCAACAGCTATTTCGGCTGTTATGAGGCGGCGTTCAAGGCTGGTCTTCGCTTCCCCCTTCACCAGGCGGTGAAGGCAATTTTGAGAGGCTACGGCCTCGGAGTCTGGCAACTTACCCCCAACTCTTGGACAAACATTCTGAGGTATGTTGCCACCTGCAAGTTCCAGGGGCTTAACCCCGGCTGGGAGGCTTTTGCTAGTATGCATTATCTTAGCAGAAGCCCAGGCAGCTGGAGGGCGTGGTACACTCTAACCACGCATCCTCAATATATGATGACCTTGGACAAGGTCTCGAAATTCGACGGCTGGAAACATAGGTTTTACCTGATGTCAGCTCCCACCAGACGGGAGAATTACGAATTCCGTCAGTACAATAAGAAGCCCGACTTGATGGGCCGGAAGTGTGCTCTTCCCCGGATCCCAGAGGAAAATTTTGACAATATCATTGAGGCAGACTTTTTCGGCCTCACAGACGCAACCTTGTCATCCGGGGAAACAATAAAAGTCCCCAAGAACTGGATCCCAAAGAGCGCCTGGTTCAGGGACGAGTGCTTCCTAGCCGCCTGCGGGCTAGGGCACATGTTTACCAAACGTATGCACCTGAGTTTATATCCGTCTGTAGTATTTTTGCATCGGGATTGATTTATGATATTGACCAATTTCTTTCTTTTTTGCAGAAGAAGCTCTAAAAATGTTGCCAACTGAGAAGACTCCCCAGCGATCTTCTGCACTCATCCGCAAGCAGCTTGCGGAGAAGGCTGCGGCTGAGGTCAAGGCCAAGGTAATAAAAGCCTGACCCTCTCTTAAATTGTTTTAGAAATTACTTTTCCCGGATGCTAACTTTAACTTTGTAATTTTCGCAGGGGGGTGAGATTGGAAAGACGTTTGAGAAACAACTCAAACGGGCTAGGGAGGAGACCCCCTCCGTTCTCAAAAAAATAAAAAAATCCACCTCCGCGTCAACTCCTGGCGCCTCAGCCGGGCATCAGCAGATGCGGATAGCGGGGCGAAACGAGAAGGTAGGCGGCAGCTTGTGCCCCGATCTCGTCAACCCCTTATCAGCAACCGGGGGGTTCATTGCGCTTGCAAGCGGTTCCCGCTTGGCCGGCTCTGAAGGTAAGAATCCTTTTGAATCCCCGCCCGAGCTAGGGTGGCCTTTGCGAGTGAAATCCCACTCCCAACAGACGTCATCCTCAGACGGTCGGCAACAGAAGGTGCCGCCTTAGTTTCGCACTCATCACGTATTGATTGTGGTGCAGATCAATCTCCCCGCTGGCCAGACGTCCAGAAGCATGCCAAGGCCATGCTGGAAGCCATTCGGAAGAGGGATAAAGACAGTATCCCTAGGATAGAGACGTTCAATATGGAACGCATTCTATCCCTTCTGGCTGAGGTAAGAAACTTGTGAAATTTATTTCTTTTCAAGTGTTTTATCCCGCCTGCAATACTTATACCGCTTGCGTTTTTGCAGGCCATGCTGCGGGTGGACGGGCTCAAACGTCCTTATTCCCGCAAACGGGAAGAGGTAAAAAGGGCCAAGAAGTCCGCCATAGACGCTGATAATATTGCTTTACACTCGTCTATCGTAAATGAACTTGAAACTAAAGCAATCATTATGACACAGGCGTCTAGAATCCAGCAGCTGGAGTCGGATCTGGAGACGGCCAAACAGCGGGCGACTGATGCTGAGACGGCCCGGAAGAAGACGGATGAGAGCGCCAAAAAGGCTGATGAGGTGCTCAAGAAGGCCCAGACGGACCTTGGCACACTTTAGGGTGTTTCTGAAGAGAACACCAACCTGAAGACCAAGGTTGAGAAACTAGAGAAGGAGGCTGCTCAGGCTCAGAAGAACTTTGCAGCAACCCTGGAGGCGGAGCAAAACCGCCTTGTTGTTGAGAGTAACGCTGACAATGACGCCCGTATGAAGATCGCCTGGGCTTCCTTGTACCCAAACGCGGATTACAGCGTCTGGGCACTGGTTCACAACTATGCTGAGTACGTGGTGTACTTAAGGGATAGAGGCGAGCCAGAGCCTGACTCTTTCGAAGCCTAGGTCAACTCCAACAACGAGCCGTCTGCGCCTCAGCTACCTGGTCCGGGTGAAGCACAGGAGATACCCTCAGATGATGAGGAGGAGGACCAGGAGGCACCGTCTGCAGGCAAGAAGTGACCATTCAGCGGCAGTATGCCAGTCTCTGTTTAATCCACTACAACCGTTTGGTTTGGTGGACTTTTATGAAATGCACCGACTGAGTCGGTTTAGATCCTTTTGCGTCTGAATTTTAATTTTTACACATTTTAATTTTTCATTTTTGCCTAACTTATCAAAAGCATGCGGCGATTTTTTGCCTAACTAATCAATAGTCTGGCTATCCTTGCCCCTGGACGGCTGTGTGATTGGTTTCAAGTGGAGTTGGTTGATTGACTTGAAAACGTCTGATGCTGCAAAGAGCATGATATGTTTGTAAGTCAATCAATCACAGTAGTGATTGCCCCAAACCAAGTGCACAGCCGTACACCAACAGGCGAGCCAATCACTACCCAGACGGCGTTTGTCCGTCTTGGCAGAGATTTCATAGCCATTGAACAACTCTTTTGCCCCAATTGGGGTAGGAAGTGCAATTTAAAATAAATAACCTAAGTGAGAACTTCAGCTGGTGACCGACTGATGCCTTAGGGCATCCGGTATTTGGTAACTTGATCGTTCTTCACAGGTTATTTTGGTCAGACGGCTATGAGTTTGACCAATTTGGTCGTTCAATTCCTGCCGTCTGCATGGGTAAGTAGAACCGACAGATGGTCTGTTCTCTGCGACGATTGCACCCGGAGGGGTGTCGCCGGACGCCTTTGTCCATGTTGGGACAGGCGATTTTATAAAATGAGCAACCATCCGGCCATTTTAGCCTCTAGTCTTGTTTGAGACTGGTTGTGTAGCCGCTAAACGTTTTTGTGCTTAGTTTTTAGCCGAATGTCATTGAATTACACTAAGTATCGAACTTAGTTAAACACAAAAAATTATGGGTCATTACCCAGGCGAACAGGCAATTATTAAGTCAAACTTAGTAAAAATACATAAAGAATCCATCTGAGTATTACCCAGGCGGAAAAACAAAACTAGCTTGCAAACAAAGTCTGATTTCTCATTAATTGACTCATTGTTTACAAAAAATTTACATTCTCAGAAGTAGTACCTTTTCAAATTGTCTACATTCCAAGTTCTAGGCAGGCGCCTGCCGTCTGGAGTTTCCAGGCGGTAGGTGCCGTCCCTTACTTCTTCATAGATCCGGTAGGGGCCTTCCCAATTTGGAGTTAGCTTCCCCAGCTCATTGGCCCTACCGGTTGCCTCCATTTTCCGTAACACTAAGTCGTCAACTTTCAAGGAACGCTTGTGTACTTTTTTGTTGTAGGCTCTAGTCATTCTCATACGGTAAATCTCATGACGCAAGGCGGCATTGCCCCTGCGTTCTGGGAGTGAATCCAATGCCAGGCGCATTATTGCTTCCCAGTTTGCCTCTTCGTCACATAGCATGACCCTGAGAGTCGGCTCGTAACGTTCGATGGGCAAGACGGCTTCAGCACCGTAAACCATGAGAAATGGGGTTTCACCGGTTGCCCCTTTTTCTGTTCTATTTTCTTCTTAATTCCGTCTGAGATGAGTTTGTTGAAGGCTTCAACTTGGCCGTTTTCTTGGGGCCGGCCGACGGATGCAAAACAGCTTGAGATCCCTGATCTCCCAACCAAGTTCTTAGCTGAGGCGTCTCAAACTGAGGACCATTATCAAACACCATAGACATAGGTACCCCATACCGGGTGATAATGTTCTTCCAGATGAAGGAAATTACGTCTAAGGTCTTGATATTCTTAATCGCCTCAGCCTCCACCCACTTGGTGAAATAATCCACAGCCACCAAGATGTAGCGCTTTCCGCCTGGAGCAGGCGTGTAAGGACCAAGGATATCCATGCCCCATTTTGCAAATGGGATTGGGCTGTGGATGGCCGTCAGATCAGTAGCCGGACGGTGAATGAGTTTGCCAAATTTTTGGCACTTGTCACATTTCTTCACCAACTCCTTGGCGTCTGCCTTAAGAGTGGGCCAAAAGTAATGTCGTCTGGCTCTGACGGCCAGGGACCTGCCGCCTATGTGGGAGGCGCAGAATCCCGAGTGCAAGTCTTCGAGAACCTCCTTCCCCTTTTCTGGGGTGACACACTTCAACAGGGGCTTAAGAAACCCCGCCTTGAAGAGTTCTCCGTTTCTCAACTCGAAGCTCGCAACTCGCTTCTTCAGGACGGCTGCTTCCTGTGGCGAATCAGGAAGTTTTCCGTCTGAAAGATAAGCCCGGATGCCATCCATCCAGGTAGAGCTTCAGTCCAGAACTCCAATGGGATCTTCATAGATACTTCTCTTTTCAAGAACTTCCCAAAAGACAGACCGAGGTGTATCATGGCAGGCAGAAGACGCCAGTTTTTACAATGCATTCGCCTGGTTGTTTTCCGACCTAGGCACTTGATTCAGCCGGAATTCCTCAAGTGCCCCGGCCTCTTCTTTGACTGCCTGAAGATATTTGATCATAGCCGGATGAGTAGCCTCATAGCTTCCCTCATACTGGCTAACAACCAATTGGGAATCAGAGTAGGCGTCAATTTTCATGGCCCCTGCCGCCTTACACATGCGAATGCCGGCTAGCAGGGCTTCATATTCCGCCTCATTATTAGAGGCCTGAAACTTGAAGCGTAGTGCATACTCAAATCTGTCCCCTTCAGGAGACTCGTAGATTACGCCTGCACCACAGCCGTTCTTTGTAGAGCTCCCGTCTACGTACACTTTCCAAACCTGATCAAGACTATCCGGAGCCACCGGACGGGTCATTTCAACAATGAAGTCGGCAAACGCCTGGCCTTTCACTGCCTTTCTTGGTTCGTAAGTGATTTCAAGGCTTTGCATTTCAATAGCCCATTTCAACATTCTGCCGGATGAATCCAAGGTAGACATTGGCCGCTTGAGTGGCTAGTCAGTGTAAATGACCACCGGATGTGCCAAAAAGTAAGGCTTCAGTTTTTTGAATGTCATATACAAAGCAAGGCCAAAATTTTCAACCATGGGGTACCGGAGTTCAGCATTTTTAAGAACATGACTAATGAAGTAAACTGGGAGCTGCATGCCATCTCGCTCAGCAAGGAGAACGGCACTGAGGGCATGATCTGAGACGGCTAAATACATGTACAACGTCTCCCTAGGCAAAGGACTGACCAACCTAGGTAAAGAATGTAAATGCTCTTTCAACCTCTGGAACGCCGCCTCAGATCTGGTCTTCTTCCTGATTGCTTGGAAGAAGTAGAGGCATTTGTCACCTGACCGGCTGAGGAACCTCCCCAAGGCGGCCAGACAACCGGTGAGTCTCTGAACTTCCTTGACAGAACGGGGTGACTTCATGTCAATCACCGCCTGTATCTTTTCGGGGTTAGCCTCTATCCCCCTTTGATCAATCAGGAATCCGAGAAACTTTCCAGACTCAACACCAAAGACGCATTTCTTTGGATTTAACATGACCTTATGCCGCCTGAGGGTGGTGAATGTTTCTCGGAGATCAGCAAGGTGATCCGTCTGTAGCTTGGATTTGACTATCATGTCATCAATGTACGCCTCCACATTCCTCCCAATTTGATTAATGAAGACCGTATTAATCATCCGTTGGAAAGTGGCAGGCGCATTTTTCAAGCCAAACGGCATCACAATATAACAGAATAACCCCTGATCAGTGATGAAGGCCATCTTCTCTTGATCCTTTTTCCACAGGGGTATCTGATGGAAGCCGGAGTAGGAATCCATAAAGCTTATCAAGGCGTGACCGGCTGTAGAGTCGACCAGACTGTCGATCTTTGGAAGCGGGTAACTGTCCTTTAGACACGCCTCGTTGAGGTCTGTGTAATCAACACACATGCGCCAGGTCCCATTCGGTTTCTTAACAAGGACCACATTGGCCACCCAGTCGAGAAAGTTACAAGGCCGAATGAACCTGGTGTCTAGCAGCTTGTTGACTTCGGCAGCTGCCGCCTAACTTCTTTCCTCGCCGTGGTTTCTTTTCTTCTGCCGGATGGGCTTCTTTTCTTCTGCCGGATGGGCTTCTTTTTAGGGTCCACGGCGAGTTAGTGGACAGCGAGATCCGGGCTGACGCCTGGCATCTCTTCCACTTCAAAGGCAAAAATGTCTTTGAATTCCTTCAGCAGAAGGTGCAAGCATGCACCTAAAGTAGCATGAGCAACCGTCCCAACCTTTACAGTACGTTCTGGACGGCTGTCATCCCGAACGAGATCAATGCTTTCACCAGCCGGTTGGGGACGGAACTCATCTGACCGTTCGCCGGTCAATGATTGCTATTTTTTCTCTTTCTTCACCTCCACCAGCAGAGGTGCCTTTCTTTTCTTTTCGGCTGCTGGTGGGGCAGGTGCTGGGTCGGCATCCTTGACATTTTCAAGGTCTATTGGTTCCTGGCCGCCTGGGGCCACAGTGTCTCGGATGACTGAGAGATAGCACTCTCGGGCCGTCTTCTGATCCCCATTCAGGGAACCAACAGAGCCGTCATCCCTCTCATACTTGATAAGCATGAGAGACGGGATGATCACTGCCTTGGCTACATTGAGGGTTGGCCGGCCAAGGATAATGTTGTAGGCGGTCAACTCCTCAACGACCAAGAATCTGACGACAATATGTCGTCCCTGGCCTTTCTCTCCCAGCCGGATGGGTAAGTCAATTCTACCGGATGGGTAGACCATCCCACCCCCAAAACCAACCAAGGGGTGGGTGACCGGATGCATGCTGCTGACATTGTATTTCAGCTTTTGCAGGCACCGGAGACTGATGATGTCCGAGGAACTGCTAGTGTCAATAAGGATTCGTCCAACCAACTGGTTGGCCACCTTACATTCAATGACAACCAGGTGATGAGTCTATTATATATATATATTTATTCCCCGTCTCACGGTCATATTTATGCTTATTTGAGCTCTACGGAGCTATTTTTATTACTAATATATGTTTTCTAGTGTTTTTGTAGAGTTGGTATATTTTTGTAGGAATTTGCAAATTTATGACAATTTCCGAGATTATTAGCCACTACAAAGATATTAGAGTTGAATCGTGTTTTATGACCGTATATTTAAAGCCCAAGACCGAGTTAAAGAAACTTAGTTCGGTGATTAAGGGCTCGATTAAGTGGAAAAGGTCCATATTTGCAACAATAAATACGGATCAACAAGTGAAGGAACTTGGACTTAGAAACTCTAAGGCCCAAGTGTAAGAGTTGCTTAATCAGGCGGTTATGAGGCTTTCTAATTGCTATTGGGCCTGCGAACTCCTTGGGCTACTTCGTTGGTTTGCTCCAAATTCCCACATCATTGATTTTGAGTGGGAATTAGAAGAAGTTAACTTGGATTAAAAATCCTATTTCTTTTCTTATTTAAGGAGGTAGGAATAGTACGTGGAGGGGTGTGTGCTGGAGTTTAGTTTTAGTTTGTTTAGCTTTTCCTCAATTAGTTTTTAGATTAGTTTAGTTTTAGTTTTAGTTTCTTTTCTTTTTTCTCTCTCTAATTTTTCTTTCTCTCTCCTCTTAATTAAATTCTTAGTATCTCCTTCTCTTAGACTTTCTCTCTCTACTTAGTATTTTTCTTCCTCTTATTAAATTCTCTCTAAACTCTTGTTCTTAATTCCTTCATTAATTCCAGATTTATTTCGGTACAATTTCTTCCCTTTTTAATTTCAGCTATTTTAATTGTTTTCTTGATTATGTTCTTATTTATTTATTTGATTGGTTTAGTTATGATGATTAGTGAGTAGTTTAATTCTAGGGTTTATGGGGATCCATAATTAATATGAAGGGATAGTTTGCTATTATTGATTGTTGATATTGCATGATAATTTCCTATCGAATTGTTTTAATTCTTTGCAATTAGGTTATGAATCGAGCAGATGTAATTTGATTGTGAATGTTTAGCAATATTGAATTGATGAATCGAGCAGATGTTGATTTAATATTAAAGGCTATTTTTAATAGGAACTTAGGTCTAATAAATTGCGAGAGCCTGTTAGATTTATGTTGATTAATAAATTGCGATAGCCTGTTAATCATGTTATCTATGCATTGTTAATTATTAATTACTTCGTTCTATCCCAGAATATTAATTATTGGTGAACCTGTGAACCTAGGTTTCCTTATTATTGATTCTTTTCTCCCTAAACTCATTCTTCGTAGTATAGAATTCACACTTAAAATATTGGTTACTTAGATAATTTAGATTATAATAATTAATTAGAATTAAAAAGACCTGTTTCCCTGTGGAGTTCGACCCTACTTCCCTATCTACTTTAGTTAGAGATTTAGGTAATTATTTTTTATTAGGGGATACGACTTTACCTTGTCACCGGGTCATCATGCGGACGACGAACGCTGCCCCTATCCTTCTCAGTGATCAAGACGTTTGGGAAGGAGGAGCTTGCAGACGCCTGCTCATCATCATCTTTGTCCATCTTTCGAAGATGGCTCTTGGTGCCCCGGATGGTAGGGCCACCACATGAGAACCCGCCTGCTATAGTGTAGACCGGCTCCTTGTCAGTATCCGAACTACTAGCAGGCTGGGGGTAGTCTTGGAGGACTAACCCTTGTTTTTCTTTTTTGCCCCAGCTGGGGACTTAGAAAGGTAGGACTTTAACAGCCCTTTGTCGGCCAGACGATCCAACGTCCGCTGAAGACTAAAGCAGTCGTTGGTGTCATGGCCAACCTCCTCATGGAATTGACAGAATTTATTTTTGTTCCGTGACTGAACAGGATTCTTCATTGGATTCGGCTTTTCAATGGAAAGCCGGTCCTTTACCTCCATGAGGATGGAGTTGCAGTCTTTATTAAACTCGTACTTGGGAACGTACGGTTTAAACTTTCTTTTTCTTCTGGGACGACTGGTCAGAGTCAGTAACTGCCCAGACTTCTTTTCTTTTCTTGCTCTCTTCTTTGTTTTTGGCCGGCTGAGCTGACCGGCTGTCTTTCTGTTTGTCGGACTTCTTGGCGTCCAACTAGCTACCAGGCGAGCAGAGGTCGGTAGCTTGAATGTAGTTTTCCGCCTCCCTCAGGGCCGCCTGTAAGGTGAAAGCCCCTTTTCTGACTAGGTCGAACTTAAAAGTCGACCCGTCTCTCAGATTCTTGAAAAAGTCTGTAAAAGCTACCTCGTCAGACATTCCTTGAATCTGAATTCTTATCAGATTGAACCGCCTGACATATGAGCGCAACCCTTCTCTCTCTCCCTGCCTAACAGTGCTCAGATCAAGGCTTGTTTTCTTAGCAGGGATGTTCATTGAGAAGTTGGAAGCAAACAGGAAGGCGAGCTTCCTGAAACTATCGATGGACCAGGCTGGCAAGTTGCCAAACCATTGTTGGGCAATGCCCTTCAATGTAGCCGGGAAGCACCGACACCAAGTGGCATCATCCAACCCCTGCAGATACATGAGGTTGGTGTAAGCCATGAGGTGGTCTTCCGGATTGGTGGTACCATCCTAGATACCAACCAACACATTCTTAACCTTGGCCGGCTGGGCCGCCTCGGTTATCTCCCGGGTGAACGTAGAAGGCTGTTCACCCAGGCGCAGCAGACGGAGCTGCCAGTCCAATGGCTGGACATTTTGATATGTCGCCTGACCTCCAAAGAGAGCTGGCTGCATGAAGTGAGGGGGATACTGTCCGTAAGCCTGAGTAGGCACATACGGCACAGCTCTAATCATCTGAGGGCCAGAATGGATGGTGTTACCGCCTGTCTGGCTCCCATGCAGAGAGAGAGAATTCCCTGCAGTAGAGTTGTTGAAGCTGTCTGGAAAGTTCGACGTTGAAGCCGACTCAGACAGCTGCTGATTCCTCTTGCGGTTGATTATTTCCCGGGCATCAGGAATTGATTTTTTACTTCCCACCGGCTGTTGAGTCCGGCTGGTGTTGTTGTTCCTCTTGGGAAGGAGAATTTTTTACCAATCAACGGTCCCGGCTGCCTTCTCCTTTGGATGAGGAGTGGGCTGCCGGTTTCTGACTGACTTCCCCTTCTCCAGAGGAGTCTTCTTCGCCGACTGACCTTTACTTGGGCCAGCCCGGCTTTGGGTGATCAGCTCTTTAATTTCACCCTTGAAACTGGTCATGAATCTCATGAGTTCGTCTCGGGTGACAGGGGCTGATCCAACTGCCGTTTAGGTTTCCCCTTCCGGCTACCCGAAGGGTCGGCTTGTACCCGCCTGGGAGGCACCCCGCTCCAGAGTGTCTCTGGGCCGGATGCGCTTGGTTATGAGAGAGCCATCATTGGCTGTAAAGGTTTCGACCTGAAGATCCTCATCTTCATGGCTTGTAAAGACTTCTGGGTCATCGCCCGGACGGTTAGGGGGTGGTACAGACTCTTAAACCATCTTCGAGGTACTCTCCCCACAGACGGCGCCAAATGTTTTGGGTGTTTTTGTCCCTCGGGAGAGTTACAACACGAAGACTGATCCTGCTTGAGCTGCACCTGCAAAATAACGGAGACTCTGGGTGGATGGAGCTCCGCCTCCGACGGTCAAGTTAGTAACTTGAAAAGGAATAAAGAGTACGGAAACTTAGGTGGGTATCTGCTCGGATTCCAAGCTCATATGTCTCTATCACAAGGACAATGTGTAATAATAAATGATAAAGCGTGCCCTCCAAAAGAGGGAAATCTCCCTATTTATAGGGTTCTCAGGATTTGTGCCCCTAATTAGGTCATTGATCCCTAATCATTGGTGGGCTGCGCCGCATTGCGGCTTCCTCGGGATTTGGGCCTGAAGGCCGCCTTTTTTCCCTTAACTTCGGGGATGACACGTGTCAAGCAGGGATTGGTCCACTTTGGGTCATCCTGAGGCTGACACGTGTCACCCTCTGATTGGGCCACGTGGCAGGGTAAAATTACCCTAAACATAGGTATTGTACGAGGTTCGGGTGTTGATATTAGTGATTTACTAAGGTGGAAGATGCTTTTGGAGCAAGCTCATGGCAATAGGAAAGCTCAAGATGCAAGGAAGTGGGTTCTCTAAGTTCTTGCTCTTGCGCACTCAAGTCGTGCTCTCATGAAGATGGGGTGATGAACCCACTGTCAAGTGCCTTTTGGGACTACCACTCTTAGTGTTCATTATCATCATATTGCAAATTCATTCAAAGACCTTAGCAAATGCACGAAACCGCGAGAAGAGCCGAAGAAACCTCGAGAAGCACGGGCTCGCAAGGCACGGGCGCAGGCGCGCCACTTGCGGGTGCGAGAGCGCCTCCTTGCCGGCGCGAGCGCGCTCCCCTGGGTATTTGCTTGTTAGGTTTTTGCTTCGCGCCTTCTATCAATACTATTATAACTCGATTTTTGGGGAAAGTTTAGAAGAACTTAATTCACAATTTTAGATCATAACTTTAGCTTAGTTGAGAGCTTCTCTCTCTAGTTTTAGGGTTAGTTTAGGAGTAGATTTTAGAGAGAGAAAGTGAGGAAGAGAGATTGAAGATTCAATGGTGACAATTGTGTTGAAGATCTTCTCTATTATCAATGAGCATTTCTAACTCTATCTCATTTTATTGCTTTGTTTGATTTCATATTTGTTTAAATTTAATTTTGATGTTTGATGTTTGATTAGTGTAGTTGTTCTTCATATATTGTTGATTCTTAATTTCTTTAGTTGTTAGTTGATTAGATGATGATGTTAGAGTAGTTGTTTGCTAGGAATTGGGTGAAACTTGGATGATTGATTGATTGTGCTTAATTTGGGGATTGTGTTGATTAATTATTTAGATTAAAGTGATTAATGGAAGTTTGCATGTGTGTAATTCAATTAGGCCCTGAGAATTATGCTAGATTGCATTATGAGTCTACATTGATACGGACCATTGATTTGTAGCTTACAATTGTCGATTGAGCTTGATTAGTGATGCTCCTAGTTAGAGTCTCTTGTAGTTAGCGCTAGTTTGAC
This sequence comes from Chenopodium album, assembly GCF_948465745.1. Lineage (NCBI taxonomy): Eukaryota > Viridiplantae > Streptophyta > Magnoliopsida > Caryophyllales > Amaranthaceae > Chenopodium > Chenopodium album. The sequence goes on along the minus strand of NC_137841.1, from coordinate 37,447,575 downwards.
CTCTAGGAGATAGCTTGTTGACTCTTTTGATTGAGCTTGTCATTAGTCTTCACAACCATTGACTTGCATGTTGTAGACACCCATTTGTGTCTCCCCAAAACCAAACCCAGTGATGAGTACCTTTCACGTCGAATCATAATCGAATGAAGTGAAAGTGTGGAAAGTCTAGTGTTGCGGTTAGTTTTTATTTCTTTTCTTTCTCTCTGTTTTTAAAAACCTATTTTAAGAAAACAGCCAATGTAGTTTGGCTTGGTCTATGGCAAGGGTCCAATTATAGTATAGTTGGGTCGAGTTCGAAAAGAGCTTTCGAACGATATTTTATAAGCCCAATTCCGATGAATAATGAGGAAGTTATGGCCAAATTACTAAACTGGGTCCGGTTTGATATTTATATGCGGCCCAATGATCTAGTGGAGGGCCTAATATTGATTTATCATTGCAATTAGGATTGATTATAGTCTTCTAGATTCTTCTAGAAGGTTCTTTTCATTCCTAATTTAATTAGCATTGATAAATTGACTTTAGTTGACTTTTAGAGTTTTAATCAGAATAAAAGAAGTGTTTTTAAGGAAAATACGATTTTGCCCTCTCGTACGGCTAAATTTTATCAAATTAAGAAAACGCGTGGAAATTTATTTCCAGCGCCTGGCGCCATACCTAGCATCTGGCACTAGACCTGGCGACTGGCGGTAGAGTCCAGCGTTTTGCGCCACGAGCATGTTTGGCGCTGCGGTCGTGTTTTATTCTTTTTGAAACTCTGATTCGTTTTTTATCACATCCGGTTGATTTTCTTTATAAATAGCCTCCTAAACCTCCGTTTTCAATCATCAATTATTATCAATTCTTCTCATCCAATTCTCACCAACTCCCATCAAGAATCTCTTGATTACTCTCTCTCTCTCTCTCTCTCTCTCTCTCTCTCTCTCTCTCTCTCTCTCTCTCTCTCTCTCTCTCTCTATCTTCTAAACTAGCCTTTTTCATACAAAATTCCGCATTCACAAGATTTAGACACACCTAGCATAGTTCGGAGTTGCCTTCGCTCTAGACGTGAAAGGTTTTAATTTCTGAGGGTTTGGTCCCAAATCTATATTTCAATTATTTAATTTAATTCTTTGATTTTATATTTTCCTTGAAGTTACTAACATGTGTATTTTGTTATTAGAAAGAGATACGAGGCATCCAAGTAAGTTCTTTAATTGATATTATGATATAGAAATCATGTCTAGATTGTTATGACGATTCCTAGTATCATGTTAGGATATGTTTATTGCTTCCTAGTATCATGTTTAGGGTAATAACTATAATTTCTAGTATCAAATATGACATTTGTGATTCATGCGATGCTTCCTTTTCTTTCCTAATATCATGTTAGTATCATGTTAGGATTAAAGCTTTGATTTTTATTGTTTAGTGACATGCTAGGGTTTGTTATTAATCTTGTTAGTATCATGCCTAGGATCTTGCTATTATTATGCTTAAACATGATTATGCTTATGATTGTTATTATGATGTATTATTTGTTTATGATTATTATGTTGCTTGATATTTATTGTTACTGCTTGATCACGCCTTTTATGCATGTTTAAAGGGAATTGGTACTTGTAATCACGCTTAATAAGATAATTAATAATCTTGTTTAGGGTTAATATGATTATAATTCAAGTGATCGCCAATAATAGTTTTATTTGTGCATTAATATTCAACCAACATAGATAAACAAGTTTAGGGATAATCCTATTGATTTCATCTTAGTCAGAAAGCGCACATGAATACGAGAAGAATAAAGTAGAGGCCTATTATTAGGGCAGGTTCAATCTCTTTTAGGTTGGATTTGTACCTCCATCCCCGAACTACCAGTCATGGTTCCAGACCTATTGGAGTTGACGATCTCCTGGATCGTTAAGGGGTGTAACCTTCACCTCGTGAACGGTTTACCAAGTTCCTAAAACTTGTTGGCGACTCTTTTGCTCTAGCTTCTTTCCTTTTGGACGCCACCGTACTTTAGTGTATGATCACAATGGGGTTCAAGTTTGGGGTAATGCTTGAAATATTCCCTACAGTTTTTGGCGACTCCATTGGGGAGGATTTCTATTTTAATTCCTGAAATTTATTTCGGCAATGATTTAGAATGAGTGGATGAGATTCGAAAAGTTCTAAGTATTTCATGTGCGTAATTTTGATTAACATTATTGTCATATGCATAAAAAAGATCTCATTAGAAAGACCATCTGTAATGAGTTAAAAACATAGGATTTTTACACGTAGGAAATTTGAGGAATTCTTTCACAACTATGATCGAAATAATGCTGCGCGAAACTAGAAAATTTTATCGAGCACAGAAAGCTGCTGAGGCATGTAGGAACTAGCGTCAGAAAATAGAGTTTGTCGCCGAGAATTTGACTCTGTCGCCAGGCGCCAGAGCCAAATTGTGGCGACAGAGTCAAATTTTGGCGCCGGCCTCTGTTTGCTGGCGCCAAGTTCTTCCAATACCGAGCCAGAAATATGCGTTCTAATTTTGATTAGTTTATAGCACTGTTTGCTCGATCCTACTTCCTGATTGAGTTTTCTCAATTTTGTGAAACCCATATGTGTTCTACATATGGACATAACCCTCTGAGAATTCATGCTCCATCTACCTGATAAAACACTATGTGCAAAAAAGGGTACATCCGAGAATGTTGAAATTCACCAAACCATGGAAGCGAGTTTTTAACTCGCGGTGTCCCATCCACTCGCGTTAACCCTTCAAAAGATAAGGCTTCCGCGCGATGCATCCGGACAATTAACCATGGACCCTCTTTGACTAACCCATATCCCAAACTTTAGAGAACTAGAGCCATGGTTAGGTTGCGAACTCATTGCATCATATTGTGCCTACTTGACTAATTGTGCATTATTTGTTATGCATACTCTATGTGTTTTTCCTAACCGTTTGTTTGTTTAAGATTAAATAAACGTATTAATGACTAAAAGGACTTTGCCTAATTAATTAATTAATTAATTTGAGTAATTAAAGTCTAATAATTTAATCAGAATTGACTTAGTACGACTTTAGGCATGCCCTGTAGAGTAATAATACCGAAAGCAGTCCCAAATCAACGTTCCAGCAATGGCGCCGCGATTTGGACTGCAGCGCCACACTGTGTTGTGCAGCGCCTGGCGACAGCTCTGTCGTCTGGCGCTACACTGCGAAGTGCGGTGACAGTCCTGTTGCTTTGGCGACAGTTCGGTATTTGCTCGAGTCATCACTATGTGTCTAATTAAACTGTTTGCCAATCAATTCGATTATTTTGTTAATAATAATACCTTGTTAAATCCTTAATTGAGTCTAGGCACTAAGCCACATGGTCGTGACACGAGTCTTAACATGTCACCTACACTCACTAGTCTTAGCACACACTTTGTATATGTCACCATGACCATGTCTTAGGTTCATGCGTGAGTCGGTTTTTTCCGTCATTCGAGTGACGGGGTCCAATCTATTCCCATTCTCTTCCACATTCTCTTCCATGTTGAATATAGCTTAAGTCAAAATAAATAATAAAAAAGAGAAAACTTACTCCTAACTTCCTTTTCCTCAGCATTTGATCAAGGAGAGAAGAGCACTTAACCAAGATAACACTTTTGATAAAGCATCACTTTTCACAAAAAGGGTTGTAATAATGGCCGGCGAAAAAGAAATGTTCTTAAGTAATACTAGTGAAAGCTCATCAAGTCTAGAAGATGATGTTCAGGAATTATGAAATATCGTTGTCACGCTTATGGGTGCAATAGAAGGATTAAGAGACTGGATAATGGTTATCGAACAGCGTTCTCATTATCAACACCATAGAGGCCATGATCACAATACTGAAGGACACTTCATCCTCAAAGATTGCGTTCAAGACCTCATTAATTCAAGTCTCCTCCATGTTCCTCCAAGCAACAAAAAAGCCAAGATTAGTAACGATAACAACAGTGGCTGGAAAGGAAAGAAGAACGACTATCCTTATTCTTCCGAAAACACCTACTCCAGTAACAGTGTTGGTACTTTCGACCTTAATGAAATCTTAGCCATGGATAATCGAGGATTTAGAAAACAACTAAGAAAGGATTTCACCCCTATTGGAATTAGCTACGATGCTGCTTTCGATCAACTCCATGCAAAGGGATTCATTACTCCTATTGAACCCATTCAAGATCCCCCACCTAAGAAGAGATTGCCTAGTTGGAATCCAAATGTACGCTACAAGTACCATCAAGGTAGGGGTCATACTACTGAGAGTTGTTGGAAGCTAAAGGAAGCAATCCAATATTTGATCGACAATAACGGGCTTCCAATACCTCCAGTCAGCAAGAATACCAAGTGACGATAAGCCAAGGGACAAGAAACAAGCTTCAACTACAAGATTTTATGATCTTTTTCTATTTTTTATTTACCCTTTCCCCATTAAGTCTAGCATAGGCACCTTTTTATTCTCCTTAGATTTATTTTGTAGGATCATTATTTCTTTTCCTTTAATAAAATGAGCATTTATTTTCTTGCATATGATCAATTCATTAAATTGCCAAATATATATATATATATATATATAAATGTTGTCGAACTAAGCACAAGGTATACCAATGATTTGAGGCACCCCTTATAGCCACATCATATCACCTTTCACCTTTCAAATATGCAATCTTTTTTTGGTAAACCACTTTGAGCCTCGTCTAACGATAGACCCTTCATTTTTCAACTCATATTTACCTAATCTTGGGATGGCATGGTGTGCAACTTATGCAATTTTCAATTTCATAAAAAGCTTGAGTGTCTTCAAAAGATTAAAATAGAAAAAAATAAAAAATAATAATAATAATAATAATAATAATAATAATAATAATAATAATAATAATAATAATAATAATAATAATAATAATAATAATAATAATAATAATAATAATAATAATAATAATAATAATAATAATAATAATAATAATAATAAAAGTGTACAAAAGGGCAAGTGTTCCAATGTCTTTGACATGAACATGTCTTTGATAAGAACACGTCTCGGATTGCGTCTCTTATCAAGTGCTCGGTACCGTGCCTGAGAAACATGAATGCCAAGTGAGTGATAGACCGCATGATCGGGATTGCCCACACTTATAAAAATAAAATAAAAAAGAGCTAAACCTCAAGCATGAAAATACAAATATTCCAAAAGCAAAGTTGCACACCTTGGGGGCTTATCTAGGGTCTTGAGCCTTTTATCCCCTATTTCTTTAACCTTTAGCCTAACCACGTTACAACCCTTAAAAAAGACCTTTTTGAGGTATACACATACTTGTGCGAGGTTCGGCTAGAGCTACGTTCGACCTGATTCCTAATGGATACGTAGGCAACCTCACAAAGGGGTGCGGCCGTAATAAACATGCATTCACATTTACATTCATAATTGATCATATATAGGAATTTCCAATGCTCATCCCTATCTACTTAGAGCTAGACTTGGGGGCTTGATCCCTACATTGTTAGCTTACCCAGCCTAAGGGTCACCATCATTTGACCCTTTTCAATATATTTTCCACACACTTAGCCCTTGCAGCCTAACCTTAGTCTCACTTTCACACACTGCACAGTTACATGACCAAATAGTCTTCCCCTTAGGAACCCTCTGTCATGAAATCTTAACACAACGCTGAAGCATGCCTTGTCATATCAAAACATCTCATCACTTGTAATCGTTATCGCATCTCGAAGTATGAAGTGCTTAGCCTCCGTGCCTAAGTTTCCTACATACTTTCATTATTGAGTCAACTAGGATAGCCTAGGATGAATTAACCTTTGCACCTTGAGAGACAGCATCAAATGCATGTACTTGGCTAAGCTCATTCAACATGCACCTTCAAAAACTTCTTCCTTTTTGTGTCTTTCTTTTTGGGAAAAGTCAATACCCTCTACAAAAAATGACGGAAATTTTTTGCTTTTTTGTGCACACACGAGTCATGTACATTGAGTCATATCGTGTCATATCATCTCGAGTTTAGTCTAACGCATGTGTTAAACACTTTGAGTTGAGTCATGACAAGTCATATGAGCTAAAAACACATTAAGTCTTAATTGAGCCTTAGGACAGTCCTAAGATAATTAAAGAGATGAGCAAAGTCCTATAGTCAAAAATATAAATACAAGTACAATCCAAAGAGCAAACAAGTAAGGATATTCTCGGATTCCGAAAAGCCGCGAATATAAATGCATGAGATTCTTCTAAGGATAAGAGGGGGTTAAGCAAAACTTACAAATTAGAGATGAAGAGCTTTAATTTAAGCAGATTTGGTTGAAAGGAAACAACTAAGTTAAAGGTTCGGAGCGAAACCAGGCAATGAACAACAGCAGCATAAGGAAAGAGGATTTATCTGAAAATCCCGAGTGCAACGCCTTGCGACAAGCCCGTCGTCTGGCGACAAGCAAAAAGCGTGGCAACAAGTCCTTCGAGCAGGCGTTGATACGGCGACAAAGTGTGTGGCCTTGTAATATGGTTATATGGACCTCGTGCAGCAGTTTGGGTTCCATGGTACACCAGTTAGCCCCTCTAAGCAACTTGACATGATCTAGTAATCAATTTGATTACAATCACATTAAGTGATCGACCAGATAAATTATCATCTCACTTAGCTTAAAGAGCCTAAGCATTGGCTCATCGGAGGCACCGACGTAATGGTTCATAAACAGCAGAGGCACCGGCATAATGGTTCACAAGAAGCAAAAGCGCCGATGTATTGGCATAGCGGAAGCAAAGTTCAAGCGAGCTTTTAAGTATTGACAAGCGTTGATCTTCGGTAGTTTCCTTCGGAATATTATCGCAACCACTGGAGATGACTTCAAGCGAAGATATCTTCGACAGCATTCCCTAGCTTGCGGAGTGTTGTCACAAACAACTGGAGGTGATTTCAAGCGAGGTTATCTTCGATCATATTCCCTGGCTTGCGGAAGATGGTCACAATGCGGTAGAAGATTGTTTCAAGCGAAGGAATCTTCGATAGTGTTCTCTAGCTTGAAAAAGACTATCACGGCGGAAATTGGAGGCAGTCACAAGCGTAGCAGTCTTCAGGCGGTATCCTCTAGCTTGGGGAAGATCGTTAAAGCAACAGGATAGCGTTCCCTAGCTTGTGGAAGGTTGTCACAATGATTCAAGAAAAAGGCACGAGATGTAGCAGCAAAGGATCGACAGGAGTTGGTCTTTGGTGATACTCTTCAGGGTATTGTCGCAACAAATGAGGATAGTTTCAGGCGAAGCAATCTTCGATCATGTTCCCTGGCTTGTGAAAGATGATCACAAAGCGCTAGAAGGTCGTTTCAGACGAAGCAATCTTCGATGGGGTTCTCTAGCTTGTAGATGTCTATCACGGCGGAATTGGAGGCAGTTACAGGCGTAGCAGTCTTCAGGCGGTATTCTCTAGCTTGCTGAAGATCGTCAAAACAAATAGCAGGATGGCATTCCCTAGCTTGCCGAAAGTTGTCACAACAACGAAGCAACAAATTGGTTACCTCCAGAGACGTGTGCTCGACGGTGCAAGATACGCGTTTCTTAACTCTTTTATCTGTTTGACTAATACTAGTTTGCAGGTATAGGCATTACAAGAGTGGTTTAGGATCGCATAACGTTCTGAATCATTCTCAGTCCCTACCGATACTTTGACTTTTTTTTCGAAACTTGCGTTTCTCCAAACTTAGTCAAACATGTATTTCCGAGTTGCTACAATTGTCATGATTACTTGTTGATCCCCGTTCCTAGTGCTTTTTTTTTTTCTTTGTTTGTTAGTTGTTAGTGTTCTTCTTTTATGCTTAGACTTCGACCTATCTTAGGCACATAATTAAGAGCGCTAGAGCATTATTGTTCCTTTGGGTTTGTCCCTTGACTTTCCTTTATACTTGTATATAGGTTTTTTTAGTGTTTAAAAATTTAGTTTGACCGAGGGAGGATTAGTTTCAATGACCTAGTTCCACACTTCGTCAAAATGGCGTCGTTGCCGGGGAACGGTGTCTATGTTTGAGTATTTTTTATTGCTTGAGTCTAGGCCATTGTATATACTTTTATTTTATTTGATTTTTGTTTGTTTTGTGGAAAAAAAAAATGGCATGTCTATTATTTCCTCAATATGACAATGAGCCTTTCGTGAATATTTCCATAGACTTGAGGGATTTCTTAACTATAATCGTTGTAGCCTTTGGGAGGCTTGTGAGATTTGTTATTTTGGTTTGAATGAGCAAACTAGGGACATAGTTGAAGGAATGCATAATGGTAGATTTAGAGCATTTTCTATTGATGATGCTTGGGAATTCTATGTTTGGTTTGCTTGGAAAGTTTATAATGGGGGTAATCATGCTTCTAATTTTGATGTGCAATGTGTTAATTCTTCTAATGCTAGCATGATTTCCCATGATGTGTCACATGATCCCATAGTTGAACCTAGAACAAATGCTTCCAATTTTATTTCCTCTTTTGTTTATGATAATGAGGCGCATGCCCAAGTTAACAAATCTCACATGTTTGATTGTGCCTCCACCCCCCAATGTTATGTATATGCTCATGATTTTAATGTTGATTCTTCCAATCCTGGTTGTACTTCTTCTTCTCTTGTTGAGCCTCAACTTTCTACACCTTTTGAATCTCCTAATGCTACTTGGGAAGCTCTTATGGAGAGAAGAAGGATTGGTGAAGAGCTAGAACGCCAAATATCACTCTTGACGCTTGCTTATAAAAGCTCCAAATCCAATGTGTGTGTTGAGAATGATGATAATGATATCCACGAGCAACCAAGACTGTGTGAGGATCCTATTGTTGAGCATAGGAGTGAAGGAAAGGAAGTTGAGAGTGATGATGATTTTGATGATATTTTGAATCTAGAATTCTCTTCCTTTGTTGATTGTGATGAGTCTCAAGTGTATGAATGTGACTCTTCTATCCATGAGTATTTGGACTTGTTGAGGTTATGTCCAATGTGTTTATTGAGTGTCAAAGGAATACCCATAGCCTTTTAAGTAAGTTCATTGAGAATGCTTCATGCGAGAGAGATGATTTTGAAATGAATTTGCATCCATTCATGCATGGTTATGAGACTTTGGGCCTTAAGGAAGTTGAGGGAGTTGTTGTTCATGAATGTAGTGAAGGAGATTATGTTGTTCCTCTTAGAAGTTGGATGTTTGAGGGGGATGGAGATTATGAGTGTTCTTCTTTGAAGATTCTAGATTGCTTTTTATGCCCTCATTGGCGATGTGAGACCTTGTGGTGAGGGAGTAGCTACCCCTTTTCCCTTTTCTCATACCCCTTTCTCAAGAAGATTCAACCATATCCCTTACACTATTTCCCTCCCTTCTTTTGTCAATGAGCCTATTGGGGACCCCCTTGTCTATGATGGTTTGTATGTGGCTCATTTGCCCCCAATTGTGGAAAAGGGTGATGTTTCCACCCAAAAATATTGTGAGGAGAGTTTGCCTTGTTCTTCTTTTTCTTTTTCTTTTTCATTTTTTTATTTTGTTGAATTTTCTTTTGATTCTTCTTCTTTCTCTTGGCATCTCTCTCCTCATAGGTGTGCACTAAGCTTGTTGCATGCCTTCTTTCTGTCATGTGCACGCTTAATTTCTTATGAAATGTGTAGTAGTGCATTTGACAAGCTCTTGCGATCGTTGCAATACTATTTTACTAGAGCGGTCAAGCTTGGACCTTAAGCAAGCCTTTCTCAGGAAGTAACCCGTGTTTTATTGCTTTCATTTTCTTTTGTTTTTAGAATAGATTTTCTCTCATGGAAATGTTTATGTGCCTTTTGCTAGGTACATGACTTGATATACTTTGGTGCTTCGATTTGAATCAAGAATCAAGGAAGTTTGACTCCTATTTTTGCTAGCATATGGAAGGCAAGGTTTAATTCTTGAGGAAATTAGCTTTGAAAGGTTTAATTGGGTCATTTGCGGGTATTTACACCCACCTAAATCCAATAATATCCTTCCTTGCTCTTTCTCAAGTGGATGATGACTTATTGGATATATGATTGGTTTGTTGGACTGATCTCCTTGTTTTCCCCTCCCATGGTTTCTATGATTTATGTTTGAGTGTATTGTCTCATTCAAGCTTGGGGGGGGGGGGTATTCTATCATGTTTGATGGGATTTTGATTCATGTATGCTATGCACTTATGTATATACTTTTCCATATTCTTATATTTTGAAAAACTCCAAAAAAAATTATTGTTTCTATCAAGGCAAGTTTGCAATGTGTTTTGTTTTGTTCTTGCTTTGGACATAATACTTTGGACTTGTATAATTGAATGCTTTTCATCTTAAATGGTAACGGTGTGCATGGTTTGAGAGTATATTTGGTTGATTCTAGGATAGAGTATGCTAAGGTAGTCGCTTAGAACTTTTGGGACCTTGAAGCCGGATTCTATTCGTTTTTGAAAATTTGCAATTGCTCCCTTTTGGTGAATTTGAAATTAATAGTGAGTTTTTGCTACATCCATGTGAGGTTCATCATTTTTCAAGCCTTCAACATTTATTTGCATGAGCGGCATGGATCCTTGACTATTGAAAACCTAATCTTGAATCTTGACTCATAATTCTCAAACACGAGACCAAACCATCTAGAGAGGACAAAGGCATCTTTTCGGGGTGGTAATTTTTCTTTTTCTAGGTTTAATCTTCTTTATTTCTAGCTATTGGGTTCACATTTGCCTTCTTGCTAACCATTTGAGCCTTTTCCCTTCTTTTCAAGACACATCTATAAAGTTTTGAGCCTTTTTTTTCTTTTTGTTCCATTTTTTATCTTTGTGAAGCAAATGATCATGTTCTTGGAGTTTGTGGTTCTTGAGTTTGGAAGTTGGTTCTATTTGTAAGCAAGCTTGTCTTGTGTATATATTGTGAATAATGGCAAATGAATGTTGGAAAAAGGCGTCCAAAGTTTAAAAAAAAAAGACATAATAAATGCAAAGTTGTAAGAGTCGTCCATAGTTAAAAGAGGCGAGAACAATTGCTTTAAGAAAAATGAAAACAACAAATAATAATAATAATAATAATAATAATAATAATAATAATAATAATAATAATAATAATAATAATAATAATAATAATAATAATAATAATAATAATAATAATAATAATAATAATAATAATAAAGTGAAAATGAGAAAATTCAAAAATATTTTGATGTGATTCTTTTCCCTTTTTCAAGCATTGAGGACAATGCTTCCTTTAAGCTTGGGGGAGAAGCGTTTACACTTTTTGTATATATGATTGTGGTTATAGCTTTGAATAAGCTTGGGGGTGTTAGTTTGTTTTTGTTTAGTGATTACTTGATTGTGATTCTAAGAAAGGCGCCTTCTTTGCTTCACTATTAGGGATACCACCAAATTTTTAAATTTTAGCCTACCCTCACCCTTTTTGCCCTTACGTTAAAACCATTGGGAAAGACCTTTCGACCTGGAGGTTGAGTCACATATCGAGGGAGGGAATTATGAGTTAAAGCCCAAGGAGAGGGGATGCAAAGTCAAGATGTCGAGAAACCTCAAATCTATTGTTATTCCGGTTCCTTCGAGGAACTATAGAGACACTCACTAAAAGTAGATTTGAAGCTAATTGGGAGAATGTGCTAAAATGTTTTGAGATGAAAAAGAATTGAGTTTCTTTAGTTCTCTATGCTTAGCATGTCCTATGTTTCAATCAACCTTAGATATCTTAGAACGTGCACTCCCTTACTTGTTTAGAAAGATTTGCATTCATTTATGCTTGTACATTTGGAAAAGTCCTTTCATGAACATTTGTTTGCTTTTATTTTATATAAGTTTCTTTTTCGTGCTTTGCCTTGTTTGTATTATTAAGAGAGTTATAGGTTAATCTCTTAGGAAACCTTTACAAGAGCATCACTCGTCCTCTAGGGCGATCTAGGGGTTTAAATCGCTTGTCTTTAGTTGCTAAAATTGACCGTGATTCCTACGAAAGTGAGTTAGTGTATATTCTTGTCTCTTCTCTTCTTTTTGTTTGTTTGAATAAGCTCATCATTTCTCCCTTAGTTTTGTTTTGCTTGAGGACGAGCAAAAGGTAAGCTTGGGGGTATTTGATGGGTGTCATAAATGGCACCCATTTGATGAGCATTTAGGTTATTTTCTTCCTCTTTTCATAGCTTTCATGCTCAATAAATGCACAGTTTTATGCATTTGGTCTTGGTTTACCTTTCCTATCTTATTATGTAGCTTTTGTGCATTTTGTTGGTTTTTCTACTCTTTTCTCCTTTATTTTCTCTATTTTTGTGGTTATAGGTATTGTACGAGGTCCGGGTCTTGATATTGGTGATTTACTAAGGTGGAAGATGCTTTTGGAGCAAGCTCATGGCAATAGGAAAGCTCAAGATGCAAGGAAGTGGGTTATCCAAGTTCTAGCTCTTGCGCTCTCAAGTAGTGCTCTCATGAAGATGGGGTGTTGAACCCACTGTCAAGTGCTTTTTGGGACTGCCACTAAGTGTTCATCATCATCATATTGCGTGTTCATTCGAAAACCTTAGCGAACGCAGGAAACCGCGAGAAGAGCCGAAGAAACCCAGATAGGCACGGGCGCGGGCGCGCTCCCCTCGGTATTTTCTTTGCGCCTTCTATAAATACTATTATAACCCAATTTTTGGGGCAAGTTTAGAAGAACTTAATTCACAATTTTAGATCATAACTTTAGCTTAGTTGAGAGCTTCTCTCTCTAGTTTTAGGGTTAGTTTAGGAGAAGATTTTAGAGAGAGAAAGCGAGGAATTTCAATGTTGATTAAGAGATTGAAGATTTAATGGTTACAATTGTGTTGAAGCTCTTCTCTATTATCAATGAGCATTTCTAACTCTATCTCATTTTATTGCTTTGTTTGATTTCATATTTGTTTGGTTTGATTTTGATGTTTGATTAGTGTAGTTGTTCTTCATATATTGTTTATTCTTGATTTCTTTATTTGTTAGTTGATTAGATGATGATGTTAGAGTAGTTGTTTGTTAGGGATTGGGGGAAACTTGGATGATTGATTGATTGTGCTTAATTTGGGGATTGTTGAGATTAAAGTTATTAATGGAAGTTTGCATGTGTGTAATTCGATTAGGCCTTGAGAATTATGCTAGATTGCATTATGAGTCTACATTGATACGGACCATTGATTTGTAGCTTACAATTGTCGATTGAGCTTGATTAGGGATGCTCCTAGTTAGAGTCTCTCGTAGTTGGCGCTAGTTTGACCTCTAGGAGATAGCTTGTTGACTCTTTTGATTGAGCTTGCCAAGTCTTCACAACCATTGACTTGCATGTATTTCCGAGTTGCTACAATTGTCATGATTACTTGTTGATCCCCGTTCCTAGAGTGCTTTATTTGTTTGGTTTCTTTGTTTGTTAGTTGTTAGTGTTCTCCTTTTATCCTTAGACTTCGACCTAGCTTAGGCACATAATTGAGAGTGCTTAAACATTACCGTTCCTTTGGGTTCGACCCTTGACTTACCTCTATACTTGTATATAGGTTTGTTAAGTGTTTATAAATTTAGTTTGACCGGGGGAAGATTAGTTTCAATGACCTAGTTCCACCCCTCGTCAGTTGCCTAGGGTTTGCAACACAGACAGAAATTCAGTGATCAGTAAAATCAAAACCTGAGTTGGCAAACACGAGACCAATCCCTTCAAACTTCCCTCTCTCTCACAGCTCTCTCTCCTCCCTCAAGGCCTCTCAAGGTGGTTCGTGGTGGTGGTGGTTCGTGGTGGTCGGTTAGTCCATTAAAGGTGGTGATCGCGGTTTTCCTCAATCACTCGACCAATCTAGTATTGGTGGACGGCTCGTTCGAAGCTCGTGGACTAAGTAGAGGAGCAACGCTTGGGGCTCTATTTTCTCCTCGCTATGTTGAATTCACGCTTCAAAGGTATATTTATGTGTCTTGTGTGTTATGCATGCGAACTTGGGATTAGGTGCTTTATGAATATGATTCATGATTTTCCACTTAATAATACCTATAAACTCCTACAAATGTCACATCATCATTCAATATGCCACGTGTACTTCTAGCATATTTTTGTTTCATGTCATGGTTAACCAAAAATGCATACAATAAGGTTTGAACACGAGACCTCATTGAATGAAGACCAACTTATTACCATCCAAGCTATAAGCTAATGTTGTTCTATCTATGCACATAATTATATAAATACATATTAGAAATAAAAGCAAAAATTATTCAAAACTATTTATTATTGTTATTATAATATTATAAAAAAAATAAAAAATTCTTTCAAGCTCTTGATAATAATGATAAAGATACTCAAAGTAACACCCGAAGCAACGCCCGGGCCGAACACTAGTTTATTAATTATTCCATGAGTTTAAGCCGAAATAGCTAGGTGGGTTGACTATGTTCAACAATTTTGGATACTTTGGAATTTAAAATGAATTAAAGGTTAATTTGTGATGTGATCATCATAGTCCTAAATAAGAATAAAAGTGAATTATATGTATGGTTACTTGGATGAGTCGGTTTTAAATTCAACTTGTAATCACGTAAAGTGAACACATGAATGAGCACTTCTAGAGTATTGACAATTATGAATTGGGGTACACGGTGGTAGCTTGTGGCTTTCCGAGGCTTGTTTGATCAACATGTCCTATTTTCTTTTAGTATTTACATTTTTATTTTATGATAGACTAACTTTGTGAGAATGGAGTCACGCCCATTCTTGCGTACCGCTAAACTTTTATTTGAAATGGTCATTAGGAACCAAAATGATTTGGTGGGTTGGCGGACAACCTCGTCTATTGCTTACTCTAAATTAATTAATTAAATTAAATATAAAGAATCAAGTGTTCGGAATTGGTTAGTGAGTATGTTAAGTTGATTTAACTATTTTAGTGTGGAGTCTTGGTTAATAAAGTCATGTTGATTGTTATTTATTTTAATTAGTTGAGCATCCTAGGTTTTGTGCGATGTAGCTTGTATGTACTCAGCTTTGCTTTGCTAATTGCATGCTTTTTTGTGTTTTCTTTTGGTCATAGTCTTTGCTTTTTAATGACCCCTGTGATGATCCAATTATTACACTTGTATTATTGGGGAAGCTGTATTGCAAAGGTTAGCTTAATGATGTGAAGTTCAGGGATTTGGCATACACATTGTCAAGGGATTGGTGTGAATGAGAGTATTCGTTCTTGTGTTGAACTTATTTATGTTTTACTATTATTTCATTTATGTTTTGAGATTTTGAATATTGGTTTGTTTTTAAATAAGGGCTTTTATGGTTCCAATTTGTAAGCTTTGACTTATTGCTTTTCTAAATTATGTTATTGTAATACCCCGTATATTTTGTGACTATAAAATTAGAGTATTCGTGTTCTTTTTTATTCAAAAAATATATATCTTGTACAACTTTATTCCGGACTTTGGCTAAATCTCTCTACTTATAAATACTCCCATCAATCCTAAAACCGTTTTGGCCATTGTATTACTGTACTTATCATCCGTTTCTTCCTCCTTTTAAGAACACTTGACTTTTTCATGCATGATAAATTTAAGCATTTGTATAATTTATTTTAATCATTCGTCCAATATATTAACCTTCCTAGTCTCTGAGAAATATATTTCATCAATCCATGATCTTCATTGCATAATTCATTATGCACGATTGTCGAACCTTTTTGCCTACCCTTTTGCTTTATTTCCTGATCATCACATACATGTGCCAACGAAATTGCGACCTCTTGTATACAAATTAATGTTATTAGTTTGTGGTCGTAACGAACCCGGTCGTTACCTAATACTGATGGTTGGGGAAGGTAAACACACTATCGATCCTTTGGAGTTGTTTGATATTAAAGCGGTTGTATTATCATTATGTGTAAATTTATTGGACATGTTTGGTTATCATTTGTTTATTGATTGTACTCTATATTATAATGTGAAACTTTATGATTGTTATTCATATGATCATGTTTCGAAAACATATGGTTAATTTATGATGACATATGATTTAATTGGTGTATTATTTTATTGTATTACATTGATTGATTGTGTTTTTATTTCTATGGGTTTTCATGTTGTTGTTATAAGGAGTATTGTTCTTGATGTTTTAGGGTTATTAATGCAGAGTATCATTTTTGGGTTGTGAGTTTATTATATTTGGGTATTAGTTTTATTTCCCTATAAAAGTTGAGATATACTATGATTTAATCGAGTTCGAATTGTCAATTATTTGGGTGCCATTAGAGATATTATCTATTACATTGTGAATGATTGTTTGATCAAAGTATGAGATCAAATGTTGAGAAATATTATCTTGTTCTTGGTTTGAGGCTTGACATTATAGACCTCATCCTTGGCATGTTGGTGAGGAGATAATGATCATAAGTTAAGAATGAGGTACAATTTTTATTTATAATTTTCTATGGTCCCCTACAGTGGGACTTGACCCATGTTGGTCATGATTAGATGTGTTCTCTGGTTAGTGAGAGTATTTAAGTTTTTATACTTGTTGATTTGTTATTTGAATTGCCCATTTCCAAGGCTAGGTATAAAACAAAGAGCATGACACTTATGGGATATATGAGTTAATTGAATGAAGGAATAAATTATTATTCGAGATTAGATGTGACAAAGGATATTTGCAGAGTAAACATTTATTTTACCCTTAAGGTGCATATGTGTAATGTAGTTTCCAACTACATTGTTTAAGTGATCTAATTATATAAATATTCTATTATTCTTGTAGCCTGATATGTGGTGATTACTCAGCTTTTTGTTGACGTGTGTGTTATTTTGTTGTACTATTTGTGTTTGTGGCCATGTCTTTTTCTTATGGTGGCCCTGCGACGATCTATTTTGGAATTTGTATTTAATGGTGAGCAGTCAAGTTTGTCTAAGCAGGTTAATCAAGTGATCGTAGCTAAAGGAGTTCAAGTGTTTCGATTAATATGCTATAATGAGTATGTCTTTTTAAAAAATGCAATCTTCAACTCCAATTGTTGTCGCAAAATAGATAAACCCTAATTACACAAAATTTGATAGTCGAACTGACCTTTGCCCTTCATTTGAAATGCCAAGGCTTTCACAGTGCAAATTGGTAATTGATTTGGGTATTTTATACACGGCCAAGTGGCCCAATTGGAGCCTGCCACGTGTCGCTGGAAGAAGCGCCACCTTGGACCTTCCAAGATGGTGACACGTGTCAGGCAGATATCACCCTTGATTTGGGGTGTTTGATGATCCAAAGTGGACCATTAGGGGAGCGACACGTGTCACACTAAGAGACGCCCAAATGGCCTCTTAGGAGGAGTGACACGTGTCACTCAGATAACACAGGCCCAAACTTTGAGGCGCCGTTTTGCGGCGTGCCCTAATCCCTAGGTCATCAAACCCTAGGGAGGGCACACTTCCCCAAAGACCCTATAAATAAGGACAATTCCCTCATTTATGGGACAATTACGTAACACGAGACAACACGTCACATCAACATTTATTACAGAGCTGTCGTTCTCAAGAAACAGACAGCACCATACCCGAGCTTGGAATCAGAGCAGATAACTCTTTTCCGCACGTTTTACTCCGAATACTTTACTAACTTAATCTTCGGAGGCGGACCATCAACCAACCGACGGTCCGTTTATTTTGCAGGTAAAGGCGCCCCTTGCTGGATCCAGTCTTAGTGTTGTAACTCTCTAGAGGGACAAAAAACCCTGAAACAGTAATTATCTTTGACAAAAATGGAGAAGATGACATTGCAATGGAGGATGAATTTGCTCTTGCTCGACACAAAGCGGGAAAACAAGAAGATGGAAGAAGATGAAATCATGAAACGGGGAAATACATTCAAACGGGTAGCTTCGACTTTTTTTTTTTTTTTTTTTGACGGGTAGCTTCGACTTTTATATTTGTATTTAGATACGTATACCGTATTTACATACACTTGACTTCCCTACTTTATAAAAAGTAGAATCTTGCTCTTATGAATAGTGTTGTGACAATTATAACCCCAAAAATGTGTATTTATGCATTTGCCCCTATTTAATATTACAAGATTTTTTTTTAATACTGTATATCTTCTCTATGTTATTACATACTTTTTCATCTTCACATTCAATCGGTTGAATTATTGGTTTCAAGTTTCAACCACAAAGTCACTAACAATCTTCAAAGGTACTTTTCAATTTTAATTTCAATTGTTTTATAAGGTTTTGATTGATTTTAGATTTTAAGGTATTACACTTTTAAAATTTTAGGGTCTAGGTATTCATCTATTTTTCCTAAATTTGATTGGATTTTGAAAGAAAAAAATATAGTTGATAATTGAAGTGAATGGAGAACCAGAAACACTATAAGCGAGGGAAATATACCAACTTCCGAGCACTACCCCATGGAATCCCCTCATGTATCTTTCTATTTTTTCAATTTGATCATTTCATGAATATTTGTCAGTGACTTTGTGGTTTGTCCAGTTAAGCGCTACCACAAATCCGATCAAAAGGTACTTTAATTTTTTCCCTATCGATTTTTTAGGATTTTTATTTTTGATCTTTAGATTGTACTTTGGTTTTGATTTTGGGGATTGTAGAATTTTACAAAGGTGGCTTTCAACATTGCTATTAGATTCGTTGTTATGAGATGCAAAGGACATCTAAATTTTGATTATAATTTTGGGGTTAAGAGCGTAAAATAAGAGTCCACAACTTTAAAAGATGCAATTTTTCAAGGTACATGTTTTTTAAAGGGAGTAGAATGCCTTTGTGCTTAGGCTCTGAATGTATATTCTATATTTGAAGGAAAGGAGGTGTGAGTAGTTCTCTTATCAATCCTAACCTACCTTAAAGGTTTATTGTTACTTGTTAGAAGAGAAGATACCACTAATCTGGTGATATTCTAATATGATGTATCCTAATAATGTTATATGCTCTGCATCTAATGAGTATCATTTTAATGATTTACTGTATTTCTTTGTATTGTTGAGTTGAATTAAGTTGAGCTCAAGCTTGCCTGCATTGGATAACTCAACTCTTCTTACATTGGGTTTAATTACAGAGTATTAAAAAATAAAAAATAAAGCCCCTGGACCAATATACAAAGAGAGGAAAAAAAAAAAGCTACTCCGTATTTTATTATTTTGGATTTTTACATTGGGTTCAAGCTACCAAACTTTATATTAGATGATAATATTAGACTTAACAGCAATACTAAATATAAATGTACGTTGCATTGGACTAGAGCAAAATCCAAACTCAAAACTAAAATTTAACACCTGAGAGTCCTAACTACTCATAGGGTACCCAAGAACAAATTGATGCAAAATTTCATTATTCTTCTGTTTGTTTCTCTTTGTTTTTTAGCTTGTAATATGTATCAAAATTTTATTCTAGAGAATCATCTAGACTTTATAAGAAAAACATATAAATGCTATTTTTTACTCTTTAAAATACATAAGAAAAGGTGAAGGATATATGATTTTGAACTTAATAGTCGATTATTACTCTTTCTAAAGGTTCATTGTATTAATTCTTACCAGTTTCAAGGTATTTAAAGATTGCATAAGACATTTTACGTGCAAAATGCTTACTAATCATAACTATGTACAAGCTAAAATCTTAAGTACAAAGACAAGCCTTGATAACTTCTCCGCATTGGCTAGCCATGTCGCGCGCGCGCGCGTTGGCCTTCGTAGTAAATTTAAAAGTGATGCAAAATACGGAGTACCATTGTTGCCCCTATAGTTGGACAAAGCGGCATAGCACCGTGCAGGGCAACCAAACCATTCTCGTCTTCTCTCAAAAAATATTAGACCTTCTCCGTTCTCACTGTCTCTCTCCTCCAGCGTACACTGAATATTCCATTGAAGCAGCCTCTGAGCTTTCTCTTTTTCATTGAAGCAGCTTCTGAGCTTTCTCTTTTTCATTGAAGCAGCTTATCAGGTAAGATTCTTTTCTTAACCATCGAAAATCAGTTTCACAATCTAGTGTTAATCGTTAATTTTTTTCATATAATTTATAGTGGATTGATTATTGAACTGTTTGCTGTCAAAATTCTTTTGTAAGAATAATTTAATTTGATGATTGAGTCAAATTTGGTTGATAATGTGCTGCAAAACCCTTGAATGTTGAGACGAAACTATGAAAATTGAATTATTTCTGATTGTGACTTTTTTCTAATTGTTACAGAAGAGACAATGTCGGTTATGGTGGAAACAAGTTTGGGTGAATTCGTGATTGACTTATTCATTGAACGTTGTCCGTTAACTTGTAAAAACTTCTTGAAGCTTTGCAAGTAAGTTTCTCCTTTTCCTTCCCTTGTTCTTTGTTATGTAATTTTTCTTATTTTTCTGTGTAATTTTTGTGCTGTATTCGTGGGGTACTTAATAAAATCCCTTAGTTGTATAGGAAAATTAAAGTAAGGAAGCAATTGGGGATAACGTTTTGTTGTTGTGGCCTGTGGGGTTATTTCAGTGTGTATGAGATTGAGAGGGGTAGGGGGAATCAGCAGAGATATCCAGCATCGGATGTTCGTACAGCAGTATCCACAGCCGCTTTACAGGTTCCGTAGCAAGAAATTATGTATTCTGTTAAAGAGAGTCCTTCGCGCAAATAGGCAAACCAATCATTCGTCATCCAACATTAATCCTCTCATACCTACTAATTGATGGACCTAAGACACGTTTCCTCAAGCCCCAAAAAAGATGGACTGGATTATAAGGGTCAATCATCCTAAAATTGATATTCATTTCTTGTCTCAAATGTTCTCTTGTAGAATACTATAGGGTGTGTGTGTTTGTTTAGCTGTGAAAAACACGAGTGTGACAAACTGGCCTTTTTGGGCACAAATTCTTGTAATACTATAGGCTATGGTGATGTTGTTCCTTGGTAAATTATCTTGTGGCTGATAAATTGAGACTGTGGGCTGCATTTTTGTGTGATTATGTTGCAATGAATTCTGTGCTTTACAAAATGGCTTTTTCGGGCATGGACTTGAGTAATACTAAAGGTTGTGATGAAGTCGGATGTTGTTACTTAGAGATTAGCCCATTATTAATTATTTGAAACTAGCCAGGGGTGTAGGTTTGTGTTGCCATGGGACTTTTGTTTAACCTATTGGGCATAAAAGCATGTATTACTAGAGGCTATTATGTAGTACTTCGTAGTAAGTTATGCCTTTAGTTATTAGCATTGGGGGTGATGAATTCGAATGGGTTCTGTGCTTCTGTCTTTAATTTCCCCCTTCTTATTATTGACGGGATTGGATGTTGAAGATGCTAGAAGCTTGTGCAATGCACTCTTGGGATATGTTATTTTCTGCTGCCTATAGAGTCCTTGCCCCTTCTTTTTTGTTCTACTTTACATGAAATGATTTTTGATGTAGTGAATTGCAGATGTTATTGGTGAAATCACATTTTGTATTTTGACTGCCTTGTCAAAGTAACTGAGTGTATCTGCGGGTTTTTGTTTTCTTTGCATATTGAGCATCATAAATTTCCTTTTTAATTATTGGATATGCTATTGGTTTTGTTAATGGAAGGTCAGTAGGTGATCTGTAGGGGGTTTTGGATGGGTTGATGCAAGTTTGTGAAGTTTAGTGTTGGTACTTGTCATAGTTTAGTGTTAAATAAATGATTAATTAAAAAAATTATAGTTAGCTAGCTGTAAGGTGCTCAAGATTTTGTAAGATGACATCTATATAATCATCTAAGGAACTTTACTATATTTTTTAAAAGCGTTATTAGGTGCTTAATTATAGCCTTACTTGTAAATAAAATAATAGTCATGTGCAATATGTAGTCATGTACATAAAATTAAGGAATTGCATTATGTTTATTGATGCAGGATCAAATACTACAATGGTTGTTTATTTCACACAGTGCAGAAGGATTTTACTGCGCAAACTGGTGATCCAACTGGAACAGGAAGTGGCGGCAACTCTATCTATAAGTATGTATTGTGTAATAATGAAATTATTCACCTGGTATGAAAGTCGAGGTTCTTTTTTTGTGCTTTTATTAAAGGAAATGATTTATCGATGGGGCTCTAATAGGCATAATGAAATTATCATCCCTCAGTTTTGGTTCAGTATGAAATCTGCATGCATTTCCTTTTGTATAATAAAAAATTTATTTCTGATATATTGTTCACCCTTATCGTATGGACATACGCTCATCCTGCTGAAATGATGGCTAGAATCCGGCTGAAATTTGATAAATTCATAAATATGTTGTTGGTTGTAGGCAGAGGTGTCAAAACCGAACCGACCCGAAAAAAATTATCCGTTTCGAACTGTAACCGATCCGATTTGATCCGAGAAATTCAAGACCCAAACCCGATCTGTAACCGAACTGAACTCAACCCGAATCCGAACTTGACCCGATCTGAACTTAACCCGGCACCGATTTGATCCGACCTAAACTCAACTTGAATCTGATTTGACCTGACCTAAACTCAAACCGAACCGATTTGACCCGACCCGAGCTCAACCCGATCCGAAATTGACCTGAAAAATAACCGATCTAATCCGATCTGTTTTGAACTGATATTAACCCGATCAAATTTTAACTCGATTTGATTTTTACCTGATCAAATTTAACCCGATCATAATTATTTATTTACTTTTTTATTCAAGTTCTTATACTATATATTTACTAATTATTAATAAGTTAACTTTTTGACTACAAAGAAATAATCCGGAGTCTTAAGTTTACTTCATGTACATATCAATTATATTAATTTACTTTCTAAGCTTTAATAAATGCCACAATTTCTAATAAACCTAAACATTAAGCGGGAGTTAATTGATTTGCTTGTAAAACTCTAGTTAAATGCTGCCTAAAGCCTATTGTCATTTTTAATGAATTTCCTCCCATTCTGTTATATTTTATGAACTAATAATTCTTTTCTCTAACACCTACAACCAATTATATCAATATAAATCACATTACTACTAGTCTGATGTTACTTATAAGAAACAATTATGAAAGCAAAATAAATAAAGTTTTAAAGGATACATCAAGCGCTTACATTTTCATTATAATAATTAAATATATTACATATACTTAATCCAATGATTCAAACTTAGGTATTTTTTAGTAGTTTATTTTCATATACAAAATACGCTGCATATAATATCATTGCAATGTTTCGACTCCAATAATATAAATCAGTGATGGAGTCTTTTACGGTCAAATCTTCCACAATTGGCTCGGGCACGAGCTCAGAATGTAAATCACTATCATCTGATGAACAAACAAAAAAAAAATCAATATACAATCAGAGTAAATGAATAACTTAAAAGAATAATATTGGAGAATCATACCTATATTAGACTCAAGATAATTATCATTCGGAGCCATTGCTGAAAAGAACAATGAACATCATTAAAAATGCATACAAAACAAAGGTAAAACAAAATACGCTAATAGATGGGTCATTGATGCATTGGGGTAAGCAAGAGACAATTGACAGACCTTATAGTGCAGACCTTATTGATCTAATAATCTAGTTCATCTTTCATCATTATTTGATTTTAAAAAAAAAATAAAAATAATATAGCAACGTTCCCATACATAAATATAGTGCAAACCTTAAATAAGGAAAATAAATTTCATAAAACAGAGGAAAAAGCAAAGAACAAACAAAAACAAAGTAACACCCAGAAACAAAAGCAAATAAAAAACAAACTAAGCTAAGCTACTTCTGCTACCAAACTAAGGGGGAACCAGACGTGGTAGATCTACCCCTCTAGCATCCTCTTGTAAATCATAAATTATATATCAAAAACTTGCAATTAGTGTAGAACTTATTAAATAATAAATCATAAATCAAAAACTTGCAATTAGTTTTATATCTTTGCAATTTAGTATAGATGTTGACCGTTTACAAATTTATTTAAATCTAATGAGCATACGATCCCCATGTATATTATAATACTCGTATTAGTTGTATATAATAACAATTCATACGAATAAAATAATTTGGGTAGCCTAAAAAGTCAAATCTATATGTATACTTTTCTAATTTCAAAACAAAAAAAAATCTAGCAATAACAAGGTAATTTAGTTTTATATAATGGTGGGACTATTAGAAATTAAGATAGGGAGGTAAATTACATACCTACAAATGAAATGGAATTACCAACGAATTGAACTATACGTATGAAACAGAGAAGTTCCCCAGAATTTCGATGCTTGCCTTGAAATAAAATAAAAAAAAAGGAAAGAGAATGAAGAGGAGGAAGGACAGCTACAGAGAGAACTAGGGTTAGGTTGGAGTTCATAATAGGGTTTTTATACTACCTTTTCTTTTTTCTTTTTTTTTAAACTTTTTACCTTTTATTTTTTTTTACATAATTCTTTTTATTACTTCATCTTTTAGTAGAATTTTTTTCCCACAAGATCATTATTATTACTCCCTCCGTCCCCGATTGATAGTCACTATTGGTAGAAAATTATGGGAATTAATAAACATAAATAAGAGGTAGCAAAAGTATTATTAATACCAATTTAAAAATCCGTAATTACACTCCCTATTATTTTCACTATCAACATAGATTGTATATTTGTGCTTTACTTTCGTGCAAACTGAACTCGTGATAAAGTATTCATTTCATATACTACGTATCTTGTATATATTGTGCAATGCACCCTCATCCACCACCCGTGACATTGGTAAGTCACAAAAAGAGGCAGCAACTTACCAACAACATCAGCACAAAAGAGGCAAAGCAGGGGAGGGAAGAGAACCGTCGAAGGAGTAGCAGAGGGGACAAAACAGCTTTAGCCTTTGGTTGTATTAGACTAAAGTAGTAAAATGCCAAACAATAGTACTTGTATTAATTAAGGCTTGATTGCCATTTCTATGTTTGTTGTAGTAGTATAAATAGTGAAGCCTAGCAAGTAAGAGGTATCCAGAAAATTGTAAACAGAACATGGAGAGTTATGGCCTGAAGCCATATTTATCTTGCGCAAGCTTTAAGCTTATCAATTGAATATCCAACCTTTCGGCCTTATATTAGTATTGTCCCACGCTAGTCCGTTGCATATTGTCATAACTTAGGGTCTATTCTGTTCACCTTATTTTCACTTACGATTTCAGGTGTGATAAGTTCAGATAAGTTCACTTCATATTTAATAAGTTCTAATAAGGTTACCCAAGTACAAATTAAGACTAAAATAATAAGTGTTAATAAGGTTTAGTAAGTTCATATAAGTTCAGGTAAGTTAAGATAAGTTAGGTTAGTGAAAATCAAATGAATAGAACACACCCTTATAGACTTAATTATTGTATATTATAGATCATTTAATGTTTAGTTTGATAACTCATATGATTCGTAATATACTAATTAATATTACTTTAAACTTGTTGGAAATATGTTATATTGATAAAACTGAAGTTATTGGTTAAAAGTGCGGAGTACAATTGTGCATTATTGTAGAATTATAGGCGTTATACATCGCACGGTTATATACTCACTACATACATATGCAATAATTTATGCTTAAATAAAAAGAATTTACATAGTAACAATTAACTATCAATATGTATAATGTCAAGTTTTTAATATACAAATTGAATTAGTAATAAAGTAATTCTAACAACTCTAACAAATATCTTTAAAAAATTGAATCAGTAATAAACTAAACTAATAGTACATAACTCATAGCCTCATATGATTGTACAATTGATGAAGAGTTGTAAACTTGTAATAACCTAAAAAAAATGACATACTTTTTTGTATATATCACCATATGTAACTATTATTCGTCAATATATCACTAGCTCGTCTCACTTCTCACTTATATAGGTATGATAAGTCATCGATAATTATTCAATCTCAAGTTTCCTCAAAGATAAAAATTACACATAACTTGATCAAATGAGAAAACTAAAACTTCGTGCTTCGTAATTAATAATCTTGACCCAATAATAAGGTAAAAACTAAACAATATCTCTAGTTTTAAAATAACCTTATTTGGATATAAATTTGGTCAACTCAACCAAAATCCAGCCAAACACAAAAAGGAATTGAACCGAAATTGACCGAACCGAAATCATCCGAACCGAAATCAACCCGACCCAAATTCATCCGACCCGAAGTTACTCGGCTAAACCCGTTTCAAACCCGATCCAAATATATCCGAACCGAAAGTGAATCGATCTGAAGTTGACCCGACCCGTATCCGACCCAGACTCCATAGACCATGACCCGAATTTGACCTGACCCGAATTTGACCCGATCCGACCCGATCCAAGTTAAAAGGATAATTTTGATCCGAACATATCCGACCCGAACAGACCCGACCCAAACTCCATCCGGTTATCCGAATTGACACCTCTAGTTGTAAGGTATGTACTTTTCCGTGTATAGGATTTCCTCTCTTGCCCTTTTCTTTTTGGGGTTGATATAGAATTTATGTATCGCAATCCCTACTGATTTACATTTGGCTACTCTTAAATAAGGTATCAATCATAAATCTTTTACAAAGCTAAATATCATGGTATCTTATCGAAAGTACAAAATAGGAAATCATTGTAGGTGACTTGAAATTATTTTTATTCTTTCATCTTCTTTCTAGGATGTTGACATAAGCAAAGGGTTAAAGAATAGCATAATAATTTATGCAAAGATATATTCTAGCCTTTATAGGGCTTGATCTATGATATGTTTGGATATGGTAGTACTTGGGTGGAAATAAAAAGGTTGAAAGAAGGACATATGAACAGGATTATAAACCTTCTTCTGATTTAGTTAAAAGAATTAGATAAAGTATTAAGAAGTTTGGATATGTGCGTTGATCAAATTTCTCTTTATCTATACTTTTTATAGATTATAGCTTTGGCATGCTTGTCACTACCGAACTAGGTTTCTATGGAGCATATGCTAGTGGAAATCTGACCTACATTACTGGATCCTTGAACTTTTTATGTTTGGTTCTCATTCCATAAAAAGTATTGCTCAGGTTTTGGTAATATTGATTTATACATTTACTTGCGTAAAAATTGAACAATGGAACTTTTTGTATATGGAATGAATATAGTGCCCTTGATTGTTGGTTTAACTAAAGCCGAATATTATGAGTTGTCCACCCAATATCTAAAAAGATTCAACCTAAAAATGATCTGAAACCAAAACTTTTATTGATTATATATTAATATACATGAAGTAACATCAATCTTTCTTTTAGGTTTTTATATGGTGACCAAGCTCGGTTCTTCAAAGATGAAATTTACCCTGACGTGAAGCACTCAAAAATGGGTACTGTTGCAATGGCTAGTGCTGGGGAGAATTTGAATGCGTCCCAGGTAATAGGAGTTAGCGTACTTCAACTTTATTCTAACACATCTTGGATATGAAATAATGATAGTTTGCCTAGGAGCATTAGTACAATATTTTCTTCATTCAGAATTTCACCTTATGATACTGATTCTACTTGCAGTTCTACATAACATTAAGAGATGAGCTTGACTACCTGGACGAGAAGCATACTGTAAGTGAATTTTTTCCAGCGACTTCATCTCCTTTTCCGTTCCAATTTTCCTTTCTTTAGTCTCTTATTCAAACTGATGTTGCTGTATGTGTGCAATGACTGCTACCGGTTATTTTTGTTAAATCTGCTACCTGATCTTTATATGACTACATATATTTATATGTTTGCAGTTCAAGCACAATTTTCTGTGCCATTTCTTGTATTTTTGATCTCTCTTTATCCCCTCTCCTTTCTCCTACTTTTGATCTATGCTTTATATCCTTCTTTGACTGGTTATAAGGACGCCCTGAGTCATACATCAGCTAGTTTTTTTGGCTCTTTGTAGACTGAGGCATGTGATCAGGAAATCAATAGTTGAACTCATAGTTTTAAATTGCTTTTTTCTTTGGTAGCAGAAGAACTGTGTGTGTGTGTGCTCGCGCGCGCCTTAAGCTGCATCTCATCAAAATTGTCTCGCCTAGACCACAAAAGCGCATGACCCCTTATGCTTTGCGCCTCAATGCCTCCTTTTCAAACACTGCTCCCATAGGCCCCATTTGCTCTGGAATTCAAAGAAGGAAAGAAAAAGATGAAGCATTTTGTTTTATATTTTATGACTTCATCTATTCCATTTTCTATCAGCAAGGATTTCTCATATAATGGACAAATCTATTATCTTGAGTTTTGACAGTATATGGAATGTTGGAGATGATAATTTTTGTTTTTGTTGTTGTTTTTTAACCTTTACTGTGTTGGATTTGTAAAGAGTACAATTTGTGGTGCTTGGATGAAGGGGCCACAGAGAAATTCTGATGCCGTGCTTAATGGAAACCATTTTGGTCACAAATCCATGCTTATTTTTTGGGGGACTTATCAAGTAAATTATCGTGGATTGGCTAAACATTTTGAAGCCCCTTCTTGGCTAAGGCAGTTAGGTTTTTCAAAATATACATGGTTCATGGTAAATCTTGGATACCTTCGTGATTGGTTATTTTCAATATCCTTTACAATGCGATCATGGCTGAAATGTAATACCATGGGAGATCTGTAGAAACTGACCAGTTGAAATCTCGTTTTTCTATTTCATGGTAGATTGTCCTACTCAATTCTCCTCGTTTTTTGTTGACTCTCATTTGTCATGGTCGTGGAAAGTGGAAATAGCTTTATTAAAGCACGATCACTTTACGAGAAATACTTTCATCTCCTGTCTAATAAGGACTTTACAGTTCTGTTCAAAAGCATTCTTCAAGAACTTGTGGTATGTGAAAAGAAGAAATATTATAATGCTAAGAAGTGAAGATTAACATTGATGCTGCCTAATTGGGCCTTTGACAAGGCACTCTCCTTGTTATTTTGAAACCAACTATTGTTGCATTGTGTTCAACAGTTGAGTGGTGAAAGGAATTATATGATTCATTTACCATGCATGGTCAATCATTTTTTGTGTAATAATATATGATAGATTACAAAATTTTGGACCAACAATCTACCTTACCTCCTTGCGTATTGTATATGTTATAATCATTTTATAAAAAGACTTATTTTAGTTTAGATGATTACTTGACATGACCTCAAAACCTATTATAAAATGCTATCCCTTGCATGGGGTTCTTTCAACATTTGGTGGGGAGTTCTCTGTGTCATTTTCGTTGTCCTTTTTTCTTCCACTACCTTTTATGTTTACTAAACTAGATTGAGCGTTTTTGGAAGGGAAGGGATTGAATGATGGTTGTTATATGTCTTTGAAGGTCTCCTCAGTCCCATGGTTGTGTATATTGTTATTGACGCATGATCATCTAAAGTGACAAGGGTAACTTTATGTTGACTAGGTCTTTGGGGAGATTGCAGAAGGTCATGAAACACTAACGAGAATAAATGAAGCTTATTTGGATGAGAAGGGAAGACCATTTAAGAATATAAGGTGCACAATTTTAGTACTCCCTCCGTTCCTTTATTACATGCATGTATTCCTTTTTGTGGTGACCAAAATTAAGTGCTTGTTTCTATTTATAGGTGGTACTTTTTTACAATATTATTCTCTTTTTGATGATTTGTCACCCTTTTTCTTTTTCTTTTTTGTACTTTAACATCAATTCCCAATACTTTCTCTCTCTTAATTCCCAACCACTTTTTCTTTCTCTCTATCCCTCACTAACCCCACATGCATATTTATACTCTCAATTATTAGTTTTAAGGAATCTTTAACTTTCTTAATTCCCGTGCAAAATGAGAAATAGGCATATAGTAAAGGGAACGGAGGGAGTATAAATTTTCGTGATTCAAATTTAGTTCGATTTACTTATGACCATAATTCTAATACTGCATGTGTTTTTTATTTTTTATTTTTTTATGTTTGTTGTATCTCAACAGGATAAAGCACACTTACGTGCTTGACGATCCTTTTGAAGACCCTCCCCAGCTGGCCAGTTTAATACCTGATGCTTCACCAGAAGGCAAACCAAAAGAAGAGGTAATAGTTTTATTTCAATTTCTTTAATATCATAAGATGTCTGTCTTCTGTCGATTAGCTCGTATTCATTTTTTTATTATTTGATTTG
The DNA here is from genome assembly GCF_948465745.1 of Chenopodium album. Classification (NCBI taxonomy): domain Eukaryota; kingdom Viridiplantae; phylum Streptophyta; class Magnoliopsida; order Caryophyllales; family Amaranthaceae; genus Chenopodium; species Chenopodium album. Next base: position 37,417,585 of record NC_137841.1, on the reverse strand, counting down.
CTTATTTTTTTGATATAAAAAGTCATATACTATCTATCTCTAATGAATTGTTTTGATACATATTCACAAATCCATTTCTGCATCTGTTTATTTCAGATTTAATACGTAGTAATAAAAAAGACCATTGCGTATTTTTTTTATAAAAAATAAACCGCTAAAGTTTAGGGGGCCGGTGTTGTAATGAACTGACTTAGGGGAGGGTATTATGGGTAGTTTAGGCCCTGTTCTCTTCACCTTAAAAAAATATTATTAAGTAAAAATAATTTCAGTCAGTAAAAATAAGTTCAGTTCAGCAAAAATAATTTCAGTTCAGTAAAAATAATTTAAGTTCAGTATAAATCAGTAACTTCAAAGAAGAAATATAACATGGAATCAGTAAAAATAATTTCAGTTCAGTAAAATTAATTTCAGTTTAGTAAAAATAATTTAAGTTCAGCAAAAGTAATTTCAGTTCAGCAAAAAAAAGGTGAAGAGAACGGGGCCTTAGTATGTTAGTAGTTATCAAATGTGGTATGGGTAATTTGGGAAATGTAGTATTATTAGGTTTGTAGTTTATAACCTTGGTATAAATAGAGAGAGGGAGGAAAGAAAAAGGTAGGCAAAAATTGGATGAAACTTGTTGAGAGTTGTGAGCTCAAGTCACTTTTGGAGAGTTGTGAGCTCAACTCACTTTTGAGAGTAATAGCCTCTGTAATCCTTCCACCATTACTAATCAATAGTAAAGCTTCCACCTTTCTCATTTCTTTATTAATAAACTTACCAAAAAGATCAGATTAATTAGCTAAATAAAGAACCAATCTTTCTCTTTATTTTACTGTTAGTAGATTGAGGAATATCAGTCTATTACACAACCTCTTATCAATTTGATCAAAGCCCAGAACTACTTTCTAGGCTGCCAAGCAGAAGACAGACAGCCGAAAGACCATTTCCTCTGTACGGAATCAAAGCTTTTTGATTTGTTACCTTGTCCAAATTCAAATAAATTTCGACCAAACATTTTTGCAATTCTCGTAAAACTCCAACTTAAAGATAGAAACTATATTGCCTCTATGTTTGACATGATCAACAACCTCATTAGCATTTAGCAACAAGAGCCATATCGAAAATTTGTTCCCTACAAAAAAAGCACGAGAATTTTGATCAGCTGTCTTGTTGAGATTTTTTTAGTAATGTGTAATAAAGCTTGTGTTGATCCTCAGAGAATTCCCGAAAAAGCTATTTAATATCTTGTTTATCACCTTGAATAAGGAGATTGAGGCAAAATCATATAGGCTGAAACATTAACTCCTTCAGCTTGATCCTTTTCTGAAGACATGATTGCTGTAGAATTCTTATTATGCCTTTTCCTCTACAGTTGAAAATCGATATGATTTATTATCCTCTAGCATGAATCTGTCATTGTTCAATCTTCAGCACTTATAATACTCAAACTTGCCTCTCTCACATATATGTTTGCTTGCATTTATCTCAATTTGAAGCCTTTGGACTCAAGGGTGATATGCAATGTTTTAGTTAGAGGGAAGCTAAACTCTTTCATAAATGTGTTCTTAGCTTTAAAATTGCACCTTGGGTACTAGCCTGGTAGCCTACTAGGCGAGTCATGGCAGAAAAATTTTCACCTTGGTGATAACATGGATATGAGTTGAAATGTTGAAAAATAATAAAATTTACTTCAAATTAAATTTTAATAGGTTTTTAAGAATTAATTTCTACCAAATTTAATTGCATTAGATTTTGTCAATTTGAAACTCAATTTATAAGCCCTAGAACTTCTAAAATCTTAATAAAAATTGGTAGCAATTGATGGTCAGCAACTTGTTTGCTACGTTAGTGAAGGGGTTGCCAGCTATTTCTGGTTAGTTCCGATACCATAGCTCCAGTGAACACGGTGGTCGTTAATGACATGTTCATTAGATGACTTCCATTTTCTCTCTCCGATCTGTCTCACACTCTTCTTTGATCTTACTCCAAAGAGAACAGTCATGTATTCACATGTAATCTGACTCATCTCTTTGATTGATTTGTCTATTTAAGTTTATATTTTAGGTTTTATGTTTTGTGTAAGATAAAACATACACAAAAGGTGTGCATCTTCAGCTCTTTGCCTTACATTTTGTACTTCGTGCCTAGGATCCAGGGAAAACCTTTTCTCCTCAGTACACCTTTGCACCTTTTAAAACTGATATCTGTTGCTGACCTTACACCATATGGCGAACTAAGACCCAATTCAGCTTCTTGCTCCATTGTTTTCTGAATCTTAAGACTTTTGTTAAGATCTGCTTTTCTTTCTGATTTTATTATAACTCTTTTTGGCATTATTTCTATTTGTGAATTTGTTGTGTTTCATATGCATAGGTTGATGATGATGTGAGACTTGAAGATGATTGGGAACCTATGGACGAACAATTACCTCCAGAAGAGCTGGAGGAAGCTATACGTACAAAGGAAGCACACTCTAGGGCTGTGGTTCTTGAAAGTGTATGTATTTTCAAAGATCTATTTTATTTTTCTAATTAATTAATCTGTTTACAATATAAAGATAACCAAAGAAGCATTTTCATATCTATTTTGTAACAGATTGGTGACATTCCAGATGCTGATGTAAAACCTCCTGATAATGTGTTGTTTGTATGTAAACTTAATCCGGTGACTGAGGTGAGTTTTCAGTATGTCCCTTTAGAAAAAAATTTCTTTTTAAATTGCCATCTATATTTTTGGATCCAGTAATTATCAGCTAAGACCTAGGAGAACTCCTATTAGGCTATTAGGCTGCCCATTGACATTAGTGTTGCCGAAGAAACAATAGAATGAAATGTAATGGCCACATGGTTGCTTATATTGCTCATTAATAATCAAGCTCTGAAGTGTGAATGTACATACTGGAAAATACACTTTATTTATTTTTATTATGTTTCCAAATATACTTACATATTGTAGTGATTAATGTAAGTGAAACTTTGATATTCATTACTATCATGTAATGAATCTACGTAAGCCTCCTTTAAGCTTTATCTATGCAAGGCACAATAACCAGAAGAGTACATGCTGTTTGGGGTAAAATTACCCTCTATATGTGGACCAATGCCACCGCGACATGTGTCCGCAAGCTCAGCTCTCTATGAGCCAATTAGAGCATGACACGTGTCACTCAATGATAGAAGAGTGATAATGGGCTCTAAGCCCATAAACCTAGAGCCTTTTAGGTTAAATGACCTAAAAGGCACATATCCCAACGCTCTATAAATACTGATCTTCACATCAGTTCAAGGGGAGTTAATTCATTCTCCAAGGGCCATGCCCCCCACAATCACTCTCCCTTCTCTCTATTTTATTCTCTAAAAATACATTACATCGATCACTAACTTGATCGTCGGAGGCGGACCTCCGGCCCCCCGGGGTCCGTTGTTTTGCAGGTGATCGGGCCGTTCGAGTGTTGCATTGCGGATCTGTCTCCCGAGGGACGTACATACCCTCCATTCGGGTACGTACAAAAAACCCCAAAACATTTGGCGCCGTCTGTGGGGAGGCACATCTGTAATGGCACAACGGTGGATCACCGACTTAATAGGGGGAACCTCCTTTAGGAGGCGCCAGGCGTCCTAAGGCTGGATGCTGAGTACATCAGGTGTCATGAGGCCGAATGCCAAGAGTCAGACGGTCAAGAAGGCCTGTCACACTAAGTCATGCATATTTTATTCTCTCAATGTAAGATTAAAAGGCAATGCCATTTGATCTAAGTTGGAGGATGGTACATTAGGGGTGAGACGGCTAAATTGGCCAACTCCACTATTTTAATCTGACTCATTTTATGAGTCGGCCGCATGCTCAGGCCACCTCAACCAGCCGGATGCATACAAGCGGTAGCCGCATGCTATTTTAATCATTGCTCATTTACTGAGCCAGCTAGATGCAACATTCGTACTCCACCATGAGACCATGACATCTAGCAAAATTAATTCAAGCCTATCCAAGCTGTTTGCTTGAAGATAGAACAAGCGGCATCCGATGCAATAAAGCAGGCGGCATGCGGCCAATCATTTTGATTGATAATTTGATACTATCAATATCACATATATTCACATATATTAACATATATATATATATATATATATATGTTAATAATTGTATTATACAAATTGTTTTTTCAAGAATAAACTCTTGAAATTAGTGGGGGACATGCGGCCTAACTTAAGCATCAATTCTCCATGAATGATGGGAATGCCGCATGTACAAGTATTATTTTATTCCTCTTCCATTTGCAACGGAATTCATATTGATATATGAAGAGCATAATGCATATGGCATTTGTGGGAAAGAGCGAGAGCCGCTCATTCATGCAAAGTGGAGCTTCATCTCCATATAGCAAAGATGGTGATCAGGTGGTATTCATTACCGGCCTTTGCACCGATCAATCAAGCGGCAGCCGACAACTTTATCAAATGTATCAACTTCATCAATGGTGGCAGCCGGTCACCGTCATCAATTATGCGGCTAATCTGTTCAAAGCTGGCTGCCATGGTTGCCTCGTTCAACCTCAAAGCCGGACGTTTGGTTGCTTGATTAATAGAGGCGGTAGACGAATGAAATAAGCCAAGTGCCTGGTTGTTAGTTCTCAAACAGCCTACTCTTCCCATTTGTTATTTTTCATATTTATTTATGACAAAGCTTTTGAAGAGTAATATCATATTTACAAGACTATACATACGACATTAATCTTCATGTATCTAAGTATATATAAACCGCATGTAATAGCATGAATTAGTGAATTACTGATTACAGCCGCCCTTGTTAATCATCAAGCGGCACCATTGAGTTCATCACTATCATTATTCAATCATTACCAATGATTGAATTTGTCTTTTGTTATTCACGTGGATGACAATAATATACAAGCAGCAAAAAGCTTGCTTGAATTCTCAAGCATGATGATTGGTATTATCATATTTTAAGATGTATTATCAATGCAGCAGTCGGCACTTGATCATTGAGGCAGCCGGCACTTGGTACCCGAATGACCATGAAGGATGAGCAAGTTAAATCACCTTGTGATAGTAGCCAAGCGGCATTATACAGCCAAGTAGCTTCTCCATTAGTCAGGAGCCCAAGCTTACTCTTATACAAGCGGCAATATGCCGACTCAAATTCAACCTGATAGCATAATGAGAATGGTGGCATTATGATCAATACTATCATAGACACTAATAATGCAATTATCTTTCAAACATGTACTCATGTAAGAAGTGCGGTACAAGCGGCAAGGGGTGTGTGGCAAAAATGCCGTATATATATATTGCTACCCCTTGTACTATTCTCAATTGAAGCACACAGCCAGCCCAAGTTGCTCCAATCCAAGTGGTAAAAATGCCGACTCGAATTAAAGCAACCGGTTATCACTATAAAAGGTGACGGTTGGTGATCACAATCAAGGCGGTTGCAGGGCTGCTTTGTTCCCGATTACGCCGAATGTGGGGCTGCATCCTACTTCAGCTAAGTCCGGCTGTAGGGTTACTTTGCGCCTAACCAAGCCCAGCCGTAAGGGCTGCTCTGTTATTTTATCAAAGCCGGCCGCGTGGCTGCTATGTTTTTCATATAAGTGGTTGCTTTAATCACCTTCAAAGCCGGCTGCAAGGGTTGCTTCGCGCATGCTCAAGCCGGCTGCATGGATGCTTCGCTCATCAAATAAGTACAGCCGTAGGGGCTGCTTTGTTCTTCATAAAGACCGGATGTTTCATTGGCTCATTGAGCTCGATGACTGGGGCTGCTTTGTTCCCCTACACATCCGGATGCTCTGATCATCATTATCATCATTGTGAGCTTAGTCTAACGGCTACTAAGCCAAATAAGTTGCAAACTCAGTGACATGATTGTCAAGCGGCAACTAAGTGCCATGCTAAACTCAAATACAAGCGGCATAAGAGCCGAGTGAAATGAGCAAGCTCCCCTTAATGTGAGGGAAACCTCAATCTCTTGTATCCGAGCAGCAACATACATACATAGTCATCTCTTAGCTTAAAAGCCGAGAGGTCGATACGTTGTGCAAGGCACCCGACCATGGAGCCGAGTGTGATGCCAAGAGTTTGCTCAAACATGTGTGACATGGCTGGACAGCTACTTGGTTGAAAGACCGCATGAGTATTATGCGAATCAATAATTATCATTATTATGATTATAAAAAAAAAAAAAAAAAAAAAGCATGCGGCACTACTTAAGTATATATTATACATGGGTAGCATACTACTTAAGTATATATTATACAAGGGTCAGACGGTATTGAATCTCGGCTATACACAAGCGGCTCTAATGCCAAGTTGGATGTGTTCGTCCATGTGAGCAGGGGCTGCTTAGCTCCCATTACCTATAGCAGGGGCTTCCTTTTATATAAATTAGTGCTATCAAGGAATACATGTCAAAGAAGCAGAGCATCTGGCTACTACCGTCTGACAGCAGCTCTAGCCCGTTTGTAACACTAAAACATGAAGCCATTGTGGTATTTTGTTACACTCGGCACTTTGCAAGCTTACCCAAGCAGCCGCAAATGGGAAAGAGCAGCCGGATTTCGAGAACTTGCGTCCTATCTTGTATGAGTTAGCATAGGAGGCAAACTAAATTGAAAGCAAGCGGCAGATGCCGCATGGCGCTCTAGCAAGGAGCTGAAATATCTCCGACTCCGATTTTTAAGCATTTAAAGCAACTCCAAATCCGGCTGTGATTGCATATGCTCCAGGCAGAAAATACGTCGACTCACCTTAAGGAGTCCAGTGGGCTAGCAGCATTATTATGAGCTGCAAGTTAACTTAAGTAGTGTGGAGCCGTATGTTTATATGTGAAGTTGCTCTCTCATATAAGTGGAGCAACATCACCTCAAGAGTATGTATCTTACTCTCACCGATGAGAGCATGAGAAGCCGCATGTATATGTAAGAAGCCGCATGTATATTTGTGGGATCGACTCTTTGGGAGTATTATGGTCAAGCGGCATAAATGTCAAGCAACCTTCGTATTCGGTTAAGCTCGGCAACCGGCCTTTCATGGTCCTTCAAGTAAGACGGTTAAAGCTTATTTGAATATTATTATTATTATTATTATTATTGAATATTGATTCATTAATTAAATAAACTAAGTTAAAAACTTAGTAGCTAAACTAACGTCCAAGTGACGTGAGGCCAATGGCCGGATGATAAACTAAGTTTAAAACTTAGTAGCTAAACTAACGTCCAAGTGACGTGAGGCCAATGGCCGGATGATAAACTAAGTTTAAAACTTAGAAGCTAAACAAACGTCCAAGTGACGTGAGGCCAATGGCCGAATGATAAACTAAGTTTAAAACTTAGTAGCTAAACTAACGTCCAAGTGACGTGAGGCCAATGGCCGGATATTATTATTATTAGAGGCCGACAGCCACAGTCTGCTCCAACATGAGTATGACCGTCTGCTCCAACATGAGTCAGATAACCGGCGACGTCCATTCGGGCGAATTCGTCGAGGAGAAGCATCTCCCATTTGGGTGGCACATTGCTCTACTAAAACATCAAGCAGCCCTACCGAATGCTAAGGCAGCACTCGCAGTTGTTTGATTTAATCTAAAGTGAAATCTAAAAAGCAGAGTTTTCCAACTGTTCTAGTACAAATGGAAAACGGCTATTGTTTCATGATTAGAGGCTATCGAGGCCAATGGCCGGATAATAAACTAAGCTAAAAACTTAGTGGCTATACAAACCGTCTTAAAAAGACATGAGGCTAATGGCCGGATGGTTATCTGTTTTCTATAAATTTGTCTGCTCCAACATGAGTAAGGCCGTCTGCTCCAACATGAGTCAGATAACCGGCGACGTCCATTGGGGCGAATTCGTCGAGGAGAAGCATCTCCCATTTGGGTGGCACATTGCTCTACGAACACATGCAGACGACAAAGATTGAACGACCTAATTGGTCAACTCATAGTCGCCTGACCTGGGTAATCTAAAGAACGACTAAGTTTTCGGGAACCGAATGTCTAAAAGACATCAGTAGGTGACCGGCCGAAGTTCTTACCTAGATTACCTTCAGAAACTATACAAGTCCTCCCAATGGGGTAAAAGGACATTGAAAGTATAATTACAAAACTTTCCAGGCGGCCATTTGCCTCCTGTCTTGTCAGGCGGCCATTCGCCTCCTGCCTAATGAGATATCAAACGTCTCGAAAATATCCTACCATAGTGGGGCATAAAGAAATGAAAGTCGTCATCTGTCTAGTTCAAGCGGCAATCATTATTATGATTGATTAACTTAGAAAATGTCATACCATATAAGGTATCAAATTTTCCAAGTTAATCAAATCTCTCTTTTATTGACCTAGACACATGCCGACCAAAGAGCTTTTGAACAAGCGGCAAAGCCTTGATTTCGAAAGGAGCAATTCCTCTTGAAAGAGAAATTACCCCTTCCGAGGGGCTAATGTTTGGGGTAAAATTACCCTCTATATGTGGACCAATGCCACCGCGACACGTGTCCGCAAGCTCAGCTCTCTATGAGCCAATTAGAGCATGACACGTGTCACTCAATGATAGAAGAGTGATAATGGGCTCTAAGCCCATAAACCTAGAGCCTTTTAGGTTAAATGACCTAAAAGGCACATATCCCAACGCTCTATAAATACTGATCTTCACATCAGTTCAAGGGGAGTTAATTCATTCTCCAAGGGCCATGCCCCTCACAATCACTCTCCCTTCTCTCTATTTTATTCTCTAAAAATACATTACATCGATCACTAACTTGATCGTCGGAGGCGGACCTCCGGCCCCCCGGGGTCCGTTGTTTTGCAGGTGATCGGGCCGTTCGAGTGTTGCATTGCGGATCTGTCTCCCGCGGGACGTACACGCCCTCCACTCGGGTACGTACAAAAAACCCCAAAACATCACCCGTCAAACTGTAAATAAAGAGAAAATGTATAAGAAGAGAAATCATTGAAAAATGTGTTATGTTCAATGCCCCCCCTCTCCCTCCTCCCCCCTATTGGCCCTGTATTGTTGAGTCCCGGCTAGGGTATATTTTGCTTTGCACCCGAGTTGTTGGATAGTTGAAATACTTGACCGGTCTTGAGGGAACCACTCATCTCAGGTTTGGTCATAGGGTACCAAAAATCCTCAAATATTTGTGTTTGAAAAAGTCTTCCAAACTTAAATCCTTGATAAACATAGATTACAAAATTTGCTACTAAGTCCCAAATGCCGTCAACCAACAGCCAATGAATTACAGGTGTAAATAAGTTAGTTACTAAGATATGTATCTTTTCTACTTGGTAGATATTTGGAGTTGTTGCCAATGCATGATATTGTAAGCTTAGACTACATTATTTGCATGGATTCACATTTATCTTTATAGTTTATGATAAGCATGGGGCGTTTATCTAGTGTTGAAAATTGTGTGAATTTATTAAAATAATAATTACACTCCATCTTCCTCCGTTGAAGCTGACTTCTTGTTCTTGCATCTTCTTCCTTCCACAATTTCCACCACTTCCACTAGACACCACCATTTCCAGGGGGTTTGCTGCCAAATCAAACAAAAACCCTATGAAAAAGAGTGTAATTAAGGGCATGGTCAACCCAAATGGGAGGGCTGAGTGCTGACTAAATCCTCCATTGAAGCTTGCATTAAGATTAATTTTTACCAAATACCAATAAATCTCTTTGAACACCATCCCCCATTTGCGAGGGAAGCCCTAACAAGTCACTGGAAGCTCCTCTGGCAGGGAATAGGTTTTTTTTAATCCAAGTTTGACAAGAAATCCTTCTTCAGAACACAGCCGAATGCAGAGAGAGAGAGCTCCAGTGTGAGGAGCAGACGCTCCAAGCACTCAGCCAAGACTCTCCATTGCAATATGGAGTGGGCGGTCTAAGGCTGTAAGCTGCAAGCCGGACAACTTAACTTCCAAGCTTATAACTTCTTCATTTCTCGCCAATTGACCTATCAATGTAAAGCTCTTGGTCTATTTTCATCTCTTATTGGTATTGGTTTAGAATTCTTTGTAGTAAAGAAAATATTGCTGTGTTTGAAGTGGAGTGCTGCAGTTTTGATCAAGTACTAGACCCCCCCCCCCCCCCCCCCCCCCCCCCTCTTTTTTATAACTCTTGTTTCTGTATTTCTATTTCCCATCATCAACTGTAATCTCAAGACACAAGTATCAGTGTTAGTCACCTAAGCCAATTTACAAAGTAGGATATTCATCCAAATAGTCAAACACCACAAATTGGCTCATGTACCCTTACATTTTGTAGATTTCCATCTTGCATAATTCATCTCTTATCAATATGCTTAGCAGTTTTGACTTTTGACAATGAAATGGAATGATTGATGCGCTTGTATAACAACCATTATCCAAAGCCTGATATTGTTACAAAACATGGTAGGAGTAGATCAGGATTAGCATGTTGAAAATTCCTTTTAGAACAGTCTTTGAACACCATGTACTTAGTTCCATGCCCTAAATGCCTTCCCAACCTTCATATGGAGAGATGCAAATCAATTCTCCAAGGCCCTAATATTGGGAGCTGGGAGCTGAGTTTCCATTTTAACTCCCTCTTGATTATTGATATTTTTTTTTTTTTTTTTTTATCTGTACTCTGTAATTTAATATTTGTGTTACTGTTTATGTAGGATGAGGACTTGCATACTATATTCTCACGGTTTGGAACTGTTACATCGTAAGTGAATATACTATTTACCTTACTATTGATCATCCATTAATTTGAGGTTGTTTCTGACTGAATGGTTTACTCAGGGCTGAGGTCATCCGTGATTTCAAGACTGGTGACAGCCTGTGTTATGCTTTCATTGGTAAGTAGAATGTTGTTTAATTTATAAGATTATGCATTTACTAGCAGAGAGTGAAAGTCACAATATATAATGTTAAGCTAGCATTAAATGAGAACTATAACTTTAGTTAGGGACTTAGGGTTTCTAGAATAGCAAAGGGAATTGTTCTCTTTGTTTTTATTTGTGTTTTAGTTCACTATTCTCCTTTTCCTATTATGTTTAATGGAATTAAATCATACTCATCAATTTTTATTCACTCCAGCCCAAGTATATTTAACTCACAATAAGTTATTGTGCTTAGGTTCCGACAACATAACTCATTTAACCATTCCCTTTTTCTTTTCTTATCTTTTCTTTTTGTTATTTTGGGGATATATAAAAACACTTGTATGCCTCATCACATTCCGATGCAGTATGTTTGTTTTTGGAATGGCGTATACATTTCAAAGATGCAGAGATATGTGACGAACATTTCTGTGCCTAATAGCCAAATGCTCTAACCCAAGCTTGGACTTATATTCATAACTCAACTTCTAAATGACCCAACTTGAACCGACCCAACCTGGAAAATGTTATGGATGATATTGATAAAATTTGGCATATCAAACCAAATGGCAATACAGCTGAATTGTGAATAGTGAAGAGGACCAAAGACTTAATGTACCTGAGTACCTGACCAAAATAACTTTGTACCCAAATGTGAACCGGACCAAAATTTTCCAAACTGAATGACTAATCTCCCATCTCTAAGTTTGAATCAAAGAGCCAAATTTTGCACTTGCAGTTGTAGAACTTCAGATTTAAGATTAAAAACATAAAGTTGGTAGACTTAATTCCATGAATCATGCAGCTTTTCCATGCCAATAAAAAATATTTGTTTCAGATCGTCGCTCAAGTAGCATCTGAACCATCTTTAATAAGAGGGAAGCCACTGAATTATCCAAAGCCCAAAACATTCCCCACCATCCATCAGCCTCCACGCCCTTAGAAATATGGACTTCGTAGCACCTGTTTGGACATTGTTCAATGGTAATTCACCTTATTCTTCCGGTGCTACCTCTATTAAATGTGAACGCTCTTTGTTAGAAGGGTCCACCTAGCTAGACTGTCACCTGTTCTTTACCCCCCTTCATTAAACATGAGTCCTCTTGTCTCTTACGCTATCCACTCCATCTCTTGCAAACGGAATAGCAAAGGTGGCTTTCCATGTTAACTGAACATGGAAAACTAAAGATACCATGAACTCGGAAATGCTTGCACCATAAGGAATAAGATTCAAACTACAATTTGAATGAATGCTTAATTAGTCATAGCAACATAGCAAAAAGATGTATTGAACAGCATAACCAGTGTATATTTCAATGTTCTTTTTTTTAAATTTTCTTTTGACCATGCTATGTTATTAAACGGAAGATGCTACTGAATGAAGGATTACAATGGAGAATGGACTGAATCATTTAACTCCCTGAAACACCCTTATGCTTCTACTTGGTCTTTTATGCTTAGTATTGTTGATGCTTAAATTGAATTTTACTTCATGCATGCTAAAATATTTTATAATTACATATTATCACTTAATAGCTATCTGTGATGACTGACTTGTCAATAATGTTTAAATGTAACAGAGTTTGAGAGTAATGACGCTTGCGAGCGAGCTTACTTCAAGGTTTGTTATAGCAGAGGAAACATATTACATTTTTGCTGATCTTCATAGATTCTTATACTGATATAATATATATAATTTGTTTTCTAGTTTTTATTTAGAAAAGGAACATACTTGGGATAACTAATTCATGGTATGTGGAATGGGTACAAAATGCAATTCATCAACAAATCTTGTTAAATTAATCCAAAACTCTTTGTTTTACCAATTCATATGTACCAATACGTATTTTTCGAATCATAAATGGAATCTAGCAAATTTGGTTACACTGATTCAGGAATAAAAATGGGTGGGAAGATTCTTAAGTTGATATAAGAGAGGGGGGGGGGGGGGGGGGTAGAAAATGATAATCATATCTAATTTTCTTGGGAATGCAATTTGAAATGGTGGAATAAGATACTTGGAAAATAGAAACTGGTAATCATCTCCTATTTCTTGGAAATGCAATCTTAACTGGTGCAATACGATACTTGGAAAATAAGGAAAACTTAGTCAGGTTTAATTAGCTTCAGGTTATTAGCTCCAATTTCCAATAGTTTGTCTATCATACCCTTAAAGAAGAGAATAAGGTTTGGTGGACCTTATGTAACTTGTACTTTGTCTTCTTGTAGATGGACAATGCACTAATTGATGACAGGAGGATAAAAGTTGATTTTAGTCAAAGTGTTTCTAAGCTCTGGAATCAATTTAGACGGAAAGGAACTCAAGGTAAAAAAATGCTCTGTTGCTTTTCTTCCCCCTCACCCCCTCTTGTTTTTTCTTCTCTTACTTTGAGTTTGGCAATTTAATTCTGTTGGTGCCGGGAAGAAGGTATAAATGCCAAGTTATTTTTTTTTTTTTTTTTATTGTTTAAAGTCATTTATCTTCTTTATAGTACCAATTCCGTAGGATAAAGCTACAGCTCAGAACATGAAATAATGATAGAGGCCATTTCTGTACATAAAAATGGCACTAGATATATTATAGAACTATAAATTAACACATCAGCTTTTAAAATATGTTGGTTAAAGCCATCATGCATATATGTTTGGTAGATCATCATGAATAATCTCATCTTGAACATCGTCACACACAATTGGAACATCAATTGTTTCAATCACCCTTGCTTCGAGCTCTTTAGCACCAACATGTTTCTCTTCATCACTATCCTTTTGACAATCTTCCTCCATCTTCTTTTCGAACCCTTTTGCATTCATGGACATATTAGAAAGATGATTCTCCTTAGCTTTTGAACAGTTTTCATTAGGAGACAAAGGAAGCAATTTAAAACGTTTCTTTCCTACCTTGACCGAGTAAATATTGGCCTCACCATCATGCTTCCCATGTCGATCAAATTGCCATGGTCTACCCAAAAGAATGTGACAAGCATGCATAGGACAAACATCACATAGCACTTTACCATGAAATTTACCAATTGGAAAAGTGATTAAGGCTTGTTTAGTACCTTAATATCACTCTCATCACTAAGCCAATGAAACTTGTAGGGCTTTGGATGGTCGGTTGTAGGCCAATCCAATTTATTGATCAACATTGTAGACACGACATTGGCACAACTTCCTGTGTGGATCTTCACATCACATAGACATTCCTCCACCTTGCACCTTGTCATAAAAATTTTCTCCCTTTGATTTTCTTCAACAGGTACGGGCTTAGAGTGCAAAGTTCTCCTAAGGACCAAGCTTTGGCCTTGTGTTTCTGCATCTAACTCCTTGACATTATCCTCCTCTTCTTCGAAATTCTCTACTCCTTGCTCGGCACCAACCTCCATGTATACATCTTGCACATATTCTTGGGGCACAAATCGCTTCTTTGTGTGTTTCTTGAGTTGCTCCCAAGTGGTAATCTTAGAACGATCTTCCTTGCGCCTCTTTTTCTTCAAGTTATCATACCACAAACTAGCGTAGCTTGTGAGTTTTAATTTGGCGATCTTGCACTTTTTTCTCTCGTCATACTTCTTGCAATCAAAGAATGCCTCGGCTTTTCCAACCCATTCAAAGTATTTTTCAGGCTCTATTATGTTCCCACTATATTCTGAAAAATCAAGTCTCAAACTACGATAATCATCCTTTGGTCTATCTCTCCTCCTTCGCCTTGGAGATTCATCACCTGAAGAGTAATCTTTGCATGGCTTCCTAGGCTTCCTCCTCTCACGTTCTTCCTCACTTGAACTTGAGGTGGAACTACCCTTCCTTGATGAAGATCTATCACGCCGATCAACTCTCTTCAACAATTCTTCCACCTGTTGTGTCAAGGCTTCTAGTTGTCGATCCCTTCGCAAATTATGGGCTTGTTCTAGGGTCAAACCCTTAGGAACCTGTGGTATCTCTTCGTCACTCATAACTCCTACACTAACATGGTTAGTTTATGCAAAATTCTTGATTAAAATATCAAATCTTTGATCAATAATTAAGTAAAACAAAACCGGGCTCTCAACCGCAAATTAGTGCAGCAACACCGAAAGTTTGAGGTTGTGTAGGTCGCGATACTCAACCAATTGCTACGACATTTTTTGACGTTTTTAGAGTCCAACGCAAAAAGAATCACTAAAAAATTCCCAGCCAAACGTTACCGTTTTTTTTTTCTACCAAAAGCATGCCAACCTGGAAACTAGTGCAGCAATACCAAATGTTTGAGGCTGTGCAGAACTCGTTACTTGTCCAAAAATTACGAAATTTTAGGACGTGATAGCTGAACGTTTTTAGAGTCTACCCTCCAAATTTCAGCTAAAGATACTCAGCCAAACGCTACTGGTTTAATTTCTACCCAAAGCGCTCAACCTGATACCAAGATGATGTGAATTATTGATCCGAAAATCAACAAAACACAAGGGATAAGTTTAAGCTTAATTCTATACAGGAAATCCACCAATCAACTAAGAATCCACCTAATTAATTAATCCAAACGAATGTTTTAAACTAAAACAAGCAAAACAACAATTGATTCGCAAATCAACCAAAACTTAAGTATAAAACTTAAACAATTAATCTGAATTTTTGTGTATTATTATGTGTCTCTTTAAGCCACGAAATTCCCCTTATTTATAGGCATAAGAGGCACTACTTCTACTCCTACAAGGACAAGGTGTTAGAATCCGCCTCTTTCTCTATGTATCCCCTTCCTTTTCCTTGTATTTTCCTTAGGTTTTACCTTCTAAGTCTTTCCTTTTTATTTTCTAGACTCTAGGGAGTATTATTGTGTTACTGTAGTTTCAGTATTCACTTGTATTTCTCTATGCAATCAATATAAAGCTCTTTAAGGAGTGATTGGTTATTGAATCATAGCTCCTGACCCCATTGCTTTGCTTTAAGACTTGTGTGTTGTTTTAAGCCTTTGTAGATATTGTGCTTACCTTGTTTTAAAGCATCCCCCACCAAACCAAGAAACCTCCAAAAGACGCCTTCATCTCGTCGGTTCCGCTTGTGCCCGCTTTGAAGCATCGGCCGTCACAAGCCCCGATTCCGCACCCGTGGTTGACGAGTGCTTCCTTGAGATACCCTTGGTCCGTGTTGCTGTGTGCTCACGAACCTTTCCTGCTCTAGGCTTGCGTCCTTGTCGTCAATAGACAAGTGCGCGCCGCACGATCCGGTGTCAAAACATTCAGATCGTGACACTAGGACAAACCCCTAACCTTGTGCTCCAAGCATCCTAATTAGATACTTCTAACTAGAAAAGGAAAACACTCCTAAACAAACTCTAATTAACTAAAAACATTCCTAATAACCTTAGGAAGTTTACAGAAACTAAATAACAGAAAATAAAGCTAATCCTAAGTGCTTAAACCAAGAAAAACCCTTTCAAGTGAAAGGTAAAAACTTGCAAGCAAAACTCTAGAAAAAAAAACCTAAGTATGGAAAATCTTCCATTTCAAGTCAGAGCCGAAGCTCGATGCACGCGCCACCATGGAGGTGCACGCGTCTGTCCACGGTCAAGAAGAGTCCAAGCAGGAGCAGCGTGGGGCCTGAGTCGGCGCGTGGCAGCCGCAATCTTCGTCGAAGTCAGATGTGTCATTTTGTCTTCCTTGTAAATCATGCTTCTTTCTTCCCCATTTCAGCTATTGAACCTTTCCTTGTTTGGACAACCTACAATAGAGTTGTTTGGACCTTCTAAAAGTGTATTTAACCCTTCAAAAGAATTAACCTTTGATTCACATCACGTGGAATGATGAATTCTTCCATTGGTGGGGTCTAGGTATATTCTATTTTGTGGATAGCCTTTCTAGTAGAAGGCTGGCTGGTGTAGGGTAGGCTCCCTATATCACCTGTTAGTCCCAATGTAGGCTTAAACAAAGTTGAAAGTTGTTGTGGCTTCTTGTATGTGAAGAAGTGATTGCCATGGAAGCACTGTATAAGATTTTGGTTCTAGTAAAATGACAAACACATAATACCTGTCAGTTTTGTATTGGAATTGTGGAGACTCGAATATGGATGAGTAGATGACCTATGGCACCTGTATTCTTCACACCTTGACTTATCCATTTCATCATCATACCTGTGTCGCTTTGTTGAGCGTGTTATGATCCTCAAAAACAGCAGAAAACCTATGGGAATTAGGCATGTCTGACAATAAAGTACATCACTTGTACCAAGTCCAAGTAACAGCTTTGGTGTATATCATAAATCTGTTTAACAGTGTTTACAACCAAAAAGGCTCTAAAACATAGTTAAGATTTTCAACCAAATACTAATTGTGTTTACCGCCAAAGAACTATTTCCCTCCATTCCTTTTTCATATTGGAAATTTGGCAGCTCTACGATAAACCAATGATAGCTTCTAAAATGCCTTGTTTCTGTCATGTGTAGGAAGAGGATGCTTCAAATGTGGTGCACTAGATCATGTTGCAAAAGATTGCTCCATGGGAGAAATGCCTGGTCAGCATCAGAAATATGTTCTAAAAGAAGATAATCAGCAGCATGGTGGAAATAGAGATGCAGGGTTAGTTTTCAGCAGCTATTGATGAATCTGCACCTATTCCCTTGAGGATGGCTCTTTACCATGTCTAACAATGTTTGCCATTTTTGCAGCTATGAGATGGTGTTTGATGAAGATGGTGGAAGCCCAAAAAGAGAAAAGAGGCACCGAGATTATGAGCCAGATAGGAAACGACACAAATCTGAAAGGAGGGATCACGGTGATGATAAACACAGGCGTGATGGGAAGAATAGAGACTCAAGGGACAGTGAGAGACGTCGATACAAAAATGATGATCATGATGGGCATGGTGGCCGAAGGGATGAAAGGGAGAGAGGTTATAGTTATGTCAGGGATGGCAAGGAAAGAGAGAGAAGTCATGGGAGGGAAGACAGGAATCGGAAAGAGAGTAGGTATGATCGCAGGATTGACCAGGATTGCCGAGAGAAGAAAAATGATGGGGATAACAGAAAAATGACTGAAAATATAGGTATATTGAGCAAGAGAGATGGAGCTGATAGGAGTAAGGACAGGGATAGGAGGAGAGATTCAGATTTTTATGAGCCAAGCAGAAAGGAAGAGCAAAATCAGAGAAGAAGCTCAAGAGATTACACTCATGGCAACAATGAGAGGCGGCGAACTGACAGGAGGTGAACTTTGTCGATCCGATTAATAGAGATGCTTCTGATTTTGTAAGCCAGTGCCCTCTTGATCTTGCTTCTTGTTTTTTGTGTCGATACCTAGCTTACAGAGAGACAGTTGAGTACCCTTATCTACTGTAGTTCTCAGTTTGTAATAGTATTAACAATATACCAACTGGTACAAAGTTAAAAAGAGGAGAAATCGGCCATATTGTAATGAAATTTTTGACCGTGAATTCGGTGAGTAGGAAATTTGAACTTTTTGAAGTTACTTTCTTTCTTTTCACGAGATGCATGTACAACTTATAGGCCTTCTTTGATTAAAAGCAGAAAAAATGTCCACTGGGGTTAGAAGACGAAATTTGCTAAGTTTGAGTACAGGAATTACTTTGGTTTTATGTGTTTATGGATTATTTGCTTTTCAATTCACTTTTGATAAATCAAAGCCCAATGTCTGTTTTTTTTTTTTTTTTTTTTTTTTTTTTTCTCTTTTCTCTCACCACTAATTGACCAAACTCTTCCCAGTCTCTCATTTATCACATCTCCAAAATAGGCATGCTGCATGCATTGAGATTTGAGAACGATTAACTTTTTTTTTTTTTTTTTTTAGGGCAGAGTAACAAAAAACATGTTTGATCATTAGCCTTTAAGAAAGTTTAGCTTTTAGTTTAGGGTAGAGTAACAAAATTCATGTTTGATCATCAGCAAGAAATTAATATGCAACGTTCAAGTTTATTACTAATATCATCGACCATTGTGTCGGTAGTACCTCTTATAATTCATTGGTAGATCGATTTGTCCGTGTTGGTATTGGCCTTGTGTTCAAGCAGAAATAATTAGGTGGATGCCATCAAATTAGGTATTGACTTTTTAGTTGAATCTATTCACTTTTTAGTGGAACGTATTGACTTTGGACACTATTTAAATAAATTATTTTGATTTCTTCTTGTTATGTAGTGTTAAGAATGAAACATAATTATGTGAGGTTTCAGTAAATTTGTTTCAACATATGTATTCTATCTATCAATGTTTTCTATATAATTTTGCTTATTTGTGATTGAAGATGTAGATAGTTGAACATATATATTGGCAAATGTGTCTAAAATAATGTGTCAACTGATATAAAACGGAGGATAACGATTCGGAAAGACAAGCGCCGAGCAAAAGCGTCCTCTCCCTAGTTTGTATCATTTTGTACAGAGAGAACGTTTGGTACATACTCCATTTCCTGGAAAGAGAAATAAGTTATATGACTTGTATGATTGTATCACTGCAACTCTTAATCTTCTTTTTCTAAATAAAAAATAAACAAATAAAAACATAAATAGAAGATGCATTTCCTTTTAAGCAAGAAGAGATTACGTTAAGTTGGTGATAAGCTTTCATTACTTTTCCAAATCCAACCATGAATCGTCAAGTATGAGTGATCCAACACTTCACAACAACTTTCTAATTATGCACGTAATCGATGATTAAATTATGGTGCCATTGTGACATTCTACCTACATTCTTAAGATATGATTTGTTTGCATTTAAGAAGCAAATTGACATGGAAGACAATTCTACTTCACTTGCCCAAAGAGTTGGGTTAATCTTCAGCAGTTAAGAAATAGCAGCTTTGCTTTGTTTTACCATGCGCGTGGTACAATGGTTGTACAATAAAAATTGCCAACAAAATTTCTATAAATTTTTACTTTGGCTAAACTTTTATAGTGGTTTGGAAGTTTTATAAAGACTTGACGACCATCCAAATTTCTTTTAACTAGTTTGTTAACAGCCTAGAACTAGCATTATTATAAACATTAACATAATACTAATTCCATATAATGTTATTCCGACAAAAATTGAAATTTGCTTTTTTTATTTTTATTTATTTATTTATTTTTATTTATTTTTTGTAATATGAACTCAAAAAATCATAAATCATAGTTATTTTATTTACTAAAAGGTAAATTCATTTCTCAATAAAAGTTAGATCATCATTCCTATATTCATATTTATATCACACTTGTATCATTAGAGACTTAGAGTTATGTGTGAATTAGGCTGACAATTAGGGGTTAGGCCTAACACAAGCCCTTCGTAAACTCAACATGAAATGAGATCCATAATAATTTTCTACATGCTGTCCATAGACATCATGTATAAAATTTGGTACGAGTCTGACATGAGCACGATGAGCTAGCTAAAAATTGTTGAGGGGCATGTTGGTACGTGGGCAAGTTGTGTATAGGCCCTAACTTTTCTTTAGTCCATTTCAAGCACAACATGTTTGAGCACAAGGCTCGTTGACACAGCAAATAGGTCTAAATGGCTTGGCGTGTAACCGTCTTTTACTTGAACCCTAAAACCACTATAATTCTACTTTTTCGCCACACACCACCCCAACACAGTAAGACAGGAAGGGTATGTATGCTCCATTTTCATACAGTATATGTGATACTGTGAAACTTAAATGTTAGTGTAAGTATAATATGAAGAGAAAGTATAATTATGTCATTATAGAATTTTTTGGCTACATATGGTCCCACTTTCATGGAATAGAAGCCAACAACTTCATTATACCCACCCAACTAAAAAAAATGAAAATAAAATAAATAAATTAAAATTAATAAATAAATAAAAAAGAGTGAATTTCCTATTACAAATTGGCACCAATGTGAGTGTATCTTAAGTCACCTTTATTTATTCATTATCTTAGTTTCTTTCTATGGTTTCAAATTCATTCAATCTATCATAGCATTTATAAAAATAAGATGAAAAAGCTTCATTTGATGTTAAGGAAATGCAAGAGTTTATCAAGGCAATTGAAAAGATCATCATCCTATACTAGTCTAAGATCCAACTCAACTAAGGAATGTTCGAAGGTAGGAGACCGCCGACAGCATCATTGTGATGACAATGGAGAGACTATCTACGTAGGGAGTTCGAGGAGGCGGTATGTGATCAATTCCAAGTACTTGACTCACCCGTTGTTGAATGCTCTAATCGAAAAGTCCAGGGAATCATAGCATCAACATTAAGTGTGAAGTAGTTTTATTTGATCATCTTTTATGGATGCTTGAAAATGGTGATCCTAATCTCGACGCTTATGAGTCCTTGGACGAACTTGCTGAGCTCTATGTTCAGTGATTATAAGGTGAACGCCTTCTCTAAGATGGAGTGTCGCCTAAGGGGTTCAATAGCTGCTATAGAAATTTATTGTAATGGTGAGAAAAAAGTCATCAAATTATATATTATTCTTTTGAGGTGTGACAAATAAATGTTTGCAAAAATTGTTAACTTTAAATTGAACTTGTAGCATGTATGGTTCGATCATCACTTCAATGTTCATACGAAAATTGCATTTTACACATTTAGGATTACATATATGTATTAATGTATGTGTGCCACTCAAAGAAACGTTCAGATTGAATCATGTATAATTCCTAGCATGTTTGATGATTTGTTTTTGTTTTTATGCATAACAATGTTCATTTGATCATTATACAAGTACATTTCGGTTCCTTGTATGCAAATTTTTGAAATGGCCATACAATTACAATACAAAATTCCGATTGTATTTGCAAACAGACTTATAGCTTATAGTGAAAATATTACAAATTTCTACAGAAGGGGAAACATGTTGAGGCGATCTACATCAATAATTACTCGTCATTTTTTACAACAAATGTTGGTATTTTTAGACCTCATATCATGTAGGTACAATGTTTATACTGAATTGAGGTCTAAATTTACTAGTGCATATTTTTTATTGTCTCATTAAGGAAATTTTGACAATTACCACATTCTATTATGTCCATTTTAGCAATTACCACCTAGTATTATTTTTTTTTTTTTTTAAAATTACCACCTTATCTTTTTTAAAACATCAAAAGTTACCACCTTATTGCCTCCCAACTGCCATATGACGTCATCTGGGCCCCACTCTTTACCTTCCCTCCCAATTTTCCTCTAATTTCACATTCCTAACTCGATTTTCATCTCCCCTTTCACTTTTTTCCCTCAAACAAATCAGAAACACTTAAATTCACTCCTCCAAACCAAAATTAACGAACAATATTTGGTGTTGCTGCAACATGACAACGATTCCACGAAGAAAGATATGTTGTTCATCTTAATTTAGGGGGTTTCAATTGATTTTAGGGTTTTTGATTTTCAATTTGGTAATTAAATCAGTGTAGTTGAAATTAGGGTTTTGCAATTCAAATTAGGGGTCAGGGTATTCAATTGGTGAACTAATTAACAACATGCAGCTTAAACAATAAAAAACCCTACTTTACAACTAATTCATGAATATAATACCACCTTACACAAATTTGTATGCAATTCAAGTTTAACGATTTCTAGGGTTTGACAAATTCACTGTTTAAAGTCAAATTACCTTGCTTTTTTACTCCCTTTTGCTGATTCCAACAACCAAAATCCTCCTAGCTTGGTCCCCCCTTCAGCGTCGTTTTCCACCCAATTCTACTCTCTTACAACGCCTGGAATAAGGTACAAATTTGGGACAATGCTGCAACTTATTTGAACAAGAATTATGCCAGTGAAAGAGGATGTGACGCAAGGGAGTAAATTTTCTAAACAAATGAGGTGGGTGAAATTGGATTAATTGATATTAATGGCGAAGTAGAGAGAAGAGAGAGAGGTGAGTTGAAAATCGAGTGAGCATAGAGGAAATGGGAGAGAAAAAGAAGAAGGAAGGTAAAAGTGGGCCCCACATGACATCATTAGGCAGTTAGGAGTCAACTAGGTGGGAGTTTTTTTTTGTGGTTTTACAAAATAAAAGGTGGTAATTTTCAAAAAATGGAAGGTGATAATTGCTAAAATGGACATAATATAAGGTGGTAATTGTCAAAATTTCCTCTCATTAATGAAAAAATAATTATTGACAGAGATTTGCTCAATAGTCTCATTTTCTGCAGTTTTGGTGATAAAATATGGGTGGTTATGGATGTTCTGGGAGGCTGTTACGGTGGGTACTAGTGGTAGATCCGTAGATGGCTGTAGTGGCACCAAATTTAGAGCTGTGATATTCAAAGATGACGAGTCAAACCCACGAAAGTGGAAATAACTCAATCTAATAACTCCAGGAACAGCCAGTGCAACTTTGAGAATTTCTGGCAGGCTTTAGGGAGTGAAATTACTGGTTAAAATTAATTACAATTCCATTAACTGTATGCAAAGCTTAAGGATAGAGTTTTCTTTTTTTATAAGAACTTAACGAGTACTACAACCGTGACGATTCTTACTATCGGAACTGACTAGACCTTGTGGTTTTGCCTAACGTAATTTGAATACAATATGGGTAGTGTTTTGGGTGTTTTTGTCCCTTGGGAGAGTTACGTCACGAAGTCTAATTCGGCTGAGTTGTACCTGCAAAACAACGGAGACTCCGGGTGGTTGGAGCTCCGCCTCCGAAGGTCAAGTTAGTAACTTGAAAGGAAATAAAGAGTACGGAAATTTAGGTGAGGATCTGCTTGGATTCCAAGCTCAGGTGTTTTTCTGATGAGAGAGAATGTAGGTGTAATAAATGATTGAATGTGTCACCAAAATGGGGAAATATCTCCCTATTTATAGGGTCATTGGAGAACGTGCCCCTATCTAGGTCACTTGACCTAGATTTCAGTTGGCTGCGCCGTTTTACGGTGCTTCTTGGGATTTGGGCCCTTGAAGGCTGCCATTTCAGGGATGTATCCAAGGGGGCCATGTGTCAAGAGGATATTAAGCCACGTGGGCCATCCTGAACTTGACACGTGGCCTCCTCTCATTGGTCCACGTGTCTAGGGTATTTTTACCCTAAACATTTGCCCCTCACAGGGCTCACGTGCATATCACGCGGGGCCTGTGACACGTGTCCACCTATCAGAGGTGAACAGTAACGGATAGTAAATTTAAATTTCAAACGAAAAATTTCCCACCGTTTTCACCTTCTATAAATAGAAGTTTACCCCCCCTTTTCTCTCACCTTACGTTCATTTGACTTCTTGGAGAGAGAAAGAGAGAGCTTTTTAGAGAGAGATTCTCTGCCTCCGTCTGCGTCAGAGCATTTCCGAGTTTTCCAACACCCGGTTTACCGGCTATAGCGGTTTTCAGATTTTTCAGAGTAAAAGTAAGGTAACCGCCTGTACCATTTTAGCTTTTCTCTTTTTCAACTTGTATACAATTCTTTCTCCGCCTGTATACATAGTTTTTTAGAAAATATAAATGAGTTCTCAATCCACACACTCGGCACTGCCTAGGACACTCGGCCGGTCCCCTGGGACGACTGAGTCTAGAACAGGGGGTGCCTTTTCTGGACTGTCAGAACCGATGTGCTCATCCCCAAATTCCTCCCTCTTTGTGTCTGTGCAGGACACAATGGCCAGAGTCAAACAGACGGCCAGGAAATCTAGGAGCCGGCGCACTATGTCAGTGCCAGCCAATGAGGTTGTTCCAGGACAGGGAACAGAGGGAATTGGAGGAGAGTGGTTCTGATGAAGAGTCTCCCTCTACTTCCGGGAGCTCAGGAATACGAGAGGAAGGCGGTGAGGAAGCCGCCTCCTCTAATGGAACCGGTGACGACGAGGCCGGTGAAGGGTCAAAGGCCGAATCTTCTGGCTCTGACCCGGATAACTTTGCGGCTGACTATCAGCATCCGCCTAAAGTCGCTGACCAACCTAACCCAAAAAGGACTAGAACATGCTGCCGGGTGACATCGCCCTACTGAAAAGCGGCTTTAGGGCCTTTAAAGAGAAGCACCCCTTTGGGAAGGGGTGGGATATCATCGTTCCGCCTGCTGACGCAGTAATGGCGTGGGACGATGACATTGATAATGCAGACCATTATTTTGTCTGCTACGAGGCGGTAATAGAAGCCGGCCTCCGGTTCCCTCTCCACCCCGGGATTAGGAAAATCCTGAAGGGGTACGATTTAGGAGTTTGGCAGCTCACCCCCAACTCGTGGGTGAACATTCTAAGTTACATCGCCGCCTGCGAGCTCCAGAATATAAATCCAAGCTTCTCCGCCTTCGCTCACATGCATTATTTGAGCAAGGCCCCAGGCGGCCATGGGGCATGGTATACTCTGAGTACCTTGCCCCAATACTTGATGACTTTGGACAAAGTGTCCAAATGGTCCGGGTGGAAGGACAAATTCTATTTGATTTCTTCCCCCACTCTGAGACACAACCGGACTCTCCGCCGGTATAACACAGAACCAGCTCTTCTGGGAAGGAAATGCCCTCTCCCGGAGCTATCGACTAGGGCTCGGGAGCAAATAATATAGCCGGGCTTCTTTGAGACCACAACTGAGCCCATGGGGGATGGGACTCACGTTATAGTTCCCAAAAACTAGATCCCCCATCCGGACTATTTCAAGGATGAATGCTTCTTGTCCGCCTGCGGGCTGAGCACCATGTTTCCCAAGGGTAGATTACCTTACATCCGGAGTATTTGTTATTTTTACTTTTATTGCAAACTTGCCGCAATTTCTTCTAACCTTGGATTCTGTTCATGCAGCCGACGCCTTGAAGATGGTCGACCCGGCAAAGACACCGGCTAAGTCGGCGACGCTGCTGCGCAAAGAGGCTGCCATAGCCAAGAAAGCATCCGTCGATGCAAAAGAAGCTAAGAAAGGCGGGCTAAGACCGCCTGACTTTATATGTGTATATATACATTTTTTTTACTAAGGCAATTTGCCGGTTGGGTATACTGACCCTTGTTCATTGCTCAGGACTCTGCAAAGCGAGTGCCACGATCCTTCTCCAAGCTTCTCAAAAGGCCAGGAGAAGATCTGGAGAAAGCTCCGGCTGCGAAAGCCGCCACGAAGGATCCCCCTCCCCAGACAAACTCTGCTTCCAAATCCGATCGTCCAACGACCGGAGGCAAATCTCCTTCTGTTATGAAAATTCTGAGCGAAAGCTCGGAACGCTCGCAACAGAAAGCACCGGATGCCTCCACGACATCAAAGGGTGGCGAGCCACCTAATGTTGTAGACGGTGCGGCAACAACTGGGGAGGAGCTGAAGCCTACGCCCCATCCGGATACCCAAGGTAAGGGAAGGATTGAAATACCTTGGCCACTTGACTTTATGAGAGTCAAGACTAAGGTAGACCCCTCTGGGGGTTCAGTCAGCAGCCGACAATGGATGAGTGCCACCTATGCTGCTTCTTACTCACAGAGTACTACTTTTGGTGCAGATCTGACATCCGACGAGCCGGATCTTGCGGGTTTCGCCAAACGGATGGTGAAGACCCTCACCCGGTCGGAGAAGAACTCCATACCTGACCTGCCGGTGGTGGACTTCGACCGGATAATGGGCCAACTGGCTGAGGTAAAAAATCCCACAACCCCAATACTTTTCCTTTATTTGAACTTAGCTTATCATAATCCGACTGCTCTTTTCTCAGGTGATGCTGAGAGTGGATGGCCTCCGGGGCCTCTTCAGGCGAAAACAGGAAGAGGTAAATGACGCCAAATGGAGGGCCCTTGAAAACCTCAACTCTGCTGAATATGCTAATTATATGTGTGATTTAAAGATTAAAGCAGTAGAGTTGAAACAGGAGGAGCTGATCCGGAGTTTGACGGCTGCGAACGACGAAGCTAACAGCCGGGCTGATGATCTTGATCAGAAACTGAAGGATGCCAAGTCTGAGCTCAAGGCATTAGAAGATGCTGATCAAGAAAACACTCAACTTCGAGCAGACGTTTCCCGCCTAGGGGTTGAGCTTGTCAATCTGCGAAACAAGCAGTCGGACGAGCTAGCCCAAGAGCAAAAGCGGCTGATGGAGGAGAATGAGCGTGATAATCTGGCCCGGCTGAAGATCACTTGGAGCCTCCTCTACCCAGATATATACTTTGAGGTCTATAAGCTAAGGTATGATTACGCCACTGAGGTGTATGATGCCCAGCTACTGGGTGATGCTCCACCGCCTCGCTTCAAAGATTGGGCTGCTGAGCAGGGATATGAAGTCTCTAATAACGAGGAGCCGGTGGCGGATGAGCGAAATGAGGGCCAAACCAGCCAAACTCAGCCGGAGCTGCAGCATCCACCTCAGTCATAGGCGGGCCTCCCCACTTTCTGCGGCAGTATGCCATTCTGTTTCTTTACCGGCTTGTATGCCGTGTTTTGTTATATCTTTACCAACCATGGGGTTGGGTTAACAATTTATTTTTTGTTTCTTCACCGGATGTAACTCCGGTTAACACAACTTCTGGCCTTTGAGCCATTTTAAATATTTAATGAAGTATTCAGACTCAGTAGGTTGTTTATACTTGTTTGTGTTTGAGTTTTTCAATTTGAATTTTGCGTCTGTTTGCAATTCTTTAATATTTTGCCTAACTTAAAAAAGCATGCGGCAATTTGCAATCCGGGTGCTCTTGCCCCTGGGCGGCTGTGTGGTTGGTTTTATTTCAAATTGATTGATTGGCTTGAAAACACTTGATACTAGGAGAAGTATGGAGTGTTTTTAGGCCAATCAATCACAATGGTGATTGCCCCAAACCAAGTGCACAGCCGACCATTAGAGCGGGTGCTTTGAGCTTCTTACCCAGGCGGTTATATTCCGTCTGGGGTTAACACATAGCCATTACACATAATCTTTTGCCCCAATAGGGAGAGTGAGTGCAACTTTGGAATAAATAACCTAAGTGAGAACTTCAACCGGTGACCGACTGATGCCCCACGGCATCCGGTATTCGGTAACTTAATCGTTCTTCATAGATTATTCTTGTCAGACGGCTATGAGCTGATCAATTCGGTCATTCAATTTTCGCCATCAACATAGGTACGTAGAACCGACGAATAGTCTATTCTCTGTGACGATTGCACCCGGAGGGATGTCGTCGGACGCCTTTGTCCATGTTGGGACAGGCAGTTTTATAAAATAAAGCAACCATCCGGCCATATTGGCCTTTGGTCTTGTTTGAGACCGATTGTATAGCCACTAAGCGTTTTTGTGCTTAGTTTTTAATCGGACCATTGGCCGAGCGTTATTACAACATTGAATTTACACTAAGTGTCGAACTTAGTTGGTTGAACGAATAGTCCATCTGAGTATTACCCAGGCGAACAAGCAATTATTAGATTACACTAAGTATCAAACTTAGTTTTTTAAACAAAGAGTCCGTCTGAGTTTTACCCAGGCGGACTTGGACAAGCAATTACAACATTAAATTACACTAAGTATCAAACTTAGTTAGTTAAACAAAGAGTCCGTCTGAGTGTTACCGAGGCGGACAAACAATTATAACATTGAATTATACTAAGTATCAAACTTAGTTAGTTAACAAAGAGTCCGGCTGAGTATTACCCAGGCGGACAAGCAATAAAAATGGCAAACTAATTATGCAAACAAAGTCTGAATTCTCATTAATTGACTTACTGTTTACAAAAATTTACATTTCTCAGAAGTGGTACTTTTTTAAGTTATCTACATTCCAAGTTCTAGGCAGACGCCAGCCGTCTGGGGTTTCCAGACGGTAGGTGCCATCCCTGACTTCTTCATAAATCCGGTAGGGGCCTTCCCAATTAGGGGTTAGCTTCCCAGCCTCATTGGCCCAACCGGTTGCCTCCATTTTTCGTAACACAAAGTCATCAACTTTCAAAGGACGCTTGTGCACTTTCTTGTTGTAGGCTCTGGTCATTCTCAGACGGTATATCTCATGGCGCAGGGCAGCGTTGCCCCTGCGTTCCGGGAGGGAGTCCAATGCCAGCCGCATGGCCTCCCAATTTGCCTCTTCATCATAGAGCATGACTCTGAGAGTCGGCTCGTAGTGTTCAATGGGCAAGACGACTTCAGCACCGTATACCGTAAGAAATGGGGTTTCACTGGTTGCCCCTTTGGCAGTAGTCCGGATGGCCCATAGGACATGGATTAGCTCTTCTTCCCATAAGCCACCAGCTCTTTCAATTTTCTTTTTTATGCCATCTGAGATGAGTTTGTTGAAGGCTTCTGTATAGGATAGCTCCCGCTGAACTATCGCCCAGCCCCCAGGGTGCACACTCACCGCCGAATAAGCAGCTAAAGGAGGGCTCATCAGCCTGGCAGAGTCAGCCCGCAGGGCTGACCAGGCTAAACTATCCACGAAGGAGATAGTACGCCTATAAATAGAGGGTAAAGTACAACGGAAAGGAGGTCAGACACTCAAGTTATTACACTTTCTATATCTCTCTAAGTACACTTTCTCTCTCTAAACACTCTCTAACTTAAGCTTCGGAGGGGGGTTCCTCGAGCCACCCCCGAGGGCAGTTTACGTGTGCTACCGTGTGTAGGTTGTTGACGGGACCCAGCTTACCCAGCAGAACCCTTGGATCCATACCTGGAACAATTGGCGCTAGAAGGAGGGGATTGGATCATCTAACCTGAGGTTCACCAACTGAGCTAGGGACTAGTTAACCAACCACCATGGCCGGAGAAAAAACTGTACAAACACCCATGTCCAAAAATAATGAGAACCAGCCAAACACCAAAAAAAACACCCCTAGTAACCAGCGATCCAAAAGGATCCACTGGAAACCCCAAATCGACCATCTCGCAGAAATCCAACCCCATCGGATCGACATCAGCCACTGCTAAGCAGCGGCGAAACTAGTAGATCCGGTAGGATCCAACTCTATTTTCAAGTACGGAATGCAGTTAACAGGCGCGAACAATGAGCTTATTGTCTCAACACCTGCAACCCAGAAACCGCAGCCCGTAAACATGCCAGCCATTCTGCAGAACCTCTCTAAATGTAGCAAGGAGCAGCTGGCTGCAATGACAGCGATCCTTACCAATATGGGTAAGGGGGAAGCCCATCACCGACACCAGCAGCTGCGGAGTCCGCAGCGAAAAAGCCGGAAGTCTCACCTCTCACCCCGGAGCAGAAAGAGCTCATTCAGCTGAGGAAAAAGGTATTGGAGCTGGAAGCTCGCAACCTGAATAGGGAATGGAGCGTGGAGGAAATAACCCCCGCTCGAATCAGCCCAGAGAAGCGGGTTCCTCGCAGTAGGTCGCCGACCGCAGAGCGAGGACCCAGCCCGGAGAGAGACAAACGAACGCGAATCCAGGTTGTTCCAGATGATTCCCCATTTTGCCGGGAGATTCTGGAAGAACCCATGGAGAAGGTGAAGATTCCGAGCTGCAAGTACAATGGAACCACAACACCCAAAAGCCATATCAGCTTTCGAGAATCATATAGTACTCTACACCATGACGGACTCAGTCTGGTGTAAGGCTTTCCCACCAACTCTGGAGGGGCTGGCAGCGGAATGGTACGGCGCCATCCCCAAATATTCTGTATACTCGTACAGCCAGCTGAAGAGAATGTTCATGGAGCATTTCATAACCTTGGTGGACAAAACCAAGATGACAACCGAGCTGATGTCCCTGGTTCAGGGAAAGGATGAGCCTCTAAGAGAGTTCCTCACCAGATTCAACAAGGAGGCAACAACCATTCCAAATATGAGCCAAGAAGTAGCGCTAGTAGCAATGCAGAGTGGCCTACTGCCAGGGTCACCATTCAAAGCATATATGGAGCGTAAGAGCCTCAAAACGTTCGCTGAAGCGCTGGGTAAAGCGCATGAGTTTATCAAAGCAGACGAGACTGACAAAGCAATGATGGGTAGGAAAGCAACAGGTGACTCAGTTAAGCGGGCAGAGGTCACCCGGGCAGAGAACACACTCAGGGTGGACTAGCCAAGCAAAGCTGAGCAAAACCGCAGAGAAGCGGACAGGGCAGTAGGACTGAGAAGGTCCGATCCAAGGAGAGGGTCAAGGCCTGGGAAGTTTGATCAGTATACCCCACTAACCCATTCCAGATCTCACATATTCAGCGTAAATAAGGCTGATGATAAGTGGCAGAGGCCTCCAAGGATGGTAAACAAGAGTCGTGATACCAGTAAGTGGTGTGACTTTCACGGGGACTATGGCCATACCACTGAAGAATGCACGCACTTGAAGGACAACATAGAGGACTTAGTCAGGAGAGGATACCTGAGTCAATTTAAGCAGCGTGGTGACCCTCCCAGAAGAAGGGAGGAGGATAGAGCGGGCCGAGCTGACCGTAGAGGAGGTCAGAGGGGCCCAGCTGGAGACAAGGATAGAGATGGCAAGCCAGAGGGCAGGGTGTACGTGATCAGCGGGGGTCCAGTACATGGGGGGACAGTTAATAGAGCGCGGCCTGACCTGCGGGCGATGATACATCAAATAAACGACAATGATAAGCGTAGATGGCCACCTCTTCCCCCGCAGCCACGAGCCACGTTCGACGAGTATGACCAGAAGGGCATAATTTACCCTCATGATGACCCGCTGGTGGTGACAATGAGAATTGCAAACTGAGAGCTGGATAGATGATATGTCCATTTTATATAGTGTTTTATCCCCGTCCCTTGGTCGTTATTAGTAGTGTTTTTGGCTCTTTCGGGCCACTTTTATTACTAATTTGTGTGTTCTAGTGGTTTCGTAGTTTTAGTTGTATTTTACAGGAAATTGCACTCTTGGAGCATTTTTCCCGGGCTTTATGGATCGACTACGGATGCTAGATGGACTCGACCACTCTTGAAGCCCAAGATCGGTGAGAGCCGGTGATTAAGGGCTCGGTATGCGATACCGGGGCTATTGGATCAACTAATCAATACCCGATGAGGAAATCCAGATTGGGCTGAGGAATCGAGCCCAATCGAAATCCAAGCCTCAGAGAAGAAGCCGGGCCCGATCAGGCAAGCATACGCCCGATCGGACGAGTGCACGCAAAAGCAAGCCTCAGGAAGAAGCGCGCCCGATCGGGTGAGCGTAGGCTCGATCGGGCGCAGCATACCAAGCAAGGGCAGAGCAAAAAGGCAGGCCCGATCGGGCGGCCCTTCGCCCGATCGGGCGTGTGTTTTCTTAGTAGCTGATTAGTTTAGTTTTAATTCTTGTTTTAGGAGAGGTTTAAATACGATTATGTACGGAATTATTAGCTTACCTTCTTTCTTAGACTTTCTCTCTCTACTTAGTATTTTTCTCTCTCTTAA
Organism: Chenopodium album; assembly: GCF_948465745.1. Taxonomy (NCBI): domain Eukaryota; kingdom Viridiplantae; phylum Streptophyta; class Magnoliopsida; order Caryophyllales; family Amaranthaceae; genus Chenopodium; species Chenopodium album. Next base: position 37,385,603 of record NC_137841.1, on the reverse strand, counting down.
ATTCTCTCTAAACTTTTGTTCTTAATACTTCTTTTAATTCCAGATTTATTTTTGGTACAATTTCTTCCATTTTAATTTCAGCTATTTTAATTGCTTTTCTTGATTATGCTTTTAATTATTTACTTGATTGGTTTAGTCATGATGATTAGTGAGTAGTTTCATTCTAGGGTTTATGGGGATCCATTATTAATGTGAAGGGATAGTTTGTATTTATTGATTATTGATATTGCATGATAATTTCCTATTGAATTGTTTTAATTCTTTGCAATTAGATTATGAATCGAGCAGATGTAATTTGATTGTGAATGTTTAACAATATTGAATTGATGAATCGAGCAGATGTTGATTTAATATTAAAGGCTAATTTTAATAGGAACTTAGGTCTAGTAAATTATGAGAGCCTGTTAGATCTATGTTGATTAATAAATTGCGAGAGCCTGTTAATCATGTTATCTGTGCATTGTTAATTATTAATTACTTCGTTCTATCCCAGAATATTAATTATTGGTGAACCTGTGACCCTAGGCTCCCTTATTATTGTTTCTTATCTCCCTAAACTTATTCTTCGTAGTATAGAATTCATACCTAAAATTATTGGTTACTTAGATAATTTAGATTATAATAATTAATTAGAATTAAAAAGACCTGTTTCCCTGTGGAGTTCAACCCTACTTCCCTATCTACTTTAGTTAGAGATTTAGGTAATTATTTTTTATTAGGGGATACGACTTTACCCTGCCAAAATTTGGCGCCGTTGCCGGGGAAACGATTTTATTTTTGTTTTCTGATTATATTTTTGTAGTCTAGATTATCCCCCTTTTTGCCTCAGAGAACATTAGTTCTTTGAGACAATTCTCATATTTGTCTTTAGTTCTTTGTTTATGCCCAGGGGTTCCAGATCAGGTTACATCCCTTTTGATCCTGAGATCGAGCGTTCTTTTCATAGGCAAAGGAGACTCTGTAGACAAATTCTGGCGGGTTCTGAGGAGAACAACGATCGAAGAGATCCTCCCCCTGATTCTAGTGACACAGATATTCCTTCAGATTCAGAATCAGAGATGACGACCCAGAAGAAACTCAGTGACTATTCGCAACCGAAGCTCACAGATTTCCCGCACTTTACTCCCACTCCAGCTCTAGATGGATTTCAATTTGAGATCAAGCCCCAATTTATCACTATGATAGAGAGGAAGCAGTTCAGCGGAGCTAAGGGTGAAGATCCCAATCTTCACATCGCAGATTTCTGCCAATATTGTAACACCATTAGACAAGCCGGGGTCACGCAAGACCAAATCAGGGAGATTCTTTTTCCCTTTTTATTATGTGGCAAAGCAAAATTATGGTTTAATGGTTTGAATAGAACTGCACTTGGTATCACTGACTGGGAAACTCTTGCTTTGAATTTTTATAATAAATATTATCCTGCAGAGAGAACAGCGGTGCTAAGGAGTGCTATTCAGAACTTCGCTCAAGAGGCCGACGAAACATTATATGAGGCTTGGGAGAGGTTCAAGGATCTACAGAGAGAGTGCCCCCATCACAATCTAGCACATTGGCAATTGATCCAAGCATTTTATAATGGACTTGGAAATTCTTCTAGATCAGTACTAGAATCGGCAGCTAGTGGGAGGTTTATGAATTTAAATGTGGATGATGCAGGACAGGTTATCGAAGACATGGCAATACACAATTCCCAATATGGGAATCCGAGAGGGTTTGCAAATAAAGGAAAACATAGTGTCGATTCCGTATCGTTTTTGCAAGCTCAATTAACATCTATTTGTCAAAAATTAGATAATCTAACTGCTGCTCCTAACTCTGTAGCTAATGTTTCTGCTGTTGCTAACCATGAAGCTTTTTGTGAAAATTGTGGAATTGTAGGTCATTGGGAGCAAGATTGTAGGAGCTCTATGGAACAAGTTAATGCCTTTCAAACCTATAGGCAAAATAACCCCTATTCCAATTCCTACAATGCCGGTTATAAAAATCATCCTTATCTTTCATACCGGAGCACCAATGTACAAAATCCTCCACCTCCACAACAACCACAACAGCAAACACCACCACAGCAAAAATATTATCATCCTAATTCTTGCCAGAAAAGCCAAGCATCACCCTCATCATCTTCCGACCCTGCCATGATAGAAATTAGAGCAATGCTTGCCAACATGCAAAAGCATATGGAGAGTAGGGATGCGCAAATTGATTCTATCCTAGCCCATAATAAAATCATGGACAATCAAATTGCACAACTTTCATCTACCCTACAATCCCGTCAGCAGGGAGCTCTACCATCACAACCTATCCATTCTACAGATCATGCTAATGCAATAACTCTAAGGAGTGGTTCACATTATGATGGACCTCCTATGCCAAAGGAAGATAGACCAGTTCCTTATCTAGATTCCTCTATACCAAACGGTAATCCTGCTAGCCCTGCAGGGCTACAAATAGATACTAACCCTACTAATGTTTCTGTGCAGAGTAAATCGCAGGATAAGGGAGGAGATGTGCAGAGCCCAGTTATCAAGCTTCCATTCCCTAATAGACAACTGAAGAGTAAGCTTGATAAACAATTCGGTAAGTTTTTAGAGGTTGTGAAAAACCTGCAGGTAACAGTTCCTTTCACTGATTTAATCACTCAAGTACCTGCTTATGCTAAATTTATGAAAGACATTCTGACTAGAAAAAGGGCCTTTAATGAAGTAGAAACTGTAGCTTTCACAGAGGAGTGTAGCGCTTATTTGCAAAATAAATCCCCTCCTAAATTAAAGGATCCCGGTAGTTTTTCTATCCCTTGTCACATTGGGAATGTTTTTATTGATAAAGCTTTGTGTGATTTGGGTGCTAGTGTCAGTGTCATGCCATCATCTATCTGCGCTAAATTAAATATGGGAGAATTAAAAATTACTAATATAACTTTGCAAATGGCAGATCGTTCGGTAAAATACCCCTTAGGTATTTTAGAGGACGTACCTGTCAGAGTTGGTAAATTTTTCATTCCTGTTGATTTTGTTATTTTAGATATGGCAGAGGACACACAAATACCCATTATATTAGATAGGCCTTTCCTCCACACTGCAGGAGCGATTATTGATGTAAAAAATGGTAAACTAACCCTTTCTTTAGGTGATGATAATGTTACTTTCAATTTAGGGAAGGTTTTGAAAGGGCCTATGTTAGAGGAAAATTGTTGCTACATTGATACAATTGATATAATGGACGATATTTGTGATGATAGCTTGCCACAGGTTCTTGCGAAGGATCCCTTGGAGGAAGTTCTCTGCGGGAATTTATCTAGCGACAATGCAAGCGTTTGGGGTAATGAGGTACAGGATATTGAAAAGGCTCTTTCCTTAAAAGAGTTAAGCCCCAAGGAGACAATGAAGGTAGTAAATTTAGTTCAGGAATCAAAACCTGCAGAGGTCAAGAAACCTGAGCTAAAACCTCTCCCTTCTCATTTAAAATATGTTTTTCTCGATGAACAGGAATTACACCCCGTGATCATCAGTACTGCACTCACTGACCTACAATCTTCCCAACTTCTAGGGGTTCTCAAAACCCATAAGAAGGCTATAGGGTACAGTATTGATGATCTCAAGGGTATTAGCCCTGATTTTTGTATGCACAGGATTCATCTAGAGGAAAATTACAAGCCTTGCATTCAACCCCAACGAAAATTAAATCCCAACATGCAGGAAGTAGTCAAGAAGGGGGTGATGAAATTACTTGATGCAGGTATTATCTATCCTATTTCTGACTCCAAGTGGATAAGTGATGTGCAGGTAGTGCCGAAGAAGGGTGGGATGACTGTGATAACAAATGAAAAAAATGAATTAATTCCCACTAGAACTGTAACAGGGTGGCGTATGTGCATAGACTATTGTAGACTAAGTATCGCCACTAAAAAGGATCACTTCCCTCTTCCCTTTATAGATCAAATGCTTGAGAGGTTAGCCAATCACAAATTCTTTTGCTATTTGGACGGGTATTCGGGATTTTTCCAAATTCCAATCCACCCTTAAGATTAGGAAAAGACTACCTTTACATGCCCTTATGGCACTTTTGCATATCGTAGAATGCCCTTTGGTTTATGTAATGCACCCGCTACCTTTCAACGTTGCATGATGAGTATTTTTTCTGATTTCATAGATTCTATTATGGAGGTCTTTATGGATGATTTTAGCGTATATGGTTCTTCATTTGATTCATGTTTAACTAATCTCGCTAAAATTTTGAAAAGATGTGAAGAGTGCAACCTAGTCCTTAATTGGAAAAATGTCACTTTATGGCGACAGAGGGAGTAGTCCTTGGCCATATTGTATCTGATAAGGGCATACAAGTAGACAAGGCTAAAATATCATTGATTGAGCAATTACCTCCCCCAGTCAATGTTAAGGGAGTTAGAAGCTTCTTGGGTCATGCGGGGTTTTATCGCCGCTTTATCAAAGATTTTTCTAAAATTGCTAAACCACTGACACAGCTTTTGCTCAAGGATGCCCCATTTATTTTTACTGACGAGTGTCTTGAGGCTTTTAACAGGATTAAGCAGGCTTTGATATCGGCACCCATCATATGTGCTCCCGATTGGAACCTTCCTTTCGAGATCATGTGTGATGCAAGTGACTTTGCACTAGGAGCCGTGCTCGGACAGAGGAAGGACAAGGTTTTGCATGCTATTTATTATGCTAGCAAAACCTTGGATGAAGCCCAAGTCAACTATGCCACCACGGAAAAGGAGTTTCTTGCTGTTATTTATGCTTTAGAAAAATTTAGATCATATCTAGTTGGTTCTAAAGTTATTGTTTTTACTGATCATGCAGCACTAAAATATTTGATAGCCAAGGCGGAATCAAAGCCAAGGCTACTCCGGTGGGTTCTCTTGCTCCAAGATTTCAACATAGAAATAAAAGATAAAAAGGGAGCAGAGAACGTAGTGGCAGAGCACTTGTCACGTATCAGGTATGATGAGGGTAAGGATTCTTTACCTATAGATGATTCTTTCCCTGATGACAACCTATATGCAGTTGTAGAGCAACACCCATGGTATGCAGATTTCGCTAATTATTTAGTGGGTGGTACTCTACCTCCTGACTTGTCTTATCAACAGAAAAAGAAATTCCTTTATGATGTTAAACATTATTTTTGGGATGATCCTTTTTTGTTTCGTGAGTGTGCAGATGGAATATTTCGCAGGTGTGTTCCCGAATGGGATGCTCATGGCGTTCTTACCGCCTGTCATACCTCACCTTATGGAGGACATCACGGCCCCAGTAAAACGGCGGCTAAGATTAATGAGTCAGGCTTCTATTGGCCTACTATGTTTAAAGATGCTAACACTTTTGTGCAGGCTTGTGACTCTTGCCAGAGGACTGGCAACATTTCGCGGAGGCATGAGATGCCCCAAACTGGGATTCTTGAAGTTGAAATATTTGATGTTTGGGGTATCGATTATATGGGGCCGTTCCCATCTTCCAATGGAAATTGCTACATTCTTGTAGCCATCGATTATGTGTCTAAGTGGGTTGAGGCCATAGCTTCACCAACAAACGATGCCAAGGTAGTCAACAAGCTCTTCAAGAAGACCATATTTCCGAGGTTTGGCGTTCCACGGGCTATCATTAGTGATGGAGGTACCCACTTCCATGAAAAACAATTGGATAACCTCCTTAAGAAGTATGGCGTATATCACAGAACAGGGCTTAGTTACCACCCTCAAACTAGTGGTCAAGTTGAGGTCTCTAATAGGGAAATCAAGGCGATCCTAGAAAAGGTAGTAGCCAAGTCAAGGAAGGATTGGAGTATGAAGCTTGATGACACACTTTGGGCATACCGAACAGCATTTAAGACACCGATTGGTACTTCACCTTATAGATTAGTTTATGGAAAGGCATGTCATCTTCCCGTAGAATTGGAGTACAAAGCCTTTTGGGCGATCAAAGAGCTTAATATGGATTCTAAGGCCGCGGGTAAGAAGAGACTTCTTCAACTCAATGAGTTGGATGAGTTTAGATTGTCGGCATATGATAGTGCGCGGATCTACAAGGAGAAGACTAAGAAGTGGCATGACAAGAGGATCTTACCAAGAGAGTTTGCACCGGGTGATAAGGTTCTTCTCTTTAATTCTAGATTGAAGATTTTCCCAGGAAAGTTGAAGTCTGTGGTCCGGTCCCTTCACTGTCACAAAGGTGAACAAGTTTGGTTCGGTGGAGTTGGTGAATGACAAAGGTGAAGAGTTCAAGGTAAATGGCCAAAGGTTGAAAGTGTATCATGAAGGTGCTACCATTAGAGATGTGGAGGAGACTCTCCTAACTCCACTTCCAACATGAGCTTCAAGGTGGTAAGAAGGTCGTGCGGGACCTAGATAAACCCGCTTTGCGGGAGGCAACCCGTATTTCATGCTTTCTAGGCTAGTTTCCCTTTTCCTTATTTTTTATTTTTATTTTAGAGAGGCGAGGAGAGTGATATTTCACCAGTTATAAGTGTTGTTGTACAGGTATGAATTTGATAGGTATAAAGACTTAGAAAAATTTGAAGAAGAAAAGAAATCGGAGAAAAAGGAGTGCAGCCGAGTTGGGCTCGGGCCCGATCAGGCGAGGCTCGCCCGATCGGGCGCGCAAGCAACCCAAGAATTCGGACCTATTTTCGCCCGATCAGGCGCGCAAGCAGGGTTGAATTCGGAGGTATTTTCGCCCGATCGGGCGAAGCTTGCCCGATCGGGCGCATTTTTGTGGAAAATCGAGTGAAGGAAAAGATATGTCGGGCGAGCAAAGTGGAGAAATTTTGCTTCGTGTTCGCGCCCGATCGGGCGGAGCTCGCCCGATCGGGCGCGCAACTGGAGTTCTGGAAAATCGTTTGTTCGCCCGATCGGGCGCGCCATCAGCCACGACCCCCTTTATTTTCTTTTCTCTTCTTTCTTTCCTCACTTTCTCCTTATTTCATCTTCTTCATTTCACTTTCTCTCTCTAAAACCTCCATTTTCAAACCTTCAACCTACACTTCACTTCAAGATCTCCTCCAATTCTTCCACCAAAACTCAAAAATTCTTACATATTCCAACTCCTCTCATCTTCCCCTATAATATACACTAATTTTCCACTACTTTCTCTCAAATTTTCTCAAACCCTAAGAGAGAGAAACCTTCAATTTCCTACTATTTTACAAGAAGATGGCCTCAAAACGTTCAAGGACTCAAAGGGGTGAGAGTTCGAGGGCACCACAACCAACGGTCAACCCGGATCTTCAAATTCCGAGATGGGAGGAGGTTGTCATTACCTCGGAGGAGCAACGGGTTAGGATGGTCAACCTCATCGATCGCCAGGTAATCTCTACCCGTTTTATTCATCATCCCACACTAGTTAGGCTAGGCCTAGATAAATATTTGGAAAAATTGTTCAAAGGTATAGGCATGAGATGTTTCTTTCAAATGTGTCATGATACATATGACTACTTAACATTGGAGTTTATTTCAAGTTTTAATGTTATTAAAATGAATGCACTAATTACTCATGTACAATTCCGATTATTAAACAACGATGTGAGACTAACTCTTAAAGAATTTGGAAAGTTGTTTGATTTAAAATCGGATAAACCAATTGAACCCTCTCAAGACCACACCGCCGTGGTCTATAAGAGGCTAACTGGGGAGGAGTTAGTGAACCTCCGGCATGCCAAAGGGACGTGGATTCAACATCCCGTCCCAAAACTTTGGCAAAGATTTGTCGGCCTCACTATTTTTGGGAGGCATGAACCGGCAAATGTTAGGAGAGATGAATTGGAACTATTGGCATCCTATAAAATTCCTACCGTTGAAAAATTGAACATACCCCATAGGATAGCCAATCACTTCCAAAGGGCGGCCAATGCGGCCGAGGCTAGTAGGTCTAGGGCACCTATTTATTTTGGGGGGTTAGTGACCCACATTGCTAGGAAACACCTAGGTTGGAACCCGGATGGGCATAGGAAAGTTGTGGGATCGAACCTCATGGACCTACCCTATTTAGGGAGTTTGAACTGGGTACAACCTGTGGGGAGTGATACTTGGTGGATAGTCCACCGACAATCGGGTAGGAGAGACCAAGCCTTTACCTTACCCAACCCCGCCTTGACCAAATTTGAGAGGGGGAAGCCCTCTTATACTTTCGAGATAAATGGTCAAGGTGAGGTTCAACCACCTCACCCTTCACCACAACCCCACCTGATGTGAATTATTGATCCGAAAATCAACAAAACACAAGGGATATGTTTAAGTCTAATTCTATACAGGAAATCCACCAAGAATTAAACAAAAACTAAGATTAATCAATTAAGAATCCACCTAATTAATCAATCCAAACGAATGTTTTAACTAAAACAAGCAAAACAGCAATTGATCGCAATCAACCAAAACTCAAGTATGCAACTTAAGAAATAAATCTGAATATTAATCTATGTATCTTTATTTGTGTGTTTACAGCCCTATTTATAAGACTTAGTTTACCTAGGAAGATTAGGACAAGTCCCTAATTCAATCCTAATTAAACTAGAATTCTAACTTGCTTGAAGAGCAAGCACCTTGGCGCACAAGCATACACCAAACTGATTTATTTTGCTAACTAACTGATTTTTAAAGCAACTAAATAAATAAATAAAAATTAAAGAATTAAATAAAGATTAAAGATCCTAATGCTTGAACCAAGAAAAACCCTTTCAAGTGAAAGGTAAAAACTTGTAAGCAAAATCTAAGTAAAGAAAATTCAAGAAAGTTCAAGAAAGTGAACTAGACTCCAAGAAAAGCCACTAAGCAAACCGTGGCTTTGCTTTGATATCCAAGAAAGTGTCCATGCAATGCTTGGCTTGAATCAATGTTTAGGGACAAGTTATCTTGATGCATGATAAGCAAATCTTCGAAGTTCTCCATGCTTAGACTTGCATCATCCTCCTCTTCTTCGAAAGAATTTGTCCTCAAATCTCGAAGTTCTTCATCAGGAATATACTTAGCCAAATCGCCAACATTGAATGTAGCACTAACTCCATATTCTCCCGGAAGTTCTAACTTATAAGCATTGTCATTGATCTTCTCAATAATCTTGAAAGGACCTTCACTTCTAGGCATCAACTTATTCTTGCGTTTTCCTGGAAATCTTTCCTTTCTCAAATGTAACCATACCAAGTCTCCAACATTGTAACCTTGTTGCTTTCTATGCTTGTTTGCTCTAGCTTTGTACATGTCATTTACTTTCTCTATTCTTGTTCGAACTTGAGCATGTAATTTCAGCATACTCTTCAACTTAGACTCGGCATCTTTGTGAATTAACTCACCCTTAGGCAATGGAACAAGATCAATTGGAAGTTTCGGATTGACTCCATAAACTACCTCAAAGGGACTATGTTTGGTAGCATATGTAGGTGATCTATTATAAGCAAACTCCGCATGAGCTAACTTGATGTCCCAATCCTTTTGTGTCTTACTCACTAACCCACGCAAAAGCGCACCAAGAGTACGATTAGTAACCTCGGTTTGTCCATCAGTTTGTGGATGGTAAGATGTACTAAAGAGCAATTTAGTTCCCACAAGCTTCCATAGAGACTTCCAAAAGAAACTCATGAACTTTGTATCTCGATCACTCACAATAGTTTTTGGAATTCCATGCAATCTAACAATCTCTTTGAAGTATAATTCCGCCACTTTCATAGCATCATCCACTTTGTGACAAGGAACAAAATGAGCCATCTTAGAGAACCTATCCACAACAACCATAATAGAGTCTTTCCCCCGTTGTGTTCTCGGCAATCCCACAATAAAATCCATAGAAATATCTTCCCAAGGTGAATCTGGAACAGGTAAAGGAGTATACAAGCCTTGATGAAAAGTAACCTTCGCTTTTTGACAAGTTGCACACCTAGAAATAACTAGTTGCACATCCGTGAGCATCTTAGGCCAATAGAAGTGTTCTTGTAACATACTCAAGGTCTTTGTAATGCCAAAGTGACCAGCAATTCCTCCCCCATGAGCTTCTCTAACAACTAGCTCTCTAATAGAACACTTAGGAAGACAAAGTCGATTTCCTTTGAAAAGAAAACCATCTTGCAGCAAATAAGAACCCACGGCTCCTTTAGAACACTCTTCAATCAATGTAGCAAAATCATGATCACCTTTGTAGTATTCTTTGATCAATTCAAAACCAAGTAGCTTGCTATTTAGAATTCCAATCAAAGTGTATCTTCTAGATAATGCATCAGCCACAACATTCGATTTCCCTTCTTTGTACCTTGAAGAAAAATTAAATGATTGTAAAAATTCAACCCACGTAGCATGTCTAGGATTGAGCTTTTGTTGTCCATGTATGTACTTCAATGCTTCATGATCAGAATGCAACACAAAGTGATTAGGTCGGAGATAATGACTCCAATGATCTAAAGCTCTAACAATGGCATAGAACTCTTTATCATAAGTAGAATAGTTCAATCGAGCTCCTCCCAATTTCTCACTGAAATATGCAATAGGCCTCTTCTTTTGGAGTAAAACTGCTCCAATTCCAACTCCACTAGCATCGGTTTCAACTTCAAAAGGACTTGAGAAATCTGGTAACGCAAGTATAGGTGCTTCACATAGCTTCTTTTTTACCAACTCAAACGCACTTTGAGCTTCTTTAGTCCATTCGAATTTACCCTTGTCCTTCTTCAAACATTCGGTCATAGGCGCCACAATACTTGAGAAATTCTTGACAAATCTTCTATAGAACGAAGCTAGACCATGAAAAGACCTTACTTCACTCATATTAGTAGGAATAGGCCAAGTTTTAATAGCCTCTACTTTCGAATGATCAACTGAAACTCCATCTTTTGATACAACATAACCAAGAAAAGTAACACTAGGCACTAAGAAGTAGCATTTTTCAAGCTTAGCATAGAGTTTCTTCTCTCTTAACACCTCAAACACACTTGTTAGATGATTTAGATGATCATGCAAATTTTTAGAGTATATCAGAATATCATCTAAATAAACAACAACAAACTTGCCAAGGAAAGGTTTAAGTACCTCATGCATCAACCTCATGAAAGTGCTAGGTGCATTAGTGAGTCCAAACGGCATCACCAACCATTCATACAACCCTAACTTAGTCTTGAATGCTGTCTTCCACTCATCTCCTTCTCTCATTCGAATTTGATGATAACCACTCATAAGATCAATCTTAGAAAACAACTTTGAACCATGTAGTTCATCAAGTAGATCATCTAATCTTGGAATAGGAAATCGGTATTTGATAGTGATGTTATTCACACTCCTACTATCAATACACATGCGCCAACTCCCATCTTTCTTTGGGACAAGTAAAGTAGGCACGGCACAAGGGCTCATACTTTCCCTCACGTATCCTCTAGTCATAAGCTCTTCAATTTGCCTTTGCATCTCCTTTGTTTCTTCCGGATTACTTCTATAGGCTGCCTTATTAGGTAAGGGTGCTCCCGGAATCAAGTCAATTTGATGCTCTATCCCACGAATAGGAGGTAGTCCCGGAGGTAATTCCTTAGGAAAGACATCCTTGAATTCTTCTAAAACAGATTCCAATTCATACGGCCTCTTTGCTTGTTTATCTTGATCAATTCGAATCTCATTAGAAACAAGTATATATACCACATTGTTGCTGCAAATCTCTTTTTCTAATTCCCTCTCACTAATCAAATAAGAATTCTTCGAATTAGAGGTAACATTAGAAGACTTGTTGCATATTAAAGGTTTTAAAGCAACCGGTCTCTCTTTTTCTCCTTTTCTCACAACATACACATTAGTCCTTCCATCAAACTTCACAAATCTATCATATTGCCAAGGACGGCCTAATAGTATATGACAAGCATCCATAGGACAAACATCACACAAAACTTTATCATGAAATTTACCAATTGAAAAGGAGATTAAGGCTTGTTTAGTTACCTTAACATCACTCGAATTATTAAGCCAATGAAGCTTATAAGGGCTTGGATGTTCAGTAGTTGGCCACTTCAATTTGTCTACCAAAGTAGTAGATACCACATTAGTGCAACTCCCCGTGTCTATGATCATGTCACACAACCTATCTTCTACCTTGCACCTTGTAAGAAAGATTTTCTCCCTTTGATTGTTTTCCATAGGTACGGTTTTAGAGTGTAGCGCCCTTCTAAGAACCAAACTTTGACCATGAGTCTCGGGATCAATTTCGTCAATATGCCCCTCCTCTTCTTCAAAGTTTTCCTCTTCGTTCTTTTCTTCATAGTCACTACCCTGCTCACACTTAGCTTGTTCTTGTTCCCACTCTTGAGCAGTCATTACTCTTTTTGATGGACAATTAGTTGCAATGTGACCAACACTACCACACTTGAAGCACTTCCTATCTTCAACAAGCTTTTTAGGAGCTTCAAATTTTGATTTAGTCTCCTTGTAGTTCGAACTAGAACCACTTTTCTCCAAGCTGTTCTTCTCAAAAGGTTTAGTGAAACCCTTTACAAAGGACTTAGTGTACGTCCCTTTTTTCCCCTTTATCTGTTTTTCAACTTTCAAAGCTACCTTGCAAACATCCTCAAAGGACCAATATTGTTGCAATTCAACTTTTTCAGCAATATTATCATTCAACCCCGAAATAAATCTAGCAATCTTATGCTCAACAATCTCTTCTAAGCCACATAGCATGCATAACTTTTCAAATTCACCAATATAATTCTCAACAGTCATGGAATTTTGTTTAAAAAGTTGCATCTTAAGATAAACATCTTGAATATAATCACTAGGTACGAACCTTTTTTTCATGTGCTTCTTGAGTTGTTCCCAAGTTGAGATTCTTGCACGCCCCTCCTTATGCCTCTTCTTCTTTAGATTATCATACCAAAGACTAGCATAACCGGTCAGTTTCAATTCAGCCAATTTGCATCTTTTCCTTTCATCATACTCCTTGTAATCAAATAGTGTCTCGGCCCTTCTAATCCACTCAAGGTATTTTTCAGGTTCATTCATACTCCCATTGAATTCGGGAAGATCTAATCTAAGGTTCCTATCATCATCCTTTGGTCTATCTCTTCTCCTAGGCCTTGGTGATTCATCACTTGAGGAATAATTATTTCGTGGCCTCCTTGGGTTCCTCCTTGGTTGTTCTTCCTCACTTGAACCAGAATTAGGGTTAGAATTCCCTTTCCTTGAAGAATCTCCAGCACGAGTATCAAGCCTTTTTAATATCTCATCCATCCTTGCTGCCAACTCGTCAATTCGCCTATCTCTTCTAAGATTTTGAGCTTGTTCTAAGGTTAATCCCCTTGGAACTTGTGGGACCTTTTCGTCACTCATGATTCCTACACAAACCAAGTCAGTTTATGCAAAAATCTTGATTAAAAGATCGAACCTTGAAGGAAAACTAGGCAACACAAAAACCGGACTCCCATCCGCAAATCAGTGCACAAACACCAAAAGTTTGAGGCTGTGTAGAACGCGTTACTCAACTAAAAATTATGAAATTTTATATGGTGATAGCTGGACGTTTTTAGAGTTCAATGCAAAAAGAATCACGCAAAAATTCCACGCCAATTGTTCCCAGTTTAATTTTTTCCGAAGTTGCGCAAACCTGCTCTGATACCAAAGATGATGTGAATTATTGATCCGAAAATCAACAAAACACAAGGGATATGTTTAAGTCTAATTCTATACAGGAAATCCACCAAGAATTAAACAAAAACTAAGATTAATCAATTAAGAATCCACCTAATTAATCAATCCAAACGAATGTTTTAACTAAAACAAGCAAAACAGCAATTGATCGCAATCAACCAAAACTCAAGTATGCAACTTAAGAAATAAATCTGAATATTAATCTATGTATCTTTATTTGTGTGTTTACAGCCCTATTTATAAGACTTAGTTTACCTAGGAAGATTAGGACAAGTCCCTAATTCAATCCTAATTAAACTAGAATTCTAACTTGCTTGAAGAGCAAGCACCTTGGCGCACAAGCATACACCAAACTGATTTATTTTGCTAACTAACTGATTTTTAAAGCAACTAAATAAATAAATAAAAATTAAAGAATTAAATAAAGATTAAAGATCCTAATGCTTGAACCAAGAAAAACCCTTTCAAGTGAAAGGTAAAAACTTGTAAGCAAAATCTAAGTAAAGAAAATTCAAGAAAGTTCAAGAAAGTGAACTAGACTCCAAGAAAAGCCACTAAGCAAACCGTGGCTTTGCTTTGATATCCAAGAAAGTGTCCATGCAATGCTTGGCTTGAATCAATGTTTAGGGACAAGTTATCTTGATGCATGATAAGCAAATCTTCGAAGTTCTCCATGCTTAGACTTGCATCACCACCATTCCCCCACTCACCATTCACCACACTATCAACCACCTCCACCCTTCACCTATGGCATGCCCACTTCCTCGGTCGATTACAACATCGACCCCAATGCCCCATATGACTTTTCGGCTTTTAGGAGCCAATTAGACCGCATCGAGACGAAGCAAGGGAGAGTTGATGGTATGATGCAAAGCCTAGACTCTAGGTTAAGCACCTTAGATGGGCGGGTTGGTTACATAGAGAGGAACCTAGGGAGGGGCCTTTATCCCATGTATGATGATTACGCCCGTCGGGGGGCTATTCCTCCCGATTCACTTACTCCCGATTGGTTCCAATACCCCCAAGGAGGGTATTCTCACCCCGGTGCGTATGGTACTTATGTGGACTACTCTTCGGTCCACGGATATGGGGGTGATGCTCCTTTTGGGGGTATGGGTGGGAATGTGGACCCTAACTACTTTGTAGGTGGTTCGGGGTATGGAGGTGGTGGCTCTAGCCATGGAGGAGCCGGTTCTAGCCACGGCGGGGGCTATTCGAGGATGGATGAGGATGAGGAGTAGGCTACTCTCCCAAGTCAATGAGGGCATTGCTTGATTTGGCTTGGGGGGGTGTTCTTTCACTTGGTAATTCTTTTCCTTTTCTCTCTTTATTTTCTTTCTAGTATAGTTTTTATTTGCTTTCCTAGGTTAGTTTTTATTGCTTTCTTATATATGAAAAATACAAAAAAATTGAAAAAATAAAAAAAAAAATCAAAAATACGTTCCAATGAATTGTAAATCATGCTTCCCTGTGCCCCATACTTGAGAAAAATTGTTTTGATTCTTGGTATTTGATGATGAATATTGTGGATTTGTTGGTCATGATTTGAAGTTTGATTGCTTGGATTCCTAAACATGCGTCAATTTTGTCCAACTACTTGTGAATATAGTGCTTGACTAGTTGATTTGGTTAGGAAATGTGTGATAGTTCCATAATTCTTGGTATGTCAATGAATTTGAGTATTGATTTGCAACTATGAGTAGTGTTTCATGACTTATTATTATGCACATGAGGAGGACGAAGGCGTTCATTCTTTTAGGTAGCCTTCAGAGCATTTAGATACATTTGTTCCCTTCTTGTTACCCATGTTGTTGCTTGTGCCCTTTTATTGTTTATTTAGCCACATTACAAGCCTATTTAAGCCCCATTGGTTACTAGTCCCAAGCTTGGCTTGGGGGAGCTATTAGTTGGTGAGGTGAGGGAGTTGTGGTGTGCACATTATTTGCACAATGTGGGAATAAAAGAAGAGTGATTGTTCTTTGATTTTTTATTGGAAAATATTGATGTTGTGTTTCAAAGTTGAAAATTCCAATATGAGTTAAAAAGAAAAAAAAAAGAGCAAAAGAAAAATTTAATAATGTTCAAATGTTCTAAGTGAAGGTTAATCAAAAGAAAAGAAAGGAAAAAAGTTGAGTTTCAATGTAAATATTCCAAGTTATGAGTTTAAAGTTTGTTATTCACTCTTGTTCCATATTATCATATTTTTATGAGTGATTATTGTAAGTGTTGGGATTGTTTATAATGATTAGAGTTGTATTTGGTGGTTTTTGTTGGAGTTGGTTATGTTTATGGAGATGTATGATCATCATTATTTTGATCATGGGTTTATTAGGTTTTGTCTCCCTTAATGCATTGCTTTTCTCTCACATAATCCCAAATTTATCCTACCTTTACCCTAGCCTTACATTACAAGCTTAAAAGACCTTCCGACCTTGTGCATAGAAGTTATGTAAATGTGAAAGTGTTGTTTATCAATGCAAGTTATGACTTGGCATATTTCGAGTCGACTAGTAGGATGAGCGTTCAATGTTTTTACACACACGAGAGTGTGAGTTGGGAGGGCATTGTTCACATTAAAGTGGTTGGTTGGAGAGCGATCGAGTACATTCTTTACTCGCCACATAAATGAGAGTTGAGTGTGTGAGCACTAGTCTTGAATTCTATATGCTCTTGTAGTTTGCTCTACTTGACAATTGTTGGGGGGGAAGGGTGATTAGATGAATAAGATTGATTGATGTTGAAGCGTGTTCATTAGATTTGCCTTGAATCGTTGGTTTTTGATTTGATTATTGGGGTGAAGTATGTTTTATATGTTCATTGATGAGCTCTTTGCTTAGGGACAAGCAAAGGTTTGGCTTGGGGGAGTTTGATATGTCCATTTTATATAGTGTTTTATCCCCGTCCCTTGGTCGTTATTAGTAGTGTTTTTGGCTCTTTCGGGCCACTTTTATTACTATTTTGTGTGTTCTAGTGTTTTCGTAGTTTTAGTTGTATTTTACAGGAAATTGCACTCTTGGAGCATTTTTCTCGGGCTTTATGGATCGACTACGGATGCTAGAAGGACACGGCCACTCTTGAAGCCCAGGATCGGTGAGAGCCGGTGGTTAAGGGCTCGGTATGCGATACCGGGGCTATTGGATCAATTAATCAAGACCCGATGAGGAAATCCAGATTGGGCTGAGGAATCGAGCCCAAACGAAATCCAAGCCTCAGAGAAGAAGCCGGGCCCGATCGGGCAAGCATACGCCCGATCGGGCGAGTGCACGCAAAAGCAAGCCTCAGGAAGAAGCGCGCCCGATCAGGTGAGCGTAGGCTCGATCGGGCGTAGCATACCAAGCAAGGGCAGAGCAAAAAGGCGGGCCCGATCGGGCGGCCCTTCGCCCGATCGGGCGCGTGTTTTCTTAGTAGCTGATTAGTTTAGTTTTAATTCTGGTTTTAGGAGAGGTTTAAATACGATTATGTACGGAATTATTAGCTTACCTTGTTTCTTAGACTTTCTCTCTCTACTTAGTATTTTTCTCTCTCTTAAATTCTCTCTAAACTTTTGTTCTTAATACTTCTTTTAATTCCAGATTTATTTTTGGTACAATTTCTTCCCTTTTAATTTCAGCTATTTTAATTGCTTTTCTTGATTATGCTTTTAATTATTTACTTGATTGGTTTAGTCATGATGATTAGTGAGTAGTTTCATTCTAGGGTTTATGGGGATCCATTATTAATGTGAAGGAATAGTTTGTATTTATTGATTATTGATATTGCATGATAATTTCCTACTGAATTGTTTTAATTCTTTGCAATTAGATTATGAATCAAGCAGATATAATTTGATTGTGAATGTTTAGCAATATTGAATTGATGAATCGAGCATATGTTGATTTAATATTAAAGGCTAATTTTAATAGGAACTTAGGTCTAGTAAATTGCGAGAGCCTGTTAGATCTATGTTGATTAATAAATTGCGAGAGCCTGTTAATCATGTTATCTGTGCATTGTTAATTATTAATTACTTCGTTCTATCCCGGAATATTAATTATTGGTGAACCTGTGACCCTAGGCTCCCTTATTATTGTTTCTTTTCTCCCTAAACTTATTCTTCGTAGTATAGAATTCATACCTAAAATTATTGGTTACTTAGATAATTTAGATTATAATAATTAATTAGAATTAAAAAGACCTGTTTCCCTGTGGAGTTCGACCCTACTTCCCTATCTACTTTAGTTAGAGATTTAGGTAGTTATTTTTGATTAGGGGATACGACTTTACCCTGTCAATAGAATACTGAAAGACGGAGGCAGCTCAGCCAACATCATATACATCAGTGCGTTCAATGAGTTGAAGTTGGACAGAAAAGACCTGAAGAGAGTAAACTATGAGGTCACCGGGTTTAATGGCTCGGGGCTTACCCCAGAAGGCATAATCGAACTCTCAGTCCGGGTAGGAGAGAGGTCAAAAAGACGTGATGTCCGAGCAGAATTTCTCGTGATAAACTCCCCTTCACCCTACAATGTAATCATGGGAAGACCGCTCATCCACAAGATAGGCAGGGTGGTATCCACTTACCACCTAGCCATGGCGTACACAACTAATGAGGGTTGGTCAGCAAAGCTTAGGGGAAGCCAGAAGACAGCCCAACAATGTTACATAATTGCCTTAAAGCAGCCTGCCAAAACCAGACAGCAGTCCGGTTCCGAGAGAAGGCTCCCTGAGCAACCTGAGAGGAAGTCAAGGAAAGGGAAGCGTGAAGAGTATCACAGGGAAAAAGATAAACAGAAGTTGGCAATGGAAAACTTCGAGCCTGCAAAAGAAGAAATGGCCAGACCACTTCCCAGCGGAGAGCATGTCACAATCGAGCTCACAGAAGGTGATCCCTCGAGGATGGTGAAGATTGGAAAAGACATTGATCCAGGAGTAGGGGTGCACCTCATAGAGCTGCTGAGAAAGAATAAAGACATTTTTGCATTTTCCGCAGATGAGATGCCCGGAATTGACCTAGCAGTCATGGTGCATAAGCTGAATGTGAAGGAGGATATTAGGCCAGTCAGGCAGAAAAAGCGAAGCTTCTCCACGGAGAAAAACCAGGCAATCCAAGAAGAGGTGGAAAAACTCTTGGAAGAAGGATTTATTGAACCTTGTGACTATCCAGAATGGTTAGCCAACGTGGTCATGGTGAAGAAGGCAAATGGCCAATGGAGAATGTGTTGATTTCACAAATCTTAATAAAGCCTGCCCGAAGGACTGTTACCCACTGCCACGGATAGATCAACTGGTAGACTCAACCAGCGGGCACGCCCTGCTAAGCTTTATGGACGCCTTCTCTACCATCAGATCAGCCTGCACGAGCCAGACTGGTAGAAAACTGCATTCATTACCGAAGGGGCTGTGTATAATTACATAGCTATGCCCTTCGGGCTGAAGAACACTGGAGCAACTTTTCAGAAGGCAATGGATAGAGTATTCCTTCACCAGAAGGGAAGAAATGTGGAAGTATACGTTGACGACTCAATTGTTAAGAGCGCCACACAGGCTGGACATATCATGGATCTGGAGGAAACATTTGCCACCCTGAACAAGTATAGAATCAAGCTCAACCCGAAAAAATATGTCTTTGGAGTGAGCTTCGGAAAGTTTTTGGGTTTTTTTATCAGCGAGAGAGGAATAGATGCCAACCCAGAAAAGGTCGAAGCAGTCTTCAATCTGCCCGAGCCTAAGAGCATCAAAGATATCATGCGGTTGACAGGCAGAATGGCCGCACTGACCAGATTCATCAGCAAGTCAGCAGACAAAGCCTTGCCATTCTATTAGCTGTTGAAAGGAAATAGAGAATTCAAGTGGGGGACTAAGGAGAAAGAAGCCTTTGAGGGTATTAAGGAGCATCTGACTAAGCTCCCAACAATGATCAGCCCTGAGCTGACGGAAAAACTGCAGTTGTACATCTCAGCGTCAATACAGACAATCGCAGCCGTTCTGCTGGTAGAAAGACAGAAGCAACAAAGGCCGATATATTTCGTGAGCCACGTGCTGACCGAGGCAGAGCAAAGATACCCCCTGGTAGAGAAGCTAGCCTTCGCAGTGGTCACAACAGCAAGAAAGCTAAAACAATACTTTGACGAGCATATAATAGAGGTCCTCACAAACCACCCGCTGGAGAAAGCATTACAAAAGATGGATGCATCGGGTAGACTCTTAATCGAGCTTTCTGAGTATGAATTCGAGGTCAAGCCTAGAGCAGCCATCAAGGCACAAGCTTTAGCAGACTTCATAGTGGAAGCCTCCTATGAGGAGAAAGAGGATGACGTTGGGGTCTGGAAGGTGGAAGTGGATGGATCCTCAGCCCAAACGGGGAGTGGGGCAGAAGTCATAATGACGTCTCTAGAAGGAAACGTATTTGAGTATGCCATCTAGTTCAAGTTCAAAGCGTCTAATAATGAAGCAGAGTACGAGGCGACGCTGGCAGGCCTGCGTATGAGCCTCGCAGCCGGAGCCCGCAAAGTACACCTGCAGACTGATTCTCAGCTCGTTGTCATCCAACTGCAGGGGGTGTATGAGATAAGGGAAGCCACTATGATGAAATATGTAACCAAAGTGAAAGAGCTGGCAACCCAGCTAGTCTCAGGCTGACGCCTTATCTAAGTTAGCCTGCTCCACCTTACAAAGCCTCATAAGAACGGTGATGGTCGAAGTGTTAGAGGAGAGCAGCATCACTGAAAAGGAGCAGGTAAACTGCGTCAGGAGTCAAAGAGCCTGGTTCTCAGACATCTTGGCGTACAAACTTCATGGCTCGCTGCCCGATGATGAAGCACAGGCTAAAAAGGTGAAGAAAGACGCAAATTGGTATGTAGTGATGAATGGAGAGCTCAACAAGAAAGGCTTCTTAAATCCGCTGCTGAGGTGTATTCCAGAATGGGAGTAGGAGGGCATTATGGAAGAAACCCACTCCGGAATATGTGCTAACCATATCGGTGGGAAAGCATTGGGAGTAGAGGTCCTTAGAAGAGGGGCATATTGGCCAACTCTCACGCAAGACGCACTAGCATATGTCAAAAAATGCGACAAGTGTAAAAATATTCACCCGTCATAAATCAGCTAGCAAACGATCTGACTCCAATCCTCAGCCCGATCCCGTTCGCTTAGTGGGGATTGGACATATTGGGACCTTTCACCACTGGGTCAGCGGGC
Source organism: Chenopodium album (assembly GCF_948465745.1). Lineage (NCBI taxonomy): Eukaryota > Viridiplantae > Streptophyta > Magnoliopsida > Caryophyllales > Amaranthaceae > Chenopodium > Chenopodium album. Next base: position 37,364,815 of record NC_137841.1, on the reverse strand, counting down.
AGGAAGTATCTCATTATGGCACTAGATTACTTTACAAAGTGGATAGAAGCTGAGCCCACCAAGTACATAAAGGTAACCCAGGTCAGAACATTTATATGGAAGAGCATCATCACTAGATTCGGGATGCCACGGTGCATAGTCTTTGATCATGGGTGTCAATTTGACTGTGACACCATAAAGGACTACTTGGGGGATATGGGCACCAAGTATGCAAGTGCCTCAGTCTGCCACCCACAAAGCAATGGCCAAGCAGAGGCAGCAAATAAGCTGATCCTGACAGCCCTACTGAAGAAGCTGGAGGAGTACAAGGGCCTGTGGGCAGACTTAGTCCCAGAGGTCTTGTGGGCAAATAGGACCACTGAGAAGGAGTCAACCGGTAAAAGCCCTTTCACCCTGGCCTACGGGAATGATGCAGTTGTCCTTGTGGAAGTGCAAATCCCCAGCCTGAGGATACAACACTATGAGCAGCAAGGAAATGAAAAGCGCATGCTGGAAGAGCTAGACTTCCTGCCAGAAGTAAGGCTAAAAGCAGCCCTTAAGCTGGCAGCCCAAAAGAGCAGGATCTCAAAAGCTTTCAACAAAAGGGTCAAGCACAGGGAGCTCCTGCCAGGAGACTTAGTCCTCAGGAGGACAGCAGCAGTTGGAAGTGGAAATCAGCATGGAAAGCTGTCAGCAAACTGGGAAGGCCCTTTCATCATCCACGAGCAGGTTGGACCAGGCGCGTTCCTCCTTGTAGATCAAGAAGGTCAGGTCTTAAGAAACAGTTTCAATGCTGATGTGTTAAAGAAATATTTTGTTAAATTGCCTGAAACATAGCTGTTTCAAGTCGATAAATCTTTATTCAGTCCATGATATGTTAATTAAGGCATTTGAGCCATTTTTGTTCAATGAAATACAAGCCTCTGCGTGAGGAGTATGTTGCATAAATTTGTTTAATATAGTATGCCCAAGCATCATATACTAACATGCAGAAATCAAACAAGAATAATAATAAAGTGTTAGAGGCAAGAAGCACTCTAGCGCAAAATGACAAAGTGAAAGCATCCCTCCTTAAAACCTCACTTCACCTGCAAAAAGCAAAACAGGGCAGCACCTCGGGGACGCCTGAGGGGGAGCCTGACACGTTCAGCTTGAGCAGAGGAGAAGAGAGGAAAAGAAGAAGATGAGCTACATGGGCAACACTAAGGTTCTCTTAGTCCCATTCAGCCCATCTCTTCGAGGGGGGGAGAGGAAAGGAGAAGACAGTCAAGCAGCAAGCCCTTACAAAAAGAAGTAAGCAGGCAGTAAACAAGCTGAATGACATAAATAAGTCGCAGCATAAACAATTAGCTTAATGACATAAATAAGTCGCAGCATAAATAAGCTGAATGACATAAATAAGTCACAGCATAAACAAGTTGAACAACATAAACAAGTCGCAGCATAAATAAGCTGAATTATACAAATAAGTCACAGCAAAGTAAGCTGATGACACAGACGAAATAAGCAAAAAGCTGATCGACACAAACAAGTCTCAGCAAGGATAAGTTGAATAACGCTCAATCAAATATGTCAACCAGCACGCAGACAAAGCCTTTGGTCAAAGCCAAGTGAAGTACACAACGCGCAAACACTTGAGCAGATAAAGCAGGAAGGACAAAATGTAACAAAGTCCCTGCTGAAGCACAGCAGAGCGCAAAAGAAACAGAAAAGCGCTAGGCAGCTAAATTAAAAAGACAGGAAGGCCCAACCTACGAGGCCCCACCAAATGTAATAAAGAGCAAACATGCAGACAATGAAATAAACAACAAGAAAAGCAGCAAGAGGAGATCATAAGGAGCATACATTATAAGGCTGAACCCCTGCCCACCAAGGCAGAGTAAACATTCAGCAGGTCAGTCATAGAACAAATAAAGCTGAGCCCTCATCCACCAGGACAAGGAAAAACTCAGCGGGTAAAGTTAGAAGATCACAATTTCAAGTTAAGCTGGACAGACCCAGCAACGAAAGAAAAAGTATTCTGAAAATACACAGAGAAACATAATCTTTGGCAGCTATACACCCCAAAGATAGTAACAAAAACTACCTAGTTATAACAGATCTGGGTGAGGGAAACTCAGAGGAACCACTGGAGTAGGAGGGTGACAGCCGCCATAACCTTTATTGATCATCAGTCAAAGACTCCACTCCAATAGCTGCAACAACGTCAGGGAAGAGAGGCACCTCCAAGTTCAGCACGGCGTGGTTGGGGATCTTGCAGCCAGCAGCGCGAGGGTGATCAGCGGGAAGATAGAACAAACCAGCCTCACCGGCAGCTTCAACCTTAGCCTAGAAGGCATTAAAGCGAGCCTACTGCTCTTCACCCTCACCATACAAGCTGCTAACGCATCGAGCCGCAGCTTCCCATCCTCCATCATGGCGGTCAGCTAGGAGCTTAGCGAAAGCAGGAGAGAGCGCAAAAGACTTGAGAGCCTCTCTCCTAGCAGCCTCCAGCGCAACAGCATGCGCAGCCTGTAAATCTGCCACCTCCACCTCTAACGTCTTCACCCTGGCTTAAGAAGTCCCCAACAGCTCCTCGCAGTCCTTAAGCTTGGTCTGAGTGAGCTGAAATTCTCCCAATTGGAGCTGCAAGGCATCCGCCTTCTCCCTCAGCGGAGTCACCTCATTGGCCATAGCATCCCTCTCAGCTTGAGCCTGCTGAACCTCCAGAGTCTTCTGGAAAAGAGTTATACCCTGTTTCTGATATTCCTTCTCCACTGACAGCAAGGCATTGGACAAATCCCCCACAGACATAACAAGCTGCAAGAAAAGCAGAAAAGAAGAGTCAGCTAAAGTGGGAGTTAACAAAAGAAGTTAACAATATAAAAAAAATAATAATAATAAAAATAAAGCATAATAATAGTTAAAACAAGACAACAGCAACAAAACAAGCAGAGAAAAGCTGAAACGAGAAAAAGAAAAGCCAAAAGCAGAGACGAACCTTCTGCAAATCATGGCAAGCAGTAGCTGCTGGAAGGCTGACTGAGCTGCGTGCAGAATCCGCAGGGAGACGAACCCCCTGAGTCAGGCGGTATCCTAGAGTACCACCCTTCTGAGGGTCGTCTACAAATAAAGACTCATCAGCCCTCACATTCATCAAAGGCCGAAAGGAAGCGTTCTCAGCTCCAAAAGGAAAGAGTATTGGGCAAAGATGAATGTCAATAGGGACCTCAACAAACTCAATGGCCCCAGTAGGGCGAAAAGTCCCTCCAGTAGAGAATGAGGACGTAGAAAGAGGATTCTCAAAGGCATCAGCCCTCACATTCATCAAAGGCCGAAAGGAAGCGTTCTCAGCTCCAAAAGGAAAGAGTATTGGGCGAAGATGAATGTCAATAGGGACCTCAACAAACTCAATGGCCCCAGTAGGGAGAAAAGTCCCTCCAGCAGAGAATGAGGACGTAGAAAGAGGATTCTCAAAGGCATCACCCAAGAACTGATGAACGCAGCGGTTAAGCTCACTGGAGTTCTGAGTGTCTCCCCCACCAACGTTCCTACCTGGAAATCCAGTGTTGGCAGACGTGGAAGCAAGAGGGTCTGGGCCAGGAGAAGTGCGAGCCTTTTTCGCCTCTGGCTCATCCCTAGTAGGGTTAGAAGACACAGGATCGTCCTCTAGGTCAATCACTGGACGATGTTGCTGGAGAGAGCCCGTAGCTCGGGAGAGCGCACCCCGGGTAGTGCTTCGGAGCCGCCCCCTCAACCCGTAGGGACGCGGCGGAAACCTTGGAAGCTCCAAGACAGATTCATCAGGGAGCTGAAAATCAGTAGCTGCAACAGAAGGAACGGCACTGCCCTTCGCAGCAGCAGTATCATCAGTAGGAGTAGGAAAGAGCAGAACATGCTCAGTAGAGGAAACGGGTTTTTCACCCGCAACAGTAGTCTCAATCCCCTCATAAGGAAACTGGAGAACATTGTCAGCAAAATCATCGGCAGTAGCCTTTGGTTCTTCAGAAGCTTGTTCACGTGGCCTTTTGGCAGCAGAAGTCTGAGGTGCCACCCGGCCGGAAGCCGCGACAGACTGCTTCTCAGAGGAAGCAGCAGGCGCCACTAACGCCTCAGAATCTGAAGCCACCTTTTGAGGAGCAGGGCGAGTATCACGCCTACTCCCAACAGTAGAAGGCGAAGGCTTAGGCTTAGCGCGGCTGGACACAGCACGCTCGCTAGTAGCCACGGTGCCAACAATAGCCCGCAGCTCAGCAGGAGCCAAACGCACCTCGCCCTTCAGGGAACCCGCAAACACCTCCAGCGTATCAAAGAGCTGAGGAGGGTTCTCAAGAGTGGCAGTCAGAGGGTCCTTCCAATTATCGGCCAGCCCGAGCATGCGTTTGTCCAACTTGTCATAGCCTAAAAACACAAAATGACAAAAAGTTAAATAAGGCAAAAAAAAAGAAAAAAAGGCAGAAGACAGAAAAAGCTTACCAGACTCATGTGTACGGCACAAACGCATGGCAGATAGCTGCTCATTACCCACGATGTAAATAGAATTGGGCAGCCAGACCTTGGGAAACTTGGAGTCACCTGTCCCCGCTCCCTGTAGAGCTTCAAAAGCTTCTGTCTCACGAGCAGTTTCAGAGGGAGAGACTGTGACCCCAGCCATGTCGGTGCGAATCTCTCTGAAATTACGCGGAGCAGCAAAATTAGAAGGCACCCTTACCCAGAAGAACTTGCCAGTCCAGTCCCTAAAACGCCCAAGTTTTGGGTAGGACAAGACTCTACTCTCTTTGGGGGCGACATAGTACCACCCTGACTCAGTCCCAGAGGTTGATCTTTTCAGGCTCATGAGATACTTGAACAAATGCAGAGACTCAGGGTACCTTCGAAACCGCAAAAACCACATTAGACAAATCAGGGTATGAAGGGAGGCAGGGTGCACCAGAGATATGCAGATGTTAAAAGCACGTAGCAGCTTCTCTAAGATGGGGTCCAAGGGGAACCTCAAGCCCAAGTCTAGCTGCGAGGCAAACACAACAATATGACCTGCAGGAGGGGCTGATAACTTCGCACCATTAGCAGGCAGAACCAGCTCGTAGCCCTCCCCAAAACCGTAAAACTTTTGCCCAACAGCGGCCAGGCCCAATCTCTCAGCGTCCTTACGCCAACTGGAATCTAGTACGCAGTTCTTAGGCCCATAGCACTTGTCATCAAGGATGAATTCAGTCTTGCCCTCCTCTACGAGCTCAGCAACATAAGTGGGCTGACAGTCGAAGTATGAGCGGTCACCAGGAGACTCAGCCATTCTACTTGATTGAACTTCTGGGGAAGGAGAAAGTGATGGAGTCCTAGTATTCCCACTGCGCACTACATAATGATCAAACCGATGCATGTCAGCCATGTCATCAAGCCAAGCAAAACTGTTTAAAGGCTGAACATGGGGAATGGGGCTAACAAGAGACACGTCAGGGGGATTGGCCTTAACAGCATCAACCAACATTTTATGGCGCATTGCACGCAGCCTCAGGCGAGTAAGATGGGATAAGGGAATCCCATCCAGCGTAAGCACTCGCTCACAGTAAGGATCAAAGAAGTCAGGACGGGGTATACGCTGGAAAGGGCGAAATGCACTACCCTCAGCGGGACGACTACTGCCTGACCCAGACGCAGCAGCACGAGTCGCAGCAGTACCCATCCCGCTCGCAGCAGGGGGAAGGTCAGGAGGCATAACAGTTTGTAAAGGAGTAGGAGAAATAGGAGAAGTGCGCGCAGGACGCTCACCTGAAAAAGAAGATCGGGAAGAGGAAGAATCCGATCCTGTGGCCATTTGAGGCTCACTCATGTTCTGACTATCAAAGGCATCAGACATTATGAAATCTACAAAGGAATATAGGCCCGCAAAGGAAGGAAAAGGCAATGGGGCACGAGAAAATCAAAGAATCAGTGTAGAAACAATGAAGGAATAAGTAGAAAAAAGCCAAGAATGCAAATACAACAACAAAAGAGAAGAAATGGGAATAACGACAATTGGGAAGAATCAAAAGGCACAATCTTGCGAAGAAAAAGTAAAAAGAAGCAAAATTGGGAAAATACAAACAACAAAAGGTACAAAGTAAGTACCTTTAAGGAAAAAAGTTGCAGAAGCAATAGAGTACAATAACAATGGCGGAGATAAAAGCCCAAGCAAGACAAAGGTCCGAATCTGCAATTAAGAAGAACAAAGAAGGAAAACGTTAACAAAAGAGCAAGAATTAAAGGAGAGAAAGCAAGTAAAGCGAAAGTCAAGACAAAAATAAAGACGAAGAAGCAAGAACTTGCCACAACAATGGAGGATCAGAGACGCTTGACAGAGGAAGAGCAAAGAGCGAAAAGTTCAAAATGCCAAACTAACGAAAAGGGAAGATGAAAAATTGGAGGCGTAAAAGAAATAAGTGAAAAAGGGGGACAGTGAAATTAATATGGAGTAAATGGGCAGTTAGACACAAGGCAAAGCCAAACCACCATGTCACTTCAGTAAAATCAAACTGACAACTCGGACTACCAACACGTGTCCCACTCATGCAAATGCGGTTCCCGCCTCAAAAAAAAATTGAGAAGAGAGCACTTCAGCGGGAGTGATCGAAAATCCTCTCTACAAGCTTGTCATTTCTCAGACTTTAGCGGGAGTGATCGAAAATCCTCTCTGCAAGCTCGTCATTTCTCAGACTTCAGCGGGAGTGATTGAAAATCCTCTCTGCAAGCTCGTCATTTCTTAGACTTCAGCGGGAGTGATCGAAATTCCTCTCTACAAGCTCGTCATTTCTCAGACTTCAGCGGGAGTGATCGAAATTCCTCTCTGCGAGCTTGTCACTTCTTAAGTCTGGAACCAATGTCACCATACAAGCAATAGGACAACGGACTCAGCAATAGCAATACCTTACCTCCCAAGTCTCCAGGGCGCCTCAACACCCTAGAGACTTGAGGGGCTAGGAGTGTGCAGGTCATTTCAGTCAGACGACCCGTTGAGTCAGAGCCGATAAGGCTACATGCTCAGAACAGATGGCATGAAAGAACCTCACACCATCTCTTGAGGGGCTAGTTGTAGGGGATAGCTTCTGCTGAGCTATTCCTTCAAGTTGGGCTCAGTTGAGAAGAACGTTCTTACAGGCAAAGAGTCGGCATGAGTGACCTCATACCACCTCTTGAGGGGCTAGTTGTATAGGATAGCTCCCGTTGAACTATTGCCCAGCCCCCAGGGTGCACACTCACTGCCGAATAAGCAGCTAAAGGAGGGCTCATCAGCCCGGCAGAGTCAGCCCGCAGGGCTGACCAGGCTAAACTCTCCACGAAGGAGATAGTACGCCTATAAATAGAGGGTAAAGTACAACGGAAAGGAGGTCAGACACTCAAGTTATTACACTTTCTATATCTCTCTAAGTACACTCTCTCTCTCTAAACACTCTCTAACTTAAGCTTCGGAGGGGGGTTCCTCGAGCCACCCCCGAGGGCAGTTTACGTGTGCTACCGTGTGTAGGTTGTTGACGGGACCCAGCTTACCCAGCAGAACCCTTGGATCCATACCTGGAACAGCTTCAACCTGGCCGTTTGCTTGGGGTCGGCCGACTGATGCAAAACAATGTGAGATGCCCTGATCTCCCAACCAAGTCTTGAGATAGGGGGTTTCAAACTGAGGGCCATTATCAAACACCATAGACATAGGTACCCTAAACCGGGTGATGATGTTCTTCCAGATGAAAGAGATGACATCCTTTGTCTTGATGTTCTTAACCGGCTCAGCTTCTACCCATTTGGTGAAGTAATCCACAGCCACCAAAATGTAGCGCTTTCCGCCTGGAGCAGGCGTATAAGGACCCAAGATATCCATGCCCCATTTAGCAAACGGGACTGGGTTGTGGATTGCCGTCAGGTCAGTAGCCGAGCGGTGAATAAGCTTGCCAAACCTCTGGCATTTGTCACATCTCTTCACCAACTCTTTAGCGTCTGCTTCAAGAGTAGGCCAAAAGTAATGCCGCCTGGCTCTAACAGCTAGGGACCTGCCGCCTATATGAGAGGCACAGTACCCAGCATGCAATTCTTCGAGAACTTTTTTCCCCTTTTCTGGGGTAACACACTTCAATAGAGGTTTAAGGAAACCCGCCTTGAAGAGCTCTCCGTTTCTCAACTCGAAGTTTGTTGCTCGCTTTTTCATGACGGCTGCCTCCTGTGGTGAATCAGGAAGTTTGCCGTCTGCTAAATATGCTCGGATGCCATCCATCCAGGTAGAGCTTCGGTCTAAGATTCCAATGGGCTCTTCATTTATGCTTCTCATTTCAAGAACTTCCCAAAAGACCGACCGAGGCGTATCACAGCAGGCGGATGAAGCCAATTTGGACAACGCATCCGCCTGATTGTTATCCGACCTGGGCACTTGATTCAGACGGAATTCCTCAAGTGCCCCAGCCTCTTATCTGACTGCCTGAAGGTATTTGATCATAGCCAGATGAGTTGCCTCATATTTTCCCTCATACTGGCTAACGACCAATTGTGAATCAGAGTAGGCGTCAATTTTAGTTGCCCCTGCTGCCTTACACATGTGGATTCCGGCTAGCAGGGCTTCATACTCCGCCTCGTTATTTGAGGCTTGAAATTTAAACCGCAGTGCATATTCAAATCTGTCCCCCTCAGGGAACTCATATAAAATTCCGGCACCGCAGCCGTTCTTCGTTGAGCTCCCGTCTACATATACTTTCCAAACTTGGTCAATGTTGTCCGGTTGCACCGGCCGTGTCATTTCAACAATGAAGTCGGCAAACGCCTGACCTTTCACTGCCTTTCTAGGTTCAAAAGTGATTTCCAGACTTTGCATTTCAATAGCCCATTTCAGCATTCTGCCGGATGATTCCAAAGTAGACATTGGTCGCTTAAGGGGCTGGTCGGTGTAAATTACCACCGGATGGGCCAGAAAATACGGCTTCAATTTCTTGAAGGCCATATACAGAGCAAGGCCAAACTTTTCTACCATGGGGTACCGGAGCTCAGCATTTTTTAGAACATGGCTAATGAAATAGATCGGGAGCTGAACGCCGTCTCTCTCAGCTAGGAGAACGGCACTGAGGGCATGATCTGAGACGGCTAGGTACATGTATAACACCTCTTTAGGCAGTGGACTAACAAGCCTTGGCAAAGAGTGCAAGTGTTCCTTCAGCCGTTGAAAGGCCGCCTCAGCATCATCCCTCCATTCAAATCTGGTCTTCTTCCTGATTGCTTGGAAGAAGTAAAGGCATTTGTCACCTGACCGGCTGAGGAATCTCCCCAAGGCCGCCAGGCAACCGGTTAGTCTCTGAGCTTCCTTGACAGTGCGAGGTGAGTTCATGTCAATTACCGCCTGTATCTTCTCGGGGTTAGCCTCTATCCCCCTTTGATCAATCAGGAATCCGAGAAACTTCCCAGACTCACACCAAAGACGCATTTCTTAGGATTTAACATAACCTTATGCCGCCTGAGTGTGGTGAAGGTTTCTCGGAGATCAGCAAGGTGATTCGCCTGCTGCTTGGATTTGACTATCATGTCATCAATGTACGCCTCTACATTCCTCCCAATTTGATTAATAAAGGCCGTATTAATCATCCGTTGGAATGTAGCCGGCGCATTTTTCAAGCCAAACGGCATCACAGTGTAACAGAATAACCCCTGATCAGTGACGAAGGCCGTCTTCTCTTGATATTTCCTCCACAGGGGTATTTGATGGAAGCCGGAGTAGGCATCCATAAAACTCATCAAGGCATGCCCGGCTGTCGAATCAACCAGACTGTCGATCTTAGGAAGAGGATAACTGTCTTTGGGACATGCCTTGTTGAGGTCTGTGTAATCAACACACATACGCCAGGTACCATTCGGCTTCTTTACAAGCACAACATTTGCCACCCAGTGGGGGAAATTACATGGCCGAATGAACCCAGCGTCCAACAGCTTTTTAACTTCGACAGCTGCCGCCTGACTTCTTTCCTCGCCGTGATTTCTTTTCTTTTGCCGAATGGGCTTCTTTTTAGGGTCCACGGCGAGTTTGTGGACAGCAAGATCCGGGCTGACGCCTGGCATCTCTTCCACTTCAAAGGCAAAAATGTCTTTGAATTCTTTTAGCAGAAGGTGCAAGTCTGCACCCAACTTAGCATAAGCAACCGTCCCAACCTTCACAGTACGCTCCGGACGGCTGTCGTCCAGAGGTATATCAACATGCTCTCCAGCCGGTTGGGGACGGAGCTCATCTGACCGTTCACCGGTCAATGATTGCTATTTTTTCTCTTTCTTCACCTCCACCAGCAGAGGTGCCTTTCTTTTCTTCCCGACTGCTGATGGGGCTGGTAATGGGTCGGCATCCTTGACATTGTTAAGGTCTATTGGTTCCTAGCCGGCCGGGGCCACAATATCTTTGACGGCTGAGAGCTAGCACTCCCGGGCCGTCTTCTGATCCCCATTCAAGGAACCAACAGAGTCGTCATCCCTCTCATACTTGATGAGCATGAGGGAAGGGATGATTACAGCCTTGGCTTCGTTGAGGGTTGGCCGGCCCAAAATAATTTTGTAGGCGGTCAGCTCCTCAACGACCAAGAACTTGACGACCAGGTGTCGCCCTTTTCCTTTCTCACCCAGTCGGATTGGTAAATCAACCCTTCTGACTGGGTAAACCATTCCACCCCCAAAACCAACCAAGGGGTGGGTAACCGGATGCATGCTGTTGTCATTGTATTTCAGCTTTTGCAGGCACCGGAGGCTGATGATGTCTGATGAGCTGTCGGTGTCAATAAGGATCCGTCCAACCAGCTGATTGGCAAACCTTACATTCAATGACGATCAGGTCATCATGCGGACGGCGGACGCTGCCCCTGTCCTTCTCAGTGATCAGGACGTCTGGGAAGGAGGAGCTTGCAGACGCCTACTCATTATCATCTTTGTCCATCTTTCGCAGATGGCTCTTGGTGCCCCGGATGGTAGGGCCACCGCATGAGAACCCGCCTGCTATTGTGTAGACCAGCTCCTTGTCAGTGTCCGAACTACTAGCAGGCTGGGGGGGTCTTAGACGAATGCCCCGGATTCTTCTTATTAGTCCCTTTAGACTTAGAAATGTAGGACTTTAACATCCCCTTGTTAGCCAGACGGTCCAACGCCCGTTGAAGGCTGAAGCAGTCGTTGGTGTCATGGCCAACTTCCTCATGATATTGGCATAATTTGTTTTTGTTCCTTGATTGAATGGAACTTTTCATTGGATTCGGCTTCTCTAGGGACAGTCGATCCTTAATTTACATGAGGATGGAGTTGCAGTCCTTGTTAAACTCGTACTTAGGGACGTACGGTTTAAATTCTTTCTTCTTCTTCTGGGACGGCTGATCAGAGTCACTAACCGCCCAGACTTCTTTTCTTTTCTTTTCTTGCTCTCTTCTTTCTTTTTGGCCGGCTGAGCAGGCCGGCTGTCTTTCTGTTTGTCAGACTTCTTAGAGTCCGACTGATTACCAGGCGTACAGAGGTCGGTTGCTTGAATATAGCTTTCCGCCTCCCTCAGGGCCGCCTATAAAGTGAAAGCCCCTTTTCTGACTAGGTAGAACTTAAAAGTCGACCCGTCTCTCAGACCCTTGAAAAAGTCTGTAAAAGCTACCTCGTCAGACAGTCCTTGAATCTGAATTCTAATCAGATTGAACCGCCTGACATAGGAGCGCAGCCCTTCTCTCTCCCCCTGCTTAATGGTGCTCAAGTCCAGGCTTGTTTTCTTAGCAGGGATGTTCATTGAGAAGTTGGAAGCAAACAGGAAGGCAAGCTTCTTGAAACTATCAATGGACCCGGCTGGCAAATTGCCAAACCATTGTTGGGCAATGCCCTTCAACGTAGCCGGGAAGCATCGACACCAAGTGGCATCATCCAACCCTTGTAAGTACATGAGGTTGGTGTAAGCCATGAGGTGATCTTCTAGGTTGGTGGTACCATCATAGGTACCTACCAATACATTCTTAACCTTGGCCGGCTTCGGTTATCTCCCGGGTGAACGCAAAAGGTTGTTCACCCAGGCAAAGCAGACGGAGCTGCCAGTCCAGTGGCTGGACATTATGATATGCCGCCTGACCTCCGAAGAAGGCCGGCTGCATATAGTAAGGTGGGCACTGACCGTAGACCTGAGAAGGTACATATGGTGCAGTCCGATCATCTGAGGGCCAGAATGGACGGTATTACCGCTTGTCTGACTCTCATGCAAGGAAAGTGCATTCCCTGCAGAAGTATTGTTGAAGCTGTCTGGAAAATTCGACGTAGAAGCCGACTCAGACAACTGTTGATTTCTCTTCCGGTTGATGATCTCCCGGGCATCAAGAGTTGAATTTTTGCTTCCCACCGGCTGTTGAGCCCGGCGGGTGTTGTTGGTATTCCTCTTAGGAAAAAGAATTTTTTACCAATCAATGGTCCTGGCTGCCTTGTCCTTTAGATGAGAAGTTGGCTGCCGATCTCTGACTGACTTCCCCTTTTCCAGAGGAGTCTTCTTGGCCGATTGACCCCTACTTGGGCCAGCCCGGCTCTTAGTGATCAGATCTTTGATTTCACCCTTGAAACTTGTCATGAACCTCATGAGTTCGTCTCGGGTGACAGGAGCTGATCCAGCTACCGTGTGGGTTTCCCCTTCCGGCTGCCCAGGGGGTCGATTTGTACCCGCCTGGGTGGCACCCCGCTCCAGAGTGTCTCTGTGCCGGATGCGCTTAGTTATTAGAGAGCCATCATCGGCTGTATAAGCTTCGACCTGAGGATCTTCATCCTCCTGGTCTGTAAAAACTTCCGGGTCATCGCCCAGACGGTTAGGAGGTGGTACAGACTCTTGAACCATCTTCGAGGTACTCTCCCCACAGACGGCGCCAAATGTTTTGGGTGTTTTTGTCCCTTGGGAGAGTTACGTCACGAAGTCTGATCCGGCTGAGTTGTACCTGCAAAACAACGGAGACTCCGGGTGGTTGGAGCTCCGCCTCCGAAGGTCAAGTTAGTAACTTGAAAGGAAATAAAGAGTACGGAAATTTAGGTGGGGATCTGCTTGGATTCCAAGCTCAGGTGTTTTTCTGATGAGAGAGAATGTAGGTGTAATAAATGATTGAATGTGTCCCCAAAATGGGGAAATATCACCCTATTTATAGGTTCATTGGAGAACGTCAAAATGGGGAAATATCTCCCTATTTATAGGGTCATTGGAGAACGTGCCCCTATCTAGGTCACTTGACCTAGATTTTAGTGGGCTGCGCCGTTTTACGGCACTTCTTGGAATTTGGGCCCTTAAAGGCCGCCATTTCAGGGATGTATCCAAGGGGGCCATGTGTCAAGAGGATATTAAGCCACGTGGGCCATCCTGAACTTGACACGTGACCTCCTCTCATTGGTCCACCTGTCTAGGGTATTTTTACCTTAAACAGGTAGAAAGAAGATGTTGCTTCTGGACAAGCGGGCTGAATGGATAGCCACACAGTTTACTCCTATCCCGATATTAATTGGATGCTCCTTTTACTGGTACAAGGCTTCATCTCCCAATTTATTTAACTTAAGAGGTCATTTCTACAGCAAAATAATACACAGCTGCTATTTGGTTGAGGACTACCACAAGTTGATGTTGTGATTAAAACAAGTGTGAAAATTATCCAAAACGGTAAATTGCTATCTAGTTTGTTTTTCTTTTTTTTTTTTCGGAAACAAAATTGCTATCTAGTATCAAAACCAGATAAACTCTAGTTTTTTGAAATTAAGACGAGCAATTTATGGCAAGACCAAGCCACATTTTATTCAAAATTTAGGAGCAACACAATGAATTCATGATAAATTGAATGTATAGTAAACCTTGGACCAAAAAGTCTACTAGTTGGAAATGAAGAATATTACTACGTACTACAATTCACTCACCTATAGTATTTCACATCAAACAGTATATGAAGGTAAATGTACAATAATGTATACCATGTATTCTCCATTTGGTGCGAAAGAACTAATCATATCTGTTGTTCCTAAACATCTGCTTCATAAAAAATCGCATCTTAGAACAATTTGCAACCAAAATATGATGCCAAAGCAAAACTCCCTTTGCATTCATTAGCTAGAGTCAGCCTCTGGCTAGTATGATTTTGCAAAAATTGCGACTTCCTCAGCAGGACCTCCTGTCATCAAGCAAGTTTTTGTCCCTTGAGGTTGTTCAAAAGGGAAACATCTAATTGTTGCCCCGGTTTCTTCTTTTACTTTCAACTCATCCTTGTCACTGTACAAAGCAATGAGAAACAAATTATAGTAAACAGATACATAATGATCACATAATAAAGAAAGGAAACGATTTCAAACTCTTGCTCTAAGCATCAGCTTCTTAAATCTTAAGTAAGAAATGATACATGGTAGGAGAAAGAATGGCGAAGAAGAAGAATACCTGCCAGACCAAGGACCCCTTGCCCACTTTCCATCGGATACTGCCGCTTTAAGCTCTTCATATGATGTCACATCCAAAATGTTACTGCCAAATACAATTTTAGTCAGTTAACATATTTTTAAAAAATTCAAAAAGGCGGTTTTCAAAAAAAAAAAAAATTCAAAAAGGCACTCGATACAACCAACATAGAGGTACAACTAATAACTACCTTTCTGCATTAGAAACTGAGAAGCATGCATACTTCCATAACACAGCCATATGACACACAAGTAAAATCCTTATACCAGTAAGTAATGCCTGGTAATCTTCAACAAACGTAATACTATTTTTGCAAGCTATTAAAACGGTTATCTGAATACACAAGACTCATTTCACAATCTGGTGAAACGGCTATCTGATGTCAAAAAAAAATTCTAAACCTGACAACAAATGGTCCAGTTAACAAACAACTCTTTCTAGAGATGGGACAAGCTCTTCACACAGAACATCGTTGTCTGAATCTCCTTAAAGTTGATATCACATACCACTGCATGCTGACCCACAACAATCCCTTTCTGCATTTCTCTTCCAGCACATTTCCAGGCCACACCTCTCCCTTGCCCAAATTTTGATGGCCTAAACATAGATTTTCAGATTTGGAACAGTTCCACAACCTTGGTAAACATGGCTGTGTATTTGGGATGCTGGAACTTTTACAAATACGACTTGGGAAAATTTTAACTTAGCACTATTGCCAGCAACTTCTGCTGTTCTGCACATAGCAATGGGGTCTATGGGTCCAAAGACCCCATCATCAAATTATCAGTGACTTCCAGCTAGTCTATCATATCAACCATTAAAAAAAGGGTTAACAGTAATGGATTGGCAAAATCAGTGACTTCCCGTGGGTCTGCACCAAAAGTGTGCTGGCATGAGAGGCAAGAAAAAGAGAAAGGAAGAGGGACAAACTTGATAAATTTATTAATTACACCTATCATACTAGGCCATACTGCAGTACTGGGGTCAATTAGTAAGATATATTAGGTGAATATACGTCGGCCCAATTAAAGAAAGAAATCCCAAATGATTATAGAGCATACCTCAACAAGATTTAATGCCTATATTTTTAAACTTAAAGTTATTCTTTATGAGCAGGTGAGTAAACAACTCCTTCTGAACAATTGTAACAATTTCTGATCATCAATAGCTTGTATCCTGCCATATTCAGACTTCCTACCGTCATACATACTCCACTTCATTCTTATACCCCCCATAGGAATTTCAATATATTTAAGGAAACAACAATTAAGACATTCACAATTGATTAAATCCACCCCTGATCAACTACAGTGTAGACTGCTTCATGTAAGTACTCAATGCATTAAAGTCACATATCATATTGTGACATTGAGAAATTTTTACAGGCAATACAAAGTTGGAACAGGTAAGAGTATTCTCATTTCTAATTAAAAAGAGAAAAAATGACCTTGTTAATACACTTTCCCACGTTGTGTTTATGATATAATCATACTCTATCAATTTTGGTAGGCATTTTAAGAGGGCACTTCACGAGGCAAGAACATATTAGAAAATTAGTTCTATACAGTCTGGGAACTGACATTATTACAAGAATATAAGACAATTTCTGATATTGTGAACAGCTTCATGTTGTACAACAAAAATCCACTTTATGCTACGTTACTAATTTTATTTGAAGTTTTCTAAATAATCAGCTTTTGGAAGAGGCTCACCATCAGGTAATGATAAATCAAACAGCATCGTTCAATTTTTCCTATAGAATCAGTTCTCTTTAATCTTTTATAAAAACTAATTACTTTATCTAGTCAAAATCAGACCAGATAACATTAGATCAAACCAGAAAATATATTGATATCTGTTTGCTTATAGCTATGTATCTTTAAATACACATTAGTAGTAAATTAAAATATTGACATAGTTGAAAAGTAGTCATTGAGAGTTGGAGACAAATCTAACACACTTCATAATTTTTTTCTTACATATTCTCTTAATATGCGAATCAAACTAGTACACCAGATGAGATCAAAACTGAATCAGAAAGATTAATAAAGTTATACCACAACACCTTATTTTCTGGTGAAGAGAACAAGTTCAAAACCTGGACTATGCCATAGTCTCCCCACAACATGTAACCCACAAATGATTTTAAAGCCAGTAAAGGATGTTAAGAACTGTCCAAGTAAAGGCTTCTGCTTCACCCAGAAGTTTTATGTCCCAAATAACTTGCTAAGAGAGGACCTTAATTCTTAATTGAAAGAAGACAAAATATGGTGGTGATAAGCAAGCAAGCAAATGAACCCGTATTGCTAGCACCAAAGCCTCCTACCAGATCAAAACACTGCAACTTTTGTCAAGTTTATGAAGGAACAACTAAAGTATATGAGTCTCTAAGGATCCATTTGGGGGTGGGTACCACCAGACTGGCATAGGAAGTTGGGATTTTCGACTAATAGGAAAAGACAGCAATCATGGCATTCTAGTAATCTGGTTTTTAAAGCCATACTGTGCAAAATTTCAGGTCCATAGTCTCCCCGTCTTTATCTAAAAGGTTTTTCAAGGGTCTTTCAGAACAGTCTCTAGCAGTTTCAAAAAATTCTACCCAAGGTAGGAATCTTAGGATTTGTACTGGTTGTTTGTTGTTGGGTCTCACCTTACTCACCTTTTTTTATTCAATCTTATAAGTGTTTTATTTTTAACTTTTTTTACATACCTAACAATAAACATAGAATGGGATGTCAAATTAGTAGGCACACTAGCATAATGACATAGTGCATAACTGTGCACAAAGCAGCCCAAAAACAGAATGCTCAGTTCACAATATAGTTTACCACAATTTATCACTATCAAAAGAAAAGTAGAAGAATCACAAATAAAGCAAAGGAGTATACCTATCACGGAATGATGTTGCCATACTCAACAATGATGCCTGTATTTCATCCAACTTGTCTTTTACATAAGAAACCAGAACATCAGGTTCCATGGATACTCCAAATACTTTTCCTTGTTTACCAGGAATATCTCTTCTTGATATGACCACACTTTTATTCAAAACATCACGTGGACCAATTTCTATTCTTACAGGAACTCCCTGTCAAATAAATTTTGATTTAGAGAGCCAGAAAGAAGATGTAATCGTATCTAAGATGCTCTGAGTTATCCCATTCTTAACAAAGATGCATCCAAAAACTAGTATACTCAAGGAAAAGTAAAAAACTGATAATAAAATAAAAATTAATAAAAAACCAATAAAACTTTAGCAACTACTACCTAACAAAGAAAAATAACCAAGTCTCTCAGAAATCTTTTTTCCTTTTGGAAGATAGAGGAGCGAAGCAATCAGCCTATTGATATGGCTGCATCCCAGCAGTTTCATGGTGTAAATATAACTTATATTGTAGTAGGCCAACAAAGCATCGGAATTGTAATGGCATATAGAATATGTTGAGCCTTTGGCCTTAACCAAAATTCATTTTGATCACAGCAACAAGGGAGTATGGGAGATGTATTTGTCACAAGTATGTTCCATTGTTTACTAATATTTGATTCCAGCATCACCAATTGTTTGACAATTCACTCCTAATTACTAATTTAGTATGAAAGAACTGCTTATGTAGGGAAAGATCTAATAGGATCCAATTCAACATCCAAGGTTAATAGATGTCACCATTTTAAAAAAATAAAGTTGTACATGAGGAAAACATTTCACACTAATTCATCAAATGAGCTATGTTGTTAAATACCTAAATATGATGCCACAGAAATCTAAAAATGGTATAAATATGGCATGATGCTTAAATGTCTAGACTACTAGTGATTTGAGATAGCAAAGCAGTATAATGGAAAGATAAATGCAGTAACAATGACATGATAAAGCATACAGAAAATCATATGTTAAAAAAAATAAAATAAATAAAGTGCTGGGATGCCACAAATAAGCCTCATGACAATGATCAAGAGTGAATTCACACCTTCATTTCCCAAAAGTTAAATTTCCATCCAGGGGTTTGCTGCTCAGAGTCGTCAAATTTAACTTTAATCCCAGCACTTTTCAAGGCTTCATAAGTAGAAATGCCAGCATCAAGAACTCCTAATTTCTCTTCTTCCTTTTTCCAAATGGGTACAATCACAACCTAAAAGGGCATATGATCAATATAACACGAAATCAGGAATTAAACTACCCCAAAATAAACAGAAAATTACTCAACATGACTTGAACTATAGAAAAGACTAACACATGATCGAAACTATAAGTTGTACATAATCTACACATATAACTATAGTCCTATACTATTTAATGAGTAAATCAAAAAGTAAAAGCATTTTACTTCAAGGATGACATTCCATCAAACCAGAATGACGTTTAAGGTCTCTTTGTCCTCCCTTTCAAATTTCATATCTTTGTTCTTCATTTTCTAGGTGAGGGGCAAGTTGTTTCTCATACAATATCAGCCTTAAACTGAAAATACTCTCCAATCCTACAAGTTTAACTTATTTTTCATTTGAGGCGTTTCAGAAACTTACCTTACTAGACAACTATTTACACCTTTCCACTCATTTTTGTTAACTTTATACATAATTTCTCACCCCCACTCACCTTTTACTCCATCTCTTTTTATTATTCTTGTCTCACATCCAACCACTTACCTGAAGCTTTCCATGATTACAGTAAGTGAGACAAAGTTTCTAGATCAGAAGGTGTGTGTTTGTATTGATTTTGATGGAAAAAAAATGCTAGGGATTAGCATGGTTTCCAGCAGTATAAATGGCAGAAAATTAGGAAGAAAAAGCTGATCATAGTATTAAGATGAGAATTACAACTTTCGAGAAGTGGATTCTCCCCCAAGTATGAGCTTTCGAGAGGCTCACTCTCTCCCAATAACTAACCCTCACAATATTCAACATATCCTCTACCCTCCTAATGAGGCCTATTTATAGAAAATCCCTCTTAACAAATCTCTAGCTTATTCCCCAAGCTACTAATAATAAGCTATGACTAACATACCCTTCAACTAATATTGATTCCTTGCACTGCCCGCCACCCAAAATTTCACCTTGTCCTCAAGGTGGATGGATAGTAGTCGGCACTCAATTCCTGGCAGTGGCAATGATGAGCTGTGTCCAACTTCTCGTGACAATCGTAACCAAGATCCTGCTTCAGTGAGATGCTGAACTCGGTGGAGAATTGATCTTGTTCTAAATCCCTGTAGCAGACATCAGGTAGTAAATTCTGAACAGGGACTAAGTAATGGGGGCAGGCAATTGATTTGTGGATATAAGCCTTGTGTTTATAAAGCTGGATATTAGTCTTCCATCATATGTCTTACATGGGTTGGAGGGACATGAGGAAGGGCTTTCTTTTAAGAGCTAGGTAGGTTGAAAAACTAAAATGTGAGGAGTGGGATTGGTAAGCTGGACATAAGAGATTGGGCTGTGAGCTAGAAGTTTCACTGATGGGCTTTATCCGATTTAAGAAAATTGGGCCCATTTCTCCCTCTTCAGAACCCCATTTAGCATTTTGGTATGAAAAAGACCCACAAAGTCTTTTCTCAGCCATTATATCATAAGTTTGGTAATTGGCAAAATTACCCTTACTAGCATATTTCATTTCTGACTTCCTCTCCAAGCTAACAAGAGACCCCAAGCTTCTCTCATACTCCATTGTTACTAGAATATTCTGCAGCAAGTACCATGGTGCCTCGCCACCCAAAAAATCACCACCACTAGCACGCTCGCCCGGACCACCACCGGACCCGCTCCCTCTGGCACCACCATGCTCGAACATTCCTTCCAGCGGCTTACCTACGAGAATATTACATCCATCACTCGATTTATTGACACCTCCTTGACCACTGTTTTCCTGGCCACCAGATGTTCCGGTGGTAAAATCATCTCCACCAGTAAACTCAATGTTACCACTGCCACCAGATCTGCCGTCGCCTCTACAACCACTCACCGTCAACCTCGGCCCCTGATTTGAGCTTTTCTACGACGGGAAGCCAAATATCCCACCACCACTACAATTTCCGACACAACCTCCTGGACAACTACCCGAACCACAGCATCCGGCACTACCTCTCTCAAATATTCAACCATATAAACCACCAACATAACCACCTGCCTTATTTCTCGACCCACTACTTTCAAAATTACCGCTAACACCACTCGCGAAATGCAGACCACCAGTTTCGCCGGTGCAATCACCTCGATCTCCACTGGTAAATCCACCTGCAAAATCACCACGTCTTCCACCAGCACCTCCACGAGATCCTCCACCAAGTTTCTCCACCATCGCGCCACCGGAGAAGCTGCTAATGACGGAACAAGAGTACTGTTCAGATCTGGAAATCTCCATATATACTTTTTCCTCCACCTTCTTTTCCTCTTGTGATGCAATTTCTTCCTCACCACATGACAACTCACATGTGGCTGACTGCTCACTGACCTGATGTTCTTCCTCCTTAAGGTCTTCTTGAATTGCACCTAACTTCAATCTGATCCGAGAAATTGCATTATCGAAAATGTTCTCTATGTTCTTGCACATTCTCTGTAATCTCATCTATTTTCGCCTCAAATTCTGCCTGTGAGAACAGTTTAGTGGACTCGCTGGTCGTCAGAGCTTGACTGAACTCACTGTTCGCCGGACTTCCAGCAAGGTCACCGGGGACCGTACTGCTCTTATACCATTTGTTAGGGATTAGCATGGTTTCCAGCAGTATAAATGGCAGAAAATTAGGAAGAAAAAGCTGATTGTAGTATTAAGATGAGAATTACACCTAATTGAATGATAATTCCACTTTCGAGAGCTGGATTCTCTCCCAAGTTTGAGCTTTTGAGAGGCTCACTCTCTCCCAATAACTAACCCTCATAATATTCAAGATATCTTCTACCCTCCTAATGAGGCCTATTTATAGAAAATCCCTCTTAACAAATCTCTAGCTTATTCCCCAAGCTACTACTAATAGGCTATGACTAACATACCCTTCCCCTAATATTGATTCCTTGCAAAAAAGTCATTTTATTTAATCAGTTTTCCTAAAAATAATATAACTAAAATAAGGTAGTTTTTGAAGGAGAACTTTTCGCCTACAGAAACACAAATTCAAGCTTTAGATAAAATTGGCATGCACAATTTGTTGACTCTGTAAGCAATCAGATTCCCTTTCCAGTTGTCCCATCTTTTATTTTTCCATTTGTTACAAATAAATTACAATATTCTTTGCTGCATGATGAAATGCAGCCACTAAGTTCATGCCAAGATGTCACACATTGATTATATAAAAGAGTAGTTGGAAAATACAACAAGTTACCTGTATAGGAGCAACCCTTGGAGGAAGCATTAAACCAGCATCATCACCATGAGTCATGATTATACCACCCACAAAACGCGTGCTTATAGCCCATGAAGTCTGCCACACATGTTGCCTTTGCCCATTGTCATAAGTAAACTGCATATATATGTTCAAATCCTTCATTCAACAAGCAGCATCATTTCAGATTAAACATATGGAAGCATTAAGTCCCACTAGGCTGAACCTGTGTGCCAAATGCACGTGAGAAATTCTGTCCAAGGTTGTGGCTAGTCCCAGCTTGTAGAGCTTTCCTGTCACCCATCATAGCCTCGATTGTATAAGTTCTATCAGCTCCAGCAAATGTTTCTACCTTTGATTTCCTGCCTGCAATTACAGGTATTGCAGCATGCTCATAAGCAAACTTTGTGTAGACATCAATCATCTGCAAGGCCTGTAACAAGAAAATTTTATCCAAAGTTAAGAGTATTGCCATTTATCACATCTAACAACTTTAATAATAATAATAATAATAACAATAACCATAACAATAACAATAACAATAACAATAACAATAACAATAACAATAACAATAACAATAATAAACAATAGTAATAATAATAAACATAATAATAATAATAATAGTAATAATAATAAACATAATACATTAGTAATAATAATAAACATAAACATAAACATAATAATAATAGTAGTAAACATAAACATAATAAACATAATAAACATAAACAATAACAATTACAATAACAATAATAATAATATAAAATAAAAAATTTAGAAAAAAAAAAAACCTCTTTCTCTGCCTCTTCTGGAGTGGAATGAGCAGTATGACCTTCTTGCCAAAGAAATTCAAGAGTCCTCACAAATGGCTTTGTGCGCATCTCCCATCTTGTGACATTTGCCCACTAAAAATGAAACTTTTAGACATAGATAGAAGGAATAAAAGGAGAAATATAAAGTTCCTAGCTTATTGTAAACTTACCTGGTTAATCATTAAAGGAAGATCACGATGACTTTGGATCCATTGAGTGAACATATAGTTTACTATAGTTTCACTAGTAGGTCGAACCTGCCAGAACCTCAACAAGTACAACAATCAAAGCCAAGACTCAGTTTACCAACTTTGATGCAAAAAAAAATAAAATAAAATAAAATAAAATAAAATAAAAGAAGAAGAAAAATAAAAAAAACATAAATTAAGAAATGTCAAAGGCATAAATAATGAAATTGTCATTCATAATAGTACCACAAGTTTTTCTTCAAGTTCCTTTCCTCCACCAATAGTGACAACAGCTAATTCTGGACTAAAACCTTCAACATGACTAGCTTCTTTCTCTATAAATGAATACGGTATAAACTGCAAAAAGGTTTAAGAAAAAATGGTGTCAGATAAATAACTTAGAAAAAAAAAAGGAGAAAAAAGAGAGGGAGGGAGACAGAGATATTGCAAACTCAAGCAACACTTGAAAACATATAATGCCCAAATCATAATATGATATCTCCTGAGATTTCATTCAGTTTGAAAGCATTTCATTTATATTGGGAATGCTCCATGTAACTCCACAAGGTACAGGGAATTTTTGAGAATGATAACAGAGTGTACAAACTATACACCAATATAGGACAGAGTCCTTAAAAAAAATAAAAAAAATAAAAAATAAATAAATAAATCAAAGCTATCTCACTTTACAACATGAACACCCTAGACAAACATTAAAGTTAATTAATATACACCATTCTATGTTCTATCCCACAAAGACTCCTAGCCAATAGCTCTACTTTTAACCAAGTAGTACTTGTCTAGCAGTAAGGATTGTAAGATCAACCCCACTAGGGGTAACTAGGGGGTGGGATTACTTAACCTTTGCCCAAACCCCACTCCCAAGGAGCCTAGCCCAATAACCCAATTTATAATTTAAAATCATCCCTCTTTCCCACACTTTCCATCTCTCCCACAAAATTTCCCCCCAATTAATAACCCGCCGTATAAACATTTCCTTCAAACTTTTGCAACAAAATCCCTTAAATTGGATATCAATTAATCTCCTAAAAAATGAGAAACCATTGGTGTTTCAAAATAAAAAAATATTATACCAAGATGCTTTAAGTAACAACCTTTGCGCTCTTCTTGTGCAAGTATGACAACCCTTGGTAAAAATTTATTATACCAAAATGCTTTAAGTAACAACCTTTGTGCTCTTCTTGTGCAAGTGTGACAACCCTTGGTGTCTATAAATGCTAAAAAGTTACTAATAATACCCTTTTTTTTATGAAATTTACATCATGAAAATAAATTTTACTAGAGAAATGAGGGCTAAATACATTAAAGTACCCTCTTCTTCAATATACTGCATAACTCATGCATCTCACAAGTAAGAGATACTAAACAGACGAGCACGAAACTTAAAGAGCTTTATTTACATAAATACCTTATCCTTCATTAGTATTTCCTCTTGAATATATCAACTCTAGATTTACCAACAAACTTTTCTTAGGGCTGTTTAGTTCACCTGAATTCGAGTTTGGTTATCAACTAGAAATTTATTTCATATATTATTCATTTTCGTGACGCAAATTTGTCAAGAGTAAACTGTATCCAAAACTTTCAGCACCTACTTATTTGGATATCAAATTTTTTCGGATCAGTTTGATCAGATAATGACTCAATCTAATTCACAGATTTACTTAAACATTATGTATTCAAAAAATCTGATCCTAACCCAACTATTTCATATCAAATACCCGCATTGTTGGTTCCTTTTTTCTGTTTATGGATTGGGTTTTCCAGATTATTGCATAGCCCTATTAGTAACTAAAACTGAATATTACTGGTAAGTACGTATTTTATAGCTATTTTTTACTAATTTGTAGTATATACTATAGGAAGTTACCAATTTTTAATAATTAAAACTGAATACTACAAATCGAAACTTATTTTAACAAATTAAAATTAATTTAATTACACTATTCATCACTACATGAGGTTACCGGTCTTTACTGATTAAAACTGGTATTTTCGAATAGAGCTAATTTAAACTTATTCTTTATTAGATATGGAGTATTTTTTTTTACTAGTTCGCTATATTACGTATTGCATGAAACTGATTTTCACCAACTATTACTGATTTCTACTATTTACAACCTATTATATCCTTGATTCCCTTTCCCTTTTCTTATTACCCCATGTTAAACGACCTCTTATTTATAAGATGGGCTAAATAGAGCCTTAATTTGGAGATGTTAACCAACTGTTACTTTTCCATTATGAAAATCTGTTACGAAGTATTTAAGTGTGTTACGTTTGATAAACACCAATTAATCATTTACCATCAAGATTAACAATTTCATGTAATCAGCTATCAACAATGGACTCAAATGGGACAAGTCAATCATTTCCTCAAATGAACTCGAGCTTCTACGCAAATATACAAATTAATGTGTTAATAAAAGTATAAAACAACCAATCAAGAGACAAATAATTCCAACTAAAATTCACCATCTATGTTAGAACATCTACTAAAAAACAATTATACAACCAACATAACTGAACTGCATATAACCCAAAAAACAATCAAATATACAAGACAATTAGGGAAGAACACTGGTACCTGTGGGAAGTACATATTGCTGTGACCAGTTTCCTTGAACTTAACATTTAAATAATCCTGAAATACCCAATTAACCAAACATATCAATAACTAATCAAACAACAAAAAAATTCCAAGTAACAACTCAAATTATAACAGGTACAATGTCAACCACCCAATAATTATAATCAACCCAAGTAGTGAATGTCAATTAGCTCAGTTGGTTAAAGTTGCAAAGAGTTAATACCCAAGACATGAGATCAAAACCCAATAAAAGAAGAAAAAAAAAATTACTATTCAAATTACAACAGGTAAAATGTCAACCACCCAAAAATAACAATCAACCCAAACTGTGAATGCCAATTAGCTTAGTTGATTAAAGTGGCAAAGAGTGTATCCAAGATATGAGATCTAAACCCAATAAAAGAAAAAGAAAAAGAAAAAAGAAAAATTAACAATTCAAATTACAACAGGTACAATGTCAACCACCCAGAAATTATAATCAACCCAATAAGTGAATGCCAATTAGTAGCTTAGTTGGTTAAAGGGAGTGGTACATGATATCAAAACCCGATTGAAAAAAAAATTAAAAAATATATATATACCTGAATGGATTCCCAGATAGCATAACCATAAGGGCGAATAACCATGGTACCACGAACAGGGCCGTAATCGGAAAGCTCGGCATGATAAATAATGTCAAGGTACCATGCATTGAAGTCCTGAGAACGTGGGGTGATTACTTTGTCTTGGGATTTAGGCTTGGTGGTGGAAGTGAGTGTTGAAGCGGATGTCTTTGCTGCTGATGTACTTCTGGTGCAGAATCTGATGGTGGGTTGAAGATGGTGGTGGTTGCGGCGGCGGAGGATAGCCGTCGAGCGAGAGGAGAAAGATGGTGGGATGAAAATGGAGGAGAGAGAAGGTAATCGGAGAGTGAGTGCCCCCATTTTTTTCAGGATTTTGGTGGAGGCGAAACCTGGATGAGGTTCAGCCGTTCAGGGTTTTAACCGTAGTGAGAGAATATACAAGGTTAGTTTTTTTTTTTTTTAAAAAGGAAAAATTGCTCCCATTAATCTGAACTTTGCCTCATCCACCGAAATTAATCTCTACTTTCGTTTATTATCTATCACTCCTAACTTTATGGGGTATTAATTTCTATTGCACCCTACAGGTCATCCAACCTGATATAGTAGGTTACCTAGACACGTGTCAACACGTGATAGGTCCAAAAAAAATTTTTAAAAAAAAATTAAAAAAAAAAAAACAAACCCAACCCAGCCCAGCCCCCCACCCCTATCCCGTAAAACACTCCATCAGGTTAATTCGCCCACCCCGCCGGAAATTCGCCCCCACCCCTGAAATCCCCTCCCCCGCTGCCGGAAAACAACATATAAACACGGAATGAGTGAGTTAATGGTACCGTTAAATATATGTACTGTATAAATCTAATATAGCTATGTGTTAAAAGCGAGTTTAGATGTAGCTAGGCATTCAATGGTAGGCCGTAGTATTTATAAAAATTTGGCTTTTAACACTTAAGCTTTTACAACTTTTAATATTGAAAACAACATTAAACTGGAATTGGCCAGACATGATGCATATGAGAACTTCCTTATAGAAACGTTGTCCTTGTCACAATTTACGTTGTACTTGATAGCCCAATCATCAAAACTGGATGGAGATAAATCCGATGTTTAATAGATATGTTATAAGCTAAGACAAATGGACAATAAATTATAAATATATTAGTGTGATTTTAGAGGATATTGGGTAAATAGTTTGCTCACCTCTTCTCATATGTAAATAATTTGCTCATCCTTAAAAAAAAAAACGGAAAATTTCACATTTGCTACCAGGGAAAGGACCCTAATTCACATTTGCTACCCTTTTAATTTTTTATTTTATTTTACTACCACCTAAATTAGAGTTTTTTAAAAATCACTACCACTTAACGGAATCCGTTACGATTTTCGTTAATTTTATTAAAAAATAAAAAATAAATTAAAAAATTAAAAAATAATTAAAATAAACCACCCTCCCCCGCCACCCCTGCCGGCGGCCGGCGGCCGGCGCCCATAACTTCAGTCGGCGCCGGCGCGTGCCCACCCCCTCCCTTTCCCCCACCCCTACGCAGCCAACGCGAATCCCCTTCCCCTTTTCCCGTTCTCGCTGCCTCGACCAACAACCCCGAACCGAAACCAAAACCACCCCCGGAATCCGCCCCCAACCCCGTTCCCTCCACCGAATCGACCCCCCTCCCCTTTCTTTACCGCGTTTTCGGCCTCCCCTAACCCTAAACCACCACCCCAAAACCACGAAAAACGAATTAAAGGGGGCTGATTGGTTTTCTCGTGAGGGTTGGTGGTTGATCGGGTGGCTAGGGTTTGCGATTTAATTTGTGGCTGGCTGGAGAACCTCCACGCTGATGGGTGACTAGGGTTCGAGCTGGAATCGGGCTGGGAATGGGGCCGTTTTTTATTCGTGGTTGTGTGAAGGTGTTCGCTGGAACCGGGCTGGGAAAGGGGTTCGTTCTTGGTGGTTGTGTGAAGGTGAGGAGGTGTTGGTGGCGTTTGGGAAGGAGGTGGGCTGCTAGTGGAGTTTCGCGGCTGCCGTGGGATTCTTTGGGCGCCGGCGTTGATGGGAAATGGAGGTTGGATGGTGGCAATGAGGGTGGTTGAAGATGGAGCGGTGGCGGTGAGGTGGTTGGACGATGGTTGGGCTCCACTAACGGAAATAGTAACGGCATCCGTCAAATGGTAGTGATATCTAAAATTTTGGGATTTGGGTGATAGTAAAATAAAATAAAAAATTAAAGGAGTAGCAAATGTGAAATCTACTTTGAAAATCAGTATTATATTCAAAATTGAGCGATTATTTGAAGACATTTTATTTTATTAATCATAAGTTTATTCATTTATTTGTACCATATGCCTTAAACTTGTATACATCAATAAATGTCGCATCTTGAACCGCATATTTTTTGTAGAAATAAAATTTATCTTTGATTAAAAGTTAAAAAAAAAAACACTATCCTTTGTTACACAACAAAATCATCTTGCTTAATTAGTTTTGATTTCACATCCTGAGATTGAGCAACATTCGTATGATCTGTATCTTTCACTGGCTTCAAATCCTCCTTAATACAGAGTATTGTTGTAGACTAACATGATCATCAACCTACATCATCATATTAAATAAAATAAGCATATAAACACCACCATTTGCTTTAGATTATGATGATCTACTCAACTATCATAGTTATCATCTTACCATTTCACCGTTCATATCATTATATAGAGCCATATACCATGATTTCCAAAAAAAGAAATTTGAATTTGAGCATTTTTTAAAGCAAAACGAAAAACTACTCACCTGAACAGCAACACAAAGGGCCACTACTACACCAGGGTTGATAGTGCAATTCGGGTTTTTACTTGTCATCTTTTTTACAACATCCTGTACAGCTGGTATCCTTGTTGTGCTTCAACTTCAACAAGGATAACATTGTCCATGTCTTTAATCCATAATTGAGCATCCTTTAAAGCAGTTTCAACCGGTGTCTTTAATCTGCAGAATTTAAAGCAACCTGTCAGTAGTCAAAACAATTCCAAAGTGACACAATTTGAGCAAATAACTACAACAGTTTTATGTACATTATACCAGCCAAAGAAGTCTGAACATAACTCTTCGAACTTTGCTCTCGTGAGGGGTGTTTTGGGCCATCTTGTGTTGCAGTATTGAAAGGCAAGCTGTCAAAACACACCATTGACAATTTTAGTACTCGTAAAATCCAAAATGATGTCTGAAGGCACAAACAATTTTTTTTTTTTTTTGAGGAATTATACACATTTACATGGTTAATGCTAATATGAGTTAACGACAAAAGCTCAATCTTTGCCTTCTCAGCTGAAGAGCTTGTTTGTCATTCCGAAGATCAATATCCTCATTCTTCTTGAAAGTTTCTGCTAGCCAGTCTACCATTCTGTGTAGTAGCAATTACAAACAACTATATCATTTCACTGCATAAAATTAAAGAACCGATTCAAGCTAACACAGAATTAGGCACGCCGATTCCTCGTTTCCTACCTTATCGGAGTCATCACCACCCAAATGAGTTTGTCTCCTGATGTAGATAACACCTTGAAAACTTTTTCTCCAACCTCAAGAACTGCAAAAGGCAGAAAGAGTTTCGTTGCAATGTAAGAAATCTGATGTACCGCATCAAAATGTAAACTATTGCAGAAGGCTGATAAATACATGGAATTTCTCACAATTGGAGTTTTTCTTTATGAAGAACTCACCAGAAACATTAAAATTACCACCAAGATCGAAAACCAAAATCGTCTCGTTATTCTTCTTCTCAAACCCAGATGCTAATGAAGCAGCAGCAGGGAAGCATTCAGTCTGCCCCATAAATATATCTAACAATTCACCACTCTAAAGAGTGTAAATTCACTTAAGGGGAACATTCCATGATCAACCGATGCACGGAATCTGCATCGGGATTTCATCTTTTTTTTAATGGCTGGTTAGGTTACATGAGAGATATTCAATTAAGCATTCTCACTTTCCATTTACATGTTTCTCAGTATCTTGACAATTCTACTCTTATAATCTATAGTTAGCTTAAACCATAAAACAGGAGAGGGAGTGTCATAAATCAAACCATTATAGCTTTTTCTACTAAAACAAACTGCTTGCAACATCCAAATATCCTGATCCTCTCTTTCTCTTTGCCTTTCATTAAGGCAAACCAGTCACCAAAGCCGCTTCAAATGATTAAATATAGATGCGTATGAAACTAATTCACCAAAACCGTTTTCAAATGATGAAATAAAGATACACTTGAAATCAACAAGCTAGCCAATTGAAGATGACAAAATTAAGTGTATCCAGAAAACAAGGCAGGATAGAGCTATTTGATTGCAGGAACCATTAAGTTATCATATTCGAAAGGATTTCCTTTCTGCAACATTTCTCAAAGCGGAATAAGAAAAAACACTTCTACTCACTCAGATTGCCAAATTTAACACCAAAAGTAGCCTTATTCCCATTCTGAGATGACAGATTGTTCTGAGTAGCCAAATAATTTAAGTGTTAAACAGTACAATGGATCATCCCTCCTTCCCTTCTTGTTAAACGGTTCCTTTTTAGGGTTTCAAATTGTTTGTGTTCGTAGGACAATCATGCCATATCAAAATTTCTTCACAGATGCATATATCAAACATTGCAACAATTGAATCCTCAAAACTAAAAGAATCTTAATAAGTGCCTTACATGTGAAGGAGTAGCCCTATTTCGTTCGAGATCAGCATGTTGGACATAGAAGTTGATTAAGCTTTTTTTGTTGCTGAACCGTCATCAAATGGGACATCTTCTGCTGCTTATCCATCATAAAAGCTTCGTAGTGGATGGTCATTTCCTTGTAAGGCAAATCAAAGGCAGTTGAGAGCTTGAGACAGTAAATCTTCCAACTTGATGAGCTGAGTCTAGAACCTATAGGAAAAGAGACAACCCCATTCTTTATAAAATATATAGTGAACATTTCATAATCACACATGAATAGAGCTTAAGATAAAATAATAGTTGAAGAATCCGATGCATGGTTCAAAAATGTGGTTTCGGTCGTGATATCGATAACGACCGCATGTCGCGGGAACAGAAATGATGCGGTTGTCGCGGAACAGGTTGCGGATGTTGTGACCAAATTTAATTTTGTAGTTTTGATATTTTTTTTCATAATCTTACTCACAAATTTTGAAAATAATATATTTTAAAACATTTTTAACGGTCAATTATAATTATTATTAATTCCGATGAGAACAAATGACATCAGAAAAGACAGTTCTCAATGCAAAGAATACAATTGAAATTGATCTTAAGCTTCTAAATTTTCATCAATTGCAATTCATTAAGGTCCAAAACACCAATGCATATGAAAGCCAAAACAAAACAAAATTATGACACAACCCATAACAGAATCCCAAAATCATCATTACAATTTCACAACCTTAATATTAGTCCATATTCTGAGATTAAATGCCACACAAAACAAAATTATACGACACTGTCCAATACAATCTTCCAAATCTATCATATTTTAAACTTGTAAATCCTCACTCAAAGGACCTACTGAAGTTTAGTTTCTGTAAGAATTCACACACACTCAATCTATCACCATACTATTTAAAAGAAAGTCAATTTAAAGAACCTCAAGTTTCAAGCTCAAAATAAAAATAACACAATCAAATGATCAAACTCATTATCCCACCAAGATAAATGCAACACAAAAGAACCTCAAGTTTCAACCTAAAGTTTCTCTGAATGACACAAAGGTTAAATCCATTTCACTTTAAAATGTGATGTGTCCTACTTTTCACAGTATTTTCAGTGACTAAGATGCACACAACCTTACCCTATTCACTATCCAGCCATATCTTTTATTTTGGATTAATAGTTGGACAAGGAACAGAAACCACTGGTACAATAGCAGAAACAAGGCAGTCATCATTTACAAATGCAAATGAACTATGCAAAACAGCACTGTGGATTGAAAGAAAGCAGATGATACTTGATCAATTATGAATATGACTAACCAATAACACTCAATAAAAACAAGACCTCAGGAGATTTATCGTCATATTCAAGAACTTTGGACCTGATGTTTGTGACTTTATTGACTCAAGATTGTAAGCAGTGAAATAACCACCTTCAAATGAGTCAAATCAATATTGTAAGCAATGAAAGTTGACCATGAAAATGTTTACATTGGACCATATCACTTCTTAAATTACAGCCAAAGAACATAAAATAATGACAACATATAATAATTGCAATAATAAGCAAAATTTCATCAGCAAAAAATTGTAGGCTATAATAAGGTACTACTTAAAGGGTTTAATAAACACTCATTCCAACCTTAGATACACCCACATCATTTCCCCATATATTGTCAGCCTCAAACTCTCTTTGCTTCCCTTGTAAATCTTTTTGTACTTCCTTTGCAAATTGTTTGATTTCTTGCTCCCTACAACTTGTTAGAAATTAGAGATTGATTAACACAAATAATCCAAATAAAAAATTAACAACAATAACGCTATTAAAAGGCTAAGATCAAACATCAAATCAAAGTTTATAAAAAAACACATGAAAGAAATAGGAGAGAAATTCAGATGATGAGATCTCAATTAGTAGTCGGTTACCAGCCTATCTCAAGCCTAGCTACTCGCCCACTCCCAAATCCCCAACCCTACTCTAGTACTCTTCTCCACGACCCTAACCACTGCCCCACCCCTCTCTCCATCCCCACCACCATTGCACCACTCCAGTCCCAATCCCACCACCAGAATCGCCCTCTTCCCTTCCCGACCACAGCTGCCAACCTGCCACCCTACCAGGCCAAAACTCCCACACCCCACTAATCAGTCCCTATTCCACCCCACCCTTCTACAACCCTGATTCCACCAATTCCCAACCATCGCAACCAACCCTCACCACCAAATACTCCCACACACCCCCACCAACGAGCCAGAATCCCCCACCTCACCCAACCACAACTCCCTTCTTCCTCATGAACAGCAGCCACCTGCAATCCTGGCACCCTGCTGCTGCTCCATCTCCTTGCACCAACAATAACAACCCCACATCACCAATTCCTCAATTGTATTCTGGGCATTGTAGTCTTCCTCAATTCACATAATCCCACAATCACCAATAATATGATGCATTGTAGTCTGGGCATAGAAATCCCTCCCAAATACATACAAACTAACATAAGATTAATGTTATAAAACACTTTGATGCATATACCCAAGCAACAACACCCTATGCTTTTGGAAAAAAAAAATTCAGTCTTTGCTACATTAAGCAATTAGTTCCTGCTTCAAAATGTGATTAAAAAAAGGATGATTAAGCTAACAATTCTTCATCAACCCCAAATATTATTTCCATTAGACATAGCATGGGAAAATGGGGAGGAGGAGGATAGACAATATAATTGAGAGGAAGATTGGCTGAGAAATACTCGAAGATTGGCGTCATATTTTAACTTGGAGTTTTGACACACTCCCGGTTAAGTATTGAATTGAGAAATGAGAATTTTGTGAAATGAGAATCAGATTTGTGCAATTTTCATGGTGTTTGAAGCTTTTTTGTGAAATACCATTTTTATTACTTTAGGAAATTTAACGAATTCGGAAAACCAAAGTTACATATACACAATTGATTAGACTTGATGGATGCTCTTCAACTTAGTAGTGACCATTTAATATTTATACTATAAATGGTCAGAATCAACATATTAAACAATACTTAATATTAATTTACACTAAATCTCTTCACCACGTCAAATTAAATCAGAATAATGTTTACAAATTTTTAGTAAGTTCCATTTTCAAGTCCACAAAAAGAATAAAAATCAAGACCACTTCAAAGATCTCAATTTGATTGTAATAAACTCCCAGTCCAAATTCTAGGGTATAGCTTGAACACTTTACTTGCATCAATTAATAGAGCATGTAAACAAGAGTAATGCATAAAGGAGGGGACTGAAGTTTTGGTGTTTAATTAACCAGGAGACTCAAGTTTCAATTGTCACAGGGGACTTAGTCCAGTTTTTCGGCCAAGCTAACCTGCAGCAATCGGTTACCTATTTATTTATTTTTTATATTTTCTATTCCAACTTTACCAACAAAGTATTCAAGTTCACACAGTACATGAATAATACTCTGTAGCAAAACCAGCAATTAAGCAGAACAATCACAAAATGAAAACAGAAAATCTGTACATATCTTCAACTTCCCGAAAAATGCCATATAATTTCAAGAGGTGAAAGTGAAACTTATGACTACTCACATGAATATATTTGCCAAAATACAAATTAGAGAGCAATCTAACCTGGGAAGAAAAGTGTTAATTAAGGAGGTAACAAGAGAAAGTTGTTTTGCCACTTTTCATAGCGCCACAAATGAATAGAACAGGAGGCAGCATTCTGGTAAAACTTTTTGCTATGGTGTCTACAGCGTATAAGAGGGACATAGCAGCAGATAAGCCCGACCTTTGACAGAGTGAAGAACAACAATCTTTGTTGACATGGCACATGCAAATTTGAAATCACAAAGCTAAAAAAATAGAAGTAAGAATAAGCTTTTTATACTGAATAAATTTAACCTTAATAACGCATAAATTTAAAATTACACATTTGTATAAGAGAGGTGAAGACAATAATGTAACAAAAACTGCAGCTAGAAAGGTGCAAGCCAGATTGCCAATTCACGAGTCATTATGCTCTTCAAAAGATGATCCCAGATTGCAAGAATTGATGTTGGTCTTATTAGTTACAAGTACCCTGTAATGCTAACATAAATATCTAGATAATCAAACGTCAACATAAATATCAAGATAATCAAACATCACGGCGCACTTGAGCTATAAGAGAGTAATTTCATAGCACCGAGATGTCATTGAGATTCTATGGCATCACAAGGCAAATGCATAAGCTTAAAGTCACTTATTAATAATGATCACAGCGCACTTGCCACACTGTTGTAATTGTGAATAATGCCAAGAAGCTTAGAGTCACTTATTAATAATGATCAAAAGTAGACAAGATAACAGCTAAAATTAATAAAGAGCTTACTTGCACCAGAAGAATGCAATTCTACATACACCAGCATCTCTACGAGCCAAAAACTCCCTAACGTGAGATTGAACTATGATTGCTGATTTGGTTGCTATACTATATTCATGAAAAGCCTTTGACCTTAATCCTGCATCTTCTTGATCAAATATCGGTGTCCTTGGTGAGCTAAAATAGGGTGATGTGAATTACTTTACATACCAAAGAATTAGCAGCATCTTCTCGATCAAATATCGGTGTCCTTACTCCTTAGTGAGCTAATACTTCACTGCATAATGATCTCAGTGTGCATAGTTCTGACACGAAAGAAGTTGCTAACTTAATCTAATATTAGGTTTAGTTTAATCATTAGTTAAAAGTTCTAACAGGAAAGAAGTTGATGGACTGAAATTCATTTTAATATTATTGACACTAATTGGCATCATAGACCCTTGATTTCCAAATCCAAAACATTCACAACTGAGTAGTATAACATCAAAGTTTCTGGAACCATGTAAAGTAATTAGCATATTAAATTATTAAGTATTAACAGAACGTCAGAAGTCACAATAATAAGTTTATAACTCACCATAATCATGAGCCAATTAAAATTGAAGAACTACATACTGCAAGTCGTGACTTCATTTTAGCCATATAAAATAATTCTTAGAGCTATCTTTAAACACTATAGCAAGAAATAAAGCACACATTTCAGTCACTCACAGTCTTTGTTGACCTGAAATCACAAAGCTGAAAAATAGATTTAAGACAATAACCTTAATCCTGCATAAATTTTGAATTATATATTTTGTGTAAGAGAGGTGAAGACAATAATGTAACAACTGCAGCTCTAGAAAGGTGCAAGCCAGATTGCCAATTCACAAGTCATTATGTTCTTCAAAATATTGATATAAACATCAAGATTATTAAACATCAACATAAATATCAAGATAATCAAACATCACAGTGCACTTCAGCTATAAGAAAGTAATTTCATAGCACCGAGATGTCATTGAGATTCTATGGCATCACAAGGCAAATGCATAAGCTGGACAATTGATGTGCTCTGTGCACACTTGCCACACTGTTGTAAATATATTTTTATGCCAAGAAGCTTAGAGTCACTTATTAATAAAGATCAAAAGTAGACAAGATTACTGCTAGAATAAACTCTTACATCCTTTATTTTTCTTGTAGTTGTAGTATTCAATAATAAAGAGCTTAATTTTAAGAAATGATTCCATTGTGGCCACTATTCAAATGTACGGATTAACAAGCTCAACTTAATTATAAAAAACCTTTGAAGATTTCCTATATTTTCATCATTATATCACTAAATTTGCACCAAAGTTGACAAAATAAGAAGCCAAGGGGTAGACCAAGACAAACCTGAGCTACCTTTCATAAAATTTGGATTCCTTTTTCGAAGGCTAAAAGCAACCACCAAATTACCTGAACTCATCACTGACACCATATGCAAAGGTTATGTCTAGAAACTCTTCTAATATAGCTGTTGTGCTTGTACATGAATTCATAAGCATCAAAGGTTTTCATCATTGTGCTTCTAAAATTTAGGAATATCAGAGAACCAAACACATTAAGTTGCAAGATTCATTTACATCATCTCAGCTGTGAACCAAACAACCAGCTAGATTCACCGTTCACTAATTAAATTGAGATACATAAACTTAATGGTTAGCAAGAAGAAAAAATCATATCATTCTTCCCATTGATCAAATTCCAATACTTGCAAAAAAACCAATATATATACTCTTATCCTTCATCTTTCATACTATATCAACTTCCCAAATAATTACATATTAACAATAACTCTATAATCATTCGAAATATTACAAACCTTTTTGTTCTGCAATTAAAACAAATGAATTGATCCTACTAAATACTAATTTCACCCAACTATCAAATTCAATATAGCATCTTTACATCAACTGACCAAATTAAATATAATTAGATAAGCATTAAACATTTAAAATAGATAACTCACCCATTCATGTCTATAAAATTACATTAAAGTTCATGAAGCACATAAGAGCAGAAAGTAAAACATATAGAATGTTGATGCTTAATCGGATTTCAAAGGCCCAATCAAAACAATCGAATAAGGGAACATAAAGCAGATTCCATTAGCCAGAAGCATGAATATGCATATATTATTTCAGGAAAAACATCAAATTAATCACGATTAAGAGCTAGGTTATGATCGGTTAAAAGGGGAAAAAAAAATTCAAATTATGACATACCTCGCAAGCTGCTTGAATGGAGGGGATAGCTTAGAAGTTCCTTCAATGGAGGATCGGAGGGATTCACCACCGCTCTTGGGTAAGTGAGAAAGCATATGGCAAAAAGAAAGAAAGAAAAAGGAGAGATGGAGTGAGAAAGATTGGGGTTCAAAGGAGAGAGAAACCAAAAGGCAGAAATGAACGGTGGAGAAGGAAAAAGGGGAAAAGCAGCTGAAGTTGAAGACCAGAGTCAATTAACAAGGAAAATAAGAAAAAGAAAAAAAAAAAAAGAAGCAAGGGTATAATCGTCACTACACTGTAGAATTGAAATAGTAACACAACTTCTGGTTCTTAAAAGGGTAAGGATATGTTATTAATTATTGCCTACCTCATGTTAATTGTTTGGCGAGACAATTCCCCTTCCCACTGTCCATTTCGTCATCTTCCAAAACAACCCATCCAAACTATTACGGCTAATCTCTTTGGTTTGTTTTTTTTTTTTTTTTTTTTTTTTTTTTTTTTTTGCATTGTTAATTTGGTATCAAATATTAATTTAATTTTTCAAATTACCAAATAGAAGTTTAAAATGCATTATTATATTGATATAATTAGTTTTTAAATTGTTTAGAATATCCAAAAAATATTCCACATTCACCATCCAAAATAAAAGTTTCCTCCTACATGAACAACCTATGAATTAAGAGGTTACAAAAAAAATGTTTATAAAGAACTACTAAAGTCCTTAGTTCTTGTTGTAAGAGTCTTGAGTTGAAATTGGTCCTCCATCATCCATAAAACTTACTTTTTCTTTGCCTTTGCTTCTGAACATGCGTTGATACCAGTTTGTGTTGGTTGGCTGCATATATTAAAAACATATTAAAGATTAAATAATTGTCCATAAGACCATTACATAAAATAGACAAACATAAGCATAGAATGAGTGATGAGAAACATTTACTTACATTTATATATTGTTCACCGGTGGGTGCTTGGTAGACTCCAACTCCTATTGGGACCTACAACAACAAATGCAAACAAATATATAAGAAAAGGAAGTCAGCAATTTAGGGTTTAAGCTAATCACAAAAAACTCACCATGGCTCCATTTCCTCTACCCTTTCCCCTTCCCCTTCCCCTTCCTGAGTCAGGTGCTGCTACAGTTTCTGCTACACTAGCAGTAGTAGTAGTTGAGCTACCATCCTTCCTCGGTCTACCCCTCCTTCTTTTAGATGGTGCTTCAACTTGTTGGTCTTTCAAGGGGCATTTCCTTTTGTTATGAGCCTTTGATTTGCAAATTGAACAAGTCATTTGTATACCATGTTTTGTGAGTTTTCCGGGTTTTTTTGGGTCTTCATGGGGGTGCTTTCTTCTACATTTTCTTGGTCTACCAGGGCCGATTTTTATCGACGGAGGTTGTAACAGCAACTCCTTTTTCAAGCCAGACCTTTCACTAACACAAGGGTTGATAGAAACATCATATGCCTTCAAGTAAGTGTCCTTACGTAAATAAGCATCAACATACTCCTCACAATCGTGTTTTAACCATGTCACTGCTGAAATAACATGGGCACATGGCAATCCGGTCAGATCCCATTGCTTGCAAGTGCAAGTTCTCATGTTCAAGTCCACTACGAACTTGTCGAGATGGTCTGTCACTTGAAACATATTTAAGTTCGAAGCTTGAGAATAACATTTTCTTGCTTTTACTTTGTTTTTCTCAAGCTTGGTCCTAAGTCTTGGACAAATATCATCATTTACTTTCTCCATCTCAAGTTTCTTAACCACTAACCTTTCCATTAAAGCAGTCCTTATATCCTCTAACACGTCGATAATATGCTTTGACCTAGCCTGAAGTATGTACCCATTAAAAGTTTCCACCATATTGCTAACAACCACATCAGACTTTCATGAGGGCGAGATATAAGCTATACAAAATTTTGTAGGATCACAACGCTCAAAATCTTGCGCTGCACTCGGAGAAACCTCTCTCATTTCTTTAATTGCTTCTAGTAACTCAATCTCAGTGTAAGCCCACGTTGCTACCCAAAACAATTATTTTAACTCATCGCCACGATTCCCAGCCTTCTAGTTTGCATGAATGTGCCTAGCACATAATTTGTGATCAGCGTTTGGGTACACCTTAGCAACCCCAGCAACAATACTCTGCATAATTGAGCAAAAACGATAATAATACTACAAGATTAACAAACAAAGACACATAATTTCATGTAAAGAATTGAAAGCTAGCAGATTAAGGCACTAACCTTGTGTTGATCAGAGATAAATGTCCAACCTGTCCCATTTGTTCCTTCGAGACAATGCTTCACTTGAGTAAGAAACCACTCCCAACTGTCGTTATTTTCCCCTTCAACTACTGCCCAACATAAGGGATACATTTGATTATTTGCATCTCTTCTAATTGCACTCAACAATTGACCACCTAAAAAGGTTTAAGAAAGCATCCATCTATACATAGAAGCCTCCTACAACCTGCTTTGAACCCCTTCCGTAAGCCATCAAAACATACAAAGAATCTTTGGAAAACGGGTGGCCCTTTAGTGATATTGGGATTAGTTACCAATTCAAAATGGCTTGTTGGGTTAGACCTTTTCAACTCTTCAATATACCTACCTAGTTTTGCATAATGTTGCTTCATACTACCGTGAAGTAATTTATGTACTGAAGCCTTTGCCCTATAAGCCACCCATTTTGACACACAAACTCCATAGTTCATTTTTACTAACTCAATTAGCTCTTTTGCAGGCCAGTGTGGATTCCTCTTAAATATGGGTAAAAATTGTTTTGCGATCCATGAACTTTTAACCTGACAATTCTTCAGCATACTTCTACATTTGTGATCATCAACCACTGTCCTAACAAATAGAGTGCACTTTTTGCTACTCCATGATGCATATACAAAAAAAATTACAACCATCTTGACACTTTGCAGCCACCTTTTTCTTCTTTTTATTTGCAATACCAAACCTTAAAGAGTATCCATTATTAACTCCATAGCAAATCATTGCATCCTTAAATTTTTGAACAGTGGGAAATCTCATACCAACTTGCCAGATCAACTTAGTGTAATCAGTTCTCTCATCAACTAATGGGATCATTGTCCTGTGGCCGAGAATCTCATCTTCACTCTCACCGTGACTGTGCATATCTCCATCAGAGTCATCATAATCGGATGCATAACCCGTTTATTTTTCAAGACGAATGTCCCTATCAAGCATTTGCTTCTCCAAGTCCCTGTACAACCGATGTTTTTCCTTAGCAGATGCCCATTCCTCATCACTCGTAGGTGCCTCATCTTCATCGCCCTCAATAACAACCTGTTGTCCACCACTAACCTCTCTCACTGTATTTTCCTTTAGTTCGTCATTAGTGGTTGATAACTCTTCATTCTCAGGATCATACAATTCATCACCAGATAAATCACTTCCCTCGAACTCCCCAACTAATTCCTGCCATGACAAAGGTTGTTCTTTGGGTCTAGGATCTTCCCACATGTACCTCTCATCATCATCTACATAAACTTGAGTAGATGGAGCTTTGTTTGCATTGACACTGGAAGGAAGTAGCTCAACGACTTCAGGGTCATTAACTCCATGAATAGTGTATACATCAACCACTTTATGGATTTGTAAAAGTCTAAGGAGTTCTAAGGCCTCTTTATCAGTTTGCATTTGCATCAAGCCGTGTTCTATTTTTTCGCCCGGTATCAAGTAATAAAAGTTCATTTTCCCCTCATAGTGAAAATCATTCCCAATGCCAACAAACTCGAAATATGAACACTTATCAGGATCCACAGTCACATAATCACATTCCCCACCAACATATTTAAGAGGTGACCCAACGAATTTCCCACCATGGTGCCATTTTAATTCATAGTTATCTGGAACCATTTTGAACTACAACCAAACAATCAATCCATAAACTAATTAACACATTACACACAAAAATTATCATACTTAACAATATAAAAGTCAAATATTGAATGTCATACGAACTCAGAGAATAAAAATAACATGGAAAAGGTTGACTTATCAACTTCAAACAAATATTTAATAAAAATGGGGGAAAAGGTAGTAAGAGCCCTAGTTAGTAAATTTAAAAATGAATATCATAAAAGTTTAAAAAAAAATCACATACCTTGATTGCAATATTGCACAGGTTCCAATTGTTGTTGATATTTGAAGAATTTCGTTCAAAAGCTTTGTTAGTATTCTTCATACTCCGTAAATTTTTGAGAAAAACGAAGAAGGAGCAGAGTTTTTTTATGGGTATGTTTAGGAAGAGGACGAAATAGAAAGTGGGGAGGGAAATTGACTCGCCAAACAAGTAAAATAAGGTAGGGAATAATTAAATAATTAAAACATATTTAATATAAAATATAAAATATTTGATTTACATTATAAAATTAAAATAATAAAAAAAAAGTGAACGGAATATTCCTCAAGATACCTTTTCCGGTGACCGCCGTACTATTTTGCACATATAGTATAAAAGGTGGTACCGCTAAAAGCAAATAGCCGAGGTTGTATTATTTTGCACACACCGTTGATAGTTGGGATTATTTTAAGCCAATTTTCCTTTTTTTTTCGGAAATATACTGTTATCTTTGAGAAGAAATAAGTGGGGCTGTGGGGGCGTTTGGTATGTGGGAATTGGGGTTGGGAATGGGACTTTTAATCCTACTTGTAATAAAATCCCTTGTTTGTTAGGTGGGAACGGGATTAAAATGGAGAAGGGGATTGGGGATATATGCCCTCTATTCCCATCAAAATAATCCTAAGGAGGGGCTGGTATTATGATATGGGAATTGGAAAGGGTGGTAAAATGACTATTTTGCCATTAATGAAAAGAAAGAAGGAAAGGTTTTGACAAGGACATTTTTGTAATATTGTTATTTAATACCTACCATATTCCCATTCAACAACCAAATAAAGACTTGGGCTTACTTTTATGAATTCCCATCAAATATTCTCAATCCCCATCCCATCCTCTAATCCCCAAACTCCCATTCCCACATGCCAAATGCCCCGGTGTTTATCTAAAGGAGCCCTCAAGTGCATTGTTCTGGTAAGGGTGACAACGTAATTTCGTCAACAAGCAAAATTAATTCAAGAGAATTCGCCGATGTTCTTTAAAGTTGCTATGTTGAAATATGCTCTGGTATACTGTGCTGACTCAATCTGCTCTGCTGACACCTACTCTTTTCTGTTAGAATCTCAAAATAATATAATCTTCATCTCCCTACCTCTCCGTCAATTTTGCATCCATTATCTCTCTCCCATCACTCAAATTTGAAGCCTTAAATGGAGAAATGATCGGCTGCAATGGAGAAATCGAAGATGGTGACAAACTCCTATCTTTTGGGGTTAACCATGCCGTTTGTTTTTCCATTTCTACTTAGGATTTTAGTTTTATTCGACGCCGCGCGAAAATATGTTGGTGGACATTGTCGTTAGAGAGGAAGTT
This sequence comes from Chenopodium album, assembly GCF_948465745.1. NCBI lineage: Eukaryota > Viridiplantae > Streptophyta > Magnoliopsida > Caryophyllales > Amaranthaceae > Chenopodium > Chenopodium album. The sequence goes on along the minus strand of NC_137841.1, from coordinate 37,322,216 downwards.
TCAATGGAGGAAGAAGTTTGAGTATCTTCGATGGAGGACGAGCAAGGCTTGAGCATCTTCAAATGGAGGAAGATAATGTTCAAGTTAACAGTGTTTATCAAGATTATTTATAATTATTTTATTGAACTTTACAGTTAGGCAATAGATAGAATATCTATAATGATCTGGCACAAGTATAATGTTGTTGTTATTTACAATCGCGCCACTAGATAAACATATACTACGTTTATCTATAAGACTAACTAGGGCTCCCTCAGATTATAATAACAAGCTACGTGACACACGCTACGCGTGTATATTATAAGAAATTTATTAATTTACTCATAACATTGTTATTGTGGTTTTTTTCGAAAATCAATACTTACATAAACTTTAAATTTAAGAACGAATTTTTTTTTGTCAATGGGACATCTACTCCACTTCGTGTACCTCAGTTAATCTTAAAAAATTTTGTTGATCGTTGAGTTTTTATATAATATAAAAGATTGAAAACTATACTGTAAACGTCTACGGTAACTCGGTAATAGTACGTATATAGATTAGATTGATGTATAATTTTCCTTTTATATTTTCTAATAATTTTTTAGGTTTTTTTCTTTGTAACATAGACTTTTTTGAGGGAACTATATTGATATTAATTTTTTTTTTTTAATAAAATCATGATATAGTTATCTTTCAACAAAGTTTAAAGTGGTTTTTTTCAATAAAAAAAAAAGTATATGTGGTTTGTGGTTAGTTACATTCTTTTTTTGTTTATGAAAAGTAGATAATTTTTGTTTGTTTTTAGTAATAATAATTCTGGTTAGTGGGTAGTTAGTTTTTAGTTTTGTTTTTTTATTTGAACTAGTTACCCTAGTTCAAAATGGAAAATTTCAGAGGTTGTTTTTTGTCAATCGTATTGTTGCGTTAGAACATAATGACTTATTTTGTATGATTATATTTCATGAATTTTGAATGAATTGTTAAGTTTTTTTTCCTAGTAGTGTGACAATCTAACATTATTGAGTACTTTAAAAAAACCAATAAATATTTTGATGATTTTAAAGTAAGTGAAAATGTTTCGCTAGTTGTACGTTTTTTTGTTTTAAAGTTGAAATTTTCGAGCCCTTTTCATAACACAATACATGTTTTGAACTTCCGAGTGGTTTTCCGCTGCGATAATGAATTGTTATGCTTTTTTTCCTAGTAGTGTAACAATCTAACAATAATGAGTACTTTAAAAAAGCCAATAACAATAGTTATGTGTACTTAATAAAATTCAATAAGGTTTTAATTATCTAAGTGATTTTAAAGTAAGTGAAAATGTTTTGCTAGTTGTACTTTTTTGGGTTCTAAAGTTGAAAGTTTCGAGTCCGTTTCTTTTAAAGACAATACAGGTTTTAAATACCCGAGTGATTTTCCAGAGCGATATTTTGTTAGTACGCTGATTTTTTATTAATTAGATTGTACATATTATATTTTCAGCTTTTTTGCTATTTTTAGAATGTTCTCATTTTTATTCTTATGTAGTACGTTTGCAGTGTTATTACAAACAGAATAAGAAGAAACATGCATTACGATTTTCAATGGCACTAATTCACTATTGCAAATTGCAGATGAAGAGACACGAAATTGACATAATGTTTTCATTTTGCTATTTATTTCTTTTTTAAGCGGTTTTCTTTGTGAAATTCTACTTCCTAAAAACGATCTCAAAGAGACACACTTTGAGTTCCTCTGAATTTTCATCTGCTGCTTAAAATGGCTGATTTTAATGGTGGTTCCTCGTCAAAGTTTCCTGATGTTTCAAGCGAACATGAGAATTTGTATTTCAAGTCGTTTGCTAGGAGGAAAGCTGAACTCAAAGATTCCTTAGCCGTGAGTTTGCATGTCCGTACAGAGGCTGATCGGAGATGTGATGTTTTACGGAGGGAGTTGGCTGAGTTGGAGGATGAGATGTCTTAGTTTAAGGATTTTGAAAAAAAAAAAAATCAGGGCATAAGAGGGTTAGGGTTGATAGTGACTGTGTTGGTGTTATAGAAGTTGTTAGTGGTAGTGATGGTGAGGCGGAAGTTGGTTCTAAGTCAAAGGCGTCTTGCATGAGAGACGTCTGGTGTGGTGGTTAATGTCGAGGGTGGGGTTGTTGACATGGAGATTTCCTCGGATGATGAGGATGTTCAGTTTATTGCAGAGGTCCCTTGTCAAGTTGTCGAGGAGGTGCAAGGGGAAAGTGCTGATCAAGCTGCTTTGGTGGTTCATCAAGAACCACCAGTGGTTCATCAAGAACCACCAGTGGTTCATGAGGAAGTGCAGCCTGAAGTAGAAGAGCAACAGGAAGAAGATGAGGAAGAAGATGAGGAGGAAGATGAGGAAGGAGATGAGGATGAGGCATAAGACGAGGAAGAAGAAGATGAAGAGGACGATGAGGGTGAGCCTCAAGAAGAGCAGGTTCAGGGGGAAGTGTTTGAAGAAGAGGCAGGGGATGATGATGATGAAGGACAAGAAGTGGATCCCAGGGAGTTTGATGTAGAATCCGAGGATGATTTTGGAGATAAAATATATCATTACTCTCCCGGGGATTCTGATGTAGATTCGGAAGCATTCAAGTTCCCCTCGCCCTAGTAGTTCGGGTAGTAGTTTGTTTAGGTTTTTTTTTTTTGCAAGCTTGTGAAGTGTAGATTATAGTCTTTTGCATCACTTTGTAGTTGTTAGCAACTTTTTAGTATATTAGATGTAAATCTATATAGCTCTATTAGGTTGTAATTGGAAATTTGAAATTAATGAAATATGGTTAATATTCAGATTATTGTTTTTAGAGTTTTGTTTTGTTCTGTTCCTTTTTTAAGAAAATAATATTTGTGTCTTTTGCAATATTGTGTGTTGTGATAGTATATTGAGATATGTTATTGGTTTTGTCATGGAATGCTGTTATTTTCTTCCAAAAGTTTTGTTGTTTTGAATTTATGTGGCTCATTGGGATCATTTCGTACTTAAAGTGAATTTAATTATGTTGTAATTAGCTATATTGGAAACACTAATGTGAATGTCGAGGGAATAAAAAATGAGGTCTAACTTAACGATTGAGGCGGAGTGGCATAAGCTTTAATAATCTTAGAATATTTTATCACTCTGAAGTCTTGGATTAGAAATGTTGGTGGTGACACAATTCAAAGGTTGTCTAATGCTATACATGCTTATAGTGAAACTAAGTTATAAAGGCTTTGAAAAGTTAATATTTGTAGCATGTTCCTATCTGACTTCTTATGCTGGATCTATGGAACATGTTGCTGGGTATAGAATGTCAGTCTATGAAAAAAAGGTCTTTTCCTAAATTTCATGTCAATTAACAAATTCTGAAACAAAAACTCCTACATTTACGCCTTTAGATGAGTGTGATCAGGTTGCATGAACTCTAAAGTCAAATATTTATGTTGGAGATGTTATCATAATTAATTGTATGTTTGACTCATGTTTAGAGTCTTTTTTTGTTAGTTGAAATTCTGCATATAAATTGAGTTCTTCTGTATATTTTTTTTGGTGTTGTGGTTTTTTTGGTAAGGATGGTTAAAAAGCGTGGGCGAAAGCCTCTGATTGAAGGTTCGTCATCTTCGATGATCGAGGCGAATGCTTGGGCGAATAGTATGTCAGCTAGCCGTGAAGGAGCAGATTTTCATTTTGTATTTTCCGAGTGCTACAATTCAAATGGAATTATTGTATGAGTTGTTTGAACTCACTACTACAAAAATAGGAAAAGAGACCTATAATAAGAGACATGTTGGTTAATACAACAGGTCACTTTGATATAAGAGACCTTATAATAGAGATAACAGGTCTCTTATATGTCAAAGGACCCACCACATATTCCCATGAGATAAAGGGAGGGAAATAAGAGACCTGTTGAATAACAGGTCTCTTATATGCAAGGCTAAAGGCTCACCACGGCTCTCACTTTCCTTTTTATTTTTATTTTAATTTTGTAAGTACCTTTTCTCTTCTTAGTTCTTATTCATTTCATTATACAGTTCATTACTCTAATATTCATACGTTCCTCTCCTTCTTCATTCCCCCTTTCTTTTCACCCTCATCAATTAATCGCGCCGCTACTCTTCCTTATTTATGGATCTGTTGCATCCTCCTCCTATGTCAGCGTTGCCTTCTCATATTAACTCAAGTTTGAGGCTTTAAATGTCAATTTTCACCACGAAAACTCTAGATCTAAAAGTCTCTTGGTCAAATTTTCCCAAATAATGCCGCAACTGAATTATTTTTGAAAAGGTATGTTTCCTTATCAATTAAATTTGAATAATGTGAAAATTTTTGTGTTATTGATAAGGTGTTTTAATATAGGTGGTTTTTGGTTAGATTGGGTAGTTTTTAATTTTTTTCGTGGGTGGGTAGGGTTTTACCGGGGTTGGGGTAGTTTTGGTTTTTTTTACAGGGGTTGCCGCGGGTAGGGGTTGTTTTTCATCGGGGGATTGGAATAGGGTTACGTCGGGGGTGGTTTTTTGATGTGAATTATTGATCCGAAAATCAACAAAACACAAGGGATATGTTTAAGTCTAATTCTATACAGGAAATCCACCAAGAATTAAACAAAAACTAACATTAATCAATTAAGAATCCACCTAATTAATCAATCCAAACGAATGTTTTAACTAAAACAAGCAAAACAACAATTGATCACAATCAACAAAACTCAAGTATGCAACTTAAGAAATAAATCTGAATATTAATCTATATATGTTTATTCGTGTGTTTATAGCCCTATTTATAAGACTTAGTTTACCTAGGAAGATTAGGACAAGTCCCTAATTCAATCCTAATTAAACTAGAATTCTAACTTGCTTGAAGAGCAAGCACCTTGGCGCACAAGCATACACCAAACTCCTTGGAGAACAAGCACACGCCTAAACTGATTTATTTTGCTAACTAACTGATTTTTAAAGCAACTAAATAAATAAATAAAAATTAAAGAACTAAATAAAGATTAAAGATCCTAATGTTTGAACCAAGAAAAACCCTTTCAAGTGAAAGGTAAAAACTTGTAAGCAAAAATCTAAGTAAAGAAAATTCAAGAAAGTTCAAGAAAGTGAACTAGACTCCAAGAAAAACCACTAAGCAAACCGTGGCTTTGCTTTGATATCCAAGAAAGTGTCCATGCAATGCTTGGCTTGAATCAATGTTTAGGGATAAACTATCTTGATGCATGATAAGCAAATCTTCGAAGTTCTCCATGCTTAGACTTGCATCATCCTCCTCTTCTTCGAAAGAATTTGTCCTCAAATCTTGAAGTTCTTCATCAGGAATATACTTAGCCAAATCGCCAACATTGAATGTAGCACTAACTCCATATTCTCCCGGAAGTTCTAACTTATAAGCATTGTCATTGATCTTCTCAACAATCTTGAAAGGACCTTCACTTCTAGGCATCAACTTATTCTTGCGTTTTCCTGGAAATCTTTCCTTTCTCAAATGTAACCATACCAAGTATCCAACATTGTAACTTTGTTGCTTTCTATGCTTGTTTGCTCTAGCTTTGTACATGTCATTTACTTTCTCTATTCTTGTTCGAACTTGAGCATGTAATTTCAGCATACTCTTCAACTTAGACTCGACATCTTTGTGAATTAATTCACCCTTAGGCAATGGAACAAGATCAATTGGAAGTTTCGGATTGACTCCATAAACTACCTCAAAAGGACTATGTTTGGTAGCATATGTAGGTGATCTATTATAAGCAAACTCCGCATGAGCTAACTTGATGTCCCAATCCTTTTGTGTCTTACTCACTAACCCACGCAAAAGCGCACCAAGAGTACGATTAGTAACCTCGGTTTGTCCATCAGTTTGTGGATGGTAAGATGTACTAAAGAGCAATTTAGTTCCCACAAGCTTCCATAGAGACTTCCAAAAGAAACTCATGAACTTTGTATCCCGATCACTCACAATAGTTTTCGGAATTCCATGCAATCTAACAATCTCTTTGAAGTATAATTCCGCCACTTTCATAGCATCATCCACTTTGTGACAAGGAACAAAGTGAGACATCTTAGAAAACCTATCCACAACAACCATAATAGAGTCTTTCCCCCGTTGTGTTCTCGGCAATCCCACAATAAAATCCATAGAAATATCTTCCCAAGGTGAGTCTGGAACAGGTAAAGGAGTATACAAGCCTTGATGAAAAGTAGCCTTCGCTTTTTGACAAGTTGCACACCTAGAAATAACTAGTTGCACATCCGTGAGCATCTTAGGCCAATAGAAGTGTTCTTGTAACATACTCAAGGTCTTTGTAATGCCAAAGTGACCAGCAATTCCTCCCCCATGAGCTTCTCTAACAACTAGCTCTCTAATAGAACACTTAGGAAGACAAAGTCGATTTCCCTTGAAAAGAAAACCATCTTGCAGCAAATAAGAACCCACGACTCCTTTAGAACACTCTTCAATCAATGTAGTAAAATCATCATCACCTTTGTAGTATTCTTTGATCAATTCAAAACCAAGTAGCTTGCTATTTAGAATTCCAATCAAAGTATTTTTCAGGTTTATTCATACTCCCATTGAATTCGGGAAGATCTAATCTAAGGTTCCTATCATCATCCTTTGGTCGATCTCTCCTCCTAGGCCTTGGTGATTCATCACTTGAGGAATAATTATTTCGTGGCCTCCTTGGGTTCCTCCTTGGTTGTTCTTCCTCACTTGAACCAGAATTAGGGTTAGAATTCCCTTTCCTTGAAGAATCTCCAGCACGAGTATCAAGCCTTTTTAATATTTCATCCATCCTTGCTGCCAACTCGTCAATTCGCCTATCTCTTCTAAGATTTTGAGCCTGTTATAAGGTTAATCCCCTTGGAACTTGTGGAACCTCCTCGTCACTCATGATTCCTACACAAACCAAGTCAGTTTATGCAAAAATCTTGATTAAAAGATCGAACCTTGAAGGAAAACTAGGCAACACAAAAACCGGACTCCCAACCGCAAATCAGTGCACAAACACCAAACGTTTGAGGCTGTGTAGAACGCGTTACTCAACTAAAAATTATGAAATTTTATATGGTGATAGCTGGACGTTTTTAGTGTTCAATGCAAAAAGAATCACGTAAAAATTCCCAGCCAATTGTTCCCAGTTTAATTTTAACCGAAGTTGCGCAAACCTGCTCTGATACCAAAGATGATGTGAATTATTGATCCGAAAATCAACAAAACACAAGGGATATGTTTAAGTCTAATTCTATACAGGAAATCCACCAAGAATTAAACAAAAAATAAGATTAATCAATTAAGAATCCACCTAATTAATCAATCCAAACGAATGTTTTAACTAAAACAAGCAAAACAGCAATTGATCACAATCAACAAAACTCAAGTATGCAACTTAAGAAATAAATCTGAATATTAATCTATATATGTTTATTCGTGTGTTTACAGCCCTATTTATAAGACTTAGTTTACCTAGGAAGATTAGGACAAGTCCCTAATTCAATCCTAATTAAACTAGAATTCTAACTTGCTTGAAGAGCAAGCACCTTGGCGCACAAGCATACACCAAACTCCTTGGAGAACAAGCACACGCCTAAACTGATTTATTTTGCTAACTAACTGATTTTTAAAGCAACTAAATAAATAAATAAAAATTAAAGAACTAAATAAAGATTAAAGATCCTAATGCTTGAACCAAGAAAAACCCTTTCAAGTGAAAGGTAAAAACTTGTAAGCAAAAATCTAAGTAAAGAAAATTCAAGAAAGTTCAAGAAAGTGAACTAGACTCCAAGAAAAACCACTAAGCAAACCGTGGCTTTGCTTTGATATCCAAGAAAGTGTCCATGCAATGCTTGGCTTGAATCAATGTTTAGGGATAAACTATCTTGATGCATGATAAGCAAATCTTCGAAGTTCTCCATGCTTAGACTTGCATCATTTTTCACATGAGTGTGAGTGGTTTTTTTTTGGTTTTATTTGGATGTTAAATTGAGTATATTATTTCCTTTGTAAATTTTACAATTTGAAGAAAGAAGGTGTATGTGAAAAGAGAAAGACAATGTTGGTGTTAGATGGGTCAATTGATTGCTTGAAAACTGATGAATTTTTTGGGTTTATTTTGGTTAATAGGATTGTGTCCAAGAATTGATTTTGGTGAAGGCTGGAAATAATGTATTGTTGGTGTTAGATGGGTCAATTGATGTTATCCCCTTAATTTTGCTACTGATGATGGGGCTCTCTAGGAGAAGAAATAATTTGATGTTGTTAGATTGTGCGATATAATTAATCAAAACGCGTTAGTTTATGTTGTTAATATCTAGTTTTTAACTTTAATTACAAGCCTTGGTGCATTTGTTTTTAATTGATACTCTTAATGGTGTACAAGAGGATGAAGAATTCAAGAAACTCAATAAGCTAATAGTGGAGGGCTAAACAAATTAACAGGAATGTTGTTAGTTTTGGTAACTTAGAAGTATTTCCATAAGTTCTTATATACTTGTAATTTATTTTATAATGTCTTATATAATTGTAAAATATTGTTCTTACATACTTGTAGATCTTACTTGTTGTGTTGTAAGTTATTATTCAATAATAATATAAGTTTATGTAAATTTATTTAATTGTTTTTTTTTGTAATTAACAATTTAATTCCTAATTACAAAATAATAAATTTATATCATCGAATTATATATATATATATATTTAAAAAAAAAAGATCAAAGAGACATGTTTTCTAACATAACAGGTCTCTTTATTAATATCAAAGAGACCTGTTATCTTACATAACATGTCTCTTCCCCTTCTTAAATATATGAAATAATTACATGCAAAGAGACCTGTTACCTTACTTAACAGGTCTCTTATTTATTTCAAAGAGACCTGTTCCATTGAACAGGTCTCTTTATCAAAGAGACCTGTGAGCTAGAGACCTCCTCTAAACAGGTCTCTTATGCCATTTACAACGGGTCTCTTTGGCCTTTTTTGTAGTAGTGACTATTGTATTTTAAATGTAGTTTGCTTATTTTCTAATCAATCATATTTTTATTTTGCATTGACACGTTGTTTTCGCGATGCAGAATGTTCCCTTAGATTTTGCTAGAGAGCATTTTCATAGACTTGGGAAAACAACTGATGTTGTGCTGTGGCTTTATGATACAGAGTTTAAAGCCAAATTGAAGATAAAGACTTACGATGGAAAAATGGTGCAATGTTTTATTAAGGATGGAGTTGATGCAGTAATTGATGAGTATGATGTTCAAGTTGATGAAGGTGTTGTAATTGAGCTTTTGAAGCGGAAACCTATTGTTTTATATATAAATTTACAACTGAGTACTGATTCCTGATGTATTAATATTGTAGGCAGAAGTGTTGAACTTGTTTTATTTGATGATTTAATAAATTTTGGATTTTTTATGATTCTGAAATTTTTGTTTATATAGTTTGGTAAAGCTAAAGTCTTACATGACTTGTGTTTTATTGTTTGTAGTTTTATTTGAGATTTTCGATAATAGCACGAGTTCAATGTTGGCAATAGATTGTGGCTTCTGTTATTAATCAAATATTTCTTCTGTCTAATTTTCACAATCTATATTGTTATATTTGTCTTTCTGTCCACAACTAGGAGTTATTTTGAGATCCAGAGAGAAAGAAATGTATAATTTAGATATGTAGAGAGAAAGAAATGTAAAAAGGAGGAAAAAGAGGTTGTGAGAAAAAGAAAGGGAGGGATGTAGTGATAATTTAGGAGAAAAAAAAGGTTTTGAGATAGAGAGATGGAAGGTTGTAGTGATAATTTAGAATGAAACATCAAGATATGGAAGATTTTCTATTACTCACTGCATTAAGATAGCTAGGGGAAGAAGGCAGAGTTGGTTAGTGGTGAGAAATAACTCGAAAATGCTAAATATCAAGGTGATTAGAGAGTATAATATCATAAAAGTAATATTTGAATGGTATATACTGTGGCTTGTTAGTTTTCTAGTTTGCAGATTTTAAGGCTAGAAAATATGAGTAAAATCATATATATGACAGTAATTTAAATGCATGCACAAATCAGGAAAAAAAAACTTAGTGAAACATTAAAATCATTTTAAACATTTAGGTTGTTTGTATGACATCTATATCATTACTCTTTGGTTGTCTTTAAAAGAACTTGTCAAAGTTGTCAATAACTTCAACTTAGGCTCTTCTATCTGTTGTCTTAATGTAGTAGTCAAAAGCTATAAGTTAGAGAAGGAGTTTAGAGTGTTAAGCTTAATGAAAAGTTTGTTAATTTGTAATACTTAAAATGTATGCTTGATAATTAGAGTGTCAGACCTAATCAAAAGACTGCTTGTAAAGGGATTCAGATTTGTAAAGTCAATTTGCTTTACACATTAGTGGTTTGTTAAGTGTGTAGATAATTTAAAAGAGTTGATTTTGGTAGCCATTATTGATTTCTGATTCTGGTTCAGAACTCTTAGTTTTAGAAAATAATATTGATTTAGATTGTTTTGTGTGTGATTGTTCTGATAAGGAGTCTTTTTTTCCTTCTTTGTATGAATGTTGTAATTGCTATTTGATTCAGTCAAACATCATAATTTATCCATGAATACAAATTATGGCATTTACTTGTATTATTGTAAGTTAAATGAAAATTTAGTTGACTATTATGACATTTATTTTACTTTATGTTTTTATTTTGGCCATTATTGGTGAAATGGAATCTAAAGTTACACTTGTATTGTAAAGGTTACTTGTAGAAGTGTTAGTTTTAGTTCAGACTTGAATTTAATTAATGGTGTTGTATTTTTAAAGTTCTGTCTTAGCCTTTTTATTGAATAATTTTATGAAGGATATGAAGTATTTTGAGTCAAGCTATTACGTAGACTTACATTTTATTTATATTTCGAGTTATAAGCATTCTGACATTAGAAATTTTCAGGGACAGAATCTCTCTTTCGTTTACCGTTCTATATGAAAATGATATTGAGCAACATGAAAAGTTGGTATGCATTATTGTTTCTGTTTTTGTTTTTTGTAGTTGTATTGTTATTGCTAATTTGTGCTATTTAATTCATTTTTGTTGATGATTGATTTTTTGGATTTTGATTTTGATTTGGTGCTTGTGTTGTGGTGTATGTTTTTTGTGTACCTCTGAATAGCATATTCCAGATGACTTTAGGGATATCCTGGATGATGGTTTTTTTAACATAGAGTTGTCATTGGATGGTAATGACAAGTCATGGTTTGTTACATTAGTGCATGAAGAGTGTGGTAATGGATGGGGAACATATCTCGATGTTGGGTGGTCTGATTTTGTAGAGGATAATGGTGTAGATGCCGGTGATGCTTTGATATTTACTTATTTAGGGGATAATTCATTTGATGTTGAAATCCGCAGACCCAGAGGAAGTAAGAGAGCCGAGGAAAATGGATATGGTGAAAGTTTTGGTACTTCAGGTAAAAGGCGTGGGAGGAAACCTGCTATTGAAAGGCTCTCATCTAAAATGATCGAAACTAATGCTTGCCTTGCCAAGCTTGCAACTGCTTGTCGTGAACATCATTTCTTATTCACCTTTACCAAATCCTATGTTAATCAAGGAATTATAGTATGATTTTTGTTAACTATCTTCAAGTTTGGTTTTTTTTTTTTTTTTTTTTTTTTTTTTTTTTTTTTGTTTCAATTCTATTCTTCTTTCTCTTGGCATAATCATTTGATTTTGTGTTTTATTTTCAATGATAGAATGTTCCATTCAATTTTTCTAAACGACATTTCACTAATTTTCCTGAGACTACCGATGTCATTCTTCAGCTTGCCGATACACAGTTTAATGTGCAGCTGAAAGTCTTGAAGAAGCAGGGAGCTATAAGTAAATGTTCCATTAGAAATGGTGTTATTCAGTTCAATGATTTCTATAATATTCAGGTAGATTTAGGTGCTTTGATTAAATATAGGAAAGGAGACCCTATTGTGTTTGACATTGATTTAGTTTCAATGTAAACCTATGGAATGACCATCTTGATTAAGGTCTTGTTGTTGTTAGGATGATTTTTTTTTTTTTTTTTGGGTATAATAATGGTTATGAATTGTTTTTGGTGGATATGTCTTTTTTTTCTTACACACATTTGAATAGTTATATAATATATATATCTATTTCAAGTTGAAAATGATATACTATAATCCGAGCATATATTTTTATATAAGTGAAAACATGGTTTACATCTTCAAGCATAGTATATACATAGCTGCTGATTTTTATATAACTACTTCTTAATACTGCAGACTGCTACCTATTTATATATATAGCTTACTATATAGCTTTTACAGTAATTTCAACACCCAAAATCATTATAGTTGCTGGCCGGTTGCAAAATATTTAACTGCCTAGCTTAGGCTAATCCCTTAATAAGTGGTGTTATTTAGGAACAAGTAATTTTAGTGTACTTGTTCCTAGTTAATGCCACACATTACAAAATATTTATAAAATATATTTTTTAGACTGTTGATACTTGTTGAAGCTGCTGACAGGCTCAAGTCGTATTTGTTTAGGGTAATTTTACCCCGCCACGTGGTCCAATCAGAGGATGACACGTGTTAGCCTCAGGGTGGCCCAAAGTGGACCAATCCCTGCTTGACACGTGTCACTCCAGAAATTAGGGGGAAAGTGGCGGCCTTTAGGCCCAAATCCCGAGAAAGCCGCAATACGGCGCAGCCCACCAATGATTAGGGATCAATGACCTAATTAGGGGCACAAATCCTGAGGACCCTATAAATAGGGAGATTTCCCTCTTTTGGAGGACACGTTTTTGCCATTCATTACACACTGTCCCTGTGATAGAGACATCTGAGCTTGGAATCCGAGCAGATACCCACCTAAATTTCCGCACCTTTTTTCTCTCCCTTCAAGTTACTAACTTGTTCGTTGGAGGCGGAGCACCAACCAACCGGTGTCTCCGTTTGTTTTGCAGGTACAACTCACGCCGGATCAGTATTCGTGCTGTAACTCTCCCGAGGGACAAAAACACCCAAAACATTTTGCGCCGTCTGTGGGGAGAGTACCTTGAAGATGGTTCAAGAGTCTGTACCACCCCCTAACCATCTGGGCGATGACCTAGAAGTCTTTACAGACCATGATGATGAAGATCCTCAGGTCGAAACTTTTACAGCCGATGACGGCTCTCTCAGAACCAAACGCATCCGGCCTAGAGACACTCTGGAGCGGGGTGCCTCCCAGGCGGGTGCAAGTCGACCCCCTGGTCAGCCGGAAGGGGAAACCCATACGACATCTGGATCAGCACCTGTCACCCGAGACGAACTCATGAGACTCATGACAAGTTTCAAGGGTGAAATTAAAGAGCTGATCACCAAGAACCGGGCTGGCCCAAGTAAGGGTCAGACGGCCAAGAAGACTCCCTTGGAAAAAGGGAAGTCAGTCAGAGATCGGCAGCCCACTCCTCACCCAAAGGAGAAAGCAGCCGGGACCATTGACTGGTCCAAAATTCTTCTCCCTAAGAGGAATACCAATGACACTCGCCGGACTCAACAGCCGGGGGGAAGTAAAAAATCTACCCCTGATGCCCGGGAAATAATCAATTGGAAGAGGAATCAGCAGCTGTCTGAGTCGGCTTCAACGTCGAACTTTCCTGACAGCTTTAACAACACATCTGCAGGGAATGCTCTCTCCCTGCATGAGAGCCAGACAGGCGGTAATACCGTCCATTCTGGCCCTCAGATGATTGGTACTGTACCGTATGTACCTACTCAGGTTTACGGTCAGTATCCCCCTCACTTCATGCAGCCGACTCTCTTCGGAGGTCAGGCGGCATATCAAAATGTCCAACCACTAGACTGGCAGCTCCGTCTGCTGCGCCTGGGTGAACAACCTTCTGCGTTCACCCGGGAGATAACCGAGGCGGCACAGCCGGCCAAGGTTAAGAATGTATTGGTAGGTACTTATGATGGTACCACCAACCCGGAAGACCACCTTATGGCATACACCAACCTCATGTATTTACAGGGGTTGGATGACGCCACTTGGTGTCGATGCTTCCCGGCTACATTGAAGGGCATTGCCCAACAATGGTTTGGCAACTTGCTAGCCGGGTCCATTGACAATTTTAGGAAGCTCGCCTTCTTGTTTTCTTCCAACTTCTCAATGAACATCCCTGCTAAGAGAACAAGCCTTGACTTGAGCACTGTTAAGCAGGGAGAGAGATAAGGGCTGCGCTCATATGTCAGGCGGTTCAATCTGATAAGAATTCAGATTCAAGGGCTGTCTGATGAGGTAGCTTTTACAGACTTTTTCAAGGGTCTGAGAGACGGGTCGACCTTTAAGTTCGACCAAGTCAAAAAAGGGGCTTTCACCTTACAGGCGGCCCTGAGGGAGGCGAAAAGCTACATTCAAGCTACCGACCTCTGCTCGCCTGGTAACAAGTCGGACTCCAAGAAGTTCAACAAGCAGAAAGACAGTCGGCCAGCTGAGCCGGCCAAAAATAAAGAAGAGAGCAAGAAAAGAAAAGAAATCTGGGCGGTTAATGACTCTGATCAGCCGTCCCAGAAGAAAAAGAAAGAGTTTAAACCGTACGTCCCCAAGTACGAGTTTAATAAAGACTGCAACTCCATCCTCATGGAGGTAAAGGACCGGCTGTCCATTGAAAAGCCGAATCCAATGAAGAGTTCCGTTCAGTCACGGAACAAAAATAAATTCTGTCAGTTCCATGAGGAGGTTGGCCATGACACCAACGACTGCTTCTGTCTTCAGCGGGCGTTGGACCGTCTGGCTAACAAAGGGCTGTTGAAGTCCTACATTTCTAAGTCCCCAGCCGGGGCAAAAAAGAAAAACAAGGGTCAGTCCTCCAAGACTACCCCCCAGCCTGCTAGTAGCTCGGATACTGACAAAGAGCCGGTCTACACAATAGCAGGCGGGTTCTCATGTGGTGGCCCTACCATCCGGGGCACCAAGAGCCATCTTCGAAAGATGGACAAAGATGATGATGAGCCAGCGTCCGCAAGCTCCTCCTTCCCAGACGTCTTGATCACTAAGAAGGACAAGGGCAGCGTCCGCCGTCCGCATGATGACCCAGTTGTCATTAAATGTAAGGTAGCCAACCAGCTGGTTGGACGGATTCTTATTGACACCGGCAGCTCCTCAGACATCATCAGCCTTCGGTGCCTGCAAAAGCTGAAATACAATGTCAGCAGCATGCATCCGGTCACCCACCCCTTGGTTGGTTTTGGGGGTGGGATGGTCTACCCAGCCGGAAGAATTGACTTACCCATCCGGCTGGGAGAGAAAAGCCAAGGACGACATATTGTCGTCAGATCCTTGGTCGTTAAGGAGTTGACCGCCTACAACATTATCCTTGGCCGGCCAACTCTCAACGAAGCCAAGGCAGTAATCATCCCGTCTCTCATGCTCATCAAGTATGAGAGGGACGACGGCATTGTTGGTTCCCTGAATGGGGATCAGAAGACGGCCCGAGAGTGCTACCTCTCAGCCGTCAAAGATACTGTGGCCCTAGGCGGCCAGGAACCAATAGACCTTGACAATGTCAAGGATGCCGACCCAGCGCCTGCCCCACCAGCAGTCGGGAAGAAAAGAAAGGCACCTTTGCTGGTGGAGGTGAAGAAAGAGAAAAAATAGCAATCACTGACCGGTGAACGGTCAAACGAGCTTCGTCCCCAACCGGCTGGTGAAAACATTGATCTTGTTCTGGATGACAGCCGTCCAGAACGTACTGTAAAGGTTGGGACGGTTGCTCATGCTACCTTGGGTGCAAGCTTGCATCTTTTGCTGAAGGAATTCAAAGACATTTTTGCCTTTGAAGTGGAAGAGATGCCAGACGTCAGCCCGGATCTCGCTGTCGACAAACTCGCTGTAGACCCCAAAAAGAAGCCCATCTGGCAAAAGAAAAGAAACCACGACGAGGAAAGAAGTCAGGCGGCAGCTGTCGAAGTCAAAAAGCTGCTAGACACCAGGTTCATTCGGCCTTGTAATTTTCCCGACTGGGTGACCAATGTGGTCCTTGTTAAGAAACCGAATGGGACCTGGCGCATGTGTGTTGATTACACAGACCTCAACAAGGCGTGTCCAAAGGACAGTAACCCGCTTCCAAAGATCGACAGTCTCGTCGACTCTACAGCCGGTCACGCCTTGATGAGTTTTATGGATGCCTACTCCGGCTTCCATCAGATACCCCTGTGGAAAAAGGATCAAGAGAAGACGACCTTCGTCACTGATTAGGGGCTATTTTGTTATACTGTGATGCTGTTTGGCTTGAAAAACGCGCCTGCCACTTTCCAACGGATGATTAATATGGTCTTCATTAATCAAATTGGGAGGAATGTGGAGGCATACATTGATGACATGAGAGTCAAATCCAAGCTACAGATCCAAGCTACAAACGGATCACCTTGCTGATCTCCGAGAAACATTCACCACCCTCAGGAGGCATAAGGTCATGTTAAATCCAAAGAAATGCGTCTTTGGTGTTGAGTCTGGGAAGTTTCTCGGATTCCTGATTGATCAAAGGGGGATAGAGGCTAACCCCGAAAATATACATGCGGTGATTGACATGAAGTCACCCCGTTCTGTCAAGGAATTTCAGAGACTCACCGGTTGCCTGGCCGCCTTGGGGAGGTTCCTCAGCCGGTCAGGCGACAAATGCCTTTATTTCTTCCAAGCAATCAGGAAGAAGACCAGGTTTGAGTGGAGGGATGATGCTGAGGCGGTATTCCAGAAGTTGAAAGAACATTTGCATTCTCTACCTAGGTTGGTCAGTCCCTTGCCTAGGGAGACGTTGTACATGTATTTAGCCGTCTCAGATCATGCTCTCAGTGCCGTTCTCCTTGCTGAGCGAGACGGCGTGCAGCTCCCGGTTTACTTTATTAGCCATGTTCTCAAAAATGCTGAACTCCGGTACCCCATGGTTGAAAAATTTGGCCTTGCTTTGTATATGGCATTCAAAAAACAGAAGCCTTACTTTTTGGCACATCCGGTGGTGATTTACACCGATCAGCCACTCAAGCGGTTAATGTCTACCTTGGAGTCATCCGGGAGAATGTTGAAATGGGCTATTGAAATGCAAAGTCTTGAAATCACTTACGAACCAAGAAAGGGAAAGGTCAGGCGTTTGCCGACTTCATTGTTGAAATGACCCGTCCGCTGGCTCCGGATAGTCTCGACCAGGTTTGGAAAGTGTACATAGACGGGAGCTCTACAAAGAACGGCTGTGGTGCAGGCGTAATCTACGAGTCTCCTGAAGGGGACAGATTTGAGTATGCACTACGCTTCAAGTTTCAGGCCTCTAATAATGAGGCGGAATATGAAGCCCTGCTAGCCGACATCCGTATGTGTAAGGCGGTAGGGGCCATGAAAATTGACGCCTACTCTGATTCACACTTGGTCGTTAGCCAGTATGAGGGGAGCTACGAGACAACTCATCCGGCTATGATCAAATACCTTCAGGCAGTCAAAGAAGAGGCTGGGGCACTTGAGGATTCCGTCTGAATCAAGTGCCTAGGTCGGAAAACAACCAGGCGGATGCATTGTCAAAACTGGCATCTTCCGCCTGCCATGATACGCTCGGTCAGTCTTTTGGGAAGTTCTTGAAAAAAGAAGCATCTATGGAGATCCCATTGGAATTCTGGACCGAAGCTCTACCTGGATGGATGGCATCCAGGCCTATCTTTCAGAAGGTATACTTCTTGATTTGCCACAGGAGGCAGCCGTCCTGAAGAAGCGAGCTGCAAGCTTCGAGTTGAGAAACGGAGAACTCTTCAAGGCGGGGTTTCTTAAGCCCCTGTTGAAGTGTGTCACCCCAGAATAGGGGAAGGAAGTTCTCGAAGACTTACACTCGGGATTTTGCGCCTCCCACATAGGCGGCAGGTCCCTAGCCGTCAGAGCCAGACGACATTATTTTTTGCCCGCTCTTGAGGCAGACGCCAAGGAGTTGGTGAAGAAATGTGACAAGTGCCAAAAATTTGGAAAACTTATTCACCGTCCGGCTACTGATCTGACGGCCATCCACAGCCCAATCCGTTTGCAAAATGGGGCATGGACATTCTAGGTCCTTACACGCCTGATCCAGGCGGAAAGCGCTACATCTTGGTGGCTGTGGATTATTTCACCAAGTGGGTGGAGGCTGAGGCGGTTAAGAACATCAAGACCTCAAACGTAATTTCCTTCATCTGGAAGAACATTATCACCCGGTATGGGGTACCTATGTCTATGGTGTTTGATAATGGTCCTCAGTTTGAGACGCCTCAGCTAAAAACCTGGTTGGGAGATCAGGGGATCTCAAGCTGTTTTGCATCCGTCGGCCGGCCCCAAGAAAACGGCCAAGTTGAAGCCTTCAACAAACTCATCTCAGACGACATTAAGAAGAAAATAGAAAGAGCCGGTGGCTTGTGGGCAGAAGAGTTAATCCATGTCCTATGGGCCATCCGGACAACAGCAAAGGGGGCAACCGGTGAAACCCCATTTCTCATGGTTTACGGTGCTGAAGCTGTCCTGCCCATCGAACATTACGAGCCGACTCTCAGAGTCATGTTATATGATGAAGAGGCAAACTGGGAAGTAATGCGCCTGGCATTGGATTCACTCCCAGAACGCAGGGGCAATGCCGCCTTGCGTCATGAGATTTACCGTCTGAGAATGACCAGAGCCTACAACAAGAAAGTACACAAGCGTCCCTTAAAAGTTGACGACTTAGTGTTACGAAAAATGGAGGCAACCGGTAGGGCCAATGAGCTGGAAAAGCTAACTCCAAATTGGGAAGGCCCCTACCGGATCTATGAAGAAGTAAGGGACGACACCTATCGCCTGGAAACTCCAAACGGCAGGCGCCTGCCTATAACTTGGAATGTAGACAATTAGAAAAAGTACTACTTATGAGAATGTAAGTTTTTTGTAAACAGTGAGTCAATTAATGAGAATTCAGACTTTGTTTGGAAATTTGTTTTGTATTTCCGCCTGGGTAGTACTCAGATGGATTCTTTATTTTACCAAGTTTGACTTAATAATTGTCTGTTCGCCTGGGTAATGACCCAGACGGACTTTCTATTTAATTAACTAAGTTCGATACTTAGTGTAATTCAATAACGTTCGGCCAATGCGCCGATTAAAAACTAAGCACAAAAAAGCTTAGTGGCTATACAACTGGTCTCAAACAAGACCAAAGGCTAAAATGGCTGGATGGTTGCTCATTTTATAAAATCGCCTGTCCTAACATGGACAAAGGCGTCCGGCGACACCCCTCCGGGTGCAATCGTCGCAGAGAACAGACTATGTGTCGATTCTACGTACCTATGCAGACGACAGAAATTGAATGACCAAGTTGGTCAACTCATAGCCGTCTGACCAGAATGATCTGTGAAGAACGATCAAGTTACCGAATACCGGATGCCCTGGGGCATCAGTCGGTCACCGGCTAAAGTTCTCACTTAGGTTATTTATTCCAAAGTTGCACTTTCTATCCCAATTGGAGCAAAAGAATTATGCAATGGCTATGAAATCTCTACCAAGACGGAGAAACTCCGTCTGGTTAGTGACTGGAACGCTTGTTGGTGTACGGCTGTGCACTTGATTTGGGGCAATCACTACTGTGATTGATTGACTTACAAACGTATCATGCTCTTTGCAGCATCAGACGTTCCCAAGTCAATCAACCAACTCCATTTGAAACCAACCACACAGCCGTCCAGGGGCAATGACAGCCAGGCTTTTGATAAGTTAGGCAAAAAATTGCCGCATGCTTTTGATAAATTAGGCAAAAATGCAAAAATTAAAATTCAAACGCAAACGCAAAATGATCAAAACCGACTCAGTCGGTGCATTCATTAAAAGTCCACCCAACCAAACGGTTATAGTGGATAAAATGTTAACCGGACCCCGTCCGGGAGAAAAGAGATTGTTAATTAACCCGGCTCCTCAGCCGGTAAATACAAAGATACTCGGCACACAGGCCGGAAAAGCAAATTTTGGCATACTGCCGCAGAATTAAAGAAAAAATAAAAACAAAATTAGCATACTTCCGCTGAAAAATCACTTCTGGCCTGCAGGCGGGGCCTCCTGGTCCTCTTCCTCATCATCCGAGGGAATATCTTGTGCTACACCTGGACCAGGTAGCTTAGGCGCGGGGGGCTCATTGTTGGAGTTGACCCAAGCATCAAAGGACTCAGGCTCTGGCTCACCTCTATCTCTCAAGTACACCACGTACTCGGCGTAACTGTGAGCCAGTGTCCAGACGCTATAATCCGTGTCTGGGTACAAGGCGGCCCAGGCGATCTTCATGCGGGCGTCGTTGTTAGCATCACTTTCAGCAACCAGGCGGTTTTGCTTCACCTCCAAGGTTGCTGCAAAGTTTATCTGAGCCTGAGCAGCCTCCTTCTCCAGCCTCTCAACCTTGGTCTTCAGATTGGTGTTCTCTTCAGAAACACCTTGAAGTGTGCCAAGGTCCGCCTGGGCCTTATTGAGCGCCTCATCAGCCTTCTTGAAGCTCTCATCCGCCTTATTCTGGGCCTCCTCCTCCTTCTTCTAGGCCGTCTCAGCGTCGCTCGCTCGCCCGCTGGTTGGCCGTTTTCAGATCCGCCTCCAGCTGCTGGATTTTTGACGCCCGTGTCATTATGATTGCTTTAGTTTCAAGTTCATTTACGATAGTTGAGTATAAAGCAACATTATCAGCGTCTGTGACGGACTTCTTGGCCCTTTTTACCTCTTCCCGTTTGCGGGAATAAGGACGCTTGAGCCCGTCTAATCGCAGCATAGCCTGCAAAAACAAAAAAAAGAAGCAAACGACATTAGAATTTCAGGCGGAGTAAAGCACTGGGAAAAAATTAAAAAATTTGTTAAGTCCTTTACCTCAGCCAGAAGGGATAGAATGCGTTCCATATTGAACGTCTCTATCCCAGGGATGTTATCTTTGTCCCTCTTCCGGACGGTGTTAAGCATGGCCTTGGCATGCTTCTGGACATCTGGCCAGCGGGGAGATTGATCTGCACCATAATCATTAGGTGATGAGAGCGAAATTAAGGCAGCACCTATCTGTTGCCGACCGTCTGAGGATGACGTTTGTTGGGAGTGGGATTTCTCTCGCAAAGGCCACCCCAGCTCAGGCGGGGATTCAAAAGGGTTCTTACCTTCAGAGCCGGCCAAGCGGGAGCCGCTTGCAGGCGTGGTGAACCCCCCTATTGCTGATAAGGGGTTGACGAGGTCGAGGCCCCGGCTGCCGCCTACCCTCTCGTTTTGCCCCCCTATCCGCATCTGTTGGTTCCCGACTGAGGCGCCAGGAGTTGAGGCGGAGGTGGATTTTTTGGTTTTGTTGAGAATGAAGGGGGTTTCCTCCCTAGCCCGTTTGAGATTTTTCTCAAACGTCTTTCCAACCTCTCCCCCCTGCGAAAATAAGCAAGTTAAAGTTAGCATCCGGAGAAAATAATCTTTGAGACCAATCTAAGAAAGGGTCAGGCGTTTTTTTACCTTGGCCTAGACTGCGGTCGCAGCTTTTTCCGCAAGCTCCTTGCGGATGACTGCAGAGGACCGCTTGGGAGTCTTCTCCGTCTGCAACATGTTTAAAGCTTCTTCTGTAAAAAAAAAGAAGAAAGAGATTGGTCAATGTCATAAATCAATTCTGACACAAAAGCACTACAGGCGGGTGTAAACTCAGGCGCATACGTTTGGTAAACATGTGTCCTAGCCCGTAGGCGGCTAAGAAACACTCGTCCCTGAGCCAGGCTCTCTTGGGGATCTAGTTCTTGGGAACTTTTATTGTTTCCCCGGTTGACAAGGTTGCGTCTGTGAGGCCGAAAAATTCTCCCTAAATGATTTTGTCAAAATCCTCATCCGGGATCCGGGGAAGAGCGCATTTCCTGCCCATCAGGTCGGACTTCTTATTATACTGGCGGAATTCATAGTTTTCCCGCTTGGTGGGGGCTGACATCAGGTAGAACCTGTGCTTCCAGCCGTCGAACTTTGAGACCTTGTCCAAGGTCATCATGTATTGGGGATGTGTGGTTAAAGTGTACCACGCCTTCCAACCGCCTGGGCTTCGGCTGAGATAATGCATCCTAGCAAAAGCTTCCTAGCCGGGTTGGAGCCCCTAGAACTCGCAGGCGGCAACATACCCCAAAATGTTTGCCCAAGAGTTGGGGGTAAGTTGCCAGACTCCGAGGCCGTAGCCTCTCAAGATTGCCTTCACCGCCTGGTGAAGGGGAAAGCAAAGACCGGCCTTGAACGCTGCCTCATAACAGCCGAAGTAGCTGTTGGCGTTCTGTTGATCGTCTTCCCAGGCGATTGTGCCGTCTTCAGGCGACACTTTGATTCTGTACCCGTCTCCTAACGGGTGCATTTGGGTAAAGTTCTTCAGGTTCTCCTCCATTTGAATCTGTCCTTGGAGGAGACGTGAATTTTGAAGGGATCGTCCTTTTCCCTCCATTTCTTTCTATCCTCCTCCTCGCTATCCTCAAGTGGGGGCAGGTCGTCGCTGCTCTCAGAGGTGGAGGCGGAGCTGTCGCTCTCCGTCTCCTCCTCATTTTGGGTCAAAGGAGCTGAGACGGCCTCATCGCCGCCTTGGTCGCACTCTTCCAAAAAGGAATCTGCGGGAGTTGAAGGGGCACGCGGAGGGGATCTCTCCAGAGCCATCTGGTCTCTCTGACCAGGCGTTTCTCCCTCAGGCGTTTGGCCGCCTGAGCCCTCGCTTATGTAGTTCGGATCGGTGGTCGTCTGCATAGTCCGAGCCATTGTGTCCTGCACAGACACATAAATGGTCGGAATCCAAGGCAAAGGGTGGTCCCAACACCCCGAGACGGCACTCCCAGTCCTAGACTCAGCCGTCCTTGGTGACCGGCTGGACTCTAACCTAGGCTGTGCCGTGTGTGTTGGTGATGCATCCATTTATTCCAAGAAATATGTACAAGCGGTGAAACAAGAAAAAGAGCTGAGAGAGGCAGAGACGATACCTTTGGATTTGATAACTGAAGACAGACGGGTCCGGCTGGGTTGATGGAGAACGAGCTTTCTTGCTTGCGCCTGACTCAAACGGATGACTTCTGCTCTCTCAAAGTTCTTTCTCTAGAAAATTTTTGTAAATGTACAAAATTGTGAGGGTAAAAGGCTATATATAGAGGGTAAATATGAGGGCATTCCCGTAATTTACTCGGAAGTCGAACGGTTACTCTTTAATGGTAAAATTACCACCAATCGGAGCGTGACACGTGTCACAGATGCCACGTGGCGTGCCACGTCACATTCGTGAGGGGCAAATGTTTAGGGTAATTTTACCCCGCCACGTGGTCCAATCAGAGGATGACACGTGTCAGCCTCAGGGTGGCCCAAAGTGGACCAATCCCTGCTTGACACGTATCACTCCATAAATTAGGGGGAAAGTGGCGGCCTTCAGGCCCAAATCCCGAGAAAGCCGCAATACGGCGCAGCCCACCAATGATTAGGGATCAATGACCTAATCAGGGGCATAAATCCCGAGGACCCTATAAATAGGGAGATTTCCCTCTTTTGGGGGACACGTTTTTGCCATTCATTACACACTGTCCCTGTGATAGAGACATCTGAGCTTGGAAAGTGGCGGCCTTCAGGCCCAAATCCCGAGAAAGCCGCAATACGGCGCAGCCCACCAATGATTAGGGATCAATGACCTAATCAGGGGCACAAATCCCGAGGACCCTATAAATAGGGAGATTTCCCTCTTTTGGAGGACACGTTTTTGCCATTCATTACACACTGTCCCTGTGATAGAGACATCTGAGCTTGGAATCCGAGTAGATACCCACCTAAATTTCCGCACCTTTTTTCTCTCCCTTCAAGTTACTAACTTGTTCGTCGGAGGCGGAGCACCAACCAACCGGTGTCTTTGTTTGTTTTGCAGGTACAGCTCACGTCGGATCAGTCTTCGTGCTGTAACTCTCCCGAGGGACAAAAACACCCAAAACAGTATTCACCTAATAAAAAATAAAACTTAAATCCACTAACTATGTAGATAAGGAAGAAGGGTCAAACCACAGGGAAACAGGTCAATTTATTCCTAATTAATTAGAAGTAATCTAAATTATCAAGTAACCAAATTTGTTATAAAGGATGTAATTATACTACTAAAGGTAGAAGTAGGAAGGGAATAAAATAGGAGATAAATCAATGAAGGAAAAACCTAGGGCATAGGTTCACTAATAAACAATATTTCAAGGTAAATCATAATAAGCAATCATCAAGCATCAATTAATCAGATTATAAAGGGCTTTCGCTACATATTACAATCACAGAGTTAATTTACCGGTATTAAATCTCATCTCTCGAATCTCAACTTAACCATTTATAAATTAGTCCGCCTATTGATACTAAGCCTAAACATCAATTCTCATCTCTCGAATCTCGAATTAATATTGCTAAACTCATACAATTAAATCTGGCCAAGTCTAATTGCATATCATTAAATCAATCAATAGGAAATTAATCAAGCATTGATAATCAACAATCACAAATTTACCCCCTCATATTATTTATTAGATCCCCATAAACCCTATAAATAAAACTACTCAAGAATAATTAAATCTAAACTAATCAAAACAATAAAACAAGACATGATGAAAGAATTAAAGAAAATAACTGAAATTAAAAGAGAAGAAATTGTTACCAAAAGAAATCTGGATTAAGGAATGGAATTAAGAACAAAGTTGAGAGAATTTAAGAGAGAGAAAATATTCTAATTAGAGAGAGAAAGTCTAAAAGAGAAGGTAATCAAAATTACGTACAAAAATCGTGCTTAAATATCCCTAAAAAAAATCCTAATTGAAAACTAAAACTTCAGCTCCAAAAACACGCGCCCGATCAGGCCCGCCTTTTTTTCTTCACTCTTCTTGGGCAGCCGCGCCCGATTGAGCTTACGCTCACCCAATCGGGCACGCCTTCTTGCTGATGCTCTCATATGCGCGCTCGCCCGATCGGGAGCAAGCTTGCCCGATCGGGCCCGGTCTCTTCTTCGAGGCTTGGACTTCGATTGGGCTCAATTCTTCAGCCCAATCCGAATTTCCTCTTCGGGTCTTGAATACTCGGTCCAAATGCCCCGGTATCACACACCGAGCCCTTAATCACCAGCTCTAACAGGTCCTGGGCTTCAATGATGGTCGTGTCCTCCTAATGCTCGTAGTTGCTCCATGAAAAACCCGTAAAACGCTCCAAATGTGCAATTTCCTACAAAACTCAAGCGAAACTACAAAAAACACTAGAAAACATTAATTAGTAATAAAAGTGGCTCTAAAGAGCCAAAAACACTACTAATTATGACCTAGGGACGGGGGTAAAACACTATATAAATCGAACATATTAAACTCCCCCAAGCCAAACCTTTGCTTGTCCCTAAGCAAAGAGCTCATCAATGAACATATAAAACATGCTTCATCCCAAGTAAACAAAATCAAGCACAAACGATTCAAGGCAAATCTAATGAACATGCTTCAATGTCAATCAATCTCATTCATCTAATCATTCTTCCTCCCCAACAATTGTCAAGTAGAGCAAACCACATGAGCATATAGAATTCAAGACTAGTGCTCACACACTCAACTCTCATTTATGTGGCAAATAAAATATGTACTCGATCGCTCTCCAACCAACCCCTTTATATGTGAACATTACCCTCCCAACTCACACTCTCGTGTGTTTAAAACAATGTACGCTCAACCTACTAGTCGACTCAAAATATGTCAAATCATAACTTGCATTGATAAACAACACTTTCACATTCATACAACTCTTATGCACAAAGGTCGGAAGGTCTTTAAAGCTTGTAATTTAAGGCAGGGTAAAGGGTAGGATAAATTTATTAAAATGTGAGAGTAAAGCCATGCTTAAGGGAGCCATATCCTAATAAAACCCAAGGTCAAAACAAGTGATGACCAAAACATCTCCAATCACAACTTAACTTCCACAAAAATTCACCAAGCAATCCCAACACTTACACATTCACTCACAAAGTATAATAATGGGAAATAGAGCGAATTAAAACAAACTTTGAACTACTTATTCTTTTTCTTTCTTTCTTTTTTTTCAAACTTTGAACTTTTTTTTTCTTTTTTTTCTTGAGCAACCTTCAAATAGAACAATTGAACATTTGAAACAATTTATTTCCTTTGCTCTTTTCTTTTCTTTTTATCTCACATTGGAAATTTTCAATTTTGAAACACAAAACATCAATATTTTCCAACCATAATATCAAAGAACAATCATTCTTCTTTTATTCCCACATTGTGCAAAGAATATGCACACCACAACTCCCTCACCTCACCAACTAATAGCTCCCCCAAGCCAAGCTTGGGACTAGTAACCAATGGGGCTCATATATAGGCTTGTAATGTGGCTATATAAACAATAAAAAGGGCACAAGCAACAACATGGGTAACAAGAAGGGAACAAATGTATCTAATATCGTCTGAAGGCTACCTAAGAGAACAAAGGCCTTCGTCCTCCTCAATGTGCATAATATAGAGCCATACAAACATTACTAATAGTTGCAAACCAATACTCAAATTGCTTGACATACCAGGAACTAGCACACAATTCCTAACCAAATCAACTAGTCAAGCACTATATTCACAAATAGTTGGCAAAATTGATGCATGTTTAGGCATCCAAACAATTAAACTTCAAATCATGATCAACAAATTCACAAAGCTCATTATCATATACCAAGAATCAAAACAATATTTTCCAAGTATGGGACACAGGGAAGCATGATTTACAATTCATTAGAACGTATTTTTGAATTTTTTTATTTTTCAATTTTTTTTTCATAAAGGAAAGCAATAAAAACTACACTAAAAGCAATAAAATCTACACTAGAAAGCAATAAAAAGAGAAAAGAGAGAAAGAGTGACCATATGTACAAGAAATCTCCCCCCAAGCCAAATCAAGCAATGCCCTCATTGACTTGGGAGTGTAACTAGGAGAAGCTACTCCTCGTCATCATCCTCTGGTAGCCTCCTCCATAACTCGAGCCGGCACCACCCTGGCTCGTACCAACACCACCATAGCCCAAACCACCTGTAAAGTAGTTAGGGTCTACATTTCCCCCCATACCCCCAAAAGGAGCATCGCCCCCATGGCCATGGACTGAAGAGTAGTCCACATAAGTACCAAAAGCTCCGGGGGTCGAATACCCTCCTTGGGGGTATTGGAACCAATCGGGAACTAATGCTTCGGGGGGAATAGCCCCTCGGTGTGCATAGTCATCATACATAGGGTATAAACCCCTCCCGAGGTTCTTTTTAAGATGGCCTACCCTCTTATCTAAAGTGCCTAACCTAGAGTCTAGGTTTTGCATCATGCCCTCCACTCTACCTTGCCCTCTCTCTATACGGTCAAGTTGGCTCCTAAAAGCCGAAAAGTCATAAGGGGCATGAGGGTTGATATTATAATCGACGGAGGAGGTGGGCATGCCATAGGTGTAGGGTTGGGGTGGTGGTTGGTATTGGGGTGAATGGTGTTCGGGTGAATAGTGGGGTTGTGGTGAAAGGTGAGGCTCTTGAACCTCGCCTTGACCATTTATCTCAAAAGTGTAGGAAGGCTTCCCCTTCTCAAATTTGGTCAAGGCAGGGTTGGGAAGCGTAAATGCTTGGTCTCTCCTACCCGATTCCCGATGGACTATCCACCAAGTCTCACCGCCAATAGGTTGCACCCACTTAAGGCCCCCTAAGTATGCTAGGTCCACGAGGGTAGAACCCTCCACTTTCCTATGCCCGGTCAGGTTCCATCCTAGGTGTTTCACAGCTATATGGGTCACCAACCCCCCAAAGTAGATAGGCGCCCTAGACCTACCCCCCTCGGCCGCATTGGCCGCCCTTTGAAAATGTTGGGCTATCCTATGTGGTATGTTTAGTTTTTCAGCGTTAGGAATCATATAGGAAGCCAAAAATTCAAGTTCATCCCTCCTAACGTTTGCCAGTTCATGCCTCCCAAAGATTATGAGGTCGGAAAACCTTTGCCAAAACTTTGGGATGGGATGTTGAATCCACGTCCCTTTGGCATGTTGGAGGTTAAGTAAACCCTCCCCGGTGAGTCTCTTATAGACCACGACAATGTGGTCTTGGGAGGGTTCAATAGGCTTATCCAATTTAAGCTTAAACAATTTACCAAATTCTTTTAAAGTTAATCGCACATCATTGTTTAGCAATCGGAATTGAACATGAGTGATTAAAGCATTAGTTTTAATAACATTGAAGCTAGAAATAAATTCTAATTTCAAATAATCATAGGTATTGTTTAGGGTAAAAATACCATAGACACGTGGACCAATGAGAGGAGGCCATGTGTCGAGTTCAGGATGGCCCACGTGGATTAATATTCTCTTGACAAATGGCCCCCTTGGATACCTCTCTGAAATGGCGGCCTTCAAGGGCCCAAATCCCAAGAAGCGCCGTAAAACGACGCAACCCACTAAAATATAGGTCAAGTGACCTAGGTGGGGGCACATTATCCAATGACCCTATAAATAGGGAGATATTTCCCCATTTTGGGGACACATTCAATCATTTATTACACCTACATTCTCTCTCATCAGAGAAAGACCTGATCTTGGAATCCAAGCAGATCCCCAACTAAATTTCTGTACTCTTTATTTCCTTTCAAGTTACTAAAACTTGATCTTCGGAGGCGGAGCTCCAACCACCCGGAGTCTTCGTTGTTTTGCAAGTACAACTCAGCCGGACCAGACTTCGTGACGTAACTCTCCCGAGGGACAAAAACACCCAAAATATTTGGCGCCGTCTGTGGGGAGAGTACCTCGAAGATGGTTCAAGAGTCTGTACCACCCCCTAAGCATCTGAGCGATGAACCCGAAGTTTTTAGAGACCAGGAGGATGAAGATCCTCAAGTTGAAACCTATACAGCCGATGATAGCTCTCTAATAATTAAGCGCATCCGGCACAGAGACACTCTGGAGCGGGGTTCCACCCAGGCGGGTACAAATCGACCCCCTGGGCAGCCAGAAGGGGAAACCCACACGGCAGCTGGATCAGCTCCTGTCACCCGAGACGAACTCATGAGGTTCATTACAAGTTTCAAGGGTGAAATCAAAGATTTGATCACTAAGAGCCGGGCTAGCCCAAGTAGGGGTCAGTCGGCCAAGAAGACTCCTCTGGAAAAGGGGAAGTCAGTTAGAGATCGGCAGCCAACTCCTCATCCAAAGGAGAAGGTAGCCGGGACCATTGATTGGTCCAAAATTCTTCTTCCTAAGAGGAACACCAACAACACCCGCCGAACTCAACAGCCGGTGGGATGCAAAAAATCAACTCTTGATGCCCGGGAGATCATCAACCGGAAGAGAAATCAACATTTGTCTGAGTCAGCTTCTACGTCGAATTTTCCAGACAGCTTCAACAACACTTCTGCAGGGAATGCACTTTCCTTGCATGAGAGTCAGACAGGCGGTAATACCATCCACTCTGGCCCTCAGATGATAGGGACTGCACCGTATGTACCTTCTCAGGTCTACGGTCAGTATCCACCTTACTATATGCAGCCGACCTTCTTCGGAGGTTAGGCGGCATATAACAATGTCCACCCACTGGATTGGCAGCTCCGTCTGCTTTGCCTGGGTGAACAACCTTCTGCGTTCACCCGGGAGATAACCGAGGCGGCACAGCTGACCAAGGTTAAAAATGTGTTGGTAGGTACCTATGATGGTACCACCAACCCGGAAGATCACCTCATGGCATACACCAACCTCATGTACTTACAAGGGTTGGATGATGCCACTTGGTGTCGATGCTTCCCGGCTACGTTGAAGGGCATTGCCCAACAATGGTTTGGCAACTTGCCAGCCGGGTCCATTGATAGTTTCAGGAAGCTTGCCTTCCTGTTTGCTTCCAACTTCTCAATGAACATCCCTGCTAAGAAAACAAGTCTTGACTTGAGCACCATTCGGCAGGGGGAGAGAGAAGGGCTGCGCTCCTATGTCAGGCGGTTCAATCTGATTAGAATTCAGATCCAAGGACTGTCTGATGAGGTAGCTTTTACAGACTTTTTCAAGGGTCTGAGAGACGGGTCGACTTTTAAGTTCGACCTAGTCAGAAAAGGAGCTTTCACTTTACAGGCGGCCTTGAGGGAGGCGGAAAGTTATATTCAAGCAACCGACCTCTGCTCGCCTGGTAATCAGTCGGACTCCAAGAAGTCTGACAAACAGAAAGATAGCCGGCCTGCTCAGCCGGCCAAAAAGAAAGAAGAGAGCAAGAAAAGAAAAGAAGTCTGGGCGGTTAGTGACTCTGACCAGCCGTCCCAGAAGAAGAAGAAAGAATTTAAACCATACGTCCCTAAGTACGAGTTTAACAAGGACTGCAACTCCATCCTCATGGAAATTAAGGACCGGCTATCCCTAGAGAAGCCGAATCCAATGAAAAGTTCCATTCAATTAAGGAACAAAAACAAATTCTGCCAATACCATGCGGAAGTTGGCCATGACACCAACGACTACTTTAGCCTTCAACGGGCGTTGGACCGTCTGGATGACAAGGGGATGTTAAGTTCCTACATTTCTAAGTCCAATGGGACTAATAAAAAGAATTCGGGGCATTCGTCTTAGACACCCCAGCCTGCTAGTAGTTCGGACACTGACAAGGAGCCGGTCTTCACAATAGCAGGCGGGTTCTCATGCGGTGTCCCTACCATCCAGGGCACCAAGAGCCATCTTCGAAAGATGGACAAAGTTGATGATGAGCAGGCGTCTGCAAGCTCCTCCTTCCCAGACGTCCTGATCACTGAGAAGGACAGGGGCAGCGTCCGCTGTCCGCATGACAACCCGGTCGTCATTGAATGTAAGGTTGCCAACCAGCTGGTTGGACGGATCCTTATTGACACCGACAGCTCATCAGACATCATCAGCTTCCGGTGCCTGCAAAAGCTGAAATACAATGACAACAACATGCATCCGGTTACCCACCCCTTGGTTGGTTTTGGGGGTGGAATTGGTTTACCCAGTCGGAAGGGTTGATTTACCATTCCGGATGGGTGAGAAAGGAAAAGGGCGACAGCTGGTCGTCAAGTTCTTGGTCGTTGAGGAGCTGACCGCCTACAACATTATTTTGGGCCGGCCAACCCTCAACGAAGCCAAGGCTGTAATCATCCCTTCCCTCATGCTCATCAAGTATGAGAGGGATGACGGCTCTGTTGGTTCCTTAAATGGGGATCAGAAGACGGCCCGGGAGTGCTATCTCTCAGCCGTCAAAGATACTATGGCCCCAGACGGCCAGGAACCAATAGACCTTGACAATGTCAAGGTTGCCGACCCAGTACCAGCCCCACCAGCAGCCGGGAAGAAAAGAAAGGCACCTCTGCTGGTGGAGGTGAAGAAAGAGAAAAAATAGCAATCACTGACCGGTGAACGGTCAGATGAGCTCCGTCCCCAACCGGTTGGAGAACATGTTGATATACCTCTGGACGACAGCCGTCCGGAGTGTACTGTGAAGGTTGGGACGGTTGCTTATGCTAAGTTGGGTGCAGACTTGCACCTTCTGTTGAAAGAATTCAAAGACATTTTTGCCTTTGAAGTGGAAGAGATGCCAGGCGTCAGCCCGGATCTTGCTGTCCACAAACTCGCCGTGGATCCTTAAAAGAAGCCCATCCGGCAAAAGAAAAGAAATCACGGTGAGGGAAGAAGTCAGGTGGCAGCTGCTGAAGTTAAAAAGCTGTTGGACTCTGGGTTCATTCGGCCATATAATTTCCCCGACTGGGTGGCGAATGTTGTTCTAGTAAAGAAGTCGAATGGTACATGGCGTATGTGTGTTGATTACACAGACCTCAACAAGGCATGTCCCAAAGACAGTTATCCGCTTCCTAAGATCGACAGTCTGGTCGATTCGACAGCCGGGCATGCCTTAATGAGTTTCATGGATGCTAGTTCCGACTTCCATCAGATACCCCTGTGGAAGAAAGATCAAGGAAGACGGCCTTCGTCACTAATCAGGGGTTATTCTGTTACACTGTGATGCCGTTTGGCTTGATAAATGCGCCGGCTACATTCCATCGAATGATTAATACGGTCTTCATTAATCAAATTGGGAGGAATGTGGAGGCGTATATAGATGACATGATAGTCAAATCCAAGCAGCAGGCGGATCACCTTGCTGATCTCCGAGAAACCTTCACCACACTCAGGCGGCATAAGGTTATGTTAAATCCTAAGAAATGCGTCTTTGGTGTTGAGTCTGGGAAGTTTCTCGGATTCTTGATTGATCAAAGGGGGATAGAGGCTAACCCCGAGAAGATACAGGCAGTAATTGACATGAAGTCACCCCGCACTGTCAAGGAAGCACAAAGACTAACCGGTTGCCTAGCGGCATTGGGGAGGTTCTTCAGCCGGTCAGGTGACAAATGCCTTTACTTCTTCCAAGCAATCAGGAAGAAGACCAGATTTGAATGGGGGGATGATGCTGAGGCGGCTTTTCAACGGCTGAAAGAACACTTGCACTCTTTGCCAAGGCTTGTTAGTCTACTGCCTAAAGAGGTGTTATACATGTACCTAGCCGTTTCAGATCATGCCCTCAGTGCTATTCTCCTTGCTTTGAGAGACGACGTTCAACTCCCGGTCTATTTCATAAGCCATGTTCTAAAAAATGCTGAGCTCCGGTACCCCATGGTAGAAAAATTTGGCCTTGCCTTGTATATGGCTTTAAAGAAATTGAAACCGTATTTTCTGGCCCATCCGGTGGTAATTTACACCGACCAGCCCCTCAAGTGGCTAATGTCTACCTTGGAATGATCCGGCAGAATGTTGAAATGGGCTATTGAAATGCAAAGTCTTGAAATCACTTTTGAACCCAGAAAGGCAGTGAAAGGTCAGGCGTTTGCCGACTTCATTGTTGAAATGACACGACCGGTGCAGCCGGATAACATTGACCAGGTTTGGAAAGTGTATGTAGACGGGAGCTCAATGAAGAACGGATGCGGTGTAAGAATTATATATGAGTCCCCTGAGGGGGACAGATTTGAATATGCACTGCAATTTAAGTTTAAGCCTCAAATAACGAGGCGGAGTATGAAGCCTTGCTAGCCGGAATCCACATGTGTAAGGCAGCAGGGGCAACTAAAGTTGACGCCTACTCTGATTCACAGTTGGTCGTTAGCCAGTATGAGGGAAAATATGAGGCAACTCATCCGGCTATGATCAAATACCTTCAGGCAGTCAAAGAAGAGGCTGGGGCACTTGAGGAATTCCGTCTGAACCAAGTACCCAGGGCGGATAACAATCAGGCGGATGCGTTGTCCAAATTGGCTTCATCCGCCTGCTGTGATACGCCTCGGTCGGTCTTTTGGGAATTTCTTGAAAAGAGAAGAATATATGAAGAGCCCATTGGAATTCTAGACCGAAGCTCTACCTGGATGGATGGCATGCGGGCATATTTAGCAGACGGCAAACTTCCTGATTCACCACAGGAAGCAGCCGTCATGAAGAAGCGAGCAACAAATTTCGAGTTGAGAAACGGAGATCTCTTCAAGGCGGGTTTCCTTAAAACTCTATTGAAGTGTGTTACCCCAGAAAAGGGGAAAGAACTTCTCGAAGAATTGCATGCTGGGTACTGTGCCTCTCATATAGGCGGCAGGTCCTTAGCCACCAGAGCCAGGCGGTATTACTTTTGACATACTCTTGAAGCAGATGCTAAAGAGTTGGTGAAAAGATGTGACAAGTGCCAGAGGTTTGACAAACTTATTCACCGACCGGCTACTGACCTGACGGCAATCCACAGCCCAGTCCCGTTTACTAAATGGGGCATGGATATCTTGGGTCCTTATACGCCTGCTCCAGGCGGAAAGCGCTACATTTTGGTGGCTGCGGATTATTTCACCAAATGGGTAGAAGCTGAGCCGGTTAAGAACATCAAGACAAAGGATGTCATTTCTTTCATCTGGAAGAACATCATCACCCGGTTTGGGGTACCTATGTCTATGGTGTTTGATAATGGTCCTCAGTTTGAAACCCCTCATCTCAAGACTTGGTTGGGAGATCAGGGTATCTCACATTGTTTTGCATCAGTCGGCCGACCCCAAGCAAACGGCCAAGTTGAAGCCTTTAACAAACTCATCTCAGACGGCATAAAAAAGAAAATTGAAAGAGCCGGTGGCTTATGGGTAGAAGAGCTAATTCATGTCCTATGGGCCATCCGGACTACTGCCAAAGGGGAAACCAGAGAAACCCCATTTCTTATGGTATACGGTGCTGAAGCCGTCTTGCCCATTGAACACTACGAGCCGACTCTCATAGTCATGCTCTATGATGAAGAGGCAAATTGGGAGGCCATGCGGCTGGCATTGGACTACCTCCTGGAACGCAGGGGCAACGCTGCCCTGCGCCATGAGATATACCATCTGAGAATGACCAGAGCCTACAACAAGAGAGTGCGCAAGCGTCCTTTAAAAGTTGACGACTTTGTGTTACGAAAAATGGAGGCAACCGGTAGGGCTAATGAGGCTGGAAAGCTAACCCCTAATTGGGAAGGCCCCTACCGGATTTATGAAGAAGTCAGGGATGGCACCTACCGTCTGGAAACCCCAGACGGTCGGCGTCTTCCTAGAACTTGGAATGTAGATAACTTAAAAAAGTACTACTTCTGAGAAATGTAAATTTTTGTAAACAGTAAGTCAATTAATGAGAATTCAGACTTTGTTTGCAGAATTAGCTTGCCATTTTTATTGCTTGTCCGCCTGGGTAATACTCAGACGTACTCTTTGTTTAACTAACTAAGTTTGACACTTAGTGTAATTTAATGTTATAATTGCTTGTCCGCCTGGGTAAAACTCATACGGACTCTTTGTCTAAATAACTAAGTTCGATACTTAGTGTAATTTAATAATTGCTTGTCCGCCTGGGTAATACTCAGACTGACTATTAGTTCGACATTTAGTGTAAATTTAATGTTGTAATAACGCTCGGCCAATGGTCCGATTAAAAACTAAGCACAAAAACGCATAGTGGCTATACAATCGGTCTCAAACAAGACCAAAGGCCAAAATGGCCGGATGGTTGCTTATTTTATAAAACCGCCTGTCCCAACATGGACAAAGGCGTCCGGCGACACCCCTCCGGGTGCAATCGTCGCAGAGAACAGACTATTCGTCGGTTCTACGTACCTATGCTGACAGTGAAAATTGAACGACCGAATTGGTCAACTCTTAGCCATCTGACCAGAATAATCTGTGAAGAACGATTAAGTTACCGAATACCGGATGCCCTAAGGCATTAGTCGGTCACCGGCTGAAGTTCTCACTTAGGTTATTTATTCCAAAGTTGCACTCACTCTCCTTATTGGGGCAAAAGATTTTTTGTAATGGCTATGCGATAACCCTAGATGGAATATAACCGCCTGGGTAAGAAGCTCAAAGCACCCGCTTTAATGGCCAGCTGTGCACTTGGTTTGGGGCAATCACCATTGTGATTGATTGGCGTAAAAACACCCCATACTTCTCTTAGTATCAAGTGTTTTCAAGCCAATCAATCAATCTGAAATAAAACCAACCACACAGCCGTCCAGGGGCAAGAGCACCCGGATTGCAAATTGCCGCATGCTTTTTTTTTCTTTTTTTTTATTTTTTTATTTTTAAGTTAGGCAAAATATTAAAGAATTGCAAACATACGCAAAATTCAATTTGAAAAATTCAAACACAAACATATATAAACACCGACTGAGTCAGAATACTTCATTAATATTAATAAATGGCACAAAGGCCAGAACAAGTGTTAGCCGGAATCACATCCGGTGAAGAAACCAAAAATTAATTGTTAACGCAACCCCATGGTTGGTAAAGATACAATTTTACACGGCATACAAGCCGGCAAAGAAAATGGTTGGCATAATGCCGCAGAAAGTGGGGAGGCCCGCCTAAGGCTGAGGTGGATGCTTCTGCTCCGGCTGAGTTTGGCTGGTTTGGCCCTCATTTTTCTCATCCGCCGCCGGCTCCTCGTTATCAGAGATTTCATATCCCTGCTCGGCAACCCAATCTTTGAAGCGAGGCGGAAGAGCCTCACCCAGTATTTGGGCATCATACACCTTAGTGGCGTAATCATACCTTAGTTTATAGACCTTAAAGTCTATATCTGGGTAGAGGAGGCTCCAAGTGATCTTCAACCGGGCCAGATTATCACGCTCATTCTCCTCCGTCAGCCGCTTTTTCTCTTGGGCTAGCTCGTCCGACTGCTTGTTTCGCAGATTGACAAGCTCAGCCCCCAGGCGGGAAACGTCGTCTCAAAGTTGAGTGTTTTCTTGATCAGTATCTTTTAATGCCTTGAGCTCAGACTTGGCATCCTTCAGTTTTTGATCAAGATCATCAGCCCGGCTGTTAGCTTCGTTGTTCGCAGCCGTCAAACTCCGGATCAGCTCCTCCTGTTTCAACTCTACTTCTTTAATCTTTAAATCACACATATAATTAGCATATTCAGCAGAGTTGAGGTTTTCAAGGGCCCTCCGTTTGGCGTCATTTACCTCTTCCTGTTTCCGCCTAAAGCGGCCCCGGAGGCCATCCACTCTCAGCATTACCTGAGAAAAGGGTAGACGGATTATTATATGCTTAGTTAAAATAAAGGAAAAATATTGGGGCTGTGGGATTTTTTACCTCAGCCAGTTGGCCCATTATCCGGTCAAAGTCCACCACCTGCAGGTCAGGCATGGAGTTCTTCTCCGACCGGGTGAGGGTCCTCACCATTCGTTTTGCGAAACCCGCAAGATCCGGCTCGTCTGATGTCAGATCTGCACCAAAAGTAGTACTCTGTGAGTAAGAGGCAGCATAGTTAGCACTCATCCGTTGCCGGCTGCTGATTGAACCCCCAGAGGGGTCTACCTTAGTCTTGACTCTCATAAAGTCAAGTGGCCAAGGTATCTCAATCCTTCCCTTACCTTGGGTATCCGGATAGGGCGCAGGCTTCTGCTCCTCCCCAGGTGTTGCCGCACCGTCTGCAACATTAGGTGGCTCGCCACCCTTCGATGCCGTAGAGGCATCCAGCGCTTTCTGCTGAGAGCGTTCTGAGCTTTCGCTCAAAATCTTCATCGCAGCAGGAGATTTGCCTCTGGTCGTTGGACGTTCGGATTTGGCAGAAGAATGTGTCTGGGGAGGGGGATCCTTCCTGGCGGCCTTCGCAGCCGGAGCTTTCTCCAGATCATCTCCTTGCCATTTGAGAAGCTTGGAGAAGGATCGTGGAATTCGCTTTGCAGAGTCCTGAGAAATGAACAAGGGTAGGTATACCCAATCGGTAAATTGCCTCTAAAATAAAAAAAAAATGAATGAATGAAAATGTATACACAAAAAAGTCAGGCAGTCTTACCCCACCTTTCTTAGACTCCTTTGCATCGACGGCTGCTTTCTTGGCAAGTGCAACCTCTTTGCGCAGCAGCGTCGCCGACTTAGCCGGTGTCTTTGCTAGGTCGACCATCTTCAAGGCGTCGGCTGCATGAACAGAATCCAAGGTTAGAAGAAATTGTGGCAAGTTTGCAATAAAAATAAAAATAACAAACACTCCGGATGTAAGGTAATCTACCCTTCGGAAACATGGTACTCAGCCCGCAGGTGGACAAGAAACACTCGTCCTTGAAGAAGTCCGGATGGGGGATCCAGTTCTTGGGAACTATAATGTGAGTCCCATCCCCCATGGGCTCGGTTGTTGTTTTAAAAAATCCCGGTTCTATTATTTGCTCCCGGGCCTTAGTAGATAGCGCCGGGAGAGGGCACTTCATGCCTAGAAGAGTCGGCTCAGTGTTGTACCGGTGCAATGTCCGGTAATGTCTCAAAGTTGGGGAAGAAATCAAGTAAAAATTGTCCTTCCACCCGGACCATTTGGACACTTTGTTCAAAGTCATCAAATATTGGGGCAAGGTAGTCAGAGTATACCATGCCCCATGGCCGCTTGGGGCCTTGCTCAAATAATGCATGTGAGTGAAGGCGGAGAAGCTTGGATTTATATTTTGGAACTCGCAGGCGGCGATGTAACTTAGAATGTTCACCCATGAATTAGGGGTGAGCTACCAAACTCCTACATCGTACCCCTTTAGGATTCTCCTAATCCTGGGGTGGAGGGGAAACCGGAGGCCGACTTCG
Source organism: Chenopodium album (assembly GCF_948465745.1). Lineage (NCBI taxonomy): Eukaryota > Viridiplantae > Streptophyta > Magnoliopsida > Caryophyllales > Amaranthaceae > Chenopodium > Chenopodium album. The sequence continues at coordinate 37,284,201 of NC_137841.1, read as the reverse complement.
ATGACCGCCTCGTAGCAGACAAAGTAATGGTCTGCATTATCAATATTATCGCTCAAGGCCATTACAGCGTCAGCCGGAGGAACGATGATGTCCCAGCCCCTTCCAACGGGGTGCTTTTCTTTAAAGGCCCTAAAGCCGCTCTTGAGAAGGGCAATGTTACCCGGAAGCATCCTGGTCCGTTTGGGGTTGGGGTTGTCAGCGACCTTAGGCGGCTGCTGATAGTCAGCCGCAAAATTATCTTGGTTAGAGTCGGAAGATTCGACCCTTGACCCTTCGCCGGCCTCAGCATCGCCGGCTTCATTAGAGGAGGCGGTTCCCTCGCCGCCTACCTCTCGTACCCTAGAGCTCCCGGAAGTAGAGGGAGCCTCTTCGTCAGACCTGCTCTCCTCCAAATCCCTCTGTTCCCCGTCTGAGAAAACCTCATCGGCTGGCACTGATATATTGCGCCGGCTCCTAGACCTTCTGGCCGTCTGTTTTGTTCTGGCCATTGTGTCCTACACATACACAGAGAGGAAGGAATTCGGGAATGAGCACATTGGTTCTGGCAGTCTAGAAAAGGCACCCCCTGTTTTAGACTCAGCCGTCCCAGGAGACCGGCTGAGTGTCCTAGGCAGTGCCGAGTGTGTGGATTGAGAACTCATTTATATTTTCTAAAAAACTATGTATACAGGTGGAGAAAGAATGGTATACAAGTTGAAAAAGAGAAAAGCTAAAATGGTACAGGCGGTTACCTTACTTTTACTCTGAAAAATCTAAAAACCGCTACAGCCGGTAAACCAGGTGTTGAACTGCTAGCACACGGAAACTCGAAAATGCTCTGACTCAGACGGAGGCAGAGAATCTCTCTCTTTCTCTCTCTAAAAAGTCAAATGAACGTAAGGTGAGAGAAAGGGGGGGGGGGGGGTAAACTTCTATTTATAGAAGGTGAAAACGGGGGAAAAATTTTTGTTCGAAATTTAAATTTACTATCCGTTATTGTTCACCTTTGATAGGTGGACATGTGTCACAGGCCCCACGTGATATGCACGTGAGCCCTGTGAGGGGCAAATGTTTAGGATAAAAATACCTTAGACACGTGGACCAATGAGAGGAGGCCACGTGTCGAGTTCAGGATGGCCCACGTGGCTTAATATCCTCTTGACATATGGCCCCCTTGGATACCTCTCTGAAATGGCGGCTTTCAAGGGCCCAAATCCCAAAAAGCGCCGTAAAACGGTGCAGCCCACTAAAATCTAGGTCAAGTGACCTAGGTGGGGGCACATTATCCAATGACCCTATAAATAGGGAGATATTTCCCCATTTTGGGGACACATTCAATCATTTATTACACCTACATTCTCTCTCATCAGAGAAAGACCTGAGCTTCGAATCTAAGCGAATCCCCACCTAAATTTCCGTACTCTTTATTTCCTTTCAAGTTACTCACTTGATCTTCAGAGGCAGAGCTCCAACCACCCGGAGTCTCCGTTGTTTTGCAGGTACAACTCAGCCGGACCAGACTTCGTGACGTAAATCTCCCGAGGGACAAAAACACCCAAAACAGGTATCATAATGCATTTGGAAAAATCCACTCATTCCTATACCTTTAAACAATTTCTCTACAGGTTTATCAAGTCCTAGCCTAGACAACGTAGGATGATGAACAAATCGAGTAGAGATTACCTGCCTCTAGATGAGGTTGAGCATCCTAGCTCGTTGTTCGGTTGAGGTTATGACAACTTCCTCCCATCCCGGTTTTTGAAGCTCCGGGTCGACCATCGGTTGTTGTTGTTGCCTAGAACCTTCACCTCTTTGTTGTCTCGATCTCTTTGAAGCCATTTTAGGTGAGAAAATTAGGAATTAAAGCTTTCTCTCTCTAAGGTTTTTGAGAAATCTTGAGAGAAAGTGGTAGAAATTTAGTGGAAAATGTAGAGGAGAGTGTAAGGATGAAGAATATGTGAAAATTTTTGGGTTTTGATGGATGAATTTGAGGAGATCTTGAAAGGAAAGTGAGTTTGGAGGTTTGAAAATAGAGGTTTTAGAGGGAGAAAGTGTGAATGAAGAAGAAGAAATAAGAAAGAAAAAGAAAAGAAAGAGGGAGAAGGAAATATAAGCCCGGACAAAAAATTAGGCGCGCCCGATTGGGCGAAGACTGGTTCTACTGAAATGTGAAATGCACGCCCGATCGGGCGCGAACTCGAACCTGAAATTCACCATGTTGCTCGCTCGACCGGGCGATCTTCGCCCGACATTTCTTTTTATGTCACTCGATTTCTCCCAAATTCCGCCCGATCGGGCGAAATTTCCCTTGATTTTTTTCCTTCCCTGCTCGCCCGATCGGGCGAATTAAAGCTCTGATAAATTCCAAATTTTGCGCCCGATCGGGACTCCTTGCCCGAGCGGGCATGTTTTGCTCGATTACTGACCCCTAGGTGCGCGCCCGATCGGGCGAGCCTCGCTCGATCGGTCCCGTACCCAATCGGATAGTTCTTTTTTTTCTTCAAACTTTTTCTCTTGAAAACTCCTTACTTTTATGCTCTAAACCTGTACAAAAACACTTATGAAAGGTAAAATTTCACTCTCCTCACCTCTCTAAAAAAATAAAAGAAAAACTAGTCTAGAAAGCAAGAAATACGGGTTGCCTCCCGCAAAGCGCTAGTTTATCTAGGTCCCGCACGACCTTCTTACCACATTGAAACTCAAAATGAACTGGAACCGCTTAGGTGAAGTAGTTAAACTGCACCAATTGTAGCCCCCCCTCATGATATAGCTTGAGTCTTTGGCCATTAACCTTGAACTCGTTACCACGTTCATCAAAAACCTCCATAGAACTGAATTTATTAGCCCTTTTGACAGTAAAAGGACCCGACCACCTTGACTTCAACTTTCTTGGGAAAAGTTTAAGTCTAGAGTTGAACAACAACACTTTATCGCCTTCTTTGAATTCTCTCGGAATGATCATCTTGTCGTGTCATCTCTTTGTCTTCTCCTTGTAGACACGAGCAATATCATAGGCCGTCAACCTAAACTCATCGAGTTGGTTAAGTTGAAGTAACCTCTTTTCTCCCGCTAATTTGGCATCCAAATTGAGCTCCTTAATAGCCCAATATGCCTTGTATTCTAATTCCACCGGAAGATGACATGCTTTACCGTACACAAGTCTATATGCAGTAGTACCTATTGGGGCCTTAAACGCGATTCTGTATGCCCAAAGGGTGTCATCCAACTTATCACTCCAGTCTTTCCTTGATTTTGCCACTTCCTTTTCTAGAATGGCCTTGATCTCACGGTTGGAAACTTCAACTTGGCTACTAGTTTGGGGATGGTAGGCTAAACCTGTCCTATGGTAGACACCATACTTTTTGAACAGGGTGTCTAACTTCTGCTTATGAAAGCGAGATCCTCCGTCACTGATTATAGCTCTAGGCACTCCAAATCTTGGAAAGATAGTCATCTTAAAAAGTCCTTGGACCACCTTGGCATCATTAGTAGGAGTAGTGATGGCCTCAACCCACTTGGATACATAATCGACGACGACACAGTTCCCTTTTGAAGAAGGGAACGGTCCCATGTAATCAACACCCCAAACATAAAAAATTTCAAATTCCAGAATTCCAGTTTGAGGCATGTCATGCCGCCGCGAGATGTTGCCTGTCCTCTAGCAAGAGTCACAAGCCTGCACAAAAATGTTAGCATCCTTAAACATAGTAGGCCAATAGAAACCTGTCTTATTAATCTTGGCCACCGTTTTGGTGGGGCCATGATGTCCTCCATATGGTGAGGTGTGGAAAATAGTAAGCACACCGTGAACTTCCCATTTGGGAACACACCTGCGAAATAATCCATCTGCACACTCACGAAACAAAAAAGGATCATCCCAAAAATAATGTTTAACATTAGAAAGGAATTTATTTTTCTGTTGGTAGGACAAGTCAGGAGGTAGAGTACCACCCACTAAATAATTAGCAAAGTCAGCATACCATGGGTGTTGCTCTACAATTGCATATAGGTTGTCATTAGGGAAAGAATAATCTATAGAAAGAGAATCCTTACCCTCATCATTACTGATACGTGACAGTTTGTCTGCCACTACATTCTCTGCTCCCTTTTTATCTTTTATCTTGATATTGAAATCTTGGAGCAAAAGAACCCAACGGAGTAGCCTGGGCTTTGATTCCGCCTTAGCTATCAAGTACTTCAACGCTACATGGTCCGTAAAAACAATGACTTTAGAACCAACAAGATATGATGTAAATTTTTCTAAAGCATATATGACAGCAAGAAACTCCTTCTCCATTGTGGCATAGTTGACTTGGGCTTCATCCAAAGTTTTGCTTGCATAATAAATAGCATGCAAAACTTTGTCCTTTCTTTGTCCGAGCACGGCTCCTAGTGCAAAGTCACTTGCATCGCACATGATCTCGAAAGGTAGATTCCAATCAGGAGCACATATGATGGGTGCCGATATCAAAGCCTGCTTAATCCTGTTAAAAGCCTCAAGACACTCGTCAGTAAAAATAAAAGGGGCATCCTTGAGTAAAAGCTGAGTCAGTGGTTTAGCAATTTTAGAAAAGTCTTTGATAAAGCGACGATAAAACCCCGCATGACCCAAGAAACTTCTAACTCCCTTAACATTAACTGGGGGAGGTAATTGCTCAATCACTGAAATCTTAGCTTTATCTACTTGTATGCCCTTGTCAGATACAATGTGACCTAGGACTACTCCCTCTGTCACCATAAAGCGACATTTCTCCCAGTTTAGTACCAAATTGCATTCTTCACATCGTTTCAAAATTTTAGCGAGATTTATTAGACATGAATCAAATGAAGAACCATACACGCTGAAATCATCCATAAAGACTTCCATAATAGACTCTATGAAATCAGAAAAAATGCTCATCATGCAACGTTGAAAGGTAGAAGGGGTATTACATAAACCAAAGGGCATCCTACGATATGCAAAAGTGCCATAAGGACATGTAAAGGTAGTCTTTTCCTGATCTTCAGGGTGAATTGGAATTCGGAAAAATCCCGAATACCTATCCAAATAGCAAAAGAACTTATGGTTAGCTAACCTCTCAAGCATTTGATTTATAAAAGGGAGGGGGAAGTGGTCCTTTTTAGTGGCGATATTTAGTCTACGATAATCAATACACATACGCCACCCTGTAAAAGTTCTAGTGGGGATTAATTCATTTTTCTCATTAGTAATCACAGTCATCCCACCTTTTTTAGGCACTACCTGCACAGGACTTACCCACTTGGATTCAGAAATAGGATAGATAATACATGCATCGAGTAATTTCATAACCTCTTTCTTGACTACTTCCTGCATGTTGGGATTCAATCTTCTCTGGGGTTGAATGCAAGGCTTATAGTTATCCTCTAAATGTATCCTGTGCATACAAAAATCAGGGCTAATACCCTTGAGATCATCAATATTATACCCAATTGCTTTCTTATGGGTTTGAAGAACCCCTAGAAGTTGGGAAGTTTGTAGGTCATTAAGTGCAGTACTGATGATCACGCGGTATAGTTCCTGATCATCTAGAAAAATATATTTTAAGTGAGAAGGGAGAGGTTTTAGTTCAGGTTTCTTGACCTCTGCAGATTTCGATTCCTAAACTAAATTTACTACCTTCATTGTCTCTTTGGGGTCTAAATCTTTTAGGGAAAGAGCTCTTTCAATATCCTATACTTCATTACCCCAGACGCTTGCATTATCTGCAGATAAATTCCCACAAAGAATTTCCTCCAGGGGATCCCTTGCAAGAACCTGTGGCAAGCTATCATCACAAATATCGTCCATTATATCAATTACACCAATATAACAACAATTTTCCTCTAGCATAGGCCCTTTCAAACTTTCCTTAAATTAAAAGTAACATTATCATCACCAATAGAAAGGGTTAGTTTACCATTTTTTACATCAATAATGGCTCCTGCAGTATGGAGGAAAGGCCTACCTAATATAATGGGTATTTGTGTATCCTCTGCCATGTCTAAAACAACGAAATCAACAGGGATAAAAAATTTACGAACTCTGATAGGGACATCCTCTAAAATACCTAGGGGTATTTTACAGAATGATCTGCCATTTGCAAAGTTATATTAGTAACTTTTAATTCTCCCATATTAAGTTTAGCGCAGACAGACGATGGCATAACACTGACACTGGCACCCAAATCACACAAAGCTTTATCAATAAAAACATTCTCTATATGACAAGGGATAGAAAAACTACCGGGATCCTTTAATTTAGGAGGGGATTTATTTTGCAATAAGGCGCTACACTCCTCTATAAAAGCTACAGTTTCTACCTCATTAAAGGCCCTTTTCCTAGTCAGAATGTCTTTCATAAATTTAGCATATGCAGGAACTTGAGTGATTAAATCAATGAAAGGAACTGTTACCTGCAAGTTTTTCATAACCTCCAAGAACTTAACGAATTGTTTATCAAACTTACTCTTCAGTTGTCTATTAGGGAACGGTAGTTTGATAACTGGGCTCTGAACGTCTCCTCCCTTATCCTGAGATTTACCCTGCAAAGAAAACATTAGAAGGGTTAGTATCTGTTTGTAGCCCTGCAGGGTTAGCAGGATTAGCGTTTGGTATAGAGGAATTTGAATCAGGAACTGGTTCATCTTCCTTTGGCATAGGAGATCCATCATAATGTGAACCACTCCTTAGAGTGATCGCATTGGCATGATCTGTGGGATGGATTGGTTGCGATGGTAGAGCTCCCTACTGATGGGTTTGTAGGGTAGATGAAAGTTGTGCAATTTGATTATCCATGATTTTATTGTGGGCTAAAATAGAATCAATTTGCGCATCCCTACTCTCCATATGCTTTTGCATGTTAGTAAGCATTGCTCTAATTTCCGTCATAGCAGGGTCAGAAGATGATGAGGGTTATGCTTGGTTAGTCTGGCCAGAATTTGGATGGTAATATTTCTGTTGTGGTGGGGGTTGCTGTTGTGGTTGTTGTGGAGGTGGAGGGTTTTGCACATTGGTACTCCGGTACTAAAGATATGGATGGTTCCGGTAACCAGGATTATAAGAGTTGGAATATGGGTTATTTTGCGTATAAGTTTGGAAGGCATTAACTTGTTCCATGGAAATCCTACAATCTTGCTCCCAATGCCCTACAATTCCACAATTTTCACAAAAAGCTTCATTGTTAGCAACAACAGAAACATTAGCTATGATGTGTCTATTTTATATAGTATTTTACCCCCGTCCCTTGGTCATAATTAGTAGTGTTTTTGGCTCTTTAGAGCCACTTTTATTGCTAATTGGTGTTTTCTAGTGTTTTCGTAGTTTTGGTTAAGTTTTGTAGGAAATTGCACTTTTGGGGCATTTTCCCGAGATATTATGGAGCAACTACAAGCATTGGAGAAGTACGACCAGTTTTTAGAGCCCAGGGCCGGTTAGAGCCATCGAACCGGTGATTAAGGGCTCGGTATATGTGATATCGGGGCATTTGGACCGAGTATTCAAGACCCGAAGAGGAAACCCAGATTGACCCGAAGAATAGGAGCCCAATCGTAGTCCAATTAGTGGCCCAAGAGAGCCGCCTGGCCAAAGAGGCTGGCGCCCGGAGGCGTGCCCGGCCGGGCGAGGGAAGCAAAGGTCGGCGCCCGAAGACGCGCCCAGCCGGGCGCGAGAAACGTACCCGATGAGCAAAAAGGCGCGCCCGATCGGGCGGTGCCTCGCCTGATCGGGCGCGTGTTATTGTTAGGAGTTAATTATTTGACGTTTAAGTTTGTTTTAGTTTAGGATTCTTACGGAGTATAAATACTTTCTCCGAAAAACGAGTTTAGTACTTTTTCTTAACCTTTCTTTACCTTCTTTTACTTTTTCTTAATTCTTTCTTAGACTTTCTCTCTCTACTTAACTTTTAGATTAGTTTCTCTCTCTTATACTTTGTTCTTAACTTGATTCTTAATTCCAGATTTATTTTGGTAACAATTTCTCTTCTCTTAATCTTAGTTGTTTATTTTATTGCTTTGATCATGTCTTATTTTATTGTTTTGATTAGTTTAGTTTTTATTATGTGTGAGTAGTTCTATTTCTAGGGTTTGTGGGGATCCATAAATAATATGAAGGGGTAATTTATTGTTAATAATTACCAATGATAGATTAATTTCCTATTGATTGATTTAATGCTCTATGACTAGATTTGCGCAGATCTTTTATGCATGAGTTTAACAATATTGATTCGAGATTCGACATATGAGAATTAATGTTTAGGTCTAGTTTCAATAGGCAGGTTAATTTATAAATACCGGTAAATTAATTGTGTGATTGTAATACGTAGCGAATGCCCTTTATGATCTGATTAATGTATGCATTGATGATTGATTATTATGTTTTACCCTGGAATATTATTTATTGGTGAACCTATGCCCTAGGCCTTTTATTCATTGTTTCTCCTCCTACTTTTATTCTTTCCTACATTTACTCTTAGTAGTTTAGTTTCCCTTCGATAATAATAATTTTAATTTGTTACTCTATAATCTAGATTATATTAATTAGTTAGGAATAAAAAGACTCGTTTCCCTGTGGATTCGACCCTACTTCCCTATCTATTTTAGTTAGTGGTTTTAGGAATTACTTTTGATTAGGTGATACGACTTTAGCCTGTCAAAATTTGGCGTCGTTGCCGGGGACACGGTTTTATTCTTATTTCTGATTATTTTTGTAGTCTAGGTTATTTCTTTTTGTCTCAGAGAACGTTAGTTCTTTGAGGCAAATCTATATTTGCTTTTAGTTTTTATTTTTTGTTTATGCCCAAATGTTCCAGGTTAGGGTACATCCCATTCGATCATGAGACCGAACGATCCTTCCATAGACAGAAGAACCTTTACAAGCAAATTCTGGCGGATTCTGGTGATAATAATAATCACCGAGATCCTCCAACTGGTTCTAGCGATTTAGAGGTATCATCACATCCAGAATTAGAGATGACGGCTCCAAAGAAGCTTAGTGATTACTCACAACCAAAGCTTATAGATTTTCCACATATCACTCCCACTCCGGCTCTTGATGGGGTACAATTTGAGATTAAACCCCAATTCATAACGATGATAGAGAGGAAGAAATTTAGTGGAGCTAAGGGTGAAGACCCAAATCTTCACATTGCAAACTATTGTCAGTATTGTAATACCATCAGGCAAGCCGGGGTCACACAAGACCAAATCAGGGAGATTCTCTTTCCTTTCTCTTTAACTGGAAAAGCCAAATTATGGTTTAATGGATTAAATAGAACTGCACTTGGTATAACTGACTGGGAAACTCTTGTTTTGAATTTTTATAACAAGTACTATCCTGCAGAGAGAACAGCTGTACTACGGAGTGCAATTCAGAACTTTGCTCAAGAAGCCGATAAAACTTTATATGAGGCTTGGGAGAGGTTCAAGGACCTACAAAGAGAATGTCCCCACCATAATTTGGCACAATGGCAGTTAATCCAAGCCTTTTACAATGGCATTGGAAATTCATCTAGAATAATCTTAGATTCTGCAGCTAATGGGAGGTTTATGAATCTTAATGTTGATGATGCAGGTCAGGTTATTGAAGATATGACGATACATAATTCCCAATATGGGAATCCTAGAGGCTTTTCTAACAAGGGGAAGCATAGTGTTGACTCTGTATCCTTTTTGCAAGCTCAACTAACTTCTATCTGCCAAAAATTAGATAATCTTAGCGCTGCTAATGTAGCTAATGTTTCTGCAATTAATAATACTGCTAATGAGGCTTTCTGTGAAAATTGTGGAATATTAGGTCATTGGGAACAAGATTGCAGGAGTTCCGTGGAGCAAGTTAATGCCTTTCAAGCTTATAGGCAGAATAACCCATACTCTAACACCTACAATCCTGGGTACCGGAATCATTCGTACCTTTCCTACCGGAGTACTAATGTTCAGAATCCACCACCACAAGAACCACAGGCGCCACAGCAACAACAACAGAAATATTACCATCCCAATGCTGGCCAGAAAAACCAACCACAACAATCCTCCTCATCTTCCGACCCTGCTTTGGTAGAAATTAGAGCGATGTTGGTTAATATGCAGAAGCACATGGAGAGTAGAGATGCACAAATTGATTCAATTCTAGCACACAATAAGATTGTAGATAATTAAATTGCGCAACTTTCCGCTACTCTACAAGCCCGCCAACAGGGAGCTCTGCCAGCACAACCAACTAGGCCTACGGATTAAGCCTATGCAATTACTCTAAGGAGTGGTTCAAACTATGAAGGGCCCCCTATGCCCAGAGTTGATGAACCTATTTTAATAAATAATGCTAATCTTGATTCCGTTAAACCAAACAATGTAGCTAATAGCCTTGCAGGGCTAAAGCATAATACTAATATATCTAATTCTACATTGCAGGGTACGACTCAAGAGAAGGTGGCCACTCTAGATAAGAGCAATAATGCTCCAAAGCCAATTATCAAATTTCCATTCCCCAATCGTCAACTGAAAACAAATTTGGATAAGCAGTTTGGTAAGTTCTTGGAGATGGTAAAAGATTTGAAGGTAACAGCTCCCTTCATTGAATTAATCACACAAATTCTTGCATATGTAAAATTTATGAAAGAAATATTGACAAGAAAAAGGTCTATTTGTGAGGTAGAGATAGTAGCTTTCACTGCATAGTGTAGTGTCGTACTTCAAAATAAATCTCTACCTAAATTAAAAGATCCGGGTAGCTTTTCTATCCCTTGTCATATTGGCAATCTAATGATTGATAATGCATTATGTGATTTGGGTGCCAGCGTTAGTGTTATGCCATTATCTGTGTGTTCCAAGTTGAATATGGGTAAACTAAAAGCTAATAACATTACTCTACAAATGGCCGTCCGTTCTTTCAAATACCCCTTAGGTGTTCTAGAGGATGTTCCCGTTAGAGTAGGTAAATTTTATATACCTATTGATTTTGTTGTTCTTGATATGGCTGAGGATATGCAAACCCGTATTATTTTGGGTAGACCATTCCTTAACATTGCAGGAGCAATTATAGATGTGAGAAGTGGCAAATTAACACTATCAGTAGAGGACGATAAAATTATTTTTAATCTTAATAATACCCCTAAAAGCCCCATGATAAAGGAGAAATGCTTTAGTGTTAATGTGGTTCAGAATTATTCTAACAAGCCCCAAGCTCTTGAAAAAGATCCCTTGGAGGCGGTATCTTGTGTTGCATCTCTTTCAGATGAGATAGACAAATGGAAAAAGGAGGTTGATGCAATAGAAAGAGCCCTCTACACTGTCGGTCTTGGTTTTGAGGATGAAAAGGTGGAATCAATCAAGCAAGTTGTGGAAATTGAGCCTACGGTGAGTGTTCCGCCAGATCGAGTTGCAAGTGTTAAATGCAATGACAAATTGGAAGCAACCTTCGATCAAAGAAGGATCTTTAGTGCGTAGCATTGAAGAACCCCCAATCCAAGTCAAGGGAGACCACCAGATAAGGAGAATTGGCGTCCCACAGGGCATGTCAGGAAGCCGCGTCGTAGACAAAACACCGCTCGACTGGGTGAGAAACCACCCGATCAAGCGGTAGGCCAAGGGTCTTAGTTCTTGTACTTGGTAAGTAGGTCGTGCCACTACGTGAAAAAATGAATTTGGCACCGGTTCAAACCCGGCCTAAGGCACCGGTTTGAACTATTGCCTATATGGGGGGTGCCAAAAAGGGGTTTAAAAAGGCACCGGTTCAAACCGATGCCAAAAATCAAAATTGGCACCGGTTAACCGGTGCCAAAAAGGCCCACAGAAAATTATTTCAAAGCTTTTGGCATCGGTTAACCGGTGCCAAAAAACCCCCAAAAATCAATTTTTTTTTTTTTTTTTTTTTTTTGTCGTCATTTTTCACTTAAAAATCAAATTGACTAAAATAAATAAGAACAACAACATATTGAAATTTACAGTATATAATCAAGAAAAAATTACAATATACAAATTATAAAATTAAACAATTACAACATATAAATAAATAAAAAAGAACTACAATATAAATAAAAAAAAATATTACAACATCACAATAAAAAAAAAAACCCAAACATCTAAATCAATATTCTTGATTCTTGATTCTTCAATTATGTGCAATATTTTGGGCCTGCAAAGCAAATAGTAATGTATTAGCTGCGAAATTAGTTAAAAACCCAGAAATTAAAAAAAAAATCGAAAAAATTAAAATCGAAAAAAAATTAAAACGCAAAAAATCGAAAAAATTAAAATCGAAAATTAGTTAAAACCTAGAAAATACAGAAAATGAAGAAAAAATTTAATTAAAACCCAGAAAATCGAAAAAAATTAAAACCCAGAAAAAAAAATCCAAAAAAAATTAAAATCGAAAATTAGTTTAAAACCCAGAAAATTAAAAAAAAAATCGAAAAAATTAAAATCGAATATTAGTTAAAACCCAGAAAATCGAGAAAATCCAGAAAATGAAGAAAAAATTAAATTAAAACCCAGAAAATCGAAAAAAATTAAAACCCAGAAAATTAAAAAATAATAAAAAAAAAATTAAAATCGAAAATTAGTTAAAATCGAAAAACAAATAATAATCGAAAAATGAATCAAAATCGAAAAACAATAATAATACCCAGAAATGAAATCGAAAAACAAAACCCAAAAATGAAATCGAAAAACAATTACCCAGAAATGAAATCGAAAAACAAATACCCAAAAATGAAATCGAAAACAAATACCCATAATTCGAAGAAAAATAACCCAGAAAATCGAAAAAAAAACCCTATTAAAATCGAATAAAAATGAACAGAAATAAAAAATAATAATCAAAATAAAATTAAAAAAAAAATACCAAGAAATCGATTGAAAGAAGTGAGGACGGTGTTGCATGTTGGAAGGAGATGAGGGAGAAGGAGATGAGGGAAGAGAAATAGAAGGAGGACGGAGAAGGAGATCGAGTAAGAGGAGGAGAGGAGAGAGAAAGAGGAGGAGAGGAAGAGAGGAGGAGAGAGAAAGAGAAACGGCTAAATGAGCTAATGTGTTAGGGTTGGGGGCTTTTATATGGGCCGCTTTTTTTTTTTTTTTTTTTAATATTTAATGGCACCGGTTCACTTCAAACCGGTGCCCTTTTATGTTTTTGCCACCGGTTTGAAGTGAACCGGTGCCATATATCCTGGTTCAACTTCCCACCAAATTTTAAGGCCATTTTTGGCACGGGTTTGGTCTGAACCGGTGCCAATTAGGGGGTGCCTTTTTGATTTTTTCTACTAGTGTGCGGGACCTAGATAAACCAGCGCTTTGCGGGAGGCAACCCGTATTTTTAATGCTTTTTAGACTAGTTTTTCTTTCTTTTTCTTATGAGAGGAGAGATGAGGGAATTTAATGAGTTTTATGAGTTTTTGTACAGTTTTGAAGGAAAAGAGTTATACAAAAATTGAAGAAAAGAAGAAAGCAACAAATTCGCCAAATAGCCTCGGGCCCGACCGGGCACGAGAGTTGGGTTAAAAAAATCGAGTGTTTTCGCCCGACCGAGCGAATGCCGCCTGACTGGGCGCAAAACTCGTCGTTTACGGACATCTTCGATCGCCTGATCGGGCAAATCTCGCCCGACCGGGCGCGAGAAGAGACGAAAATTTCAGCACTTGATCGCCCGACCGGGCAAGTTCCGCACGACCGGGCGCGAGAGTATATGAAATCGGGTATTTTAGGTCGCCCAATCAGGCGAGTTCCACCCGACCGGGCGCAAGAGCATAATAGAAATTAAAAATCAGATCGCCCGACCGGGCGAGCACCCGCCCGACTGGGCGAGACATACCCGATGTCCTTCTTCTTCTTCTTTATTCGTTCTTTCCTCATTTCTAACTCTTTCCTCCATAACTTTCTCTCTCTAAAAAACTTAAATCCTCTACCTTCTCTCTAAGTTTTCTTCTCCATTTCTCACCCAAATCCAAAACTTTTTACATATTATTAATCCTCTCTTCATCCTCTACATTTCTTTATCAAAATTTTCGAATTTCATTCAAATTAATTTTCATACCCATTTTTACCATGGCTTCAAAGAGGGCTCGATCTATTTTTGGTAGGAGTTCTAGCTCGAGGGAGGAGTATGACCCGGATTTACAACTCCCGTACTGGCCAACTATCCGTATTGCTAGCCAGGAGCAAAAGGAGCGGCTAGAACACCTAGCCGGGCGCGAGGTAATTCCTTCACGGTCGTTACACCGCCCTACTTTAGAATCGTATGGTTTGTATGATTTTGTTAAACGATTTTATAATGACATAGGCATGAGTAAATTCGTTGATATGCATTATCCTACATACCGTAAATTAACTTGTGAATTCTTGTCTTCTTTGAAAGTTGTAAATAGTAGAAATGGACCGAATTTCATTTTAGGTTGAACAATAGGAATATTAGTTTAACTTATGTGGAATTTTGTAAATTGTTTGAATTAAATTCTGAATTACCACACCAATGGCATGCTGAATATAAAATGGGTGACATTTATTATGCTCTGACTGGTTTGCCTACTCCCGACCCCCAACATGTTAGTACCAAACCTATTCATCACCCTATTCCAAAAATCTGGCAAAGATTTGCGGGTTTGTATTTTCTAGGTAGGAATGAGCCCTATAATGCCCAAACTAATGAACTAGCTATAATAGGACACTATGTGTATAGGTTTGGGAAACTGAACATAGGTAGGTACATCATTCACCATCTGAGCAGACATGCCACAGCCAGTACCCAATCTCGCACCCCTATTCGTATAGAAGGCCTTATCACTAGAATAGCAGTGAAAAAAGCTGGTTTTGTTGAGGGTGGACCCCACCAACTGACCAACTGTGGACCGGATACCTATATGACTGCTAGGTATTTTGAGGAGTTGGGGTGGGTACGATCGGACAGTGAGCAGACACCCCACTGGTGTATTAGGACTGGGACCGAGCAGCCTTTGCCCATCTTTTCCCTACCTAGTCCTGACTTGACCGCCTTTCCCCTCGGGCAAGCATCTTACACATATGACCTTTTAGTTGCCAACGCTAGGGGGCAAGCACCCCCAGTCTCACCACCAGTTCCACCACCCCAGCCTCAGCCTCAGCCTGAGGTAGCGTTTTCTCCACCTCGCATGTCTCACTCCGTCCCCCATGTTGACTCTGACCCAGTTTGGGACCTTCAGAGTATAGGTCAGGCTTTAGGCCGGATCGAGCATTCCCACACTGACCTTAGGAGGATGGTAGGCTCTATTGACCAGAGGTTAGGGTACCTAGAGAGGAACCAGGGTAGAGCTCTCTACCCTATGTACGATGATTATGCTCGTCGGGGCAACATTCCCGATGATGCTATTTACCCTGACTGGTTTCAGCCTCCACCTCAGGGATACGATAGGGATCCCACTGCCCATGGCATTTATACTAACTATTCTACCTTCCATGGGTACGGCCAGGACATTCCTTTCGGGGGACCGGCTGGGGGGAGTTTTCATGCTGATTATTTGGTGGTAGCTCTTCCGGTGCAGGTGGCAGTGGAGGTGTAGGGTTCGGCTCCATGGATGAGGATGATCAGGGCTAGCTATGCTGGGCTAGTTCCCGAGCCAATGAGGACATTGTCTGATTCTGGCTTGGGGGAGATTTTGGATTTGGTATCTTTCTTTTTCTCTTTTCTTTTAATTTTAGTGTGTTTTCTTAGTTTAGATTTATTGCTTTTTATGAGTGAAATTGTAAGAGTTGGGATTATTTATATTGTTTGGAGTATATTTGGTGGATTTTTGTTAGAGTTGGTTATGTAGGAGATGTTGATCATTATTTATTTTGATCATGGGTTTTACTAGGATTTGCTCCCTTAAGCATAGCTTTTCTCTCACTTGTTCCCAAATGATTCCTACCCTTTACCCTAGCCTTACATTACAAGCTTTAAAGACCTTCCGACCTTTGTGCATAGAGTTGTATGAATGTGAAAGTGTTGTTTATCAATGCAAGTTATGATTTGAGATATTTCAAGTCGACTAGTAGGTTGAGCGTTCATTGTTTTAAACACACGAGAGTGTGAGTTGGGAAGGCATTGTTCACAAATAAAGGGGTTGGATGGAGAGCGATCGAGTACATCTTTTACTCGCCACATAAATGAGAGTTGAGTGTGTGAGCACTAGTCTTGAATTCTATATGCTCTTTTGGTTTGCTCTATTTGACAATTGTTAGGGAAGAAGGGCAATTGGATGGATCTGATTGGTTGATTTTGAAGCATGTTTATTTGATTTACCCTGAATTGTTTGTGCTTAATTTTTCCTTTTTTGGGGTGAAGCATATTTATTTATTCATTGATGAGATCTTTGCTTAGGGACAAGCAAAGGTTTGGCTTGGGGGAGTTTGATGTGTCTATTTTATATAGTATTTTACCCCCGTCCCTTGGTCATAATTCATAGTGTTTTTGGCTCTTTAGAGCCACTTTTATTACTAATTAGTGTTTTCTAGTGTTTTCGTAGTTTTGATTGAGTTTTGTAGGAAATTGCACTTTTAGGGCATGATGCAAGTCTAAGCATGGAGAACTTCGAAGATTTGCTTATCATGCATCAAGATAGTTTATCCCTAAACATTGATTCAAGCCAAGCATTGCATGGACACTTTCTTGGATATCAAAGCAAAGCCACGGTTTGCTTAGTGGTTTTTCTTGGAGTCTAGTTCACTTTCTTGAACTTTCTTGAATTTTCTTTACTTAGATTTTGCTTACAAGTTTTTACCTTTCACTTGAAAGGGTTTTTCTTGGTTCAAGCATTAGGATCTTTAATCTTTATTTAGTTCTTTAATTTTTATTTATTTATTTAGTTGCTTTAAAAATCAGTTAGTTAGCAAAATAAATCAATTTAGGCGTGTGCTTGTTCTCCAAGGAGTTTGGTGTATGCTTGTGCGCCAAGGTGCTTGCTCTTCAAGCAAGTTAGAGTTCTAGTTTAATTAGGATTGAATTAGGAACTTGTCCTAATCTTCCTAGGTAAACTAAGTCTTATAAATAGGGCTGTAAAACACACGAATAAACATATAGATTAATATTCACATTTATTTCTTAAGTTGCATACTTGAGTTTTTGTTGATTGTGATCAATTGCTGTTTTGCTTGTTTTAGTTAAAACATTCGTTTGGATTGATTAATTGGGTGGATTCTTAATTGATTAATCTTAGTTTTTGTTTAATTCTTGGTGGATTTCCTGTATAGAATTAGACTTAAACATATCCCTTGTGTTTTGTTGATTTTCGGATCAATAATTCACATCATCTTTGGTATCAGAGCCAGGTTGCGCAACTTCGGTAAAAATTAAACTGGGAACAATTGGCTGGGAATTTTTACGTGATTTTTTTTGCATTGAACTCTAAAAACGTCCAGCTATCACCATATAAAATTTCATAATTTTTAGTTGAGTAACGCGTTCTACACAGCCTCAAACGTTTGGTGTTTGTGCACTGATTTGCGGTTGGGAGTCCGGTTTTTGTGTTGCCTAGTTTTCCTTCAAGATTCGATCTTTTAATCAAGATTTTTGCATAAACTGACTTGGTTTGTGTAGGAATCATGAGTGACGAAGAGGTCCCACAAGTTCCAAGGGGATTAACCTTAGAACAAGCTCAAAATCTTAGAAGAGATAGGCGAATTGACGAGTTGGCAGCAAGGATGGATGAGATATTAAAAAGGCTTGATACTCTTGCTGGAGATTCTTTAAGGAAAGAGAATTCTAACCCTAATTCTGGTTCAAGTGAGGAAGAACAACCAAGGAGGAACCCAAGGAGGCCACGAAATAATTATTCCTCAAGTGATGAATCACCAAGGCCTAGGAGCAGAGATCGACCAAAGGATGATGATAGGAACCTTCGATTAGATCTTCCAGAATTCAATGGGAGTATGAATGAACCTGAAAAATACCTTGAGTGGATTAGAAGGGCCGAGACACTCTTTGATTACAAGGAGTATGATGAAAGGAAAAGATGCAAATTAGCTGAATTAAAACTGACCGGTTATGCTAGTCTTTGGTATGATAATCTAAAGAAGAAGAGGCATAAGGAGGGGCGTGTAAGAATATCAACTTGGGAACAACTCAAGAAGCACATGAAAAAAAGGTTCGTACCTAGTGATTATATTCAAGATGTTTATCTTAAGATGCAACTTTTTAAACAAAATTCTATGACTGTTGAGAATTATATTGGTGAATTTGAAAAGTTATGCATGCTATGTGGCTTAGAAGAGATTGTTGAGCATAAGATTGCTAGATTTATTTCGGGGTTGAATGATAATATTGCTGAAAAAGTTGAATTGCAACAATATTGGTCCTTTGAGGATGTTTGCAAGGTAGCTTTGAAAGTTGAAAAACAAATAAAGGGGAAGAAAGGGACGTACACTAAGTCCTTTGTAAAGGGTTTCGCTAAACCTTTTGAGAAGAACAGCTTGGAGAAAAGTGGTTCTAGTTCGAACTACAAGGAGACTAAATCAATTGTGTGATTGTAATACGTAGCGAATGCCCTTTATGATCTGATTAATGTATGCATTGATGATTGATTATTATGTTTTACCCTGGAATATTATTTATTGGTGAACCTATGCCCTAGGCCTTTTATTCATTGTTTCTCCTCCTACTTTTATTCTTTCCCACTTTTACTCTTTGTAGTTTTGTTCCCTTCGATAATAATAATTTAAATTTGTTACTCTATAATCTAGATTATATTAATTAGTTAGGAATAAAAAGACTCGTTTCCCTGTGGATTCGACCCTACTGTGGATTCGACCCTACTTCCCTATCTATTTTAGTTAGTGGTTTTAGGAATTACTTTTGATTAGGTGATACGACTTTAGCCTGTCAAGCTACAGAGTTAGGAGTAGCAGTAAGATTATCTAATTTTTGACAAATAGATGTTAATTGAGCTTGTAAAAAGGATACGAAACCGACATTATGTTTTCCTTTATTTGCAAACCCTCTCGGATTCCCGTATTGGGAATTGTGTATTTGCATATCTTCGTTAACCTGTCCGGTATCGTCCACATTTAAATTCATGAATCTCCCACTAGCTGCAGAATCTAGAACTGATCTAGATGAATTTCCAAGTCCATTGTAGAAAGCTTAGATCAATTGCCATTGTGCTAGATTGTGGTGGGGGCATTCTCTCTGTAGATCCTTAAACCTCTCCCAAGCCTCATATAAAGTTTCATCGGCCTCTTGAGCAAAGTTCTGAATAGCACTCCTTAGTACAGCTGTTCTCTCTGCAGGGTAATATTTATTATAGAAATTCAACGCAAGAGTTTCCCAGTAAGTAATACCAAGTGAAGTTCTATTCAAACCATTAAACCATAATTTAGCTTTGCCACATGATGAAAAGGGAAAAAGAATCTCCCTGATTTGGTCTTGTGTGACCCCGGCTTGTCTTATGGTGTTACAATATTGGCAGAAATCTGCAATGTGAAGATTAAGATCTTCACCCTTAATTAGCTCCACTGGAATTGCTTCCTCTCTATCATAGTGATAAATTGGGGCTTGATTTCAAATTGTACTCCATCTAGGGCTGGAGTGGGAGTAAGGTGCGGGAAATCTGTGAGCTTCGGCTGCGAGTAGTCACTGAGCTTCTTTTGGGCCGTCATCTCTGATTTTGAATCTGAAGGAATTTCTGTGTCGCTAGAATCAGATGGAGGGTCTCTTCGATTGTTGTCTTCCTCAGAACTCGCTAGAATTTGTCTATAAAGATTCCTTTGCTTATGAAACTAGCGCTCGATCTCAAGATCAAATGGGATGTAACCTGATCTGGAACACCTGGGCATAAAAAAGGAACTAAAAGACAAATATGAAAATTGCCTCAAAGAACTAACGTTCTCTGAGACAAGAGGGGATAATCTAGACTACAAAAAAATAATCATAAAATAAAAATAAAACCGTTTCCCCAGCAACGGCGCTAAATTTTGACAGGTTCAAGTCGTATTCACCTAATCAAAAACAAAACCTAAATCCACTAACTATGTAGATAGGGAAGAAGGGTCGAACCACAGGGAAACAGGTCAATTTATTCCTGATTAATTAGAAGTAATCTAAATTATCAAGTAACCAAATTTGTTGTAAAGGATGTAATTATACTACTAAAGGTAAAAGTAGGAAGGGAATAAAATAGGAGATAAATCAATGAAGAAAAAACCTAGGGCATAGGTTTACTAATAAACATTATTCCAGGGTAAATCATAATAAGCAATCATCAAGCATCAATTAATCATATTATAAAGGGCTTTTGCTACGTATTACAATCACAGAGTTAATTTACCGGTATTAAATCTCATCTCTCGAATCTCGACTTAACCATTTATAAATTAGTCCGCCTATTGAAACTAAGCCTAAACATCAATTCTCATCTCTCGAATCTCGAATTAATATTTCTAAACTCATACAATTAAATCTGGCCAAACCTAATTGCATAGCATTAAATCAATCAATAGGAAATTAATCAAGCATTTATAATCAACAATCACAAATTACCCCTTCATATTATTTATTAAATCCCCATAAACCCTAGAAATAAAACTACTCAAGCATAATTAAATCTAAACTAATCAAAACAATAAAACAAGACATGATGAAAGAATTAAAGAAAATAACTGAAATTAAAAGAGAAGAAATTGTTAACAAAAGAAATCTAGATTAAGGTATGGAATTAAGAACAAAGTTGAGAGAATTTAAGAGAGAGAAAATATTCTAAGTAGAGAGAGAAAGTCTAAAAGAGAAGGTAATCAAAATTATGTACAAAAATTGTACTTAAACATCCTTAAAAAAAATCCTAATTGAAAACTAAAACTTCAGCTCCAAAAACACGCGCCCGATCGGGCCCGCCTTTTTTTCTTCACTCTTCCTGCGCAGCCGCACCCGATCGAGCTTACGCTCACCCGATCGGGCACACCTTCTTGCTGATGCTCTCATATACGCGCCCGCCCGACCGGGCGCAAGCTTGCCCGATCGGGCCCAGTCTCTTCTTCGAGGCTTGGACTTCGATTGGGCTCAATTCTTCGGCCCAATCTGGATTTCCTCTTTGGGTCTTGAATACTCGGTCCAAATGCCCCGGTATCACACACCGAGTCCTTAATCACCGGCTCTAACCGGTCTTGGGCTTCAAATATGGTCGTGTCCTCCTAATGCTTGTAGTTGCTCCATGAAAAACCCGTAAAACGCTCCAAATGTGCAATTTCCTATAAAATTCAATCAAAATTACAAAAAACACTAGAAAACACTAATTAGTAATAAAAGTGGCTCTAAAGAGCCAAAAACACTACTAATTATGACCAAGGGACGAGGGTAAAACACTATATAAATCGGGGGCAAAGAGACATATCAGCTGCTGCTGATTTGATCTTTTGTGAGAGTGGTCTCATGATTCGAAGAATCATCTTTATCATCTTCTTCCAATATGAGTGTTTGGTTCCTGGTAACCCTCTCCTGCTTGACTTTGCGTAACTTGAATTCAAAATTCACCTACTCCTCAGACCCAATAGCCTTGCCTTCCTTCGCACCTAAAGAAGCCTGATCTGATTCCATTAAATTGTCAGTGACTATTTTGACAGCTGTGTCTTAAGCCGCCATGTCAATCACTTCCTTCGTTGGTGTGTGGAAATCCAATTCTGCTTCATTTCTAGATCTCTTTCGTTTTTGGCTGAAATCTTCAACACTGTCTTGATTGTTGTCATTTGCTGCATTCAAACTTTCAGCAAATACACAAGCATCTTCTTCCTCTTGATTGAAGTCCGAAAGATCATCCTTGTGTGGTGTGTCTTTCGTGTCAGCTGTGTTTGTATGTTTTTCTAACTGGAGTAGTGTCTTCTGAATCACTTCACCCTCTGCAGTTTTTGTGCTGGTGTCTTTTACTACTGTCTTGCTTTCAGAACCAGAAACAATATTTGATGAGCTGTCTTGTTCAGTAGTAGCTGCTTTTGGTTCCACCACCATATATACACCCTTAAGCCCACATTGCAAGACCTTGTTCTTTGACAGTGCAGTTGTGGGTCCAACTTTGATCAAGCAATGCTTTGTTGCTAACTTGAAAACTGTTTCCTGGAACTTTTCAAGTTGTTCCTAATCACATAGAAATGAAAAATAAATTGAGTTTCACATTTGTAGTATGTAGTGAGGTTAGTGTTATATAATGAGATGATAATTATTGAAAAATATGTTGTATACCATTGTTTTCATTTCATAGATTTCCTAAATTGACATTTGAAAGAGCTTATCACAAACATCAGTGAATGCAGTGAGTTCCAATGATCCAGTTCCATCATAGACATTGAAATTTATGGTTGTCCTGCTCATTGTAAGCAATAGTGTTAGTGTGATTTGATGTATAACAACATTCTCGTTGAAAGTATAATGAATTTACTATTTTGATGAATATTATATACCTGTAAGCAGCATGTATGTCTTTCCTTGAGCATGCTTTGCAACTGTAGACAGTTTCGAGAGCAAGATATGTTCGCTTTCCACAGTGGGAGCATCATATATATGCTCTTAATCTTTCAAATTCTATATCAGTAGTTACAACATTTAACCAAAACACTTCCCGTGACTGCATTGTAAATATATAAACCAAGGTTATTATAATGTTAGATATTAACATGTTCTGAAATAGTGCTTGCTATGCATATTGATTCTGTTAATTATTTTTAAGATATGCTGCAAAAATATACCTTCTTGGCTTTCAGGCGGCCAATAGTTGTTACAGTTTTTTCTGCTGTTGGATTGAAGGCTTCCTTGATTCTTTGTTGTTCATTGATTAGCAAACTTCAATGTCTCTTTTCCCTTTTTTATCAAGACCAAAAAATTGTCAGGGATTTATGGTTTTGTAAATTACTGTATATACAATATTGTGAAAAACTTCAACATTCAAACTATTATTAGTAGATCAAACTAACAAATGAAATATCAATTTATGCTTTATTCAGATCACAGAAATTACAATTTGGGTTTCTCCCAGAATTTTGAATTTGTGTTCAAGACATTACTATGCTAACATTTTCAATATTTAGGAAAGGAAATTCTTCAAAACTGTACCATTCGGCTAAAGTTTCTGCTTTGTCACCTTGGGGGTCCTTCAGAATGAAAGTCAACATGGTTGATTCAAGCGAAAATCCTGTCATTTGGAGAATGTCAATACTCACGATGTGATTCTGATATTTTACATGTGTTTATCATTTGAAAATTTAAATATGATCTAAGTTGTTATCTTACCTTGTCGAGTAATAGGTCGTAGAGCTGTGATACCAATTACTTTGAAAGAGTCACTGTTTGAGACAATTGATTCAGACCGTTCTCCAGCAAGGTCATTCCAAGTGCATACTTTCATTGGCTGATCAGTACTGAAATTAGAGGATTTTTAATATTCACTTTGTGTTAGTATAATATGAAATGAAATGAATGGAAAGATATTAGTTAGTCTTTAACAGCAATTACCTGTGATCTATCACCATAAGATCTCGAACTGATGTCTCTTTGTTTGATGATGTCACTATTCTTCTCGGTTCTTCTGATACATAAAGAACTAACACAAGTATATCTGAAACACAAAAAAAAATTACACTAAATATGCCACTTTGATGTATTTGACAAAGTTTATGGTTGTATATGTAATTCATATGATCTGTTTACCATGTCTATCATCATCAACAGGGATTCTTGGAATAGAAGCAAGTGTTTGATATCTAGGGTAAATTTATTCTCCTTTAGGATCCAAAGACCGGATGACAGTCTTGCTTCCTAATGACAAATGAAATGGAATGTCATATTCTTTAGCTCTCCATTCTGCATCAAAGTTTCTAACTATAGCATCAGCAATCTCATAATTTCCTCTGAAACTAATAACATTCCAGTATGCCAGAATTTGGTCACCAAAAAGTGTCATCTTCAGCCGGTTATTCTGTAACAAGCAAGAAGATGTTCATTTTTTTTTTAAGTGTCTTCATCAATTTGTGCAAATTGAATGTTGAGTTTCAAAATGTATGTAGAATTAAATCGATATACCTTGTCATCTTCGAAATACATAGACTGATATCGTGTATTTTTTTCTGATGTTTGTGGATGACCCTTTTCTGCAACCCTTACTTTGACCTTGAAATTTTTTGTAGTTATATCGATTTCATCTAGGAATTTCTGTTGCGGCGCCATGAAGATGTTCTCTGTTTGATAATTTTGAAATAACTAAATAATATGATCAAAGAAAACCTGTTTAAATGCTACAAACCTGTTTCATACTACATGCCTTAAGTAAAAGAGTTTTTGTTCAAGTTTATGCATGCAAATTGTTTGAAATATAAATAGTATCAGTCTGTTGTTTTTATTGTACAATATTTAATCTATATGATTTTTAAATCATTTTGCATGCCTTTACCTGATGTTAAAAAAAATCAGAGAAATTATGCATGCATCATGTAAAAATTCAGAATACACTTCTAATCCTGTAATTTTTCAGTTTTTTTTTTTTTTTTTCGTTTTAAGTGTATAAGTAACACATTGCATGTATGAAATGGATGTTTTGCAAATTTAAATTAGCAATTGCTATGCATGCAAAATGTTAGAAATGAAAAATAACATCAGTCTTCTGCTCCTACTGTACAACATCTAATGTGTATAATTTATAAATAAGTTTGCATGCCTTAAATTGATGTTCAAAATACATAAATGAAAGATGATTGTGCACGCATCTGTAGATACTCGAAATACACTTTTTATTATGCAAATTCCCTAAAATTATTTAAGCTTGTTATGATTTTAAAGTAAAAAGTTTCATACTGCATGCTTGAAACAGATGATTCTTAGACCATGCATGCAGAATGAATGAAAAATAACATCCGTCTTTTGCTCCTTCTGTACAACATCTAATGTGTATGACTTATAAATCAGTTTGCATGCCTTAAATTAATGTTCAAAATACATAAATGAAAGATGATTGTGCATGCATCTGTAGATACTCAAAATACACTTTTTATTATGCAAATTTCCTAAAATTATTTAAGCTTGTTATGATTTTAAAGTAAAAAGTTTCACACTGCATGCTTGAAATAGATGATTCTCAGACTTAAATTAGTAATTTTTAGCATGCACAATTTATATAACAGAGACAATTTAAAACCCATAAACTGAGAAATAACAACACATGTATATCTATCTAAATCTATGAAGTGATAGCAAAATTTATGTTAACATGAAATTTGGATTGATCATACCTATGAAGTAGTTGATGACTGATTGCTGTGTGCTGAACCTGGTACAACTTAACCAATCGTTTATGTATTTGAATTTTTTACTATGTATAGCATAAGTTTAGAATTAGTTGGGTTTTTAGAGAATGCAAATGATGCTAAACATTGCTTATATAGTGAAAAAAACAGATGGGAAAAGAATGCATGCAAAAGTTGATGACAAACATTTCCACCCTCTTTCCAAAAGAGATTGCATGCATGAACTATCTCAGCATGTAATAGTGTTCTTGTCTCCTCCTTTGTCTCATTTTTTTTCCTTTTTTTTTCTCTAATAATGAAAATAAGATTAATATATCTAATTTTCCACTATTTACATTTACATTTTTGTGGCATTTCTCCTGATTTCAAAATCAATATTTTGAACTACAAATATGTTCATGTACATGACTTAAAATGAAAAATAACCTACAAATGAATTATTTAGATTAAATTCCTAGTTGTTCCATCATTGCAAACACATAGGAAAACAGATAAAAGTTATTAAAAATTAAAAATAAACTTACTCATTGTAATAGTGTAGAAATTATTGGTTTTAAGAAAATATACACACTCTCAAAATCAATATGAATGAAAAAGAATGATGATAACTTACCTCTTTTTCCACTCTAAATGATTTCTGCCAAACGAAGAATATCATAAGATACTATATTCTTCACTTGTGTCGCCTTCCGTTGCTTAGTGCTAGCTTTAGTTATTACACTGACATTAGCTTATTTTCGAGCTCGAGAAAGTGCGACATATAATTTTCCATGTGAAAAACAGGATCGCGGTAAAAAAAACCACAACTTGACTAAGTGTTTGTCCCTAAGCTTTATTGATTGTCATTGCAAAACTAAGTTTCAAAGGAAACTGTTTTCTCTGAAACAGAAAAGGATAGTCTTCTAAATCTGATGGACGCAATGATATTCTTGGAATCAACACATACTGACCTTTATTATGTCCAACAATAATAACACACTCAATGAGATTATGAAAAAACCGCTTGCATATGAGTCTTGTTTCATTACACAAACCAGATGCTGGCTGAAGGTTTCTTAACAGAATAACAGGACTATTAACTTTCAGCTAAAGCTCATTAGGACTCATACCACCAGGGCAAAGTTTGTTTAGAAATTCAGTAGGATATACGGCACAATATTCATCAATCATAGTGTCATAAATTTTATACAATATTGATTCACCCAGGAATTTGCAAATTAAACTTGAATTTATGGCATCAACATCCTCATTCATCGTTGTCAATATAGCTCTTGTAGTAAAAATGTCTAAACTGAATGGAAACATATCCATTTCTGGAAATGCTACAGCTGTTAGATGTACATCATCAACTATTCCAGTACAACAAGGCTTAACAAATTCTGATGGTAGCTCAATAAACGCATCCTCCGTTTTTGGCAATTCACCATTTCCTAGTGCCAACAGAAAAGTTGCATATGCAGGTTTATCTTTAGCCCTTAAGTTTTCAGTAAGCCTGAAATTCAGCAGTTGTGGCCACAGAGCACAACTAACTAAACTTGCAGCAACTGCTTCTCTCTGTGATTTGCGTGGAACAATTGGAAGAACTTGTCTAAAATTCCCACCAAAAACTACTAATTTGCATCCAAATAATACACTTGAATGGCAAATATCTCTGAGTAGTGAATCGAGGGATTCAATATTTTCCTTCTTAGCCATAGAAGCTTCATCCCAAATAATCAACGTTGTTTCCCTTAAAAGTGCAGCTAGACTTCCCTGCTTAGGAACATTACAAGCAAGTGAGCCCGAAGGATCTAAAGGGATTTTAAATCGTGAATGCGCAGTTTTACCAGAAGGAATATTGGCTGCAGCAATACTCGAAGTTGCTGTTGGTGAAACAATCTTATTCATTGATATGATTTCTGCATAAAGAGCATTATATAAAAAAGTTTTCCCCGTTCCACCAGGACCATCTATGAAAAAGGCACCAGGCTTCCCCTTTGTAACATGATCCATTATGACATCGAATGCAACTCGTTGAGCCTGATTTAACTTATCTTTACATTCTAAACACTCTTGTGGTATCGGAGCATTCAATGCATCTTCTATATCTTTCGTAACATGTATAGCATCACCATCATCTTTTACTAAATTATGTAACCCAAAAGCCTTCAACGAACTTCCCATTGACTCAATTAATTGCTCAATTGATCTTACGATTAACTGTTTCACTCTTGCAGCATCTGTAGGATATTTATATTGGTAATCCTCTGAAAAAAAATCATAAAATTTTGACCACAAAGACAGAGGATTGCTAGGCTCACAGAAAATAAGTACTGTGACAACCAATTTTCGAATAACATGAGGCATCTGGATGGCACATCCTTCAGTCAAGCACAATTTAATTGCATCATCTTCTTCCACTAATCCTAACTTTAGTGCCGCCTGCTGAAAAGTGGCATAAATGTGTCCATTGACTGTACATAGATCTTTAAACGACTTCAGATTTTTGACATTGTGAAGCAGCAACTGCAAATAGTATCTTTCACCTTCAGAAGGTCCAACAAATGCTAACCTTCCAATTTGGATTTATTTTTTATTTCTTCTTTTCTTCCACAGTTTATCTGATGCATTCCACCAACAGTGCTCTGAAAATTCATTATATAGCCATCCTGTTCCCAAAGCTGATTAACAATTCATTTTGAAGAACTTTGTTAAACAGGTTCTAGTACGCTTAGCATCTGAAACAATTGATGTTAGTTTTTTGTCGGGTCTCATTTGTATCAGCTGGGAGTTAGGCAAATGAACAGGAAGAGGTAAAACTGAAGGATACATTTCATATAAATCAAAACCAAAAAGATGCCACGCAGCCTCACAGGGTGAAACCCATCGACCTGACTGATACTGTTCGATCTCATCTTGCACGGGAACTCCATCTGTTGTTTGGACAATATTGAAAGATATCTTGTCATGGCCTTTATAAACTTACTTATACAGATACTTCACTGCTCCAATAGTTGAACAAACTTCAACATTTAAGTGACAATTGAAATAAGCTAAAAGATATGGATTATATGGAATCACCCATGAGTTATCCATTTCAACACCCCAAACTTTAACAGTATCACACGTAGCTCTCCTTCGATACAAAGGATATCCATCACTATTACTTTTTGTCTCTTCATAATTTTTCTTTGGATAACCATACTTACAATGTCCACGTTGTTCTTTATGTTTCATACAAGGGCATTCTGGATTAAGATGACAACATGGACCGTGCATCATATGCTTGATCACAATCTCTCTTAAATATCCATTTTTAGAAGATGGAATTTCAGCACAAACAAACTTATCAAAGTCATCAAGAGTTTTTATTTTGAATTCTGATTTCAAAATAATGAGAAAATGAGCATGAGGTAAACCTCTTTTTTGGAATTCAATAACATAAATCATTGCAGCCACTTCTCCAAATATTCGCTTCTTCCTAATTAAATGTTTAAAGCAAGTACCTTTGCTCTAAAAACTCTTGAAACGATATCTGGCCTATTTTTTGCTTCTTCTCCAGCAGCAAGTTCTTGTCTAATTTCAGGCTAATTAGGATTTCTTGTCATTGTTATAAATAAATCAGGCTTGCCAAACCTTTGAACTAATGACATCGCATTCAGATATCTCTTCTTCAAATCTCGAGGGCCACCTATAAACGTTGCAAGTAATATAACTAGTCTTCCAACATTTGCTGCACATTCTTCTCCACAATCTATAGTATCAAGAAGTCCTTGATAAAGATCAGCCCTTATTGTCTGTTGGTTCCTTTGAAAGAAATCCAAGCGTGTAGTCTCTACCTTGACATACATATCAACGATATATTGTTGAAAACATCTTCCAGCTTTGAGCAAGTAATTTCCCGGACGACATTGAAGCCTATATGCATAATATTCTCGCGCTGAAATATGTTTATCTGGCTTAGATGAACCTTCATTTGCACCTACAAATCAATATTTGGATAAAGAAGAAAAAAATTAGTAATAAAAGCATGTATATGACATACTTCCTCCGTTCTTTTATTATTGCACCACTTGCCTTTTTAGGAAGTTTCACAAATATTGCACCATTTCCTCTTTAGGAAAAAAATTATTTGTGTTCACACTGCAAATACCTAACATACCCTTGCTTTTTCACACTTACTTTTTAGTTTATCAATATGTTACATGGGCAAGTTTGTATTTTTACCTTTCTCTCTCTTACTTTTTTCCACTACCAAAATATTTACATCTAACCCCTATGGTGTAATAATAAAAAACGGAGGAAGTATATAAAATCAAATATACTTTATTAATTAAAAATAAAAGATATGAACTCATACATCTAGCTTCTTCATCTAACAACTCTTCAGTAGTATGTATACTACATGAAGAAACTGGATCTGGTGTAACTGCTGTATTACACCCATAGACATCTTCTTTAGTCCTTGAGTCCACCCACAATCACCATATGGAAATAGCAAAAGATACTGTAAAGGATAATAGCAACCATAATAGTGTGGGATAATATGAGAAGAATCATCTACACCAGTAACCAATATGTGTGGACTTTCAGACTCACTGGAAGAAGTATTCTCTGGCCAAATAACAGCAACCTCATCTGTAGTTGGAGCATTATAAACACGCACTACTACAAAATTATCCAAAGAGATCATCTCAAAATGGCCAAAGAGACCATTTTAGGTGTGGTCTCTAGCTAAGAGGTGTCTTTGGCCAAAGAGACCACTTCATCAAAAGTGATCTCTTGTTTAAAAAACTGAGACCACCTAGCTAAAATAGATGGTCTCTTTTTTTAATTTAATAATAAATAATATAGAGGAACAAGAGACCAAATGTTTTAAATAGGTGGTCTCTAGATTTAAAAACTAAGACCACCTATTTTAAAATAGGTGGTCTCTCCATGGTCGTTTTTTTAAAAATAATAATAATAATAATTATATTCGTATGATCTGAATTGATTCCCTGTAATTTTGCAATTCATATTCCTGCAATTAATTTAGGCGCCAACACATATACATACACATAAATTTTCCATATAATGCGCATATATATATATATATATATATATATATATATATATATATATATATATATATATATATATATATATATATATATATATATATATATAACTTTAATACAAAAACTAATTCTGTCCAACAGAGTTTAACCCAAAATTTACATTAATTCTAATATTAAAAAACAAAACTTAAAAGTAGAGCTTTTCCTAAACTGGAGGTGAACTTACTTCATGAATATATTCATTTGCGATTCTCCAACCTCCCTTTGGAAACACCAATCAATCAAGTCTTCGTAATCAAGTGAAACATTTAACCCATTTTCGTTAAGAATGTTGGGGTTTGGTGAGTTCGACTCACCGCAGAAACAACCCCGACCCGAGGAACCACTCGCAATAATTAAAATCATAAAGCATAAATAAATAATCACAAAGAAAAGATAACTAATCTTACCCTCGAAGCGAGCTTCGCCCAAAAACCGGGGCTCTTACTTGAAAGCTACGAGCACGTCAAGCGCCGCGCCTCCGACGGTATCCACCCACAAAAAGGCGAACACAACTTTAAGGTCCGCTACCTTGGGGTTAGCAAGGTCCGACCAAAACCCGAGTGTTATTAGAGTTTAAGAGTTTTCCCAAAAATATGGAATGCTCTTTCTAACTCCCACTCAAGCAAAGAATTCTCAAGCCATGCCATGACTATTTATAAGGAAGTATGCCTTGTGAATTTCACTCATCTTTCAATGTGGGACTTTTCACAAAAAGATCCCACATGGAAAGATTGGTGAATTCAACCCTTAGTTAAATAAACAAAGGAACAAGTAACAAGTGTCACATGGTTAGGTGTGGACCACTTTCTTACTTGGTCCCCAAGGCATTTCACATGCAATGTGAACTAACCATGTGTCACCCAACCTTGAGCCCCAAGTTGGGTTCGATTGGCCCATTTTATTTTGGCCCGTGTCCATGACCCATCAACCCGGGTCCACGGCCATTGCCACATGTGTCGCCACCGTGGTGCCCCGCCACCGTGGCGCTGCCACGTGGCACGCTGCCAACGTGGCACGCTGCCACTTGGTGGCTGCCACTAGGTGGCTGCCAATGTGGCGGCTGCAAACGTGGTGGCCACGTGTGCTGCCACATGGCGTTTTTCCATGTGTGCTGCCATGTGGCATGCTCCTATTGGGCATGCATTCCTAGCCTTTTGCGTGGCTAGGATTTTACTTGTTACTTGATGCATTTTCCCGTCTCGCCAAATCCTAAATTTTGGCTCGACATTTGAGATTCTCCGACGCTCGATTTCGACGCTCCAAGCTCGAATTTCCGACGTCTAAGTGTTTAACACTCGGGCGACGAATTAATTTCTTCCGAATTAATTCGTCGAGTTGGTTCGTATATTTTGCTTGGGTGTGACCCGAAGGGTTCAGTCAAGATTAAGCTGAAGCGGCCTCCATCCAGGCATTCCGATCACTTGACCTTACTGAATATATTAGCTTTCTAATAATTCTGAACCCGCTATCAGAATAATACACTTGTTCGAAGGACACCATTCCTTTCAAAGAAACATGCTATCTGGAATAGTTATAGAGATGGTATCGCCGGTATTTTGCATCCCCATAGCTTTTTTTCTCATAACACACATCAAAGTAGATGTCACCTTCTCACGATCATTGTCGGTAATCACATACTTACGAGTTGTTGATGCGTGGGAGGATGTAGATTGTGGGGATGGTGTGGACACATCAACTTCTTTATCCGATTGCTTGTTGGCATTTATAATATGTTTTCACATGAAAAACTGACAAGGGAATAAACGCGTCGTCAATTGTCTATCCCTAGATCAAATACAATTTATACAACCTAAACAAACCTAATACGAGTATAAGGCAAGCATAGGGGTCGAACCACAGAGAACGGTAAACACCACCAAATGTTATCGACAATTAAGCTAGTCCGGAATAGGAGATGAATAAACTAAAGTCTAAAAATGCTAAAACAAGAAATAAAACATTAAGGGAAATGGTTTAGGTATAGCATTCACTTGAACATAAACAAAGGCATAGAAATTGAATTAATTATGAACTAAACATGCTCGAATATCGAAATTAAGAATCCAATCTAGCCGCCTTCCGGGGTCAATTGGCTTCTCCTAACATAGCCTCTATGTTTCCACATTAGAACCATATACTAGGAGGTACTATTAAATAACAATCGATAGTAATGAACCTTAACTAAGTCAACTTCCGTTTCTTGTTAGCAAAGATTCACCTTTAATCAACCAACAATGTGCACTTGCAAGAAGATTAAAGAATATCAAGCATATAAAGACTTTAATCACAAATAAATCAATTCTAAACCCTAGAACATGCTCAAGGTCCAACTACACCACAACCATCCCCTTAATGGGGAAATTACTCACTAATCATGATAATAACAAGATTAATCAACAAATAATCAAGAATCAACATGATCAACAAGCAATACCAACAAATAAAATAATAATCAAAATAAACAAATAAAAATAGAGGAGAGAGAGTAAGAAATTGCTCATTAATTGAAGATGAAGGTCTACAAAGGATTGAACAAGCTCTTTCTTCAAAATCCAAGTTCATTAATGAAGAAAACCTCACTTTCTCTCTCTACCAAAGAAGACTAATCCTAACCTAACCTAAAACTAATTAGAGAGAAGAATAGATAGTTATTCTCCTCTTTTTTCTAATTACCCCAAAATTGGGTATTTATACTAAGCTAATAAAACTAGGAAAAATAGAAAAATAAAAGAAGGAAATAAAATAAATTAAAAAGGAAAGTAAAATAAGAAACTAAATATAAAAATAAAAGGAAGAAAATAAGAAAAAGGGAATAGAAAATGAAAGAAAGTAAAAATGAAAGAAAAAAGAATATAAAAAGAAAACAAAACCAACTAATCAAATCCCCTAAACCGGCCCTTCTCCTTCATCTTTCACTTTGCTGCTTTGTGAACTTCATCACCACCGTATCACATCATCATCAACGGACATCATCATTACAAATCGAAATCAACGGTAATCACCAAGCTCCAATTGTTTGCTCTCATTAATTATCACGTGTGAAGCTCGTGAAGTGGTTCGATCGAACCGAGGGTAGGTGCGGCCGAACTACGGGGTTGGTTCGGTCGAACCATGGGTATGTTCGACCACTCCTCTTCGATTAATGAAACCCACAAAGTCTCTGTCTCGAACTTCGACCGAACCACCAACGGTTTGCCCGAACCCGATTGAATTCGAATTTGCTCTGATTTGGGGCTGTTGCTGTGCGAATTGGTGATGCGGGGTGATAATTGGTTGGAGGTTGGGAACGGTGGTGAGGTGGAGTTAATTGGTGGCTGAAGGTGAGGGTGAGCAGGGGTTGCGCGGTCAGGTGGTTCTGGTTGTTGCGCGGTGGTGTTGCGGGGTGATTGCTGGAGGTATGGTTGTTGTCGTGGCTGTTGGTGGTGTGTGGTGTTTAGTTGTTGCTGTGTGGTGGTGTTGCGGGGTGATTTTGGTGGTGAGGGTGAGTGAGCAGGGGAAAAGGTGGATGATGGTGATGTGCGTGGTTGCGTGAGGGAGCAGGGGAAGAGTGTTGTGTTTTGGTGTTTGGTTGTGGTCGTGTGAGGTGGTGAGAGCAGGGGATGTTGCTGTGTTTTGGTGTGGTGTAGGATAATGAAGGAGATGGGGTGAAGGATAGGAGGCAGCAGCTTGGGTTGGCTCAAGTTTTACGCCTCGAACCTTGGACCTCCGAACACGAACATGACCTTGAAACCCGGGACACCTACAACCAAAAACACGAGGGTATTACTAAGAGATAAAATAAAATAAAGTAAAATAAAGTAAAATAAAATAAGATAAATAACACTAAACTAATAAAAATTAAATAAAACTATACAAGTAAAGAAAGTGAAATAAAATAGACTCAAAACCAATTAAAATAAATAACAGTAAATTAGAATACTTTCAAGGGAAAAATAAAGAACGAAATATAACAAATCAAAAGCAAATAAAATACGAAAATAAACTAAAAACTACGAAAAGAACTAAAACACGACAAAATTACCAAAATAAACTAGAAACTTTATTAAAGAGAAAGAAAGGAAAATAAGATAAAATAAACACGAAAATGACTCTAAAACTACTCCCTAAGAGTGACATAAATGTCACTCATCAAATTCCCCCAAGCTGAACCTTTGCCTGTCCTCGAGCAAAGCTAAGGCAAAAGAGAACAAGATGGAATTATTAAAGGCAAAAGAAACAAAATAGAAACAAAGAGAAAGAATGTACACTAACTCACTGTCGTAGGAATCATGGATGCATTTAGCGTATGCATCAAGCCCTTTAAACCCCTATGTCGCCAAAGAGGACGAGTAAGCTCTCGTGAGGGTTTCCTAAGAGATTTAACCCACAACTCTCGACAAAACATAACATTCAAGGCAAAGGTGAAATCAAGAAAACTCGAGTTTGGAATTTCAAACCAATCACAAACAATGGGCTAAATGCACAAGAATACAGTCCTTTCTAGACATTAAAGGTAGCCAAGCAAAAGAATAGCTAAGGTTGATGCACACATAAAGCATGCAAAGGGTAGAGAACTTAGAGGGACTTACACTCCTCCTTATCTCCAACCAAACTCCCGCATCCTCACTAGTTTTGCATCCACTTTTAAGGTGATATCTCGAGATTCCTCGAAGGAATCGGAAGAAATAATCAATGAAACACATTTAGGCTACTCGACATCTTGGAATTGATAACTCGCTCAATAGGCTTGGCTTGATTACCCTCCATCGGTAGTAACTAAACCTCACTAAGGTCAAAAGGTCTTAAAAGGGTTAAAACGTTTAGGCTAGGGTAAAGGGTGTGGAAATAAATTTGGAAATTGGTGGTAAACTTAGAAGTGAAGCAAGGTTGATCATTCCTCAATTCAAACTCAATAAACTACCAACTTTCAAATCAAAAATTCTAGCAACTCCTCCCCCAAGCTTATTCTTTTTCAACCAAACAACAAATATTTTTGTATTTTCTCAATATTTTTTTTTTCATTTCTTTTTATTCTTTGCTCTCGCCTCCTTTAACTTTGAGCGGCTTCTTCTTTCATTTCCTTTATTTTCTTCTCATTTACTCAAACCATTCAACATGACAAAAATAATCACAAGTACCAAAATTTGAGTTTTTCACTTCTTTTTCATTCTTTTTCTCACTTTCATTAACCAAAAATACAAATCAAGTCCCAAGAATGCTTCACAAAAACTAATAAAGGTAAAAATAAAGCAAAGGTCCATTGGTTTGTAATGTGGCTATGCCAAAGAAGGGAAAATGGCTCAAATTGGGTTACTAAATGAGCAAATGCAAAAGAAAAATAAAAGAATAGAACATAATAAAACAAAACAAATATCCTAATTGCCTTCGTCTTCCCCTAGGTTGGTTCAGTCTTGATCTTGGGTAGATTAAGCCAAATTCTCGATATAAGCTAGCAATGCCAAGGATCCAAACGCCACACATGCAAGAAATGTAGAAGGCTAGAACAAAATAGACACATCCTCACAAAAATGACGGTAGTGGAGTAGCAAAAATCACCTTTAAAGCTTCAACTAGCTAGAAAGCGACAACCATCTTACCACAAACCAAGTGAGCTAAGGTCTCATAGCCCTTAAGTTCTACTACCTTGGCAATGTTATATGTGTGAACCAACCTCGACATTCAAGTGCACGAAAACCTCTAACAACTAGCAAAGAGGGTATTCTAGGTGCTAAAGGCCAATTATGTCCAAGTTTAAAACAAAACATTTTGAAACTTGCCTTGAATGCCATGGAAAGACACTATACACACAAATATTCACAAAACCAACAATACTCAAGAATGCATATACAATAGTGCAATATGAAAGCATGATCAATCAAAGCTACAAATACCAAAAGTCAACTCAATAAGGCACTCATGGCCATCCAAACATAGAAAACCAATCTCAATAATAGACTTTGGCAAGTATGAGAGAAATAAATCAAGCAATCATGAGACTATGGATTAAGAAACCACCAAGAGATATAGATAACCCCCCCCCCCCAAGCTAGCGAATAGCTACTCCCCCAAGCTAGAATGGAGCATTGTCCTCAATGCTCAAAATAAAGGCACAAAGGGTGGGTGGGAGGGGAAGGAAGAAAACTAATTCACACAACAATTCATAATCATACAATCCAAATGCAATTAAGAAAGCAAATCCAAGATGAGGGAAGAAGGAAAGAGTAAACCAAATGTGAGGTGGGTGTTGAAACCCGCAATTGAGCACATTGTCCACAATTTCATCTAATTCCTCGTCTTTGTTGCTTTTCCAAATGCAAGCAATCATGGGTGTGCTTCTTCTCAAGGAGCTCAATCCAAAATCTTTGCACATGAGTATATGCATCGAGTACCTATACACATAGACAAGAGAGTAAACAAAAATGAGAAAAACAAAAGAAAGAAAAAGAAAGCAATAAAACACGGGTTACTTCCCGCAAAGGCTTGCTTAACGTCCAAGCATGACCAATCTAGTAAATAACCCGACAAAGAACGCAATAGCTTGTCATATGCACCGGCAAACATATCAAGAAATAGAGCATACGCGATGCTCATATGACAAGCAAACATAAAGTTCAAGGAGACTTTATGCTTGAGAGAAGGGAGAAAAGAAAAAGTAAAGGAATCAAAAGAAAAATCAAGAAAATAAGAAGAAAAAGTAGAAGAAGAAAAAGAAAAATCCTCACAAAAATCTTTTTGGTTGGCATTATAACTCTTTTCCTCATCAACAATGAAAGAGTTTGGGGCTTCGGAAGCATGAAAAGGAAGAGGGTCCCTAAGAGGTTCTTTGAGAAAAGAAGGGAGGAACATAGGATAGTAGGAGATATGGTTAAACCTTTGGGAAAAAGGTGTATGAGAAAGGCAAAAAGGGGTAGCTAATCCCTCATCACAAGATTTCACATCACTAATGAGGGAATGAAAATCAATCATGGAATCCTCAAATGAAGAACCCTCATGTTCTACATCTCCCTCAAGCTCAAAAACTCCAAGGTAATCAACCTTATCCTCCTTTTCAACACAATAAACATCCTTTCCTTCTACTATCTCAAAATCAAGAGTGAATGGGGGCAAATTTCTCTCAAACTCATCTCTTTCTAATGAAGCCTTATCAATGAACTCACTCATAAGGTTATGGGCTACCGTTTGAAACTCAAGAAAAATTTGGGCCATAATCTCAAATGAGTCCAAATCATCATGGATAGACGAGTCAAAAGCTTGCTCATTGGAATCATCTAGGGGACTATGGGGCACACCTTTAGAATTCATGCAAAAATCGGATGCAATATGAGAAAGAACATGCACTTCATCATCATTAGAATGTACCTCATTACATTGAGCTATAGAGGGAGGGGAGTTGAAATCATGCATTACATGGTCACTATGGGGAGCATCAAGCACATCATGGGAATTCATATTAGACAAATCATGACAATTAGCATCAACATTAAAAGCATGAGAATCCCGAACATAAGTCTCATGATTGGCCCTCTCCCAATCATAATTATCCCTAGCTAACCATGAATAGAAATCCCAAGCTTCATCCGAAGACATGTCTTGAAATTTACCATTTAACATATTATCAACTACTCCTCTAAAATTCTCATTTAATCCCAAATTGATGATTTCACAATAATCACCCTTGGTTAAACCTTTAACACCATCTAGGAAATCCTCAAGTCTATTGAAATACACCCAAAACGGTTCATTATCAAATTGAGGAATAGAAATATAAGCCATTTTTTTCTCAATCAAAACAAAGAGAACAAAAACAAATCAAAAGAAAAAAAAAATATACAATGGACTAGTCTCAATAAGATAACACAACGGTAATGGAAGCCGTTCCCCGGCAACGGCGCCAATTTGACAAGGGAATAAACGCGTCGTCAATTGTCTATCCCTAGATCAAATACAATTTATACAACCTAAACAAACCTAATACGAGTATAAGGCAAGCATAGGGGTCGAACCACAGAGAACAGTAAACACCACCAAATGTTATCGACAATTAAGCTAGTCCGGAATAGGATATGAATAAACTAAAGTCTAAAAATGCTAAAACAAGAAATAAAACATTAAGGGAAATGGTTTAGGTATAGCATTCACTTGAACATAAACAAAGGCATAGAAATTGAATTAATTATGAACTAAACATGCTCGAATATCGAAATTAAGAATCCAATCTAGCCGCCTTCCGGGGTCAATTGGCTTCTCCTAACATAGCCTCTATGTTTCCACATTAGAACCATATACTAGGAGGTACTATTAAATAACAATCAATAGTAATGAACCTTAACTAAGTCAACTTCCGTTTCTTGTTAGCAAAGATTCACCTTTAATCAACCAACAATGTGCACTTGCAAGAAGATTAAAGAATATCAAGCATATAAAGACTTTAATCACAAATAAATCAATTCTAAACCCTAGAACATGCTCAAGGTCCAACTACACCACAACCATCCCCTTAATGGGGAAATTACTCACTAATCATGATAATAACAAGATTAATCAACAAATAATCAAGAATCAACATGATCAACAAGCAATACCAACAACTAAAATAATAATCAAAATAAACAAATAAAAATAGAGGAGAGAGAGTAAGGAATTGCTCATTAATTGAAGATGAAGGTCTACAAAGGATTGAACAAGCTCTTTCTTCAAAATCCAAGTTCATTAATGAAGAAAACCTCACTTTTTCTCTCTACCAAAGAAGACTAATCCTAACCTAACCTAAAACTAATTAGAGAGAAGAATAGATAGTTATTCTCCTCTTTTTTCTAATTACCCCAAAATTGGGTATTTATACTAAGCTAATAAAACTAGGAAAAATAGAAAAATAAAAGAAGGAAATAAAATAAATTAAAAAGGAAAGTAAAATAAGAAACTAAATATAAAAATAAAAGGAAGAAAATAAGAAAAAGGGAATAGAAAATGAAAGAAAGTAAAAATGAAAGAAAAAAGAATATAAAAAGAAAACAAAACCAACTAATCAAATCCCCTAAACCGGCCCTTC
Organism: Chenopodium album; assembly: GCF_948465745.1. Classification (NCBI taxonomy): domain Eukaryota; kingdom Viridiplantae; phylum Streptophyta; class Magnoliopsida; order Caryophyllales; family Amaranthaceae; genus Chenopodium; species Chenopodium album. The sequence goes on along the minus strand of NC_137841.1, from coordinate 37,244,905 downwards.
TCCTTCATCTTTCACTTTGCTGCTTTGTGAACTTCATCACCACCGTATCACATCATCATCAACGGACATCATCATTACAAATCGAAATCAACGGTAATCACCAAGCTCCAATTGTTTGCTCTCATTAATTATCACGTGTGAAGCTCGTGAAGTGGTTCGATCGAACCGAGGGTAGGTGCGGCCGAACTACGGGGTTGGTTCGGTCGAACCATGGGTATGTTCGACCACTCCTCTTCGATTAACGAAACCCACAAAGTCTCTGTCTCGAACTTCGACCGAACCACCAACGGTTTGCCCGAACCCGATTGAATTCGAATTTGCTCTGATTTGGGGTTGTTGCTGTGCGAATTGGTGATTCGGGGTGATAATTGGTTGGAGGTTGGGAACGGTGGTGAGGTGGAGTTAATTGGTGGCTGAAGGTGAGGGTGAGCAGGGGTTGCGCGGTCAGGTGGTTCTGGTTGTTGCGCGGTGGTGTTGCGGGGTGATTGCTGGAGGTATGGTTGTTGTCGTGGCTGTTGGTGGTGTGTGGTGTTTGGTTGTTGCTGTGTGGTGGTGTTGCGGGATGATTTTGGTGGTGAGGGTGAGTGAGCAGGGGAAAAGGTGGATGATGGCGATGTGCGTGGTTGCGTGAGGGAGCAGGGGAAGAGTGTTGTGTTTTGGTGTTTGGTTGTGGTCGTGTGAGGTGGTGAGAGCAGGGGATGTTGCTGTGTTTTGGTGTGGTGTAGGATAATGAAGGAGATGGGGTGAAGGATAGGAGGCAGCAGCTTGGGTTGGCTCAAGTTTTGCACCTCGAACCTTGGACCTCCGAACACGAACATGACCTTGAAACCCGGGACACCTACAACCAAAAACACGAGGGTATTACTAAGAGATAAAATAAAATAAAATAAAATAAAGTAAAATAAAGTAAAATAAAATAAGATAAATAACACTAAACTAATAAAAATTAAATAAAACTATACAAGTAAAGAAAGTGAAATAAAATAGACTCAAAACCAATTAAAATAAATAAAAGTAAATTAGAATACTTTCAAGGGAAAAATAAAGAACGAAATATAACAAATCAAAAGCAAATAAAATACGAAAATAAACTAAAAATTACGAAAAGAACTAAAACACGACAAAATTACCAAAATAAACTAGAAACTTTATTAAAGAGAAAGAAAGGAAAATAAGATAAAATAAACACGAAAATGACTCTAAAACTACTCCCTAAGAGTGACATAAATGTCACTCATCAAAAACAAAACAAGACTATCATATAAAATGCAAGGAACAACAAAGCAGAAAGTAAGAGGGGATAGGAACCGAAAAACTAAGCTGCTGCCCTTGCAAGCCGAGGGCGGCTTGCGCCCCTGCAGGCCAGGCGCGGCTGCTGCCCCTGCAAGCCAGGCAGGGCTACTGCCGCTGCAGGCCAGGTAGAGCCAGGGCCGTAGCTGGGGTGGGGCAACCGCCCTAGGCTCAACTTTGTAAAGCCCAAAATGGGTACAATCTTCCACCATTGGGAAAATTGTTGTCCACCCCTTGACAAACAAAAAAATGAAAATGGGAAAAGAAAACATTTTACATCAAATCAAACGGGGCCTAAGTAAAAGTCTCATGAATATTCATCAGCAAAATACAGTGTAGATATTACAACTTTCCTGACAAACCAACAACAAATCGAAACATAGATCAGGGAAAGCTATGAATGAAGCTGGAGACTATAAACCCCTATCGGATTCTCGGTCCTCGACTAAACGGTCAAAAGGCATACATGAACACATATAGGTATACTAGATTATTACAGCAGCCATACTCTTGTTCCAACCAAGGTTCAAATCATAGTTTTTCTTCGGGAAGAACAAGCAACCAGTTTCAGACATTTTATCATTGTTTCCATATTCATGAACTTTATATGTTAGTAAGCTTTGCATTGATTCATCTACAAATTTGGCTTGAATTAATTAAGAATAACTCCACTAAAATTCAACGAATAACAAATTGTATGAACAATTACACTACAACATTAAAAATTTAAAATCATCATAACAAGTTCAATTGAAATTGAACTTCTTATTTTTCTCAAATTGCACCAAAATTACAAAACTTATATAATCAAATTCCATAAATTCATGAACAACATCCAGAAAATTGATAAATTGTGTATAACAATCTAAATTTAGTAATTTTAGGTTTATTCTGTACAATCTAAACTTTAATTAAGATTCTAAAAAAGTAACAACAAAAGCATTTAATTAAGATAAATGTGATGATGCACTTATTTAGCATTTAATTAGATAAAGTAACGGTTTATTTTACGTGTAGTAGCTTTTTGAGCTTATCATACTCATGGAGTGATGAGTATTGAGTAGTTCGAGTAGTAAATTAGTAGTTTTAAATTAGTTTTTTTTTAAAAATTTATTTATTGAGTAGGCCAGGCAGGGCTCTGCCGCTGCCGCTGCCGCTGCAGGCCAGGCAGGGTTGCTGCCACTGCAGCCAGGCAGGGCGGTCACTGACATAACTTTAAACAAAAAAAATGAAGCATACAGACAGTAGAGCACAGTAGCACACAAACAGCTTCAAATCAAGGAAGAATACTACCTTTTTGGGGAAAATCAAATGATTAGGCCAAGCTATATAAGATCTCTTAGCATGACATATAAAAAGCAATTCATTGTTTGGGCATGGCAGAGGAGCAGTTGGCACAATATCTTCTGTTATGGTGACTCGACGATGACCAGAGGGCAACGATATGGTATGATTACCAAGAACTTATGTGCTACTTTCTATGAAGACTTGTCCGTTAGCAACAACTTGTAGTTGTTTGTCGCTTCACTCAATTGCTAAGCAATAGTCACTCCATCCCTAAAAATGAGAACACAAGTTGTCACAAAAGAGTAGTAAAGTCCAAGTCAGCATTCATAACTCAATAGGAGAGTCAAACATTCAGAATTCAGAACTATCCAAAATTTAGCATGAGAGTTTCTCTAAAAGTTGCAAAAAAAAAAAAAGGTACTCAAAAAAAGGAAAAAAGAAATAACCTCATAAATCTAACATAAAGCCAAGATCATATAATCATATGTGCAAATATATAAGTTTTGATCTTCAGGTCAGTTTTGAAATCATCGGTTTTAACATTTTGTTCAGATCTTCAGTTCTGAACTTCAATTTCTGATAATTATGCTAGATTTCAGATTTTGTTTAAGAAGGACAGATGTGCAAAGTATGGCTAACCTTGGCAAATGTATGGTTGCTGATGGTATCCACAACTTGACTTAGCAGTGCGGGGGTTGTGGTATGTACAAATTGATCGATAAGGTTCACCTCAGGCCATTGGACACGATATGGCTATATCTCAAGAATTTGAAGATGAGGCTGATGCACAATAGGGCTGTTTGTATGATGAGCTTCTGCATTTGACTTAATTTCATGTGCATAGTAGGCCTCTTCATGAGATTTATCCCCTGGTGAATCGTATCTGAATTATGGCCCTTCACCGTCAAGGCGTTCCATACCTCCAATTAAGAGTTGTGTCAACGGGATCTCATAACCAATAGTGTTGTCTATCTGAGCATCATTGAACCCAATATCTCCCGACCCTTAGCTGGTAGAACCATTGGAGTTAGGGGTGTTAAAAAAAACCCGTCCCGATTGACCCGTCCCGATTACTCGATGACCCGAGAAAAACCCGACGGGTAATTTGTCAATTTTTAGCATTTTTCGGTTCGGGTACCCGACCCGACAAAATTTCCTGGTCGCGGGCCGGGTCATGGGGCACACTTTGGTTAACTCGGGTACCCGACTACCCGTATGTATCAACAGCAATATTAAAAGAAAAAAAGCCACCTAGGGTTTTAATTTCAAGAAAACACAACTAGCCGCCTAGCCTCTCCTCTCCTCTCTCCTCTTCTTCTCAGTTTCTCACTCTAAAACACTTTTCCATCTTTTATTCTTCAATGTTCTTCTCCTACCTTGCTTATAAAGTTATAATACAATATTTATTCCTCTTGACTTTGTAGATCTCGTGATTGATTATTTATTTGCATTTTGGGTCTTATTCGAATTATGGGGGGAGTGGGTGGTTCGATTTTGTAAGGGCATCTTCACTTTCTGGGTTGTAATCGAGGAAAGGTGGTGGACTGGTGGTGGTTGATTGTGGGTCTTCAATTTCGTGGCAAGAATCGTGTGGTGCCTTTTGATGGTGAATAATGATTTTGATGATGGTTCTAATGAAACTGAGTTTTTTTTTTTTTTTTTTTTTTTTTTTTTTTTTTTTTTTTTTTTAAATATTAAATCTTTAATAAAGATTTATTTTTAGTTGTACTGTTGTTATACTTCTAATTGTGTGTAGTTTTAGCTGTATTTATTCTAATTTTGTGAAGGTTGGGTAGAAGATTCTTGATTGTTTATCATTTTTCATATTTTGTGCAAATTATTATCATATTGAATCCGGGTACCCTATGACCCGACCCGATAAAATCGGGTAACCGAATCCCGGGTACTCGGTTTTCTCGGCTCGGGGCATGGGTCGAGTTTCAAACTACCCGAAGATCCGGGTACCCGGATTTGAACACCCCTAATTGGAGTCACCGCCAAAACAAAAAATTTTACCAGAAACACCAAGCAGGCCAGCTAAACATGTAGTGTCAGTGTCACCACCAAAAACACCTTGCCGAGCACCACCAGCCATGAATGCTCTCAATTGCTCTTGGTTCAAGCATGACATCATGAATGACACTATAAAATTCTGTTGCTTCATCATGGATGCCATCTTTGAGTTCATTGCATTTATTTTAGCATTCACTTCGCTAGGTGCAGGTGGTGTGTTAAACCCAAAATACTCTGTGTTAGTTACTCCAGATCCAACACCCCTAACAGAACCACCCCGTTCTTGCTTGTCCAACGCTCTTGCTAAGATGTCATCTCTACCTGTAGCGAGTATTTCACCTTTTTGAGCTTGTGCCTCCAATCTAATCTTGAAATTTTCACAAATAATTATATCAGTCACTAAATAATAATCTTAGTGACCCAAAAACAAGAAAAACAAATGTAATATATCTTGTTGTTGCATCATGGATTTCCTTATCAGCAGGATTATCAAAAGTTAAAACTCCATTCTTCATGTGGGAATGAGCTTTGATCCAAGTCAAATGCCGAGGCACGTATGAAACATGTACTCCTTGCTTCTCCAGCTCTTTTTCCTAACATTGCAAATAAAAATAGAATATATAGCTGAAGCACAAAGGATTTCAAAAGTTCTAAAAATCTCAATTAAGTTCTCTAAATCTTCTTTTATTAAAGTAACAGGAAAGACCATGGTGAGGATTGTCACTATTAATCTAATTAACGAGGCAAAATAGAACACTTTTCTTCAAAATCATGAAATAACAGAGAACTGAATATAGCAAAAAAAAAATTTGAAGACAGAAACAAAAGGTTACAGCAATAAGAACTCACTGTTTTCATAAAGTAGTTATGAAAGGATTAACATATACTTACAATTGTTTCTTCAAGATATTGATAGCCAAGTCTACCACCTCGATATTTTGAGGTCCTCTTCTTCGAACTTTCACGATTTCTTTCACTCAATTTCTACAATAATTATATTTGATGTCAGAGTTAAACCACACAAATTTTAAATTTAAAAAAAAAAATATAGACAAAATAAATGCCAACGTAGTGAACTTGCACCTTGAAGTCCCTAGAAATACAAGCTTGAATGAATTTTTCCCAATCATCTTTAGATATAAAAGGATATTTCAATGGTGGAGAATTGTTGATTGTTCCATCTTTCAGGTACAACCACTTGAGCCTTAGGCCATGTTTGGTAATTGGCTTTTTAATGGCTTTCTGGTTAGCTTTTGGCTTTTGGCTTTTTTAGGTGGTCAAACAGCCAAAAAATGTGTTTGGTAATTGGCTTTTTAGTCAACGAAAAAGCTGGCTTTTAAGCCAAAATGAAAAAGCTGCTTTGAGTAGCTTTTTTGTTGGCTTTTGGCTTGTTAACCCACAAATTATCTAATAAACAGCCAACAACCAACAATTAATTTACCAAACACTTTTATAAACAGCCAGCTTAAACAGCCAATTTCAAAAGTCATTATAAACAGCCAAACATTCCAACTGGTCAAACAAGCCAAGTGAACCAGCAAACAACTATTTGCCAAACAAGACCTTAATCTAGTCTTGAAAGCTCTCCATCGAATGCAAGCTCGTTTCATAATCCAACCTTTGCGACCCTCAAGGACATGAAACCCCGTCTGTATCCAAAATAAATTCAACCGTTCATCATATGTAAAAGTATCTATAATTAAGTTTCTCTTCCTTTAAAACATATAAACGTTGATTTCATACCAAGATATTCTCATACAAATCATCAACGAGTGCTTTAGGTAGGTCTGACCACTTTCTGTAGGTGATACTCACTTTTTCACGGACAACTACACCAATGTAGGTGGAGAAATGACCTCTATGAACACCGATAGGGATTCTCCTGGTTGAATGCCATTGTAAAGGGATTTTTGTGCCAACCTGAATAGCTCTCCCAACCATTCGGAGCACAGTACGACCTCTTTCTTCCTCGCATTCAAAATTGTCCGTTGCGTGCACTTGCAATTTCTTTCGAGCCATCTACAAAAGGTCAACATTTAGAGTCACATGAGTAGTTGAACTCAAAAAAAAAAAAAAAACATCTGCTAAAAACTAAACAGAATGGAGAAGTTTATTTTGGTAACGAGGAAATGAAAATGATTTACACAAGCACACATTTATAACACACCTACAAAGTTTTGCCATCACGCTTTCGCTTAGATCCCTTTTTTTCTTTTTCAACCCACACGCCTTCATTGTGGTCATCTCTCACATATATTGAAACATCATCGGCTACATCATCCTCAATATATCCTTTTACCTTACTGTAGACATCTAAAAATGTCTCCCCAAAACCAAACCCGATGATGAACAACCTTTCACCGCCACTATTGGTCGGGTTTAGTATTTAATCCCAAGAGTGCTTAAAAAATCGTATTTTATTAAATTCATATTTTTGAACAGTCCATGGATTAGTCTTGATGTTTGGTAAAAGCATAGTTTTAATTTCAGCCCAAACTTATTAATTAATTTTTAGCCTAAGCCTTTTTATTTTATTGTTTTATTATTTATTTTTGGCCCAAAACCTTTATTTATTTTTATTTAATTATTTTCTTATTTTAGCCGGAATAATAAAAAGTCAGAAAAGGCCCGAAATTATCAATCGGCACTTAAAATGCCGAAGGAAATTAGGGTTAAAAATGTATTTAGACGGAAAAACAGGTAAGAATTTCCCGCGCCACGTCAGATACCTACCGTGTCACGGGAATCCTTCCCGTATGACGGTGGGATTTCCCGTGACACGGGAGGTCTGCCGTGACACGGGACATTCCGTGTCTTTTCCGCATAAACCCTTAACGCGTTTTTTTATCCCGTTTTCTGAAAATTTCCCGCGTCACACCAAAAATGTACCGTGTCACGGGAAAGTGTACCGTCTGACGGTGGAGCTTCCCGTGTCACGGTACAGTTTGACCATGTCACGGGATACTTTTTTTAGGGTTTTATCATTTTAGGGTTCCGTGTGCTCCCTCAGCACATTTTCCCTATAAATACCCCCTCATTTCTGATGAACGGGGCACCGAGTAATTCTCTAATTTTATTTTCTCTCTTATATGCTTTAGCCTAAACACTAGCCTACCCCTTTTCTACTTCAAAATTCCTTCTTCAAGTACTCAAAGGAGTCCATACTTTACTCGTGGTTCTATCCTGAAGCCAAGGCGTGAAAGGTAGAACTGTTTGAGGGTTTGGCCCCAAATCTACCTTACTTAATTTAATTTAATTTAATTATTGCTTTATTATTTTCTTGAAGTTAGTAACTCGTTTATTATTTTGTAGTTGCAAACAAACAGAATCAAAGTAAGAGTCATGCTCCTTTTATTTTTATTATTTTTCTAACGATTTTATGTTGTTGGAATTGTGATTAATTTGGTTTTAATATTAATGTTATTCTATTATTGATCACCGTATTGCATGTTTAAAGGGAATATGTAATTGAAAATCACGCCTAATAAGATAATGTGGACAATCGGTTTAGGATCCTTTTAATCTTATTATTAATTGAAGTGATCACAAATATTTTAGAATTATGTGTGCATTAATGTTCCACCAATTTAGTTAAATAATAGTTTGGAGCGAATTGAATTATTGTTTTTATGCCTTTGAGATCACATGAATGCTTTTCAATATAAGAATCGAGTAGAGGCCAATACGGGCGAATGTGACTCCATGACTCACTTTGTACCGTCATCCCTGATCCTCCTTTCGTGGTTCCGAACCATATGGAGTTAGTAATCTCATGGATTATGAATGGGGTGTAACCTTCACGGGTCAATCGTTGTTGCCTTCGTTGTCCCTTATTCGTGGTTGCCTTTTATGATCCGTGAACGGTTTACAAGTTCCTTAAAAAATTGTTGGCGGCTCCCTACTTTCCTTGTCCCTAATCGTATTATGTCAATTCCTACTTCCTATGAGTGCCAAGCGTATTCACCACATGCTTTTAACGTAGACGCACTTCGAGCAACGCCTACAATTTGGCGACTCCACCGAGGAGGATTCTTAATTATTTATTGATTTGAGTGATCGGTATTTAATTAAGATGAGTGGATGAGACTTGAAAGATTCTTGAAAAAATATTCCTGTGATTAATTTGGCATTTTTGCATCTGCATAGACGTTATAACGTCGCATTCAGGTCTGTCCCGTAAGAAAAATTGGATAACTTGGTTGCGCGCGAAGGAAAACAGGGCACCAATCAGATCTTCTGACTGCCGTGCCACGGCAGAATCTGCCGTGTTACGGTGTGCACAGTACCGTGGCATGGAAATTTTTGTCGTGTCACGGTGCAAAGTACCGTGACACGAAAATTTTCGCCGTGTCACGGCAGTCCTAAAATCAGTCCGGTGGCTTATTTTCTTTCCTCACAGTCGACTTCCTTCGATTTTTCTGAAAAAACGTATGTGTTCTACATGCGTCTTAGCCCCGGGGGATTTAAGCTCTATCGACCCAAAAACGCTCATGGCAATAAGGGTTCATCCGAGTTATTAAATCCACCCAAACCATGGAGTCGAGTTCGATTTCATCACGAACTCGCGGAGCCGCCTGTTGGCATACACCCTCATGGGAGGCTGCCTTGCTAACGCGTCCAAACTCTTAAGCATGGTACCCTTTTGACACCCAAAGCTTGACCAATAGTTGAACATAGATCTTGACTCTAGGTTGCGAACTTTTTTACATCATCGTGCCTAAATGCTATGTGGTTGTTTGGTGCTAACCTTCATGTGTTTGCTCTTTTGTTTAACCCATGACCGAGGGTTTTTATTCTCACATAGTAATTAGTACGGATCTAAAATCGGTTAAAATCTGGAAAAATCACAAAACTGACCTGGAACTGCGCACCGTGTCACGGCATGGTCTGTCGCGCCACGATGAATAGTGCCGTGACACGGGGCTGTCTACCGTCTGACGGCAGACTGCACCGTGTCACGACAGTCTGTACCGTGACACGGTGCCCAGAAAAGTGTCCTGTCAGTCCTTTTTTCGATTTTTGTGCGAATGCTGTGTCCAGTTTTGTGTCGTGTCTAGTTGTACGGTCAAAACACGCGTCCATAACCTCACTTAATCACTCACATGTCGTGACTTTTTTGCTTTAAGTAGTGCACCACTTTTTTGACCGTATTTTAGGGAAGTCTTGTTTTTGTGTCGTTTTTTTTTTCGGAGTAAGTCGGATGGTATCCTCCCTTTAAAAATAAACAAGTAGAATTTCAAAATTATAGATTTAAAAAAAAAAAAAAAAAAAAAAATCTCGTGCCACGTCAGCATCCACTGTGGCACGGGAATGGTTGCCGCGACACGGGACTGTCCACCGTGTCACGGCACAGTCCACCGTGGCACGGTGGACCTAAAAAAAAAAAAAATTCTCGTGCCACGTCAGCATCCACCGTGGCACGGGAATGGTTGCCGAAACACGGGACTGTCCACCGTGTCATGGCACAGCCCACCGTGGCACGGTGGACCTGTAAAGAAAAAAATAAAAAGAAATTCTCGTGCCACATCAGCATCCACCGTGGCACGGGAATGGTTGCCGCGACACGGGATTGTCCACCGTGTCACGGCACAGTCCACCATGGCGCGGTGGACCTGCAAAAAAAAAAAAAAAAAAAAGGGGCTGCCGCGCCACGGGAAACTCTACTGTGTCACGGCAAATTTCCACAGTGACACGGTGGAATTTCCAAAAAAAAAAAAAAAAAAAAGAAAGCGTCAGTCAAGTCTTCCGTGTTAATTTGGTCCTCGCGTCAGTCATTTTGGTTATTGTTCACATGTCTAGCCATACGATCATACCACGAGTCTTATAACATCACTTAGTCACTCACGAGTCAAGTATAGTCTTCACACTTTCTTTATGTTCCGACTCGAGTCGTGCACCAGGTCGTTTATGATCGTATATTAGGTTCATGCACCCTTTTTTCGTCATAATAAAAAATGAGTGGAGTTTTCTCACCTGTTTTCAAATGTCTATTTTTTTCCTTCCTTTCCTATCTTGAGCAATGAGTCAAACAATTAAGTGAATTATTTTATTTCACAGTACTTGGTCAAGGAACAGGGATAGATCAATACGGTTCGAGCCATTACCGCAACAATCTCTCAGATCTAATAAGCGTTCAAAGAGAACTTTGTCATCTCCATTACTCATCACCTTTCAATGGCCACTAAAGAAGACATTGAGAACATCAACAAATCCATTGAGGCACTGTCTTCCGTGATGCAAACCCTTACCACTAGGGTCACTACCATGGAACAAAACAAGGTCACTTTTTCCACCCTTGACAAACTGAAGGAATAAATGAGTAAGATCTCTGAGGATTTCACTTATGTGGAACGGCCTCCCACTACTTTGGATGTGACGGATAGACTCCCTGAAAAGTTCTCCACTGCTGATATTCCAAAGTTCAAGCCTACTGACAATCCAATATTCCATTTGAAGGTGTTCTCTGCAACCATGGCTCTTAAGGGATTGGACGTAACACTCTTCCCTACGGTGTTCCCTCTCTCCTTAGAACATGCTTGCCAATAATGGTTTTATTCCTAAGATGCCAAGCATACTGCGACTTGGCAAGATGTCACCGAAAGTTTCATGAATCGTTACAAGTGTAACATTCAAACTAAAACTTCTGAACGTGAACTCTCCATTCTCAAACAGAAAGAGAATGAAGGCTTCACCGCTTACCTGAATAGGTGGAGAGAAACAGCTTCACTCTTGGTAGATCCCCCCAAAGTAAGAGAGATGGTTCGCCTCTTTATTCAAAATCTGACTCATAAATATAGGGAACATCTCAAATTTCTTCCACTGAACACTTTCGAAGCTGTATACGACATCGGCATCAATATCGAGGATGAGCTAATAAAGACTGCTGGTAGTAACAATAATAACACTTGGAAAAACAAGAAGAACGACCATCCTTCTTCTTCGTCTTCTAAGCACGAAAATACTACCAACAATATAAGCCAAGTTGATCTCAATGAAGTGTTAGCTCTTGATACTCCATTGCCCAAGAAGAAAAGAACTTACACTCCTTTAGGAATGACTTATGATGCGGCCTTTGATCGCCTTTACAGTTAAGGCTTGATCACACCTATTGGGCCATTTCCAGAGCCAAAACCTGAAGAAAGGAGCGCCAAATGCAATCCCAATGTTCATTGCAAGTACCATCAAGGAAGGGGCCACACTACGGAGCAATGTTGGAATTTGAAGGACGTCATTCAAGACTTGATGGATGCAAATAAACTTCCTGTCCCTCCAGGAGGCAAGAAGTAATGAATACAAGGCACACAGATCCTTCGTGCAAGATTTCATGCTTTTTTTTTATTCTTTTGTTTCAACCCTCTCCCCCAATAAGTCTAGCATAGGTTCCCGTTATCCATGTGTACTGTCTATGTGTCATATTTCTTACCTTTTCCATCCATGAGCATTCCTTTCCTTTGCAATCGATTATCGAATTCATTTGTAAAAAAAAAAAAAAAAAAAAAAAAAATCAATTACCGAACTAAACCCAAGGTACACCAATGACTTGAGGCACCTTTGCAACCATGTCATTCCCTGTTAACCGTTCAATCACATTCCATTTCTTCATCAACCATTTTGAGCCTCGTCTAACGTTTGGCCTTCATTTCTTCAACCCACATTCACTTAACCCTGGGATTGGAAGATGTGTAATTGTATAACATTCAAAAAGCAAGTAAAAAAAAAAAAGCAGCAAAGCAACAATAAAACAATGCCTAAAGGCAAGTGTTCCAATGTCTTTGATATGAACACGTCTCAAATTGCGTCTCTCATCGAGTGCTCGGTACCATGCCTGAGAAACATGAATGCTAAGTGAGTGATGGACCGCATGATATGAGATTGCCTACATTGATTCAAAAGAATGAAAAAAAAAGGTTCAAAGCAAAAAAAAAAAATTGTGTTGAAAATAAACTTGCAAAATTCAAAATTTTCAAATTCACAATTACACATCTTGGGGGATTCTCTCGGGTCTTGAGCCTTTTACCTCTTTCTTCCTTAAACCATCAACTTAACCACATTACAACCCTTGAAAGACCTCTTTGAGGTGTACATACACTTGTGCAATGTTCGGTTAGAGCTACGTTCGGCCTGATTCCTAACGGATACGTAGGCAATCTCACATCGAGGTGCGGCCACATTCATATTCATATCCATGCATGATCGAGTCAAAGAATATCCAATGCTTATCCCTACCCATTTAGAGCTAGACTTGGGGGCTTGAACCCAAATCACATTAGCTTACCCAGCCTGAAGAGTCATCATCTTTAACTCTTCTCACATCTCTTTCCATCGCTATAACCCTTGCAGCCAGCCTTAGTATCACATTCACACACTTCACTCACACATCCATATCCATATCAATCATCCTTCCCTTTAAGAGCCCTTTATCATGAAATCTTGTTTCAACACTGTGCATGTTTCATCATATTTAAAGACAACATTCAGTAGAAGAAACATTGTATACTTGCTTAGCTTCCTGACCTAAGCAATGTTCATTGTTTCGCATAATGTGCTAAGAAACATTTATATATCAATGATTTTTAATCATACAAAGCATATCGTGCTTAGCTCCTTGAATTAAGCAACGTTCATTATGCAATAATCACTATACGTGCTTAGCTTCCAGACCTAAGTGACGTTCAAAATCGCTTATTTACACCATATATGATGCTTAGCTCCATGACTTAAGTTCATTCATCTATCGTGTCACATGATGTAATTGTCCTTAGCCTCCTGGCCTAAGAACATGCATCATGCATACATTATTTTCAGGACAAACAATTCAATCCATACGAATCATTTCGTCTTGCTCAAGGAGGAAGTTCAAAACTTCTCTCCCTTTTCATTATTTTATTCTAGGGAAGTTCAAAAAACTTTTTCCAAGTTTTCATCGAAGGAAGTTCGAAAATAAAAGTTCAGTTTTCACATCTTTCTTTTTCGGGAGAAAGTCGGTACCCTCCACTCATGACAAAAATTGACGGAAAATTTTTGCTTTTGCATCTTCGTTTGCTGGTGTCTGCACACACACATATACACACACACACACACACACTCACAAGTCATACACATGTCATGTCACGTCAAGTCAAACTTGGTCAAGTTAGTGGTCAAGTCAATCACAGTATATACGAGTCCATTGGCAAATTTATTTTTGCAGGTCTTATCTACAGCCCACGTCCGGGGACAAGCGGACCATCTACAGCCCACGTCCAGGGACAAACAGACCATTTACAGCCCACGTCCAGGGACAAGCGGACCATCTACAGCCCACGTCCGGGGACAAGCGGACCACCATCATTTCATGACGCAAGGTTCTCGATACACAGAGACTTGCAATCTCATCATCTTTCGACTTTCCTCAAGCATGGAAAGTATTATCCGGTGGATTTTTCTTCAAGTATAGAAAACCGCCAAATCGGCTTTCCTCAAGCATGGAAGGCATTATCGGTGGAATTCTTCAAGCATAGAATGACACCATATCCGCCAAGTCGGCTTTCCTCAAGCTTGGAAAGCGTTATCGATGGATTTTTATTCAAGTATAGAAAACCGCCAAGTCGGCTTTCCTCAAGCATGGAAAGCATCATCGGTGGATATCTTCAAGCATAGAATGACACCAAATTCATACGTCGACTTTCCTCAAGCATGGAAAGTATTATCCGGTAGGTTTCTTCAGGCTTAGAAAACTACCAAACTCCTCAGTCGGCTTTCCTCAGGCATGGAAAGCGTTTCAACAGACGTCATCCGGTGGATTCCTTCAAGCATAGGAAGCTACCAAGCTCATTTGCCACCAATACACTGGTGTTAGATAAGCATTCTATCCCTTTACTCTTTTATCTGTAGAACTAACATTTTTCTGCAGGTATCGGCGTATACAGAATGATTTAGGATCGCAGAACGTCTTTAATCATTCTCCGTCCCTATCGGCTACTTTGACTATCGTTTTCAAAACTGACGTTTCTACAAACTCAATCAAAGTGGGGGCTTCTGTAGACATCTAAAAATGTCTCCCCAAAACCAAACCCGATGATGAACAACCTTTCACCGCCACTATTGGTCGGGTTTAGTATTTAATCCCGAGAGTGCTTAAAAAATCGTATTTTATTAAATTCATATTTTTGAACAATCCATGGATTAGTCTTGATGTTTGGTAAAAGCATAGTTTTAATTTCAGCCCAAACTTATTAATTAATTTTTAGCCCAAACCTTTTTTATTTTATTGTTTTATTATTTATTTTTGGCCCAAACCCTTTATTTATTTTTATTTAATTATTTTCTTATTTTAGCCCGAATAATAAAAAGTCAGAAAAGGCCCGAAATTACCAATCGGCACTTAAAATTCTGGAGGAAATTAGGGTTAAAAATGTATTTAGACGGAAAAACAGGTAGGAATTTCCCGCGCCACGGCAGGTACCTACCGTGTCACGGGAATCCTTCCCGTCTGACGGTGGGATTTCTCGTGACACGGAACATTCCGTGTCTTTTCCGCGTAAGCCCTTAACGCGTTTTTTATCCCGTTTTCTGAAAATTTCCCGCGTCACACCAAAAATGTACCGTGTCACGGGAAAGTGTACCGTCTGACGGTGGAGCTTCCCGTGTCACGGTACAGTTTGACCGTGTCACGGGATACTTTTTTTAGGGTTTTTATCATTTTAGGGTTCCGTGTGCTCCCTCCGCACATTTTCCCTATAAATACCCCCTCATTTCTGATGAACGGGGCACCGAGTAATTCTCTAATTTTATTTTCTCTCTTCTACGCTTTAGCCTAAACACTAGCCTACCCCTTTTCTACTTCAAAATTCCTTCTTCAAGTACTCAAAGGAGTTCATACTTTACTCGTGGTTCTATCCTTAAGCCAAGGCGTGAAAGGTAGAACTGTTTAAGGGTTTGGCCCCAAATCTACCTTACTTTATTTAATTTAATTTAATTATTGCTTTATTATTTTCTTGAAGTTACTAACTCGTTTATTATTTTGTAGTTGCAAACAAACAGAATCAAAGTAAGAGTCATGCTCTTTTATTTTTATTATTTTTCTAACGATTTTATGTTGTTGGAATTGTGATTAATTTGGTTTTAATATTAATGTTATTCTATTATTGATCACCGTATTGCATGTTTAAAGGGAATATGTAATTGAAAATCACGCCTAATAAGATAATGTGGACAATCGGTTTAGGATCCTTTTAATCTTATTATTAATTGAAGTGATCACAAATATTTTAGAATTATGTGTGCATTAATGATCCACCAATTTAGTTAAATAATAGTTTGGAGCGAATTGAATTATTGTTTGTATGCCTTTGAGATCACAGGAATGCTTTTTCAGTATAAGAATCGAGTAGAGGCCAATACGGGCGAATGTGACTCCATGACTCACTTCATACCATCATCCCCGATCCTCCTTTCGTGGTTCTGAACCATATGGAGTTAGTAATCTCATGGATTATGAATGGGGTGTAACCTTCACGGGTCAATCGTTGTTGCCTTCGTTGTCCCTTATTCGTGGTTGCCTTTTATGATCCGTGAACGGTTTACAAGTTCCTTAAAAACTTGTTGGCGGCTCCCTACTTTCCTTGTCCCTAATCGTATTATGTCAATTCCTACTTCCTATGAGTGCCAAGCATATTCACCACATGCTTTTAACGTAGGCGCACTTCGAGCGACGCCTCACTTACGCATAACATAACCAACGTCTAACACACTATCATCGCCATAATCATCATCAATATGTCGAGGATTCGGTGTTATAACTGCT
This sequence comes from Chenopodium album, assembly GCF_948465745.1. Taxonomy (NCBI): domain Eukaryota; kingdom Viridiplantae; phylum Streptophyta; class Magnoliopsida; order Caryophyllales; family Amaranthaceae; genus Chenopodium; species Chenopodium album. The sequence continues at coordinate 37,228,530 of NC_137841.1, read as the reverse complement.
GACATTTTCTTGTTTGACGGGTTTGTCATATAAAACACTTGTTTTGCTTGACTTGCTAAGATGAAAGGATCTTCTTTATGCCCAAATTTGTTGAGATCAACCAATGTAAGCCCAAAATTACTATGTTCGACCCCATTGTTATTATCAACCCATTGGCATTTAAAAAGAGGTACTGAAAAAGTAGAGTAATGTAACTCACAAATCTCTTTAATAACCCCATAGTACCTCATCAAACCACTCATAGGATTTTTGTCTTTAGCACTGGAAAAATGCAAGGCTTCGGCCTCTAAAGTAACACCACTATTCTGCATAGTACTCTGTTGATCTTGGAACCTTGTGTAAAATGTGCAACCATTTATAACATATCCAGAATAGTAAGTAGCATTGAAATTAGGCCCAAATGCCAAACTCTTCAATCGATTAGAAATTACAGTAGAAGAATCCATTAGCTCTGTCATTACTTGAACTTTGAACCAACTAATGAATGATCTGCTATGTTCGGCAGCTAATGATTTCTCATTTGCCTTTATGTTGCACTTCCTCAAGTAACTCATGTGTTGCTCCACATATGGCATGACTTCATCCTTATTATGAAGAATGTATGAATGTGCCTTATGCAAATCATCACTAGATAAGTCACGCTGTTTTCGACCTATGGTCCCCTCACCATCCATTCTTCCACTGTGACGAGATATAGGAAGCCCAATTCGCTTTAAATTAAAAAAAAGTCACCAGTATAAGCAAGAACTTCTTCATAAAACAGTCGTTCATCTATACAACCTTCTGGATTAAAAACATTCGTCACATATCCCTTATAGGTTTTCATTTGCCTCTCAAAACACCACTGATTTCTCATGTGAACCGGACCACAAAATCTGATCTCTTAAACTAAGTGGACCGGTAAATGAACCATAATATCAAAAAATGAAGGATGGAAGTACATCTCTAATTGACATAAAACTGAAACAATTTCATTCTCCAAAGTAGTCAGCTCTTTAGGATCAATGACTTTGCTATAAATCGTATGAAAAATCCACATAGCTTGATAATAGCAAAACGAACATCTTTAGGCAAAATTGAGCGAATCGCCACAGGTAATAACTGTTGCATCAAAACATGGCAATCATGAGACTTTAGGCCTACAAGTTTCAAGGTTTCCATATTCACAAGGCTACGAATATTAGAAGAATAACCCTCAGGCACTTTCACTCCTGCCAAGCTTTCACAAAATTTGATTTTCTCTTTTCTTGACAAAGTGTAAGCAGGAGGAGGCAAGTACATTCGACCTATATCATTATCATTTGCATGGAGTTCACCTCTAATCCCCATATCCTTCAAGTCATCCCTGGCTTTTTTTCCATCTTTAGTCTTACCGTTGATATTCAATAAGGTACCAATCAAACCATCACACACATTCTTCTCATTATGCATAACATCAAATGAATGTCTCACAAAAAGATGTTTCCAATAAGGAAGCCGCCAAAGATATGAACACTTTTTTTAACCCCTTCGTAGAAAGGGCCGATTTATGTTTCTTGCCAAATGTGATTTCAATATTTTTCACCTTATCGAACACCTCTTCACCTAAGATGACTTTTGGTTGCCCTTTAAACTCTTGCTTCCCATTGAACACATTCTTTCTCCTGCAATATGGATGATTAGGCGGCAAAAATTGACGATGAACCGGATAATCATGCTTTCTAGATGCTTTTAACCAAGTTCCCTTGTAATCCTCCGTACCGATGGGACGGGCTATTTCCCCCTTTACAGTGTACCCCGAAAGGTTACCATAAGCCGGAAAATCTTGAATAGTGCAAAATAGCATTGCTTTCAAATTAAACTTCTTATTGCGATGTGCGTTAAACACTTCAACACCTTCTTCCCAAAGCATAATCAAATCATCAATAAGTGGTGTCAAATACACATCGATGTCATTGCCTGGTTGCTTTGGACCTTGAATTAACAACGACAAGAACATATACCTTCTCTTCATGCACAATGAAGGAGGTAAGTTGTAGGTGACCAACATAACTGGCCATGTGCTATATGTGCTACTCAAGGAACTAAATGGATTGAACTTATCTGTAGACAATGCAAGGCGTAAATTATGCTTTTCATTGGCAAACTTAGGGAATTTTCCATCAATAAACCTCCACTGCGGAGAGTCGGCTAGATGTCTAAGCATTCCATCATCTACTCGACTATCAAAATCCCATGTCAACTTCTTTGCATTTTCTGCTTTTGAAAACCATCGTTTGAAACTTGGTACTATAGGAAAATACCATAATACCTTGGCTGGTATTGCTCCTTCCCTTTTCTTATACCGTGAAGCTTTACAAATTGGACAACTCTCTAACGATTCGTATTGATTTTGATACAATACACAATCATTAGGGCATGCATGGATTTTCTCATAAGGTAAACCCATTGATCTTAGTGTCTTTTTTGCCTCATATGTACCACCAGGAAGAACATTATCTTTGGGAAGCATATCTTTCACTAGCTCCAATAACATATTAAAACTAGTGTCAGTCCAACCATAACCCGCCTTCAAGTTATATAACTTGAGAATAGCGAATAATCGCGTGTACTTGGTGCAACCTTCATACAATGGCTTTTCAGAGTCGCTTAACAAGCTCTCAAGCATTGAAGGGTTGTCATCAAATTGATCTTCAACCGCATGCAACATGTCCTCCAACTGATCACCCCCATCAACATCATGAACTCCACGCACATTATCCCTAGTCTCACCACTATCACCCGCATGCATGTCGCTACGTTCCCTATGCCAAATCCAATGGGTATATGTTTAATCAAATGCCCATTTATTTAAGTGATTGAGAATTTCATACGGTCTCTTATGCAAAAAATTATGACACATAAAACAAGGACAACGTAGCTTGGAGCGACCTCCACTATTTTCAAATGCAAATTTAATAAATTCCTTAACACCTTGTTGATATTCCGGGTCACCAGGCTTTGTTGTTGTTATCCAACTTTGATCTATTTCTAAGCACGAAGAACAAAACATGAAATCCCCAAAATCTTCAGTTACAACAAGTAAAATCATAAAAGGTATTTTGAAGGTGTCCTCAAGACAAATCTAACAAGAACAATATCTCAATTTTCGCGATAGTAAAAGAAGGGGGAAAATATAGACCTCTACCCCATGAAACCTATGAGAATTATCTCTATACTAATCAAGACCCATGATAGCATCACATAATTGCCAATTAATCATATATCTTTTGTAAAGAGGCTAAAAAAATGTACAAAAAATTGTTCTACAATCTTTTTACCCATATCTTATATTCTTACAAGACAAGAATGCATCTAAAGTTAAGCTATCATGTTTGCATCTAGATTGCTTGGACTTTTTATTTCACCTCACATAGTTATGTCAAATACTCAATACTCCAACATGGTTACGGATAGTTGACATCTAATTATACACCATAAGGAAATTTTTCATAAAATAGTGGGGTCTAATACGACCACGCATACCCATGCCCAACGTAGCAAACAACAAACAAGAACAACAATTCTAGTAAACAACAAGAACATCAATACGACCATGCATACCCATGCCCAACGTAGCAAACAACAAATAAAAATAAAAGTTCAAAATTATAGTTGAAGGGCAAAATAAATTGAATGGCTTACTGTTCCAATACGAACAATGGATGCAATGGCAATAGAAGAGCAAGGTGTATCTTTCTCAATGTATAATTTAAAACGGGAAATCCAAAATTATTGTATAATTGAAAACGGGAAAATCAAAATCCAAAATTATTGTATAATTGTGAACAAGAGCAGAGTACTATAACAATAGAACATCATTGCAAACAATCTTTTTTTTTCTTACACACAACAAAGAACAATATATTATTGGCTAAACAGCCTTAGCGTACATCTTACAACAAAATCAATACTTCTACCAGACCACACAACATGAGTCCAAAATAAGGCCTTGGAAGAGAAGTACAAAGAGAGGAAAATAGGACAAGCCAAGAACTAACAACAACAACATACGGATTAGTAATATAATACAGCCTACAAATTAAGTTGTTAAGTAAACTGAAAAAAAAAACATTAAGATTATGTGAACAAGAGCAGCCACAAGAGCGGAAACAGAAGACAGAAACAGAACAATGGCGGAAACTGAACAAGAGCAACCACAAGACAGAAACAGAAGCAGTTGTAATGGCAAAAGACATCCACTCTCCATGCATCTTAGTGAGTGAATGAGGGTGTCAGCCGTGGAACCTTAACTATCTCTTTGAAGAGGAAACAAGTTTCCAGAGAGAACCTGATACATATTCATTATTCACAAACAAAGTGATACATATTGGATATCCACACTAATATACTCTAACCACCTAAGCTATTCCTTACTCTCGTACACTAGAGTCTAGACTTCCTGATAGCATCTAAAGAATGTATTGAAAACGTATTATTTTGTTTTGATGGTCACTAATCTAGTAATTGTGACATAAAATCTATGCTAATCTTTGGCAATATCATACAATTTCGTGAATGAATGATTGGAGAGGAGACCTGTCTTCTTCCTAACATTTTGGAAAATTTTACCATACTTTGCTAAAATATATATTTTTTTTATAAGGAATGAATAAAGATAACTCATATAAATCAAGGCAAGCAAAATGAAAGTGAAAAACATTCAATAAACACAATTACAAAATTCAAACTAAAATATATTTTTTTTTTTATATACAAAATTCAAACAAAATCAAAGCTAAAATATTTTTTTATAAGGAATGTTGTCGGGAGTTTCCAACAAAAAGCCAAACGAAATATGGAACAACAATCAATAAACACAATTACAAAATTCATATTCAACATAATATCTGCAAAAAAAAAAAAACATCAATATAAATATGATACCTAACTTAGGGTTTTTCGTCTGGTCTTCTTGGCAGTGGTTGGCCGGAGGTAGACTGTGTCAGCAGTTGATTGAGGAGGCTAGCAATGTTTTCTGGCCGTAGCAGGTTTGTTAATTGTCCGGTAGTAGCAATAATGTTGCCCAAAATATAAAAACCCGGTAGGTGACTCTAGGTGGTTCTAGCAGCCGTGTCACTCTAGGTGGTGTTTTCCGGCAGCCGTGTGACCATAGGTGGTGGAGCGATTGCGAGGTTAGGTTAAGGGTTTGTGGTCTATAAAAACCCAGAACAATGAAGGTTAGGAAATGGGTTTTGAACTTGAAAAGAGGAAATGAAAATGGAGGAAGCTAAGGTGAAAATGGAGGAAGCTAAGGTGAAAATGGCGGAATGAAGGTGATGAAAATGGCAGAGGTCTCGAAGAATAAAATGCTAAAGTAGTCTTGTATTTAATTATTTGGCGGTTTGATGATGAAAATGAAAATTGAATTTGTTTTTTTTATTTTTTTTCTTTTTTTTTCTTTTTCTTTTTTTTTTTTAATTTATTGAATAATGGAGAGACCATTTAGACTTTCCACTGGTCTCTTTATATATATATACGTATTTTAAAAAAACAGAGACCACTTATGTAAAAAAATGGTCTCTGCTATTTTAATTTAAAATATTTAAAAACTATGAGATACCTATTATCTCAAATAAATGGTATCTCAAATGTTTTCAGAGACCCTACATTTAGGATATTGGGTCTCTTGAAACTAAGAGACTACATATTTAATTAAATGGTCTCTTGCTTGAGGTCTCTTTGGCCAATTTTGTAGTAGTGACGCTGATGTGGAACTGTAGTCTTATTCAGTAAAATCTGTGTTGAATCACTAATCGAAACTCCCCTTAAACTTCGAAAAAATCTGGCATACGGATTTAGATTTGTAATCTCCATCAACATAGCCAAAATATTTTTTCTTAACGCAGTCAAACACTTTAAACGATTAGCTAATTCTTGCTGTCCATCATAAAAGTACAATTACATGTATTGTGGCCTTTTTTCTCCAGGAACTAAACTGGGAATATTATGATAAATCTGTCCATGTAACTTAAAAACATAGATTCCATTCTTTGTTTCAGCTTTATGATTACCACCCAATGAGGTGAAAGCAAACAAATTATTATACAATCGCACATACTTCTTGAAATGTTTTGCTTCTTCATCTTTAGAAGTTAATAACCACACAAGTTGTGGAGGGTAATCATTAGCAGCAATCCTGATTTCTCCATCATCACAGCAGAAGTGTAGTGATTCAAAAGCAAATTTCTTGGTCATACACTTATGACAGTAGGTAGGTGTAGGAAGCAGATTAGTCTTTCTTCAACCTCAGGTTGAGGTGGAACAACATGCCTAGGCTTGCTTGAACTTGATCTAGCTCGCTTCTTTTGACGGAGAAGGGCCATCTACAAGAAGAAAAACAACTCATGAGCAAGACTTAAATTTGTCATATTTCAAGACTTAACTTCATCTGGGTCCACTGCCTTTGTCCTCCCTCTACCCCCCTCATATACCAATTCACCATGAGATAGTGTCTTAAACCCCCCTCCATGCCACACTTTCAAACTAATTTTCTGGAAAACCGTACTCATTTCAACCTAATAACTCATCAAAAAGAAACAAACACAAAAATTCAAACAAAATTACTACACATCTATCAATCAAACAAATACAAAAAGAAATGAATTCAATTATTCGGCTATGGCAAAACCCAGCAAATTAAAAACAAAATCCAACCACAATCACATAAATCAAACACATGCTCAGAAAAAACAAACAAAATCATATCTTTTACTTCAAATTCCAGCAAGAAATCGCAAACAAAATCCTAAAAACAAAGATTGTCGCAAGGTTCTAGGGTTACCTGAAGTCTGCGATTCCACTTCGTTCTTCACTATCTCCTTCCTCTGGTCTTCAATTTCCAAGCTTTCTAAAACTGGCGATTTGCATTCAAGGAAATTAGGGGGTGGTTGTTTTTAATAATGGTGGAGAGTATAAATTTTATCTCTCGTTTCCAGAGGATTAATGGCGGGTTTAATGGTGAAGTAGGGGAGTAGTTGAGTTGGCCAAGTCAGCTCTAATTTTGGGAAGGAAATGAGATTCTTAGGTTAACAAAAGGATTTTATTGACTTCAAAGGGGTCTTGTTGACTTACGTAGCCGGTTTCCAGTCAGTTGGGATTGAAGAAAAAGAACGCCCTCAAAAGTTGGGATTATTCAAGTATAAACAAAAGTTGGGATTATTCCACGTAAATTAGTGAAAGTTGGGATTATTTTTTCTAATATTTATTTTCCGAGTGTATGATTTTTGAGAAACACCCCCCTTTTTATCGCAAGTAAAAATTGAGATTTTATTCAAGCGTAAAATTTTGAGCTCGTAGTTTGTCATCAGGTGGCTCGCGCAACATCCAAGGTTGCGCGTGCCTGCCATGCGCAACTATTTTAGTTGTGCGCAACACCTGTGCCACGAGTGTATTTATGATAAGTGATATTTATGTCACTCGTAGGGGTAGTATTTAGGTTATTTTCGTGTTTATTTTTCCCTTATTTTCCTTTTATTCTCTTGTTTTCTCTTTAATAAAGTCTCTAGTTTATTTTGGTAATTTTGGCGTGTTTTAGTTTATTTTCTTATTTTATTAGTTTTAGTCTATTTTCCTATTTTATTTTATTTCTATTTTATTTATTTTATTTTATTTGTCTTGGTTTTATTTTATTTCGTCCTTCATTTATTTTCATTTTATTTATTTCCATTTTATTTTATTTTATTCCTTGTCCCGATTATCCCTTATGTTTATTTGGTTGTGTAGGATCGTGCTCAAGGTCCGAGTTCAAGGTCCGAGTTCAAGGTCCGAGTCCAAGGTTCGAGACCCGAGTCAATCAAGTCAAGCTGCTGCCCATAAACCTTCACCACACCATCACCTTATCCTACACCACACACACACACAACCCCAACTTACCTCCCCTGCTCCCTCTTTCCCCTGCTGCCAGCCACGCAATTCTCACTCCCCTGCTCCACCCCGCAACCATCAACAACACCAACAACAGCAAGCACAACACCACTCACCTGCTGCCACCCTCACAGCACCTCCAACCTCCAACTGCCGAAACCACCAGCCATCAACAACAACCACCACTCACTCCCTCAGCCACCATAAAGCCCCAGCAGCGTCGGCATCAACAACACCAAAACCGCACCACCTCTGCTTCCATTCGACCACCAGCAACCAGCAGTCACCACCGCAACTCACCGCAGCAAACCCATCTCAACCACATCCACCTAATTACAACAACAGGAACGCAAACAACATTACCCACCAATCAGAGAAGCCGCTTCAATCGAACCTCCGAATTTGCCCAAATCAGCAATTGCAGCTACCCAGGCCTCCGCGGGCGCACAACCCTGTCAGAAGGCGCACACAATTGGGCTCCAAAGAACAGAATGATACAGTAGCATTTGCGCGACCTCTGTGCGATGTCTTCGCGGGCGCGCAAATGTGGGTTAATCACGAGCTTCTCACGCGAGTTTTAATGAAAATTTAACGGCCTTGATTGATTGAAGCTGATCGACGGTGATGATTGATGATGATGAATGGCGGTTGAATGGTGGTGATGGTGATGAATGGAAATCAGGGAGCCACGAAGAGAAGGAAGGAGGGTCTGATGATGGTTCGTGGTTTTTGGGGGATTTGTGGGTTGATTTTTATTTTTCTTTTTCTTTTATTTTTATTTTCTTTTCCTTTTCCTTTTCCTTTTCTTTATTTTCTTTTCTCTTTATTTCTTTTCCTTTTTATTTCTTTTTATTTTCCTTTTCTTTCTTTATTTATTTTTCTTCTTTTATTTTCTATTTTTCCTAGCTTTAGGAAGTTAGTATAAATACCCATTTTTGGGGTAATTAGAACAATTATTATCCATTATTCTACTCTCTAGTTTAGTTTTAGGAGAGCTTCTCTCTCTAGGTTTAGATTAGATTAGAGTAGTTTAGAGAGAGAAAGTGAGGGTTTTCATTGATGAACTTGGATATTGAAGAAGGAGCTTGATTGAATCTTTGCAAATCTTCATCTTTAATTAATGAGCAATCTCTTACTCTCTTTCTCTATTTTTGTATTTAGTTTTATTTGCTTATTTTGATTTTCCTTCATTGCTTGTTGGTCATGTTAATTCTTGATTATTTGTTGATTAATCTTGTTATTATCATGATTAGTGAGTAATTTTCCCCATTGAGGGGATGGTTGTGGTGTAGTTGGATCTTGAGCATGTTCTAGGTTTAGAGTTGATTTATTTGTGATTAAAGTCTTTATATGCTTGATATTCTTTAATCTACTTGCAAAATGCATGTTGTTAGTTGATTAAAGGTGAAGCTTTGCTAACAAGGAACGGAAGTTGACTTAGTTAAGGTTCATTAGTATCGATTGTTATTTAATAGTACCTCCTAGTATATGGTTCTAATGTGGAAACATAGAGGCTATGTTAGGAGAAGCCAATTGACCCCGGAAGGCGGCTAGATTGGACCTTTTATTTCGATATTTGAGCATGTTTAGTTCATAATTAATTCAACTTCTATGCTTTTGTTTATGTTCAAGTGAATGCTACACCTAAACCATTTCCCTTAATGTTTTATCTCTAGTTTTAGTTTGTTTAGACCTTAGGTTTACCTTCCCTTATTCCGGACTAGCTTAATTGTTGATAGCATTTGGTAGTGTTTAATCGTTCTCTGTGGTTCGACCCCTATGCTTGCCTTATACTCGTATTAGGTTTGTTTAGGTGTATAAATTGTATTTGATCGAGAGATAGTCGTTTGACGACGCGATTATTACCTTGTCAAATTGGCGCCGTTGCCGGGGAACGGCTTCCATTACCGTTGTGTTATCTTGTTGAGACTAGTCCATTGTATATATTTTTCCTTTGATTTATTTTTGTTCTCTTTGTTTTGTTTTTGTTGATGAAAGATGGCTTGTATTTCTATTCCTCAATTTGATAATGAACCGTTTTGGGTGTATTTTAATAGACTTGAGGATTTCTTGGATGGTGTTAAGGGTTTTACCAAGGGTGATTATTGTGAAATCATTAATTTGGGATTAAATGAGCATTTTAGAGGAGTGGTTGATAATATGCTAAATGGTGATCTTGAAACTATGTCTTCGGATGAAGCTTGGGATTTCTATTCATGGTTAGCTAGGGATAATTATGATTGGGAGAGGGCCAATCATGAGACTTATGTTCGGGATTCTCATGCTTTTAATGTTGATGCTAATTGTCATGATTTGTCTAATATGAATTCCCATGATGTGCTTGATGCTCCCCATAGTAACCATGTAATGCATGATTTTAACTCCCCTCCCTCTATAGCTCAATGTAATGAGGTACATTCTAATGATGATGAAGTGCATGTTCTTTCTCATATTGCATCAAATTTTTGCATGAATTCTAAAGGTGTGTCCCATAGTTCCCTAGATGATTCCAATGAGCAAGCTTTTGATTCCTCTATCCCCGATGATTTGGACTCATTTGAGATTATGGCCCAAATATTTCTTGCATTTCAAACGAAAGCCCATAACCTTTTGAGTGAGTTCATTGATAATGCTTCATTAGAAAGAGATGAGTTTGAGAGGAATTTGCCCCCATTCACTCTTGGATTTGAGATGGTAGGACTTGAGAAATGTATGGGAGATGTTGTTCAAGATGATGAAGAGGAGGTTGAGGTTGAATCATTTGGAGTTTTTGAGCTTGAGGGAGATGTAGATCGTGAGGGTTCTTCATTTGAGGATTCCATGATTGATTTCCATGCCCTCATTAGTGATGTGAGACCTTGTGGTGAGGGAGTAGCTACCCCTTTTCCCCTCTCTCATACACCTTTCTCTCAAAGGTTTAACCATATCCCCTACTATCCTATGTTCCTCCCTTCTTTTCTCAAAGAACCGCTTAGGAATCCTCCTCCTATCCATGCTTCCGAAGCCCCCAACTCTTTTATTGTTGATGAGGAAAAGAGTTATAATGCCAATCAAAAAGATTTTTATGAGGATAGTTTGCCTCCCTATCTTTCTTTTTCTTCTTATTTTGTTGATTTTTCTTTTGATTCTTTTACTTTTTCTTTTCCCCCTTCTCTCAAACATAAAGTCTCCTTGTACTTTATGTTTGCTTGTCATATGAGCATCGCGTATGCTCTATTTCTTGATATGTTTGCCGGTGCATATGACAAGCTTTTGCGTTCTTTGTCGGGATATTTACTAGATTGGTCTCGCTTGGACGTTAAACAAGCCTTTGCGGGAAGTAACCCGTGTTTTATTGCTTTCATTTTCTTTTGTTTTTAGATTAGATTTTCTCTCATGGACGTGTTTGTGTTCCTTGCTAGGTACACAACTTGATATACTCTTGCACATTGGTGATGATCAAGAATCAAGGAAATGTGCCTCAACTTACCTATCATGTGGAATTCAAGCCTTATTTGTAGAGATTGTGGCTCATATGAGGTTATTTCGGGTTTTTTGTGTGATTTTGCATTTATCCCATATCCGGTAATATCCTTCTTTTCCCTCCCTCTCTCTTACTTATTGTGACTTGAAGGTCATGTGTTGGTAATGTTGGATTAATTTTTCCTTGTTTTCCCCTCCTTGGTTTCATCGTTTATGATTTGAGAGCTTGGTTTCATTCAAGCTTGGGGGAGGGTATTCTATCATGTTTGGTGGGATGTTGTTTCATATATGCCATGCACGTGAGTATATGCATTTCCATGTTTTTCATGCTTTTGGAAAATCCAAAAATATTTTTGTTTACTTCAAGGCAAGTTTAGCAAATTGTGTTTTGTTTGTTCTTATTTTGGACATTATATCTTTTGGATTTGTTTACTCTTGAATGCCTTTCTTCCTAAGTGGTTAATGTGTGAACGGTTTGAGAGTGTCATTGGTTGACTCTAGGATATTACATGCTAAGGTAGCCGGGTTAAGAACTTTTAGGGCGCCATGAAGCCTTAGTTCACGGGTATGTGGTAAGATGGTGTTGCTCTCTATAGTGGATTTGGCACCCTTGGTTGGTATTTGCTTAGTTATAATCCCGTGTGAGGTAACATTGTTCTAGCCTTCATCACTTTGTTGTGTGGCGCATTTGGATCCTTAGCTATGCATGTCTTGATCCTTGTTTTGATTTATAGCTCCCAAGATCGTGACCGAAGCACTCTAGGGGAGGAAAAGGGCACTTCTTTCTCATTTTTCTTTATCTTCTTTTTATTTTGTTACAAATTTGATTTTCTATTTTGCATAAACCTACTTGCTAACCAATTTGAGCCTTATGTTTCCCGCTCTTGTTTAAACCACATTACAAACCTAATGGCCTATGTTTACCAACCTTTTAGTTAGTGAAGCATTGGCATGTGAGGTTTGATGTTTTGAGTTGTTGATCATAAACAAGAAGCACTTTGAGATTTGGTTAGAGTTGAGATTGTAAAGAAATATGCAAATTTATGGAAATCAAATGAAGTTTCAAGAAAAAGCCGTCCAAAGTTAAAAAGGCAAGGACATTGAATAAAGTTAAAAAAAAAAAGAAAAAAAAGTGAAAACAAAACAAAAACAACAAAAATATTTTAGTTGGTTTCATTTTCTTCCTTAGTTTAAGCATTGAGGACAATGCTTTGTTCAAGCTTGGGGGGAATTTTGTGTGTTAGTGTTGAATAAGCTTTGGGGAATGGCATTAGTGGTATTTTTGCTTGATATTTAGTGAATTCTTGAGTTATTTTTGAGTGTCGGCCGCACTTTTTGCTTCACTTAGGAAATTTCACCAAATTTAAACAACCGTGATTCCTACGACAGTGAGTTAGTGTACATTCTTTTTCCTTGTTTCTATTTTGTTCTTTTGGTTTCAATAATTCCTTCTTGTTCTCTTTTGCCTTAGCTTTGCTCGAGGACGAGCAAAGGTTTAGCTTGGGGGAATTTGATAAGTGATATTTATGTCACTCGTAGGGGTAGTATTTAGGTTATTTTCGTGTTTATTTTTCCCTTATTTTCCTTTTATTCTCTTGTTTTCTCTTTAATAAAGTCTCTAGTTTATTTTGGTAATTTTGGCGTGTTTTAGTTTATTTTCTTATTTTATTAGTTTTAGTCTATTTTCCTATTTTATTTTATTTCTATTTTATTTATTTTATTTTATTTGTCTTGGTTTTATTTTTATTTCGTCCTTCATTTATTTTCATTTTATTTATTTCCATTTTATTTTATTTTATTCCTTGTCCCGATTATCCCTTATGTTTATTTGGTTGTGTAGGATCGTGCTCAAGGTCCGAGTTCAAGGTCCGAGTTCAAGGTCCGAGTCCAAGGTTCGAGACCCGAGTCAATCAAGTCAAGCTGCTGCCCATAAACCTTCACCACACCATCACCTTATCCTACACCACACACACACACAACCCCAACTTACCTCCCCTGCTCCCTCTTTCCCCTGCTGCCAGCCACGCAATTCTCACTCCCCTGCTCCACCCCGCAACCATCAACAACACCAACAACAGCAAGCACAACACCACTCACCTGCTGCCACCCTCACAGCACCTCCAACCTCCAACTGCCGAAACCACCAGCCATCAACAACAACCACCACTCACTCCCTCAGCCACCATAAAGCCCCAGCAGCGTCGGCATCAACAACACCAAAACCGCACCACCTCTGCTTCCATTCGACCACCAGCAACCAGCAGTCACCACCGCAACTCACCGCAGCAAACCCATCTCAACCACATCCACCTAATTACAACAACAGGAACGCAAACAACATTACCCACCAATCAGAGAAGCCGCTTCAATCGAACCTCCGAATTTGCCCAAATCAGCAATTGCAGCTACCCAGGCCTCCGCGGGCGCACAACCCTGTCAGAAGGCGCACACAATTGGGCTCCAAAGAACAGAATGATACAGTAGCATTTGCGCGACCTCTGTGCGATGTCTTCGCGGGCGCGCAAATGTGGGTTAATCACGAGCTTCTCACGCGAGTTTTAATGAAAATTTAACGGCCTTGATTGATTGAAGCTGATCGACGGTGATGATTGATGATGATGAATGGCGGTTGAATGGTGGTGATGGTGATGAATGGAAATCAGGGAGCCACGAAGAGAAGGAAGGAGGGTCTGATGATGGTTCGTGGTTTTTGGGGGATTTGTGGGTTGATTTTTATTTTTCTTTTTCTTTTATTTTTATTTTCTTTTCCTTTTCCTTTTCCTTTTCTTTATTTTCTTTTCTCTTTATTTCTTTTCCTTTTTATTTCTTTTTATTTTCCTTTTCTTTCTTTATTTATTTTTCTTCTTTTATTTTTTTATTTTTCCTAGCTTTAGGAAGTTAGTATAAATACCCATTTTTGGGGTAATTAGAACAATTATTATCCATTATTCTACTCTCTAGTTTAGTTTTAGGAGAGCTTCTCTCTCTAGGTTTAGATTAGATTAGAGTAGTTTAGAGAGAGAAAGTGAGGGTTTTCATTGATGAACTTGGATATTGAAGAAGGAGCTTGATTGAATCTTTGCAAATCTTCATCTTTAATTAATGAGCAATCTCTTACTCTCTTTCTCTATTTTTGTATTTAGTTTTATTTGCTTATTTTGATTTTCCTTCATTGCTTGTTGGTCATGTTAATTCTTGATTATTTGTTGATTAATCTTGTTATTATCATGATTAGTGAGTAATTTTCCCCATTGAGGGGATGGTTGTGGTGTAGTTGGATCTTGAGCATGTTCTAGGTTTAGAGTTGATTTATTTGTGATTAAAGTCTTTATATGCTTGATATTCTTTAATCTACTTGCAAAATGCATGTTGTTAGTTGATTAAAGGTGAAGCTTTGCTAACAAGGAACGGAAGTTGACTTAGTTAAGGTTCATTAGTATCGATTGTTATTTAATAGTACCTCCTAGTATATGGTTCTAATGTGGAAACATAGAGGCTATGTTAGGAGAAGCCAATTGACCCCGGAAGGCGGCTAGATTGGACCTTTTATTTCGATATTTGAGCATGTTTAGTTCATAATTAATTCAACTTCTATGCTTTTGTTTATGTTCAAGTGAATGCTACACCTAAACCATTTCCCTTAATGTTTTATCTCTAGTTTTAGTTTGTTTAGACCTTAGGTTTACCTTCCCTTATTCCGGACTAGCTTAATTGTTGATAGCATTTGGTAGTGTTTAATCGTTCTCTGTGGTTCGACCCCTATGCTTGCCTTATACTCGTATTAGGTTTGTTTAGGTGTATAAATTGTATTTGATCGAGAGATAGTCGTTTGACGACGCGATTATTACCTTGTCAATTTAAAAAAAACGTTAGTCGCATTATTACCCCCCCACAAGTGTGACGAGTTTTTCGTGATGTTCGAAAAAATCTGAACACTTTGAATGGTATATTATTTTTTTTTAAGTACCCCCAACTGTTGCGAGCTTTACCGTGGTGTTCGATAAAGTGCATAACAATTTGAATCTTTATTTGAATTCTAAAATAAAAATTGTTTAATGGATGAACGAGTTTATCCGGATTTCATATGTAGTATTTTTTAAGTCGATCAATGTTTATTAATTGGCGAATTTAATTACCCCCAATATCCATTAATCTGACAGCTCCTTCTAACAGAATTTCAATTACAATGTAAGGTCCCATCCAATTAGGTTTGAGTTTCCCTCCTCAATAGGTTGGTGGACCTCTAACCTTTTTTTAGTACAAAGTCACCTTCTTTAATATTTCAAGGTCGTACCTTTTTGTTAAAATGTCGTGCAATGCGTCGTTGGTAGACTTGTACATGATGCAAAGCTCTTAATCGGTGTTCGTCGAGAATTATGTTCCATAGTGGACCAATAGTACCCTTGCCGTGAGATTATTTTAGCAAGCATTTTTCCGTTCTTGTGCGGTCCACAAACACCTTTGTGAGTATCTTCCATAAGGCGTGTGGATTCTTGTTGGTCTATTCAACATAAGCTCTGACCATTAGGTCCCTTTTTGCATAATTGACCATTTAATAGACCATATTGGGCCGCGAGCATTCTCATGGCTCGTTGGTCTTTCGATGAAGTATTTTCAGGATATGTGCCATGAGTAATATATTGGATGATATGATCACACCAAGGATTGTCTCCTTCAATGTCATTTATTTCCTCTATTGCGTTGCAATACACTGGTTCTTCTCTTCAATCAACACATAATGGCATCATACTTAAGTGATCTGGAATGTTGATCATTGAGGCTAATTTTGCTAGCGCATCAGCAAATTGATTATCATCCCTTGGAAGATATTTGAAATCAATATATTCAAAATGCTAGATGAGTTGCCCTAGGTGTGCTTGGTATAATATCATCATGGAGTTCTTATTTTCCTTTTTTTAAGTATATGATTACTTATCAAACTAGAATCTCCATATACCTCTAATTTTTGCACACCTATGCTAGCGGTTGCTTCTAGTCCAATAATTCACACTTCACATTCCGCGGCTTTATTATTAACCTCAAAGTCCCGTTTAACAGAGATTGGAGTATGTGCTCCCTCTGGACTTATGAGTAACACTCCCACACCACATCCTTTTTGATTGGATGCATCGTCGAAGTACATTACCCATTTGTCATCTTGTCTCATGATAATCTCTCCATCCAGAAGATGAGAAGATTCTACATGACTTGTTTGAATAGGATGTTGGGATAGAAAATCAGATATAACTTTCCCCTTTATTGACTTTTTAGTTATATATTTTAGTTCGAATTCATCCATGATCAAGGGTTGAGACTAGGTCGTTGGACTAATCTTCCCTCGGCCAACAAAACTTGTAATCACTCAACACACCCTTATAACTAGCATAGGATTAAGCCGAGGGTCAAACCACTAGGAATTGGAGGGTAATGCTAATGCTAAAGCTAAGCTATCTCAAAGTAATGAAGTAAGGTGTGTATAATCTAAACAATCAAGATGAAATCAAATATATCAAACACTAGGGTTTAGGATCTGTAGGCGTCGTTCGAAGTGCGCCTACGTTAAAAGTATGTTGTGAATATGCTTGACACTCATAGGAAGTGGGAATTGACATATACGATTAGGGACAAGGAAAGTAGGGAGCCGCCAACAAGTTTTTTAGGAACTTGTAAACCGTTCACGGATCATTTAAGGCAACCACGAAAAGGGACAACGATAGGCAACAACGATTGACCCGTGAAGGTTACACCCCCATTCATAATCCATGAGATTACAAACTTCATATGGTTCGGAACCACGAAAGGAGGATCGGGGATGATGGTACGAAGTGAGTCATGGAGTCACATTCGCCCGTATTGGCCTCTACTCGATTCTTATAGTGAAAAGTTATTCATGTGATCTCAAAGGCATACAAACAAAATATTCAATTCGCTCCAAACTATTATTTAACTAAATTGGTTGAATATTAATGCACACATTATTCTAAAATATTGGTGATCACTTGAATTAATCAACAAGATTAAAAAGGAACCTAAACCGGTTGTCCAAATTATCTTATTAGGCGTGATTTTCAATTACATATTCCCTTTAAACATGCAATATGGTGATCATAACAATAATAGAATAAACATTAACATTGGAAACAATTTAATCACAATTCCAACAACATAAAATTGTTAGAAAAATAATAGAAATAAAAGGAACATGATCCTTACTTTGATTCTGTTTGTTTGCAACTAAAAAATAATAAACGAGTTAGTAACTTCAAGGAAATAATAAAACAATGATTAAATTAAATTAAATAAAGTAGAGTTGATTTGGGGCCAAACCCTCAAACAGTTCTACCTTTCACGCCTTGGCTTAAGGACAGAACCACGAGTAAAGTATGGACTCCTTTGAGCACTTGAAGAAGGAATTTTGAAGTGAAAAGGGTAGGCTAGTGTTTAGGCTAAAGCATAGAAGAAAGAAAAATAAATTCAGAGAATTACTCGGTGTCCCGTACATTAGAAATGAGGGGGTATTTATAGGGAAAATGTGCTGAGGGAGCACACGGAACCCTAAAATGATAAAAACCCTAAAAAAGTATCCCGTGACACGACAAGATGTACCGTGAAACGGGAAGTCCCACCGTCAGACGGCACACTTTCCCGTGTCACGGTACATTTTTGGTGTGACGCGGGAAATTTTCATAAAACGGGATAGAAAACGCGTCAAGGGTTTACGCGGAAAAGACACGGAATGTCTCGTGTCACGACAGACTTCCCGTGTCACGGCAGACTTACCGTGTCACGGGAAATCCCACTGTCAGACGGGAAGGATTCCCATGACACGGTGGCTGTCTACCGTGGCGCGGGAATTTCCAGCCCACTTTTCCGTCTAAATACATTTTTAACCCTAATTTCATTCGGCATTTTAAGTGCCGATTTATAATTTTGGGCCTTTTCTGACTTATCATTATTTGGGCTAAAATAAGAAAATAATTAAATAAAAGGTTTGGGCCAAAAATAAATAATAAAACAATAAAATAAAAAAGGATTGGGCTAAAATTAAATAATAAGTTTGGGTTGAAATTAAAACTATGCTTTTACCAAACATCAAGACCAATCCATGGACCGTTCAAAAATATGAATTCAATTGAATACAATTTTTTAAGCACTCTCGGGATTAAATACTGAACCCGTCCAATAGTGGGGGTGAAAGGTTGTTCATCATCGGGTTTGGTTTTGGGGAGACATTTTTAGGTGTCTACAGAAGCCCCCACTTTGACTGAGTTTGTAGAAACGTCAGTTTCGAAAACGATAGTCAAAGTAGCCGATAGGTACGGAGAATGATTTAAGACGTTCTGCGATCCTAAATCACTCTGTATACGCCGATACCTGCAGAAAAATGTTAATTCCACAGATAAAAGAGTAAAGGGATAGAATACGTATCTGGCACCAGTGTATTGGTGACAAACGAATTTGGCAGCTTCCTAAGCTTGAAGGAATCCACCGAGTGACATTTGTTGAAACGCTTTCCATGCTTGAGGAAAGCCGACTGAAGAGCTTGGTAGCTTTCTAAGCATGAAGAAAGCTACCGGTTGACACTTTCCATGCTTGAGGAAAGTGGACGTATGAATTTGGTGTCATTCTATGCTTGAAGAATTCCACCGATAATGCCTTCCATGCTTGAGGAAAGCCGACAAAGGAATTTGGCGGTTTTCTGTACTTGAAGAAAAATCCACCGATAACGCTTTCCATGCCTGAGGAAAGCCGACAAAGGAATTTGGCGGTTTTCTACACTTGAAGAAAAATCCACCGATAACGCTTTCCATGCTTGAGGAAAGCCGACTTGGCGGTTTTCTATACTTGAAGAAAAATCCACCGATAACGCTTTCCATGCTTGAGGAAAGCCGACGATTGCTGAAATTTGTAAGTGTATGATGGTTTGATTATCCCCGAACGTGGGCCGCAGATGATTCACACCTTTAAGTCAATTACCCGACCATATTAGGTGCTTAAAATGCCGAAAAATAGACTTTGATGCTTGCTAGGGGTAAAATGGTAATTTTAGTCCCCTTCAAGTATCAGTTAGAGTTTCTCGCGCAATTCCAGCGAAACATAACTGTCCAATTTACGCAAAAAAAAACCGTGCAACCTTAGTCAAAATGTCAGGAATACTCACAAATAGCTGTACAAAGCCACCGTGTCACACAAAAATATTCCCGTGACACGGCACGGGTCCCCGTCACGCTGAGCTGCTTCCCGTGACGCGGCAAGGGGATCCCGTGGCGCGGGAATCCATTGGCTGAAAAATCGGTCAAATGGCATCTTTGACCAGTCAAAGCTTATGCACCACACAAAATCTGACCGTTACGCGGGAACGGGGTCCGTTGCACGGAATTTTTTTGGTTTTAAATACCAAACATTTTTCTCATTTTGCTCATTCTTTTTCTCGTCCGATTCTCACTCAAAAAGCTCAAAAATTTTTTGCTCGGTTTACCGTGTCTCGTTGACTTCTCACCGGCGCTCGGTTTTCTTTCCCGTCGGCCGGCGTTCATCACCGTGTCACGGCGGTCCTGCATCCTCTCTCTCTTTTTTTTTTTTTTTTGCTTTTGCTGCGACTTGCTGCTGTTTACGGGATTCTGCTTTTGCTCGTTGGTGCTGTTGCCTGAAGCTGCCGCCGGTGTTCGCCGGAGATCCGTCGGTTCTGAAGCTCACCGTGACACGGAACACACTCACCGTGTCACGGCATTAAGCGACCGTGTCGCGGCGGTCTGCTTGGGTTGCCGGAGTTTTTCGAGCTTTTGTTGTTCGATTTTTCACCAAACTCACTCCAAATTTTTGCCATACTCCTCATATTCGAACCTCTACAAGGATCTATGTAAGTTCCTCTTAATTTTTGTCTCAAATTTTCTTTAAATGAGTAATTTCATGAAAAACCCTTAAAAATCAATTTGGGGATTTTTGATTTTGAGGTTTTATGTTGAAATTCTTGCCATGATTTTACTTGTATATGTATGTATGTGTGTTTGTGAGAAATTTGAGACAAAAATTGCATGATTTGATGGAGAATTGAGCAAATCACCATTTTTGGGTACTACTTTTGTGAAATGATGTTCATGTTACTTCTTTGCACTTGAAATGGTGAAAATATGGTGGTAGACCTTGTAAAATATTTCATGATGTGTTGTTTATTTTTTTTTGTGAAACTTCGAAACACATTTTGCGTATGTACTATATTGTCATGGAGAACATAATATCATGCGGCTAGGAGAACTGTAGTATTAGTTTGTCATGGAGAAACTAAATACCATAATTTTGCCAATTTTTAGCCTGGAGGTAAAAATTTAGCGTATAATTCGATAAATAACTAAATAACTTAGGAAATGATGCTAAGTATTTAGATCTTTATTTTTATAAAAATACAACTTGAATTAAATGTCTTAGGAAATGATGCTAAGCATTTAGATCTTTATAATAGCATGCCTAGGCGACGGGATCGCGATCTTTCTACCCAGGGTCGTCGTCAGGCTTTTCGGGAGGACACTCCCACTATTCCTGAGGGTATGGACGACGATGCCTTAGAGTTCGAGCCTCGGGCTTCTACGAGTAGAGGTAGGTGGGTTCCACCTCCGTGGACTCTAGACCAGTTGGTTTTCTGCCGTGAAAACCATGTTTCTCATCGCCCACTCTCCGGCATAGTCGACGGCACGCTTCGCCACCACGGTTCCGGAGCCGGCGATTTGATTCCTCGACTTCACCAGATCATTACGAGGGATCCTGCTACGAACGCCCTATGGGAATCGGCTGGTTTAGTAGATTTCTATACGGCGGTTGTAGGGTTTCGCAGCCCCCGGGGTTGCGGTGCGACGGTCGTTCGCGCATTGTTGGAGTATTTCTGGGATACTACCAACACTTTTCATTTTGCTTGGGGGGAGATGACAGTGACCCCTCTGGACTTCAGTATGATTAGCGGGCTGCGCTTCACCGACCGGGCTGTAGCTCAGATGTCTGATTTGTCTTGGGGATCGGCCGAGGCAGCTGATTTGTTAGGTCCGATCGTTCAGCATATCAGGACCCGACCAGTGTCTCGAGGTGGTCCTAGGAGCGAGCGATCGGAGCTGGCTTCAATTTTAGCTCGTGGCTTCGACATGGAGGATACATCGGCTGAGCAGCGGGTGCGGATCTTCATCCCGATTCTGATCTCTATGACCCTTTCTCCTGATAGGAGTTCACGCGTACTCCTTTGCTACCTCCCCTCTTTGGTCAGGATCCATGAGATAAGATCCTATTGCTGGGCCAGCCTTGGATACGCCGATCTTCTCTTATCGCTACGTCATGGTTGTCGGCAGCTGAATGACGAGTCTCCCATCACCGTCTATGGTCTGTGGAGAGTCGTAGAGGTGATGATCTTTTCCCCTTTTGTTTCTCTTTAACTTGTTCGACTCATGTGCTA
The DNA here is from genome assembly GCF_948465745.1 of Chenopodium album. NCBI lineage: Eukaryota > Viridiplantae > Streptophyta > Magnoliopsida > Caryophyllales > Amaranthaceae > Chenopodium > Chenopodium album. The sequence goes on along the minus strand of NC_137841.1, from coordinate 37,206,749 downwards.
AAGATTACTTTTCATTGCAGCTATGGTTCTACGAGTACTTCCCAGGCTTGGCTCCTCGCCGGCGTCGTGGAGCGGTCCATGATTTCCCTGTCAGGGCCAGCTGGCGTGATCGAGGAGAGTCGCGGGTGGAGTCCGTGCCTGCACTGCGTGGACTACTACGCCGAGGCACCTCTTCTGTTGGCGTAAGGATTAGTTTTGTTGCCTGTTATTTTCCCTCTGACGTTGTTTCTGTTGTTTCACGCTAACTTTTTATGGTTTTCAGGTTGCCATTGATGTCCAGTATCGTCCTTGGGCCGGGATGACTGATCTACCTGTGGCCTTGCGTCTTTCAGCGCACCGCACCATTTTGGTTAGTACCGGACGCTTTGTCTGGTATTTGGGGGAGCGAGTCGTTCGTCAGCATAGCGGCGATCGCTTTGTGGTGCCCTCATCTCCACCAGAGTCGATGCTGGACTCACGCTTGATCACAGAGTTGATAAACAGGGGAGAGCGCTATACTTTTCCATGGCAGGAGCTTGTACACATGGAGAGTGACTATGCGCGGGACTTGGTTCCCTCTCTGGCTCCTCCACCCCGTCTTCCTGAGGTATGATTTCTTTTGAGGATCTTCGTTACTAGTCTCTGTTTTAAATAGTCGAATAACTTGATTATTCGATCATATTTTCAGACGACTATTCGCCCTGTGGGGAGGATCGAGATTCCGCCTCAGTCTGTCCGCTATCCAGGGCCGATTGGTATCACCGAGGACCATATTGCTGACGCGCCAGAGGGTTACAGACAGGCGCAGGAGTCTCTGCCCGAGGTCTTTGAGCCGATAAGTTTTTTTTGATGCATTATTCATCCTTTTAACACCGCTTGTTACTGAATTTTCTTTGTTTTATCCTCAGCCTAACCGCCCGGAGATGATGGGACTCATGAAGCTGGTTGACGCCCTGAAGTATTGTATCATCAAGCTTCGGCGTGGTGCGAGTTGTCGGAGCTCTAGCGACGTTCTTGAGGTATCATTCATTTTTTACTTCTACCATTTGTTTTATTTTGCATTGTTGACACCTTTTGATTTTGTATCTTTCAGGAGCAACAGAGGTCCCGCTCGCGCTCGAGGCATAGAGGCTCGGACGAGGAGGAGCTTGGTCGTGGTAGACGATCTCCTGAGATTCACCGGCATTCTCATTCTCAGCGAGAGCCTCAGGTAGCTCAGCCGTTTCAGGAGGCTCAGTGGCAGCAGCCTCAGTCTTCCCAGCGCTTTCCGGGCCAGAGTCAGGGGCAGCGGCAGTCGTTTTCACAGCCTCCATAGCCTGAGCTTAGGTCTGTTTTGACTCCCTTGGATCCTGGTTCATTTTCAGCTCCATTGTCCGGGATTCCTCCACCGGTGTCGGGCTTGTTCTCAGTTCCGATGTATGGGACAATGCCTTCACCGATGATTCCCGTGTCTTTGAGCCAGTCTACACCGTTTTCCGGCTAGACGGGTCCTGCCTTGAGTCTGACTACTGCTGGGGTCACAGGGACTAGTAGGGACACTACTCCCCGTACTCGGATGATGGAGGGACTCTTTGGCTCACTGTTCCCATATTCGCAGGGTGGAGATGATACTGATTCTGGCTCTAGGGACTTTTGACCGAGGGTTTTTATTTGTACATACTATGATGACACTTGACATGTTTATTTATTATGACTCTTTTGTACATTATTCATAGTTTATGTATTTATTATTGTGTGTTAGTTTGTGCTTGAGACTCATTGTGTGTGATCGTGTATTTATTAATGGCGCGACAAAAAACATAAGTGGAGTAAAGGAGGGTACCGACCTTCCCCAAAAGAAAAAGAAATAAAATGATAAAGAAATAAAATATTAAAGTGATGAATAAATAAATAAAATTACCTTCCCCGTAAGAAAAAGAAATAAAAAGACAAGCAAAAATAAATAAAATGATAAAGAAATAAAATATTAAAGTGATGAATAAATAAAAAAAATAAAGATAATAATAATAATAAAAATAATAATAATAATAGAGATAAAAAAGTTGAGAATTTTATTAGAAATAAAACTCTCAGAAAACTAAAAAATAAACGATGAAGATAAAATACTATAAAAAATCCGTATAGATACGGGAAAAGATGAAAAAAGAAAACGCGTGAGGTGCCGTGACACGGCACTATGCACCGTGTCACGGCAGAACATGCCGTGTCTCAGCAAAAGTTCCCATGACACGGTGGGACTTCCCGTGTCACGGTACGCGTATTACTAAGCGGTGTGTTTTACGCGTATGAAAAGATAATTTCTGGGCAGTTTTGAGCGCTTTTGCTATAAAATAAGACCAGTTTATTCATGATATGCATAATTACGAAACACAAAATAATTTAGAATTTCATATTTCTATAATCATGTCTCAGAATTTTGATAATACATTGCGCGACTGGTCTTATTCTTTGACCAATGCTGAAAAAAGAGAGTTAGAATTATTTCATGTCAGGGGTTTGCTAGCCCTGCGACATGTAGCTATTGAACATGATTTTCTTAGGGCAGCATTAGATTATTGGAGTCCAGAAACACACTGTTTTAAATTTGATTATGATGAAATCTGTCCCCTGCCGGAGGAATTTGGTGCAATCTTTGGATTTCCTGCTAGAAATCTTATTGTCATGCCTACCCTACGTGAATATTATTACCAAGATTTTGAACGCCATCTGAATCTAACAGATCCAGATTTAAATAGAATTGTGTGTGGTAATGAGGTAGACTTAGAAAAACTTGCAAATTTATATTTTAATCGCCCTATCTCTGAGTCTTATCATGTATATCTTAGAAGGGCATATATTTTTTGCATGTTTAGCAAGCTTTTATTTGCAAACGGTAGGGTAGGACATGCTTGTCTAGCGTCTGTGCTTGAACATGTCGAATCTGGAAGATCTCCTATGCCGACGTGCCTTAGAGAAACATTTTGTGGCCTTGACGAAGCAAAAGCTGACCGGAAAGCCATCAGGAAGGGCTCTCTGGTACTGCTGCAGGTAAAAATACGCTCCGAGTAGCCCCCGTGACCAAAACAGGCAGCGTATCACGGTGGATGTCTACCGTGACACGGTGAAACCTGCCGTGTCACGGGAATCTGTAAATTTTTTTTTTTTTTTTTTTTGGGAAATTCTCTTTGATAGACCTCTAATAATAAACATTCTCAGTGGTCAAATGCAAAAAAAGTTATTATCCCTGGTGAACCATTTTCAAAAAGTTTTATCAATGGTTACATTAAGCAAGTTAATTAGGCATTTTAAGCGTAACTATGGTTAACTAATGATGTAATGACTAATATGACCCTATGACTAACCCCTTCTAAGATTTTTTTAAAGGAAAAAAAAAAAAAAACCCAAACCCCTCACCTAGCCACCAACATCACTACCGGCGGCTAACCCCCAGCCAGCTTGCCTTCCCACCTCCGGTCGGTGACGCCTGACCTCTACCACCTCCGGCCGGCGACGCCCCACCTCGGCCCCGTTCCTCCTCCCTTTCCCATTTCCCCCATCAATCACCACCTGCCCCACCTCCTCTCTTTCCCAGTTCCCCCACCACCGTTCGTGGGCCCTTATCGCACCCAAAACCACCACGAAAACCAACACCCCTCCTCGACGAACCCCCTCCCCGACAAAACCACCACAAACCCTTGAAATCTACCCAAAACCACCAGAAAACCGAAACCTATTTCCTGGGTTTGGTTTCGAAACCCTACACGGGTTTGGGTATTTTCTGGTGTTTTGGGGTTTTTAAGGGTTTTTGGCCGGCGAACAAGGGAGGGGGGGTCGTCGAGGAAGAGCGCCGGTTTTGTGGTGGTTAGAGTGATCGGTGGTGGGCATTGGGTGGGGAAAACAGGAAGGGTCGAAAAAGGGGGAGAGAGAGAGAGGAGGTGGGGGCGGGGGAGGCGGGGCATCACTAGGGGAGGCCGGCGCACCAGCGAAGGTAGAGCTGGGCGCCGGTGCCGGCGTCGGTGGGGGTGTAGGTGGGGGAGGGGGAGAGGGAATGGTGGCGAATGGTGGGGAAGGTGGTGGCAGGGTGGTGTTTTTATTTTTTATTTTTTTAATTAATTTTAAAATGGGGGTATTTTAGGCATCACAACTTTTTTTTACTTAGAATGGTTAACCATAGGTAAGAAATGCCTAATTACCTTTCTTAATGTTACCATTGATTAAACTTTTTAAAACATGGTTCACCAAGGATAATACTTTTTTTTGCATTTGACCACTGAGAATGTTTATTATTAGAGGTCTACCAAAGAGAATTTCCCTTTTTTTTTGTTTTTTTTTTTTAAACGATTGATTTTTTTCTCTTTTGCAGATTTGGTTGATGGAGCGTTTAGAATTATTTGAAGCCCCCGACGATGTTGAAAAATATGGCCCTAACGACCTAGTCCGTAGGAAAAAGAATTACTCTGCGAACATGTCGTATGAAGATTTGAAAAATTTCTTTGCAAAGAGGGAATTTTCCATTCGTTGGGTGGTGCCTTGGTGGAGGCTTACTAGGATGGTTGGCACGAATGATACTCCATATTGCCGTGTTCCTAGTATCTCAAAACTGACCTTTTATTGCCCTTCTCGACTGATGCGGCAGTATGGACTTGAACAAGTAGTTCCACGCTATAACGATAGTCCTCGTGAAGTATCGTTGCATGAAAGTAACGTTCATAAGTACGAGACTTATTGGGTTGGAAGACCTTTGTGGACTGTTTCTACAAGTGACCAAGCTCCTCCTCCTTTATCTAGTGCATACAAGGCATGGTTGAACCCTAGAAGTAGGAGGGAACAATTCGGATCACGCAAGTCTGATGTGAAGAGTCGTCTTGGAAATAAGAAAGCCCCTCCTAAAGATCGTCTAGGTCCGAGAACACAAGGGATTGAGTTTAAGACTCCTATAATGCCAAGAAAGAAGAATTATGTGAAAGGAAAGGGTAAAGAAAATATGGTTTATAGGGAGAAACAACCGAAGAAATTCAAGAAAGGTGAAAGGGGTGAAATTTCGACTAGGGGTGTGATAAGTCTATTTTATATATATTTTTATTCCTCGTCCCACGGTCATATTTGTGCTTATTTGAGCTATGCGGAGCTATTTTTATTACTAATATACATTTTCTAGTGTTTTTGTAGAGTTGGTATTATTTTGTAGGAATTTGAAGATTTACGACAATTCCTGAGCTTATTGAGCCACTACAAAGACAATGGAGTCGGATCGTATTTTATGACCAAATATTTTAAGCCCAAGGCCTAGTTAGATTAATTTAATCCGGTGATTAAGGGCTCGATATATAAAGAGGTCCAAAATTTTCCACACAAATTACGGACCAAACAAGAGAAGAAATGGGCAACAAAAGAAGCCACAAAGCCCAACTCACAGCATTAGTTGACCGGGCCCCATCAGACGAGCTAGCCCAGTTGGCCGGACATCTTCAGTATCAAGCTATTCACTTAGTGGGCCTGCAAATTATTGGGCTTGCTTACTCGGTTTTCACTGAACAGAGGAGTAGTAGCTTTAGTTTGTTATGCGGTGATTAATTTATTAGATTAGGATTTCTAAGATATTCTAGTTTTCTTGTCAGACTTTTAGTAGGAATCCTAGGATTTATTTTTGGTTAGTTATCTTTTAGTTAGGATTAGTTTTTCCTAAGCTTATAATTAAGATAAGATTCTCAAATCCTTATAAAAGGATGGAGTACGTAGCTTTAAACGAAGTAGTTTTTACTTTTTAGTTTTCTTTTTCTTTAGTTTAGTTTTAGTTTTCTTTTCATATTAAGATTTTATTATTTTGTTTCCTTATTACTTTTATACTATTATTCTCTTTATATTAATTATGTGTGAGTAGTTTCCTTTCTAGGGTTTGTGGGGATCTATAAATAATATGAAGGGGTAAATTATTGTTGTTGATTATCAATGCTAGATTAATTTCCTATTGATTGATTTAATGCTCTGTGACTAGATTAGGCCTATCTTTTATGCATGAGTTTGACAATATTGATTCAAGATTCGAGAGATGAGAATTGATGTTTAGGTCTAGTTTCAATAGGCAGGTTAATTTATAAATGGTTAAGTCGAGAATCGAGAGATGAGATTTAATACCGGTAAATTAATTGTGTGATTGTAATACGTAGCGAAAGCCCTTTACAATCTGGTTAATTGATGCATTGATGATTGACTATTATTGATTATTGGTATTGCATGATAATTTCTTATTGAATTGTTTTAATGTTTTACAATTTCGGCTTGTAAAAGTATAGCAATATTAAATTGATGAATCGAGCAGATGTTAATTTGATATTAAAGGCTATTTTCAATAAGAACTTAGATCTAGTAAATTGCGAGAACCTGTTAGATCTATGTTGATTAATAAATTGTGAGAGCCTGTTAATCATGTTATTTATGCAATGTCAATGATTGATTACTGTGTTTTACCCTGGAGTATTATTTATTGGTGAACCTATGCCCTAGATCCTTTTATATATTGTTTCCTCCCTATTCCTATTCTTTGTAGTTTAGTTTCATACTCAAATATAAATATTGGTTACTTAGATAATTTAGATTATAATAATTAATTAGGAGTAAAAAGACTTGTTTCCCTGTGGAGATCGACCCTACTTCCATATCTACTTTAGTTAGAGGACTTAGGAATTAGTTTTTGATTAGGGGATACGACTTTACCCTGTCAGGGTGTGACGGTTCGGGCTACGAAAGACACATTAATGGTGAAGGCCGACCTAATTGACCAAGAGAAGGATGTTCCTAAAGTGAAGAGAGATTAGATCAATAGTGCTTTGCTTTTTATGATTTATAATTTTTATTTAAAATAAGGCATATGATGCCAATAATTGTAGTCGCATTTGTTTCAATAATAATAGCATATTTATTTCAGCCTTAAAAATTAAAAAAAAAATTACAATGACTTTTATTTATTATTATTTATCCGAGTCAAGGAGTCGGACGCAATGGAAGAACGAAAATAATAAAAAAAAACCTCGAACAAACAATGAATTCGCAACGAATGCGTCACTAAAAAAAACGAAAAACCTGAAATTCCACCATGTCACAGTGAAAAATCCCGTGACACGTTACAAATTCCCGCGTCACGGCAATTCCTTTTTCTTTTTTTTTCTTTCACTCAGGTCCACTGCGCCACGGTGAACTGTACCGTGACACGGTGGAATGTCCCGTGTCACGGCAAAACTCCTTTTTTTTTCGTGACACGCATATTTGATCAACAGAGGGAGGATTTTTATTTTTTAAAGTGGCCGGGCCCCCTTGAGGGGTTGCCTACGTATCCTAAAAAGGAATCAGGCCAAACGTAGCTCTATTGGGTCATGAACCCATGCGACTAGGCATAGAACTTCTTGAGTTGATCCAAGTTGGTTAAATTGTGGAAGCCGTTACCGTCCATGTCTACAAATTGTGCCGCTCCGCCAGACAGGATGGCTTTAACAATGTACGGGTCTGACCAATTCGGTCTGAATTTTCCTCTTGGATCTAACACACTTTTACGAAGTGCCTTAAGCACTAGGTCACCCTCTTTGATGTTCCTGGTCTTGACTTTTTTATTAAAATGTCGCGCCATACGCTGTTGGTAGGTTTGGACATGATGCAAAGATGCCAAGCGTTTTTCTTCAAGTAAGACCAGTTCATTGTATCTTGCTCTAATCCAGTCGACTTCATCTAGTTGGCTTTCCAATGCGATTCGAAGAAAAGGGATTTCGAGTTTGATTGGTTGTACAGCTTCAACTCCATAGACCAAAGAGAAAGGGGTAGCCCCCGTTGATGTACGAACAGAGGTTCGATAACCCCAAAGGCCGAAATGTATCTTACTTGGCCAATCCTTGTAATTTTCGGTCATCTTTTCAATGATAGTTTTCAGATTTTTGTTGGCCGATTAGACTGCACCATTTGTTTGTGGTCTGTAAGGTGATGATCGGTGATGCTTGATATGATATTTCTGTAATAATTCCGCGCATTCGGCTTGGAAATGTGTTCCATTATCACTGATCATCTCATGTGGTACCCCATAGAGGCATATGATATTTTTCTCAATGAATTGAGCTACATGTTTCGCCGTCAGCTTAGCATATGAGGCCGCTTCGACCCATTTGGTGAAATAGTCGATTGCTACGAGAATGAATTCATGCCCTCCTTGTCCTGGTGGTGTTATTTTTCCAATGATGTCGATGCCCCAAGTGGAGAAAGGCCATGGAGAAGTATATGTGTAGAGAAGCGAAGGTGGAACATGTTGTAAATTTGCGTAGACTTGACACTTCATACATTTCTTGACGTATTCGTGACAATCTCTCTCCATAGTAGTCCAATAGTAACCTTGTCGTTGAATATTTTGGACTAACATCTTTGCATTCATGTGTGTTCCACATATACCGGCATGAAGGTTTTCCATGGTTTTATGTGCTTCTTTCTTGGCTATGCATAAGAGATTTCTTCCCATTGCAGTTCTCTTGTGGAGTTCTCCCCTGATGAGTATATACTGTGAGGCCAGGAGCCTCAAAGCACGGCGTGCCCTTTTATCAGTATTAGGAGGGTATTCTCCTCTTGTCACATAATTAAGGATGTCTGTATACCATGGCTATTCATCTTCTTCTTGTGGTTCTTGTTCATCGTCCAGTGCGTGAACATAAGCCAGCTCATATCTTCTTTCTATGGTCAGTGGCATTCTTTTTGTATCAGTTGGAATTCGCACCATTGATGCTAATTTAGCTAGTGCGTCGGCGAATTGGTTTTCTTCTCTTGGCAAATACGTATATTCCACTTCATCTAGTTGCTCCGTGAGAGTTTCTAAATGAGCTTGATACGTAGCGAGACTTTCACTTCTCACTTTCCATCTCTTGGAGATTTGGTTATTGATTAGTGAAGAATCACCGTAGATTCTGAGTTTCTTAATTCCCGAGGCGACAGCTGTTTCTAACCCCAAAATGCATGCTTCATATTCTGCAGCATTGTTGGTGACATCAAAGTCGAGCTTCATGGAAATTGGGATGTGCTCTTCATTGGGTGATACAAGCAAGACTCCTACACCACATCCTTTTTGGTTTGAAGCTCCATCGAAATAGAGTGTCCAGCTATCATCTTCGGTCATGAGTAAATCTTCGTCAGGGAAATCGTACTCATCTTCTTCTTTTTCAACTTCTTCTAGCGGAAAGTCTGCTAAGAAGTCAGAAACTGCAAAACCTTTGATGGCTTTTTGTGGCACAAATCTCAAGTCAAACTGAGCAAGATTGACTATCCACCTTGATAATCTGCCATTGAGTGTTGCTTTTTCGAACAAGTATTTGAGAGGATCCATCTTGGACACGACATGCACTGTATGAGTGAGCATGTAATGTCTTAGTTTCTGTGCAACCCATACAAGTGCGAGACACAACTTCTCAAGTGGTGTGTATCGCGTCTCATATCCTTGAAGTTTCTTGCTCAAGTAATAGATTGCATTCTCCTTGCTTTCGATCTCTTGTGCTAGCATTGCCCCCATCGTTTCTCTTGTGACCGTAAGGTAGAGTCGAAGAGGAAAGTCAGGTATTGCTGGCGCTAGCACGGATGGGTTTGCCAAATACTCTTTGATTTTGTCGAAAGCCTTTTGGCAATCGTCATCCCATGTGACTGGGACATTTTTCTTGAGCTTCTTGAATATAGGTTCACATATCGTTGTGAGCTTTGATATGAACCTACTTATATACTGCAACCTTCCAATGAAACCTCGAATCTCCTTCTCATTTTTGGGTGGTGGCATGGCCATGATCGCCTTTACTTTTGTAGGATCTATTTCAATCCCTCGAGAACTGATCACGTATCCAAGTAATTTGCCTGACGTGACTCCGAATGCACATTTTGCTGGATTTAATCTCATGTTGTACTTGCGGAGTCTTTCAAAGAACTTGCGAAGTGCAATAATATGGCCTGGGCGATCTTTAGACTTAACGATCATATCATTGACATAGACATCCACCTCTTTGTGCATCATGTCATGTAACAATGCTGTAGCTGCTCTTTGGTAGGTGGCACCCGCGTTTTTCAACCCGAATGGCATTACCGTATAGCAATATGTACCCCATTGCGTGATGAATGTGGTTTTTTCCATGTCTTCTTCGGCCATCAATACCTGATTATATCCGGCGTAACCATCCATGAATGATAGGAGTGCATGGTTTGCTGTGTTATCGACCAGAATGTCAATGTGAGGTAGAGGGAACCCATCTTTTGGGCTTGCTTTATTGAGATCCCTGTAATTAACACACATTCTGACCCTTCCATCCTTCTTTGGAACTGGAACCACATTTGCTATCCATTCTGGGTATTTAGATACTCTGATGAAACCTGCGGCCAACTGCTTCCTGATTTCTTCCTTGATTTTGAGAGCCATATCGGGTTTCATACGGCGCAGCTTTTGTTTGATAGGCTTCATACCTGGAATGAGTAGTATCGTATGCTGAGCTATATCCCTGTCAATTCCTTGCATATCTTGGTATGACCAAGCAAATACATCAACAAATTCACTAAGCAAGTTAATTAGCTCTTTGCGTTCATCTTGACTTAGTGTTAATCCAATTTTTACTTCTTTAACAGTCGTATCATTGGAAATGTTAACTGTTTCTGTATCTTCGATAACTGTTGTTTTATTTTCGTGTTCTTCCATTGCTTTTATTATTTCTTTGTCATTTTTATCATTAGCAAAGCAATATTGATCAGGGCTAGGGGAATGACACGCATCGTAAGCAAAGGTACTCATTTTATTGAATTCATTGGCTAATACATCAAGAGAGGCAAGGTCGGCTGCGACCTCACCGGAATTATTTGGACTAGAAAGAGAGGACTCAACAAGAGACTCAGGATTGAACTCTATAGCAGAAAGAGGGTCGGCCTCAGACTCTAAGGACTCGTCTACAGACTTAGACTCAGACTCGGACTCAGACCCAGACGACTCAGACTCATCAAACATAGGACACTCGCCAGCGGTTATTTCTAACTTCTCTCCACTTGGCGTAGTGATCCTCAATGTCTTGCGCCATCCCCTTGAAATGTTGTCAGCTTGGACAATTAACTCGGAGGGGTCAAAATCCTTGTTTTCTATGACAGCTTGAACGAGTTTGGAGTTATCATTGCGGACCGTTTTAGACTCATTCTTCTCCATTCCAAAAAGCAGGTTGATTCCTAGATCATCAGAGTTCGGGCTAGCTGGCTTCTCGGTTGTGGAGAGCTCTTCGTCTTCATCAACAAAGTCACAATCTAGGAACATCTCAAATCCTGGTTCACGGATCCCATCGTGGACGAATGGCTCAGGGATTTCATAGCATGGGAAGTCTTCCCCTTCTTTGATGTACTGGCCATTGAGGGTGAACGGATATGGATCCATGGCCATTTCCGTCTTCGTGATTCGAGCATTATTGCGAGCCTTCATCTTCAATAAAGCTTGTTTCACATCTTCTTTTGTTGGCTTGAATCCCAAGCCAAAAGTATCCTTCTTGAGTGCACCAGGATGGCCCCAAGATTCAGCCATTTTCTTCTTGAGTCCAAGGGTCATTCCAGGAAAATGACCTTGCTTCTTCAGAATGGCATTGATACTGGTGTTTGAATAGGGATCGAAGTCGAGATGACACTTTTCCTCCTCTTCAATCACGAGAACATCATCAAGTGAAAACCCCCAAAGATCATCATCTTCTTCGTCATGTTCAACATGGACGATAGGAGTATCAATAACTTGAATGCGCATAGGAGAAGCATCAATAGTAATCAGAACCCCTCCAACTATGGATTTCACTTTCTGGTGCAGCGATGATGGAATCGCCTTTAGCTCATGAAGCCAAGGGCGTTCTAACAACAGATTGAAAGAGGCCTTAATGTCCACCACTTGAAATTTGGTGCGACGTTCAATGGCCCCAGTAGTTATATTCAGTATGATAGTACCCACGGTTTGACGGCGAGTATTATCATAAGCGCGAATCCCTTGAGTGGAGGGAGTCAGTTCTTCCTTCTTTATGCCCAACTTCTTTGCAGTACGGAGTGGGAACACATTGATTGTAGAGCCATTATCAACCAGGCTCATAGGAACATTCATCTGCCTACACACCACAGTGAGGTGTAAGGCCTTATTATGTTGGTCCCCTTCCGGGGGCAGATCCTTATCAGAAAACGAAATCAGATTGCTAGTACTTGGCAATTCAGTAGTGAGAAAGTTGACCAGTCCTTGAGGATTCATGTCATCATCAACTCCTATCTTCACTAGAGCATTCATCACATCCTTTCGATGCTCGTGGGAAGTGGCCAAAAGCTTCGATACATTCATCTCCACATTGGTCTTTTGCAGTTGTTTGACCACATCGCTGTTCACAGGGTCAATGGGATCAACTATCGGATGTGATTGTGGTGGAGGTGGAGGTGGATTAGGTTGTTGCAACCGTCCACTTCTGGTAAGAACCTTGACCTCAAAGTCCCCCCAAACATCTTCACTTGTGCCAAGAGATGAACAGGCTATATCCTTGAGATAGACGTCTTCATCATCACTAACCCAAATCCCATTCACTTCTTCAGTACTTGAGATAAATACAACTTCCGGTAGAGGTTCATTCACAGGTTGAATGAGTATCGACGGATCAAAGGAGACTTCATCTCCCATGATAGCCAAAGCATCAGAAAGAGGACCTGTATGAATGTTAGGCTTCTTGCCCCCTGGAGGGACAGGAAGTTGATTAGCATCGATCAGGTCTTGGATTTCATCCTTCAGCCTCCAACACTTCTCAGTGTTATGACCCTTGCCTTGATGAAACTTGCAATAAGCATTGGGGTCATAGCTAGCGGTCCTATTCTCTGGCCGAGGTTCTAGAAATGGTCCGATTGGCATAATTAGTCCTTGACCATGCAAACGGTCATAAGCAGCATCATAAGTCATTCCCAAAGGCGTGTAAACCCTCCTTTGCCTTTGGAATCTTTGAGGAGGAGCATTAAGGGCCAGCACATCATTGATATTGATATTGTTGGTAGCATTATTGGGCTTAGAAGACGAAGAAGAAGGAGTGTCGTTCTTCTTGTTTTTCCAAGTGTTGTTATTATTGTTGCTACCAACAGACTTCATTAGTTCATCCTCGATATTGACAAGGGAATAAACGCGTCGTCAATTGTCTATCCCTAGATCAAATACAATTTATACAACCTAAACAAACCTAATACGAGTATAAGGCAAGCATAGGGGTCGAACCACAGAGAACGGTAAACACCACCAAAATGCAAAGACTTTAATCACCATTAACATAACCCCAACATTAAAAGCATGAACAATTAGCAACTACACCATCCCCACACCCTTGGCTAGATGACTACTCACAAATCATATTGAAAACAATATCAATCATCAAATCAATAAGCATCAACATGATTAATAAGCAAAGAAGAAAAATAAAAGCAAATAAGCAAAATCAAAAACAAAGGTAAAGAGAAAGAGTAAGAGATTGCTCATTAATTGAAGATGAAGGTCTATAAAGGATTGAACAAGCTCCTTCTTCAAAATCCAAGTTCATTAATGAAGAAAACCACACTTTATCTCTCTACCAATGAAGACTAATCCTAACCTAACCTAAAACTAATTAGAGAGAAGAATAGATAGTTCTTCCATGTATCCCCTAATTACCCCAAAATTGGGTATTTATACTAAGCTAGCCAAAGTAAGAAAAATAAAAGAAGGAAAATAAAATAAAGAAAGAAAAGGAAAATAAAAAGAAAATAAAATAGAAAAGAAATAAAAGAGAAAAGAAATAAGAAAAGGAAAAGTAAAACAAAAGAAATAAAAATAAAACAAAAGAAAAAATAAACCCACAAATCCCCCAAAAACTATCAGCTACCCCGATTTCCCCTTCTTCCAAATTCATGGCTGCTCTATCATCATCATCATACCACCATCATCAACCATTATCATTAAATCACCGCCGTCAATCATCATCTCTTACCATTGAGCATCAATCAAGGTCGTTCGATCTTCATTAAAACCATGTGCGAGGCCCGTGGAATGGTTCGATCGAACCGGTGGTTGGTTCGACCGAACTACGGGGTTGGTTCGGTCGAACCATGGGTATGTTCGACCACTCTTCTTCGAATAACAAAACACCCAAAGTATCTGACTCGACGTTCGGCCGAACACTCATTGGTTTGCTCGAACTTGATTAATTTGTGATTTGCTCTGATTTTTGGGTCGATTGGGGGGTTTGATGTGGCGCAAAGTGCTGCTGCTGGTTGTGTGTGGTTTTTGGTTGTGGTCTTATGAAGTGGTGAGAGCAGGGGGTAGTGGTGGCTGTGATTGGAGGAGCTGAGAAGTGCGTGGCTGGGTTGTGGTAGCTGGTGCGTGGCTGTGGTTGGTGCTTGCTGTTGTTGTTGGCGACTGGAAGTGAGGGGTTATTGGTGAAGGGTGAGCGCTGGTAGCGTGGGTGAAGGAGGGGGAGCAGAGGATGTCGATTGGTTTTGGTGGGGCTGCCGTGTGTGTCGATTTGGATGCTTAAGGTGGAGATGTGTGTGTGATTGTTACGGCTGCTGTGTGGTGGTGTTGGTGGCAGCAGCTGGTGGTTGAAATTGGTGGTGGGTTGCTGAGGCTGGTGCGTGGCTGTGTGCGTGAGGGAGCAGGGGAGATGGAGGTGATGTTGTGGTGGAGGATAAGGGGGTGTGGTGATGGTTAAGATTGGGCAGCAGCTTTGGGGCTTGAAAGCTTCTTGGATTGACACCTTTGACCTGAGCCTCCGACCTACGAGCACGATCCTACACAACCAAATAAAAACAAGGGAGAATCGGGACAAAGATAAAATAAAATAAAATGAAAATAAACAAAGGACAAAATAAAACAAAACCACGACAAATAGAATAAAATAAATAAAATGAAATAGAAAATAAGAGACATAAAACTAAACTAATAAAAATAAAACAAAAACTATACAAGCAAATAAAGTAAAATAAAATACGAAAATAAACTAAAGCTAATAAAATAAAGAAAATAAACTAAAACGCTCCAAAATTACCAAATAAACAAGAAACTTTATTAAAGAGAGAACAAGAGAATAAAAGGAAAATAAGGGAAAATAAACACGGAAAAGACTCTAAAACTACTCCTTAGGAGTGACATAAATGTCACTCATCAGATATTGATTCCAATATCGTATACAGCTTCAAAGGTACTCAGAGGCAGAAACTTCAAGTGTTGCTTGTACTTATGAGTCAGATTGACAATGAACAAGCGAACCATTTCTTTCTCCTTGGGGGGATCCACCAGGAGCGCAGCTGTTTCCCTCCACCTGCTTAAGTTAGTGGTGAAGCCTTCATTCTCTTTCTATTTGAGAATGGAGAGTTCACGTTCAGAAGTCTTGGCCTGGATGTTACACTTGTAACGATTCATAAAGCTTTCAACAACATCCTCCCAGGTCGCGACATGTTTGGATTCCAAAGAATAGAACCACTGTTGACAGACATGCTCTATGGAAAGAGGGAACACTGTAGGGAAGAGTGTCACATCTACTCCCTTAAGAGCCATAGTTGCAGAAAAAGCCTTCAAATGGAAAAGCGGATTATCAGTAGGCTTGAATTTAGGAATGTCAGCAGTGGAAAACTTCTCAGGAAGCTTGTCTCTTATAGACGAAGAGGTGACAGGCTGTTCCACATAAGTGAACTCTTCAGAAATCTTGCTCATCTGTTCCTTAATCTTGTCCATTGCAGCAGTAGTGACATTGTTTTGATTGTCTTGTTCTACAGTGCTGACTCTAGTGGTGAGTGTCTGCATCATGTCAGACAATCTTTCAATTGTCCTGTTGAGGTTCTCGATGTCTTCCTTAGTGGCCATTGGTTGAAAGTAGACTGGAGATGGATCTTGTGGAGATGATTGAGGTGGTTTCCTTGTACGCCTCTTTGGTATAAGAGGTTGTTGAGGCATGGACTCGAACCGTAACAATCTACCCCTGCTTCTTGACCAAGTGCTGTGACACCGAAACAAACACACCTTTAATGACCAAACTTAACCTTAACCCATCCGGATTAAAAAGAATAAAAAAAAAATTATTAAAAATCTATAATTTTGAAATTCTACTTGTTTATTTATTTTTATTTTTTTAAAAAAAAAAAAACATATGGGAGGATACCATCTGACTTACTCCGAAAAAAAAAAGACGCAAAAACAAGACTTCCCTAAAATACGGTCAAAAAGTGGTGCACGACTTAAAGAAAAAAAGTGTGTGAACACGATATGTGAGTGATTAAGTGAGGTTATAGACGCGTGTTTTGACCGTATAGCTAGACATGACACCAAACTGGACACAACATTTGCACAAAAATCGAAAAAAGACTGACAGGACACTTTCCTGGGCACCGTGTCACGGTGCAGACTGTCGTGACACGGTGCAGTCTACCGTCAGACGGTAGACAACCCCGTGTCACGGCACTGTTCACCGTGGCGCGGCAGAACATGCCGAGACACGGTGCGCAATTCCAGGTCAGTTTTGTGATTTTTCCAGATTTTAACCAATTTTAGGTCCATACTAATTACTATGTGGGAATAAAAACCCTCGGTCATGGGTTAAACAAAAGAGCAAACACATGAAGGTTAGCACCAAACAACCACATAGCATTTAGGCACGATGATGTAAAAAAAGTTTGCAACCTAGAGTCAAGATCTATGTTCAACTATTGGTCAAGCTTTGGGTGTCAAAAGGGTACCATGGTTAAGAGTTTGGACGCGTTAGCAAGGCAGCCTCCCTTGAGGGTGTATGCCAACGGGCGGCTCCGCGAGTTCGTGATGAAATCGAACTCGACTCCATGGTTTGGGTGGATTTAATAACTCGGATGAACCCTTATTGCCATGAGCGTTTTTGGGTCGATAGAGCTTAAATCCCTCGGGGCTAAGACGCATGTAGAACACATACGTTTTTTCAGAAAAATCGAAGGAAGTCGACTGTGAGGAAAGAAAATAAGCCACCGGACTGATTTTAGGACTGTCGTGACATGGCAAAAATTCCCGTGTCACGGTAATGTGCACCGTCAGACGGTATACTGTACCGTGACACGGCAGATTTTGTCATGGCACGGCAGTCAGAAGATCTGACTGGTGCCCTGTTTTCCTTCGCGCGCAACCAAGTTATCCAATTTTTCCTACGGGACAGACCTGAATGCAACGTTAAAACGTCTATGTAGATGCAAAAATGCCAAATTAATCACAGGAATATTTTTTCAAGAATCTTTCAAGTCTCATCCACTCATCTTAATTAAATACCGATCACTCAAATCGATAAATAATCAAGAATCCTCCCCAGTGGAGTCGCCAAATTGTAGGCGTCGTTCGAAGTGCGCCTACGTTAAAAGCATGTTGTGAATATGCTTGGCACTCATAGGAAGTGGGAATTGACATATACGATTAGGGATAAGGAAAGTAGGGAGCCGCCAAAAAGTTTTTAAGGAACTTGTAAACCGTTCACGGATCATTTAAGGCAACCACAAAAAGGGACAACGATAGGCAACAACGATTGACCCATGAAGGTTACACCCCATTCATAATCCATGAGATTACTAACTCCATATGGTTCGGAACCACGAAAGGAGGATCGGGGATGATGGTACGAAGTGAGTCATGGAGTCACATTCGCCCGTATTGGCCTCTACTCGATTCTTATAGTGAAAAGTGATTCCTGTGATCTTAAAGGCATACAAACAAAATATTCAATTCGCTCCAAACTATTATTTAACTAAATTGGTTGAATATTAATGCACACATTATTCTAAAATATAGGTGATCACTTGAATTAATCAACAAGATTAAAAAGGAACCTAAACCGGTTGTCCAAATTATCTTATTAGGCGTGATTTTCAATTACATATTCCCTTTAAACATGCAATATGGTGATCATAACAGTAATAGAATAAACATTAACATTGGAAACAATTTAATCACAATTCCAACAACATAAAATCGTTAGAAAAATAATAGAAATAAAAGGAACATGATCCTTACTTTGATTCTGTTTGTTTGCAACTACAAAATAATAAACGAGTTAGTAACTTCAAGGAAATAATAAAACAATGATTAAATTAAATTAAATAAAGTAGAGTTGATTTGGGGCCAAACCCTCAAACAGTTCTACCTTTCACGCCTTGGCTTAAGGACAGAACCACGAGTAAAGTATGGACTCCTTTGAGCACTTGAAGAAGGAATTTTGAAGTGAAAAGGGTAGGCTAGTGTTTAGGCTAAAGCATAGAAGAGAGAAAAATAAATTCAGAGAATTACTCGGTGCCCCGTACATCAGAAATGAGGGGGTATTTATAGGGAAAATGTGCTGAGGGAGCACACGGAACCCTAAAATGATAAAAACCCTAAAAAAGTATCCCGTGACACGGCAAGCTGTACCGTGACACGGGAAGTCCCACCGTCAGACGACACACTTTCCCTTGTCACGGTACATTTTTGGTGTGACGCGGGAAATTTTCAGAAAACGGGATAGAAAACGCGTCAAGGGTTTACGCGGAAAAGACACGGAATGTCCCGTGTCACGGCAGACTTCCCGTGTCACGGGAAATCTCACCGTTAGACGGGAAGGATTCCTGTGACACGGTGGCTGTCTACCGTGGCGCGGGAATTTCCAGCCCACTTTTCCGTCTAAATAAATTTTTAACCCTAATTTCATTCGGCATTTTAAGTGCCGATTGATAATTTCGGGCCTTTTCTGAATTATCATTATTTGGGCTAAAATAAGAAAATAATTAAATAAAAGGTTTGGGCCAAATATAAATAATAAAACAATATAATAAAAAAGGTTTGGGCTAAAATTAAATAATAAGTTTGGGCTGAAATTAAAACTATGCTTTTACCAAACATCAAGACCAATCCATGGACCGTTCAAAAATATGAATTCAATTGAATACAATTTTTTAAGCACTCTCGGGATTAAATACTGAACCCGTCCAATAGTGGGGGTGAAAGGTTGTTCATCATCGGGTTTGGTTTTGGGGAGACATTTTTAGGTGTCTACAGGATCCATATATACTTGCAATGGATACAACTAATTGGGATTGGAATTTACTAAGTCGAGTGTTGCGAGGGTAAATCAATTAAGCAATCAAGAGAGTATGGTAGGCTTATCTCCTAGAGGTCAAACTAGCGCCAACTACGAGAGACTCTAGCTAGGAACTTCACAAACCAAGTCAATCGACAAATGCAAGCCACAAATCAATTGTCCTTATTAATGTGAACTTACAATGCAATCTAGTGCAACAATCAAAGTTAGCTACTCGTCAATTAATCACACACATGCACTTAATCAACCAACCAATTTAATCACTACATCAACTCCATCAATTTCCCCCAATTAGCATCAATCCATTAATCATATATGCTTCACCATTCCCCTAGCAAGAAAACTACTCACAATCCATGGAAATCAAGATCAAAACTAAGCAAAACAACAATTTCATCATCATCATATTAATCAAACTAATTCAATCACAAATTCAATCAAACTTGAACAATAAAAAAAACAACTAAAATCAAAAGCTAAAGATTGCGTTAAAGTAAAGGAAATCCTTACAAACTTGCTTCAATTCAATGGAGAAAATGCTTAGAATCATCAATCTTCAATCATCATGAAGAACTTCTCTCTCTGCAACCTAGAGTTTCTCTCTCTATAAAATGATCTAAAATTTCTATTCTAATTCTAAAAGAAATCTCTCTAAAAATAGAAGGAAAGTCTATATATAGTAAAACTAACAAAGAGAAATTAGTTAGATCATCCAAAATAGACTCGTACAGGCCCGGCCAACTACAAGGGGGAGCGCGGCCGCGCAAAACTAGGTGCGGAACAGAGACCTAGAGAGGCGCGGCTGCGCTTGGGGAGCAAGGCATCCCCCTTCACCATCATTTTGATGCTCCTCGTGCACTCCACTCGATGCTCTTGATAAACACGGTACATGGCAGACCCAAAATTCCATGATTGTGGTTCAACAGGAGAATTCGTGCCCCCACGGCTTGAATGCATGGCCTAAGGTCTAAAGGAACTTGCACTTCCCCATGCTTGAGCTTTAAATGGAGAACATTAGGCATCCTAATCAATGCCAAACTTGGGAAGGGGTCTCAGGAATCTTTGGATAACGACCTTAACCCGAAAAATGAAAGAAAACAAGCAAATAAAAGAGAAAATAACAAAATAAACCTAGAAATGGATAAAAATAGAAATTTAACTAAGAATATGCAAACTAAAGAAATAAAGAGTAAAACTAAGGAAAAGCTAAAGAAAAGAGCTATAAAATAGCATGAAATCCACCCTAAAGAGAACTAAATGAGTGCCTTAAATGACACCCGTCCCACTCAGGGAACTCGCTCGTCAGTCATCCTAAATCGAACTCGCTTCGAGATTTGAAATAAGGGCGCAAAGTACAAGGTACACCCGTCCCACTCAGGGAACTCCCCTAAACTGGTAGAATTACCCTCGCCGGCGTCGATAGGCTCCTCCACTCAGTGAGCCCCATGAGAACCAGAATTGCGTTATCGAGTCATGCTAATTATGCAAGCAAAAAATAAATCAAAGGTTCTATGGTATTAAAGGTTTGCCTAGCAGCATGATACTACTATGTTCGTCAAAAACAAAGTAGTAGTACTAAAACAAAGCACGATTTTGATTCAAACCAAAATAGCATTTTAAAGCAATCAAACAATTTGTTACCATACTAGGACAAATATTGTGACAAATTGAGCATGAAAAGCTAGCAAAAACATGAAGAACAAGTCATATTGTTCTCACGAACTCAAGGGGTTCAACAATGGAAAATTGTTCATTTCTTCACCAAATTGAGTCAAATAAGTCTCAAAACACTCCTAAGGTAATGTACAAGCATAAACAAACAAATTCATGGCATAAAATTCAACAAACAAAGCAAGAACATTGTCGTTTTTTCCAAAAAATTGTGGGTAAACACGCACAAAATTTGCATAAAATAAAGTGAGTTTGAGAAAAACTTACAAAGATCGGAAAACTAGAGATAATAAGCTTTGATTTTCAAAATATTTGAGTGAATTTCGTTGAGAAACGAAGGAGAACAAGCAAGAAGAAGTTTCGAGCAAAATCGAGCAAAAAAGAGACACGAACAACGAAAATGAGGAAGAAGAGGTTTAAATCTGGAAAACCCGACTACTCCATCGCGCCGTGACAGGCTTGGTGCGCCGCAACAGGCTTGGCGCGCCGCGACAATGCATGGCAACACGTGCTGGCTCCCTTTCCTCAGCGATGCAATTTGTGGCCCCATATTGATTTATGCGGACCTCATGCAACAATTTTAGGTTCCTTGGTACGCAAGTTAGCCCCTATAAGCAAATTGACATGATTAGTAGTCAGCTTGATTACAATCACATAAGGTGATCGACATGATCACTAGTGGAAAAATAGCTATCTGTAACGGGCAAAAAAGGCTTATCCGTAACGAGCAGCGGGCGTTACGTATGCCACCGTTAAGGATAACCCGTTATTCGTAACGGACATTTCAACTGCCCGTTACAAATAACCCGTTATTCGTAATGGGCATTTCAAGTGCCCGTTACAAATAACGACTTATTTGTAACAGGCATTTCAACTGCCCAACGGGCATGATATCTGCCCGTTACAAATAGTGTGTACCCCAATTTTAAAAAAAAAATCCAACACGTGTTGTTTTATTAATTAATTGAGATAAAAATAGTACTTCATATTTTATACAAACAGCAAAAAAAATACATTTATTATCGCCTAATAACTAAAACTAAAAAAATGGAGCAAAAGAAAATCTCAATGGCAATAAGAGATTTGAATGATTTTCCACTAAATTAATGTTAAGTTGTTTACATCTTCCACCAATTTTAAATTACTGCAACTTTGATCTCAAATTCTAAAGGTGCCTTAGCAACCAAATTCTAGCTTCTTTGTTCCTGCAATTTGAGATCAACAAGAAATTAAAAGAATAACATAATTTAAATCAATCAATCAAATAGTTAAAAAAGAAATTGTAAGATTCTAGTAGAGTAGCCATAAAAATAATTGGGATTAAGATTGAAGAACGAGTATAATCTATACAATACCTATTCAATAGAAATCCAAGCTACTCGCAGTATCAAGAATCAGCATATTGGGATGAGCCTTGAAGATGTGATTGATGAGTGCAAACTATTCTACTTGTCTGGACAAGAAACTATATCAACACTAATAGTTTGGACAATGATACTATTGAGCAAGCATCAATATTGGTGATTGAAGATCAACAAGTCATTCATAGCCCCAGAGAATCATAAATGGTGAGGTGAGATGATTCTTTCCCAGACAAGGTTCTTAATTTAAAGCTTTGCCTTTTATCTGCCAGCTCTATAGCACAACTATTTATGAAAAAATGACCCACTGTAGTAAGTTAAGATCTTCTCACAGGATAGCAAAAGAAAGGTGTAGCTTGAAGAAGTATTTCTTATGAGAATTTAAGGCAAATAATGGCTTTGCTGAAGATTACAGATGATAACATAGCATAACTAGTTTACTACCAATAGAATCAGTGGCAATTTGAAATTCAGCTACTTGAGCCTTGGCTAGAGAGTTTTGGTTTCTTTTTCACCCCTCATAATGAATGTATTGCTTCTTAGGAATCAATGGTGATTTTTAAATTCTATATTTCTATAAATACTTTCATTCTAATGCAAGGAAATATAATCTCTAATCATTTGACTAAATAATTAGCCTTTCGTTAACAACAATTCTAAGGATTTTGAATACCCTAGGATAAGGCTGTGTATATAGCTACATATGGAATTTGGACCTATTGAGACCCTGTCTAAACAAAATTCATACAGGTTGGGTTGTAGTTGCAGTTCTAAATACCTCTTTTGCATTTATACCTTATTTATGGTATGGTTTACCTTATTATTTAAACTAAATTATATAAAATCTTTTTATCTAAATAAACTGTCTAATGTCAACCTTAAACATAGCACTGTAAGACAGAATCAATGGCTCACCTCCTCTCCATCAAGAACCAATGCAATTACATGAGCCCTCATAAGATTTTTCCTGGTTTGCATAATGCTCAATGAAGCAGGGCCTTTCTCTTTTGTCCTCTCCAACCACCCATCAGTGACAACCTGAAGAACGTAAACAAAATATCATTCACATTTTTGGAAGTCATAAATCAGAAGTCTGCTAATTTGACATTTCATGTGATACAATTTGGAACATCCAGGAGAGTGTGTGATAGTACCTAACATTTAAAGGGGTGAAAGATTATATGTATTAAAATTAGTTTTAGAATTTAAATATACTTTAGTAGAGCCATATTAATAATTCCCTTTGTTGCTTTGACATTTACACCAGCCACCAACTTTGACTCTTACTAATATTTGCCAATCACAAATATACACAGAAGTGAGAGCCTTCGTCAGTACATCAATTCAAGAAAATCAAAGAAAGAAAACCAAAAAAAAATTAACGTAAAGCTTACCACAGCCAACATAATGTATTATCGCCTTTTTGTCACTGACAAATATGCAAGAGTGCAATGCAAGGCAGTTATGGCACAGCAAAGTAGGCTTCCTAGCCCCCTCACAGAGGCACAGTCGATTGAAAGAACAGACAGAGTGACAGATAACTGTATAACACACACACATGAAGCAATGTGATACAGAAATAATCCACAGGAATTGAATATTTGATTGAGAATATACCTGATAAACCAATTTTATTTACACCAGCTCTGACAGAGGCACCTGATTTAGGAGGTTCAGGGCACTTAACGTGAGCAGGAGGGGCCATAACAGGTTTAATTGGAGTCGACATAACTGGTTTAATCGGATTTGCTTCAACTGCATAACTAGTAGCTACTACAAGAAGAGAACTGATAGAAGGGGGCAAAGAAATGGGGCTTAAGAGTCCTGCTGGCTGATTTGGAATAGCAGCGTCGTTTGTAGGCAGTCTTTGCATTGGCACTGATGGCTGCACTTTAGGAAGAGACGGGATTGCAGCAAGTGAGGAAGTTTGATTTTTTGACTCGACTAATAACATTATGGCTTGAGCCTAATTAAAGACACAAAATGTCAGAGACAGCAGGAAGACCAAACTGATGAGATTAAGTAAACAGAATAAATAATACCTTCTCAGGAGAAACGTTATCATAGACACAAACTGATCCATTACAGAAGAGGGTCAACTGAGATGTGGTAGATAGAGATGTGAGAAAAATTGGCTGTGAACACGGCTGGAAAGAGAGAGAGTGAGAGAGGAGAGAGAGTGAGTGAGTGAGTGGGATGATTCTATGGTGTCATTTTTAAAAAAATCACACTATAACATGGTGAGGTGTCATGTTATGATTGGTCCATTTTTTATTTATTTTTAAATATCTAAATATATTATACATGTATGTATAATTGTGAATGCGTGTATTTTTTTTATAGAATACGTAATTATAGTTTTTGTAAAATCTATTTTTATCTTAATAAAATAATTTTCAAAAATTAAATTAGAATTACAATTTAAAAAAAAAAATCATCATTGTTCTTCGTTGTACTTCATTCATGATAGTTTTGATTAATGTATAATCTATTCGCAACGCAGACCAAAATTCAGACAAAAATTTCAACCAAATTCCTACCAAAATTCCGTCCAAAACCCCATCCAAATTCGGGTACAAATTTCATTTAGGTTTCGATTGATGATTTTGATTAATGTAACAATCACTTTATTTAATAGTTTTGAGAATGGAAAAAGCCTTAGGAGTGTGAATTGTGATGATGTAAAATGCAGAATTTTCAGTTTTTTTAATGTCCATGGATAACGAGGTTTTTCTCTTCAATTTAGAGTTCAAGTTTTTTATTTTTTCTTCGCATTGTTTGATCCAGAATTGTGCGATTTTTGTAATATGTTTGTGATTAGGTAATTACCTGTATTTTGTTAGGTCATTACCTGTATTTATTTAGGTCATTACCATAAAGTTTTAGTTATATTTAATTAGGTTATTTCTTGCAGTTGGAATATGCTTGTGTGTAAGGCATTCATTAGTACTGGTACTAGTTTTGGTCATTAATTAAAAAATTAATTTTTATGTTTTAATTGGAATAAGCTAAGACATTCATATGAATTACCTAACAATTGCGTTAGGTAATCACAATTTTACGCTAATCGTATGACAAAAAAATGATTTAAGGAATTTTATCTTATCATTTTTGCAAAAAAATATTTATGGTATCATTATCTTACTATATTTTGAAAAAAATATTTTTGAACTTTTTATCATATCATCTTAGCAAAAAATATTTATGGGATTATTATCTTATTGTATTTTGGAAAAATACTTTTGAAATCTTGGCATATAAATTAGTCGCTATAATTTTGGGATATTCCTAAATTAGTATATTGTTCTTTATCAAATCCTGCCACATTCATAAGTAGAGTTTTACTTATTTTTCTTTTTTCACGTTCAATTGTAGAAACATAAGTAGATTAGAGTAATAATTATTTTGGTCATCAATGAATGATCATTTTTTTTTTTTTTTGTTATGATCTATATTTCAATCTACTTCACTAGAATATTTATGTGACCTAAAGTTAATTTCATTATGTAAGGTGATGTTATTAAGTATGTGAGTTGAGATATATATTTTGTTAACCTTATTTTCATTTATTTTAGGTATAATAAGTTCAGATTAGTTCAAATCACTTCAGTTCAAATAAACTAAGTTCGGATAAGGGTTACCTTTGTACAATATTTAAACTAAAATAAGTTTTAATAAGGTTTAATAAGTTCAGATCAGTGAAAACCATGTAAATAGAATACACCCTAGCTTTGTTGTTTTGATTAGTCTGTCAAAATAATGATAGTTCTCGCCTTAACTTTAGCTTGACCATTGAAGCTCAGTTATGAAAATGGCTTGGCAAACCAAATTTTTAATTCTAGTTACAAAATTAATGCTCATTCATGTCACAAGGTAGTAGCTAATCAATGAGACACTAATTAAGGATTTGTTTACATTTACTGAACTGAGCTGAATATAGTTGAAATTAATATATAGTTGAAATTAATATTTTATGAGAGAAGGAAATTAGGAGTTAAACTGAATTGAACAGAACGTAGCTAAAATTAATATTTTATGAAGGAAAGAAATTATTAGAAGCTGAACTGAACTGAAATTATGATGAAGTAAACATGCCCTGAATACGAAAGAGTAGATTATCTTGAAAACTTAGTTACTATTGGAATTGGTCTTAGCTTTCCCTGTGTATGCCTATCCTAGTTGAAATAGATGTGGGGACAAAGGGTGTACAAATTAATTTCATATAGAGTGTCTAAGAGCAAGATTAGCAATTTCTTGATCTAGATTTTTTTGTCCCATATAACATTACAATTTTAAGGTTTTTACTATTGTTCAATTTTGGTATGACTATGTTCGGGATAAAGAGTGGCTATCCTTCCTAATTAAGTATTTTAAAAAATAAATTATCATCTTAAATCGTAAGGTACAATACCAATTATCCTAGTATATTTTGTAGCTACAAAGTGATCCAATCCTGATAAATAGAGTATTGTAGGTTGGAAAAACAAATAAAAAAGAAAAAACCCCTGAAATATTATTCTAGTAAAAGGCACAATTGGTCTTGTATGGATCAGGTCTACAATAAATTATTGTAATCACTTTCAAATAATATAATCACATTTTGCATGATGTAATCACTTTTTTTAGATGATATAATTATTTTTTTGTGAGTCATATATTTTGAATTATATAATCTCATATTAAACCATTTAATGAGATTATATGATTATCTTTAGGATGATAAAATTTAAAAATCATCTTTCGAATGATGTAATATACTATTTGATACTTTTTATAATGATAAATTCACTTTTTTATACATAACAATTTCAGGATGATATAATCACTCTTTTATAGTGATATAATCACATTTCATATGATATAATCACATTCGTATGGTATACTAGAAGGTTGGGTCTACAATAAGTTGATGTAGACCGGGTCTGTTTTGGGTGTTTTTGTTCCTCGGGAGAGTTACAACACGAAGACTGATCCGGTGCGGCCTGTACCTGCAAAACAAACGGAGACACGGTTGGGTGGTGCTCCGCCTCCGACGAACAAGTTAGTAACTTGAAGGGAGAGAAAAAGGTGCGGAAATTTAGGTGGGTATCTGCTCGGATTCCAAGCTCATATGTCTCTATCACAGGGACAGTTTGTAATAAATAAAACGTGCCCTCCAAAAGAGGGGAATCTCCCTATTTATAGGGTCCTCGGGATTTGTGCCCCTGATTAGGTCACTGAACCCTAATCATTAGTGGGCTGCGCCGCATTGCGGCTTTCTCTGGATTTGGGCCGGAAGGCCGCCATTCCTCTCAGGTTTCTGAAGTGACACGTGTCAAGCAAGGATAAGTCCATCTTGGGCCATCTTGTGACTGACACGTGTCATCCTCTGATTGGACCACGTGGCAGGGTAAAATGACCCTAAACATTTGCCCCTCACAAATGTGACGTGGCACGCCACGTGGCATCTGTGACACGCGTCACGCTCCGGTTGGTGGTAATTTTACCGCCAAAGTGTAACCGTTCACCTTCCGTGTAAATTACGGGAATTCCCCCGCATTTACCCTCTATATATAGTTGTTTACCCTCATCATTTTGTACGTTTACAAAAATTTTCAAGATAGACAACTTTGAGAGAGCAGAAGTCATCCGTTTGAGTCAAGCGCAAGCGAGAAAACTCGTTCTTCATTAACCCAGCCGGACCCGTCTATCTTCAGATATCAAATCTAAAGGTACCGTTGATGAGTGGCATTTATGCCACTCTTTTATCCTTTTTCTCTAAGGATTCTCCCCTCGTTTGCACTTGTTTGGCCCTCTTTCTAAGCATTTTTACTTAGCTTTGCTTTCTCTTTTCTTTCTCCTTTATCCTCCCTTTTCTTAGTCTTCCCGCTTTGCTCTTATTGTGCTTTTCATGCTTATGCTTTGTAGGAACCATCGAGATTTTCAAGAGGAGGAAGCTAAGCTCAAAGGAAGCCAGAGGAAGCATGATTCAGAAGAGGTTCGGCCGAACCTCCTGATGGTGTGGCCGAACCAAGGTGTGGCCGAACCTGCTCAGTGGTTCGGCCGAACTTCGAGGCAGGGGCAAGATGAAAATCGGTAGTTTTGCAGGAGTGGCCGAACCGCAGGAGTTCGACCAGACCAGGATCAGGGAGGTTCGACCGAACCTACCCATGGTTCGGCCGAACCTACCCTGTAGTCCGGCCGAACCTTCCCATTTGTTCGGTCGGACCTCTCCTTTTGTCAGCTGACTCTGTACGGACTATTTAAGTCCCTTTTTTAGAACGTTTTGGGGGATTAACTTAGTTTTAATTTTCTACATTTTTTAGCTTAATCTAGAGAGAGAAACTTCATTAGTAGAGAGAGAAAGTGTGGATTTCTATTGATGAACTTGGATATTGAAGAAGGAGCTTGATTGAACCTTTGTAAATCTTCATCTTCAATGAATGAGCAATCTCTTACTCTCTCTCTTTACTTTTGTATCTAGTTTTGTTTGCTTATTTTGATTTTCCTTCTTTGCTTATTGATCATGTTGATGCTTATTGATTTGATGATTGATATTGTCTTCAATATGATTCGTGAGTAGTCACCTAGCCAAGGGTGTGGGGATGGTGTAGTTGTTAATTGATTCATGCCTATGATGTTGGGGGTTATGTTAATGGTGATTAAAGTCTTTGTATGCTTGATATTCTTTGGTCTTTCTTGCAAGTGCACATTGTTAGTTGATCAAAGATGAGTCTTACTAACAAGTAACGGAAGTTGACTTAGTTGAGATTCATTACTATCGATAATTCTTTGTTTGCACCTTCTAATATATGGTTCTAATGTGGAAGCATAGAGGCTATGTTAGGAGAAATCGATTAACCCCGGAAGGCGGTCAGATCGAGCTTTATTTCGATATTCTTGCATGCTTAGTTTACCATTGCTTTGCTTCTGTGTTATTGCATGATCAAGTGACATCTACATCTACCCACTTCCCTTGGTGTTTAGTTATATTGATCTTTAATCATTCTTAATCCTTAGTTTAATCTCTTAGTTATTCATACTTCTTGTCCCGAGATAGCTTAAAGTTTTAAGTAGTGAATGCGGTGTTTATGCATGTCTCCCTGTGGTTCGACCCCTCTATTTACCCTATACACGTATTAGGTTGGTAGAGCGTTATAAATTAATTTGACTTAGGTGCAGTCGCTCAACGACACGATTATTCCCTTGTCAAATTGGCGCCGTTGCCGGGGAGACGGTTTCCATTGCTATTTCATTGCTTGTTTAAGACTATCTCACCTTTATTTGTTAGTGTTCGCTACTTTTGTTACTTGTCAGTGCTTACGTTCTTCTTAGCTTTGTTGTATGAACAGAGGACGAACCCGCTCAAGATCTTTAATTCCCATCGATCCAGAGCTAGAGAGGTCTTTGTCCCTACTTCGAAGAGAAGCAAGAGCAAGGAGTAGAAATTCCCGCACTCCAACGAGAGGAGTAAGAGAATTAGAAGATACTCCACCCTCTTCACCCTCAAGTGAAGAATTAGATAGCCCTAAATCATCTTCGAATTCAGAAATCAACCCTTTCTCAACCTATAAGTTTGAAAGTAAAGAAGGTTCTAAAATGGGAGAGAATACGCCTTTGAGTCGTCTTGGGGCCCCCGAAGCTTTTAGAGCGCAAAGTGGGATCCTAACTCCTACTACTCAAGCCAACAATTTCGAGATCAAGCCTAATTTGATTGCCTTGATTGAGAGGAAACAATTCTCGGGTGGAAAGTTTGAGAGTCCTCATGAGCACCTAAAAGAGTTTGAGAAATATTGTGACACAATAAAGGCCAATGGAGTGACTCAAGAATATATTCGCCTCAAAATGTTTCCATTTTCGCTAATTGGGAGAGGTCTAGAATGGCTAGAGAAGGAGGTGCCCCCTAATTCTCTCACGACATAGGACCAAGTGACTACGGCTTTCTTGAGGAGGTTTTATAACCATAGGAAGACCGCCGAGGCTCGGTCTTTGATTCAAGGTTTTCGCCAAAAGAGTGGTGAGTCTCTAAGTGCGGCATGGGAACGATACAAAGAGCTTCAACGTCAATGCCCACACCATGGGATACCCAAGTATCAACTCATTCACACTTTCTATGGAGGTCTCACACCTCAAGGAAGAACAAGCCTAGACGCCGCGGCCGGTGGTCCAATTATGAACAAAGGAGAGCATGAAGTGGAGTGTATTATAGAGGAAGCCGCAAAGCACTATGATGATTGGTACGAAGGAGAAAGGGATGCTACTTCTAGCAAGGGCGTTTATGCATTGGAGCAAGCCAACGCAATAAACAACCTTTCTACCCAAATCTCCAAAATGACCAAGCAAATGGATGAATTGATGAAAGAAAGGCCCAACCCTCACGGTAATATCTCCCCTTCAACCAAGGGAGGCAATGGTATGGATACTTCCTCCCCCTCTTCTTACAATACAATGCCCCAAGGGTGCATGTTTTGTTCTAATTGTGAAACCTATGATCATGATACCTCTCAATGTGTCTATGCTTGTGAAGTTCAACCCCCTTCCCATGAACATGATAGTAATATGGAAAATGTCAATGCTATGAATTTTGCTCCCAGAATGGGAAATGTAGGAAACTTGAGGCCAAACTCCAATCAAATGGGGAATTGGAATCAAGGTGGAAACCGTGGTTGGAACCAAAATGGTGGTGGTTATGATAACCAATACCATGGTGGGGGAGGCCCTTCCAATTTCAATGGAAGAAGCTACTCTAACCAAAGAGGATATGGTAATCAAAACCAACAACCTAATTCCCGATACCATGACCATCAAAATCAAAATTTTCGTGACCACGGTAACATGGGAAATAATCAACAAGGCAATGTTCCTAACCAAGGCACGGGAGGCAATAGGGGCCAATTTGTTCCTAACTATGCCCAAACTAATAGGCCCCCGGGTTTCCATCAACCCCAACTTCCTCCACCTCAACAACCTCTTCAAATTGAAGCCCCTCCAATAGATCCCGTGATGGCTAAATTAGATGCTCTTTTAAAAATGCGTGAGGAGGATCAAAAGAAACATGAAGAGGCTCAAAAACGAACCAATGCTCATATGAAAATGCTTGAGACTCAAATTGCTTAACTTGCATCTAATTCATCCCCTTCTTCTTCTTCTCCTTCTTCTTCTCACATCCCAAGTCAAGGAGTCAACCCAAAACCTTTGTATGCCGTGACAACAAGGAGTGGGAAAGTAGTAGGGAGTGACCCTTTAATTGAGGAAGAAACCCAAGAAGAGGCGGAGTTAGAGAATGAGGGTGAAAAACCCAATGAGCCATTGAGTGTTGAAAAAGAAAAACATGTTGAGGTGCTCAAGGAAAAAGAAGCCACCCCCTTGCCCCTAAATCGCCAACCTAGAGAGGAGAAGCTACCCTTTCCACAACGATTTGTGAGAGCTAAACTTGATGCCCAATTTGGGAAGTTTTTGGAAGTCATTAAGAATTTGCATATCTCCGTCCCTTTTGTTGATGCTATGAAGCAAATGCCCCACTATTCCAAATTTTTGAAAGATCTTTTGAGTGGGAGAAGGGAGTGTGAGACGGTGAGTTTAACCGCCAATTGTAGTGCAATTCTTTCCAACAAACTACCTACCAAATTGAAAGATCCGGGTAACTTTTCCATCCCTTGCTCTATCAATGGCATTGAATTTGATAAAGCCTTGTGTGACTTAGGAGCAAGTGTGAGTCTCATGCCCTATTCCGTCTACCAAAAGCTTAGTGTAGGAACCCTCTCTCCCACTAACATTACTCTCCAACTAGCGGACCGTTCCGTTAAGTTCCCCATGGGCAAAGTTGAGGACATTCCCCTTAGGGTAGGAAAGTTCACATTCCCCGTGGATTTCTATGTGCTAGAAATGGATGAGGATGAGAGGATTCCTATAATTTTGGGTAGGCCATTTCTAGCCACTTCTAGAGCTATCATCGATGTGAAGGAGGGGAAGATATCCTTGAAAATTGACAATGATTCTATTGAGTTTGATTTGAACAATGTCATGCAACAACCCTCCTCAAGTGGTGAATGCTTTAGGGTAGATATTCTTGATACGATTCTTGATGAATTTTCTCGCTCCCACTTGCATGTCACTAATGATCCCCTTGAAAGTGTGTTGTTGAATGAATCAAAGATAGGTACTCACAAAGAAGACATGCAATTCTATGAGGATTTTCTTGAGGAAAGCAAGGAGTGCAAGGGCGCGAGCATGGAAGAAGAAGCTCCTTACATTCATGACCTCTTTCAAGTTGAAGAAAGAGAAGAGAGCCCCAATGGTAAGGGAGCACCAAAGGTAGACTTGAAACCTCTACCTTTGGGCTTGAGGTATGCATTTCTTGGTCCCAATGAGTCTTTCCCCGTGATTGTAAATTCTAACCTAACGGAGGAGCAAACCTCCCTCTTGATCAATGTTTTGAGAAATCACAAAAAAGCTTTGGGCTATACCATTGATGATATCAAGGGTATAAGTCCATCTTTATGTATGCACAAAATTGATCTAGAGGGAGATGCCAAAACCGTCAGGCAAAGGCAAAGAAAGCTTAACCCTTCCATGCAAGAGGTTGTGCGGAAGGAAGTGGCTAAGCTTCTTGATGCGGGAATTATTTACCCAATTGCTCATAGTGATTGGGTATCTCCCGTGCAAGTTGTGCCTAAGAAAGGGGGCATGACGGTAGTGAAAAATGATCATGATCAACTAGTACCCACTAGACTTGTTACCGGTTGGCGCATGTGTATTGACTATCGCCAACTTAACACAAGTACATGCAAAGATCATTTTCCACTACCGTTCATTGATCAAATGTTGGAAAGGCTTACAAAGCATTCCTTCTATTGTTTCCTTGATGGTTACTCGGGATTTTTCCAAATCCCAATTGACCCTAAGGATCAAGAGAAGACAACTTTCACATGCCCCTACGGTACTTATGCGTATAATAGGATGCCTTTCGGGCTTTGTAATGCCCCCGCAACATTCCAACGTTGCATGATGTCCATTTTTAGTGATATGATTGAGGATGAGATAGAAGTCTTCATGGATGACTTCTTCGTTGGAGGAGCCACCTATGAAGATTGTCTATCTAATTTATCTCGTTGCTTAGAAAGGTGTGAGAGGGCTAACCTCGTGTTGAATTGGGAAAAGTGCCACTTTATGGTCGAAAGTGGGATTGTTCTTGGGCACAAAATTTCCCATGCCAGCATTGAGGTTGATAGAGCCAAGGTTGAGGTCATCGAAAAACTTCCTCCCCCCACCAATGTGAGGGAAGTGAGGTCTTTTCTTGGCCATGCCGGGTTCTATCGGCGCTTTATTAAAGATTTTTCAATGATCGCTAAGCCTCTCACATCCCTATTGCAACAAGATAAGGAGTTTGTGTTTGATGATGCTTGTCATAAGTCCTTTTGTAGGTTGAAAGAAGCCCTTTGCACCGCTCCTATTGTCCAAGGTCCGGATTGGTCTCTTTCATTTGAGCTCATGTGCGATGCAAGCGACGAGGCCATTGGATCGGTTCTTGGACAACGAGAGAATGGGAAACTTCATGTCATACATTATTTGTCTAAAACTCTCAATGATGCCCAACGAAACTACACAACTACCGAGAAGGAGTTCCTAGCGGTTATCCATTCATTCGAGAAGTTTAGAACCTACCTCATTGGTTCTAAGACAATTGTGTATACCGACCACTCAGCTCTCAAATACTTGATAGGGAAGAAGGAAGCTAAACCAAGGTTGTTGAGATGGGTTTTAGTCCTCCAAGACTTCGATTATGAGATGAGAGACAAGAAGGGAGCCGAGAATGTGGTGGCGGATCACCTCTCAAGGTTGGGCGGTGCAAGGTTTGAAGATGATGGCTTGCCAATAGAGGACGCTCTAAGAGATGATGTGCTTTATGTCCTTGAAGTGAAATCGGAGCCTTGGTATGCGGATATTGTGAATTACTTAGCTTGTAGTGCCATACCACCAGATTTCACTTCACAACAATGTCGAAAACTCAAGCACGAGGCCAAGAGATACATTTGGGATGATCCCATTTTATTGAAAAGAGGGGTCGATGGTTTGTTGAGGAGATGCGTCCCCAACGACGAGGTTCAAAGTGTTCTCCATATGTGCCACTCTTCTCCTTGTGGTGGGCATATGAGTGCTCAAAAGACCGCCTCAAAGGTCCTTCAATCTATGCTCTTTTGGCCTTCTCTTTTCAAGGATGCGTGGATATTTGTCAAAACTTGTGATAGATGTCAACGGATGGGGAATATTTCTAGAAGGGATGAAATGCCGCAAAACCCCATCCTTGAGCTTGAAGTTTTCGATGTGTGGACTATAGACTTCATGGGCCCTTTCATTTCTTCACATGGGAACAAGTATATTTTGGTCGCCGTTAACTATGTGTCTAAGTGGGCGGAGGCCGTGGCTTCTCCGACGAATGACTCTAAGGTGGTGGTCAACCTTTTCAAAAAGGTGATCTTCCCGAGATTTGGTGTTCCAAGAGCGATAATTAGTGATGGGGGATCGCATTTCAAGCACCACACCTTCGTTCGACTACTTGATAGATATGGGGTTTCTCACAAGCGGGGGCTTGCATACCACCCCCAAACGAGTGGCCAAGCGGAGGTCACCAATAGAGAGCTCAAGGTGATTTTGGAGAAGACGGTTTCTAGAACAAGGAAGGATTGGTCCTCCAAACTTATTGATTCACTATGGGCTTATAGGACCGCCTTCAAAACCCCAATAGGGACCACTCCCTACAAGCTTGTCTATGGAAAAAATTGTCATTTGCCCGTGGAGATGGAGCATCGAACGCATTGGGCAATCAAGCAAATCAACTTTGATCTCCATAGTGCGGGTGAGCAAAGGCTTCTAGAGCTACATGAGTTAGAGGAGTTGAGGATGAATGCCTACGATAGCGCAAGCATGTATAAGGCGCGGACTAAGGCTTGGCACGATGCTCAAATTGTCAAGAAGGAATTCGTCAAAGGCCAAAAAGTCCTCCTATTCAACTCCCGCTTGAAGCTTTTCCCGGGAAAACTTAGGTCAAGATGGAGTGGGCCGTACATTGTCACGGAAGTGTTTCCTTATGGAGCCTACGAAATTTCCCAAGACGGCCACTCCCCTTTCAAAGTCAACGGTCACCGTCTCAAGCCCTATCATGAAGGATTTCCAAGTAATGAACCAGTTTCTGTGACACTTCTTGATGTGCATCGTCAATTCGACCCTCCTTGATCAACTCAAGGAACGTCGAGCTAACGACGTTAACCAAAAGCGCTTCCGGGAGGCAACCCGAGTTTCTAACCCTTTTATACTTTTTCTTTTCATGTTGCTTCTATTTTTCCATCTACGACTTTGGATTGTTTGGATTTTTGGGTTTTGATTGTGCTTTGGTTTTAGATATACTTTGCATCTAGCATGATTGTAATGTGTTTAGTTGTGTGTTAACGGACTATTTTTACTTGCGTAATTATGGAAGTTTGGCCGAACCACTTCATGTTCGGCCACTGCAGCAATTTCAAGGATTTATGGCAACATTCTGCCAAAACCAAAAATATTGAATTCTAGCAGAAGGTTCGACCGAACCCATTATAGGTTCGACCGAACTTATACTGTAGTGCGGCCGAACTTCCCTGGGTTCGGTCACTCCTAAATTTTTAGACATTTCCAGCAACTTTCTGCCAGAATCTGAAAATTTGCAGTTCCAGCATAGGTTCGACCGAACCCAAGTATGGTTCGACCGAACTTATTTCGTAGTGCGGCCGAACTTCCCTGGGTTCGGTCACTCCTCTCTTTTTGCTATTTTGCTGGAACTTTCTGCCCGGATTTTAAAATGAAGAGTTTTGGCAATGGTTCGACCGAACCACAGGGGAGTTCGGCCGAACTTTTACTGTGGTTCGACCGAACATACCCTCGGTTCGGCCGAACCTATCTTCAGAGTCGAAAAAAAAATGCTGCCATGTTTTCTATTTTGCTGCATTTTCGTGAATATCACTCCCATATTCGTCACCTACCCCATCCTTCTCCTTCTCACTCTAAACCTCCATTGCACCTCCCCTTACAACCTCAGGTCTCCATCAAAATCACTCCAATCTTCATCCTTTCTCACTTATTTTCCATCCTTCACTCAACTTTTGCAATCTCTACCAAAAATTCCTACCAAACAAACCCATCTTTCCATTTTCCCCAATTTCAAGGGTTTAAGTGCTTCGGTGTTTTTGGGTTTTTACTTCCTTCCAATCAATTGTGGTATGTTTGTTCTAGCTTTTGCAAGTTTATTTCTTTAATTTCTTATAGTTTTACCATGTTTTACATATTTAAGTGTGAATTATGGTATTCTTGAAATTATTAGTAATGACTTGTTTATTTCATGTGGTTCTTGGGATTGACTTGTTGCAATTGATTGGTTGTTCATAGTAGAACATGTTCTTATGATGATTATGCATGTTTACCTTGGTTTTATTTTGATCTCAATGTAATTGAGTGTTGATTTCATACTAGGGTATTCATGTTACCATTTTATGATTGAGAAATGCATGAGTTGGATGTTATTGGAGATTGTTATTCATGGTTTTGGCTTGATTTTGATGGTTTGATGATTGGATATCATGAAAATAAGGGGACATCATGCCAAATTTCACCTAGACCTTGTTAGGACTAATTTAGGAATGACATAGGAATCCTTATTCAAACCTTGGTCCAAATGTATTCATGCATGCCTTGAATTGTATACTCTCAAGCATACACTTTTACCTTGGTTAAGTACTTGGCTTCTTATTTCATTTCCTATCAATTTGTTCTAATTATATGCTCTTGGTGAATTTGTAGAACCACGATGTTCGACAAGGGAAAAGGAAAGTCAAAGAGGAAGAGGGTGGGAGAATCCTCAGCAACGCAATTCCCACCTCCTCCCGGACCTCGACCTCACTACGGTGGACCACTCCGCTCCTCTCAAATGGAAGATCCCTCAGCAAATCATCCCCAATGAGCTGAGGCGAACTAGAGCCCGGGGAGGAGCTCCTCAACCTCCACCGGTCCTCCATCAAGAGCAAATCAATCCCCCCCTTAGCGGGGGAGGTGAGGCATCTTCTTCTTCTTCCTTTCCTCCTTTTGATTTCAATGCCCTTCGTAGTACCCTCGACGATATTCGTCGAGACAATCAAGCTTCCATTGAGCAATGGGGGTACTACGCGAGGGAAAATTATGACAATCTTGTGCAAGCGGGCATTCAAGCGCCCTATGTGAACTACCCCTACCACCCTCCTCAAGAGGGTCCGGTCAATCATTGGGGACCCTATGACCCTCAACACCCCACCCCCCCTTGCTACGCCTATTGGGAAGGTCCCATCGACCCTACCCAACGCGTTGGCACCCTCCATACGACCCCTATCGTCCGGGTGGGTGTGATCCGTCTTATGACCCGGCATCCGCATCCATCCCCACTCCTTTTGATGGTGGTTGGGGTGCCCAAGGGTGGCCCTATGAACACTTTAACCAACCCTTCCACCCTTTCATGGACACTCCCGGGTTTGATCCTAACATCCCCCCTCAACCTAGGGGGCGAGGAGATGATAACCAGTGATGCTGTGGGAACTTTTCCCTTTGTCACTTTTGCTCGGGACGAGCAAAAGAATAGTGTGGGGGAGGATGTCCTTTTGGTTGGTTGAAGTGTACATAGGAAGGTAGGATGGTAGGGTAGTTGCTTGCACATAAGGAGGATAGTGAGGATAGTGGCTTTGTGGTATTGATGTGGCGTTGTGGCGGTGGTGATGATGTTGGTGATGTTGTGATGGTGATGTGATGAGATGGTGATGTTTTATGATTATTGATGTGATGATGATGATGATGTTTTATGGTTATTTTTGCTGATTTCTGATGATTTTCTTTGATGATCCCCGAGTCTTTGTAGGTGGAGATGCTCCCGAAAAAAAAAATCCAAATTTCCCGAAACTCCAAATCCCCTTAATCCAAACTTCGTAGATAGCTTTTTATTAATTTTTCTTCTTTTTGTTTGTTTCTTTAGTCTTTTTCTTTGTTTTCTAACCTTTTCTTGTTTTGTTTTTAGTTTCTTTTGTTTGGCTCACCTCTATTGAAGCTTGAAGCGAAGATGTAGGACGTTAAGGAGCAACACTAGCTCCCTTGGTGAGAATTGGATATATTACCTTGTCTTATATTTCAAGCGGCATTCGGTGAGACCTTTCCTCTCTTTCTTTTTCTTTTTCTTTGAGTGCTTAGTTTAGGTCTAGTTTAGGAAGAGTTGAATGGTTCGAGGTTGATTGATTTTGGTTCCAAGGAACCTGGGATCGTTGATGTTGATATCAACGATCACTTGTATGTCGATTGGGATTTATTTGATTTACATGCCTCGATTATGAACCTTTTTAATTTCTTCCTCCCTTTTGTGTGTTTTTCTTGTTCTCTTTTATGTAACGAGCATGACTATGACAAGTTGAAACATTTTTTATGTGGATTTGCTCATTCATTTGGATTCAAGAATTTATGTGCCTTTTTGATGACATGGCTTTGAATGCTTACCTTCCTAATTGATGAGGGTTTACACGGTTTAAGAATGCTTAAGGTTGAATTAGACACATTATAAGCTAAGGTAGCCCGGTTTAGAACTCTTGATGACGTTTGAACCCCTTAGTTCACGGGAAAGTGGTAAGATGGTGTTGCTCTCCGTAGTGAATAGGATTCCCTTGGTTGGTATTTGCTTATTTTTATCCCGTGTGAGCGTCATTTGTTCTAGCCTTCATCACTCTTATGAGCGGCATTTTGGATCCTTAACTATGCATGTCTTAATCTTTGTGTTGGTATTTAGCTCCCGAGATCGTGACCAAACAACTTTAAAGGAGGAAGAGGGCATTTCTTCTCATTTTTCTTTGTTTTCTTTGTGTTTTGTTATAAATTTGGTTTTCATTTTTACATCCACCCACTTGCTAACCAATTTGGGCCTCATTCCCCTTTCTTGATCTAGCCATATTACAAACCTTTCGGCCTATGTTCTACCAACCCTTGTAGTTAGTGAAGCATTGGTTTTTGAGGTTCGAATTCGAGAGTGTTGGTTTCAGGGCAAGAAAGTTGTGAATATTGGTTCAAGTGAGATTTTGAAGGTTGTTCATGAAAGGAAATATTTGCAAAAAGTTTGTGAGGAAGGATGCAACGTATGAAGTTCAAAAAAAAAAAAAAAAAAAAAAAAAAAAAAAAAAGAGAGAGAGGGGGAAGGAAAAGGAAGAGGAAATGATGAGAGAAATGAAGTAATGTTATGAAATCTTGTATTGAAGGTTGTAATTTGAATTTAGGTTCAATTCTTAGGTGGTTCTTGAGAGATGGCCACTCTTTTGCTTCACTTAGGATTTGCCACCAAAAATTTTCAAATTAATTCCCAACCTTAACCCTTAGCCATGACATTACAACCCAAGTTAAGACCCTTGGACTTGGAGAAGTGCGGTCAAAGAACGGTGGAGGGAGATAGATTTCAACCCTATGGAAAGAGTGTGCATAGTTGAGATGTCGGGATAACCCTATGACTCCACAATAAATTTCTTTTTCCGGTTCCCTCGAGGAACCATGAGGAGCTAACTTAGGGATGATTTGAAGCTAGTGGAGAGAATGCGGACCGTCTTGGTTGGAGCTAGGGAAGAGGATGAAATCATTAGTTCTCTACGCTTAGCTTAGGTTTGTCTCCCTCAACCATGAGCATCTTAGAACGTGTTCCCCCTCTTTGAGTTGAGAAAAGTAAGCATTATTTTATTCATGTCCCTATGTTAGAGTCCATTTGGAGCATTTCCCATCGTGAAACTTGATTGATTTTCTTAACCCTTGTCATATTATGCTTGTTGTGTGTTGTCTTTTTGTTTTAGTATTCCTTGCTTGAGGACAAGCAAAAGGCAAGTGTGGGGGATTTTGATGAGTGGCATTTATGCCACTCTTTTATCCTTTTTCTCTAAGGATTCTCCCCTCGTTTGCACTTGTTTGGCCCTCTTTCTAAGCATTTTTACTTAGCTTTGCTTTCTCTTTTCTTTCTCCTTTATCCTCCCTTTTCTTAGTCTTCCCGCTTTGCTCTTATTGTGCTTTTCATGCTTATGCTTTGTAGGAACCATCGAGATTTTCAAGAGGAGGAAGCTAAGCTCAAAGGAAGCCAGAGGAAGCATGATTCAGAAGAGGTTCGGCCGAACCTCCTGATGGTGTGGCCGACCAAGGTGTGGCCGAACCTGCTCAGTGGTTCGGCCGAACTTCGAGGCAGGGGCAAGATGAAAATCGGCAGTTTTGCAGGAGTGGCCGAACCGCAGGAGTTCGACCAGACCAGGATCAGGGAGGTTCGACCGAACCTACCCATGGTTCGGCCGAACCTACCCTGTAGTCCGGCCGAACCTTCCCATTTGTTCGGTCGGACCTCTCCTTTTGTCAGCTGACTCTGTACGGACTATTTAAGTCCCTTTTTTAGAACGTTTTGGGGGATAAACTTAGTTTTAATTTTCTACATTTTTTAGCTTAATCTAGAGAGAGAAACTTCATTAGTAGAGAGAGAAAGTGTGGATTTCTATTGATGAACTTGGATATTGAAGAAGGAGCTTGATTGAACCTTTGTAAATCTTCATCTTCAATGAATGAGCAATCTCTTACTCTCTCTCTTTACTTTTGTATCTAGTTTTGTTTGCTTATTTTGATTTTCCTTCTTTGCTTATTGATCATGTTGATGCTTATTGATTTGATGATTGATATTGTCTTCAATATGATTCGTGAGTAGTCACCTAGCCAAGGGTGTGGGGATGGTGTAGTTGTTAATTGATTCATGCCTATGATGTTGGGGGTTATGTTAATGGTGATTAAAGTCTTTGTATGCTTGATATTCTTTGGTCTTTCTTGCAAGTGCACATTGTTAGTTCATCAAAGATGAGTCTTTACTAACAAGTAACGGAAGTTGACTTAGTTGAGATTCATTACTATCGATAATTCTTTGTTTGCACCTTCTAATATATGGTTCTAATGTGGAAGCATAGAGGCTATGTTAGGAGAAATCGATTAACCCCGGAAGGCGGTCAGATCGAGCTTTATTTCGATATTCTTGCATGCTTAGTTTACCATTGCTTTGCTTCTGTGTTATTGCATGATCAAGTGACATCTACATCTACCCACTTCCCTTGGTGTTTAGTTATATTGATCTTTAATCATTCTTAATCCTTAGTTTAATCTCTTAGTTATTCATACTTCTTGTCCCGAGATAGCTTAAAGTTTTAAGTAGTGAATGCGGTGTTTATGCATGTCTCCCTGTGGTTCGACCCCTCTATTTACCCTATACACGTATTAGGTTGGTAGAGAGTTATAAATTAATTTGACTTAGGTGTAGTCGCTCAACGACATGATTATTCCCTTGTCAACCGTCTCTGCCTCTCTCAGCTCTTTTTCTTGTTTCACCGCTTGTACATATTTCTTGCAATAAATGGATGCATCACCAACACACACGACACAGCCTAGGTTAGAGTCCAGCCGGTCACCAGGGACGGCTGAGTCTAGGACTGGGAGTGCCGTCTCGGGGTGTTGGGACCACCCTTTTGCTTGGATTCCGACCATTTCTGTGTCTGTGCAGGACACAATGGCTCGGACTATGCAGACGGCCCCCGATCCGGACTACAGAAGCGAGGGCTCAGGCGGTCAAACGCCTGAGGGAGAAACGTCTTGTCAGAGAAACCAGACGGCTCTGGAGAGATCCCCTCCTCGTGCCCCTTCAACTCCCGCAGATTCCTTTTTGGAAGAGTGCGACCAAGGCGGCGATGAAGCCGTCTCAGCTCCTTTGCCACAAAATGAGGAGGAGATGGAGAACGACAGCTCTGCCTCCACTTCTGAGAGCAGTGACGACTTGCCACCGCTCGAGGATAGTGAGGAGGAGGAGAGGAAGAAGTGGAGTGAGAAGGACGACCCCTTCAAAATTCACGTCTCAGCCAAGGACAGGGGTCAAATGGAGGACAATTTAAAGAGATTTAAACAAATGCACCCGTAAGGAGACGGGTACAAAATTAGAGTGCCGCCTGAGGACGGCACCATCGCCTAGGAAGACGATCAACTGAACGCCAACAGCTACTTTGGCTGTTATGAGGCGGCGTTCAAGGCTGGTGTTCGCTTTCCCCTTCACCAGGCGGTGAAGACCATCTTGAGGGGCTACGACCTCGGAGTATGGAAACTTACCCCCAATTCTTGGGCAAACATCTTGGGGTATGTTGCCGCCTGCGAACTCCAGGGGCTCCATCTCGGCTCGGAAGCTTTTGCTAAGATGCATTATCTTAGCCGAAGCCTAGGCGGTTGGAGGGCGTGGTACACTTTAACCACGTATCCCCAATACATGATGACCTTAGACAAAGTCTCCAAATTTGACGGCTGGAAGCACAGGTTCTACCTGCTGTCGGCTCCCAGCAAGCGGGAAAACTACGAGTTCCGCCAATACAATAAGAAGCCCGACCTGATGGGCCGGAAGTGCGCTCTTCCCCGGATCCCAGGTGAGGACTTTGACAAAATAATTGAGGCGGATTTTTTCGGCCTCACGGATGTAACCCTGTCAACCGGGGAGACAATAAAAGTCCCCAAGAACTAGATCCCTAAGAGCGCCTGGTTCAGGGACGAGTGTTTCTTAGCCGCCTGCGGGCTAGGAAACATGTTTACCAAACGTATGCGCCTGAGTTCACATCCGCCTGTAGTACTTCTGTATCAGAATTGCTTGATGATGTATTAATCAACTTTTTTCTTTTTGCAGAAGAAGCTTTAAGCATGTTGCAGACGGAGAAGACACCCAAGCGGTCCTCTGCAACCATCCGCATGGAGCTTGCAGAAAAACATGCGGCCACAGTCAGGGCCAAGGTAAAAAAAGCTTGACTCTTTCTTAGGTTGACCTCAAAGTTTACTTTCTCCGAATGCTAA
This sequence comes from Chenopodium album, assembly GCF_948465745.1. Classification (NCBI taxonomy): domain Eukaryota; kingdom Viridiplantae; phylum Streptophyta; class Magnoliopsida; order Caryophyllales; family Amaranthaceae; genus Chenopodium; species Chenopodium album. The sequence goes on along the minus strand of NC_137841.1, from coordinate 37,163,788 downwards.
CTTTAACTTGGTTTTTTTCACAGGGGGGAGAGGTAGGAAAGACGTTTGAGAAAGATCTCAAACGGGCCAGGGAGGAATCCACCTCCACCCCTAACAAGACCAAAAAATCCGCCTCCGCCATAACTCCTGGCGCCTCAGCCAGGAATACTCAGATAAGGATAGGGGGGCAAAACGAGAGGATAGGCGGCAGTCTAGGCCTCGACCTCGTCAACCCCCTATCAGTAACCGGGGGGTTCACCACGCCTGCAAGCGACTCCCACTTGGCAGGTTCTGAAGGTAAGAACCCATTTAAATCCCCGCTGAGCTGGGGTGGCCTTTGCGAGTGAAATCCCACTCCCAACAGACGTCATCCTCAGACGGTCGGCAACAGATAGGTGTTGCCTTAATTTCGCACTCATCACCTGTTGATTATGGTGCAGATCAATCTCCTCGCTGGCCAGACGTCCAGAAGCATGCTAAGGCCATGCATGAGGCGGTGAGCAGGAAAGACAAGAACGCTATCCCTGGGATAGAGACGTTTAACCTGGAACGGATCCTGTCCCTTCTGGCTGAGGTGAGATACATAAAAAAATTTTCTAAGTTCTTTACTCCGCCTGCAATACTAACTTGATTTACTTTTGCAGGCTCTGCTGCGGGTAGACGGGCTTAAGCGTCCTTATACCCGCAAACGGGAAGAGGTAAAAAGGGCCAAGAAGTCCGCCATAGACGCTGATAATGTTGCTTTATACTCCACTATCGTAAATGAACTTGAAACTAAAGCAATCACAATGACACAGGCGTCAAAAATCCAGCAGCTGGAGGCGGATCTGAAGACGGCCAACCAGCGGGTGAGCGACGCAGAGACGGCTCAGAAGGGGGCGGAGGAGGCTCAGAAAAAGGCGGAGGAGAGCCTCAAGAAGTCTGAAGAGGCGCTCAAGAAGGCCGACGAGGCGCTCAAGAAGGCCCAGGCGGACCTTGGCACACTCCAAGGTGTTTTTGAAGAGAACACCAACTTGAAGACCAAGGTTGAGAAGCTGGAGAAGGAGGCTGCCCAGGCTCAGATAAACTTTGCAGCTACTCTGGAGGCAGAGCAAAACCGCCTGGTTGCTGAAAGCGATGCTAACAATGACGCCCGAATGAAGATCGCCTGGGCTGCCTTGTACCCAGACAAGGATTATGGCGTCTGGGCACTGGCTCACAGGTACGCCAAGGACGTGGTGTACTTGAGAGAGAAAGATGAGCCAGAGCCTGAGTCCTTCGACGCCTGGGCTAACGCCAACACTGAGCTTCCTACGCCTGAGCTTCCTGGTCTTGGTGAAGCGCATGAGATTCCCTCAGATGATGAGGAAGAGAAAGAGGACCAGGAGGAGCCGCCTGTGGGCCAGAAGTGATTTTCAGCGGCAGTATGCCAACTCTTTTTTTTTTCTTTAATCTACGGCAGTATGCCAATAACTTGCTTTTCCGGCCTGCGTGCCGAGTATTCATGTATTTATCGGCTGAGGAGCCGGGTAATCAACAATTTTTATCTTCTCCCGGACGGGGTCCGTTTAACATTTGATCCACTACAACCGTTTGGTTGGGTGGACTTTTTATGAATGCACCAACTGAGTCGGTTTGTATCATTTTGCATTTATGTTTGGATTTCAATTTTTTGCCTTTGTGCGTATATGCCTGCTTTTTGTCTTACTTATGAAAAGCATGCGGCGATTTTTTGCCTGACTTATTAAAAGCCGGTTGTCCTTGCCCCTGGATGGCTGTATTGTTGGTTTCAAATTGAGTTGGTTAATTGACTTGGGAACGTCTGATGCTGCAAAGAGCATGATACGTTTGTAAGTCAATCAATCACAGTAGTGATTGCCCCAAACCAAGTGCACAGCCGTACACCAACAGGCGTTCCAGTCACTACCCAAACGGTTTTTCCCCGTCTTGGTAGAGATTGCATAGCCATTGCACAACTCTTTTGCCCCAATTGGGATAGAAAATGCAACTTTAGAATAAATAACCTAAGTGAGAACTTCAGCCAGTGACCGACTGATGCCTAGGGGCATCCGGTATTCGATAACTTGATCGTTCTTCACAGATCATTCTAGTTAGACGGCTTTGAGTTGACCAATTCGGTCGTTCAATTTTTGTCGTCTGCATAGGTACGTAGAACTGACAAATAGTCTGTTCTCTGTGACGATTGCACCCGGAGAGGTGTTGCCGGACACCTTTGTCCATGTTGGGACAGGCAATTTTATAAAATAAGCAACTATCCGGCTGTTTTAGCCTTTGGTCTTGTTTAGGACCGGTTGTATAGCCACTAAGCGTTTTTGTGCTTAGCTTTTAATCGGAGCATTGGCCGAGCGTTATTACAACATTAGATTTACACTAAGTGTCGAACTTAGTTGGTTTAAACAAATAAGCCCGTCTGGGTATTACCCAGACAGACAGGCGATTATTAAATCATACCAAGTATCAAACTTAGTTAAATAAATAAAGGATCCATCTGAGTATTACCTAGGCGGTCAAACAAATGTAACCTTTACTAAGTATCAAACTTAATTAGGTAAATGAAGAATCCGTCTGAGTATTATCCAGGCGGATAATCAAAACAATTTTGCAAACAAAGTCTAAATTCTCATTAATTAACTCACTATTTACAAAAAAATTTACCTTATCAGAAGTAGTACTTTTTCAAATTGTCTACATTCCATGTTCTAGGCAGGCACCTGCCGTTTGGAGTTTCCAGGCGGTAGGTGCCGTCTCTTACTTCTTCATAGATCCGGTAGGGACCTTCCCAATTTGGAGTTAGCTTTCCCAGCTCATTGGCCCTACCGGTTACCTCCATTTTCTGTAACACTAAGTCGTCAACTTTCAAGGGACGCTTGTGTACTTTCTTGTTGTAAGCTCTGGTCATTCTCAGACGGTAAATCTCATGACGCAAGGCGGCATTGCCCCTGCGTTCTGGGAGTGAATCCAATGCCAGGCGCATTGCTTCCCAGTTTGCCTCTTCATCATATAGCATGACTCTGAGAGTCGGCTCGTAATGTTCAATGGGCAAGACGGCTTCAGCACCGTAAACCATGAGAAATGGGGTTTCACCGGTTGCCCCCTTTGCTGTTGTCCGGATGGCCCATAGGACATGGATTAACTCTTCTGCCCACAAGCCACCGGCTCTTTCAATTTTCTTTTTAATGCCGTTTGAGATTAGTTTGTTGAAGGCTTCAACTTGGCCATTTGCTTGGGGTCGGCCGACTGATGCAAAACAGCTTGAGATCCCTTGATCTCCCAACCAAGTTTTGAGCTGAGGCGTCTCAAACTGAGGACCATTATCGAAGACCATAGACATAGGCACCCTATACCGGGTGATAATGTTCTTTTAGATGAAGGAAATTACGTCTGAGGTCTTGATGTTCTTAACCGCCTCAGCCTCCACCCACTTGGTGAAATAATCCACAGCCACCAAGATGTAGCGTTTTCCGCCTGGAGCAGGCGTGTAAGGACCTAAAATGTCCGTGCCCCATTTTGCAAACGGGATTGGGTTGTGGATGGTCGTCAGATCAGTAGCCGGACGGTGAATAAGTTTGCCAAATTTTTGGCACTTGTCACATTTCTTCACCAACTCCTTGACGTCTGCCTCAAGAGTGGGCCAAAAATAATGTCGTCTGGCTCTGACGGCTAGGGACCTGCCGCCTATGTGGGAGGCGCAGAATCCCGAGTGCAAGTCTTCGAGAACTTCCTTCCCCTTTTCTGGGGTGACACACTTCAACAGAGGCTTCAGAAACCCCACCTTGAAGAGTTCTCCGTTTCTCAACTCGAAGCTTGCACCTCGCTTCTTCAGGACGGCTGCCTCCTGTGGCGAATAAGGAAGTGTACCGTCTGAAAGGTAGGCCCGGATGCCATCCATCCAGGTAGAGCTTCGGTTAAGAATTCCAATGGGATCTTCATAGATGCTTCTTTTTTCAAGTACTTCCCAGAAGACTGACCGAGGCGTATCATGGCAGGCGGAAGATGCCAGCTTTGACGATGTATCCGCCTGGCTGTTGTCCAACCTAGGCACTTGATTCAGACGGAATTCCTCAAGTGCCCCAGCCTCTTCTTTGACTGCCTGAAGGTATTTGATCATAGCCGGATGAGTTGCCTCATATTTTCCCTCATACTGGCTAACGACCAACTGTGAATCAGAGTAGGCGTCAATTTTCATTCCCCCTGCCGCCTTACACATACGGATACCGGCTAGCAGGGCTTCATATTCCGCCTCATTGTTAGAGGCCTGAAACTTGAACCGTAGCGCATACTCATATATGTCCCCTTCAGGGGACTCGTAGATTACACCTGCACCACAGCCGTTCTTTGTGGAGCTTCCGTCTACATACACTTTCCAAACCTGATCAAGATTATCCGGAGCCACCGGACGGTTCATTTCAACAATGAAGTCGGCAAATGCCTGACCTTTCACTACCTTTCTTGGTTCGTAAGTGATTTCAAGACTTTACATTTCAATAGCCCATTTAAACATTCTCCCGGATGACTCCAAGGTGGACATTGGCCGCTTGAGTGGCTGGTCGGTGTAAATCACCACCGGATGTGCCAGAAAGTAAGGCTTCAGCTTTTTGAATGCCATACACAAAGCAAGGCCAAATTTTTCAACCATGGGGTACCGGAGTTCAGCATGTTTGAGAACATGGCTAATGAAGTAAACCGGGAGCTGAACGTCGTCTCGCTCAGCAAGGAGAACGACACTTAGAGCATGATCTGAGACGGCTAAATACATGTACAACGTCTCCCTAGGCAAGGGACTGATCAGCCTAGGTAGAGAATGCAAACGTTCTTTTAACTTCTGGAATGTCGTCTCAGCATTGTCCCCCCATTCAAATCTTGTCTTGTTCCTGATCGCTTGGAAGAAGTAAAGGCATTTGTTGCCTGACCGGCTGAGGAACCTCCCCAAGGCGGCCAGGCAACCAGTGAGTCTCTGAACTTCCTTGCCAGAACGGGGTGACTTCATGTCAATCACCGCCTGTATCTTTTCAGGGTTAGCCTCTATCCCCCTTTGATCAATCAGGAATCCGAGAAACTTCCCAGACTCAACACCAAAGACGCATTTCTTGGGGTTTAACATGACCTTATGCCGCCTGAGGGTGGTGAATGTTTCTCGTAGATCAGCAAGGTGATCCGCCTGTTGCTTGGATTTGACTATCATGTCATTAATGTACGCCTCCACATTCCTCCCAATTTGATTAATGAAGACCGTATTAATCATCCGTTGGAAAGTGGCAGGCGCATTTTTCAAGCCAAACGATATCACAGTATAACAGAATAACCCCAAATCAGTGACGAAGGCCGTCTTCTCTTAATCTTTCTTCTAGAGAGGTATCTGATGGAAGCCAGAATAGGCATCCATAAAACTCATCAAGGCGTGACCGGCTGTAGAGTCGACCAGACTGTCGATCTTTGGAAGCGGGTAACTGTCCTTTGGACACGCCTTGTTGAGGTCTATGTAATCAAAACACATGCGCCAGGTCCCATTCGGTTTCTTAACAAGGACCACATTGGCCACCCTGTCGGGAAAATTACAAGGCCGAATGAACCTGGCGTCTAGCAGCTTTTTGACTTCGGCAGCTGCCTCCTGACTTCTTTCCTCGCCGTGGTTTCTTTTCTTTTGCCGGATGGGCTTCTTTTTGGGGTCCACGACGAGCTTGTGGACAGCGATATCCGGGCTGACGCCTGGCATCTTCTCCACTTCAAAGGCAAAAATGTCTTTGAATTCCTTCAGCAGAAGGTTAAAGCTTGCACCTAGAGTAGCATGAGCAATCGTCCCAACCTTTACAGTACGCTCTGGACGGCTGTCATCCAGAACGAGATCAATGCTTTCACCAGCCGGTTGGGGACGGAGCTCGTCTGACCGTTCACCGGTCAGTGATTGCTATTTTTTATCTTTCTTCACCTCCACCAGCAGAGGTGCCTTTCTCTTCTTCCCGACTGCTGGTGGGGCAAGTACTAGCTCGGCATCCATGACATTATCAAGGTCTATTGGTTCCTGTCCGCCTGGGGCCACAGTATCTTTGACGGCTGAGAGGTAGCACTCCCGGGCCGTCTTCTGATCCCCATTCAAGGAACCAACAGAGCCGTCATCCCTCTCATACTTGATGAGCATGAAAAACGGGATGATTACCGCCTTGGCTTCGTTGAGAGTTGGCTGGCCAAGGATAATGTTGTAGGCGGTCAACTCCTCAACGACCAAGAATCTGACGACAATATGTCGTCCCTGGCCTTTCTCTCCCAGCCGGATGGGTAAGTCAATTCTTTCGGCTGGGTAGACCATCCCACCCCTAAAACCAACCAAGGGGTGGGTGACCGGATGCATGCTGCTGACATTGTATTTCAGCTTTTGCAGGCACCGGAGGCTGATGATGTCTGATGAGCTGCCGGTGTCAATAAGGATCCGTCTAACGAGCTGGTTGGCAACCTTACATTCAATGACGACTGGGTCATCATGCGGACGGCGGACGCTGCCCCTGTCCTTCTCAGTGATCAAGACGTCTAGGAAGGAGGATCTTGCAGACGCTTGCTCATCATCATCTTTGTCCATCTTTCAAAGATGGCTCTTGGTGCCCCGGATGGTATGGCCACCACATGAGAACCCGCCTACTATTGTGTAGACCGGCTCCTTGTTGGTATCCGAACTACTATCAGGCTGGGGGGTAGTCTTGGAGGACTGACCCTTGTTCTTCTTCTTTGCCCCGGCTGGGGACATAGAAATGTAGGATTTTAACATCCCCTTGTCAGCCAAACGGTCCAACGCCCGTTGAAGGCTGAAGCAGTCGTTGGTGTCATGGCCAACTTCCTCATGATATTGGCAGAATTTGTTTTTGTTCCTTGATTGAATGGAACTTTTCATTGGATTCGGATTCTCTAGGGACATCCGGTCCTTAATTTCCATGAGGATGGAGTTGCAGTCCTTGTTAAACTCGTACTTAGGGACGTACGGTTTAAATTCTTTCTTTTTCTTCTGGGACGGTTGGCCAGAGTCACTAACCGCTCAAACTTCTTTTCTTTTCTTGCTCTCTTCTTTATTTTTGGCCAGCTGAGAAGGCCGGCTGTCTTTTTGCTTATCGGAATTCTTGGAGTCCGACTAGTTACCAGGCGAGCAGAGGTCGGTTGCTTGAATGTAGCTTTCCGTCTCCCTCAGGGCCGCCTGTAAAGTGAAAGCCCCTTTTCTGACTAGGTCGAACTTAAAGGTCGACCTGTCTCTCAGATCAGACCCTTAAAAAAGTCTGTAAAAGTTACCTCATCAGACAGTCCTTGAATCTGAATTCTGATCAGATTGAACCGCCTGACATAGGAGCGCAGCCCTTCTCTCTCTCCCTGCTTAATGGTGCTCAAGTCAAGACTTGTTTTCTTAGCAGGGATGTTCATTCAGAAGTTGGAAGCAAACAGGAAGGCGAGCTTCCTGAAACTGTCAATGGACCCGGCTGGCAAGTTGCCAAACCATTGTTGGGCAATGCCCTTCAATGTAGCCGGGAAGCATCGACACCAAGTGGCATCATCCAACCCCTGTAAGTACATGAGGTTGGTGTAAGCCATGAGGTGATCTTCCAGGTTGGTGGTACCATCATAGGTACCTACCAATACATTCTTAACCTTGGCCGGCTGTGCCGCCTCGGTTATCTCCCGGGTGAACGCAGAAGGTTGTTCACCCAGGCGAAGCAGACGGAGCTGCCAGTCCAGTGGCTGGACATTGTGATATGCCGCCTGACCTCCGAAGAGGGCCGGCTGCATGAAGTGAGGGGGATACTGACCGTAGACCTGAGATGGTACATACGGTACAGTTCCTATCATCTGAGGGCTAGAATGGACGGTATTACCGCCTGTCTGACTCTCGTGTAGGGAAAGTGCATTCCCTGCAGAGGTGTTGTTGAAGCTGTCAGGAAAGTTTGACGTGGAAGCCGACTCAGACAACTGTTGATTTCTCTTCTGGTTGATGATTTCCCGGGCATCAAGAGTTGATTTTTTACTTCCCGCCGGCTGTTGAGTCCGGCGGGTATTGTTGGTATTCCTCTAAGGAAGAAGAATTTTGGACCAATCAATGGTCCTGGCTGCCTTCTCCTTTGGATGAGGAGTGGGTTGCCGATCTCTTACTGACTTTCCCTTTTCAAGAGGAGTCTTCTTGACCGTCTGACCCCTACTCGGGCCAGCCCGGCTCTTAGTGACCAGTTCTTTAATTTCACACTTGAAACTTGTCATGAATCTCATGAGTTCGTCTCGGGTGACAGGTGCTGATCCAGCTGCCGTATAGGTTTCCCTTTCCGGGTGTCCCGGGGGTCGATCTGCACCCGCCTGGGAGGCACCCCGCTCCAGAGTCTTTCTGGGCCGGATGCGCTTGGTTATCAGGGAGCCATCATCGGCTGTATAGGTCTCGACCTGAGGATCTTCATCCTCCTGGTCTGTAAAAACTTCTGGGTCATCGCCCAGACGGTTAGGAGGTGGTACACACTCTTGAATCATCTTCGAGGTACTCTCCCCACAGACGGCGCCAAATGTTTTGGGTGTTTTTGTCCCTCGGGAGAGTTACAACACGAAGACTGATCCGGTGCGGCCTGTACCTGCAAAACAAACGGAGACACCGGTTGGGTGGTGCTCCGCCTCCGACGAACAAGTTAGTAACTTGAAGGGAGAGAAAAAGGTGCGGAAATTTAGGTGGGTATCTGCTCGGATTCCAAGCTTAGATGTCTCTATCACAGGGACAGTTTGTAATAAATGGTAAAACGTGCCCTCTAAAAGAGGGGAATCTCCCTATTTATAGGGTCCTCGGGATTTTGTGCCCCTGATTAGGTCACTGAACCATAATCGTTGGTGGGTTGCGCCGCATTGCGGCTTTCTCGGGATTTGGGCCGGAAGGCCGCCATTCCTCCCAGGTTTCTGGAGTGACACGTGTCAAGCAGGGATAGGTCCACCTTGGGCCATCTTGGGACTGACACGTGTCATCGTATGATTGGACCACGTGGCGGGGTAAAATTACCCTAAACAGGGTCTATTCTAGTGTTTACTAACCTTTTAATATATATTCTTTGACAAAATTAAACCTTTTGATATAGACAACAGGTAATAACAAAAAATAATAAAGGTATGTACTCCTAACAACATTTTTATAAACGCTTTTGATGCACAGATCTTATAAGTGACCGTTTATAGATATAAGTCCTAAAATAAGTCTTGTATAAATATATATTAATTTTGTGTACAAGTGACCGTTTATACAATATTTTTATAACCATTGTGTGTATGTTTACTTTGGTTCGATGTTTTTTATGGCATTAACTTTGTTTTAGGTTCTGACTAGTTAATAATTTGGTTATTAATTTGGAATTATTTAGGTTCTGACCTGTTAATAATTTGGTTATTGCCTATGATAATTTTCTGTTAGTTCAGATCTATGTCCTCCTGTTTTGCCCTTTTTTTTTTTTTTTTTTTGAGAATTATTTCTAATACTTGGTACATAACACTAATTCACCGAAAGGTTCATTCTACCAAAATATTACTCTGATAATATAATATATTATAAACAATAATATAATACTCCGTATATGGTAAAAAAAATTTAAAATATTATATGGTAATTATCTTGTATAATATGAGTTTAAGAAAATATAAATAATTAACAAAGATTTCAGTTACAATAGACAATTTTTCTATATTAAGGCAAAGATGTTGGACGCTTTTATATGCATTACTGTTTGTTTTTTTTTTTTTTTTTTTTTTTTGAAACCTATTATAGGCATTATTTAAGGAGTATTAATTTGTGGAAAATATATGTACTCAATATATTATAAATAATAATTAAAACAATTAAACTTGATAATGGAAAATAAAAACTGAATAACAATCAAGTGATTAACAAAGATTTTTTAATAAAAATTCCCTAATATAAGATATGTATTTGTGGAAAATATATCATATAATAGATTGAGTACGAATGATTACAACAAAAGAAATTTTAATAACCCCTTCCACTAAAAATAAACATCCATTTAATAATCTTCCCAAAAACAATCTCAGAGACGGCGACGGTCTAGGAGAAGTGTTGAGCGTATAATAGTATATTGTAAGTATGGACTAAATTTCTTTGTAATATTGGTCTAATTACAAATATATAAGTATATTATTTATTTTTTTTAGACAAAATATAAGTATATTATATTAGAGTGAAAACATATATCATAATTTAATTTTCTATCAGGTCCATAATATAATAAGGTTAATACCATAATATAAAAAAGATTGTTTTCTTATGTAATGACCAAAGATAGTTTAGGTCATTACCTAACCCACAAACAGCTTCGAGAAAACTTGAGTACATTTATTAGATCAAACAGGGGTTGCGATAGTAAAAAAAAAATGCGACCACTTCATCTTCTACAAACTTGATACTTTTTGTTCTTTGACAAAATTGCATAATTTGAGTCCACATAAATCATATTTTCGAACCATTTAAAGAGGAATTCGTCATTTGCAAATAATTATAAATGCGTTTGTTGTTGAGATTTTTTTATGAACGAAAATCTAAAATCAAAAACTGCAAAAAAACAAAATGCAAAAACACGATTGTTTTCGAGATTTTATCACGATTTTAGCAATTATTTGTGAAATTATCAACAACTAACATTGAATTTGGGAATGGGGGGCTAATCTATAGTATGATTGATGAACGATGATAAATGATGAACGATATGATAAACGATGATGAACAATTTTGATGTAGTTGATGAACAATGATAAATTATGATGAAAATTTTTGACGTAGATGATGAACGAATTTAATTTTATGATTTATAATTATAATTATAAATTCGAAGATTAATTTTTATTATAAATTTTTTTTTTTCATAATTTATAATTATGTATTTCTAAAATTAAATACATGTATTAAAAAGAATACAATTTTAATACATTATGGACATTAAAAATATTTCAAAATGATAATAAAAATACAAAATACGGCCCAATCAGATTTTGCCACATGTGCAAATTGTGGTGTCATTTTTAAAGAATGACATTGTAGAATTTTTAGAGTGGGAGACGGCTAGCAGAAGTGAGAGGATAGACTTTTAGGGTTTTATTATCATCCAACTTATTTGTATGGGACAATTAGTGCACGTTACAAATAATGATGTCCGTTACAAATAATGCAATATCCGTAACGGACATCATTTTGCCCGTTACGAATAATATTTTCTGTAACGGACCTTTATTATGCCTGTTACAAATAGGGTGTTACAAATGAGATTTTTTCCACTAGTGGATGATGATCGTCTCACTTAGCTTAAGCGCCTAAGCATTGGCTCATCGCAAGCACCAAGATATTGGTTCATAAAGCAAACGCATACATCAAATGCACTGCAAAATCACAAGCAACAACATAGTAAGCATTCTAACAAAGCACTAGAAAACTAAGGATCAACAAGCAATGATCTTCGATAATTTTCCTAAGAAAGTTATCACACAAAATAGAGGATTGCAACAGGCAAAGTAATCTTCGACGATGTTCCCTAGGATGTGGAGAATTGTCATAAAAGCTGAAGATGGCTAAAAGCAGAGCTATCTTCGACAAGTTTTCCTAAGATAAGAGAAATTGTCAAAAATCGGAAGATGACTACAAGCAGAGTTATCTTCGATCATGTTTCCTAAGATGTGGATGACAAGGGGAAAAGATTAGGTCGTTGACTCCCTAAGTCAAACTAAATTTATAAACACTTAACAAACCTAAATACAAGTATACAAGTAAGTCAAGGGTCGAACCCAAAGGAATGGTTACTTTCAAGTGCTCTCAATTATGCGCCTAAGCTAGGTCGAAGCCAAAGGTAAAGGGGTGACACTAAGGGGGTGTTTGGTATGAAAATTTGTAATGTAGGAAACGTAAACAAATAAGTGTTTCCGTTTCTATTAGTTTGGTATGAGCTAAAAGTAACAAATACCGTTTCCAAAGGGTAACAAAACCCCCCAAATTGTTATCCTAATCCAACTAGTGGAAATAAAATGTGTTTCTCTCCTCAATCATAAACTTCTCAATTTGTTTCCATTTCATAAAGATCCCAAAAATATATCAAAGGTAACGTGTATCATTACCCTTTCCCTTACTTATATAAATCCTTTCCATTCCGTTTACGCAATTTATACCAAACGCCCCCTAATAACTAACAAACAAACACCCAAACAAATAAAACACTAGGAATGGCGATGAACAAGTAATCATGATAATTGCAACAACAATTGGGAAGAACATGTCAATCAATGGTTGTGAAGACTAATGATAAGAGCACTCAATTGGAATCAAAGAGCTATCTCCTAATCGTTAAGCTAAATGTCTCTACGAATAACAAACTAAGAGAATCACAATCCAAACTAAGCGATAATTGCAATTCCTAAATCAATTGGTCGTGTCATTAGCAATTACAATGTAATCTAGAATAACTCTGAAGTCCTAATTGAATTACACACATGCTAACTTACATTAATCACTTTAATCTCAACAATCAATCAACACAATTCCCAAATTAATCACAATCAATTAGTCATACAAGTTTCACCCAATTCCTAGCCAAACAACTACTCAAGAATCATCATCTATCAATAAACAACTAAGGAAATCAAGAATCAACAAAATATCAAGAACAATTACAATAATCAAGAATCAAACATCAAAATCAAACCAAACAAACATGAAATTAAACAAAGCAATAAAATGAGATAGAGTATTTATTATGGATATCATTAATGCGATTGTCACCTTGGATTTTCAATCTCTCAAATCCCCAATGAAATCTCTCACTTTCTCTCTCTACATCAACTCCTAAAACTAACCCTAAAACTAGGGAGAGAAGCTCTCAACTAAGCTAAAATTATGATCAAAATTATGTCTAAAAACTCTCTCCAAAAGTCGGGTTAAGAAAGGTATTTATAAGAGGCACGTAAAAGGAATCGAGTATAATTGAAAAAAAGGAAGGAGCGCCCGTGCGAGCAAGGGCACGTCCCGCGCACGAGGCACGCGCGCCCGCGCAAAAGGCATGCGCGCCCGCGCAAGAAGGTTGCACGCTACCTCTTTTCTTGGTTTCTTGTGACTTTCTCGCCACTTCGTATGCTCAATAATGCCCCGTGAGCTCCGGATGATGCATGATGATAGTGGCAATCTATAAGGGCCTCCACGATAGGTTCAACACTACCTCTTCATGGGAGCACGGCTCGAGAGCTCATGAGCTAGAACTTGGAGCATCAACTTCCTTGCATCTTTAGCTTTCTCAATGCTATGGGCCTACTCCACAAGCATCTTCCAACTTAGAAAACAATTAATATCGAGACCCAAACCTCGTACAATACCTACATCCATGAAAATAGGAGAAATAAAGGAGAAAACATAAGACAAACCATAAAAACATAAAACAAGATAGAAAAGGAAATAAAGAGAAAAATGCATAAAACTAAGCAATTATTAAGAAGAAAGATATGAAAAGAAGGTAAAACACCCTAAATACTCATCAAATGAGTGCCATAAATGACACTCATCAAATGCCCCCAAGCTTAACTTTTGCTAGTCCTCGAGCAAAATAAAAACAAATAAGGGAAAAATGATAAGCTTATTCAAACAAACAAATGAAAAAGAGAAGAGACAAGAATATACAGTAACTCACTTTCGTAGGAATCACGGTCAATTTTAGCAACTAAAGACAAGCCATTTAAACCCTTAGATTGCCCTAGAGGACGAGTGATGCTGTCGTAAGGGTTTCCTAAGAGATTAACCCATAACTCTCGCGAACCAAACAAACAAGGCAAAGCATAAAAAAAAGCTAAGAAAAGAAAAGGAAAACAAATGTTCATGAGTGGACTTTTGCAAATGAGCAAGCACAAATGGATGTAGTTCGTCCTAAATAAGTAAGGGAGTGCATGTCTGATGATATCCGAGGTTGATTGAAACGTAGGATATGCTAAGCATAGAGAACTAATGAAACAAAATTAACCTTCATCTCAAAAAGTTTTTTTAACACATTCCCCCAATTAGCTTAAAAAATACCTTTAGTGAGCGTCTCAATGGTTCCTCGAAGGAACCAAAAAAGAAAGAAGTTTGAGGCTACTCGACATCTCGACTATTGCATACCGCTTTATAAGCTTGACTCTCATCTCCCTCCACCAACTTGTGACTCAACATAAAAGGTCAAAAGGTCTTAAAAAGGGTTGTAATGTAAGAGCGACGACAAGGGTGAAGGCAGGCTAAAATTTGAAATTTTGTTGTATACCTAAATTGTGAAGCAAAGATTTTCTTTTTTAGGATAATTTTCATTTTTCACAATTTTTTAATTCACTTTTTCCAAAGCATTTGAATTTGCTTTGCTTTTTCTCATATTTTTTTTCTATTTTTTCATATTTCACATTATTTCTTTGTCCTCGCCTCTTTTAACTATGCACAGCTTTTCAACTTTGTATTTCCTTTTTATTCACAAAATATCGACAACACAAACTTGCTTTCATTAAAACAACCAAACAATCATTCTCATCCACCAAAACTCCAACAATAGAGACCAAATGCTTCACAAAAACCAACGATGGGAACATGAATGAAACAAAAGGCTCAAAAGATAAAGATGTGGCTTGAAAAGAAGGTTTATGGCTCAAATGGTTAGCAAGTAGGAAAATGAAAACCCTAAATAATGAAATAGAAAACTATCCTAAAAAAGAAAATCACCACCCCGAAAAAGATGCCTTTGTCCTTCCTAAATGGCTCGGTCGCGATTTCGAGAGACAAGAGCCTAATTCTAGATAAAGCATACATTAGTCAAGGATCCATGTGCAGCTCAATCTAGAATTGTTGAATGCAAGAAGAAATAAAACCTCACATGCTTGTAGCAAAAACTCACTATTAGTTTCAAATTTACCAAAGGGAGCAATTGCATGCAAATTTTCAAAAATAAATAGAATCCGACTTTAAGGTCCCAAAAGTGCTAGAGACACTACCTTAGCATACTCTTTCCTAGAATCAACCACAAATACTCTCAAATCGTGCACACCGTTACTATTTAAGAAGAAAATCATTCAACTATACAAGTTCAAAAGTTTTAGGTCCAAAGCATGAACAAAACAAAACACATTGTAAATTTGCCTTGATAGAAACAAAAATCTTTTTGGAAATTTTCCAAATAAAGAACATGGCAATGCATATATAATTTTGCATGGCATATATGAATCAACATCCCACCAAACATGATAGAATACCCTCCACCAAACTTGAATGAGACAATATGCTAAAATATAAATCAAAGAATCCATGGGAGGAGAAAAGAAAGAAATCAATCCAACAAATCAACACATGTCCAACAAGTCATCAACCACTAGAGAAAGAGCAAGGAAAGATATTACCGTATATATGTGGGTGTAAATACCCACAAATGCCCCAATTAAACCATTTAAAGCCAATTTTCCTCTATAATTGAATCTTGCCTTCCATATGCTAGCAATTGTTAAATCATATTTCCTTGAACCTTGATCCAAACAAATGCGCAGCAAAGTATATCAAGTTTTATACCTAGCAAAAGGCACTGATGAGTGAAATTTATGTCACTCTTAGGAAGTATTTTTAGAGTCATTTTCGCGTTTATTTTATCTTATTTTTCCTTTCTTTCTCTTGTTTTCTCTTAATAACATTTCTTGTTTATTTTGGTAATTTTGTCGTGTTTTAGTTCTTTTCGTAGTTTTTATTAGAATTAGTTTATTTTCGTATTTTATTTGCTTTTGATTTGTTATATTTCGTTCTTTATTTTTTCCCTTGAAAGTATTCTAATTTACTTTCATTTATTTTAATTAGTTTTGAGTCTATTTTATTTCACTTTCTTTACTTGTATAGTTTTATTTAATTTTTATTAGTTTAGTGTTATTTATCTTATTTTATTTTACTTTATTTTACCTTTTCTTTATTTTATTTTATTTTATCTCTTAGTAATACCCTCGTGTTTTTGGTTGTAGGTGTCCCGGGTTTCAAGGTCATATTCGTGTTCGGAGGTCCAAGGTTCGAGGCGCAAAACTTGAGCCAACCCATGCTGCCAGCATTATCCTACACCCCACACCTTATCCTCCACCACACACACACCAACAACACAAGCAGCACTCTTCCCCTGCTTCACCCCGCAACACCACCAACACCAACAGCAACATTAACCTCTTCCTTCCACTCACACCACCTGACCACAGCAGCCCCTCACAGCACCCAAACCAGCCACACAACACCACTCACCACCAGTCCAGCCTTACCACCGCAAACACCACACACACCAGCAGCCCACCAATTTACACCACACAGCAGCCACACAGCACCACTCACCACCAAACCAGCCAGCAACCCCTCACACCACCGCACAGTTGCCGCAACAACCATACCTCCAGCCGTAACAGCAGCCGCACCACCACTAACCCGCAATTGCCCAAACCAGCCACGCATTCCTATCCCCTGCTGCCACCTATCAACCACCACCAACCCGCAATTGCCCAAACAAGCCACGCATTCCTATCTCCTGCTGCCACCAATCAACCACCACCAACCCGCAATTGCCCAAACCAGCCACACATTCCTATCCCCTGCTCCAATTCGCAACACCTCCTCCTTCCACCACAATCAGCGCACCTGCACCACCGTCAACAACCACCACCAATTAAGCAACCAATCGACCCAAAAATCAGAACAATTAGCGAATAATCAAGTTCAAGCAAACCAATGAGTGTTCGGCCGAACGTCGAGTCAGAGACTTTAGGGGTTTTGTTATTCGGAGAGGAGTGGTTGAACATACCCATGGTTCGACCGAACCAACCCCGTAGTTCGGCCGCACCAACCCGTGGTTCGACCGAACCACTTCACGAGCTTCTCACGCGAGTTTTAATGAAAATTGAACTGCCTTGATTGATTGCTGGTTGATGAAGATGTCGATGATGATTTTTGAGCCATTGATGATGGTGGTATGATGATCAAAAAAATCAGAGCAGCCATTAAGGTCGAAGAAGAAATGGGTTGCTGATGGTTTTTGGTGGGGATTGGTGGGTTCATTTTTATTTTTCTTTTTCTTTTATTTTTATTTCTTTTTCTTTTCCCTTTTCTTATTTTCTTTCTTTTCTTTTATTTTTATTTTTTAGTTTCTGATTTTTTTTAGTTTTCCTTTTAATTTATTTTATTTTATTTTCTTTTTCTATTTTTTTCCTAGTTTTATTAAGTTAGTATAAATACCCATTTTTTGGGGTAATTGGATATGGAAGAACTATCTATTCTACTATCTAATTAGTTTTAGGTTAGGTTAGGATTAGTCTTCATTGGTAGAGAGAGAAAGTGTGGTTTTCTTCATTAATGAACTTGGATTTTGAAGAAGGAGCTTGTTCAATCCTTTGTAGACCTTCATCTTCAATTAATGAGCAATCTCTTACTCTTTCTCTTTACCTTTGTTTTTTATTTTGCTTTTTTGCTTTTATTTTTCTTCTTTGCTTATTAATCATGTTGATGCTTATTGATTTGATGATTGATATTGTTTTCAATATGATTTGTGAGTAGTCATCTAGCCAAGGGTGTGGGGATGGTGTAGTTGCTAATTGTTCATGCTTTTAATGTTGGGGTTATGTTAATGGTGATTAAAGTCTTTGCATGCTTGATATTCTTTGGTCTTTCTTGCAAGTGCACATTGTTAGTTGATCAAAGATGAGTCTTTACTAACAAGTAACGGAAGTTGACTTAGTTGAGATTCATTGCTATCGATTGTTATTTAATAGTACCTCCTAGTATATGGTTCTAATGTGGAAACATAGAGGCTATGTTAGGAGAAGCCAATTGACCCCGGAAGGCGGCTAGATTGGACCCTTTACTTCGATATTCATGCATGTTTAGTTTACCATTGATATGCTACTTTGTTATTGTATGGTCAAGCGTCAACTTCACCTACCCATTTCCCTTAGTGCCTTAATGTTTTATTTCTTGTTTTAGCATCTTTAGACTTTAGTTTATTTATCTCCTATTCCGGACTAGCTTAATTGTCGATAACATTTGGTGGTGTTTACCGTTCTCTGTGGTTCGACCCCTATGCTTGCCTTATACTCGTATTAGGTTTGTTTAGGTTGTATAAATTGTATTTGATCTAGGGATAGACAATTGACGACGCGTTTTTTCCCTTGCCAAATTGGCGCCGTTGCCGAGGAACGGCTTCCATTACCATTGTGTTATCTTATTGAGACTAGTCCATTGTTTATAATTTTCTTTTGATTTGTTGGTTTTTATTTGTGTTGCTTTATTTGAGAAAAAATGGCTTATATTTCTATTCCTCAATTTGATAATGAACCGTTTTGGGTGTATTTCAATAGACTTAAGGATTTCCTAGATGGTGTTAAAGGTTTAACCAAGGGTGATTATTGTGAAATCATCAATTTGGGATTAAATGAGAATTTTAGAGGAGTAGTTGATAATATGTTAAATGGTAAATTTCAAGACATGTCTTCGGATGAAGCTTGGGATTTCTATTCATGGTTAGCTAGGGATAATTATGATTGGGAAAGGGCCAATCATGAGACTTATGTTCGGGATTCTCATGCTTTTAATGTTGATGCTAATTTTCATGATTTGTCTAATATGAATTCCCATGATGTGCTTGATGCTCCCCATAGTGACCATGTAATGCATGATTTCAACTCCCCTCCCTCTATAGCTCAATGTAATGAGGTACATTATAATGATGATGAAGTGCATGCTCTTTCTCATATTGCATCCGATTTTTGCATGAATTCTAAAGGTGTGCCCCATAGTCCCCTAGATGATTCCAATGAGCAAGCTTTTGACTCGTCTATCCATGATGATTTGGACTCATTTGAGATTATGGCCCAAATGTTTCTTGAGTTTCAAACGGTAGCCCATAATCTTATGAGTGAATTCATTAATAAGGCTTCATTAGAAAGAGATGAGTTTGAAAGAAATATGCCCCCAATCACTCTAGATTTTGAGATGGTAGGCCTTGAGGAATTTAAGGGAGATGTTGTTCAAGGTTGTGAAGAGGAGGTTGAGATTGAATCATTTGGAGTTTTTGAGCTTGAAGGAGATGAAGAACGTGAGGGTTCTTCATTTGAGGATTCCATGATTGATTTTCATTCCCTCATTAGTGATGTGAGATCTTGTGATGAGGGATTAGCTACCCCTTTTTGCATTTCTCATACACCTTTTTCCCAAAGGTTTAACCATATCTCCTACTATCCTTTGTTCCTCCCTTCTATTCTCAAAGAACCTCTTAGGGATCCTCTTCCTATTCATGCTTCCGAAGCCCCCAACTCTTTCATTGTTGATGAGGAAAAGAGTTATAATGCCAACCAAAAAGATTTTTGTGAGGATTTTTCTCTTTCTTCTTCTACTTTTTCTTCTTATTTTCTTGATTTTTCTATTGATTCTTTTACTTTTTCTTTTCTCCCTTCTCTCAAGCATAAAGTCTCCTTGTACTTTATGTTTGCTTGTCATATGAGCATCGCGTATGCTCTATTTCTTGAAATGTTTGCCGGTTCATATGACAAGCTATTGCGTTCTTTGTCGGGTTATTTACTAGATTGGTCATGCTTGGACGTTAAGCAAGCCTTTGCGGGAAGTAACCCGTATTTTATTGCTTTCTTTTTCTTTCTTTTGTGTTTCTCATTTTTGTTTACTCTCTTGTCTATGTGTATAGGTACTCGATGCATATACTCATGTGCAAGGATTTTGGATTGAGCTCTTTGAGAAGAAGCACACCAATGATTGCTTGCATTTGGAAAAGCAACAAAGACGAGGAATTAGATGAAATTGTGGACAATGTGCTCAATTGTGGGTTTCAACACCCACCTCACATTTGGTTTACTCTTTCCTTCTTCCCTCATCTTGGATTTGCTTTCTTAATTTCATTTGGATCGAATGAATATGATTTGTTGTGTGAATGTGTTTTCTTTCTTCCCCTCCCACCCGCCCTTTGTGCCTTTATTTTGAGCATTGAGGACAATGCTCCATTCTAGCTTGGGGGAGTAGCTATTCGCTAGCTTGGGGGGGTTATCTATATCTCTTGGTGGTTTCTTAATCCATAGTCTCATGATTGCTTGATTTATTTCTCTCATACTTGCCAAAGTCTATTATTAAGATTGGTTTTCTATGTTTGGATGGCCATGAGCGCCTCATTGAGTTGACTTTTGGTATTTGTAGCTTTGATTGATCATGCTTTCATCTTGCACAATTGTATATGCATTCTTGAGTATTGTTGGTTTTGTGAATATTTGTCTGTATAGTGTCTTTCCATGGCATTCAAGGCAAGTTTCAAAATGTTTTGTTTTAAACTTGGACATAATTGGGCTTTAGCACCTAGAATACCCTCTTTGCTAATTGTTAGAGGTTTTCGTGCACTCGAATGTCGAGGTTGGTTCACACATATAACATTTCCAAGGTAGTAGAACTTAAGGGCTATGAGACCTTAGCTCACTTGGTTTGTGGTAAGATGGTTGTCGCTCTCTAGCTAGTTGAAGCTTTAAAGGTGATTTTTGCTACTCCACTACCGTCATTTTTGTGAGGATGTGTCTATTTTGTTCTAGCCTTCTACATTTCTTGCATGTGTGGCGTTTGGATCCTTGGCATTGCTAGCTTATATCGAGAATTTGGCTTAATCTACCCAAGATCGAGACCGAACCAACCTAGGGGATGACGAAGGCATTTAGGATTTTTGTTTTGTTTTATTATTTTCTATTCTTTTATTTTTCTTTTGCATTTGCTCATTTAGTAACCCAATTTGAGCCATTTTCCCTTCTTTGGCATAACCACATTACAAACCAATGGACCTTTGCTTTATTTTCACCTTTATTAGTTTTTGTGAAGCATTCTCGGGACTTGATTTGTATTTTTGGTTAATGAAAGTGAGAAAAAGAATGAAAAAGAAGTGAAAAACTCAAATTTTGGTACTTGTGTTTATATTTGTTATGTTGAATGGTTTGAGTAAATGAGAAGAAAATAAAGGAAATGAAAGAAAAAGCCGCTCAAAGTTAAAAGAGGCGAGAGCAAAGAATAAAAAGAAATGAAAAAAAAAAAGAAGAAAATATTGAGAAAATACAAAAATATTTGTTGTTTGGTTGAAAAAGAATAAGCTTGGGGGAGGAGTTGCTAGAATTTTTTATTTGAAAGTTGGTAGTTTATTGAAATTGAATTGAGGAATGATCAACCTTGCTTCACTTCTAAGAACCACCAATTTCAAAATTTTTTTCCACACCCTCTACCCTAGCCTAAACGTTTCAACCCTTTTAAGACCTTTTGACCTTAGTAAGGTTTAGTTACTACCGATGGAGGGTAATCAAGCCAAGCCTATTGAGCGAGCTATCAATGCCAAGATGTCGGGTAGCCTAAATGTTTTTCATTGATTATTTCTTCCGATTCCTTCGAGGAATCTCGAGATATCACCTTAAAAGTGGAAGCAAAACTAGTGAGGATGCGTGAGTTTGGTTGGAGATAAGGAGGAGTGTAAGTCCCTCTAAGTTCTCTACCCTTTGCATGATTTATGTGTGCATCAACCTTAGCTATTCTTTTGCTTGGATACCTTTAATGTCTAGAAAGGATTGTATTCTTGTGCATTTAGCCCATTGTTTGTGTTTGGTTTGAAATATCAAAAATCGAGTTTTCTTGATTTCACTTTTGCCTTGAATGTTATGTGTTGCCAAGAGTTGTGGGTTAAACCTCTTAGGAAACCCTCACAAGAGCTTACTCGTCCTCTTTGGCGACATAGGGGTTTAAAGGGCTTGATGCATACGCTAAATGCATCCGTGATTCCTACGACAGTGAGTTAGTGTACATTCTTTCTCTTTGTTTCTATTTTGTTTCTTTTGCTTTAAATAATTCCATCTTGTTCTCTTTTGCCTTAGCTTTGCTCGAGGACAAGCAAAGGTTTAGCTTGGGGGAATTTGATGAGTGACATTTATGTCACTCTTAGGAAGTATTTTTAGAGTCATTTTCGCGTTTATTTTATCTTATTTTTCCTTTCTTTCTCTTGTTTTCTCTTAATAACATTTCTTGTTTATTTTGGTAATTTTGTCGTGTTTTAGTTCTTTTCGTAGTTTTTATTAGAATTAGTTTATTTTCGTATTTTATTTGCTTTTGATTTGTTATATTTCGTTCTTTATTTTTTCCCTTGAAAGTATTCTAATTTACTTTCATTTATTTTAATTAGTTTTGAGTCTATTTTATTTCACTTTCTTTACTTGTATAGTTTTATTTAATTTTTATTAGTTTAGTGTTATTTATCTTATTTTATTTTACTTTATTTTACCTTTTCTTTATTTTATTTTATTTTATCTCTTAGTAATACCCTCGTGTTTTTGGTTGTAGGTGTCCCGGGTTTCAAGGTCATATTCGTGTTCGGAGGTCCAAGGTTCGAGGCGCAAAACTTGAGCCAACCCATGCTGCCAGCATTATCCTACACCCCACACCTTATCCTCCACCACACACACACCAACAACACAAGCAGCACTCTTCCCCTGCTTCACCCCGCAACACCACCAACACCAACAGCAACATTAACCTCTTCCTTCCACTCACACCACCTGACCACAGCAGCCCCTCACAGCACCCAAACAAGCCACACAACACCACTCACCACCAGTCCAGCCTTACCACCGCAAACACCACACACACCAGCAGCCCACCAATTTACACCACACAGCAGCCACACAACACCACTCACCACCAAACCAGCCTGCAACCCCTCACACCACCGCACAGCTGCCGCAACAACCATACCTCCAGCCGTAACAGCAGCCGCACCACCACTAACCCGTAATTGCCCAAACCAGCCATGCATTCCTATCCCCTGCTGCCACCAATCAACCACCACCAACCCGCAATCGCCCAAACCAGCCACGCATTCCTATCCCCTGCTGCCACCAATCAACCACCACCAACCCGCAATTGCCCAAACCAGCCACGCATTCCTATCCCCTGCTCCAGCAACACCTCCTCCTTCCACCATAATCAGCGCACTTGCACCACCGTCAACAACCACCACCAATTAAGCAACCAATCGACCCAAAAATCAGAACAATTAGCGAATAATCAAGTTCGAGCAAACCAATGAGTGTTCGGCCGAACGTCGAGTAAGAGACTTTGGGGGTTTTGTTATTCGAAGAGGAGTGGTCGAACATACCCATGGTTCGACCGAACCAACCCCGTAGTTCGGCTGAACCAACCCGTGGTTCGACCGAACCACTTCACGAGCTTCTCACGCGAGTTTTAATGAAAATTGAACGGCCTTGATTGATTGCTGGTTGATGAAGATGTCGATGATGATTTTTGAGCCATTGATGATGGTGGTATGATGATCAAAAAAATCAGAGCAGCCATTAAGGTCGAAGAAGAAATGGGTTGCTGATGGTTTTTGGTGGGGATTGGTGGGTTCATTTTTATTTTTCTTTTTCTTTTATTTTTATTTCTTTTTCTTTTCCCTTTTCTTATTTTCTTTCTTTTATTTTATTTTTATTTTTTAGTTTCTGATTTTTTTTAGTTTTCCTTTTAATTTATTTTATTTTATTTTCTTTTTCTATTTTTTTCCTAGTTTTATTAAGTTAGTATAAATACCCATTTTTTGGGGTAATTGGATATGGAAGAACTATCTATTCTACTCTCTAATTAGTTTTAGGTTAGGTTAGGATTAGTCTTCATTGGTAGAGAGAGAAAGTGTGGTTTTCTTCATTAATGAACTTGGATTTTGAAGAAGGAGCTTGTTCAATCCTTTGTAGACCTTCATCTTCAATTAATGAGCAATCTCTTACTCTTTCTCTTTACCTTTGTTTTTTATTTTGCTTTTTTGCTTTTATTTTTCTTCTTTTCTTATTAATCATGTTGATGCTTATTGATTTGATGATTGATATTGTTTTCAATATGATTTGTGAGTAGTCATCTAGCCAAGGGTGTGGGGATGGTGTAGTTGCTAATTATTCATGCTTTTAATGTTGGGGTTATGTTAATGGTGATTAAAGTCTTTGCATGCTTGATATTTTTTGGTCTTTCTTGCAAGTTCACATTGTTAGTTGATCAAAGATGAGTCTTTACTAACAAGTAACGGAAGTTGACTTAGTTGAGATTCATTGCTATCGATTGTTATTTAATAGTACCTCCTAGTATATGGTTCTAATGTGGATACATAGAGGCTATGTTAGGAGAAGCCAATTGTGTTGGGGTTTGGTGAGTCCGACTCACCGCGGAAACAAACCCAAAAACAAGACCGCACTCGCAATAAATAAAACCATAAACATAATTAAATTAAACACAAGATTAAGATAAGCTAATTACCTTTGACGCGTGCTTTGCTCCAAAATGAGCTCTTACTTGAAAGCTTCAAGTCCAGCTCACACGGAGACCTCCAACGAAGTCCACCCGCACCAACAAAACCGACTAGGTCCAATGTCTTGCGGTTAGCAAGACCCGACCAATAAAACCCGAGTAATTATATTGAGTTCAAACGTTTTCACTAATTGTGATGCCTTTTTCAACTCTTACTCAAGCATCATTCCCAATGTCCATACTTGGGTATTTATAGGAAATGATGGGAGTATCATTTACTCTCCCATCAATGTGGGATAGTATGATTTTTCCATTTTATTTTAAAGCTAAAATAAAATTAATAATCAAGCTAGTAATAAATCAACAAGTGGCAAGCTCATGTGAGTGGTTAGGTGAGGACCACTTGGAGAAGGGGGGGACCAAACTTGCTCCCCACTCCCTCTCCCATAACCGGCCACCTCACTCCACACACACTCAAGGACCACTAGCCACATGGCACCCACTCTTAGGCACCAAGGCAGCCAAGGTGGGTTGCCATGTGCTGCTGTCCGTGGCAGCCACGCCCAGCAGGCCCAGCACTCGCATGCGGGCTGCCAGGCGCTGCTGGCCAGCAAGCCCAGCATGCTTGTGTGGGCTGCTGTTGGCCTTGTGCCTTGGCCAGCGCTGCTAGGCAGCAAGCAATGGTCTAGCCATGCTGCTGCTAGCTGTGGCGAGCTGGCGCGCCTAGCGTGCTAGCTGCTGCAGCTTGTTGCGGCATGGCTTGCTAGCCATTGCGCGCACAAGGCTGTGCCTAGCATGCTAGCACGCACTAGGCAGCGCCTGGCCTTGCGATGCTAACATGGGTGCGCTAGCACGCACCAGCCAGCCTAGGCTCGGCTTGGTGCGCATGCTAGCCACCATGCTAGGCCATTCGCCCTTAGCACTCGGTTTGCTTGGGCATTCCGATGCTAGGGGTATTTTGGTCTTTTGTTGATTTATTACTATTTCTCGTCTCGTCTTTCACTATTTTTCGACTCGACTTCCGACGCTCGGTTTCGACGCTCTAAGCTCGAATTTCCGACGTCTAAATAAATATTACTCGGTCGACTCATTAATTCCTTCCGAATTAATTCGTCGGTTCGGTTTGTTGAATGCTTGGGTGTGACCCGAAGGGTTCAGTCAAGATTAAGCTGTAATATTAATTATTCATTAATATTACTGATCGGAAGCGGCCTCCACCCAGGCATTCCGATCACTTGACCTCACTGAATATATTAGCTTTCTAATAATTCTGAACCCACTAACGGAATAGTACACTTGTTCGAAGGACAGCATTCCTTTCAATCTCCCACTTGTCCTTCCGGACAAGTGCGCATTTTGTGTACAACCTTTTTCCTATGTCGCTTAATGTCTCTTCATGAACTAAAAGGTAAGATTTATTTTGTCATCCTTATTACGTCCAGAAGTGTTTCCCGATTCCGAGTCCGACTGTCAATAAACAAATGATTTCTAAAATCCATCCGAGCACGGCCATGCATTTTACAGTCTCGCTCTACGAGAGGCCTTGTATACAACAAAGACATCTTCCCTATTTTAGTAGGGGGACATTCCCAGTCTTGTAATGTAGCTCCTCTTACTGAGAGGACCTAGTCGCCCGAGTGTTGCCGTTATAATCCCCTATTACGGCAGACGTTTGACAACATCAAAGCGAACTAGTACTCAAACAAGAGAACTCACAATACTCATGGTCGAGGAAATAGGTTCCGATAGCCATAATGAGAAGTATACTTATGACAAATTTTTAATTTCTTAAAGTATTCTCATAGGTCGATCCAGTATGGTTCTAAACCAATACCTGTGCAACTGATTTATGACAATCATGTCCTTGTAGCACATGAAACAGTGCTATAAATCAAACTACACACTAATCTTAATCGGTCATTAATCGTCCATCGTTTAAATGACCTTGATTAGGGATAATTTTCGATTATAATATTCAATGTTCACTTAATAGGTGTTTCCTTACCAAGACTGGTCTTGATACCCTATTTTGAATATTCTCATAATCGAATGGACTCATTATTTAATCCTAAACCACAATTAAATAGCATAACGGAGTAATAAAATATTGCATGAAATTTTATATTACTCCAAAACTTGAATGGTTTTCCTTAGCGTCTTACATTAATTTTTCTCAAAATTAACTAAAACACTAAACAAGGAAATCAAAGCCAGTCTCCTACATGCTTGATTCCCATTGCCTCAACGTGCTTGTTGTGCTTCACTTGAGACAAAGGTTTAGTAAGTGGATAGGCTACATTGTCATCCGTTCCAACTTTGCATATTCTGATTTCACCCTCTGATTTCCATTCTCGAATCATGTGAAATCGCCGCTTGACATGTTTGACCTTCTGATGTTCCCTAGGCTCTCTGGCCTGAGCAATAGCTCCATTGTTGTCACAATAGAGGGCTATTGGACCCTTTATAGAGGGTACAACATCAAGTTCACCAACGAACTTACGAATCGAAACAGCCTCCTTAGCTGCTTCAGCAGCTGCTAAGTATTCGGCTTCAGTTGTAGAATCTGCAGTTGTACTCTGCTTTGCGCTCTTCCAACTGAACGCCCCTCCATTTAGACAGAACACATATCCAGATTGCGATTTGAAATTGTCTCTGTCTTTCTGGAAGCTTGCGTCGGTATAACCTTCCACAACTAAATCCTCTGCACCACCATACACCAGGAATTTATCCTTGATCCTTTTCAGGTACTTTAGGATATTTTTGGCCGTAGTCCAATGCGCCTCTCCTGGGTCTGATTGGTAACGGCTCGTAGCACTCAAGGCATACGATACATCTGGCCTAGTACATATCATGGCATACATGATCGATCCAATAAGCGAAGCATATGGAATCTGATTCATTCTTACCCGCTCATCAAGTGTCTGTGGACACTGCTTCTTGCTTAGGGTTATGCCATGTGACATTGACAGGTGACCTCTCTTGGCCTCCTCCATGCCAAATCGAACAAGTACCTTATCAATATAAGTACTCTGACTCAATCCAATCATCCTTTTCGATCTATCCCTATAGATCTTGATGCCTAGTATGTACTGAGCCTCTCCCAAGTCTTTCATTAAGAAGCACTTTCCAAGCCAGGCCTTTACAAACTCTAACAACGGAATGTTGTTTCCAATGAGCAATATGTCACCGACATATAAGACTAGGAAGGCGATGTCACTCCCACTGACCTTCTTGTAAACACAAGATTCATCTGGATTCTTGATAAAACCAAACTTACTGATGGCTTCATC
Source organism: Chenopodium album (assembly GCF_948465745.1). Lineage (NCBI taxonomy): Eukaryota > Viridiplantae > Streptophyta > Magnoliopsida > Caryophyllales > Amaranthaceae > Chenopodium > Chenopodium album. The sequence continues at coordinate 37,136,212 of NC_137841.1, read as the reverse complement.
GAATCGCAGATTCCAACTTCTGCTTGCTTGCTTTAGTCCATAAATGGACTTCTTAAGCTTACAAACTTTCCTAGCATTGTTTTGGTCGACAAAACCTTCAAGCTGTGTCATATACACAGTTTCTTCCAAATAACCATTAAGGAAGGCGGTTTTGACGTCCATCTGCCATATTTCATAATTGTAATATGCAGCAATCGCTAGGAGGATCCGAACGGATTTAAGCATTGCGACTGGTGAAAAGGTTTCATCGTGATCAATACCATGAACTTGTCTGTAACCTTTTGCCACCAATCTAGCTTTGTAAATGAATACATTTCCATCTTTGTCGGTTTTCAACTTGAAAATCCACTTACATCCGATAGGTGTATAACCTTCGGGTAAGTCAACCAAGTCCCAGACTTGATTTTCAAACATGGAATCTATTTCAGATCTCATGGCCTCTTGCCATTTAGCAGAGTCGGTGCTTGCCATCGCTTGCTTGTAGGTTGCCGGTTCATCTCCATCCATAATCAGGATGTCCTGATTCTCGGTTAATACTAAACCAAGATATCCATCAGGTTGAGATCTCGGCCTCTGAGACCTACGTAGGGTAATGGATTGAGCATTTGCATTGTCGATTCGACTTTGCACATTTTGATCATTTTGACATGCGTCAACAGATGCTGTTTGAGCACTTTGACTGTCATAATGATTTTGTTGCTCATCCTCACGAACTTCGTTGAGTTCGATTTTCCTCCCACTTGTCATTTTGGAAAGGTGCTCCTTCTCCAAAAAGACACCATCGCGAGCAACAAACACTTTGTTCTCCGATTTGTTATAGAAGTAATACCCTTTGGTTTCTTTTGGGTAGCCCACAAAGTAAACCTTGTCAGATTTGGGATGAAGTTTGTCAGAAATCAATTTCTTGACATATGCTTCGCATCCCCATATCTTTAGAAAAGATAACCTGGGAGGTTTCTTCGTCCATAATTCATATGGAGTCTTTTCTACAGCTTTTGATGAAGCACGGTTCAGTGTTAATGCCGCAGTTAGAAGTGCGTGTCCCCAGAAAGAGATAGGAAGATCACTAAGACCCATTGTTGATCGTACCATGTCTAACAAGGTCTGATTTCTCCTTTCGGATACTCCGTTCCATTGAGGAGTTCCTGGAGGTGTCAATTCTGAAAGTATACCCTTTTCTTTCAGATGGTCATCGAATTCTTAGCTCAAGTATTCACCACCTCGATCCGATCAAAGGGCTTTGATTTTCTTGCCAAGCTAATTTTCAACTTTACTCTGAAATTCTTTGAACTTTTCAAATGATTCAGATTTATGCGACATGAGGTAGACATAGCCATATCTACTATAGTCGTCTGTGAAAGTGATGAAATATCGATGTCCATTTCTTGTGGTTGAGCTCATTGGTCCACATACATCGGTATGTATAAGACCCAATAAGTCACTTGCCCTTTCTCCCAACTTGGAGAATGGTTGTTTAATCATCTTGCCTAATAGACATCCCTCGCAATTCTCAAACTATTCTAAATCGAAAGAGTCAAGAACACCTTCTTGTAGAAGTTTCTTGATGCGTTTGATGTTGATGTGGCCAAGACGACAATGCCACAAGTAAGTCTGATTTGACTCTATGGTCTTAGATCTTTTGGTATCATTATAAACAATTTGTCCAAAGACACAAACGTGTCATTCCATAAATATAAACAAGATGATATGTCTTGTGATCAAGTTCAAAATGACGTCCAACGCCACAAGATCAAAATATGGTAGATAAAACTAAACAAGTTTTAAATCTAGACAAAATATGAGATTACAAGCTTTCTTTGAAAGATTATCTTCTTCTTCCACTTGTGTACTCATATCCACTTGAAAAGCACCGCTCACTTTGTTCCTGAAACAGGAGCATATAGTGAGCCAATTTTCCGGTATCTAATACCTTATAAATGGCTTATGTTCAAGTGTAAAGATGATACCTAAGATTGAGGTTACTTTTCTTTTCGCCTCATCTTCTAGATACATGCTACATTCTCTTTTGTAGTGTCCGGGTCTACTACAATAGAAGCAGCGCATCTTAGCTTTGTTCTTGAACTCCTTCTTCTTTGGTCTCAGAGCAACCTTAGCCTTCTTGCAAGAATAGGTTTTCTGGAGCTCTTGAACAACTTCCATCAAGGACAGTTTGTTCCGCTTGGCCGTAAGTCGCATCTTTAATGCAACATACCCCGAATGGAGTGAGCTTAGTAGCATGAGAGCCGCTTGCTCATCGTCCACTGGTTTGCCAATTAGCTCCAGATGGGTGAATAGCCTTGTCATGTTGAGCACATGAGCTTGAAGTGGCATCCTGGGTCTAAGTCTTGCATTATAGACCTTAGCCCATACTTCTTGTCTCTCTTTCGTGAGACACCCATCTTGCGGTGGCTTGATCCTCATGTTCGAGAGTGACCTAGTCACATCTTCCACAAGTCCATCATAGTTGCCTCTGGTACTTTTGGTGACTCTCAAATTGACTACATCTTCTAGAGCTTTGAGCATCATGTCCGGAAAATAGTTGGAGAACTTCCCCTTCCATTGTACCGGGATGGAGTTTGCCATGAGTCTGGAAACTCTTTTACAATCCACACTCCATACCTCATGTGCCTCATCACTCATAATCCCCTTTGAGTAGAAACTCAGGATTTGAGTGTCCAGAATGTGCTCTAGGTAGCAATTTCGGAGGGTCTTTCGGAGTTCCTCTTCCCATTCCTTAAAGTTTACCAAGTTCAGAGAAATTGGCAACTTTTCGGGCAATTCCGGGAGCATAAGGTCGTTGACATTAGTTGAAGACATGATTTTACAATTGAAAGAATTTGAAATAAAAAAACCATTCATTATACTTAAATAAGATTGAATTCATGCATTTTAATCAAACTTATTTAAAACGTCTTATTCACACATTAAATATTGTCCCCATTTTAGGTGAGAATAAGTCGATTCCAAGATCCAAAGAAACAAAGAGTGGTTAAGCATGCTTTGGCTTGTCTTAACACTCAATCTCCTAAGGTAAGCAACGCTTTGCTAATGGCTTCAAGCCACTCTTGGTTGAATAAATCGTCGCATCCAATGCTCTCTAAACAATTTATTCACTTTGCCACGACATGTTAGGACTCCATCACTCATATCGCTGAGTAAACCAAAACCACCTTGCATACCCGGTGTGCCTTACGTTCCTTGGAGAAGTAGTGATGCCTCGCTTTGGCGTAGCCCACCACTACCCTCGTTCGGTTGGTAAGTGTGTTTTGGAATGGCAAGTTTTACTCAATATTTTAGGGACCTAGGGTTTCTATGTTGGTTGATTTAAGTGAACTTAATTAATCATCTCAACATTCGAAATCCTAAACATGCATCTAACATATAATTCATATATATATAAACATAAATATATATCGAAAACATAAATAGAGATGCATTTGGCAACTAGCATGACCCCTTGAGATCTTCAAGTCTTCAAAAGGTCTTCATTTGCAACTTCATGGCTTTGTCTTCTAAGAACCCTGTCTTCAAGACTTGACCAAAATATTACCATTGCTAGTATCTACGATTAGGACTAATCTAAATATTAAGGTACAAAAATACTCAACGGTTTGCATACCGTATTTAGATTTACAAAAAATACATCACGGATCACAGTCCGTATTTTCTATCCTAATCGGGCCCCACTAGTTGCCATTTCATAAAACCTGTGAGAGAATTTTACATTCCATTCATCCATTCACTATCTGTGAATGGCCCATGCATTTTACAACGATAAACAAGTAACAATGCATAAAACGCGCGAGAACTAGTAACTAATCTAGGTGGTTAATCCAATTAACACGCCTAATTAAACTAGTCAAAGTTGTTTTAACCGGTTATGGAAATAACTAAGAGACGCTCCCACTAAATTCCGCATCCAACTTAACTAATCCAATTAATTAAGTCGGTGATCCCAAATATTTGCCAAAATTAATTTTTGCAAATGTCGCTCAAAAACCGAGGCCTAGCCTCCAAAATTTTTAATTAAATAAAAAAAATAATTAAAATAATTAAAACGACAATTTAAGCAAAATTACGAATTCCAAAATGTCTAAGTGCCTAGCACTAAGACTTGGAGTCCAAAAAAAATACCCTTATTTACATATTAAGCAACGCTAAAATTAACTTTAAAATAGCATCGCCTTAATAACCCGGGGTTATTGTGCCAATTATGGGATTGTACGTACCGTACAACAAGCACGTAGTATGCCCATGCGCACCCCCGCAACACCAAGCATGCATGTGGGCTGCTTGTGCTCGCATGCGCTACGCCCAGCCCAGCCAAGCGTAGCAGCACGCACAGCGCGCACAGCATTATGCTGCTGCTGCTTGCTGCTGGCAGCGAGCAGCAGCCCACGCCCTTCCTCGCACACACACACGCACAGCACCAAGCACCTAAGAACGAAGTGCCCAGCAATCTCGGCAGCCACATATGGGTTGCGTGAGCAGCCCAGCTGGCCGAGAGCTAGCTCGGGGCTCTTAGGCCTCGTGTTGCGTGCTAATGCTTCGAAAATTATCGATTTTTGTGTGTGACATTATAAATCAATTCTAAATTAATTTTAGAATCAATTTTGAGGAAAAATGAAAAATAACAAGTCCAACTTAAATAATTCATCCAAATGCAATTAACCAAATTTATTTCCAAGAACCATTCTTTAATAAAATTGGTTTAACTTGATGTAATAAAATAAATTAGGGCAATTCTCACTATTAATTTAATCACTTTAAATTAATCTTGAGATTTTGACAAAATAAAAGGGAGTTGGAAAAATGAAAATAAGTTCAATAAAGACTCCAACTTTAATACTTGTGACTCCATGAAAAAATTATATCTTCCAATATGAAGATAAACCAATTTCAATCACAAGTTTTAAACTTTATGATTCCAATCAACTAAAAAATGATTAAATCAACAAAGTTTAACCAAAATTCATGGAATTTAGTAACTCAAAGTTTCAATCACTTATCATAAATAAAGATTGAATCTTTAGTACTTAGAAGCAACAAAGAACAACTATTTCACACTTAATGCAATTAATTTGCAATTATGTGAAAAAATAAAACCAAACTTTCAAGCACCAATTACTACCAAGTAATCATGCTTAAAGTGGTCTAAAATTGCATATAAATAAAGGAAAGAACCAAATACATAACCACCATAAATATGCAATCAATTTTCAAGGTTAGAAAGACTTAAAGTTTTTCGTCAAAACAAAAAATCCCTCGAAAAATGCATTTCTGGCCGTTTTTTGGCTAAAAACCGAGTCCTGAAAGGGAAAAACCATTTCCAGAACGCCTTTTCCACCAAAAATTCACTATTTTTGGGTCGAAATCTGGGTTCGGGAGCTGAAGACAGCTCTAATACGAGGTAAAAATTGGAAAAACGAGTTACTAATCTAATTAGCAACTTAAAACCGGAAAAATTAAGCCATAAAACACCTTAAAAATATTATGATTTTAAAAATAAACGAGCGAGGCTCCGATACCGCTGTTGGGGTTTGGTGAGTCCGACTCACCGCGGAAACAAACCCAAAAACAAGACCGCACTCGCAATAAATAAAACCATAAACATAATTAAATTAATCACAAGATTAAGATAAGCTAATTACCTTTGACGCGTGCTTCGCTCCAAAATGAGCTCTTACTTGAAAGCTTCAAGTCCCGCTCACACGGAGACCTCCAACGAAGTCCACCCGCACCAACAAAACCGACTAGGTCCAATGTCTTGGGGTTAGCAAGACCCGACCAATAAAACCCGAGTAATTATATTGAGTTCAAAGGTTTTCACTAATTGTGATGCCTTTTTCAACTCTTACTCAAGCATCATTCCCAATGCCCATACTTGGGTATTTATAGGAAATGATGGGAGTATCATTTACTCTCCCATCAATGAGGGATAGTATGATTTTTCCATTTTATTTTAAAGCTAAAATAAAATTAATAATCAAGCTAGTAATAAATCAACAAGTGGCAAGCTCATGTGAGTGGTTAGGTGAGGACCACTTGGAGAAGGGGGGGGACCAAACTTGCTCCCCACTCCCTCTCCCATAACCGGCCACCTCACTCCACACACACTCAAGGACCACTAGCCACATGGCACCCACCCTTGGGCACCAAGGCAGCCAAGGTGGGCTGCCATGTGCTGCTGTCCGTGGCAGCCACGCCCAGCAGGCCCAGCACTCGCATGCGGGCTGCCAGGCGCTGCTGGCCAGCAAGCCCAGCATGCTTGTGCGGGCTGCTGCTGGCCTTGTGCCTTGGCCAGCGCTGCTAGGCAGCAAGCAATGGCCTAGCCATGCTGCTGCTAGCTGTGGCGAGCTGGCGCGCCTAGCGTGCTAGCTGTGGCGAGCTGGCGCGCCTAGCGTGCTAGCTGCTGCAGCTTGTTGCGGCATGGCTTGCTAGCCATTGCGCGCACAAGGCTGTGCCTAGCATGCTAGCACGCACTAGGCAGCGCCTAGCCTTGCGATGCTAGCATGGGTGCGCTAGCACGCACCAGCCAGCCTAGGCTCGGCTTGGTGCGCATGCTAGCCACCATGCTTGGCCATTCGCCCTTAGCACTCGGTTCGCTTGGGCATTCCGATGCTAGGGGTATTTTGGTCTTTTGTTGATTTATTACTATTTCTCGTCTTGTCTTTCACTATTTTTCGACTCGACTTCCGACGCTCGGTTTCGACGCTCTAAGCTCGAATTTCCGACGTCTAAATAAATATTACTCGGTCGACTCATTAATTCCTTCCGAATTAATTCGTCGGTTCGGTTTGTTGAATGCTTGGGTGTGACCCGAAGGGTTCAGTCAAGATTAAGCTATAATATTAATTATTCATTAATATTACTTATCGGAAGCGGCCTCCACCCAGGCATTCTGATCACTTGACCTCACTGAATATATTAGCTTTCTAATAATTCTGAACCCACTAACGGAATAGTACACTTGTTCGAAGGACACCATTCCTTTCAAATTGACCCCGGAAGGCGGCTAGATTGGACCCTTTACTTCGATATTCATGCATGTTTAGTTTACCATTGATATGCTACTTTGTTATTGTATGGTCAAGCGTCAACTTCACCTACCCATTTCCCTTGGTGCCTTAATGTTTTATTTCTTGTTTTAGCATCTTTAGACTTTAGTTTATTTATCTCCTATTCCGGACTAGCTTAATTGTCGATAACATTTGGTGGTGTTTACCGTTCTCTGTGGTTCGACCCCTATGCTTGTCTTATACTCGTATTAGGTTTGTTTAGGTTGTATAAATTGTATTTGATCTAGGGATAGACAATTGACGACGCGTTTATTCCCTTGCCAGGCACACAAACATTTCCATGAGAGAAAATCTATTCTAAAAAGAAAAGAAAATGAAAGCAATAAAACACGGGCTACTTCTCGAGAAAGGCTTGCTTACGGTCCAAGCTTGACTGCTCTAGAAAATAATATTGCAACGAACACAAGAGCTTGTCAAATGCACGACTACACATTTTGTAAGATAGAAGGTAGGCAAATGACGAGAAGAGGATGTGCAAAAATCTTAGTGCATACTCATGAGGAAAGAGATGCCAAGAAAAGGAAGAAAATTCAAAATCAAATTCAACAAATAAGAAGAGGAAGAAGAAAAAGATAGAGAAGAATAAGGCAAACTCTCCTCAAAATGTTTTTGAGTGGAAAAATCGCCCTTTTCCTCAATAGAAAACGAATGAGGGACATGTAAATCATCATAGACTAGGGGTCCCTAATAGGCTTAATGACTAAAAAAAGGGAGGGACATAGGAATGTAGGGGATATGGTTAAATTTTCTTGAAAAAAAGATATAAGGAAGGGGAATAGGGGCAATGGTCTTACAAATGAACTCTTCCTCACCACCATGTCTCAAATCACCAATAAGAGCATGAAAATCAATCATAGAATCCTCAAAAGAAGAACTCTCATGATCTCCATCTCCCTCAAATATTAAACTTCCAAGAGGAACTACATAATCCTCTCCATCACAAATATGAACAACAACTACCTCAACATCCTTAAAGCCCAAAGTCTCAAAATCATGCATGAATGGATGCAGATTCATCTCAAACTCATCTAAGTCCCCAGAAGCGTTCTCAATGAAGTTATCCAAAAATCTGTAAGTCCTCATATAACTTTCAAAAAACAGATGGGAAATTTCCTCAAAAGATTCTATATACTCATAAATTAAAGGGTCACAAACATACACTTGAGACTCATCAAGATGGTAGAGGGGATTAGGGTTCACAAATTCAACATTAGCTTCATTCCTAACTCCTTCTCCATCACTCAAATGCTCACTAATGGGATCCTCACACTCTCTTGGTTGCTCAAAATCATCATCATCATCATCCTTAACACGCACATTGGATTTGGAATTTTCATAAACAAGCATCAAGGATGACAATTGGCTTTCTAGCTCTATTTTTCTATTCAATTCTTCATTAAAAATTTCCTCACGCTCTCTAATCATCTCCAATTGGCTCCTTAAAGTTTTAATCATTTGTGTCTCCAAGGGCCTAAGATTAGGATTCATCTTCAACTCCCTCAAAGATTCATCAATTTGACTATAAGGGATTAGAGACTCATAACAAGAGTTTGGAGAATGGAAAGGTGAAGAGGTTTGAGGATCGAGAGTAAAAGAAGAATCACAACCAAGGGTAGGATCATCAACATTAAAGTCATGAGCATATTCATCACAATGGCGAGTGGGGGCATAATCAAACATATGAAATTCGTCATTGAGGGAACGAAGTGCATCACAAGAAGGCATGGTAAATAATGAAGAAAATTGAAACATACCATTAGCATTAACTTGAGCATGCACCTTATCATCATGATCAAAAGGGGAAATAAATTGAAAACATTTGTTCTAGGTTCACTAATGGGATCATGTGACAGATCATGGGAAATCATGCTATTATTATATTGAAATATTCACAAAAAGGCTCATTATTATATTGAGGAAATGATATAACTGCCATTTTTTTAACAAAACAAACAAAAATCAAATAAAAGAAAAAAATATACAAAGACCTAGACTCAAGCAATCAAAAACACTCACACATAGACACCGTTCCCTGGCAACGACGCCATTTTGACGAGGGGAAAGGACTAGGTCATTGACTAATCCTCCCTAAGTCAAACTAAATTTATAAACACTTAAAAACCTAAATACAAGTACAGTGGTAAGTCAAGGGTTGAACCCAAAGGAACGATTATGTTCAAGTGCTCTTAATTATGCGCCTAAGCTAGGTCAAAGCCTAAGGTAAAGGGGTAACACTAACAACTAACAAACAAACAACCAAACAAATAAAACACTAGGAATGGGGATCAACAAGTAATCATGACAATTGAAAAAACTTGGGAAGAACATGCTAATCAATGGTTGTGGAATGAAAGAGCTATCTCCTAATCGTTAAGCTAGATGTCTCTACAAATAACAAACTAAGAGAATCACAATCCAAACCAAACAATAATTGCAATTCCTAAATCAATTGGTTGTGTCATTAGCAATTACAATGCAATCTAGCATAATTCTTAAGGCCTAATTTAATCACACACATGCAAACTTACATTAATCACTTTAATCTCAACAATCAATCAACACAATTCCCAAATTAATCACAATCAATCAATCATACAAGTTTCACCCAATTTCTAGCCAAACAACTACTCAGAACCATCATCTATCAGCAAATAACTAAAGAAATCAAGAATCAACCAAATATCAAGAACAATTACACTAATCAAGAATCAAACACTAGTGGAAAAAACGCTATTAGCAACTGGCGAAAAGTGGCTTTTAGCAACTGGCACGTGGGGCTGCTATTGCGAGGGCCACTAATGAGAATATTATTTGCAACTGGCGCATGTTCATTGCTAATAGCTATTATTTGCAATTGGCCAATAACTAGGCCCGTTGCTAATAGTACATATTTGCAGCTGACATATAGTTCGGCCAGCTGCTAATAGTACCTATTTGCAGTTGACATATAGTTCATCCAATTGCTAATTATATCTATTTGCAGCTGGCATATAATTTGGCCAGCTGCTAATAGTCATTTTTTAAAATTAAAAAAGATAAAATAAAATAAAAAACAATTTTATCCGAATTTGTGCAGGAACTGCTATGTCGATCACATACTTATAAAAGTTACTATTGTAACGAAATTGTGTTATACTGTATACATTATATACAAATTTATAAAAATTACAAGGCTGCCAATCTACCCAACAAAAAAAAAAAAAAAAAAAAAAAAAAAAAGCAGCGACATCTTCCTGGAGTGACAACATTTATGAGAAGCAACGACTCAAATCAACTACATTAGCCATACATTTTCCTGCTAAACATAAAAGTACAATAAAGAACAATTGATTAGAAATTCTTCTAAACATAAGTAAAATTGAACAAAAAAGCACCAAAATATGACAAGAACGAACTTGAGTGCTCGAGGTTCAAGTTTCTATGAGAGAAATACACGCACTGAATTTTACAACAGCACAATAGCAATAAATACACCCACAACATAGTATTGATGTATTGTTAAGAAGCATCCAAATATTATAATCCACTTCTATTTACTAGATTGATTTAAGTATACCAATTAGTTGTTCAAATTCAAAGAGTTTTTTACCACTGCGAGTCCAATTATGTTGGTATTTTGGTGGACACACTAACTTAAACAGAGGTATTGATAACTCATTCAAATATCTAAGAGCTATTCCATATATTTTTTAATGGCATTGTCAGTCATGCATGATTCCAATACTAAGAAGTCAAAACATATTTACTCCGGAAAATTGACTATGCCAAAATAATAAACCATTTGTATCATCATGCTAAGATTGCCAATTCTAATAAAAATACATTCCAAGAAGAAATCATGTTATTTCTGCCCACTTGCATCTCTGGTGATAGCAAGTAAGAAGTGATTCTTCCTCCTCTGTCAATGCATCTTTCTTTATCACAGGGTCAAGATGGTTGTTCCACCTACATGAGAACAAAAGATGAGAGGCCGAGAGGGAAATAAAGAAAAACCAAAATTAAACAAAACTTTTGCCACCGATGTAGGCATTGCACATCCATCTTTCCCGACTCAGCTGGAGGATATTCAAAGATAAAGTTATTAAACAAATTATAAACAACTACAAGAACTTTACTAGATACAATTACAGTATATATTCACCATGTAAAAGATTCACCTCACAAACTTTCCTTGATCAAGCATATAATCTTTTTATTATGAACTAAATTCAAACTGATTGTAATGCCATCAGGGCCTATCATATTTCAGCAAAGCAAAATGGTAAATTCAATAAATGGACTAAGTTTCTTACAATAGTCAAGGTTAAATCTTTAAACAATACGAAGTACTTAAAGAACAAATGAAACTACTATGTATAAAGGTTTGCACTCAGCTATTGTTTACCCAATTCTTCGCATTGTATTTCTTTACAACAGCAATGAGAAGATTGTCCTGTTTTCAAGATCAGCAAAACATTATAAAAGTAAAAACATTGGTTTTAATCTAGTCATCATACACTACACTAATAGTCCAATACACATATACATCTGATCAAACACTAAACTAGTGCAAAGTTAAGGCATGATTTCAAAATATAGAGGATCTAATAAAGAGCTACCATTCACCTCTTTCTCTGTCCACCCTTCCTTCGATGAGTGTCTTGTCGGACCACTTGTCCTAATAAACATAAACAACATCAATGGATCAGCCTCTAATCATAATTTGAATATATATTTTCAATACTAAAGAACAAAAACAACCCCTCAAACAGACAAAGTATAAACATTGATAAATGATAATGTATATACCCAAGTTACACAAAAACTCAACCCACACCCTACCCATACACACATAGCGCCACGAACATAGTTACTCTAAAACGACATATATGGAATACAATAAATGGTTAGGTGAGTAAATCATCTAGAATATGAAACTTTAATTTCGAAATTAAGGAATGTGACATAACTACTTAAGATATGTCATATACTCGTATATATACCATATTATATAAACACACTACAAATTAACTCCCCATCTTAAATACTCCTTTAACCTATTAGAGATCAGCTAGTGTAGGTTCTGATTAGCCTGAAGCGAATCATGGAAATACTCTTCCCAAAAAAAAATCAAGCATTTGAGCATCTTTAAAGTACTGAATGTAAGATCATTATCAGTCAAAGATACTCAACAATAAACGTCTAAATCATAAAATTACATAATATCAATAAACTTCAATAGATCTAGCAACTCAATTCACAATCTATGAAAGTCAACTTAACCAAATATTGCATATCCAAAACTAATTTATCATCAACACTAAATAAAAGAGAATACCATCAAATCAACTTCAACTATCAACAAATTTGAAGTACAAAACCATATCTGAACAATGAATTAAAAAAATTGAATTTACGAAGGGAAAAAAAATGTCTTAAATTGTCAAATTGAAGGATAACCAAACAACCAAATTCCAGAAAAATAAAGAAAAAAAATACCCTTAATTGTTAAATTGAGTCTGTCGAATTGAAGATTCAATCTGACAACTAGGCTGACGCGCTTACCACCACCATCTATGAGCTCAAAAGCCGCTTCAATGGAGAATTCAGATACGGCTGGGTCAACTTCAATCGAGAAGAGAGGATCCAGAAAATGACTTTAATCGAGTGTAGCATGAAATTAGAGTTCCTTCTTCCTTCAATGAAGTACCAAATATTAGCGAGGGTTGAGTGAAGTTCAGCGAGCATCAAGGCGAGGGTTGAGTGAATTCAGCGAGATGTTTGATTTTTAACATGAGAGTGGAAGGTTTTGATGAGAGAGAATGAGGGTTTTAATGAGAGAGAAGGAGGGTGGGTCATAGTTATATTCATTCTCTTGGGATGATGGACCGCTACCCGCTATAGGCTACCCCGCCCAATACCAAGTGACGTCATTTTTTTTTTTTTTGTATATCTTTTATTTAAGATAAATAACAATACTTAATGACTTAATAACAGTATTTGATAAATTAATAACAGTACCTTAATTTAAAATAACAGCTTTTAATAATACATTGATTGTTACTATAATCCGATCTGATAATTACTTTAAATGACTTTTAACGATACTAGTTATCACAACTCTACTACTTATACATCAAAATAAATTATTTTAACAGTTTAAAAACCCACCATGCTTCGCAATAATAGTTATTTAACTAGAGAGTTTTGACCAATACCTGAACTTAGTCGACAATGGAACCTCCGGCGTTCTGGAGCTTCCGGCTTTATCAAGGTAGCTAACCCCAACCCTGTCTTCCTTAGATCAGGTTCAGCACAGATCTAATTCGTTTCCTACCTTAGACCGTAATCTCTAATTAGACAATCCTTATTGTGTTTATGATGGAACTAAATAGACAGATAACTCATTTGATATATAAGGTTCAAGAGGATAACGTTCCCTTCTTGAACGAAACTTTTATTTAATTTGAAAAGATTACAACACTCATTTATTACAACAAACACACAAACTGAAAGCTTAAACAGACATAAGCTGAACTAGAGTTTTTTTCTACTTTAAGAGAGATGGAGAACCAATCTGTCTCTTAAGGTGAGTATTTTTCTCTAGAGGACTCTCTAATGCTTTCAGAGCAATTCTCTAGCTAACTCTTCCAACTCTGCCTTCACTTCTTGACCTAAGTCCCTTTATATAGGGAAGCAAACTTACATAGGATCCTTATCCTGACTCAGCAAGCAATTCTACACCATTGCTTTTTTACAAAGATACTTTAAGACAGAAACAATTAATAAAACGTGGCTACAGTAAAGATGCCTTGAATTATTGCTGGTGTGGGCTCATGCATTCATAATTTCATCCATCATCATTTCTTGTAGGCCTCCCTCACTATCTTTACTGTCTTCGTAAATAGGATTCTCTCTACAAAGGTCTGCGACACATTTGGTTGCATACTCTTCCTCCCAACTCATGAATGCTTCAAACAGATACTCATAGCCTTCAAATGACAGAAACTTTCCTCTTTCGATATCTTCTAAATATTTGTAGATTGACTCGGTATTGTTTATACCATCTACTAAATATTCTTTCATCTCGTTAGGCGCCACAATTGTTGTGTTACCAACACGAAATATGACAAGAGGAATTTCTTTCCTTTATATAAAATCGTTAAGATATTGTGAAATGTAGAAAAATCCCAATGCTCTTGCTTCAGTTGGATTTCTAACCGTCTTCTGACGAATTAGTATGGGATCTTTGCAATACCTCACTCCCCCAAATACTATTAAGTAATGCGGGGGACTAACTTTTCCTTCTTTAACTTCGATATTAGCACATTGTACCTTTACGCTTAACCGAAATTCGTCTTTTTTGTCATCACAATATTTTCGAACCTTGTTGAATGCGTACTGCTGGAACTTTGTAAGTCTTGGAAAGAAAGAGTCATTAGGAGTAGGGAATTCATAAAAACCATGTACCATTCCATAATCCCAAGCCTTGTAATGTATACTAATGAATGGAGCATTTTTATTAAGAGGATATGGGTAGATTCGCAATGATGCAACTTTAGAGTTTTTGGGAAACTCTACTCTTTCTCCCCATAGATCTCGAAGATCAAAGAATTTACTGGACCTTGTAGCCACCAACTCGTACCATGTCCTAAAATCATTATCTCTTATTTTGTTTAATATTGTATCTCGTACATCAGGAATGAGCTGAAATAACATAATTGTTATCTCGAACATCAAAATCCTTTGGACTGCCCGATGGCAACCCTTAATTAAACCATCTCGCGAACGTTGTTTTGTTGATATGATCAAGCCTTGCATTAAGGCCCAACTGGAGGGTGAAACCCGCTCCATTGCCTTCTCGGTCTCATCAATGAGAGTTTTCCTCTCTACATCCATCTTTTGAAGTTGGTATGCAGGAGGTTTTTGTGTAGTCTTGAGCTTCTTGGACGACATTAGCTAATTCTCTGGTCAAGCTGTCTGCCAAAGAATTCTTTGTTCCCTGTATATGTTCAACAGTAAAAGAGAATTGGTTAAGCCATAATTGCTAACGCAGGAGTCTCCCTTGCGCTTGCATATTAGACAAATTCTTTTTAACAAAACCGAGTATGCCTTTGCAATCTGTTCTTATTAAGAACTGTTTAGGGGCTAAGAAGATTAAAAACTTCTCGATCCCTCTAATAACTGCAAGGATTTCCTTTTGCATTGTAGGATAGTTTAACTCAGCTTTGTTAAAACTTCCACTGCTATATCTGCAAAGTCTTTCTCCTTCTTTTATTTTTAACACAGCACTCTAGTGCTCATTACTAGCATCTGTTTCAAGGATTAAATCATCTTCAATAGTAGGTAGTGTTAGTACAGGAAGGTCTTTACACATAGCTCTTAAATCTTGAACAATTTTGGAATCACTTTCCTTCCAATTCCAAGTTATTTCTTTCTTGAGTTTTTTCTGTAATGGCTTCCTTAATAAAGCAAGATTTTCTATAAAATCAGAAGCATAGGTTAAACATCCTAGAAACCTTTCTAGTTGCTTTCTATCTTCAATTTTATCAGGAAATTTTTCAATCTTTTCTAAAAAATGTTTTTGCAATATTATTTGTCCTGCTTTAATTTCTAATCCAAGAAACTCAATTTCTTGTTTAGCATAAACACATTTATCCTTTCCAAGGATTATACCATGCTCTGCACATTTTTGAGTTACTGCTTTAAGATCATTCTTATGTTGTTCTAAATCTTTTGAGAATATTAGAATATCATCTATATAGACCAAACAACAATGATTAAGTTCTCTAAAAATATTATCCATTCTTCTCTGAAATATTTGTGGAGCATTTTTTAATCCAAAAGGCATTACTAGCCATTCATAATACCCTTAAGGGGCACTAAATGCAGTTAAAGGAATGCTTTCTTCTTCCATTTTAATTTGCCAGTAGCCACTCTTACAATCCATTTTAGAAAACCATGTGGCTCCTTGTATTCTATTAAATAACACAGTTTTATTAGGAATATAATAGCCATCAAAAACAGTATTATCATTTAGTTGTTTATAATTAATAACCATTCTAGCTTTACCTCTTTTTTCTTCTGCATGATTTCTTACCATGAATGATGGACTATTATGAGGACTTTTGCTATTCCTAATTAGCTTTTTATTAAGCAATTCTTTTATTTGTTCATCAAACTCCTGAATATCTTGGTAGGTATAAACCATTTGTCTCACTCTAATAATCTTATTGGGATTTGTTAGAGTTATCTTAGCAAATGCTTTATCCTTTTCCCAATGTTCTAAAGGATTTGTTGAATATAATTTTTCGCATAGTTTTTCTTGTTTCTTATTTATCTGATATATTAATGATGAATCACACTCAGAAATTCTAAGTGCAACCTCTCGTTGTGTAGGAGTAACCCTATCACCACGCTGGCTGCGCGTAAATTCCATTGTCTGATGAGTATATGCCTTTGTTATTTTCAGTATGGGAACAGAATGACCATTAATAGTAAAGATTATTTGATCAATAGTTTGAGTGCATGGGGAGTATAATCTTTGAAAATTATTTCCTATTATCATATCATGACTAGGTTGATTAGTTGCCCATAAAATGGGAATAACACATTGAACTCCTCCAATTTCTATTTTTAAATCTTCAATTATCTCTGTATGCATCATGACACTATTATTAGCAATTCTAACTTGCATAGGATTTTTGGCCTTTTTCCACTAGAATTCTGGAAATAATGATTTCTTTCCAAAACATGTAGAACAACCACTATCAATATATGCACATAGTCTATATTTATTGTAATCCTCAATGCATATATCAATTGGAATATAAATGCTATTAGGATTAGTACTGGATATTTCATTACAAGCTTCCATTTGCATATTAACTTCATCCTCATATACTGGTTCACTTACAGTTTTGGTTTTATATCCAATTACCTTCCTTTTATCAATAGGATTATTTGGATCTTCATTTAACTCGAAATTAGAACATGATCCCATATCAATGCTATGCCTTGCCGGTTGTTTTAAGGCTTTTTTGCTTTCATATTTTTCATTTAGTTTCTTTAGTAGAACTAATATTTCTTCTTCATCCTCTTCTGGCTTTTCATCACCTTGTTTTTTCATTTTTATTATTGTTGAATTTTGTCTACTTAGACTTGGTGTTCTAAAACTCAGATTTCTCTGTAATTTAGGCTTTGTATTCATTCCAATATGAAGTAGTCCTGATTCATCAATTAACTTCTTACTTGATCTATTACTAACTGCAGGGTTCATAAAGTATTCTTCCCAAGTTTTTTCAATTTCAATTTCAATTTCATTAGGATTTACCTTTATAGGTGTAATTTTCTTCTTAGGACCTCCTCCTTGCTCATATTTTTGAGCATCGACTATTTGTTTCTTAAAAGATGAGTCTATAGTGTTTACCAACTTATAAACCACCTTCCATCTTAATTGTATGGGTCGTGTTCCTTTATGCATTTTCACTCCTTCTGTTAATAGCTTGATAGCTAAGAACTTTGATGCAAAGGAATCCTCTAAGCTCACATAATATCTAGGTTCACATATATAGCTTACCGTTCCTTGACTTAAGTTACATGTGATACCACTAATTATTTGATCATAAAATTCTTTATGTCTAATATCACAAATAAAACTCAAGCATTTAACATCCTTGCCAAAATCTTGCAAAGGAGTTATGTATACTTGTACTGCACCAATACAAATATAGCTATAATTTCCCTTTTCTTTATGTTTTTTTTAATACTTTTCCAGTTTATGATATTAATTTCGGCTGCTTTTTGTTCACAATCTTCGAATACTATACTTCCTTCCATTTCTTCACATACATATTTAGTTCTAGTTTTAAAGAAAGAAGTTTTAAATATTTTATCTTTAGTAATTTGGAGAAAATTCCAGCTTTCTTTGTTTACTTGACCTAGGTCATTATCTTCAAATGAATACTCAGCTCTTTTTAGTTGACCTATTTTCATTTTGCTTTTATCTTCCTCATTGTCATCTGATTCTGAATTTTCTAATTCTTCTTCCATCATGTTATTTATTTCTTCATAATTTTCATCTTCAAACTCATCATTAACTTCAAGCTCTTCATTATACTCATTTTCCTCTTCTACGATCTCTACTATTCCTTTATTGTTATTTAAAGCCAATTCTAAAGCCTCGTCTTATGGTATTTCTATGTAATCCCAACTTCCTAAGGCTTCCATTAGTTTGTGATTAGCTTTCTTACATTCATTAGCATAATGTCCTAGTTCTCCACAAGACCAACACTTGCATGTTTTCTTTTTCTCAGGACAATATGTTGCCTTTCTGAAAAACCTACTTGGCTTTCTATATTTATGTTTATAATACTTCTTCTTATAGGTTTCTCCTCTTGATCGGTCAAATTTATTTTTCTTATAGCTCTTTCTTTTCTTATAGTTTTTTCTTTCGCATCCATAGTTATTTGGGAAATCCCAACAAGTGAGAAATTGTCTTTTCATTTGTTGAGTTCCTGCAACCTCTCTACACTTCTTTTCAATCCACTTTCTAAGGAAAGAAATTCTATTACCTAGGGCATCCCTAGCTAAAAATTTCTCTCTCCATTCTTGATATTTTTCACTAATCTCTTCATTAAGAGGACTGGGTATTTTGTCGTAGAACATTCCAAGATTTGTTTCATTTTCACCAATTTTATAATAATATGTTTCAAATTCCATTATATAATCATCAACATATTTCATATTACAGATGGATAAATTACTTAACTTTCTTTGATATTCCATTCGTTTCTCATTAGGATCGGCTCTAGGACCAATGAACTCTAACTCAATATATTGACATAACTGCCTAAACATTCTTGTAGGTGATTCACTAGCTCTTAATGTAGTCTTTACTTCTTCATCTATTCCATCGTATCAATCTTCTACACAGCCGTAGAGACTATGTACAATATAATTTAAGAAAATTTCTGAAGTCCATTCAGTATTTAAATTAAGTACACTACTCATACTCTTCTTCCATTGATCTAAAACATCTTGTCTATCTCTTACACCGTCTAATTTAAGTTTATAACCTGTTGACTAATGGGTTCAAGAGTCACTTCTTCTTGTTTAGGTATATGAGTAGGCATAACCTTGACACTAAACCGGGTAGTCTTCCCTGGTATGTATCTTGGTCGTGTGCAACTTCCTTCTCCTTGGTACCTAGGTCTTTGGATAACATTGTTTACATTAATAATTTCTTCTCCAACATCATTATTATCCATTACTCTTTTTCCTAGTTTGTTTTCGATCTTTCGTTGAACAACTTCTATGGGTAGAAAGTCAAGATCATTTAACTTCATTATTCCCATTTGTTGATATAAATCTTCCTCTAAAGTAGCATAATTATTTTCCTCTATTTCATTATCAGAAGCAATCCCCTTTTTAGAAATTAAATTCATGATTTCGTTAAGCTTATTAGGGTCTTCTTCTTTGTCGAATAGGCCCTGTAATTCATTTAGTGTTTTCTCCTGAAGATGAGGGCTCATGTTTAGTTTCTTTATTCTTTTCTTGGTTACTAGTCGGTCTTTTAGGGAGTGTTACAGTAAACTTTTTATTTTTATCTAGGTTTTGAAAAGGATATTTATATTTATATGGGACGATTTTATCTTTATTAGGTGATACTTCTTTTCCAAGTTGATGCCTAACTTCGTTTGTTAAAGCAAGTTGAACCTGTTTAACCTGTTCGTTTAGATCGCTTACTTTTTTATTAATATCGATTGTGGTTATTGATATCTTATTTTCGATATTAATACAACGAGCATGTATGTTATCAACTTCCGATCTTAATTCGCCAATTTGATCTACTATATAATTAAGGACTGGGCCAAAATTATTAGTATTTTCAGGAATATGATAATAATGATAAAATCAGGTTTCTTACACTCTGTAGAGGGCCTAGTATTCTCCAGTTTTACTTAATTATGTATAACTTAATTTAGCTTTTAACCGTTATGGCTCTGATACCAAATCACGCAGCTTAACAATTTTTAATTTAGAATAACTGTATTGTCTTTCTTAATAACAGATTTCACTTATATAATAACGGTATTTAAATATAATACTTAATTTTTAACACAAATACTTATTCTTTTAATATATATAAGTACTGCTGAAAAGATCAAAATAACACCTCGAAAACAATATTAAAGAAACATATAACAGTATTAAATTTTATTTTAACAGGCTAGAACATAAAATAACAGTATTAAAATAGGAAATAACTTTTTTCCAACACTTAGCGAATTTTTTTTTTTTTCAACGGTGGTATGGACTTTCCTAGTCCCTACCTGGTAGTGGGCAATACTTTCAGCTGGCCCTTTCTAGCAGCGGACATAAAAGGCTAGTTGCGTGTAAATAATTTATTTTTAAAATAATTTTTTATTAGTAGCTGACATTGTTACGCCAGTTGCAAATGTTAAAGTAATTGCAACTGGCATTAAATAGGCTAGTTGCTACTATAAATTTTTGCTTTTATACTCTAAGTATTAGCAATGCTCATTATTACGCCAGTTGCTAATGACATAATATTTGTAGCTGACATTATTTTAGCCAGTTACAATAAGTGTTTTAGTAACTAACATATATAACGTCAGTTGCTAATAAGGTGCTGCTAATAGCAATTTTTCCACTAGTGAAACATCAAAATAAAACCAAACAAACATGAAATTATACAAAGCAATAAAATGAGATAGAGTTAAAAATCCTCATTGATTGATTATGGAGATCTTCAATACAATTGTCACCTTTGATCTTCAATCTCTAAAATCCCAATTAAATCTCTCACTTTCTCTATCTAAATCTACTCCTATATCTAACCTTAAAACTAGAGAGAGAAGCTCTCAACTGAACTAAAATTATGTTTAAAAAATTGGGTAAAAAAAGGTATTTATATGAGGCGCCAAAAAGGATTCGAGCAAAATTAGAAAACAAGGATGAGCGCCCTCGTGAGCAAAAGCGCGCGCTTGCGGACGAGGCACGCGCACCCACACACATAGTGGTGGCGCGCCCGCTCTTTCTGGGTTTCTTTTCACTTTCTCGTTGCTTCGCGCGCTCGATAATGACCCCGTGAGCTCCGGAGGATGCATGATGATAAGGCAGTTTCTGAGGGCCTCCACGGTGGGTTCAACACCGCCTCTTCATAGGAGCACGGCTCTAGAGCGCAAGAGCTAAAACTTGGAGCATCCACTTCGTTGCGTCTTCAGCTTTCTCAATGCTATGGGCCTACTCCATGTAGACATCTACTTTTGGAATCCTGTCCAGACAAGATGTGCTATGACGATAAATAAAACCATTTCATGTTGGATCAACGTGAAGAAAACTTATGGATAACTGATTGAATCACAAGAACATAAAAATGACTAGCCTAACTCAAAAAATAAAAATAATAAGGCCCAATTAATAAAGTCTGATCATAATTAGGCTTAAGCCCGAGGTTAAAACCTAATTATGAAGGATTTAGAGGTGCATAGGTTAAAAATAAATGCTGCCACAGAGAAATCCGCGCGCATCTCAATGAGTTGCGCTGGTCTGGCATTGTAGGGGATCCTTCTCCTTAAATGCCCATGGCCCTTTAGAAGTCTAGGAATTTACATTTGTTAGGGTGTATTAGGATTTGAATTCCTGACTGTTTGAGGAACCTTGAATTAAAAATGAAACTATCATCACGCTTTTTTGTAAGAAACAAGTAGAAGTCGCCAATGAGTTTTAGAAAAACTCATAAACCTTGTTCATGCCTTACTCCCAAGTAGAGTTCAAGGGATAATTAGCACGAATCGTAAGTTTACCCATGCCCAAATTGGTCTACATGAACCAGAAATGAGTTCAGGAGCGAGGGTACCAAGGTAACGTTCCCTTTAGAAGGGAATCGCTATCCTAGCCCTAGTACGGCCTCTACTAGCTCTTCCTTTATCACAATTTCATCATTAAAAAAAAATATGCAACGTGGTACCTAAAACTTAGTTAGTTGATTTTATTTACAAGCATTAATCACGTAGGAATTACATTGCAAAAGTCGTTATTATTCTTTTTTTAATAAAATTCGTGAAAAGAAAAAGAAATAAACAATATTTGCCTTAACTTAGGTGATAAAACAATCAATTAATTATTCAAATTCTAGTCTTGATTAACACAAGTATTTTATGTGAATTAAATTAATTAAAAGCTTGTTAAAAGTTATCAAACAACACTACTTATTCAATTAAAGTTATTTAAACAATAAAAGAAAAGTGATTTATCTAAGTACTTAGGAAACTAACCGTTCTCCCTTTATGTTAAATCTCCGTTTAATGCGTTCATGGACTTTCTTTCTTCTTCATACCTCCGAGGAATTCAATGGATTCAATTAGGGCTGGAAAGTATTTGGGAAGAGAGAAGAAAAGTAGTATGATAGTAAGAGAACACTTGAGAGATTAAGGTTTTGAGAATGCTAGTATTTGAATTCTGATTTTTCGGTCCTCTTTCGGGTTGAACGAAGACCCCGTTTTATAGGCGTAGGGATCTAGGTTTAGGGTTTAAGAGCCGCGCCGTCAGGTCACATGCGCAACTCTCTATGTTGCACTTGGTGCCGCGCGCAACTTTATGATTTATGTTGGGTGCGATTTTCCTTATACGAAAACACGTTTTTAAAACTTCCATAACTTTTAATTGCGAAACGGGATAAAAATGTGTGGGATATCATTGGAAATCCCTGAATGTCTAGTTTCCAATGCCGTTGGAATTAGGTTAAAATCTATTATGAAGCTAAAGATATTGCCGTTGGAGTGCAAGGTTTTTGGTTTTAGGGCCCGGTTTAGTGTTTTGATCATAACTTCTTCGTTTCAGCTCGAAATTGGGCTTATAATATACCGTTGGAAAGCTATTTGAAAGGGATATCAATTTGTATAGTCAATGCATTGAAATATGATGGTTTGTTTATTTTTTTGGCTCGGTTATAACAATGTAAGATCCATTGGTCGAATCAGTACATTTGCCACATTTGGGTCCGTTATTAATCAAGTTTAAACATGTTTGAAAATGTTTTAGGCCTAAATAGTAATCGAACAAGGATTTAAGATAAATTGGTCTCAAATATGAGTTTTTAACTTAGTTTATAATGCATTTCGTTATCCATAAACACTTAAACTTTGATCTATCATGAAGAACGGGTTTTTATAACATCATCGCATTTCCTTTCGGGACAAGAGACCAAAAGTAGGTAGCTACAGTTAGCCCCCACTTTGATCGAGTCTAGAATAGACAATGATCAAAGTAGTCAAGGAGATAAATCTAAGATTCATTCTGTGAAGTTCCCTGAGAATAGAGAATCTTTTAGTAATATTTAAGGACGTCGAAACGATCCTTGATTCGCTAAGTGTTTGAGACAAGTAGCTATTAAGGCAAGAAAAAGTATTTTATAGTCTTAGTGCGCTAAATAATCTAGATTGATCCTTTGCAAATGTAGAACGCTTTTACAAGTAAAGGCTGTTGTGGGTTATGTCAAGTCATGAGAAGAAATCGGTTTAAAAAGGAGTAAAGGGGATGATGTCCTCTCAATTATGTCATCGTTGGTCCAAAGTCCCTCAATATGTCATTGAAACTTTAGCCTGATTTTTACAAGTTATAAAGATGATAAAAAGGGGTGTTTTGGCATTCGTAGCCTACCATGTGAATAAAGTTCTTGGCAATTCGCTTGTCAAAATGCAGCATTTGATGTCCACAGGATAGAAATACATGTCTCAGGACTGGAAGCATATATCCAAATCTAGTGAAAGAGAAGAAAATCGGCAACTCTCTCAGTGATTTTGTCCACAAGATGAAAACATGTATCTCAAGACTAGGGGCACATGTCTACATAGATGCGACATCGTACGTCTCTCTTTATACAGGGGGGTGGATGACACCTTAACTGTCCGGCAAGTCAGTAAGTTCACTAACTACTGTATTTGCTTTCATTATACAAGGGGTGGACGACACCCTAACAGTTCGGTAAGCGAGTACGCTCATTAAATACCGTATTTGCTTTCAATAGAGAATGTGCCTTGTCCCCGATGGTTCGGCACGCTAGTCGACTCATTTAGCTAACGCCTAAGTAAAAAAAATTTACCTTTTAGGTACGAGAGGTAGATCACGTAGAGCTGAGAAGAGGTGAAATTTTACGCAACACCTACGCCATACACTTTTACACCGTATGAACGCCATCCTTTTTTGTTGTGCACGCCAAAAAGAAAGAAAAGAACGTGACTTCTAAAGCCAGTACAGTAAAATGACAAACCTGTCTATGGGAGCTTTTACGTAAAGCACCACTACGGAACGTCTTAAGACACGCTCACGAAACACGTCCAAAATGTATGCTTAGGGAAGGCAAAAAGCACGCTGTGCATGTAGGATGATGCAAAAAATTATGCGTTTCATGATTATGCGTAAAAGCTCATGATTTTGCGTAAAATTATGCGTTTCATGATTATGCAAAAAATTATGCGTTTTATGCATCATGATTTTGTTTCTTTTTCTCTATACTAGTCATACTCTCTAATCTCTAGAATAAATTTGAAGTATTTAAACAACAATTATGCACTAAGATTAGTTTTTGAAGTTAAACTTGAAAGCAGCTCGAGTATTTAACCTGTTTAATGGTCAAATTTAGTTGCAAACTTAGTTTTCAAAGGAATAACATGATTATTAAATCATTGTGATACATTTGAAAATTGTAAAACTCGGGATCTACTTAAACCATTTGTAGTTTAGGCGATTCTCGAAAGTAGCTCGAATGGCATGAATATATCATTTTGTTTTTTTGTGGATATTAAAGCCCCCATGTGTCGGGTTATGCGCATTCTTGTTATTTCACAAGTCTTGAAGCACCTAATTTGGGGTAGTTCTAATGACTTGCTACTGTTTAGGCCATTTATATAATCATGATAGTGAGATGGACCTATGTATGTATTCTATTTTTGTTTTGAGATATTTAGGACAATGACATGGCTTTCACATTTTAATTAAAGTCATGTTCAAGAAAGCAAGTTAGTTCTTTGCTTGTTTACAAACCAAAAACAATTGTGTTTAAGGTTTAGTAATCTTACCTAATCTCTAAACGTTTGTAGAGATCATTGCGGTGATTTTATTCTCAAAGTTGATTTATTAGAACATCAAATATTTTCTTTGTTCTTATAAATCTATTATTTTGGTCTTGTATGTAGGTGGTTTGTTTACCATCCCTAAACCAATATTCGCAGGAGGACTAGGCAAGAACAAGTTCAAGTCAAGAAGAAGTCGAATCTTAGTTCATTCCTTTTGGACATATTTATGTATATACACATATTCTCCAAACGGTTATTAAGAATATGAAAATTTATTTATTTGAAAAAAAGAAACAAGAATTCATAAAGCAAATTTTGAATACTTTTTTAATTAGAAACATGCTATTTTGAACTAGAATTTAAAATTTGAAAAGAATCCAATAATTTAAACGAAAGTTTGTTTTGATAAGCAACTTTTTCTAGTACGTAGGCAAAATACATAATCATATTATTTTCAAAACTGGACCCAAAATGGAAAGAAAAGTCTAGCTCGTAATTGAGTGTGACTTTTTTTGTCCAAGATTGATAAAGGTAAGTTGTAATTTGCAACTTATTTCAATTATGATATGAAAATGTGAGCAAACTTTCGTATATCTAATTATTTTTATGTTTTACTTTTTACTGTTTGTCATCATTGTTATACATTGCTAATTAAAAATGAAGTTCTTTAAATTAAATAAGCACCGTAGTCTGTAAATGAATGTTTATCAAACTTAGGTTTGGTGGAGTGTTAAAATATTTTATAAAATTGTTCTAATCACTTTCCAAAATATGGTCTTATTTCAAAACGAAAGTTGAGGTAAGACTTATATTTTTGTAGCCCCCAAGTGTAACCTTAGGTGACTTGTGCAATTCATATATACACATGCTAGGTGATATTTCTCATGTTTATTTGAAGCAACAAGATTTGTATTTTTAATTTGTGGAATATTGCATCACGAATTGTATGATCAAGTAACATAATTAATTATATTGGTCAAATAATAGGAATTGGTATTCTTCCCTTTGTCCTTTAAAGTTCTTAAGATGGTTCATAACAAGCTTTGCATGACATTGATTTCGCAGCATAAATAGCGTGTTCAAATTTGTAAATGGAGAGAGGTGGGGATGTCCAAGCTTTTTTAGCCCCCAGTTTGAGGCAAAGAGCGTAAAAAATTATACTATTTTTTTCATGTATTTTAGTTGCTAAATGGGAGGGATCATCCCGACTTACCCCCTAAAAAAGAAATGACCAAAAAAATGGATTTGTATAAAAAGGAAGGGGAATCCAACTTTCCCATAGAAGAATAATGAAAGAGAATTAGACATGTTTTCAAAAATCAAGGATTATTGACTTAATATTTGAATCATCGCGATGACTGGGCTGTGAGGTATACGTGTGATAGCGAGAACGATCATTTTTTCATGTAGAGATCATGTTTAATCAATGTTCCTTCATTAGAGAAGATGAAGATATCCCACGTAGGCGGACATATTAGTTGCTCGTGACAAGTTAAAAGACCAATTCGCAAGAGTTGTAAAAGACATCTAAAGTTGACGTCGAGGTTGTCGATATATCAAATCAATTTATTGTATTAACTCTTTTTCTTTCTAGGCAATGTATATAGAACTTGAATTACCTTGGTAATAAATAATCCTATTATTAAAAGAAAATAAGATGAGTTTTGTTTTTTGTAAAAGTGATTAGTCATCTCATTTTTCTTGGCAAAAAATATAGAAAACATCGAAATTAGTTTGATTCGATTGCTTTACTAAAATGGTGTCATCAAGACAATGGCTATCAAATCATCCAAATAATTTGATTTTTTGTTATATGATCTTGTAATCATAACTTAATACTTCATGCATTTTATACATGGGCTTGACTATTCAATAGTAGGTCCATATGTGCAAAGGCCTATGATTGGCCATATTTTCATGGAATGATGATTTTGGTACATGATTATGGTCTACCTTAAGGAGGTCCTTTCCAAAGTTGTAATGTGGCTAGGCTTGGGGTTATGAAGAATGGACAGGCTCAAGTATACTCCCATAATCCCCCCTTTTGTTTTTTTTATCTAATTAAAACCATTCTTCTTTATGTGGAAACTTCCTGCATTAGGTGCCTTTTCCTTGTCCTCTCTCTCTCTCTCTCTCTCTTTTATTTTTATTTCTCTCTTTTTTTTGACAATTTTTGTTTTGGGTTTAGAACGATCATTTGCATGGGATCTTTCCCTTTAGGTTTAGACTAACTTTGCGTCCCTCTCTTATGTTTCGTTCCCCCAAATTTTCATTTATATCTCTTTGCACCATTCCCATCCCAAGGTATGGAATAATGTAGGTTGAATAACTAAGGCTCAACTGACGAGGCTCAAAAGGGGTGCCAAAAATATGGTTTTTCTCTAAGGTTAAGAACATGGGAATATCTTTGTGGAGTTTCAAGTTGCCTCCTGTGTTGGTGAAATCATCATATCCTTTCTTTGTGGGATAAAGATGGGCCTCTTTTCATTCGATAAATCTAGTAAGCCAAAGCTCATCAAGATTCTTAAAGTGTTGAGTATGTATGCCTTTTCATATTGCCTGTTTGTATGTATACATTTCATTTAATTCGAGTAAATAACAATAAAGAGATTGAAAAGAGAACTAGATAATGAGAGTACAAAATAAGTAGATTCGACAACATGAATCTCTTAGTCTATCATAAAGAAAAAAAAAAACAAAAGGAACGAAACAAGACAAGACCTATGGTGCTACATCTTGAATTGTTACAATTTCTTGAGATTGTGTCTTCGAGCTTTGTCCGTTTCCGTCGTAGGTGAAATCCTCTCTAAAAATCAAGTCCATCTATTTGATTCATGGTTTCATTTATTAAGTCCCTTTAAATTAATGTTCCCACAGTATATACTTTTTGAAATGTTTCTAAACCAAGGTATTGTAAATGACACTTGTATGGTGGAGACATATTTTCTATGAACTTTGGGACAAGTTCATGATCCAAAAGTAGTTTTTAAAGAAGAGAAACCTTTGATCGCCACTTGGAAAAGAAGTTAATAAAGCCTTCTT
Organism: Chenopodium album; assembly: GCF_948465745.1. Taxonomy (NCBI): domain Eukaryota; kingdom Viridiplantae; phylum Streptophyta; class Magnoliopsida; order Caryophyllales; family Amaranthaceae; genus Chenopodium; species Chenopodium album. The sequence goes on along the minus strand of NC_137841.1, from coordinate 37,108,011 downwards.
CTTTCCCTTGCTTAAGCAATTCAAGATCGCGCAAGGTAGTTGTGAGCTCGATGTTATCTCCATATTGGGTTAAGAACACTTTTACAACGTTGTAGGGAATAATTCAAGCATCCCACACTTGAGCCCCACTATGATTATACACTTAAGCACGGTGGCATCCAATGGGAAGGAAGCTAGAGTAAAAGAGACGCCAACAAGTTTTAGGAACTTGTAAACCATTCACATGATGAAGGTTACACCCCTTAACGATCTAGGAGATCGTTAACTCCAATAGGTCTAGAAAAATTACTGGAAGTTCGGGGATAAAGGTACAAATCCAACCTAAAAGAGATTGAAATTGCCTTAAAAATAGGCCTCTACTTTATTCTTCTCGTATTCATGTGCGCTTTCTGACTAACATACAATCATTAGATTAACCCTAAACCTGTTTAATCTATGTTGGTTGATTATTAATGCACAAACAAAACTATTATTGGCGATCACTTGAATTATAATCATATTAGTCTAAATAAGATTATTAATTATCTTATTAAGCGTGATTACAAGTACAAATTCCCTTTAAACATGCATAAAAGGTGTGATCAAACAATAACAATAATAAACATCAAGCAACATAATAACAATCATCATCATAATAATAATAATGTATAATTATCATAATCATATCAAAGCTTAATAATAAAAGCAAGATCCTAGACATGATACTAACAAGATTAATAACAAACCCTAGCATGTCACTAAACATTAAAGATCAATTAGCACTAACATGATATTGGGAAAGAAATAGGAAACATTTAATAATATACATGATATTAGAAATTTTAGTTATCACCCTAAACATGATACTAGGAAGCAATATAACATCCTAACATGATACTAGGAATTAACAAATAATTTAAGCATGATTCCTATATCAAAAAATCAATAAAACAATTAAAGTACATACTATGATGCCTCGTACCTCTTTCTTTCACGTCTAGGGCGAAGGCAACTTCAAACTTGGCTAGGTGTGTCTAGAGCTAATGTATGTGGAATTTTGTAAAAAGGGAAGGTTTAGAAAAAGAATAGAGAGAGAAAAAACTTCTAGGTTTTAGAGAGAGAATAGAGAGATGATGGTTGTTGTGAATAAAAACGGTGAGATACGACCCCTATTTATAGAAAAAATAGCTCGGGATACGATAGAAAAGAGTTTGTGTCCCATTAGGAATAAAAGACCTCTTTTAATCAACAACAAGAGTTAGCGCACACGACAGGAGCAGCGCCAGGCGACATGTATTAGCGCCAGGCGACATGTATTAGCGCCAGGCGACAAACTTGTCGTTTGGCGCTGGGATAGTTTTTTTGCGGATTTTGTTTTTATCATATCTTTTGATCCAAAAGCCCTAAAAAGTCATATAATATGTCGTTATAAATCTCTTGAAGTCTACTTTTTAATCCAATTAGAATTCGATTAAAATATTGTTTAGATTAAAAGATATGGACGAAATAGTGGATGGGTGTCAGTTTTGGATAGAGTTTCGTATTTCTTTCATATTTTTTCGTTATAGCTCGGAATTAATATTATAATATAACATTGGAAAGATAATTTCAAGATCTATACAACCATATAATATTTGGATAAAAATTATAGGCACGAAAATAATATCTGGCTGTTTTTGAAAGAGTTTGAAATTGAATAAAACTTTCCTTTTTTTTTAAGAGAAAATCAAAGAGATCTTAATTATTGTTGTTGCATTGTTGTTGTGATAACCTTCCACAATCTAGGGAACGCCATCTTACTGATGTTGATGTTGTGGTCGTGCTTCGTCGCTGTTGATGTTCACTCGTCTCTGAACAAAAGATCTTCTTTTTGAGGAATGTTCACTCGTCTCTGAACAATGGAGCTTTTAGAGGGGTGTTCACTCAACTTTGAACCATGGAGCTTTTAGAGGGATGTTCACTCGTCTCTAAACAATGGAGCTTTTAGAGGGATGTTCACTCGTCTTTGAACAATGGAGCTTTTGGAAGAAATGTCCACGTGTCTCTAAACAAAAGAGCTTTAACAGGATGCCCACGCGTCTCCGAGCAAAAGAGATTTTTTATATGTCCACGCGTCTCTGAACAAAAAAGCTTAAATAGGATCACTACTAGAAAATCCGTGTTTTTAGGACGCTTTTATAGCTTTTTTTCGACGCCAAAAAGCGTCGAAAATTTCTTTCTCGACGCTTGAAAAAAGCGTCGAAAAATAGTGAGTCGAGAAAATTCGGTGTCATTAAAAAGCATCGCAAATCTCAACGCTTTTTTGTGTCCAAATTTTTATACGGAGCGTCGAAATTTGCAATAGTTGGCGCACTTTCTCAACTTTCGCGACGCTTTTTTGTGTCTACAATCTTTAATCTGGCGACGCTTTTTAGTGTCTAGAGCTTTAAATATTTGATTTTTTTTTTAATTTTTGGTGATGCTTTTTTTGTCTATATTTTCTAAGGTTGGAATGCTTTCTCTTGTCCATATTTTAAAAAATATCTAGAATATATTTACCAAAAAAAAAAAAAATTTCACACTGAATATTAGGCTAATTTTTTTTTATTGCGTATAAATATATTATAGTATATGTACAATATCTCATAATAATGAGTGTTATTACAACAAATATAATTCCAACATATATATACATCGATAGTAAATCTTTACATAGCTAAAAAATATCCTTCTTCTGTTCTTGTAATCTTGCCAGTTAGATGTCAGCTCTTTTATATTGCTTCTCAGTATTCATACCTGGATGTCCACATAATCTGTTTACCCTGCACAACAGTTCAGCATTTTCATCAAGACATCACCAAAATAATCTAAATACAATAATAGACCAAAATTAGAACACCAGGGCGCCATAGAGAGTACATTCTCCAAAAACCATTTTCCACCTAATCAAACCAAAATCACAGTCTAAATTTTAAAACCAATTACAGAGTAGAAAAATTTCCAAAAGTATCACGACATCCATGTACTCAGAAGACACGCTAAGACATCATTTGCAAAAATAAAACAATCAAACCAGCACTAAGCATGAAATAAGAATAATATGCACCAAAACATGGACTTACAAACCAAATCCTGGACCAAGCATCGGATTGGCTCTTGACATTAGGCAGCTGGGAGCATTTGCTACCCTTTTCACTCTCAATATTCTTTTGGCCTTCCTAAGAATACCAAAATGCTACGAATCAGCTCAGATAAGTAATAATTAATAACAGGAGCAACAATAGATACGTGCCTGCAACACCAAACCTTTTGCCTAGTCACCTGCCATGAGGTTGCCAGTGTGGCTTCTATGTCAGTAAGACAAGAGAGTAGGGAGATCAGGTAGGTTGTAGGCACCAAATTAGCATAAAAGCAGCCCAAGTTATCAAAAGTCAGCACATATGAATAATTAAGACTAAACCAAAGATGAATTAAATTTAATTAGAACTAATTAAAAAATTAACAATGCAAAAAATCAATCAAACCACCAATTAAATACATTCAAAAGGAAATAATGTTTTAGCGTTTTTTGATAGTAGTGCACCCTCTAATGTTTCTAGATCCTTAGGCAGTAACTAATGTTTTAGCGTGGCATAGGGAGACAGAAAAACACCAGCAGCAACATTAAAAGATCAACAGTAGCAGCAGCATCGTGAAGCAGCAAGGGAAGCGACAACAACCTGGTTTAGCATCCTGCAGCATCAACGGGCTAACTGAAAGACTTCCTTCAAAAAAGAAAATTAAGGGTCGAATAATTTAGTAATAAGGAAAATAGGAGATTATAAGTTACTTGATCCTATATAAATACAAGGACGAATATACATAGTAACGACATTATATTTACTAGACCAAGAGGGTGCCAACTCAAACATAACAGAGGATAGAGTAAAAAATCCACAAAATTATTTCCCTAAATTTAGTAACTTCTAAGGGCAATATTAATTGGTATGATTTGAAACCCAAAGTATTGCCATTAAGTCCTCTAAAAGGAATAAAACAAATAACTCTTATGCTTTAAGTCTAAAGATGACAAGCTTGCAACAAGAATTAACAAAGTTTAAGATAAACCTGCAAAAAGAAGACAGAAAACCACACATCTAATTAGAAAACGGTAATTAAAATATGATATCACTAGTTTCCGAGCAAACATGGGGGGGCACACGTAGCACTTAAACCCCTCTTACATGGAAAATCAATTCAAAGCATATTCTAAGAGTAATAATATTTGTCTAATTTTCTTACTTAAACATATCGTGCATACAAAAAATAGATTAGTAGACATCCACTGAACTCTTTTGTCAAGTTATTACTACTCTAATTACCTATTAAGTTCAATAAGCTTCGTAGAAAAAGAAAAACCATTACATTTATTTTTAAAAATAGAGAAATAGCTCTATATATCAATGAGCATATTAACTTTAAAACATCAGAAATATACAATAAAAAATTCTGCCAAATTAATCTGTCTCACGGAAACAAATCAAAGTATATATGCTCTACCCCCACTAAAAGGAATAACTGAATAAGCCTAGCTATCAAATATGCACTAGTAGCAATACAAGCATAACCAGTTGAAGTTACGACGTTTCTCACACTAAATCACCAACCATTTGGAACAGAGCCACACTAAATCTACCCTCTATTATATCAATCCATACTAAATCAGCAAACATATGAAATAGAGCCACATTGAATCATGATATAAGAAGCCTAACATTCTATAGTCCTACATTACAAATCCAAAAGTCCCTTCTTATAATGTCAATTACAAGTCTTATAACATTTTCAATAAAATTTGGGTGATCACATCAGAACTAATATTGATTCAATTGATAAGCACAATTTAATCAAATTTATAAACCTTCTACAATGAACTTTTATTAATTGTGCTATTTTCTTATCCCAAATAACTAGTACCACCAAGATCAAATAAGCTAACTAATAATATAACTTTTCTCACAATTTTTCTCTATACAACTAATTTATCAAATTACAAGCTAAGCTTCATTAATTTCTAGCAATGTAAGCTCGTGGATACAAAATCATATAATTCTAGTCATAATATTAAATATAAGAAAATCAATAAACAAATAAAAATTGAAGAAAAGATGACACCTGGACAAAATTCTGCTTCAGACAGTACTAAGCTCATCAAAATTGTTCTTTAGACAGCACTAAGCTCATCAAAATTGTGCTTCAAATAACACTAAGCTCATCAAAATTATGGATTAACTGTAGAATAACAGCAGGCTAATTTTTCAAAAATGAAATAAATTAGTAGCGTAAAAAGAACATAATAATATATAAAGAAACCTTTTATATATCTCTATTGTTCATGAATCAACTCATAAATGACCTCAATTTTGTTACAATATTAATATAAATTAAAAAATAAGTTCACAAAACTGTAAAAAAAAAAATTGAATACAAAACAGAAATGATGTACCTCGATATCATCGGCACTGAGGGGGACGAAACTGATTTCAATTGTAGATGAAGATCTGGATTTGAAATTGATATACCTTTATGTTAAATTTTTTCAGAGAGATACGAAGATCTGAATATTAAATTGATTTACCTTATTCCAAATTGAATCGGAGAGAGATGAAGATCTAAACTTGATGAAACTGATGTACATCGATTCGAAATTGATTCAAGGGAAGTCGAACATCTAAAGTTGAAACTGATATAGAGTACCTCATTCGAAATTGATTCGCAGGAACAAAGTTTAGAGTTTAGAATCCATGGTTCCATGAGTAGATTTGTAATTGTATTCTAGTTTCTAGATGAAGGAGAGAAGAATAGTTAGGGTTTTATGTTCAGCCGTTTATTTTTCCTCTAAATTCTGCATTTGTGGGTTTTTTTATTCACGTGTGAGCACGTGTTAGTTGTTCTAGACGCTTTTAAGAGACAAAAATTTTTTTCGACCCCGTAAAGCGTCTATAAAACACACATAGAGTATATATTCGTTGACGATCCTTGCCCAACGTCGAGGGTCCAGCGTCGAGAAACCACTCGTTTTGTAGTAGTGGATGCCCACGCGTCTCTAAGAAAAAGAGCTTGATAGGAATGTCCACGCGTCTATGAACAAAAGAGTTTTGATACTTGAATGTTTGTTGAGATCGTCCGGTTGGCTGCGAACAGGAGCTTTGCTGAATGGTTGTATCCTGTAAAAAATCAAAAGATTGCAAAAGACTTTACTGGTGTTTTTCTTAGGGTTGACCTAAGGTGATTGATTGACATGAGGTTAAATCAATGTGTTTTGACACGTATATGACTCTTGTGTGACTTAATGTTTTTTGACACATGTATTAGACTCAATTCGAGGTGACATGACTCAACGTACATGACTCGTGTGTGCATTATAATGTGATTGTGCGACTCAAAAATGCAAAAAGGCAAGCAAAAAATTTCTGTCATTTTTTGAGGAGGGTACCAACTTTCTCCCGAAAAAGAAAGACACATAAAGGAAGAAGTGAAGTGTTGGATGGTATGTTGAATGAACTTAGTTAAATGTATGCGCCCACGTTGTATCTCATAGTGAAAGGATTAATTCATCCTAGGCTATCTGAATTATTGACTTGATGATGAAAGTATTTGGGTAACTTAGGCACAGAGGCTAAGCACTTCTTACTTTGTGATGCAATGATGATTACACCGATGAGTGATTTCGATATGACAAGGGTTCCTAAAGGTAGGACTATTTGGTCATGTATCTGTGATGTGTGTGAAAGTGATCGAGGTTAGATAGTGTCGTTAGTCTACTAACCCTAATCAAATTAACAATTTATAATACCTAAACTACCCTAATACGAGTATAGGGGTAAGTAAAGGGTCGAACCCAAAAGGACTAAGTGTATCAATCTATGCTAATTAGACTACTAGGAAAGCTTGTGAGGTAAGAGAGGTTCAATTAAACACTACTAAGAGCAAATAACTAAAACTAGGGAAAGTGGAATCCAATTACATCAATACATTCAATAACATCATACAATTAGATGAAAATGACCTTGATTAGGAACAATTAACACATTTAACTCACTCTCGCACAATTAAGCATGTTAATTATCCTACTAAACTAATTCACTCTCGTGCAACTAGCCTAGCAAAGGTATGGAAGAATTTAGGGCTCTCAACCAACTCACTCTCGCACAATCGATTGAAAACACAATTAAAAGCATAGAATCAATTAGCTAGAAAGATTCTAATACATAAAAGCATCATCCATACACAATAATCAAGAAACAATTCCACACTAATCACAATCAATCATTCAATTTATTAACATGACCTTCATCCATTTCCCTAGAACAAAACCTAAACTAACATGGTGAACAAAAACAAGGAAAACTAGGTAAAATAATAATAAAAGCAAGAATCAACCACTAAACTAATTAATCTACTCAAATAAACAAATAAATAAGCAAAAACAATAATAAATGAAAGCAATAAAGGTGAGAGAAAGTTAGGAAGACTCATTGAATTTATGAGAGGAAAAATCCACAAATTTGCTTCTTCAAAATCCCAAAAACTCCATGAAAAATCCAAGCTTTCTCTCTCTAAACTACTCCTAAACTAGAGAGAGAAACTCCTAATCTAACCCTAAGAGAGAGAAGCTCTCCTAAACTAACTAAGAAAATAGCATCATAATGATCCCCCCTTTTTTACAAAGAGTCCCGTCTATATATATGTGGCTCCACACAAAAGAAAGAGACTTGGACAACAAGGCGCAAATAAATCGTAAACCCAGTCGTGCGCGCCCGCACATGAGTCCTGTGCGCCCGCACACAATGTGTGTGCGCCCTCTCATCGTAGTGTGCGGCCGCAACTTTGTGGGTACGGGGAAAATAAGCGCGCCCGCACATGAGTCATGCGCGCCCGCGCAAAGGTGTGTGCGCCCGCACAGAGGTCGCGCATAGGGTCGCGCAAACTCTCTGGTTTTGCTCTGTTTCTTCAGTCTGGCTGTGCGGGTTCTGACAGGGCTGCGCGCCCGCACAGCCTCACATGTGCGCCCGCGCATAAGCCGCACAGCACCCCGCGCACAACAGATAACTTGGCTTCTTGATATCCTCTTTCTTTCGGCGCATAATTCCTACAAAACCAAAGCATGGAGATCAAAATAAAAACAAAGAAGATAAATTAAATAAATTAAGAAAATAAGCTAAAAACTATTAAAAACCACTTAAAAACTCGAAATCAAGATAAAAGACAAGAATAAGTAAATAAAGAAATAAAGGACAAAAAAGGGTTAAATTATTGGAAAAATAAGCCGAAAAACGACTCAATAAACACCCTAAAAAGTGGCATAAAAGTCACTTATCAAACTCCCCCAAGCTACCCTTTTGCTCGTCCTCGAGCAAATTAACATGAAACACGAAAGAAGGAGAATGATTGATTCAAGCAAAGCTAGAACACTTAAGGAGACAAGAATGTACACTAACTCACTTTCGTAGGAATCACGGTCACTTTTAGCAACTAATGACAAGCCCTTTAAACCCCTAGATCGCCCTAGAGGACGAGTGTGCTCTCGTGAGGGTGTCCTAAGAGTTTAACCCACAACTCTAAATAAAAACCAAGGCAAGGCAATAAAAAGAAAAGAAAAAGAAACATAAAACGAGAAAGAAAAACACAAGTTCATATTTGGACAAGAGATTGGAACAAACACCGATGGATGCAAACCTTTCTAAATAGACAAATGTATGCACGTTCCAAGATGTCAATGGTTGATTGAAACATAACATATGCTAAGCATAGAGAACTAATGAGGACTCAATCCACCCTAGCCCCAACCAATCGGGCCGCGTTCTCTCCACTAGCTTCAAATCAACCCTTAAGCTAGCTTCTCATGATTCCACGAAGGAATCGGAAAAAGATAAAGAAATGAAAAACTTTGAGAAGGTAATCCCGACATCTCAACTATGCATACTCTCTCCATAGGTTTGAAATCTATCTCCCTCCACCGTTCTTTGACCTAACCCTACTAAAGTCTAAGGGACTTTTATTAGGTTGTAACGTAAGGCTAATGGTTAAGGCAGGGTAAAAATTTGAAAATTTTGGTGATATTTCCTAAGTGAAGCAAAAGAGTGGCCTACTCTCAAAAACAAACTCAAGAAATCGCAAAATATCAAACAAAAATACCAATAATGCCATCTCCCACAAGTTTACTCAACACTAACACACAATATATACAAAAAAAATGAAGGAACGCTCCCCCCCAAGCTTGAACGAAGCATTGTCCTCAATGCTTAAACAAGGGAAGAAAACGAAACCAAACTAAAATATATTATTTGTGTTTATTTGTTTCTTTTTATTTTTTTTATGTGTCCTTGCCTTTTTCTAACCATGGACGGCTTTTTCTTGAAACTTCATTTGATTTTCTTGAATTGCATCTTTCTTCTCGAACTTTTTGCATATTCTTTTCAAGCTCAACTTTCAAATACCGTACTTAAACCAATTCACAAAGTTTTCTTGCTCATGATCAACACTCTCAACACTCAAACCTCACATGCCTATGCTTCACTAACTAAAAGGGTTGGTAAACATAGGCCATTGGGTTTGTAATGCGGTTTAAACAAGAGCGGGAAACATTAGGCTCAAATTGGTTAATAAGTAGGTTGATGCAAAATAGAAAATCAAATTTGTAACAAAATAAAAAGAAGATAAAGAAAAATGAGAAAAGGTGCCCTTTTCCTCCCCTAGAGAGGCCCGGTCACGATCTTGGGAGCTAGAGGTCAAAACAAGGATTAAGACATGCATAGTCAAGGATCCTAAATAGCCGCTCAACAAGGTGATGAAGGCTAGAACAAATGAAGCTCACAAGGGATTATAACCAAACAAATACCAACCAAGGGTTTCAAATCCACTATAGAGAGCAACTCCATCTTACCACATTCCCGTGAACTAAGGCTTCATGGACCCCTAAAAGTTCTTAAACCGGCTACCTTAGCATATAGTATCCTAGAGTCAACCAATGACACTCTCAAACCGTGCATACATTTACCACTTAGGAAGAAAAACATTCAAGAATGCAATTCCAAAACAAAATGTCCAAAATAAGAACAAACAAAACACATTTTGCCAAAATTACCTTGAAAATAAACAAAAATCTTTTTGGACTTTTCAAAATATAAGAAAAGACATGAAAATGCATATACTCAAGTGCATGGCATAAACGAATCAACATCCCACCAAACATGATAGGATACCCTCCCCCAAGCTTGAATGAGACAATATACTCAAACATAAACCATATATAACATGGGAGGGGAAAAGAAAGAAATCAACCCAACAAACCAACACAAGTCCAACGAGTCACCAACCATTAGAGAAAGATCTAGGAAAGATATTACCGGATATTGGTGAGTGTAATTACCCACAAATGAACCAATTTAACCTTTCAAAGCCGATTTCCTCTTGAATTGAATCTCGATTTCCTTATGCTAGCAAAAATAGGCGTCAAACTTCCTTGGTTCTTGATCCAAACCAATGCATAAGAGTATATCAAGCCATGTACCTAGCAAAAGGCACACAAACATTTCCATGAGAGAAAATCTAATCTAAAAAGAAAAGAAAATGAAAGCAATAAAAACCTCGGGTTACTTCCCGAGAAAGGCTTGTTTAACGTCCAAGCGAGACCGCTCTAGTAAATAAAATTGCAATGAACGCAAGAGCTTATCAAATGCACTACTACACATCTCATATGATAACAAGTAGGCAAATGACGAGAGGAGGACGTGCAACAAGATTATTGCACGTAAATGAGGAGGAAGATGCCAAAAGAAAGAAGAAAAATCAAAAGAAAAATCAAAAAAAGAAGAAGAAAAATAAGGAAGAGAATAAAAAGGCAAAACCTCCTCAAAATCTTTTTGGGTGGCATAATCACCCATTTCCTCAATGATGGGAGGATGAGAAGGAAAAGTCTCATCAAACAAGAGAGGGTCCTCAATAGGCTCTTTGACAAAAGAAGGGAGGAACATGGGATAGTAGGAGATGTGGTCAAATTTCCTTGAGAAAGGGACATGAGGAAGGGGAGGAGAAACAATGGTCTCACAAAGCCTCACATCATCAACGAGGGCATGAAAATCAATCATAGAATCCTCAAAAGAACACTCATGACTCACATCTCCCTCAAACAAAAACTCTCCAATAGAAACAACCTCATCCTCCTCTCTATCACAACGATGAACAACAACTCCCTCAAGATCCTCAAAGCCTAGAGTCTCTAAACCATGCATGAAAGGATAAAGGTTTCTCTCAAATTCATCCCTTTCCCATGAAGCATTGCCAATGAACTCTTTCAAGAGGCTATGATGATTTGTTACACCTTCAATGAACATACTAGCCATAACCTCAAATGAGTCCAAAGACTCATGGATAGAAGGGTCACAAACATGCAAGGTAGACTCATCAAGATGGGGAAGGGGGTTGGAAACCTCAAAATCGATATTTTCTTCATTCACAACTCTTCCACCATCACTCAAGGGACTTTCAATCTCTCTTGATCGCTCAAACTCATCATCATCATCCTCATGAAATCCCTCATTCAAAATTGAAGATGGCTCACTCACATCCTCCCCAAGGGAAGCTCTAAAAGGGGGTAAATAAGGGGAAGGATGGCATTCAAGCTCAAATGGGGAATGAAAAGGATCAAAATCCTCAAAAATCCCCTCATCACAAGAAAATCTCCCCTCAACTTCACACCCTTGGCCCACATCATTCTCAAAAACACTCTCACACTCCAAATGAGGTGCCTCACATCCATTTACATCAACCAAAGCACTCATCACTTGGGCAAGCCTCACTTCTCTCAATTTTTGTTCCTCTTGAAGCTCTTGGAGTTGTTGGGTGAGATATTGCATTTGAGAAAGAATTTGGGCTTCAATGTTATTGGGTTGAGGTTCATGATCAAAGTCAAATTGCACATCATCAAAATTAGCACAAACCTCATCAAAATGAGCATAAGGGGGAAAGGTGTCAATTTGCATACTTGGATTATCACTAGGCACATAAGAAGTATCAAGAGAATTCATGCAAAAATTAAAAGAATCTTGGCATTGAGAATCAAAGTAAGAAACATGAGATTCTCTATCTAAAGAATCCTTAGCAAGCCATGTGAAGAAATCCCACGCATCATGCATAGACAAATGACAAAATCTACCATTATTCATGTCCTCAACCATTCCCCTAGTATACTCATTCATGCCCCAATAAGCTATATCACAAGCATCACTAAGAGAACACCCATGGTAACTAAGAAAACCATCTAGTCTTTCAAAGTAAGCATAAAAGGGTTCACCATCAAATTGAGGAAAAGATAAGCATGCCATTTTTATACAAAGAACAAAGAAAAGCAAACACAAATCAAATTATATACAAGAACCTAGCTAATCTAATCAACACAAACTAATGAACGCCTTAGTCCCCGGCAACGGCGCCAAAATTTGATCGAGGTTAGATAGTGTCGTTAGTCTACTAACCCTAATCAAATTAACAATTTATAATACCTAAACTACCCTAATACGAGTATAGGGGTAAGTAAAGGGTCGAACCCAAAAGGACTAAGTGTATCAATCTATGCTAATTAGACTACTAGGAAAGCTTGTGAGGTAAGAGAGGTTCAATTAAACACTACTAAGAGCAAATAACTAAAACTAGGGAAAGTGGAATCCAATTACATCAATACATTCAATAACATCATACAATTAGATGAAAATGACCTTGATTAGGAACAATTAACACATTTAACTCACTCTCGCACAATTAAGCATGTTAATTATCCTACTAAACTAATTCACTCTCGTGCAACTAGCCTAGCAAAGGTATGGAAGAATTTAGGGCTCTCAACCAACTCACTCTCGCACAATCGATTGAAAACACAATTAAAAGCATAGAATCAATTAGCTAGAAAGATTCTAATACATAAAAGCATCATCCATACACAATAATCAAGAAACAATTCCACACTAATCACAATCAATCATTCAATTTATTAACATGACCTTCATCCATTTCCCTAGAACAAAACCTAAACTAACATGGTGAACAAAAACAAGGAAAACTAGGTAAAATAATAATAAAAGCAAGAATCAACCACTAAACTAATTAATCTACTCAAATAAACAAATAAATAAGCAAAAACAATAATAAATGAAAGCAATAAAGGTGAGAGAAAGTTAGAAAGACTCATTGAATTTATGAGAGGAAAAATCCACAAATTTGCTTCTTCAAAATCCCAAAAACTCCATGAAAAATCCAAGCTTTCTCTCTCTAAACTACTCCTAAACTAGAGAGAGAAACTCCTAATCTAACCCTAAGAGAGAGAAGCTCTCCTAAACTAACTAAGAAAATAGCATCATAATGATCCCCCCTTTTTTACAAAGAGTCCCGTCTATATATATGTGGCTCCACACAAAAGAAAGAGACTTGGACAACAAGGCGCAAATAAATCGTAAACCCAGTCGTGCGCGCCCGCACATGAGTCCTGTGCGCCCGCACACAATGTGTGTGCGCCCTCTCATCGTAGTGTGCGGCCGCAACTTTGTGGGTACGGGGAAAATAAGCGCGCCCGCACATGAGTCATGCGCGCCCGCGCAAAGGTGTGTGCGCCCGCACAGAGGTCGCGCATAGGGTCGCGCAAACTCTCTGGTTTTGCTCTGTTTCTTCAGTCTGGCTGTGCGGGTTCTGACAGGGCTGCGCGCCCGCACAGCCTCACATGTGCGCCCGCGCATAAGCCGCACAGCACCCCGCGCACAACAGATAACTTGGCTTCTTGATATCCTCTTTCTTTCGGCGCATAATTCCTACAAAACCAAAGCATGGAGATCAAAATAAAAACAAAGAAGATAAATTAAATAAATTAAGAAAATAAGCTAAAAACTATTAAAAACCACTTAAAAACTCGAAATCAAGATAAAAGACAAGAATAAGTAAATAAAGAAATAAAGGACAAAAAAGGGTTAAATTATTGGAAAAATAAGCCGAAAAACGACTCAATAAACACCCTAAAAAGTGGCATAAAAGTCACTTATCAGAAAGTGATACTAAAGTTAGGTCGCAAAGGCTAAATGTATGGAAAGATATTATTTCAGAAAGAGTCAAATGATGGTAACTCTTAGGCTAGGTAAGCTAATGATGTAGGGATCAAGCCCCCAAGTCTAGATCTAAATGGATAGGGATGAGCATAGGAGATCCCTTGATATGATCAATTATGAACATAAATATGAATGCATTTTTATTACGGTCGCACCCCAATGTGAGGTTGCCTACGTATCCGTTAGGAATCAGGTCGAACGTAGATCTAGCCGAACCTCGCACAAGTATGTGTATACCTCAAAGATGTATTTTATGGGTTGTAACGTGGTTATGCTAAAGGTGAAAGAAGAAAGGGATAAAGGCTCAAGACCCTAGATTAGCCCCCAAGGTGTGCAACCTTGCTTTTGAATCTTTGTATTTGTATGCTTGAGGTTTCCTCCCTTTTAAACTATTTTCTTTTATATTCTTTGCTATCTCTTTTTTTTTGCTTTATCATTTTTTATTTGGATAAGTGTTAGCAATCCCGATCATGCGGTCTATCACTCACTTGGAATTCATGTTTCTCAGACAGGGTACCTAGCACTCGATAAGAGATGCAATATGAGATGTGTTCTTATCAAAGATATATTCATATCAAAGGCATTGGAATACTTGCTATTTTGTACACTTTTATCATTTTTTCTTATTTTAATTTTTTGAAATTACTCAAGATTGTTATTCTTTGAAAATTGCATAAATTGCACACCATTCCATCCCAAGGTTAGGTAGATGTGGGTCAAAGTAAGAAAGGTATATTTTTAGACGAGGCTATAAGTGGTTTATCAAGAAAGGATTGCATATTTGAAGGATGAAAGTTGATATGATGTGGCTACGAGGGGTGCCTCAAATCATTGGTATACCTTGTACTTAGTTCGACATGGATTTTGCTTTTTTAATGCAATGTAATGAAATGATCATATGCAAGAAAAGGAATGCTAATTTTATTAAAAGGTAAAAATGAAAACCCCTACAAAATAAGATCAAGGAAATTAAACGGTTCCTATGCTAGACTTATTTGGGAAAGGGATAAAAAAAGATAGAAAAAGAGGTCACGAAATCTTATCGTTGAAGCTCGCCTCGTGTCTTGCACTCTTATTATCACTTGGTCTTCTTGCCGGCTGGAGGTATGGGAAGCTTGTTATTATAAATCAAATATTGGATGGCCTCTCTTAGCTTCCAACAACTCTCAATAGTATGACCCTTACCTGGATGGTATTTGCAGTGTGCATTGAGGTTCCAGCTAGCCATTCGCCTTTCAACTGGTGGATCTTCAAATGGTCCAATAGGAGTTATGAGACCTTTAGCATGAAGGCGATCGAATGTTGTGTCATAACTTATGCCAATAGGTGTGAAGTTTCTCATTTTCCCTCGTTTGTTCATGGCAAGGACCTCATCCTAGTTAAACGTGCTAACGTTGTTTGAGAGGGTAGTTTTGGAAGAAGAAGGATTGTCGTTCTTCTTTTCTTTTCAGCCACTGTTATTATTATTACTATTCTTAGCCTTCTTGTTGCTCATAGGAACATGAAGGTGATTTGAATCAATAAGATCCTTGAGGATAAAACACTTTTCGGTTGTGTGACCATGGCCTCTATGATATTAGTTTGGATCTTAATTGGAAGATCATTTCTCAGTTGGTTGATCTTGGCTGGGGCCAACGGGATGAATGAGACCTGGATCATGAAGATAGTCAAAAGCTTTATCATAAGTCATTTCTATTGGTGTGTATTCTTCAATGGTCCGTTTTTCCCGTG
This sequence comes from Chenopodium album, assembly GCF_948465745.1. Taxonomy (NCBI): domain Eukaryota; kingdom Viridiplantae; phylum Streptophyta; class Magnoliopsida; order Caryophyllales; family Amaranthaceae; genus Chenopodium; species Chenopodium album. The sequence continues at coordinate 37,092,193 of NC_137841.1, read as the reverse complement.
GCTTAGGAGCATTGAGTTCTTCATTAAATCCTTGGTGAGAATTTTGTTCGATAACCATCATCCGATTTGCTAGTCCTTCTACCACATTCAAGAGCATGGCAATGACATCTTGTAGTTTTCTAACGTCTTCTTTTAGACTTGACAAATTTTCCCAGGTATTATCTAAGAAGATTCTTTCAACCTCCTCAATCACGACCACTTCATCAATAGAGGTTATATAAGCTATGTCAATCATGGGCTCACCTACATGTGTGATAAGGAGTGAAGGATCGAAGGATGTTTGATCTTCTGCGATGGCTAGAATCCCGTAAGTTTTATTGTCATTGATCAGGTCCTGAATAACTTCTTTGAGTTTCCAACACTCCTCAGTGTTGTGACCCTTTCCTTTGTGATACTTGCATTGTTTATTAGGATCCTACTTACGTGACCTAGCTTCAAGAACTGGGCCTTTGATGGGTCCTATGGGCATGACTAGTCCTTTGTGATGTAGCTTTTCAAAAGCTGCCTCATAACTCATACCAAGTGGAGTGAACACTCTTTTAGACCTATGGATTTGTTGTTTAGAGGTATTCATAGCATGTACTTCATTAATGGGGGAGGAAGAAAAATGATGGTCATTCTTCTTTCCTTTTGCATTATTATCTTTCAAAAGATCGTCTTCAGTGTCAATGCTTATATTATAGACAACCTTGAAATTATTCAAGTTGTGCTGGGTATTTTAAGTGCTTTGCATATTTTTCTTGAAGATTCTTGATGAACATCCTTACAGACTCTTTTTCAATAGGAACCTTAACCATATTAGCAGAAATTTCCCTCCATTTGTTGAACAAAGAAGTGAACCCTTCGTTTTCTTTTTGCTTTAGCATCACAAGTTCTCTATGGTCTGTTTCATCTTAAATGTTGCACTTATATTTATTTATGAAAGCGTTTATTATGGAATCCCAAGAAGAGGTTTTCTTTTTTTCAAGAGAAAAGAACCATTGTTGACAAACGATTTCTAAAGATAGTGAGAACAAAGAATGAAAAATCTTCCTATCAATCCCCTTAATGTTCATATTATAGTCTCGAAAGCTCTTAATTGAAAGTAAGGATTGTAAGTTGGCTTGAATTTAAGGATGACATTGGCACTGAACTTCTGCGGAAGAAGTTCCTTATCCATTGAGACCCTTGTGAGCTATTGCCCTGGAATCTATAATCATTGGATATTTTGCTCAAGCTTTCTTGCATGAGCTCCATTTTTTGTTGCTTCACAGGGTCATTGATTTGAAGAGCCATACTCTTCATCAATTCAGTTAAGTTGGCCATATCATTCCTAAGTTTGTTGACTTCTTCCTGAGACGCCATTATCTTCTTATCTTTTCTTTTCCGACTAATTGGTTTGTCAAAAAGTATTACTTGAACAAAGGTGTTGTCCTTGATTAATCTCACTTCTCTCCTTGACCAAGTGTTGTAGAAAGGTAAACTCGGGGATACTTATTGTTAATTTTTTTTACTCAAGCTCTATTCAACATGCAATAGATGGAAGGAGGTTGGAAGAATGAAGATTGTGTTATGAAGAAAGCATGTAGAGAATGGAAAAATGATGTAGATGAGGATATATAGAAGAATTTAGGAATAAAGTGGACCCCAAATCAAATGACGGAAAGAACGACTCATGCATGAACCTAAGACATGGTCATGGTGAGTTAAGAGTATGTACAAAATGTGTGAATACGTGTGAGTGTAAGTGATTTGTTCAAGACTCATGTCATGACCATGTTACTAGACTATGTGACTAGACTCATACAAAGACTAGTTAAGACTTCACGTATGTGCACTAAACCGGACAGGCTGTCGTATTTTAGTCATAACTTTTTATCTGTGCCTCCGAATTGGACGAAACTAACGCCAAATGAAAGATAAAACTCGAGGCTATAGATCCATATGTTGTACGACTCGTAACTATCTCCTAGAACTCCGGATATGACAAAAGCAGGTAGACATTTGTGCAATATACGGGAATAAAAAACCGAGTTGACTCAAAGGAATTATGACTCGATTTTAGACATATTTATTACTCCCTCTGTCCCTAAATTACATTCCTGGTTTCTATTTTGGGTATTCCAAAATTACATTCTTCCTTTCCATTTTTAGTAAGTTTTTTATTTCCAAATATCCCAAATCAACTCTCTTTTTCTGTTGTATATTTAATGCTTTCTCACTCTTACTAACCTAATCTCACTCTTATTTTCTCTCTCCATCGTTTTTCACAAGTTTGTACTTCCCATAACTAACCTAATGAATATGATTGGTTCTTACTTTTCAATTAAAAGCATGTTATTGGTCCTTTTTTTTTTGCAAAGGATTGATGACATGGCATCATTAATCTATCTTTGTTTTACTCAAAGACATCATTTAATGTCTTGTATTTCCCATTGAAATATTTCATTATTGTTTTGTCTTTTATCTTTCCTCCTTAATTCCCGTGTAGTTTTACAAGCAGGAATATAATTTAGGGACAGAGGGAGTAGCTCAAATTAATTAATCAATTAATTAAGCAAAGTCCTTTAGTCCTTGGTAATTTTATTTAAGCATATTCATAATTACAAGTCAAACCAAACGTTTAGTTTAATCACACGTAAGTATGCACAAGAAAATAATGCACAAGTAGTCAAGTAGTTACAACAAGATACAATGAGTTTGCAACCTAACCATGGCTCTAGTTCTCTAAAGTTCAGGATATGGGTTAGTAAAAAAGGGTCCATGGTTATGAGTCCGGATGCACCGTGCGGAAGCCTTACCTTTGGAAGGGTTGGCGCGAGTGGATGGGACTCCGCAAGTTAAACTTGCTTCCACGGTTTGGTGAATTCACAAACTCGGATGTACCTGTCGTTGCCAAGAGCGTTCGATTAGGTTGATGGAGCGTGAATTCCCAGAGGGTTATGGCCATATGTAGAACACATTTAGGTTTCGGAAAAAAGGGAAAAACTCAATCAGGAAGTAAAATCGAGCAAACAGTACTAGAAAACTAGTCGAAACAAGAAGGTAGATTTCTGGCTCGATATTGGAAGAATTCGGCACAAGAAAATAGTGTCTGTCACCAAACAATGCCATTGTCGCCAGACAACAAGTACTGTCGCCAAGAGAAAGCGCCATCGTTCGGTGCTGACACTATTTTCTATGCGCTAATTCCTACATGCCTCGACAGCTTTCTGTTCTTGAATTTTCCATTTTTTCGTAGCGTTATTTCGACTTTAGTTGTGAAAGATATTTCACTAATTTCCTACGTGTAAAAATCCTATGTTTTTTACGCATTACGGATGGTCTTTCCAATGCGAACCTTTTTATGCTTATGCCAATAATGTTAATCAAAATTACGCACATGAAATACTTAGAACTTTTCGAGTCTCATCCACTCATTCTAAATTATTGCCAAAATAAATCTTAGGAATTAAAATAGAAATCCTCCCCAGTGGAGTTGCAAAAAAACTGTAGGGAATATTTCAAGCATCCTACACTTGAGCCCCACTGTGATCATACACTTAAGCACGGTGGCATCCAATGGGAAGGAAGCTAGAGTAAAAGAGTCGCCAATAAGTTTTAGGAACTTGTAAACCGTTCACAATGTGAAGGTTACACCCCTTAACGATCTAGGAGATCGTTAACTCCAATAGGTCTGGAACCATGACTGGAAGTTTGGAGATGAAGGTACAAATCCAACCTAAAAGAGATTGAATTTGCCCTAAAAATAGGCCTCTACTTTATTCTTCTCGTATTCATGTGCGCTTTCTGAATAACATACAATCATTAGATTAACCCTAAACCTGTTTAATCTATGTTGGTTGAATATTAATGCACAAATAAAACTATTATTGTCGATCACTTGAATTATAATAATATTTTCCCTAAACAAGATTATTTATTATCTTATTAAACATGATTACAAGTACAAATTCTCTTTAAACATGCATAAAAGGTGTGACCAAGCAATAACAATAATACATATCAAGCAACATAATAACAATTATCATCATAATAATAATAATAAATAATCATCATAATCATATCAAAGCTTAATAATAATATCAAGATCCTAGGCATGATACTAACAAGATTAATAACAAACCCTAGCATGTTACTAAACATGAAAGATCAATTAGCTCTAACATGACACTTACATGATATTAGGTTAGAAATAGGAAGCATCATAATAATATACATGATATTAGAAATTTTAATTATTACTCTAAACATGATATTAGGAAGCAATATAACAACCTAAAAAGATAATAGGAATCAACAAAATAATTTAAGCATGATTCCATATCAAAAGATCAATAATACAATTAAAGAACTTACTTCGATGCCTCGTACCTATTTCTTTCACGTCTAGGGCGAAAGCAACTTCGAACTACGCAAGGTGTGTCTAGAGCTAATTAATGTATGTGGAATTTATTAAAAGGGAAGGTTTAGAAAAAGAATGGAGAGAGAGAGAAAGCTTTCTAGCTTTTAGAGAGAGAATAGAGAGATGATGGTTGTTGTGAATAAAAACGAGGAAATACGATCCCTATTTATTGAAAAAATAGCTCGGGATACGATAGAAAATAGTTCGAGTCCAATTCAGAATAAAAGACCTCTTGTCGTCAACGACAGGAGTTAGTGCCAGACGACAGGAGCAGTGCCAGGCGACAGGTATTAGTACCAGGCGACAGACCTGTCGTTTGGCGCTAGGACATATTTTTTGCGGATTTTGTTTTTATCATATCTTTTGATCCAAAAGTTCAAATAAGTCATATAATATGTTGTTAGAAAGCTATTGAAGTCTCCTTTCCAACACAATTAGAATCAGACTAAAATAATTGGTAGATAAAAAAAATATGGCCGAAAAAGTGGAAGGGTGTCAGTTTTGGATAGAGTTTCGTATTTCTTTCATATATTTTTCGTTTTAGCTCGGAATTAATATTATAATATATCATTGGAAAGATAATTTCAAGATCTATCCAACCATATAATATTTGGATAAAAATTATGAGGCACGAAAATAATATATAACTTTCTTTTAACATCTTTAATCTAAATAGAATTAGGACTTAAAAAAAAGGAAAGTTTTATTCAATTTCAAACTCTTTGATTTTATTTTTTCAAAAGGATAATTAATCCTAGAAACTTATAGAATCATCTAATAAATCCTAATTAGTTTAGGAATAAGATTAAACCTTTGGACCCTCAACATGATCATTGGGCCGTAGGTAAAATCTGGTTTAAGCCCAGTTTATTATTTTGGCCATAACTAATTCCTAATCACTACACCCCCCTTTAGCCATTCCTACCTACTCCCCCCCTCCTGAAATTACAATAAAGCCTTTACCCACACTAACCACACCCTACTAACCACCTGCATTACCTCCCACTAACCACAGTAAACCCACTTACCACTAACTATGCAATTATTGTGCAATTACAACCCACTTACCACAGTAACTGCAAGTAACTGCAAAATCTACAAATATATATAAGAATAAAAAAAATTGAAAAATTTATCACATTCTACATTTTTCTTCTAACGCATTTTCTCTCTCATCAAACCTATGAACAAGCATAATTCCTACTACTTTCTGAAAATTTGTTACAATCGCATCAACAATGAGTAGTCTACAAGAAGAACATGCACTAGCAAAACAAAAATCTACTGAAAAACCAAAATCGTAAGTTCATTTGATCAATTTTTGCAATTAAACCCTAATTTATTGAAATTTTGTTCAATCGTAAATTTATTTATTTAATTTCTTTTGTAGAACACAAAAGGAAGATCCAAAACCTGAAGTTTTGTAAGTGAAGAATTTTAAGAATTAAACCCTTAATTTTTTAAAATTTTGTTCAAAAACAAGTAAGGAAAGTACTAATTTGTGTAATTTCTTTTGTAGACTACAGAAGAAAGTTCCAGAAATTAATGATGCTGCAGTATCGTAAGTATTTTTCAGTTAATTTCGAATTTTTAAGTTATTTATCATGCATTTTGATTAAATTTTGAAGTTATTTATCATGCATTTTGATGAAATTTGTAAAATTAAAATAAAAAATTAAAATTTGCAAACAGAGATGAAATAAAGTGCCAACCTATATCTCCTCTGATTGATCCTCAACTTTTAAATGACATAATAATGTCCAGTGGTCCTGCTGAAAATGAAATGTCTTCAATTCCAAGGTATAATTGATTTGGGTATTTTATACCCGGCCAGGTGTCTTCCGTATAGGTGACATTTGGACCTATGGAATGATGACACGTGGAGGGTGGACTCTTCTCCATCCTACGTGGACTGAAGGTCCAGCAGGGACCATTCAGGGGGCGACACGTGTCACACAAAAAGTGCTTCAAAATCCTTTTGGGCACAGTGACACGTGTCACTCAGGCATTGGCCCTGGGATGGCGGCCTTCTAAGGCCCAAATCCCGAGGCGCCGCAAAACGGCGTGACCTAATTCCTAGGTCACCAGATCCTAGGAAGGCACACTTTTCAAAAGGACCCTATAAATAGGGACATGATGTCATTTATGACAGAGAGAATTTTTGACACGCAATACGAGACAATACGTCACTTACCACAGAGCTGTCGTTTTCAAGGAACACACAACACTTTACCTGAGCTTGGAATTCAAGCAGATAACTTTACTTCCGCACGTTTTATTTCCGAACGTTTACTGACTTAATCTTCGGAGGCGGACCACCGACCATCCGGCGGCCCGTTTGCTTTGCAGGTACAGGCATCCCCAGTTGAATCCAGTTTCAGTGTTGTAACTCTCCCGAGGGACAAAAACCCCCAAAACATTTGGCGCCGTCTGTGGGGAGAGTACCTCTGAAATGGCTTCACAAGAGCTTGTACCAAATCCGGAGGCCATTCGGCCTCCACATGATGTACTGGTCCAAACGGACCATGACTCAGGTGACGACGCTGATGTCGAAACCTATGTGGATCCAAATGGATCCCTCATCTCTAAACGCATCCGCAGTAAGGAACGGCGAGAGCGTCCCCATGTTCAGGCAGGACCAAGCAAAGCTGCTGGTCAGCCAAAGAAGCCCTCGGGGCGGCCGGTTGATCCTTCCCAGGCGGCAGGATCAACTCCCGTCACTCGGGATGAGCTAATGTCACTCCTGAGCAGCCTCAGGGGTGAAATCAAGCAGCTCGCCTCAAAGAAGTCGCCTACTCCTAGAAAGGAGCAGTCGGCCAAGAAGCCAGCCCAATCTGGCAAACAGAAGTCGGTCAGGGACCGTCAGCCGACTCCTCATCCTGCTCCTAAGGAGAAGGCCAGGCCCCAATTTGACCTTAATCGGCTCCGTTTCCCAGAAGCGGGCGCAAGAAACCCATCCGGCACATACAGCCGGATGGTAGCAAGAAAACGTTCTCTGACACTCGGCAATGCATTGAGGAGAGGAGAACTCAGCAATCAGAGTCGGCTTCAACGTTGACTTATCATGATAGCTTTCAGAATACCTCTGTGAGGTGTTCCCAGTCTGTACATGAGACCCCAGCAAGCAGCCAAAGGGTTCAGTCTGGGCCGCATGTGATTCAGTCCGCCCAGTACATGGCACCGCTACTATACCAGGCGCCAATAGTACCTTATATGCAGCCTACCCTCTACGGGGGACAGGCGGCATACGGCTATCAGCCGATGGACTGGCAGCTTAGGCTGCAACACCTTGGAGATCAACCCTCTGCTTTCTCCAGAGAAATAACTGAAGCCGTGCAGCCGGCTAAAGTTAAAAACGTTCTGGTTGGGGCCTATGACGGGACCTCCAACCCAGAGGACCACCTGTTGGCATACACCCACCTCATGTATTTACAGGGGTTGGATGATGCCGCATGGTGTCGTTGCTTTCCAGCCACCCTGAAGGGCATAGCCCAGCAGTGGTTTGGCAACCTGCCGGCTGGCTGCATAAATAGCTTCAAGACGCTTGCGTTCTTGTTTGCATCAAACTTCTCTATGAACATCCCTGCCAAAAAGACAAGTCTTGACTTGGGCAATGTACAGTAGGGAGATAGAGAAGGTTTGCGATCCTACGTCAGGCGGTTCAATCTGGTCCGAATCCAGATTCATGGGCTGTCTGATGAGGTCGCCTTCACAGACTTCTTTAAGGGTCTGAAGGACGGGTCTACTTTTAAGTATGAACTCGTCCGCAAACAAATCTTTACCCTACAAGGAGCCTTGCGAGAGGCGGAAGCCTACATACAGGCGACCGAACTCTGCTCCTCCAATAAGCAGTCGGACCATAAGATGTCCGACCGGCAGAAAGAGAGTCGGCCTGCTCAGCCGGCTCCTAAGCCAGAAGAGAGCAAAAAGAAAAAGCAAGTCTGGGCCATTGATAACTCTGATCAACCGGCCCAGAAGAAGAAAAAAGAGTGGAAACCGTACGTCCCAAGGTACGAATTCCACAAGGACTGCTGCTCCATCCTTTTGGAAATTAAGGATCGGCTAACTCTTGAAAAGCCGACTGCTATGAAAGGTTCCGCTGAAAATCGGAACAAGAACAAGCATTGCCATTTCCATGAGGATGTTGGCCATGACACGAACGACTGCTTTAGTCTCAAGCGGGAGCTCGACCGTCTGGCCGACAAAGGACAGCTGAAGTCCTATGTGAAGTCCAAAGTGACTTCAAAAGCAAATCCGGGGCAGTCCAAGAAAAAGACTCCCAAGCCTGCTGTGAGTGTCGAAACTGATGAAGAACCGGTGCACACCATAGCAGGCGGATTTGCCGGTGGTGGCCCGACCATTCGGGGTACCAAGGACCATCTAAGAAAGATGGTCAATTCTGTTGAGTAGGGAGATACAGCTAGCACATCCACCTTCCCTAAAGTTGTCATCACCGAACAGGACAGAGGCAAAGTCCGTCGGCCGCATGATGACCCTGTTGTCATTGAGTGTAAAGTCGCCAACCAGCTGGTTGGCCGAATTCTGATTGACACAGGAAGTTCCTCTGACCTCATCAGCCTCAAATGCTTGTCCAATCTCAAGTACAAACCGGATAGCATGATGGAAGTCACCCACACCTTAGTTGGGTTTGGGGGAGGACTTGTGCACCCAGTCGGACGAATTGACTTACCTGTCCGCCTGGGAAGCAGGGGAGACGGTCGGCACATGACCATCCGTTTCCTAGTGGTTGAAGAGCTCACGGCTTACAACCTCATCTTTGGCCGACCCACTCTTAATGAGTGTAAGGCCGTCATCATCCCTGCTCTCATGCTACTCAAGTATGAGAAGGATGATGGAACTGTTGGTTCCCTTAATGGGGACAAAAAGACGGCTCGAGAGTGTTATCTCTCGGACGTCAAGCCTGCGGCCGCAGCATCCGACCGGGGCAAGCAAATGATTGACCTCGACGATATCGAGGAAGAACAGTCGGCCCCACCAGCCGGAAAGAAAAGAAAGACTGATCAGCTGGTGGTGGTCAAAAAAGAAAAGCAATAGCAATCACTGACCGGGGAACGGTCGGATGATCTTCGTCCCCAGCCTGCTGGTGAACACATTGATATCTCTCTGGATGACAGCCGTCCAGAGCGGACTGTTAAGGTGGGGACGATTGCCTTTGCAAAGCTGGGTGAAAACCTTCACCAGCTGCTCAAGGAATTCAAAGACATCTTTGCCTTTGTAGTGGAGGAGATGCCAGGCATCAGCCCGGATCTCGCTGTCCACAAACTCGCCGTGGATCCTAAAAAGAAGCCCATCCGGCAAAAGAAAAGAAACCACAGCAAAGAAAGAAGTTAGGCGGCAGCTGCCGAAATAAAAAAGCTGTTAGATGCCAAGTTCATTCGGCCGTGCAACTTCCCTGAGTGGGTAGCTAACGTTGTGTTAGTAAAAAAGCTGAATGAAACTTGGCGGATGTGTGTTGATTACACAGACCTCAACAAGGCATGTCCAAAGGATAGCTATCCACTGCCTAAGATCGACAGTCTGGTCGACTTAACAGCCGGACATGCCCTGATGAGTTTCATGGACGCCTATTCAGGTTTCCATCAGATCGCCCTGTGGAAAAAGATCAAGAAAAGACGACATTCGTCACTGATCAGGGGTTGTTCTGCTATACGGTGATGCCGTTTGGTTTGAAGAATGCGCCTGCTACCTTCCAACGAATGATTAATACGGTCTTCATTAATCAAATCGGAAGGAATGTAGAGGCGTACATTGATGATATGATAGTCAAATCCAAACAGCAGGCGGATCACCTTGCTGATCTCCGAGAAACATTCGCCACACTCAGGCGGCACAAGGTCATGCTTAACCCAAAAAAGTGTGTCTTTGGTGTTGAGTCTGGGAAGTTTCTCGGATTTTTGATTGACCAAAGGGGAATAGAGGCCAACCCTGAGAAAATACAGGCGGTGATTGACATGCAGTCGCCCCGTACTGTGAAGGAAGTGCAAAAACTAACAGGTTGTCTGGCGGCCCTGGGGAGATTCCTCAGCCGTTCAGGTGACAAGTGTCTCTACTTTTTCCAGGCAATAAAAAAGAAGACAAACTTTAAATGGGGGGATGATGCAGAGGCGGCCTTTCAAAGGCTAAAAACTCATCTGCACTCTTTGCCGAGGCTTGTCAGCCTTTTGCCTAAAGAGAAGCTCTTCATGTACTTAGCTGTCTCTGATCATGCCCTCAGTGCTGTCCTCTTAGCTGAAAGAGACGGCATCCAGCTCCCGGTGTATTTCATAAGCCATGTTTTGAGAAATGCGGAGCTTCGGTACCCCATGGTTGAGAAATTCGGCCTTGCCCTTTACATGGCCATCAAGAAACTTAAACCTTACTTCTTGGCGCATGCGGTAGAGGTCTATACTGACCAACCGATCAAACGACCACTCACAACCTTGGAGTCTTCTGGACGAATGCTCAAATGGGCGATTGAAATGCAAGGATTAGAAATCACTTACGAACCAAGGAAGACAATAAAGGGACAAGCATTCGCTGACTTTATTGTCGAAATGACAAGGCCGGTTGTTCCGGACAATACTGACCAGGTTTGGAAAGTGTATGTGGATGGGAGCTCCACTGTGAACGGCTGTGGTGCGGGGATTATCTGTCAATCTCCTGAAGGAGATAAGTACGAATACGCACTACGGTTCAAGTTTCAGGTCTCTAATAATGAGGCCGAGTATGAGGCCCTGCTGGCCGACATCCGGTATTGCAAGGTGGCAGGGGCGAAGAAGATATCCGCCTGCTCTGATTCTCAACTGGTCGTACTCCAAGTTAATGGAACGTACGAGGCCACTCATCCGGCCATGGTAAAATATTTGCAGGCGGTCAAGAGTGAAGTTGGGTCACTTGAAGAATTTCTTCTAACTCAAGTGCCCAGGTCTTCAAACAATCAGGCGGATGCTCTGTCCAAGTTGGCATCATCCGCCTCCTGTGAAACGCCTCGGTCAGTCTTCTGGGAGGTCATGGAAAAAAGAAGTATATCTGAGGAAGACCCCATTGGAATTCTTGACCGAAGCTCAACCTGGATGGACAGCATCCGGGCCTATCTTGCAGACGGCACGCTCCCTGACTCACCACGGGAGGCGGCTGTTCTAAAAAAACGAGCAGCTAACTTCGAGTTGCGACAAGGAGAGCTCTTCAGGGCTGGCTTTTTGAAACCCCTGTTGAAGTGTGTTACCCCTGAAAAGGGGAAGGAAGTTCTCGAAGAGTTGCATTCGGGATTCTGCGCCTCCCATATAGGCGGCAGATCCCCCGCGGCCAAGGCCAGGCGGCTTTACTTTTAGCCAACTCTGGAGTCGGATGCCATGGAAATGGTGAAAAAATGTGACAAGTGCCAAAAGTTTGGCAAGCTCATCCATCGTCCGGCTACAGACCTGACGGCCATCCACAGCCCAATACCCTTTGCCAAATGGGGCATGGACATTCTGGGGCCATATACAACTGCACCAGGCGGCAAGCGCTATATATTGGTGGCTTTGGATTACTTTACCAAGTGGGTAGAGGCTGAGGCAGTCAAAAACATCAAGACTAAAGACGTCATTTCCTTTATCTGGAGGAACATAATCACTCGTTTCGGGGTGCCCATGTCTATGGTTTTTGACAATGGTCCTCAATTTGAGACGCCTCAACTCAAGACTTGGCTGGGAGACCAGGGGGTCTCAAGCTTCTTCGCATCAGTCGGTCGGCCGCAAGCAAACGGCCAGGTCGAAGCCTTCAACAAGTTAATCTTAGACGGGATTAAAAAGAAAATTGAGCGGGCTGGTGGTCTTTGGGCGGATGAATTACCACACGTCCTTTGGTCCATCAGAACGACTGCTAAAGGGGCAACGGGAGAAACCCCATTCCTAATGGTGTATGGTGCAGAAGCCGTTCTGCCCATTGAGCACTATGAGCCGACCCTTCGAATCATGTTGTATGATGAAGAGGCGAATTGGGAGGCCATGCGCCTAGCATTGGACTCACTTCCAAAGCGCAGGGGCAATGCTGCCTTGCGTCATGAGATATACCGTCTGAAAATGACTCGGGCATACAACAAAAGAGTACACAAGCGTCCTCTCAAAGTGGGGGACTTTGTGCTACGGAAAATGGAGGCAGTCAGTAGGGCGAACGAACAGGGAAAGCTAACCCCAAATTGGGAAGGCCCCTACCAAATCTATGAGGAAGTAAGAGACGGAACCTACCGCCTGGAAGACCCAGACGGCAGGCAGCTGCCCAGAACTTGGAATGTAGACAACTTGAAAAAGTACTACTTCTAAGTACGAATGTAAAAACCTCAATTTTGTAAATCTCACGTATTGTTGATGAGAATATGCCTTCATTTCCCAACTTATCTTTTTATTTAAGTTTTTTAAGTGTCGCATGTACCAAATACAGACGACCAATATGTTTGTAAAGCGTCTGTCCCAACAGCAGACGCCCCAATCCCTCTGAAGGAGCCGATTGTTTTAGAACAGTCGTTCCTACTAAATTCATCAAGTTTACACCAACACTTGACGAATATTTACTTAATCATTAAAGAGGCCTAAGGCCAGATAAAATCATGATGAGGCCCATGGCCGGATGTTAATAAACAAAAAGAGACCGAATGGTCACAGTCTGCTCCAACATGAGCATGACCGTCTGCTCCAACATGAGCCAGATAACCGGCGACGTCCATTTGGGCGAATTCATCGAGGAGAAGCATCTCCCATTTGGGTGGCACATTGCTCTACGAACATATCAAGCGGCCCTACCGAATGCTAAGGCAGCATTCGCAGTCGTTTGTTTTAATCGAAAGTGAAATCTAAAAGACCTGAACTTTCTATCTAGCGCAGTTCAGAAATGGTCACTGTTTCATAAGTAGAGGCTAAGCGAGGCCTAAAGCCGGATGCGCCTGTTATTTCTCAGGGGCAAAACAGGCGGAATATTTGATTAATATACAAGTTAAGTTAACTACTTAGCACTTGTTGAGGCTATTGGCCGGATGACGCTTGATCCTTGTCTATGGGGCAAGACAGGCGGACAATTATTTTTAAAGAAAATTGGTTAAGTTACAAACTTAGCATTTTATCTCAAAGAGGCCTATGGCCGGAGGCGCTTGTTTTTGCTTATGGGGCAGAACAGGCGGAGGTTTACCCTTAGCAAATTAGCTAAGTTGGAAATTTGAGTTAGTTCGAGCCAATGGCCGAATGAACACTTATGTTTGCCAATTCTGGATGAACGTCTGCCGCGTGGTTTGGGGCAATCACCATAGTGATTGATTGACTTAGAAACCATGCATACTCTTCTAAGTATCAAAAATTTCTAAGCCAATCAATCCAATAAACCGAAACAACTCGACATCCGTCCAGGGGCAAGAACATTCGCATGGTAAACAGGTTATAATACTTAGCCAAAAACATGCAATGAAAAATTAAAAATGCAAAGGACAACAATATGGATAACTTCAGCCAAATGGCCGAATGATTCAAATTAAAAAGACCAATCGTCACCAGACGATTGGTTAAGATTGTTATCTGGCAAAGCCAGAAAGATTGTCAAATTACCCGACCCCTTGGTCGGTAAAGATACAAATACTCGGCACGTAGGCCGGAAAAGAAAAGTACATGGCCATTCGGCCGCAGAAAAGCATAAAAGCTTAAGTGATCAGGGGAGAGCCTCTTCAGTGATAGCCGGCCTGTCGTCCTTCGGCTGCTCTTCATCCTTTTTCTCTTGCTCCTCCGCCTGATCCTCCTCCTCGCCACCAGAGGACGACTCCCCAGAAGAGTCGGACCCAGAACTTTCCTCGGCCTCAGCATTCTCAGCCTCTTCAATAAGGCGAGCGTCGAATGCTTTGCTGGCTTCGTCAAATTTGGATTTCCAAATCTGATAGTCCGAGTCCGGCTGTACAGCCGCCCAAGTGTCCCGCATGATGGCTTCATAATCGCTCATCATTTGCTTAACAAGAGCCTCTCTCTCTTGATCAGCCACAGACTCGAACTTGGACTTCAGCTGATGCTCCTGGTTGCAGAGGCGCTGCTCCAGGCGGCCCACCTTCTGCTTGGCTCTCTCGGCCTCTTCTTTGGCATCTTAAAGAGGCTCGAGCTTCTCCTTAAGAGTTGTAATCTCTTTCTTAAGGGAAGTGATGCGCAGGCGGGCCGAGTCCAGGTCCTTCTTCACCTGCATATTGGCTTCCGCCTGCGAATACATCATATCAAGCGTCAGATGCTCATTCTGAGCAATATCAAATTGAGCTCGATCCAAGGCGGACTCGGCCCGAGCTTTAGCGACTGTTACCTCTTTGGATTTCTCCTTGAGGGGTTGCCTGAGCCCTTGGACGCGCAACATGGCCTGCAAAAGAGCCAAATGGTTAAAACCAGAAAAAAAAAATAAAATTTGCTTGAGCTAAGACTCATACCTCGCAGAGGTTCCCCAAGATGCCATCCAAGTCAAGGGTGCCGACTCCTCTGACAGACGCCTTGTCGTCAGGATCAACCGCCCTCAGCATGGACTTGGCCATCTGGACTACAGTCGGCCTCTACACAGGAATTGAGAAGGAAAGAAAGTTAGAAAAATAACTCAAGTACATCTAAATGGAAGAACAATAGAGGCGAATGGATTTTACCGTCGTCCTTCTGTTCCTCCTCTCTCCCCAGGCTCCTCTTCTCTCCTGCTGAGCCGACAGCAGTGGTGGGTTGCTTAAAGCCACCCTTAGATGCCCTCTGGGCATCCGGTTTGCTGATCTCCTTTTCAGCTTCGAGAGAAGAGGCGTCTGGGCCCTTCTTGGGCCTATGAGCAATGTGCTTCCGGCCGCCCTTGCCGGATGCGCTCACATCACCCGCCCTAGTCTTTTGGATTTTAGGGTCGGATGGTTTTGAAGGAGATTTGGAAGGCGCACCCTACATCAACACAAGATAAACGCAAGTTAGAAATCATTCGGGCAAATTTAATATTGGTCAGAAATGAAAGTATAACAATTTTCTACCTTGGAGGTGCCGCCAGTTTTCTGCTCGTCCACTTTGGTGTGAGTGGGTACTTCTGCCCTGTTTAGGACATTCGACCTGTATCGAGCAGCAGATACAACCGGCTTCCTTGTGGCCGAGAGCTTTTCCGTTGCTTTGTCTGCAAAAATGAACAAGTGATTAGCATCATTAAACAAGTACTGAAAAGCAAAAGCAAATTGCATATAAAACAGACGGCCGACTACCTCTCGGCATCTCAGAACTTAGCCCACAGGCGGCTAAGAATGTCCCTTCTTCAAACCACTTGTACAAAGGGAGATAGCATTGAGGGGTGACCTCCTTGTCCCCCTCATCATTCGTCCACACGGACACGGTAAACAACCCCGCGTCCATGATCTCCTCCTTTGCCCGCCTGGGAATAGGCGGCAATGCGCTCCTGCCTGCTAGGAGAGGTGGATCCTTATTCCACCTGTTATACTTTTGGTTCAGGCGGCTGTCGGCAGACTTGACTATGTAAAACTTAGTCCTCCAGTCTTTCCACTTGTTCTCTTTGCCAACAGCCATCATGTACCCCTTGCAAGTGGTCAAGGTGTACCAGCCTTCACCGCCCCTAGCAGGCGCCCTGCTCAGATAGTGCATGTGGGCGAACGCTTCAAAGCTCGCCTCCACCTGCAGCATCTCACAGGCGGCAACGTACCCCAGAATATTGATCCAGGAGTTGGGTACAAGTTGCCAGATACCCAGTTGGTATCCGTCCAAGATCCTCTCCACGGCCGGATGGAGAGGGAAGCGGAGGCCAGCCTGGAAGGCCGCTTCATAGCAGCCAAAAGCTTTGTCTTGATAGCTGGCCAGGCTCGGCCAGGTTATGGTGTCGCCCTCGTTAGGGACCGACAAAGTGTAGCCATAGCCTAGGACGACCTTGCGCCTAAAATTGGCAAGGCCGGATGCCATGGCGCTCCGCCTGCCTGGCGGAACATGCTGATAGTAGGGGGCTCTCTCCAAGCGCCTGGAAGGACTCGGCTCGGCCCAGCTTTCCCCCCTATCCACTGCCAGGGACTCTCTGGCAGAATTTATGTTTGATCTAGCCTCCTCTGAAGTTACGGAGGCATTCTCTGAAGAAGATGACGAGGCCGACTCGTCATCAGAGCTCTCATCAGAGCTAGGGGACCGCCGACTAGTGCCAGCGGGGTCCTCCCCTAGACTCTCTTCCGGCGCCTGTCCGGAAGGCCCGGGTTGATATTCTTCATCCGCCTCCCCCAAGATTCCATCACTGGGAGTTCCACTAGATGTGGGCGAATGGTAATAGGTGGGGGTTGGAGGAAGATAGGAAGGGCTGTCAGGGTGTTCCGACAGCTCACTTCGAGGCACTCTTATTGAGCCGTCTGAATAAACAGTCGACCCGTCCGAATGGTAGAAAACTCCATCGGAGCTACACTGCCTTGCTGTTCTTTTGGTCCTGGCCATAGTGTCCTGCACAGACACGGAAACGGTCGGATTCGGAGAAGTTCGCAAAGCAGGGTCTTTGGCCAAGCATTCGGCACTGCTAGTTCTAGATTCAGCCGTCCCCGGTGACTGGCTGATCACTATCCTACGCCGTGCCGCATGCAATTGGGGAGCCATTTTTTCGAAAACAAAGAACAAATGAAGAGTAAAAAGGAAATACAGGCGTTACCTTTAGAAGAAGGGAGAAAGACGCGTGGTTGACTAAAGAACGGTCGGACTGTTGGCCGAGTGTCGGATGCTTGAAAAACGCTTAGGGAATTTTGAGATTCTTTAATTCAAAAAGTCCAAGATTCTCCAGAGATTCGCCAAGGTGTGAATCCAAAGGGGGGGGGGGGGTCAAACCTTACTATTTATAGGGGGGTAAAACCCTAATTTTTTCCCTCCGGTAATTTTTGAATCTGACCACTCAGATACTGACAACTGTCACAGGAGTCACGTGCAATGCACGTGACCCCTGTGAGGGGCAAATGATTTGGTTATTTTATACCCGGCCAGGTGGGCCAATCAGAAAGCGCCACGTGTCTTCCGTATAGGTGACATTTGGACCTATGGAATGATGACACGTGGAGGGTGGACTCTTCTCCATCCTACGTGGACTGAAGGTCCAGCAGGGACCATTCAGGGGGCGACACGTGTCACACAAAAAGTGCTTCAAAATCCTTTTGGGCACAGTGACACGTGTCACTCAGGCATTGGCCCTGGGATGGCGGCCTTCTAAGGCCCAAATCCCGAGGCGCCGCAAAACGGCGTGACCTAATTCCTAGGTCACCAGATCCTAGGAAGGCACACTTTTCAAAAGGACCCTATAAATAGGGACATGATGTCATTTATGACAGAGAGAATTTTTGACACGCAATACGAGACAATACGTCACTTACCACAGAGCTGTCGTTTTCAAGGAACACACAACACTTTACCTGAGCTTGGAATTCAAGCAGATAACTTTACTTCCGCACGTTTTATTTCCGAACGTTTACTGACTTAATCTTCGGAGGCGGACCACCGACCATCCGGCGGCCCGTTTGCTTTGCAGGTACAGGCATCCCCAGTTGAATCCAGTTTCAGTGTTGTAACTCTCCCGAGGGACAAAAACCCCCAAAACACCCCCTAAAGTTATCTTGTTGCTAAGGGGAAAAGGGAGTGAATTTCTCGGTCAAGGCAAGCGGTAGTGGGTGCTCGTGGTGTACATAGGGGTAGTTAGGATCACCCCTATAGTCGCTCCACCAGGAACACGGTAATCATAATTACCATGCTCATCGGGGAATGAACGAGTCTCGGTGTTGGACCCCGGGGGTCCTTGCCAATATGGGTACTTGGGTACCCCATCACCCCCAAAAGATGGTATAGGACCATGTTGGGGTGGAAAGTAAGGGTAGTTAACCGGGGGAGTGATGTCTCCCCGGTTAACACCCGCATCATATAAATGTTGTTGTTGGAGAAATATACCTTATTGCATCTCCGAAATTCCCCTCATTTGAGAGTAGAGGGCCTCAAAGTCTTGATCGTACATGCCCTCCAACTGGATTTGCATGCCCTTTATTTGAGCACTAAGGGAATCCAAATCGGAGTTAGCAAATTGGTGTTGTTCTTGATGTTGTTGTTGTTGTTGGTGTTGATGTTGCTGTTGTTGTTGTTATGACAGCTCTTCTTCTTCTTATTTTTCACCCATCTCTTCATCATCATCATAATAGGGAGGGCGGTGTATTTTTTGCACATGCCAAATGTTTGCCACAGTCTCGCCGTGGAGAGAAGTCAAGGAGGGGTTAAAGATATAGCACCAATGCGTATTCTCCCAAAGCCAATCAAACACCTCGTCGTCCTCATTCTTTGTTAAGAAATGGATTTGCTTCAATTGCCTGACGTCGAGGTAGAGAGAATCCACATCCCCCACCGGAGTGCAAGACGGAAAATAGTGCCCGAGCTCAAGATTGGTCACTCGCCTTGTAATCATGTTCCCACAAGGAATCTCGCTGGATTCCCTATCTTGCAATCCTTGGAAATATTTGAAAAATGTGTACCCCAAATTTAGACGACCTCGGTGCTCCTCACGAGTAGCCACCCAAAGAATCCGAAGCTCCACCTAACTCATTTTACCCAACTCTCGCTTCGAAAATACAAATACCCCAAAAGCCGATGGAGAACTCAGAGACATGGTTGGTACAACTTACTAATTTAGAATACCGGGTCATAAGTCACCACACCCTGAAATGTCATCCCATCATGAGTTTTGATCATACTCATCATTGAAAAAGGGCTCGGGATCCAAAATATCCGAGTTCGGATCGAAGTCAAAGTTATCTTGTTGCCATGGGGAAAGGAGAGTGAATTTCTAGGGCAAGGCGAGCGGTAGTGGATACTTGGGGTGTACATAGGGGTAGTTAGAATCACCCCTAAAGTCGCTCCCACTAGGAGCACGGTAATCATAGTTACCGTGCTCATCGGGGAATGAGGGAGTCTCGGTGTTGGACCCCAGGGGTCCTTACCAATATGGGTACGTGAGTACCCCATCACCCCCAAAAGATGGTACAGGACCATATTGGGGTGGAAAGTAAGGTTAGTTAACCGGGGGAGTGATGTCTCCCCGGTTAACACCCGCATCATATAAATGTTGTTGTTGGAGAAACATACCTTGTTGCATCTCCGAAATCCCTATCATTTGAGAAATAGAGGGCCTCAAAGTCTTGATCATAAATGCCCTCCAACTGGATTTGCATGCCCTTCATTTGAGCACTAAGGGCATCCAAGTCGGAGTTAGCAAATTGGTGATGTTGCTCTTAATGTTGTCGTTATTGTTATTGTTGTTGTTGTTGTTGTTGTTGTTGTTGTTGTTGTTGTTGTTGTTGTTGTTGTTGTTGTTGTTGATGTTAATATTGTTGTTGTTGTTGTTGTTGCGGCTCTTCTTCCTCTTCTTCACCCATCTCCTCATCATCATCATAGGAGGGAGGGCGGTGACCTTTGGAGACATGCCAAATGTTTCCCACATTTTCGCGGTGGAGAGAAGTCAAGGAGGGGTTAGGGAGATATCACCAATGCGCGTTACCCCAAAGCCAATCAAACACCTCGTCGTCCTCATTCTTTGCTAAGACTTGGATTTGCTTCAATTGTCAAACGTCGAGGTAAAGAGAATCAACATCCCCTACTTGAGTGCAAGACGACAAATAGTGCCCGATCTCAAGGTTGGTCACTAGCCTTGTGACCATGTTCCCACAAGGGATCTCGCCGAAATCCCTATCTTTTAATCCTTAGCAATACTTGAAAAAAGTGTACCCCAAATTTAGGCGACCTCGGTACTCCTCACGAGTAGCCACCCAAAGAATTTAAAGCTCCAACTGACTCATTTTTCCTAACTCTTGCTTCGGAAACACCAAATACCCCAAAAGCCGATGGAGAACTCGAAGACATGGCTAGTATACCTCACTAATGTTGGCATACCGGGTCACAAAGTCACCACACCCATAAATGTCCTCCAACCATGAGTTTTGATCATACTTGTCATTGAAAAAGATCTCGAGATCCAAAATATCTGAGTTTGGATCAAAGTCTAGAGCCACATTGAACTCTTCAAGAGATTGATCAAATTGAATGTTGAAGAGTTAAAACCGAACTCGGTAGTAACCTCTCTCGGCTACCACTAGATCAACCGTGGCCAAGAATGGCAAAGTCGGTTGAACATAGGTACGGAAGCTCCGACTCACGAATGATCCCATACGGAGGTTGTTGAGCAATTCCCTTAAGTCTTCATCAATTCCCAACTTAATCATGTCCGGTTGGAAGTAGTGTCGGGAACGGTTTAAGGGAACAATTTTCTTTAAGTTTGGTGTATCTAGCCTTTTGAATGGGGTCGGTAATACGTATTTTGGGGATAGGGGTAGATTGACGAGGTAGTGAGGTAGAGGGGGAAGGAGCGGGTTCTTCAATGGTTACATTGGTTTTTCGTTTCTTGAAGAGGCTTTTAATGTGTTTAGACATGGTGAATTCTCGAAGATAGTAACTCAACAATACAATCACAATACACCATAAACACCACAAGAAACACTAACCAACAATTCAAGATGCCTTAATCAAACTCCTTTACCAATACCGGCAAGCAACAACTCACTACAGAAATCAAACAATCCCAAATTTACACAATCATAACCAATTCAAGTCAACAAATGCATTCCAACAACACACCAATCACAAAGGAACCAAAACCAATGCTCAACAATATCAATGTCGCACTACCAAAAATCCGACCTCCACAATTCTCAACAATTACGATTAATTTAGCTACACAAACATCAAACAACACAATGTGAGGCAATAACAATCAACAACAACACATATAATCAACCAAAATTAAACATCAATCATCAAAACTACCAAAATTCATACTACTACTATTCACAACTATCAACAATCCAACACTTGGAATTATATGATATAATTATGCAATTAAGTGTAAAAGAAGATGTTTATACCATTCAAAATGCAAGATTGAACAAGCTTTAGCCACTAATTCCCTCACAAATGAAAAAGCCAAATTTGCTTCAACAATGGATGAGAGAGATTGAAGCTTGAAATAGATGAAAATAATGTAGTCTTTATTGAAAAAGATGAAAATGTTGAAAGATTTGATGATTTTTGATTGAAAATTTGTTGATTTTGTGATGAAATTTGATGAATGGGGTTAGGGTTTGTGCGGTTTCAAGAGTAATATGAGAGGAGTGTGCGTTTGAATGAGATAGGGAAGAAGGAGAAATGAGGAAAAGAAGACAAATAAGGCTCGGCCTGCGTGGGTGTGCGCCCGCGCCCGTGTCGCGCGCGGCCGAGCCAGTGTCGTGCGCGGCCGCGGCCTCATGTTGAGCGCCCACGCCAATCAGTTAGCTCGGCCTTGTGCTTCTTTGGTGCGTTCATATGTGGGCTTATCGTTCAATATCATCCCGGGATTTTTGAACCCATCGTAATGATCAGTTTCTAAACATGAAGAATGTGGGTTCAACACCCCTAAAATAATGGTAGCACTACAATGAACTCGCCAAGTTCAAATTTTCTTCAAACTTTAGCACTATTTCCCTATCTTACCTCACTAATATTTTTGACCCTTGTTGCCTCAAAATTCGTTAAAATTGAACATACGTCACAATGAAAACCACAAAACTCCTATACATTGCTCATGCTCATTTTAATTAATACATCTCCGTGAATTACCCTATTATTCCAAAATAAAAACAAGTGAAAGAAAAGAAAATAAAAGAAAGAAAATTAAGAAAATAAAAATCAAAAGGAAAGGTTAGAAATCTCCATGTTGCATCCCGGGAAGTGCTTGCTTAAGGTCCTAAGCTCGACCCTTATTCCAAATCATGAAGGGTTAAAGGAAACCACCTTACTCAAAGTGGCGGAAAGTAAAAACTTATCTTCAATTTGTAGCAACTCATCGTTGTTGCTTGATGAAACTTCATTTGCTTGAACTTCAAAAACAACCTTCTCATTCTTCGACTTCAATCTCATCCGCTTCTTCCTAGAAGCCCTTGCCTTTTTCTTAGCCTTGTTCCTTCTTGTAGACGGGTTAACACCATCCACTTCCTCGGAACCATCCTCCTCCTCTTGAGGACAAAGCTCAAACAATGTGGAATGTCTATCACCTCTTCGTCCTTGGTCTTTGGAAGCTTTTCTTCTTCACTAACTTTCATGCTATCAAACTTCTCAAGCACATCATCAAAAACTCATGAACACAGTTAGTTGAAGAATTAATCACACACACATTATCCAATGAACGAAGGGAATTATCATTCATGACTCCTTTCACAAAAGACAAGGATTCATGCATTCGTTTAAGCTTAAAACTCTCTTTTTTAATATTAACTCTCAAAGTGATATAGCCTCCCTTAACATCTATTAGAGCACCCGAAGTAGCTAAGAATGGTCTCCCTAGAATAATAAGAATGTGGTCATCCTTCTCAATTTCTAGCACAATAAAGTCTATGGGAATTGTGAAACCACCTATCCTAAGGGGAACATCTTCAACTCTTCCTTTTGAGAACTTAATAGATCTATCGGCCAATTGCAAGGTCATGTTTGTAGGAAGAAGTTCTCGTAGCTTAAGCTTCTTGAACACTGAGTAAGGAAGAATGCTAACACTATCCCCTAAGTCACACAGAGCATTTTCAAACAGCTTACTCTTGATCTTGCAAGGAATAGAGAAATTGCACGGATCATTCATCTTCTTTGGTAGGTCATTGTGAATCAATGCACTACAACACTCACAAAGCTCTAACGAATATACCTCATTGCACTCTCTCTTGCACTCAAAATATCCTTAAGGAATTTGGAATATCTAGGAATTTGGGTCATAGCTTCGATGAAAGGATAGAAAGATGAACCTCCTTCAACATGTCAAGAAATCTCCCAAATTGTTCATCTAACTTTTTCCTCATAAACTTTTGGGGATATGGAAGGTCAGGTTTTCTCACTTCCTCTTGCACTCTCTCAACACTCTTATTTTTCTCAAGGACTTCCTCTTTTCTCACACTTTTTGACACATCTTTTTCTTTTTCCTCACTTTAGTCACAATCACCCTTCCTCTCATCCTCCTAACTATTCCGAGAAACTCTCTCTTCAAGCACTTTTCCACTCCTTGTGGTGATAGAATTGATGGGTGTCACCCATTTGATGAGAATTTAGGTTGTTTTTACCTTCTTTTCATGGCTTTCATGCTTAATAAATGCTTAGTTTTATGCTTTTGGTCTTAGTCTTACCTTTCCTCTCTTATTTTGTAGCTTTTGTGCATTTCTATGGTTTTTCTAGTCTTTTCCCCATTATTTTCTCTATTTTTGTGGTTGTAGGTATTTTACGAGGTTCAGGTCTTGCGCTCAAGCTCATGGCAATTGGAAAGCTCAAGATGCAAGGAAGTGGATTCTCAAGTTCTAATTCTTGCGCTCTCAAGCCGTGCTCTCATGAATATAGGGTGTTAAAACCACAATCATGTGCTTTTGGGACTGCCTCACTTAGTGTTCATCATCATCATGATTGTGCGTAAATTCGAAGACCTTAGAGAACGCACAAAGCCGCGAGAAGATCGAAGAAACCCAGAGATGCGCGGGCGCGCCTTCCTGGGTATTTGTTTGCTTGGTTTTTGTTTTCACGCCTCTATAAATACCATTGTAAACCCGATTTTTGGGGAAAATTTAGAATAAATTTCATTTAGATTTTGATCACAATTTTAGCTTAGTTGAGAGCTTCTCTCTCTAGTTTTAGGGTAAGTTTAGGAGTAGATTTTAGAGAGAGAAAGTGAGGAATTTCAATGGTGATTGAGAGATTGAAGATTCAATGGTGACAATTGTGTTTAAGATCTTCTCTATTATCAATGAGCATTCTATTTGTTGGTTTGATTTTGATGTTTGATTGTTGATTAGTTTAGTTGTTCTTCATATATTGTTGATTCTTGATTTCAATAGTTGTTTGTTGATTTGATGATGTTGTTAGGGTATTTGTTTGGCTAGGGATAGGGTGAAGCTTGTATGATTCATTGATTGTGCTTAATTTGGGAATTATGTTGATTTATTGTTGAGATTAAATTGATTAATGGAAGTTTGCATGTGTGTAATTCGATTAGGCATTGAGAATTGTTCTAGATTGCATTGTGAGTCTACATTGATACGGACCATTGATTTGTAGCTTGGAATTGTCAATTGAGCTTGATTAGTGATGCTCCTAGTTAGAGTCTCTCGTAGTTAGCGCTATTTTGACCTCTAGGAGATAGCTTGTTGACTCATCTTTTGATTTAGCTTGCCATTAGTCTTCGCAACCATTGATTTGTATATTGTTTCCGAGTTGTCACAATTGTCATGATTACTTGTTGATCCCGTTCCTATTGCTTTATTTGTTTGGTTTCTTTGTTTGTTATTTGTTAGTGTTTACCTTTAATCCTTAGACTTCGACCTAGCTTAGGCGCATAATTGAGAGCGCTTGAACATTACCGTTCCTTTAGGTTCGATCCTTGACTTGCCTCTATACTAGTATATAGATTTGTTAAGTGTTTATAAATTTAGTTTGACCAAGGGAGGATTAGTTTCAACGACCTAGTTCCACCCCTCGTAGTCATAATGACCGAAACCTGGTAGTCATAATGACCGAAACCTGGTAGTCATAATGACCGGACTCGTTAGGGAATCACGTAGGGAGGTTGTCACCACCCCAAGATGGCACGACCCCTAGTTGGGATGGCTTATTAGGGTAGTTAACAAGAGGAGTGACCTCCCCCCTACGTACACTAGCATCGTATAAGGTGCTAGTTTGAAAAGCTAAGTTTTGGTTTCCGGCTTACATACTGTGCATGCTTAATTGTATGCGCTCCATTTGCTCTCGCATGGCTGTCATTTCCCTAAGATAGGGATCTTGTTGGTAGTCATGTTGTTGTCGATATTGTCTTCTACCTCGATGTTGTTGAAAGAATTGTTGTTGTTGTTGCTGTTGTTGTTGTGCTTCCTCCTAATAATCATCATCACCATCATCATCCACCTTATTCACATCCTTATCCTCCTCTATATCAACTACTACTTGCCCCTTATCCCTAAGGGGAATCCAAATATTCCTAGCCTCCTTACTAATAGAAGTTGCGGCCGGGTTTGGAAGCAAGCAATAGTGCTCATTTCGCACTAACCAAGAATAAACATCGGCATTCCTTGTACTAGTAATGAAGCATAAAGTGTTGAGTTGCTTCAAATTTAGTAACATGTCTTCATTCCCTCCAACCAGAGTGCAAGACCTCAAGAACCCGTCTTGTTTGAAATGGGAAATCAACCTCGTTACCATTCCTCCACAATGAATCTCACCGGTTTTGACCCCACTAATAATCACCCGGCAACACTCCATAAAAATGTATCCAAAATTAACCCTAGGCCCAAAATCCGACTTGGTGGCCATCCAAAGAACCATAATATCTTCCCTTGAAAGCTTACCAAGGTCTTGCCTGTTAAATACGACATAACCAAGGACCCTATGAAGAATCCTAAGGGTCGGGTGAATAATTTCACTATCATTTGAATTCTTGGAGTCAAAGGTTTTCTTATGAGCAATGGTTCTCTACAAAGCAACCTCATTGTAAGTAGCCAGGTCGAAAAGGAATGGCTCAAAAATATCTGCATGAGGGTTTGATGGGTGTTAAAAATGGCACCCATTTGATGAGCATTTAGGTTGTTTTCACCTTCTTTTCATGGCTTACTTGCTCAATAAATGTTTAGTTTTAAGCTTTTGCTCTTTGTTGTACCTTTTACTCTTATTTGGTGGTTTTGGGCATTTTGATAGATTTTCTAGTCTTTTCTCCTTTATTTACTTTCTTTTCATGGTTGTAGGTATTTTAAGAGGTTCAAGTCTTAATATGGATGGATTACTAAGGTGGAAAATGCCTTTAGAGCAAGCTCATGGCAATTGGAAAGCTCAAGATGCAAGGAAGTGGATTCTCCAAGTTCTAACTCTTGCGCTCTCAAGCCGTGCTCTCATGAAGATGGGGTGTTGAACCCACAATCAAGTGCTTTTGGGACTGCCTCCCTTAGTGTTCATCATCGTCATAATCGTGCGACCTTAACGAACGCACAAAGCCACGAAAAGATCAAAGAAACCTAGAAAGACGCGGGCGTGCAAAGCACGGGCGCGGGCGCGCCACTTGTTGGCGCGGGAGCGCCACCCCTACAGCGCGGGCGCACCTTCCTAGGTATTTGCTTGCTGGGTTATTGTTTTTGCGCCCTCTATAAGTATCATTGTAACTCGATTTTTGGGGGAAGTGGAGAAGAAGTATGATTCTAGTTTTTGATAATAATTTTAGCTTAGTGGAGAGCTTCTCTCTCTATTTCTAGGGTTAGTTTAGGAGTAGATTTTAGAGAGAGAAAGTGAGGAATTTCAATGGTGATTGAGAGATTGAATATTCAATGGTGACAATTGTGTTGGAGAGCTTCTCTTATCAATGAGCATTCTTAACTCTATCTCATTTTATTGCTTTGTTTGATTTGTTATTTGTTTGGTTTGATTTTGATGTTTGATAGTTGATTAGTGTAGTTTTTCTTCATATATTGTTGATTCTTGATTTCTTTAGTTTTTAGTTGATTTGATGATGACGTTAGAGTAGTTGTTTGCTAGGAATTGGGTGAAACTTTTATGATTGATTGATTATGCTTAATTTGGGGATTGTGTTGATTAATTGTTGAGATTAAATTGATAAATGGAAGTTTGCATGTGTGTAATTCGATTAAGCCTTGAGAATTATGCTAGATTGCATTGTAGTTTTTAATGATACGGACCATTGATTTAGGAATTGTAATTGTCGATTGAGCTTGATTAGTGATGCTCCTAGTTAGAGTCTCTCGTAGTTGGCACTATTTTGACCTCTAGGAGATAGCTTGTTGACTCTTTTGATTGAGCTTTCCATTTGTCTTCACAACCATTGATTTTCATATTGTTCCCGATTTGCTACAATTGTCATGATTACTTGTTGATCCCCGTTCCTAGTGCATTATTTGTTTGGTTTCTTTGTTTGTTAGTTGTTAGTGTTCTCTCTTTATCTTTGTCTTCGACCTAGCCTAGGCACATAATTGAGAGCGCTTGAACATTACCGTTCCTTTGGGTTCGATCCTTGACTTGCCTTTATACTAGTATATAGGTTTGTTAAGTGTTTATAAATTTAGTTTGACCGAGGGAGGATTAGTTCAACGACCTAGTTCCACCCCTCGTCAAAATGGCGCCGTTGCCGGGGAACGGTGTCTATGTTTGAGTGTTTTTGATTGCTTGAGTCTAGGTCTTTATATATACTTTTCTCTTATTTTATTTTTGTTTGCTTTGTAAAAAAATGGCATGTCTATATTTTCCTCAATATGATAATGAGCCTTTTTGTGAATATTTCAATAGACTTGAGGGATTTTTTTACTATCATCGTTGTAGTCTTTGGGAGGCTTGTGAGATTTGTTATTTGGGTTTGAATGAGCAAACTAGGGATATAGTTGAAGGAATGCATAATGGTAGATTTAGAGCATTTTCAATTGAAGATGCTTGGGAATTTTATGTTTGGTTTGCTTAGGAAGTATATAATAGGGGTAATCGTGCTTCTAATTTTTATTTGCAATGTGTTAATTCATCTAATGCTAGCGTGATTTCCCATGATGTGTCACATGATCCCATAGTTAAACCTAGAACAAATGCTTCCAACTCTATTTCCTCTTTTGTTCATGATAATGAATTGTATGCTAAAGTTAACAAATCTCATATGTTTGAATGTTCCCCCACCCCCCAATGTGATATCTATGCTCGTGATCTTAATGTGACACCTTTTGAATCTCCTAATGCTACTTGGGAATCTCTAGTGGAGGAGAGAAAAAGGATTAGTGAAGAGCTAGAACGCCAAATATCATCCTTGACGCTTGCTATTAAAAACTTAAAATCCAATGTGTGTGTTGAGAATGATAATGAGGATATTCACGAGCAACCAAGAGTCTGCGAAAGTCCTATTAGTGAGCATATGAGTGAAGGAAAGGGAGTTGAGAGTGATGATGATTTTGATGATATTTTGAATCTTGAAATCTCTTTGTTGATTGTGATGAGTCTCAAGTGTATGTATGTGACTCTTCTATCCATGAGTATTTGGACTTGTTTGAGGTTATGTCCAATGTGTTTATTGAGTGTCAAAGGAATTCCCATAGCCTTTTAAGTAAGTTCATTGAGAATGCTTCATGGGAGAGAGATGATTTTGAGATAAATTTGCATCCATTCATGCATGGTTTTGAGACTTTGGGCTTTAAGCAAGTTGAGGGAGTTGTTGTTCATGAATGTAGTGGAGGAGATTATGTAGTTCCTCTTGGGAGTTGGATGGTTGAGGGAGATGGTGATCATGAGTGTTCTTCTTTTGAGGATTCTATGATTGATTTCTATGCTCTTATGGGTGATTTGAGCCATAGTAGTGAAGAAGAGTCCATTAGTGAGACTACGACCCCTATTCCCTTCTTTCATGTCCCTTTCTCAAGGAGTTTCAACCATATCCTCTACACTCCTATGTTTCTCCCTTCCTTTGTTAATGAGCCCATCGGGGACCCTCTTGTCTATGATGATTTGTATGTGGCTCATGTGTCTCCAATTTAGGAAAAGGGTGATGTTGCCACCCAAAAATATTTTTGAGGAGAGTTTTCTTTCTTTTTCTTCTTCTTCTTCTTCTTCTTCTTCTTCTTCTTCTTCTTCTTCTTCTTTTTCTTCTTATTTTGTTGAGTTTTCTTTTGATTTTTTTTCCTTCTCTTGGCATCTCTCTCCTCATAGGTGTGCACTAATCTTGTTGCATGCCTTAATTTTGTCATGTGCACACTTACTTTCTTATGAAATGTGTAGTAGTGCATTTGACAAGCTCTTGCGTTCGTTGCAATATTATTTACTAGAGCGGTCAAGCTTGGACCTTAAGTAAGCCTTTCTCGGGAAGTAACCGGTGTTTTATTGCTTTCATTTTCTTTTCTTTTTTAGAATAGATTTTCTCATGGAAATGTGTGTGTGCCTTTTGCTAGATACATGACTTGATATACTTTGGTGCTTCTATTTGGATCAAGAATCAAACAAGTTTGACTCCTATGTTTGCTAGCATATGGAAGGCAAGGTTCAATTCTTGAGAAAATTAGCTTTGAAAGGTATAATTGGGTCATTTGTGGGTATTTACTCCCACCTAATATCCGGTAATATCATTCCTTGCTCTTTCTCAAGTGAATGATGACTTGTTGGAGATATGTTGGTTTGATTGGATTGATCTCCTAGTTTTCCCCTCCCATGGATGATTTGATTTAAGTTTGAGCATGTTGTCTCTTTCAAGCTAGGGGGAGGGTATTCTATCATGTTTGGTAGGATATTGATTCATATGCTATGCAACTTTGTACATGCTTTTCCATGTTCTTTATTTTGAAAAATCCCAAAATGATTTTCGTTTCTATCAAGGCAAATTTGCAATGTATTTAGTTTTGTTCTGGTTTTGGACATAATACTTTTGGACTTGTATAGTTGAATGCTTTTCTTCTAAAATGGTAACGATGTGCATTGTTTGAGAGTACGCTTGGTTGATTATTCTAGGATAAAGCATGCTAGGGTAGTTGGTTAGAACTAGTGGGACCATGAAACTGGAATCTATTTGTTTGTGGCATGTTGGTAGTTGCTTCCTATAGTCCAATTGCCACCAATAGTGAGTTTTTGCTACATCCATGTGAGGTTCATTAATTTTCAAGCTTTCAACATATATTTGCATGAGCGGCATGGATCCTTGACTATTGCGAACCTAATCTAGAATCTTGACTCATAATTCTCAAACTCGAGACTGGGCCATCTAGGGAGGACAAAGACATCTTTTCGGGGTGGTAATTTTTCTTTTCTAGGTTAATTTTCTTTCTTTTTAGTTCATTGGGTTTACATTTGCCTTCTTGCTAACCATTTGAGCCTTTTCACTTCTTTCAAGCCACATCCTTAGATCTTGAGCCTTTTGTTTCATTTTCGTTTCCGTTCTTGGTTTTTGTGAAGCAATTGATCATTATTGTTGGAGTTTGTGGTAGAGGAGTTTGGATATTTGGTTCTCTTGATAGCAAGTTTATGTTGTGATATTTGTGTTAATAATGACAAACGAATAAATGAAAAAAAGCCGTCCAAAGTAAAAAAAAGGCAAGGACAATGCAAATGCAAAAATTGTAAAAGTCGTCCTAAGTTAAAGAGGCATGGACAATTGCTTTGAAAAAAATGAAAATACAAAAAAAAAAAAAAAAAAAAAAAGGTGAAAATAAGAAAAAACTAAATATTTTGATGTGATTATTTTCCCCTTTTCAAGCATTGAGGACAATTCTTCCTTTAAGCTTGGGGGAGAAGCGTTTACGCTCTTTGTATATATGATTGTGGTTATAGCTTTGAATAAGTTTGGGGGAGTTAGTTTGTTTTTTTTTTGGCGATTGCTGGGTTATGAGGAGAAGGTTTAATCACCCTTTGCTTTACTAATTAGGAATACCGCCAAATTTTAAAATTGTAAGCCTACCCTCACCCTTTTTGCCCTTACGTTACAACCATTGGGAAAGACCTATTGAGATGCTCACTAGGGGAAGATATGAGACTAGTAGGGAGAACGTGGTAAGACCGTTTGGGATGAAAGTGGATTACGTTTCTCTAGTTCCTGTGCTTAGCATATTTATGTTTCAATCAACCTCGGGTATCTTGAAACGTGCACTCCCTTACTTGTTTAGAAAAATTTGCATTCATTTGTGCTTGTACATTTGGAAAAGTCCTTTAATGAACATTTGTTTGCTTTTCTTGTATTTTAGTTTCTTTTTCATGCTTTGCCTTGTTTGTATTATTACGAGAGTTATAGGTTAATCTCTTAGGAAACCTTTACGAGAGCATCACTCGCCCTCTAGGGCGATCTAGGGGTTTAAATGGCTTGTCTATATATATATATATATATATATATATATATATATATATATATATATATATATATATATATATATATATATATAGCAATTTTGGTGGAGTTGGTGGGGAACTCACTTGTGACTTTGAGGTCATAAGTTCGAGCCCTACCAACTACTAAATGTTTTGGAGTGACAACATTTAGAAACATTTTTGAATTGTCTCATTGGATGCCAACATGTTTCATCTATTGTCTTTGTAAAAGTGTTACCTTATGTATCATTTTACCTTGACTTTCAAAATTGTTGCCTTTGCATAAAAATATGGTTCCTTTTGAATAGACAACGGGGGCATATACTATGCCTAATATGTGTTGCCTTAGATAAAAGGAAACACTTTTTTTATATTAGTGTAGGGAATATTTCAAGCATCCCACACTTGAGCCCCACTGTGATCATACACTTAAGCATGGTGACGTCCAAAGGGAAGGAACCTAGAGTAAAAGAGTCGCCAACAAGTTTTAGGAACTTGTAAACCATTCATAGGGTGAAGGTAACTTCAAACTTGGCTAGGTGTGTCTAGAACTTGTTAATGTGGAATTTTGTAAAAGGGGAGGTTTAGAAAAAGAATGGAGAGAGAATAAGCTTCTGGCTTTTAGAGAGAGATGATTGTTGTGAATGATGAAAAACGGGGAGATACGACCCCTATTTATAGAAAAATAGTCCAAAAACAATAGAAAAGAGTTCGAGTCCCATTCGGAATAAAAGACCACATGTCGCCAACAACAGGAGTTAGCGCCAGACGACAGGAGCAGCGCCAGGCGACAGACCTGTCGTTTGGCGCTGGAACAATTTTTTTTACGAATTTTTATCATATCTTTTGATCCAAAAGTCTAAATAAGTCATATAATATGTCATTGGTAATCTCTTGAAGTCTAATTTCCAACCCAATTGGAATCAGATTATAACAATTTGTAGATTAAAAGATATGGCCGAATTAGTGGAAGGGTGTGAGCTTTGGATAGAGTTTTGTATTCCTTTTATATCTTTTTCGTAATAGCTCAAAATTAATATTATAATATATCATTGGAAAGATAATTTCAAGAACTATCCAACCATATAATATTTATATAAAGATTATGAGGCAAAAAAATAATATCTGAGTGTCTTTGAACATCTTTAAATTCGAATAGAATTAGGACTTAAAAAAAGGGAATGTTTTATTCAATTTCAAATTCTTTGATTTTATCTTTTCAAAAAGGATAATTCAGATCTTTTATAAACTAATAGAAGATTCTAATAAATCCTAATTAGTTTAGGAACAAGATTAAACCTTTGGACCCTCCACACGATCATTGGGCCATAGGTAAAATTCGGTTTGAGCCCAGTTTAGTATTTTGGTCATCACTTCCTCATTATTCATTGGAATTAGGCTTATAATATATTGTTGGAAAGGTCTTTTCAAGACCCATCCAACTACACCATTATTGGAACCTTATCATGGACCAATCTAAAAAAGAATAGACGTTTTCTTAAATAGAGTAAGAAAAGAAATACTTTCTAAAACAGACCGAAGAGATATTTTAATAAAAACATCCTCATCACTAGACTTTTCACACTTTAACTTCTTTCAATAATCAAATGACGTGAAAGGTATACTCATTGGTTTTTGTTTTGGGGAGACAAATTTGGGTGTCTACAATTAGGCTATGGTTTTGCATTGTTCTCTTTTCTTTATTTTGTTGTAATACATGAAAAGTTTGAAATATTCTAAGTGAAAAATCAAAAGCGACCGCATAAGCCAAAAATAAAACTACCTCCACACTGCAATTGATCACAGGGCCAAGGAAGCCATCATTAATCCCGCAGAATTTGTCCCGCTGCTTTTGAGGGACGACCCGCTGCATGGCCTCCCTCATAGCCTTCCGGTCAGCGCTTGTAAGCGACTGGCCGGGTGTAGACACCCATATGTGTCTCCCAAAAACCAAACCTAGTGATGAATACCTTTCACGTCATTTGGTTATCGAACGAAGTGAAAGTGTGAAAAGTCTAGTGAAGTGTATGTTTTTTTTTTAAATATCTCTTTTTCTGTTTTCAAAAATGTTTCTTCTTTCACTCTATTTATGAAAATAGCCACTCTAATTTGGTTTGGTCCATAATAAGGGTCCAATAATAGTGTAGTTGTATTGGGCTTGAAAAGAGCCTTCCAACGATATATTATAAAGCCCAATTCTGATGAATAGAGAGGAAGTTATGGATTAAATTAGATTTGGCCCAAAATGATTTTACATGTGGCCCAATGATCTAGGGAGAGCCTATTAGTTATTATTCCAAAAGTTGTTAGGATTGATTTTAATCTTCTAGAAATATGTAGAAGGTTCTTTTTAATTCTAATGAGATTAGGATTGATAATTATATTTTAAAGAGTTTTTATTTTGAATAAAGGCACGAATATGATTTTAATCTGCTTAACACAGAATTAGCTGCTTGCTTAATCGTATTAAGAAGATGATTCCGCGTACAAAGCACGTTTTAATTTTAACTTAGCGCGAGATGACAAAGTTAACAGCTCTCGCTTGGCGCTAACAGCTGTCGCCTGACGCTGCTCCTATCGTCTGGCGCTAACTCCCGTCGTTGGCGACATGAGGTATTTTATTCCGAATATGACTTGTTTTGATTTCGAGATATTATTTCTATAAATAGGGGTTGTATCTCCCCGTTTTTCATCATTCACAACCATCATCTCTATTCTTTTTCTCTCTAAAAGATAGAAGTTTATTATCTCTTTATTCTTTATCAAAACCTTCCCTCTCACAAAATTCCTCATACAATAGTTCTAGACACACCTAGCCAAGTTTGAAGTTGCCTTCGCCCTAGACGTGAAAGGTTTATGATTTCTAAGGGATTGGTCCCTAATCTCTATTTCAATTATTTAATTTAATTGTTTATTATTTTCTTTGAAGTTAATAACGTGTGTATTTTGTAATTAGAAAGAGATACGAGGCATCAAAGTAAGTAATTTAATTGTTATTCTTTTGATATTGAAGTCATGCTTAGATTATTTTGTTGATTCCTAGTATCATATTAAAGTGTTTTATTGCTTCCTAGTATCATGTTTAGGATTACCAAATATTTTTGATATTTTTATGATGCTTCATATTTCTTTCATAATATCATCTTAGGGTTGAAGCTTTAATTTTTAATGTTTAGTGACATTCTAGGGTTTCTTATTAATCATTTTAGTATCATGCCTAAGATCTTGCTAATATTATGCTTTGAGATTGAGAATATTATTATAATGATTATGATTATGTTGATTTGTTATGTTGCTTGATATTATTATTGTTATTGCTTGATCACGCCTCTCTTGCATGATTAAAGGGAATTTTTACTTGTAATCACGCTTAATAAGATAATTAATAATCTTGTTTAGGCTAATATGATTATAATTCAAGTGATCGCCAAAAATGGTATTGTTTGTGCATTAATATTCAACCAACATAGATTAAACAGGTTTAGGGTTAACCGATTGATTGTATGTTAGTCAGAAAGCGCACATGAATACGAGAATAATAAAGCAGAGACCTATTTTTAGGGCAAGTTCAATCTCTTTTAGGTTGTATTTGTACCTTCATCCCCGAACTTCCAGTCATGGTTCCAGACCTGTTGGAGTTAACGATCTCCTAGATCGTTAAGGGGTGTAACCGTTAACCTGTGAATGGTTTACAAGTTCCTAAAACTTGTTGGCGAATCTTTTACTCTAGCTTCCTTCACTTTGGACGCCATCATGCTTAAGTGTATGATCATAGTGGGGCTTAAGTGTGGGATGCTTAAAATATTCCCTACACTGGGTAACTTCATATTCATCTCCTTGGCAATATCTGCACACGGCTAAGAAAAGGATTAGAGTGAACAAAATAAGTTTGCAAAAATTACAAGTAAAACTAATCCAAAAACCCAACTTACCATCCGTGAAAGATGGTGGGGTAGGAGGTTGAAAGAAGGAGGAGGTAACAGCTCGTCCCCCCCTTCCGTCCTTATGACCAAGTTGTTCTTCAGCTGAGTGAGAGGCATGTTGGGTTTCAAATAGTCTGACTTTCCGTGGAACAAAACCCAACCTATAGACCCTCTCACAATTAAAACAACTAACAGACATAAATAACAAGATAGAGTAAAAAAATCTTCTTACCCTTGACGCGTGCTTTGCTCGTTCGATGAGCTCTTACATCGAAAGCCGTGTCTCACAAGCGCGTAAACCTCCAACGACAGTCCACCCGCAACAACGACCCGAATGGTATCTAACTCGGGGTTTAGCCGAGTTCGGACCAAAAACAACTACTCGCGTTTTATGTGAACTTAAATGTTTTCTCACTGTTATGGAGATGCCTTTTTTAGTTCCAACTCAAGTGAATAATTTCAACTCCTAAGGTTGGTATTTATAGGCAAAGGCTCCCAAAAATTCTACAATCTTTCCATGTGGGATAAAACGATAGTGTGAGAAAAATAAGCAATTAATTTAATTCTAAATTAAATTTAATTGCAAGCCAAATAATCAAACAACACTTGGCACACACATAGGAGTGGTTAGATGAGGACCATAAGGAGGACTACTTGGTCTCCTTGATCGCCAAGCAAAAACTCTCCCCTCTAAGCATGCGCCATATGGAATTCCATTATCACGGGTAACAAGGGTGCCATGTGGGCATCCCTTGAGCTCACGGCTAAGCTGCCAGCGGAGCTTTCTCGCACTAGCCCGCAACAGCAACCCACGCACACGCGGGTTACTTATTGCTGGGCGCTGTTACAGGCTTGCCGCAAGCCTTGCCAGCTTGGCCCTATAAGACACGCAAGGAGGCGGACCGTTGGGTGCTGCTGTGAGGGTACATGTGCGCCATATCTTGCTGGCCAATGTACCAGCCTGCACATGCTTGTACCAAGCTACACACGCAATAAGGGCTGCTGGTGCGCTTATATGCGGCTGGTGCTGCTAACATTGCTAGCGATGCACAACCTGCCTAGACATGCACACCCAGCACCCTTGGCTTGGTGAGGTGCGTATGCTAGCACCACTTTCCCCAAACACTCTGCTTGCTCGGAGCATTCGATACTAGGGGTATTATGGTAATTGTTAATTATTTTATTTTATAGTCTCGTCTTTTATTAATTTGACTCGACTTGCCCCGCTCAGTCTTAATAACCTCCATAATCTTAGCAAATGTTGTCGAAGATCGCCCATCTCGTGCTATCTTCTCAAATCTTGGTCACAACCTCCACAATCTTTGCAAATGCCGTTGAAGACCGCCCATCTCGTGCTATCTTCTCAAATCTAAGCGAGAGACCCTTTAATCTTCATCTTGAATCTTCAAATCGACCCTTCCATATTTGGAAAATCCTTCTCAAGAACCATATCTAAGATTCTTAAAGGCTTCAAATTGATTTGTGGAAATGTCCTATCTTAGGAATTCTTTGTGAACCAATACTTCGGTGCTTGCGATGAGCCAATGCTTTGGCACTTTAAGCTAAGTGAGACGATCTTTTGTCAGGTCGATCACTTATTGTGATTCTAATCAAGCTGATTACTTAATCATGTCAAATTGCTTATAGGGGCTAACTGGCGTACCAAAAATTGCTGCACTAGGCCTGCATAATACAATATGGGGGCCACGCATTGTGTCGCCGCACCAGCGCTCGCAGGAACTATCTGTCGCCGCGCTTTGCTTCTATCGCCAGGCGACGGATGTTGTCTCAAGGCAACAACCTTGTCGTCGGCGCTGGAGTCGAGTCTTCCCTATTTTACCCTTGCTGCTGCTGTTCGTTGCTTGGTTCTGCTCCGAGCTTTAAACTTGGTCGTTTCCATTCAACCAAATTTGCTTAAACCTTTTATAAATTAAAGCTCTTCATCTCTAATTTACTGATCCATGTAATTTTGTTCAAACTCCTCTCATCTTGGAAGAATCTCATATGGTCATATTCGCGATTTTTTGAAAAAATTCGAGAATGTTCTTGCTTGCTAAGATGTGCCTGCATTTATATTTTGGACTATAGGACTTTGCTCATCTTTTAATTTATCTTAGGGTTGACCTAAGGCTTAGTGTTACTCACATATGACTTGTCATGACTCGACTCAAAGTGCTTGACACATGTGTTAGACTCATTTCAAGGTGATATGACACGACATGACTCAACGTTCATGACTCGTGTGTGCATTATAGTGTGAATGTGCGACTCGAAAAATGCAAAAAGCAAAAATTCCGTCATTTTTTGTGGAGGGTACCGACTTTCTCCCAAAAAAGAAAGACACGAAAAGGAAGAAGTTTTTGATGGTGCATGTTGAATGAGCTTAGTCAAATGTTGTTTGATACTATCTCTCAAGGTGCAAAGATTCATTCATTCAAGGCTATCTCAATTGTTGACTCAGTGATGAAAGTATTTGGATAACTTAGCACGAAGGCTAAGCACTTCATACTTTGTGATGCAAGGATGAGT
The DNA here is from genome assembly GCF_948465745.1 of Chenopodium album. NCBI lineage: Eukaryota > Viridiplantae > Streptophyta > Magnoliopsida > Caryophyllales > Amaranthaceae > Chenopodium > Chenopodium album. The sequence goes on along the minus strand of NC_137841.1, from coordinate 37,054,475 downwards.
GATGAGTGATTTTATTATGACAAAGTATGCTTCAACATTGTGTTAAGATTTCATGACAAAGGGTTCCTAAGGGAAAGTCTATTTGGTCATGTATCTGTGTAGTGTGTGAAAGTGACACTAAAGTTAGGCCGCAAGGGCTAAGTGTATGGGAAAGCATATTGAAAAGAGTCAAATGGTGGTGACTCTTAGACTGGGTAAGCTAATGATGTAGGGATCAAGCCCCCAAGTCTAGCTCTAAGTAGATAGGGATGAACATTGGAGATCCCTTGATATGATCGCGATGAATATAGATATAAATGAATGAATGCATTTTTGTCACGGTCGCACCTCATTGTGAGGTTTTCTACGTCTCCTTTAGGAATCAGGCCGAACGTAGCTCTAGCCGAACCTCGCACAAGTGTGTATACCTCAAAAAGCTCTTTTGAAGGGTTGCAAAATGGTTAGGCTAAAGGTTTAAAGAGTAAGGGGATAAAGGCTCAAGACCCTCGATAAGCCCCCAAGGTGTGCAACCTTGATTTTGAATCTTTATATTTCTATGCTTGAGGCTTTTAACTCTTTTTTAGTTCTCTTTTAATTTTTTGTTTTTATTTTTCTCTTTATTTTTCTTTTGCATTTAAGTTATTTTTATAAGTGCGGGCAATCCCGATCATGCGGTCTATCACTCACTAGGCATTCATGTTTCTCAGGCACGGTATCGAGCACTTGATAAAAAACGCAATCTGAGACGTGTTCTTATCAAAGATATTTTCATATCAAAGACATTGGAACACTTGCCCTATGTTACATTTTTATTTTTGCTTATTTTTATCAATTTTAATCTTTTGAATCGCTCAAGCTTTCATATTTGGAACTTGCATAAGCCGCACACCATCACAAACCAAGGTTAGGTAGATGTGGGTTGAAGAAAGAAAGGTTAATTGTTAGATGAGGCTCAAAGTGGTTCATAAAGAAAGGATTGTATATTTGAAAGGGTAAAGATGATATAATAGGCTACAAGAGGTGCCTCAAATCATTGGTATACCTTGTGCTTGGTTCAACATGAAATTATTATTATTATTATTGTATAGGATAGCTCCCGCTGAACTATCACCCAGCCCCCAAAGTGCACACTCATTGCCGAGAAAGTAGCTAAGAAGGGCTCTCCAGCTTGATGGAGTCAGCCCGCAGGGCAGACCAGGCTAGACTCTCTATAAAGGAGATAGTACGCCAATAAATAGAGGGTAAGGTACAACGGAAGAGGGGTGAGACACTAAAGTTATTGTACTTTCTATATCTCTCTAAGTACACTTTCTCTCTCTAGACACTCTCTTACTTAAGCTTCGGAGGGGGGTTCCTCGAGCCACCCTGAGGGAAGTTTATGTGTGCTGCCGTGTGTAGGTTGCCAACGGGGCCCAGCTCACCCAGCATAACCCTTGGATCTACATTTGGAACAATTGACGCTAGAAGGAGGGGTAGGATCATCTAACCTGAGGTTCACCAGCTGAGCTAGGGACTAGTTGACAAACCACCATGGCCGGCGAGGAAGTTGTACAAACACCCATACCCAAAGCTAGCGACACCAACCAAACACCACAAAAAACACCAGGAGCAACTGTCGATCCAAAAGGATCCGCCAAAAAACCCAAATCAACCATCTCACAAAAATCCAACCCCATTGGACCGACGTCAGCTGCAGCTAAAACAGCGTCGAAACCAGTCAATCCGACAGGATCCAATTCCATTTTCAAATACTGAATGCCCTTGGCAAGTGCGAACAGTGAACCCATTGTTTCAACACCCATAGCCCAAAAATCGCAACCTGTAAACATGTCAGTCATTCTGCAGAACCTCTCTAACTGCAGTAAGGAACAGCTGGCGGAAATGACGACAATCCTTGTCAATATCGGTAAGGGAACAAGCTCGTCACCAAGCAGGTGCAGAGCCAGCAGTAAAGATACCAACACCCCCAATCCTCACCCTCGAGCATAAGGAGCTCGTTTAGCTGAGGAAGAAGGTACTGGAGTTTGAAGCTCGCAACCTGAACCGAGATTGGAGTATGGAGGAGATATCCCAGGCTAGAACGAGCCCGGAGAAGCGAGTTCCCCGTAGCAGGTCACCAGCCTTAGAGCGGGGGCCCATCCCGGACAGAGACAAGCGAGCGCGGATCCAAGTTATTCCAGATAATTCACTGTTTTGTCGGAAGATTCTGGAAGAACCGATGGAGAAGATAAAGATACCGAGTTGTAGGTACAATGGAACCACAACACCTAAGAGCTACATATCAGCCTTTGAGAACCATATGGTGCTTTATACCATGATGGATTTAGTTTGGTGCAAAGCGTTCCCACCAACCCTGGAGGGATTAGCTCCGGAATGGCATGGGGCCATTGCTAAAGGTTTCGTATACTCGTATAATCAGCTGAAAAGGATGTTCAAGGAGCATTTCATAACCCTGGTAGATCGAACTAAGATGACAACTGAACTGATGTGACTTGTTCAGGGGAAGGATGAGCACCTGAGGGAGTTCATCACCAGATTCAACAAGGAGGCAACAACCATCCCGAATATGAGCCAGGAGGTAGCATTGCTGGCTATGCAAAGCGGCTTGCTGCCAGGCTCACCTTTTAGAGCGTATATAGGGGCGTAAGAGCCTCAAAACGTTGGCTGAGGCGCTAGGTAAAGCGCATGAGTTCATCAAGGCAGACAAAACTGACAGAGCAATGTTGATCAGGAAGGCGCCAAGCGACCTAGTTAAGCGGGCAGAAGTTACCCGGGCAGAAAATGTAGCCAGGGCTGACCAGCCTACCAGAGCTGAACAAGGTTGTAGAGAGGCGGACAAAGCTGTGGGGATAAAAAGGTCAGATCCGAGGAGAGGAGGAAGACAAGGAAGGTTCTATCAATATACCCCACTAACCCACTCGAGGTCTCACATCTTCAGTGTGAACAAAGCTGATGATAAGTGGCAGAGACCCCCGAGAATGGTTAATAGGAACCATGATCCCAGCAAGTGGTGTGACTTCCATAGAGACCATGGCCATACCACTTATGAGTGCACGCACTTGAAAGATAACATAGAAGATCTGGTCAGGAAAGGATACCTTACTCAGTTCAAGCAGCACACCGATTCTCCCAGAAGAAGGGATGAAGATAGAGCAAGTCGTAACCGCAGCGGAGATCACAGGGGTCCCGCTGAGGACAAGGAAAGAGACAGTAAGCCAGAAGGCAGAGTGTATGTAATTAGTGGATGACCAGTGCACGAGGGAACAGTGAACAAAGCACGAGAAGACCTGCGTAAAATGATACATCAAATAAATTACAATGAGAAGCGTAGAAGGCCACCACTTCCTGCGCAGCTGCGGGCTACATTTGATGAATACGATCAAGATGGCATAGTCTATCCTCATGATGACCCGCTGGTGGTGACGATGAGAATAGCAATTTGGGAAGTAAATCAAATATTTATAGATGGGGGCAGCTCAACCAACATCATATAAATCAGCGCGTTCAAAGGGTTGAAGTTAGACAAGAAAGATCTTAAAAGGGTGAGTTATGAAGTCACCGGGTTCAACGGATCCGGATTGACCCCGGAGGGCATAATAGAGCTCTCAGTTCGAGTAGGTGAAAGGTAAAAAAGGCGTGATGTATGGGTAGAGTTCCTGGTGATAGACTCTCCTTCACCTTACAATGTGATCATGGGAAGGCCGCTTAATCACAAGATCGGCGGAATGGTTTCCACCTACCACCTCGCCATGGCTTACACAAATAACGAAGGGCGATCAGCAAAGCTCAGGGGCAGCTAAAAGACGACTCAACAATACTACATAACTGCTTTAAAGCAGCCGACCAGGATCAGGCAGCAGCCTATCTCAGAACTAAGATCCCTTGAGCAACCTGAGAGAAAGTCTAGGAAAAGGAAGCGCGAAGAATACCGTAGGGAAAAGGATAAGCAAAAGTTGGCCATGGAAAATTTCGAGCCCGCAAAAGAGGATATGGCCAGGCCACTTCCTAGCGGGGAGCACGTTACAGTTGAGCTCACCAAGGGCGACCCATCAAGAACGGTGAAAATCAGGAAGGATATTGATCCAGTTGTAGGTGTGCACCTCATAAAAATGTTGAGGAAGAAAAAAGATATCTTCGCGTTTTCAGGCGATGAGATGCCTGGAATTGACCTCGCAGTGATGGTCCACAGGCTAAACGTGAGGGAGGATATCAAGCCAGTAAGGCAGAAGAAGCGAAGCTTCTCCATGGAGAAAAACCAGGCCATCCAGAAGGAAGTAGAAAAGCTTTAGGAAGCAGGATTCATTGAACCTTGTGATTATCCAGAGTGGTTGGCCAATCTAGTCATGATTAAGAAGGCGAATGGTCAATGGAGAATGTGTGTTGATTTCACCAATCTCAACAAAGCCTGCCTGAAAGACTATTACCCGCTGCCACGAATAGATCAGCTTGTAGACTCAACCAGTGGGCACGCCCTACTGATCTTCATGGACGCCTTCTCAGGATACCATCAGATCAGCCTGCAAAGCCCGGATAGAAAGAGGAGTGTACAATTACATAGCTATGCCCTTTGGGTTGAAGAATGCAGGAGCAAATTTTCAGAAGACATAGGATAGAGTGTTTATGCACAGAAGGGTAGAAATGTGGAAGTATATGTGGACGACTCAATTGTAAAGAGCGTCACGCAGGCAGGGCATATCACCCAGCCCCTAGGGTGCGCACTCATTGCCGAGAAAGTAGCTAAGAAGGGCTCTCTAGCCTGATGGAGTCAACCCACAGGGCTGACCAGGCTAGACTCTCCATAAAGGAGATAGTACGCTTATAAATAGAGGGTAAGGTACAGCGGAAGAGGGGTGAGACACTAAAGTTATTGTACTTTCTATATCTCTCTAAGTACACTTTCTCTCTCTAGACACTCTCTAACTTAAGCTTCGGAGGAGGGTTCCTCGAGCTACCCAGAGGGCAGTTTATGTGTGCTGCCGTGTGTAGGTTGCCGACGGGGCCCAGCTCACCCAGCAGAACCCCTGGATCCACACCTGGAACAATTGACGCTAGAAGGAGGGGTAGGATCATCTAACCTGAGGTTCACCAACTAAGCTAGGGACTAGTTGACAAACCACCATGGCCGGGGAGGAAGTTGTACAAACACCCATACCCAAAGCTAACGACACCAACCAAACACCACAAAAAACACCAGCAGCAACTGTCGATCCAAAAGGATCCGCCGAAAAATCCTAATCATTCATCTCACAAAAAATCCAACCCAATTGGACCGACGTCAGCTGCAGCTAAAACAGTGTCGAAACCAGTCAATCCGACAGGATCCAATTCCATTTTCAAATACTGAATGTCGTTGGCAGGCGCGAACAGTGAACCCATTGTTTCAACACCCAAAGCCCAAAAACCGCAGCCTATAAACATGTCAGTCATTCTGCAGAACCTCTCTAACTGCAGTAAGGAACAACTGGCGGAAATGACGACAGTCCTTGTCAATATGGGTAAGGGAACGAGCTCGTCAATAACAGCGGCAGCTGCGGAGCCAGCAGTAAAGAAACTAGCACCCCCAATCCTCACTCCCGAGCAGAAGGAGCTCGTTCAGCTGAGGAAGAAGGTACTGGAGTTAGAAGCTCGCAACCTGAACCGAGAATGGAGTATGGAGGAGATAGCCCAGGATGGGACGAGCCCGGAGAGGTGAGTTCCCCGCAGCAGGTCACCAGCCTCAGAGCGGGGGCCCATCCCGGACAGAGACAAGCGAGCGCGGATCCAAGTTATTCCAGATGATTCCCCATTTTGTCGGGAGATTTTGGAAAAACCGATGGAGAAGATAAAGATGCTGAGCTGTAGGTACAATGGAACCACAACACCTAAGAGCCACATATCAGCCTTTGAGAATCATATGGTGCTTTATACCATGACGGATTTGTTTCGAGGGTTTTTGTCCCTTGGGAGAGTTACGACACTAAGACTGGATTCAGCAAATGACGCCTGTACCTGCAAAGCAAACGAACCGCCGGATGGTCGGTGGTTCGCCTTCGAAGATTAAGTTAGTAATTATTCGGTAGTAAAACGTGCGGAACTAAAGTTATCTGCTCGGATTCCAAGCTCAGGTAAAGTGTTGTCTGTTCCTTGAAAACGACATCTCTGTAATAAATGTAAAAGTGACATGTTGTCTCGTATTGCGTGTATTCCATGTCATAGATGTAGGAACTGTCCCTATTTACAGGGTTCTTTTGGAAAGTGTGCCCTCCCAAGGATCTAGTGACCTAGGGATTAGGTCACGCCGCAAAACGGCGCCTCAAGGTTTGGGCCCTTGAAGGCCGCCATTCCAGAGGAAATGCCTGAGTGACACGTATCACTGAGCCCAAAAGGCTTTTGGGCGTCTTTTGGGGTGACACACGTCGCCCTCTTAATGGTCCATGCTGGATCATCAATCATTTTAGGACAGAAGGATGTTCGCCCACCACGTGTCATCATCTCATAGGTCCAGATGGCACCTTTACTAATGACACATGGCAGTTTCTGATTGGGCTACCTGGCCGGGTAAAAATACCCAAATCATTTGCCCCTCACAGGGGTCACGTGCATTGCACATGGCACCTGTGACAGGTGTCATCATCCGACTGGACGGATTTTCAAATTACATTTTGGGGGGAAAAATTAGGGTTTCCCCTTTCTATAAATAGGAGGGTTTGACTCCATTTTTGTTTTCACACCTTTGCGAATCTTGGAAAATCTCTTGACTTTTGACTTTCAAAGACTCTCAAAGACCTAAACTTGTCAATAATCCGACGCTCGGCTTACTGTCCGTCTGCTTCAGCCAACCAAGCGTCTCGTAATACCTTCTTCTAAGGTAACCGCCTGCTCTTTTCTTTTATTCTTTCTTGTATTTTTCATTTATCAAATGGTTTCCCAAACGTACACGGCACGGCCTAGGTTAGCGATCAGCCGGTCACCGGGGACGGCTGAATCTAGAACTAGGAGTGCAGAATGCTCGTTCGAGAACTTTCCTTTAAGTACATCTCCAAATCCGATAGTGTCTGTGCATCTGCAGGACACGATGGCTCGAACAAAGCAGACAACGAGGAGATATAGGCCGGATGGTTCCTTTTACCATTCGGACAATGAAACTGTCAACTCTGACGGCTCCATTACGGTGCCTGCTAGCGAAATTTCTGAGCACCCCCCAAACCCTTCTTCTGACCTTCCCCTAACTCTAACTTATTACTCTTCCCCTTCTTCAAGCGGCACCCCTAGTGATACTATACTGCGGGAAGCTGACAGTCAATACCAGGCCGAGGCTTCAGAACAGACATGGAGGAGAGTCTAGGGGAGGACCCTGCTGGCCCTAGCCGGAAGTCCCCTAGCTCTGGGGAGAGCTCTGATGACGATTCGGCCTCGTCATTTTCTGATAATGCCTCCGTTACTTCAAAGGAGGCCCGAGAAAAAATAAGCACTGCAAGGGAATCCTTGTCAGTGGAAAAGGGGGAAGGCTGGGCGGAGATGAGTGCTTCTAGGCGCTTGGAACGCGCTCCCTACTATCACCATGTTCCGCAAAGCAAGCGGACCTCTATGACATCCGGTCTTGCTAATTTCAAGCGCAAGACCGTAATGGGTCATGGCTTTTCCTTGTCCGTTCCCAATAAGGATGACACGATAACCTGGCCGACCCTGGCCAATTATAAGGACAAAGCCTTCGGCTGCTACGAGGCGGTCCTTCAGGCTGGTCTACGCTTCCCTCTCCATCCGGCCGTGGAGAGAATACTGGACGGATACCAACTGGGTATCTGGCAACTTGTCCCAAATTCATGGATCAATATCATCGGGTACGTTACCGCATGTGAAATGCTGGAGGTGGATCCCAGCTTTGAGGAATTCGCCCACATGCATTATCTCAGCCGAGCGCCTACTAAGGGCGGCAAAGGCTGGTACACCTTGTCCACCTGCAAGGGGTACATGATGGCAGTCGGCAAGGAGAATAAGTGGAAGGACTGGAGAACAAAGTTCTACATAGTCCATTCCTCTGATAGCCGACTGAACAAAAAATACAATAGGTGGAACAAGGATCCGCCCCTCCTGGCTGGCAAGAGCGCCTTGCCCCCTCTCTCTAGGCGGGCCCAGGAGGAAATTTTTGACCGGGGTTTGTTCAAGGTGTCCGTTCGGACAAATGAGTAGGGGGAGAAAATAGTCGTCCCCCAGAGCTACATTCCCCTTTACAAGTGGCTGGAAGATGGGAGGTTCTTGGCCACTTGTGGGTTAAGCTCTGAGATGCCGAGAGGTAGTCGGCCGTCTGATTTTATGCAACCTTTAAATTGCTTTTCAATGTATGTTTATAAAGTCTAACTCCTGCTTTTGGTGCAGACAAAGCTATGGAAAAGGTCTCGGCAGCAAGGAAGCCGACTGCCATCTCTACAGCAAAATATCGCACAAACGTCCTTAATCGGGCGAGTGACGAGCTGAAAACAGCCGGGACTCCCAAGGTAGCTATTTATGAAACTTGGTATATTTTTCAACAAAGGTTAAACTTTGCCCGCCTGTTTTTCTGACGCCTTTCTTTTTGCTCATGCAGAGTGGTTCCACCAGGCCCTCTCCCTCCAAGCAATCCTAACCCAAGATTCAAAAAACTGGGGCCGGTGATGTGAGTGCATCCGGCAAGAACCGGAAGCACATTGCTCACAAGCCCAAGAGAGGGGACGGCTCTACTCTCGAAGCTGACAGGGAGGTCAGCAAACCAGATGCTACTCAAGCATCGAAGGGTGGCTTTAAGCAACCCACCACTGCTGTCGGCTCAGCAGGAGAGAAGAGGCATCACGGGAAGGAGGAGGAGGTTCAGCCGGACGGTATAAACCACGCCTTGACTGAGTTTCTATGTCAAGATAGTTTCTTAGAACTTCTTTGACTAACTTTTAATTTTGCAGTTCCTGTGCAAAGGCCGACTGTCGTCCAGATGGCCAAGGAGATGCTGAGGGCGCTTGACCTAGAGGACAAGGCGTCCGTAAGAGGAGTCGGCACCCTTAACTTGGATGCCATCTTAGGGAACCTCTGTGAGGTAAAGGGTTAGCTTAATTTTCTTAGTATTTAAGCACATATCTGACTAGTCTTGACCATTCGGCTCTTTTCTCATTTTCAGGCTATGTTGCGCATCCAGGGGCTAAGAAGGCCAATCTAGCAGAAGTCTAAAGAGGTAACAGCCGCTAAATCTCGAGCCGAGTCCGCCTTAGACCGAGCTCAATTTGAAATTGCTCAGAATGAGCTTTTGACCCTTGATATGATGTATTCCCAGGCAAACGCCAACCTGTAGGTGAAGAAAGAATTAGATTCGGCTCGCTCCAAAATCAATGACCTTAAGGCCGAATTAAAAGGCCTTAAGGAAAAGCTTGAGCCTCTTCAAGAGGCCAAGAAAGAGGCCAAGAAAGAGGCCGAGAGGGCCAAGGAGCGGGTTGGCCGCCTGGAGGTGCGCTTGTCGAACCAGGAGAAGCAGCTGAAGGCCAAGTTCCAGTCCCGAGCTGAGGAGGAGAAGGAGGCCCTTGTCAAACAAATGATGGAAGACTATGAGGCCATCATGCGGATGGCATGGGAGGCGGTACAGCCGGGTGCATTTTGGCATCTGGAAATCCAAGTTTGATCAAGCAAACGAGGATTTCAATGCTGAACTCCTTCGCCAAGCTGAAGAGGAGGCGAACAAGGCTGATGCTGAGGGCGAAGAGGCCGGCTCCCCTTCAGGCTCTTCTGGGGACGAGGAGAATGATGAAAATGCAGAACAGCCGGCAGGTGATAATGCGGCTGCCAAGTTATTTCTGCGCCCGAATGGCCATATATCTCATCTTCCGGCCTGCGTGCCGAGTATTTGTGTATCTTTACCGACCGAGGGGTCGGGTAAATTAACAATTTTTCTGGCTTTGCCAGCAAACAATCTTACCCAGTCGTCTGGTGGCGATTGAGCTTTTTAATTTGAAATCATTCGGCCGTTTGGCTGAAGTTATTCATATTGTTGTTTTTTTAAATTTTTTCATTGCATGTATTTTGGCTAAGTATTATAACCTGTATACCATGCGAATGTTCTTGCCCCTGGACGGATGTCGAGTGGTTTCGGTTGAGTAGATTGATTGACTTAGAAATTATTGATACTTGGAAGAGTATGGATGGTTTCTAAGTCAATCAATCACTATGGTGATTGCCCCAAACCACGCGACAGACGACCATCCGGAGCTAATGAATGATTGTTTTTATTCGGCCATTGGCACAAACGAAATGCGAAATTCTTGACTTAGCAATTTTTCTAAAGAAAACCTCCGCCTGTTTTGCCCCAAGAGCTAAAAGCAGGCGCATCCGGCCGTAGGCTTCGTCGAGATAAGATGTTAAGTTTAAACTTAGTCTTAATTTTACTTAAAAATAGTCCGCTTGTCTTGCCCCAAGAGCAAAGAACAGGCGCATCCGACCTAATGCCTCAATAGCCTCTACTTATGAAACAGTGACCCTTTTCCAATTGTGCTAGAATAGTTAGAAAATTCTGGCCTTTTAGATTTCACTTTCGATTAAATCAAACGACTGCGAATGCTGCCTTAGCATTCGGTAGGGTCGCTTGGTGTATTTGTAGAACAATGTGCCACCCAAATGGGAGATGCTTCTCCTTGACGAACTCGCCCAAATGGACGTCGCCGGTTATCTGACTCATGTTGGAGCAGACGGTCATACTCATGTCGGAGCAGACTGTGACCATTCAGCCTCTCTTTATTTTTAACATCCGGCCATTGGCCTCAAAATGATTTAATCTTGCCTTTGGCCTTTTAAGGAATTAAGCAAATATTCGTTAAGTGTTAGCATAAACTTAAAGAATTTTGTAGAAACGACCGCTTTTAAAGTAGTCGGCTGACAAGGGAATAATCGCGTCGTCAAACGACTATCTCTCGATCAAATACAATTTATACACCTAAACAAACCTAATACGAGTATAAGGCAAGCATAGGGGTCGAACCACAGAGAACGATTAAACACTACCAAATGCTATCAACAATTAAGCTAGTCCGGAATAAGGGAAGGTAAACCTAAGGTCTAAACAAACTAAAACTAGAGATAAAACATTAAGGGAAATGGTTTAGGTGTAGCATTCACTTGAACATAAACAAAAGCATAGAAGTTGAATTAATTATGAACTAAACATGCTCAAATATCGAAATAAAAGGTCCAATCTAGCCGCCTTCCGGGGTCAATTGGCTTCTCCTAACATAGCCTCTATGTTTCCACATTAGAACCATATACTAGGAGGTACTATTAAATAACAATCGATACTAATGAACCTTAACTAAGTCAACTTCCGTTCCTTGTTAGCAAAGCTTCACCTTTAATCAACTAACAACATGCATTTTGCAAGTAGATTAAAGAATATCAAGCATATAAAGACTTTAATCACAAATAAATCAACTCTAAACCTAGAACATGCTCAAGATCCAACTACACCACAACCATCCCCTCAATGGGGGAAATTACTCACTAATCATGATAATAACAAGATTAATCAACAAATAATCAAGAATTAACATGACCAACAAGCAATGAAGGAAAATCAAAATAAGCAAATAAAACTAGATACAAAAATAGAGAAAGAGAGTAAGAGATTGCTCATTAATTAAAGATGAAGATTTGCAAAGATTCAATCAAGCTCCTTCTTCAATATCCAAATTCATCAATGGAAAAACCCTTACTTTCTCTCTCTAAACTAATCTAATCTAATCTAAACCTAGAGAGAGAAGCTCTCCTAAAACTAAATTAGAGAATAGAATAATGGATAATAATTGTTTTCCTAATTACCCCAAAAATGGGTATTTATACTAACTTCATAAAACTAGGAAAAATAGAAAAATAAATAAAGAAAACAAATAAATAAAGAAAAGGAAAATAAAAAGGAAATAAAAGAGAAAAGAAGTAAAAAGAGAAAAGAAAATAAAGAAGAAAAGAAAATCAGAAAAGGAAAAAGGAAAACAAAAATAAACATAAAAAAAGAAAAAGAAAAATAAAAGTAAACCCACAATTCCCCCCAAAACATCAGACTCAATTTCTCCATCTTCTTCGTGGCTGCTCTTCATCACCACGCATCATCCAAGCAATCACCACCGTCAATACTCCATCATCAACGGCCATGGTTGCTCAATCACCACCGTTCATCAACTACAATCATCTAGCATTAAATCGTGGCCCTTCGATTTTCATAAAAATCACGTGAGAAGTTCGTGATTGAACCCACATTTGCGCGCCCGCGAAGACATCGCGCAGAGGTCGCGCAAATGCTACTGTATCATTCTGTTCTTTGGAGCCCAATTGTGTGCGCCTTCTGACAGGGTTGCGCGCCCGCGGAGGCCTGGGTAGCTGCAATTGCTGATTTGGGAAAATTCGGAGGTTCGATTGAAGCGGCTTCTCTGATTGGTGGGTAATGTTGTTTGCGTTCTTGTTGTTGTAATTAGGTGGATGTGGTTGAGATGGGTTTGCTGCGGTGAGTTGCGGTGGTGACTGCTGGTTGCTGGTGGTCGAATGGAAGCAGAGGTGGTGCGGTTTTGGTGTTGTTGATGCCGACGCTGCTGGGGCTTTATGGTGGCTGAGGGGTTTGTTGCGGATGTTGTGAGGTGGTGAGGGAGTGAGTGGTGGTTGGAGATGCTGGGGGTTTGCTGCTGTTGCTGTTGTTGGTGGTGTTGATGGGGTGAAGCAGGGGAGTGTGAGGGATTGTGAGGGGAGATGCGTGGCTGGGCAGCAGGGGAAATGAGGGAGCAGGGGAGGTTTGGCGTTTTGGTGTGGTGTAGGATAAGGAAAGGTGTGGTGTAGGATAATAGAGCAGCAGGGGCTTGATATTGAAAGCTTGTGAATTGTGCTCGTTTGGCATTTGACTCAACTTGGGACCCGAACGCGAATATGACTTTGAAACTCGGAACACACTTGAGCTTTGAACCTTAATACGATTGCAAACCTACACACAAAGAAAACCGAGGAGAGGATCGGGACATAAAATAAAATAAATAAAATAGAAATAAATAAAATAAAAATAAATAAAGGACGAAATAAAATAAAACCAAGACAAATAAAATAAAATAAATAAAATAGAAATAAGTAAAATAAAATAGGAAAATAGACTAAAACTAATAAAATAAGAAAATAAACTAAAACACACCAAAATTACCAAAATAAACTGGAGACTTTATTAAAGAGAAAACAAGAGAATAAAAGGAAAATAAGGGAAAAATAGACACGAAAATAACCTAAATACTACCCCTACGAGTGACATAAATATCACTTATCAAATTCCCCCAAGCTAAACCTTTGCTCGTCCTCGAGCAAAGCAAAGGCAAAAGAGAACAAGATGGAATTATTGAAACCAAAAGAAACCAAATAGAAACAAGGGAAAAGAATGTACACTAACTCACTGTCGTAGGAATCACGGTTGTTTTTAGCTACAACAAGCCCTTAAAACCCCAAAGTTGCCTATGAGGACGAGTGAGGTCTCGTGAGGGTTTCCTAAGAGCTTAACCCACAACTCTTGACAAAAACCAAGGCAAAGCAACAAAAACCAAAGGTAAAGAAAAAGCAAAACACAAGCTCATATATGGACAAGAGATAAGGACAAGTACTAATGAATGCAAACCTTTCTAGATGGACAAATGTATGCACGTTCCAAGATGTCAATGGTTGATTGAAACATAACACATGCTAAGCATAGAGAACTACTTAGGACTCAATCCACCCTAGCCCCAACCAATCGGGCCACGTTCTCTCCACTAGCTTCAAATCAACCCTTAAGCTAGCTTCTCAAGATTCCACGAAGGAACCGGAAAAAGATAAAGAAATGAAAAACTTTGAGAAGGTAATCCCGACGTCTCAACTATGCATACTCTTTCCATAGGTTTGAAGTCTATCTCCCTCCACCGTTCTTTTGACCTAACCCACTAGAGTCTAAGGGTCTTTTTATTGGTTTTAACGTAAGGCTAAGGGTTAAGGCGAGGTAAAAATTTAAAATTTGGTGAAATTTCCTAAGTGAAGCAAAAAGTGCGGCCGACACTCAAAAATAACTCAAGAATTCACTAAATATCAAGCAAAAATACCACTAATGCCATTCCCCAAAGCTTATTCAACACAAACACACAAAATTCCCCCCAAGCTTGAACAAAGCATTGTCCTCAATGCTTAAACTAAGGAAGAAAATGAAACCAACTAAAATATTTTTGTTGTTTTTGTTTTTTTTTTTTCACTTTTTTTTCTTTTTTTTTTTTTAACTTTATTCAATGTCCTTGCCTTTTTAACTTTGGACGGCTTTTTCTTGAAACTTCATTTGATTTCCATAAATTTGCATATTACTTTACAAGCTCAACTCTAACCAAATCTCAAAATGCATCTTGTCTATGATCAACAACTCAAAACTCAAACCTCACATGCCAATGCTTCACTAACTAAAAGGTTGGTAAACATAGGCCATTAGGTTTGTAATGTGGTTTAAACAAGAGCGGGAAACATAAGGCTCAAATTGGTTAGCAAGTAGGTTTATGCAAAATAGAAAATCAAATTTGTAACAAAATAAAAAGAAGATAAAGAAAAATGAGAAAGAAATGCCCTTTTCCTCCCCTAGAGTGCTTCGGTCACGATCTTGGGAACTATAAGTCAAAACAAGGATCAAGACATGCATAGCTAAGGATCCAAATGCGCCACACAACAAAGTGATGAAGGCTAGAACAATGTTACCTCACACGGGATTATAACTAAGCAAATACCAACCAAGGGTGCCAAATCCACTATAGAGAGCAACACCATCTTACCACATACCACGTGAACTAGGGCTTCATGGATTCCTAAAAGTTCTTAACCCTGCTACCTTAGCATGTAATATCCTAGAGTCAACCAATGACACTCTCAAACCGTGCACACATTAACCACTTAGGAAGAAAGGCATTCAAGAGTAAACAAATCCAAAAGATATAATGTCCAATTAAGAACAAACAAAACACAATTTGCTAAACTTGCCTTGAAGTAAACAAAAATATTTTTGGATTTTCCAAAAGCATGAAAAACATGGAAATGCATATACTCAAGTGCATGACATATATGAATCAACATCCCACCAAACATGATAGAATACCCTCCCCTAAGCTTGAATGAGGCAACATACTCAAACATAGACCAAATAATCCATGGGAGGGGAAAAGGAAGAGATCAAACCACAAACCAACACATGTCCAACAAGGCATCAACCATTAGAGAAAGAGCAAGGAAAGATGTTACCGGATATTAGGTGGGTGTTAATACCCGCAAATGACCCAAATAAACCTTTCAAGACTAAATTCCTCTAGTATCGAATCTCGCCCTCCATGTGCTAGCAATTGCGGTGCCAATCTTCTTTGATTCTTAATCCAAACCAATGCACCAAAGTATACCAAGTCATGTACCTAGCAAAAGGCACACAAACATTTCCATGAGAGAAAATCTATTCTAAAAAGAAAAGAAAATGAAAGCAATAAAACACGGGTTACTTCCCGCAAAGGCTTGCTTAACGTCCAAGCATGACCAATCTAGTAAATAACCCGACAAAGAACGCAAAAGCTTGTCATATGCACCGGCAAACATATCAAGAAATAGAGCATACGCGATGCTCATATGACAAGCAAACATAAAGTACAAGGAGACTTTATGTTTGAGAGAAGGGGGAAAAGAAAAAGTAAAAGAATCAAAAGAAAAATCAATAAAATAAGAAGAAAAAGAAAGATAGGGAGGCAAACTCTCCTCACAAAAATCTTTTTGGTTGGCATTATAAATCTTTTCCTCATCAACAATAAAAGAGTTGGGGGCTTCGGAGGCATGGATAGGAAGAGGATTCCTAAGCGGTTCTTTGAGAAAAGAAGGGAGGAACATAGGATAGTAGGGGATATGGTCGAACCTTTGGGACAAAAAGGTGTATGAGAAAGGGGAAAAGGGGTAGCTATTCCCTCACCACAAGGTCTCACATCACTAATGAGGGCATGGAAATCAATCATGGAATCCTCAAATGAAGAACCCTCACGATCTACATCTCCCTCAAGCTCAAAAACTCCAAATGATTCAACCTCAACCTCCTCTTCATCATCTTGAGCAACATCTCCCATACATTTCTCAAGTCCTACCATCTCAAATCCAAGAGTTAATGGGGGCAAATTCCTCTCAAACTCAACTCTTTCTAATGAAGCATTATCAATGAACTCACTCAAAAGGTTATGGGCTTTCGTTTGAAACTCAAGAAATATTTGGGCCATAATCTCAAATGAGTCCAAATCATCATTGATAGACGAGTCAAAAGCTTGCTCATTAGAATCATCTAGGGAACTATGGGACACACCTTTAGAATTCATGCAAAAATCGGATGCAATATGAGAAAGAACATGCACTTCATCATCATTAGAATGTACCTCATTACATTGAGCTATAGAGGGAGGGGAGTTGAAATCATGCATTACATGGTCACTATGGGGAGCATCAAGCACATCATGGGAATTTATATTAGACAAATCATGACAATTAGCATCAACATTAAAAGCATGAGAATCCCGAACATAAGTCTCATGATTGGCCCTCTCCCAATCATAATTATCCCTAGCTAGCCATGAATAGAAATCCCAAGCTTCATCCGAAGACATAGTTTTAAGATCACCATTTAACATATTATCAACCACTCCTCTAAAATGCTCATTTAATCCCAAATTAATGATTTCACAATAATCACCCTTGGTAAAACCCTTAACACCATCCAAGAAATCCTCAAGTCTATTAAAATACACCCAAAACGGTTCATTATCAAATTGAGGAATAGAAATACAAGCCATTTTTTCAAATAAAGCAACACAAATAAAAACCAACAAAAAGAGAGATAAATATACACATTGGACTAGTCTCAATAAGATAACACAATGGTAATGGAAGCCGTTCCCCGGCAACGGCGCCAATTTGACAAGGGAATAATCGCGTCGTCAAACGACTATCTCTCGATCAAATACAATTTATACACCTAAACAAACCTAATACGAGTATAAGGCAAGCATAGGGGTCGAACCACAGAGAACGATTAAACACTACCAAATGCTATCAACAATTAAGCTAGTCCGGAATAAGGGAAGGTAAACCTAAGGTCTAAACAAACTAAAACTAGAGATAAAACATTAAGGGAAATGGTTTAGGTGTAGCATTCACTTGAACATAAACAAAAGCATAGAAGTTGAATTAATTATGAACTAAACATGCTCAAATATCGAAATAAAAGGTCCAATCTAGCCGCCTTCCGGGGTCAATTGGCTTCTCCTAACATAGCCTCTATGTTTCCACATTAGAACCATATACTAGGAGGTACTATTAAATAACAATCGATACTAATGAACCTTAACTAAGTCAACTTCCGTTCCTTGTTAGCAAAGCTTCACCTTTAATCAACTAACAACATGCATTTTGCAAGTAGATTAAAGAATATCAAGCATATAAAGACTTTAATCACAAATAAATCAACTCTAAACCTAGAACATGCTCAAGATCCAACTACACCACAACCATCCCCTCAATGGGGGAAATTACTCACTAATCATGATAATAACAAGATTAATCAACAAATAATCAAGAATTAACATGACCAACAAGCAATGAAGGAAAATCAAAATAAGCAAATAAAACTAGATACAAAAATAGAGAAAGAGAGTAAGAGATTGCTCATTAATTAAAGATGAAGATTTGCAAAGATTCAATCAAGCTCCTTCTTCAATATCCAAATTCATCAATGGAAAAACCCTTACTTTCTCTCTCTAAACTAATCTAATCTAATCTAAACCTAGAGAGAGAAGCTCTCCTAAAACTAAATTAGAGAATAGAATAATGGATAATAATTGTTTTCCTAATTACCCCAAAAATGGGTATTTATACTAACTTCATAAAACTAGGAAAAATAGAAAAATAAATAAAGAAAACAAATAAATAAAGAAAAGGAAAATAAAAAGGAAATAAAAGAGAAAAGAAGTAAAAAGAGAAAAGAAAATAAAGAAGAAAAGAAAATCAGAAAAGGAAAAAGGAAAACAAAAATAAACATAAAAAAAGAAAAAGAAAAATAAAAGTAAACCCACAATTCCCCCCAAAACATCAGACTCAATTTCTCCATCTTCTTCGTGGCTGCTCTTCATCACCACGCATCATCCAAGCAATCACCACCGTCAATACTCCATCATCAACGGCCATGGTTGCTCAATCACCACCGTTCATCAACTACAATCATCTAGCATTAAATCGTGGCCCTTCGATTTTCATAAAAATCACGTGAGAAGTTCGTGATTGAACCCACATTTGCGCGCCCGCGAAGACATCGCGCAGAGGTCGCGCAAATGCTACTGTATCATTCTGTTCTTTGGAGCCCAATTGTGTGCGCCTTCTGACAGGGTTGCGCGCCCGCGGAGGCCTGGGTAGCTGCAATTGCTGATTTGGGAAAATTCGGAGGTTCGATTGAAGCGGCTTCTCTGATTGGTGGGTAATGTTGTTTGCGTTCTTGTTGTTGTAATTAGGTGGATGTGGTTGAGATGGGTTTGCTGCGGTGAGTTGCGGTGGTGACTGCTGGTTGCTGGTGGTCGAATGGAAGCAGAGGTGGTGCGGTTTTGGTGTTGTTGATGCCGACGCTGCTGGGGCTTTATGGTGGCTGAGGGGTTTGTTGCGGATGTTGTGAGGTGGTGAGGGAGTGAGTGGTGGTTGGAGATGCTGGGGGTTTGCTGCTGTTGCTGTTGTTGGTGGTGTTGATGGGGTGAAGCAGGGGAGTGTGAGGGATTGTGAGGGGAGATGCGTGGCTGGGCAGCAGGGGAAATGAGGGAGCAGGGGAGGTTTGGCGTTTTGGTGTGGTGTAGGATAAGGAAAGGTGTGGTGTAGGATAATAGAGCAGCAGGGGCTTGATATTGAAAGCTTGTGAATTGTGCTCGTTTGGCATTTGACTCAACTTGGGACCCGAACGCGAATATGACTTTGAAACTCGGAACACACTTGAGCTTTGAACCTTAATACGATTGCAAACCTACACACAAAGAAAACCGAGGAGAGGATCGGGACATAAAATAAAATAAATAAAATAGAAATAAATAAAATAAAAATAAATAAAGGACGAAATAAAATAAAACCAAGACAAATAAAATAAAATAAATAAAATAGAAATAAGTAAAATAAAATAGGAAAATAGACTAAAACTAATAAAATAAGAAAATAAACTAAAACACACCAAAATTACCAAAATAAACTGGAGACTTTATTAAAGAGAAAACAAGAGAATAAAAGGAAAATAAGGGAAAAATAGACACGAAAATAACCTAAATACTACCCCTACGAGTGACATAAATATCACTTATCAAATTCCCCCAAGCTAAACCTTTGCTCGTCCTCGAGCAAAGCTAAGGCAAAAGAGAACAAGATGGAATTATTGAAACCAAAAGAAACCAAATAGAAACAAGGGAAAAGAATGTACACTAACTCACTGTCGTAGGAATCACGGTTGTTTTTAGCTACAACAAGCCCTTAAAACCCCAAAGTTGCCTATGAGGACGAGTGAGGTCTCGTGAGGGTTTCCTAAGAGCTTAACCCACAACTCTTGACAAAAACCAAGGCAAAGCAACAAAAACCAAAGGTAAAGAAAAAGCAAAACACAAGCTCATATATGGACAAGAGATAAGGACAAGTACTAATGAATGCAAACCTTTCTAGATGGACAAATGTATGCACGTTCCAAGATGTCAATGGTTGATTGAAACATAACACATGCTAAGCATAGAGAACTACTTAGGACTCAATCCACCCTAGCCCCAACCAATCGGGCCACGTTCTCTCCACTAGCTTCAAATCAACCCTTAAGCTAGCTTCTCAAGATTCCACGAAGGAACCGGAAAAAGATAAAGAAATGAAAAACTTTGAGAAGGTAATCCCGACGTCTCAACTATGCATACTCTTTCCATAGGTTTGAAGTCTATCTCCCTCCACCGTTCTTTTGACCTAACCCACTAGAGTCTAAGGGTCTTTTTATTGGTTTTAACGTAAGGCTAAGGGTTAAGGCGAGGTAAAAATTTAAAATTTGGTGAAATTTCCTAAGTGAAGCAAAAAGTGCGGCCGACACTCAAAAATAACTCAAGAATTCACTAAATATCAAGCAAAAATACCACTAATGCCATTCCCCAAAGCTTATTCAACACAAACACACAAAATTCCCCCCAAGCTTGAACAAAGCATTGTCCTCAATGCTTAAACTAAGGAAGAAAATGAAACCAACTAAAATATTTTTGTTGTTTTTGTTTTTTTTTTTTCACTTTTTTTTCTTTTTTTTTTTTTAACTTTATTCAATGTCCTTGCCTTTTTAACTTTGGACGGCTTTTTCTTGAAACTTCATTTGATTTCCATAAATTTGCATATTACTTTACAAGCTCAACTCTAACCAAATCTCAAAATGCATCTTGTCTATGATCAACAACTCAAAACTCAAACCTCACATGCCAATGCTTCACTAACTAAAAGGTTGGTAAACATAGGCCATTAGGTTTGTAATGTGGTTTAAACAAGAGCGGGAAACATAAGGCTCAAATTGGTTAGCAAGTAGGTTTATGCAAAATAGAAAATCAAATTTGTAACAAAATAAAAAGAAGATAAAGAAAAATGAGAAAGAAATGCCCTTTTCCTCCCCTAGAGTGCTTCGGTCACGATCTTGGGAACTATAAGTCAAAACAAGGATCAAGACATGCATAGCTAAGGATCCAAATGCGCCACACAACAAAGTGATGAAGGCTAGAACAATGTTACCTCACACGGGATTATAACTAAGCAAATACCAACCAAGGGTGCCAAATCCACTATAGAGAGCAACACCATCTTACCACATACCACGTGAACTAGGGCTTCATGGATTCCTAAAAGTTCTTAACCCTGCTACCTTAGCATGTAATATCCTAGAGTCAACCAATGACACTCTCAAACCGTGCACACATTAACCACTTAGGAAGAAAGGCATTCAAGAGTAAACAAATCCAAAAGATATAATGTCCAATTAAGAACAAACAAAACACAATTTGCTAAACTTGCCTTGAAGTAAACAAAAATATTTTTGGATTTTCCAAAAGCATGAAAAACATGGAAATGCATATACTCAAGTGCATGACATATATGAATCAACATCCCACCAAACATGATTTTTGTAGAAACATGGAAATGCATATACTCAATGATTTAATCTTGCCTTTGGCCTTTTAAGGAATTAAGCAAATATTCGTTAAGTGTTAGCATAAACTTAAAGAATTTTGTAGAAACGACCGCTTTTAAAGTAGTCGGCTCCTTCAGTGAGATTGGGACGTCTGCTGTTGGGACAGACGCTATCCAAATACATTGTCCGTCTGTATTTTGTACAGACGACACTAAAAAAGACAAGTTGGGAAATTAAGGCATATTCTCATAAGCAAAATTTGAAATGACAAAATTTGAGGTATTTACATTCGTACTTAGAAATAGTAGTTTTTCAAGTTGTCTACATTCCAAGTTCTAGGCAGCTTCCTGCCGTCTGGTTCTTCCAGGCGGTAGGTGCCGTCTCTTACTTCCTCATATATTCGGTAGGGGCCTTCCCAATTTGGGGTCAGCTTTCCCTTTTCATTCGCCCTACCGACTGCCTCCATTTTCCGTAGCACAAAGCCCCCCACTTTGAGAGGACGCTTGTGTAATCTTTTGTTGTAAGCCCGTGTCATTCTTAGACAGTAACTCTCATGGCGCAAGGCAGCGTTGCCCCTGCGCTCTGGAAGTGAGTCCAATGCAAGCCGCATGGCCTCCCAGTTAACTTCTTCATCATATAACATGACTCGAAGAGTCGGCTCATAATGTTCAATGGGTAGGACAGCTTTTTCTCCATACACCATGAGGAATGGGGTTTCTCCAGTTGGCCCTTTAGCAGTCGTTCTGATGGACCAGAGGACGTGTGGTAATTCATTCGCCCAAAGACCACCAGCCCGTTCAATTTTCTTTTTAATCCCGTGTGAGATTAGCTTGTTGAAGGCTTCGACCTGGCCGTTAGCTTGAGGCCGGCCGACTGATGCAAAGAAGCTTGAGACCCCTTGGTCTCCCAGCTAAGTCTTGAGTTGAGGCGTCTCAAATTGAGGACCATTGTCAAAAACCATAGACATGGCCACCTCGAAACGAGTGATTATATTCCTCCAGATGAAGGAAATGACATCTTTAGTCTTGATGTTTTTTACCGCCTCCGCCTCTACCCACTTGGTAAAGTAATCCACAGCTACCAATATGTAGCGCTTGCCGCCAAGTGCCGTTGTGTAAAACCCAAGTATGTCCATGCCCCATTTGGCAAAGGGTATTGGGCTGTGGATGGCCGTCAGGTCTGTGGCCTGGATGATGGATGAGCTTGCCAAACTTTTGGCACTTGTCACATTTTTTGACCATTTCCATGGCATGCGATTCCAGAGTAGGCCAGAAATAGAGCCGCCTGGCCTTTGCAGCCAACGACCTGCCACCTATATGAGAGGAGCAGAAACCCGCATGCAAATCTTCGAGGACCTCTTTACCCTTCTCTGGGGTAACACACTTCAACAGGGGTTTCAAGAAACCAGTTTTGAAGAGTTCTCCTTGCCTCAGCTCGAAGTTTGCCGCTTTCTTCTTCAGAACAGCCGCCTCCTGGGGGTGAATCAGGGAGCGTGCCGTCTGCAAGATAAGCCCGGATGCTGTCCATCCAGGTAGAGCTTCGGTTGAGAATTCTAATGGGATCTTCATTAGATATACTTCTCTTTTCCATGAACTCCTTGAAGACCGACCGAGGCGTTTCACAGGAGGTGGATGATGCTAGAATTGACAGAGCATCCGCCTGATTATTTGAAGATCTGGGCACCTGAGTTAGATGGAACTCCTCAAGTGTCCCAACTTCACTTTTGATCGCCTGCAAATATTTTATCATGGCCGGATGAGTGGCCTCGTACGTTCCATTGACCTGGAGTACGACTAGTTGAGAATCCGAGCAGGCGCCAATCTTCTTTGCCCCTACCGCCTTGCAATACCGAATGCCGGCTAGTAGGGTCTCATACTCGGCCTCATTGTTAGAGACCTGGAACTTGAACCGTACCGCATATTCGTATTTATCTCTCTCAGGAGATTGACAGATAATCCCTGCACCACAGCCGTTCACAGTGGAGCTCCTGTCCACATACACTTTCCAAACCTGGTCACTATTGTCCGGTGCAACCGGCCTTGTCATTTCGACAATAAAGTCGGCCAATGCTTGCTCCTTTATTGCCTTCCTTGGTTCGTAAGTGATTTCTAATCCTTGCATTTCAATCGCCCATTTAAGCATTCGTCCAGAAGACTCCAAGGTTGTGAGTGGCCGCTTGATCGGTTGGTCAGTATAGACCTCTACCGCATGCGCCAAGAAGTAGGGTTTTAGCTTCTCGATGGCCATGTAAAGGGCAAGGCCAAATTATTCAACCATGGTGTACCGAAGCTCTGCGTTCCTCAGAACATGGCTAATAAAATACACCGGGAGCTGGATGCCGTCTCTTTCAGCTAAGAGAACGACACTGTGGGCATGATCAGAGACGGCTAAGTACATGAAGAGATTCTCTTTGAGCAAAGGGCTAACAAGCCTCGGCAAAGAGTGTAGATGAGTTTTCAGCTTTTGAAAGGCCGCCTCTACATCGCCCCCCCATTCAAAGTTGGTCTTCTTTTTTATTGCCTGGAAGAAGTAGAGACACTTGTCGCCTGACCGACTGTGGAATCTCCCCAAGGCCGCCAAGCAACCTATTAACTTTTGCACTTCCTTCACAGTACGAGGCGACTGCATGTCGATTACCGCCTGTATTTTCTCAGGGTTGGCCTCTATTCCCCTTTGGTCAATCAAAAATCCGAGAAACTTCCCAGACTCTACGCCAAAGACACACTTTTTTGGGTTTAGCATTACCTTGTGCCGCCTGAGTGTGGCGAATGTTTCTCGGAGATCAGCAAGATGATCTGCCTGTTGTTTGGATTTGACTATCATATCACAATGTAAGCCTCTACATTCCTTCCGATTTGATTAATGAAGACCGTATTAATCATTCGTTGGAAAGTAGCAGGCGCATTCTTCAAACCAAACGGCATCACCGTATAACAGAACAACCCCTGATCAGTGACGAATGCCATCTTTTCTTGATCTTTTTTCCACAGGGGGATCTGGTGGAAACCTGAATAGGCGTCCATAAAACTCATCACGGCATGTTCGGCTGTTGAATCGACCAGATTGTCGATCTTAGGCAGTGAATAGCTATCCTTTGGACATGCCTTGTTGAGGTCTGTGTAGTCAACACACATCCGCCAAGTTCCATTCGGCTTTTTTACTAACACAACGTTAGCTACCCACTCAGGGAAATTGCACGGCCAAATGAACTTGGCGTTTAGCAGCTTTTTAACTTCGACGGCTGCCGCCTGACTTCTTTCCTCGCCATGGTTTCTTTTCTTTTGCCGGATGGGCTTCTTTTTAGGATCCACGGCGAGTTTGTGGACAGCGAGATCCGGGCTAATGCCTGGCATCTCTTCCACTTCAAAGGCAAAGATGTCTTTGAATTCTCTCAACAGCTGGTGAAGGCTCTCACCCAGCTTTGCAAATGCAACCGTCCCCACCTTAACCGTCCGCTCTGGGCGGCTGTCGTCCAGAGGGATATCAATGTGTTCGCCAGCAGGCTGGGGACGGAGATCATCCGACCATTCCCCGGTCAGTGATTGCTATTGTTTTTCTTTTTTTTACCACCACCAGCTGATCAGTCTTTCTTTTCTTTCCGGCTGGTGGGGCCGACTGTTCTTCCTCGACATCGTCGAGGTCGATCATTTGCTTGCCTCGGCCGGATGCTGCGGTTGCAGGCTTGACGTCCGAGAGATAACACTCTCGAGCCGTCTTTTGGTCCTCATTGAGGGAACCGACTATTCCGTCATCCTTCTCATACTTGAGTAGCATGAGAGCAGGGATGATGGCGGCCTTACACTCATTTAGAGTGGGGCGGCCAAAGATGAGGTTGTTAGCGATGAGCTCTTCAACCAATAGGAAACGGATGGTCATGTGCCGACCGTCTCCCCTGCTTCCCAGGCCGACATGTAAGTCAATGCGTCCGGCTGGGTGCACAAGTCCTCCCCCAAACCCAACAAGGGTGTGGGAGACCTCCATCATGCTATCCGGTTTGTACTTGAGATTGGATAAGCATTTGAGGGTGATGAGGTCCGAGGAGCTTCATGTGTCAATCAGAATTCGACCAACCAGCTGGTTGGCCGCCTTGCATTCAATGACCACAGGGTCATCATGCGGCCGACGGACTTTGCCTCTGTCCTGCTCGGTGATGACAACTTTAGGGAAGGCGGATGTGCCTGCCGTCTCTCCTTCCTTAACAGAGTTGACCATCTTTCTCAGATGGTCCTTGGTGCCCCGAATGGTCTGGCCACCACCGGAAAATCCGCCTGCTATGGTATATACCGAATCTTCATTAGTTTCAGCACTCACAACAAGTTGGGGAGTCTTTTTCTTGGACTGACTCGGATTTGCCTTTGAAGTCACTTTGGACTTCACATAGGACTTCAGTTGTCCTTTGTCGGCCAGACGGTCGAGCTCCCTCTTGAGACTAAAGCAGTCGTTCGTGTCATGGCCAACATCCTCATGGAAATGGCAATGCTTGTTCTTGTTCCGATTTTCAGCGGAACCTTTCATAGGAGTCGGCTTCTCAAGAGTCTTCCGATCCTTAATTTCCAATAGGATGGAGCAGCAGTCCTTGTGGAACTCATACCTTGGGACGTACGGTTTCCACTCTTTTTTCTTCTTCTGGGCCGGTTGATCAGAGTTATCAATGGCCTAGACTTGTTTTTTCTTTTTGCTCTCTTCTGGCTTAGGAGCCGGCTGAGCAGGCAGACTCTCCTTCTGTCGGTCGGACTTCTTATGGTCCGACTGCTTATTGGAGGAGTAGAGTTCGGTCGCCTGTATATAGGCTTCCGCCTCTCGCAAGGCTCCTTGTAGAGTAAAGATTTGTTTGCGGACGAGTTCGTACTTAAAAGTAAACCCGTCCTTCAGACCTTTAAAGAAGTATGTGAAGGCGACCTCATCAGACATCACATGAATCTGGATTCGTACCAGATTGAACCACCTGACAGAGGAACGCAGGCCTTCTCTATCTCCTTGCTGTACATTGCCCAAATCTAGGCTTGTCTTTTTGGCAGGGATGTACATAGAGAAGTTTGAAGCGAACAAGAACGCAAGCGTCTTGAAGCTATTAATGCAACCAGCCGGCAGATTGCCGAACCACTGTTGGGCTATGCCCTTTAGGGTGGCTGGAAAACAGCAACACCATGCGGCATCATCCAATCCCTGTAAATACATGAGGTTGGTGTATGCTAGCAGGTGGTCTTCTAGGTTGGAGGTCCCGTCATAGGTTCCAACCAGAACATTTTTTAACTTTAGCTGGCTGTTCGGCTTCAGTTATTTCCCTGGTGAAGGCAGAGGGTTGATCTCCAAGGTGTTGCAGCCTAAGATGCCAGTCCATCGGCTGATAGCCGTATGCCGCCTATCCTTCAAAGAGGGCAGGCTGCATGTAAGGTAAAACCGGCGACTAGTACAATGGTTGAGCCATGTACTGGGCCGACTGGATCATATGAGGGCCAGACTGAACCCATGGGCTGCTTGCTGGGGTCTCATGTACAGACTGGGAACACCTCACAGAGGTATTCCGAAAGCTATCATGGTAAGTCGATGTTGAAGCCGACTCTGATAGCTGGGTCTTCTTCTACTCAATGTATTGTCGAGCATCAGAGAATGTTTTCTTGCTACCATCCAGCCGGATGGCTTTTCTTGTGCCCGTTTCTGGGAAACGGAGCCTGGTAAGGTCAAATTGGGGCCGAGCCTTCTCCGTAGGGGTAGGATGAGGAGTCGGCTGACGCTCCCTGACCGACTTCTGTTTGCCAGCTTGGGCTGGCTTCTTGGCCGACTGCTCCTTTCTAGGAGTAGGCGACTTCTTGGAGGCGAGTTGTTTTATTTCACCCCTGAGACTGCTCAGGAGTTTCATGAGTTCATTTCGAGTGACGGGAGTTGATCCTGCCGCCTGGGATGGATCACCTGTCCGCACTGAGGTCTTTTTTGGCTGACCAACAGTTTTGCTTGGCCCCGCCTGATCAGTGTTACGCTCCCGCTTTTCCCTACAGCGGATGCGTTTTGAGATGAGGGACCCGTTAGGATCCACATAGGTTTCGACGTCAGCGTCGTCCCCTAAGTCATGGTCCGTCTGGACTACTATGTCTTCTGGAGATCGATTGGCCTCAAGATTCGGTACAGGGACTTGTGAAGCCATTTCAGAGGTACTCTCCCCACAGACGGCGCCAAATGTTTCCGGGGTTTTTGTCCCTTGGGAGATTTACGACACAGAGACTGGATTCAGCAAAGGACGCCTGTACCTGCAAAGCAAACGGACCGCCGGATGGTCGGTGGTCCGCCTTCGAAGATTAAGTTAGTAAGTATTTGTTAGTAAAACGTGCGGAAATAAAGTTATCTGCTCGGATTCCAAGCTCAGGTAAAGTGTTGTCTGTTCCTTGAAAACGACAACTCTGTAATAAATGTAAAAGTGACGTGTTGTCTCGTATTACGTGTATTCCTTGTCATAAATGTAGGATTTGTCCCTATTTATAGGGTCCTTTTAGAAAGTGTGCCCTCCATAGGATCTGGTGACCTAGGAATTAGGTCACGCCGCAAAACGGCGCCTCAAGGTTTGGGCCCTTGAAGGCCGCCATTCTAGAGGCAATGCCTGAGTGACACGTGTCACTGAGCCCAAAAGGCTTTTGGGCGTCTTTTGGGGTGACACACGTCGCCCTCTTAATGGTCCATGCTGGATCATCAATCATTTTAGGACAGAAGGATGTTCGACCACCACGTGTCATCATCTCATAGGTCCAGATGGCACCTTTACTAATGAAACATGGAAGTTTCTGATTGGGCCACCTGGCCGGGTAAAAATACCCAAATCAGGATTCAGTTTAGTGCAAAGCGTTCCCTCTAACCCTGGAGGGATTAGCTGCGGAATGGCATGGGGCCATCCCTAAAGGTTTCGTATACTCGTATAATCAGCTGAAGAGGATGTTCAAGGAGCATTTCATAACCCTAGTTGATCGAACTAAGATGACAACTAAACTGATGTCACTTGTTCAGGGGAAGGATGAGCCCCCGAGGGAGTTCATAACCAGATTCAACATGGAGGAAACAACCATCCCGAATATGAGCCAGGAGGTAGCATTGCTGGCAATGCAGAGCGGCTTGCTGCCAGGCTCACCTTTTAGAGCGTATATGGGGGCGTAAGAGCCTCAAAACATTGGCTGAGGCGTTGGGTAAAGCGTATGAGTTCATCAAGGCTGACAAAACTGACAGAGCAATGTTGATCAAGAAGGCGCCAAGCGACCCAGTTAAGCGGGCAGAAGTTACTCGGGCAGAAAATGTAGCCATGGCTGACCAGCCAAGCAGAGCTAAACAAGGTCGTAGAGAGGCGTACAAAGCTGTGGGGGTAAAAGGGTCAGATCCGAGGAGAGGAGGAAGACCAGGAAGGTTCGATCAATATACCCTACTAACCCACTCGAGGTCTCACATCTTTAGTGTGAACAAAGCTGATGATAAGTGGCAGAGACCCCCGATAATGGTTAATAGGAACCATGATCCCAGCAAGTGGTGTGACTTCCATAGAGGCCATGGCCATACCACTGTTGAGTGCACGCACTTGAAAGATAACAATGAATATCTGCTCAGGAGAGGATTCCTGAATCAGTTCAAGCAGCACGCCGATTCTCCCTGAAGAAGGGATGAAGATAGAGCAAGTCGTAACAGCATTGGATGTCATAGGGGTCCCGCTGAGGACAGGGACAAAGACAGTAAGCCAAAATGCAGAGTGTATGTAATTAGTGGATGACCAGTGCACGGGGGAACAGTGAACAAAGAACGAGCAGACCTGCGGGCAATGATACATCAAATAAATTACAATGAGAAGCGTAGAAGGCCACCACTTCCTCCGCAGCCGCGGGCTACATTTGATGAATACGATCAAGATGGCATAGTGTATCCTCATGATGACCCGCTGGTGGTGATGATGAGAATAGCAAATTGGGAGGTGAATCGAATACTGATAGATTGGGGAAGCTCAGCCAACGTCATACAAATCAGCGCGTTCAAAGAGTTGAAGTTAGACAAAAAAGATCTGAAAAGGGTGAGTTATGAAGTAACCGCGTTCAACGGATCCGGATTGACCCCGGAGGGCATAATTGAGCTCTCAGTTCGAGTAGGTAAAAGGTAAAAAAGGCGTGATGTACGGGCAGAGTTCCTGGTGATAGACTGTCCTTCACCTTACAATGTGATCATGGAAAGGTCGCTTATTCACAAGATCGGCGGAATGGTTTCCACCTACCACCTCGCCATGGCTTACACAACTAACGAAGGGCGATCAGCAAAGCTCAGGGGCAGCTAAAAGACGACTCAACAATACTACATAACTACTTTAAAGCAGCCGACCAGGATCAGGTAGCAGCCTATCTCAGAACTAAGATCCCTTGAGCAACCTGAGAGAAAGTCTAGGAAAAGGAAAGGCGAAGAATACCGTAGGGAAAAGGATAAGCAAAAGTTGGCCATGGAAAATTTCGAGCCCGCAAAAGAGGATATGGCCAGGTCGCTTCCTAGCGGGGAGCACGTTACAGTTGAGCTCACCAAGGGCGACCCATCAAGAACGGTGAAAATCGGGAAGGATATTGATCCAGTTGTAGGTGTGCACCTCATAAAACTGTTGAGGAAGAAAAAAGATATCTTCGCGTTTTCAGGTGATGAGATGCCTGGAATTGACCTCGTAGTCATGGTCCACAGGCTAAACGTGAGGGAGGATATCAAGCCAGTACGGCAGAAAAAGCGAAGCTTCTCCATGGAGAAAAACCAGGCCATCCAGGAGGAAGTAGAAAAGCTTTTGGAAGCGGGATTCATTGAAGCTTTTGATTATCCAGAGTGGTTGGCCAATGGAGTCATGGTTAAGAAGGCGAATGGTCAGTGGAGAATGTGTGTTGATTTCACCGATCTCAACAAAGCCTGCCCGAAATACTATTACCCGCTGCCACGAATAGATTAGCTTGTAGACTCAACCAGTGGGCACGCCTTACTTAGCTTCATGGACGCCTTCTCAGGATACCATCAGATCAGCCTGCACAGCCCGGATAGACAGAAAACTGCATTCATCACTGAAGGAGGTGTGTACAATTACATAGCTATGCCCTTTGGGTTGAAGAATGCAGGAGCAAATTTTCAGAAGACAATGGATAGAGAGTTTATGCACCAGAAGGGTAGAAATTTGAAGTATATGTGGACGACTCAATTGTAAAGAGCGTCACGCAGGCAGGGCATATAATGGATTAAGAAGAAACATTTTCCACTCTGAGCAAGTACAACATCAAACAAAATCTGAAGAAATGGGTCTTCGAGGTGAGTTCAGGAAAGTTCTTAGGCTTTTTAATCAGTGAAAGAGGAATAGACGCAAATGCGGAGAAGATTGAGGTAGTCCTAAGCCTATCTGAGCCTAAGTGTATTAAAGACATCATGTGATTGACAGGCAGAATGGCCGCACTGACCAGGTTCATCAACAAGTCAGCAGACAAAGCCTTGCCATTCTACCAGCTGTTGAAAGGGAACAGAGAATTTAAGTGGGGAGCCGTAGAAAGAGAAGTTTTTGAGGGTATCAAGGAGCATGTAACAAAGCTCCCAACAATGATCAGCCCGGAGCTAAGGGAAAAGTTGCATCTGTACAATTCCGCGTCAATTCAGACAATCGCAGCCGTCCTCTTGGTAGAAAGGCAAAAGCAACAAAGGCCAATATACTTTGTGAGCCACGTACTGGCTGAGGCATAACAAAGATACCCATTGGTCGAGAAGCTAGCCTTCGCACTGGTAACAACAGCAAGGAAGTTGAAACCGTATTTTAACGCGCACATAATACTAATCCTAACAAGTCACCCACTGGAAAAAGCATTGCAGAAGATGGACGCATCATGCAGACTCTTGAAATGGGCCATCGAGCTTTCTGAGTATGAGTTGGAGGTCAAGCCCAGGGCAGACATCAAGGAACAAGTGTAGACACCCATTTGTTTCTCCCCAAAACCAAACCCAGTGATAAGTACCTTTCACGTCGAATCATAATCGAATATAGTGAAAGTGTGGAAAGTTTAGTGTTGCGGAAAGTTTTAATTTCTTTTCTCTTCTCTCTATTTTTGAAAACATATTTTAAGAAGACAGCCAATCCAGTTTGGTTGGTCCATGATATGGGTCCGATAATAGTGTAGTTGGATAGGGCTTGAAAAGAGTTTTCCAACAATATATTATAAGCCCAATTCCGATGAATATTGAGGAAGTTATGGCCAAATTACTGAACTCGGCCCGGTTTGAGCCTTATATGCGGCCCAATGATCTAGGGGAGGGCCTAATATGGATTTATCATTCCTAATTCAATTAGCATTGATAAATTGACTTTTGTTGACATTTTAGAGTTTTAATCAGAATTAAAGAACGTTTTTGAGGAAAATACGATTTTATCCTCCTGTACGGCAATTTCTATCTAATTTTAAGAAAACGCGTCAAATTCTTAGTCAGCGCCAAACGCCAGCTGTAGCGCTTGACGCTACACTTGGTGCCTGGCGCTAGCCTGAGCGTCTGGCGCTTAGGTCAGCGTTTGGCGCTAATCTGGTTTTTTACGCGTTAGAACTCTGTTTTTGATGTTTTATCTTTTTGGTTGATTTTCTCTATAAATAGTCTCCTAAAAATTCCATTTTAATTCACCAGTTCTCTCTATAACCAACTCTCATCAAGATTTTCTTGATTACTCTCTCTCTCTTTTCTAAACTAGCCTTCTCTCAAATTTAAAAATTCCGCATTCATTAGATTTAGATACACCTAGCCATATTCGAAGTTGCCTTCGCCCTAGACGTGAAAGGTTTAATTTCTAAGGGTTTGGTCCCAAATCTCTCTTTCAATTATTTAATTTAATTGTTAATTATTATTTTCCTTGAAGTTACTAACGTGTGTATTTTGTTATTAGAAAGAGGTACGAGGCATCCAAGTAAGTGCTTTAATTGTTTTATTGATTTTATGATATAGAAATCATGCTTAGATTGTTATTTTGATTCCTAGTATCATGTTAGGATGCTTTCCTTAATTTGATGTTTTGAATGACTACAATAAATTCCTAGTATCATGTTTAGGGTAAAGAATATAATGTCAATTATGATTTCTATGATGCCTTTTATTATCTTTCCTAATAGTATCATGTTAGGGCTAAAGTTTTGATTTTTATTGTTTAGTAACATGCTAGGGTTTGTTATTAATCTTGTTAGTATCATGCCTAGGATCTTGCTATTAATATTATGCTTTAACATGATTATTTTAATTATGGTTATTATTTTGATGATTATAATTATTATTGATATATTTATTATGTTGCTTGATTTTTATTGTTATTGCTTGATCACGCCTTTTATGCATGTTTAAAGGGAATTCGTATTTGTAATCATGCTTAATAAGATAATTAATAATCTTGTAAGGGTTAATTTGATTATAATTCAAGTGATCGCCAATAATAGATTTATTTGTGCATTAATATTCAACCAACATAGATTAAATAGATTTAGGGTAATCCTAATGATTGCATGTTAGTCAGAAAGCGCACATGAATACGATCAGAATAAAGTAGAGGCCTATTATTAGGGCAGGTTCAATCTCTTTTAGGTTGGATTTTTACCTTCATCCCCGAACCCTATTTGGTTCAAGACCTTATGGAGTTGACGATCTCTTGGATCGTTAAGGGGTGTAACCTTCACCTCGTGAACGGTTTACAAGTTCCTAAAAAAACTTGTTGGCGACTCTTTTGCTCTATCTTCTTTCCCTTTGGACGCCACCATACTTTAGTGTATGATCACAGTGGGGTTCAAGCTAGGGGTTAACGCTTGAAATATTCCCTACAACAAGCCTTGGCAGAGTTTTATCGAGGAAGCCTCTTATGAGGAGAAGGAAGATGACGTTGGGATCTGGAAGGTAGAAGTAGATGGATCCTCAGCCCAAGCAGGGAGCGGGGCAGGAATCATAATGACATCTACAGAGGGAAATATATTTGAGTACGCCATAAAGTTCAAATTCAAAGCATCAAATAACGAGGCAGAAAATGAGGCAACGCTAGCAGGCCTGCGTATGAGTATCGCAGCCGGAGCCAGGAAAGTCCATCTGCAAACTGACTCCCAGCTTGTCGCCAGTAAGCTGAAGGAGGCGTACGAGATCAGGGAGCCCACCATGTTGAAATATGTAACTAAAGTAAAAGAACTGGCAGCCCAGCTGGTTCACTTCTAGATAGAATTGGTCCCTAGAGCGGAAAACTCCCAGGCTGACGCCTTGTCAAAGTTGGCCAGTTCTTCCCTGCAGAGCCTCACAAGAACGGTGATGGTGCAAGTCCTGGAGGAAAGCATCATTGCCGAAAAGGAGCAAGTGAACTGCATTAGACAGCAGCAAGCTTGGTTCACAGACATTCTGGCATACAAAGTTCATGGCTCGCTGCCAGACGATGAAGACTAAGCTAAAAAGATAAAGAAAGACGCCAATTGGTACGTGGTAATGAACGGGGAGCTTAACAAGAAGGGCTTCTCGAAACCACTACTGAGGTGTATTCCCGATTGGGAGCAGGAAAGCATTATGGAAGAAGCCCACTCAGGAATATGTGCAAACCACATTGGTGGAAAAGCATTGGGAGTAGAAGTTCTAAGAAGAGGCGCATACTGGCCAACTCTAGCTCAAGACACGCTGGCATATGTGAAAAAGTGCGACAAATGTCAGAAGTATTCCCCAGTCATAAATAAGCCAGCAAATGATTTGACTCCAATTCTCAGCTCGATTCCGTTTGCCTAGTGGGGAATGGACATACTAGGACCGTTCACCACTGGGTCAGCGAGCAGAAAATACCTCATAGTGGCGTTAGACTATTTTACTAAGTGGATAGAAGCTGAGCCGACCAAGTACATAAAGGCCACCCAAGTGAGGACGTTCATATGGAAGAACGTCATCACAAGATTCGGAGTGCCACAGTGCATAATCTTTGACCACGGATGTCAATTCGACTGCGACACAATCAAGGATTATCTGGAGGACATGGGCACCAAGTATGCACGTGCCTCAGTCTGCCACCCTCAGAGCAATGGTCAGGACAAGGCAGTAAATAAGCTGATCCTAACAACCCTGCTGAGAAAGCTAGAGGAGCACAAGGGCCTATGGGCTGACCTAGTCCTAGAGGTCCTATGGGCAAACAGAACCACTGGGAAAGAGTCTTCTGGTGAAAGTCCTTTCACCCTGGCCTCTGGGGCTGATGCAGTTGTCCCAGTGGAGGTGCATATTCCCAGGCTGAGGATACATCATTATGAATAACAAGGAAACGAAAAGCGCATGCTGGAAAAGCTAGACTTCCTGCCGGAGGTAAGGCTAAAAGCAGCCCTCAAGTTGGCAGCCCAGAAGAGCAGGATTTCTAAAGCTTTCAATAAAAGGGTTAAGCATAGGGAGCTCCTGCCTGGAGACTTGGTCCTTAGAAGGACAGCGGCAGTGGGAAGAGGAAATCAACATGGAAAACTGTCAGCCAATTGGGAAGGTCTTTTCATCATTCATGAGCAAGTAGGACCGGGTGTATTCCTCCTCGCAGATCAAGAAGGTCAGGTCTTAAGAAATATTTTTAATGCTAATGTGTTAAAAAAATATTTTGTTTAAAAGGGAAAAAGTTAAGTAGAAACGGAGATAGCTATTTCAATTTTGCAAGAACTCTGTTTAGTTCATGTTATGTTAATTAAGGCATATGAGCCATTTTTAATTTAATGAAATACAAGCCTCTACGTGAGGAGTATATTGCGTAAACCTGTTTTGACATATATTGCCTTAGCATCATATACTAACATACATATTTAAAGATAAAAAAAAAAAGAGGAAAGAATAGAGCAAGTAAAATGCAAGTGCTGGGGGTACTAAAGCACTCTAGCACAAAGCAACAAAACCGCGTTAAACTGCAAAGGAAAGCATCCCTCCCAAAAACCCAACCTCACATGCTCAAAGAAAAACAGGGCACCACCTCGGGGACGCCTTAGGGGGAGGCCTGGCACGTTCAACTTGAGCAGGAGATGGCAGGGAAAATGAAGACGATGAGCTATGTGGGTAATACTAAGGTTCTCTTAGTCCCACCCAGCTTACCTCTTCGAGAGGGAGAGGAGGAGTAAGTAGATACATATAAGCCCTTACAAAAAAGAAGTAAGTGGCACAAAACAACAAGTCGCAGCATAAACAAGCTGAACGACATAAATGAGTCACAGCAAAACAAGTTGAACGACACTAAACGAGCGGTCAAAAAGTTGATTGACACAAGTAAGTCTTAGCAGAACAGACCGAATAATGCCTAGAAAGGCAACAACTTAATAAACTAGTCAACATGCAGACGAGTCTCTATCAAACCTAAACATATTACATAAGGCACAATCACCCAAAGCAAAATCAGAAAAGATGGGAGGCCCAGCCTACGAGGCCTCGCAAAGCGCAATAAAGAAATTGTTGTACTAACATACAGGTACTACTATACCTCAGCCTAGCAGTAAGCCCAGATAAAACACGCAGACTATGAGATAAGCAACAAATAAGGTAGTAGAAATACATGCAATACAAAGCCGAACCCCTGCCCAACAAGTTAAGGTAAACATTCAGCAGGTTAGTTACAACATATGCAAAGCTGAGCCCTCATCCACCAAGATAAGGAAACACTCAGCAAGTAAAGCCAGAAAGGCACAAATTCAAGTTAAGCTGGATAGAACCGGCAACAAAAGACAAAGTATTTTGAGGAAACACAAAGAAACATATTCTTTGGCGGCTATACACCCCAAAGATAGTAACAAAAACTACCTAGTTACAACAGATCTGGGTGAAGGAAACTCGGAGGAACCATTGGAATAGGAAGGTGACATCCGTCATAACCTTTATTGTCCACTAGCCAAGGACTCCACCCCAATAGCTTCATCAACATCAGGACAATGGGGAACTTCCAAGTTCAGCACAGCATGCTCAGGAACCTTGCAACTGGCAACACGAGGGTGGTTAGTAGGTAGCTCAAACAAACCAGCCTCGCCCGCAGCCTCAACTTTTGTCCAGAAGGTGTTGAAACGAGCCTGTTGTTCCGCACCTTCACCATATAAGCTACTCACGCACTAAGCCGCAGCCTCCCATCCACTATCATGGCGATCAGCCAATAACTTAGCATAACTAAGGGAGAGCGCAAAGGTCTTAAGTGCCTCCTTCCTGGCAGTCTCCAGTTCAGTAACATGCCTAGCTCGCAAGTCAGCTGTCTCTGTTTCCAACGCCTGCACCCTGGCCTGAGAGGTACCCAATTGCTCCTCGCAGCTCTTCAATTTGGTCTGGGTGAGCTGAAATTCACAAAACTAGAGCTGCAGGGCATCCGCCCTCTACATCAGAGGAGTCACCTCACTGACCATAGCTTCCATCTCAGCTCGAGCTTGCTTAACTTTCAAATTCTTCTGAGAAAGGATCAGGCCTTGATTATGATATTCCTTCTCCACTGCCATCAAGGCATTTGATAAATCTCCAACAGACCTGACAAGCTGCAAAAAAGGGCAGAGAAAGAAAAGAGTAAGCTAAGATAGGAATCAGTGGAAGGAAAGAATAAAACAAGACACTAACAATGGAACGAACAAAAAAAAAGAGAAAAAAACTTATGCAGGTCATGGCAAGCCGTAGCAGCAGGGAGGCTAACTGAGTTGCGTGTAGAATCAGCTGGAAGACGGACTCCTTGAGTCAAACGGTACCCCAAAGTACCGCCTTTTTGGGGGGTCGTCCACAAATAGAGACTCGTCACCCCTCACATTCATCTTAGGCCGAAATGGAGCATCCTCAGCTCCAGCAGGACAAAGAATAGAGCGAAGATGGACATCAATGGGAACCTCAGAAAACTCAATAGCCCCAGTAGGGCAAAAAGTACCTCCGACAAAGATCGAGGTAGCCGACAAGGGGTTCTCAAAAGCATCACTCAAGAATTGGTGAACAGAACAATT
Source organism: Chenopodium album (assembly GCF_948465745.1). Taxonomy (NCBI): domain Eukaryota; kingdom Viridiplantae; phylum Streptophyta; class Magnoliopsida; order Caryophyllales; family Amaranthaceae; genus Chenopodium; species Chenopodium album. The sequence goes on along the minus strand of NC_137841.1, from coordinate 37,017,380 downwards.
AAGTTCACTGGAATTCTAAGATTCAATGCCCCCGTCAACATTCCCGCCAGGGAGCCCAGTGTTAGCAGAATGAGAAGCGAAGGGATCAAGGCCAGAGGAGGTACGAGCCTTCTTTGTAGCGGGCTTATCACCAGCAGGGGCGGAGGTAAAAGGATCATCCTCCAGGTCGATGACTAGCTGATCCTGCTTGTGAGCACCTCCTACCTAAGCATGCCCACCTATGGAGGCACTTCGGAGCTGCCCTCTCAGTCCAGTAAGGCGTGGCGGAAACTTGGGAAGCTCCATGATAGTATCATCAGGAAGCTGGAAATCAGTAGCTTCAGCAGAAGGATCAACAGCGTCCTTTGCAGCAATAACATTGTCAACATCAGAAGGATAGAGAAGAACATGCTCAGCAGAAGAATCGGGCTTTGAGCCCGCAGCAGTAGTTTCAGCCTCATTAGAGGGAAACTTGATAACGCTATCCATAAAGTCATCAGCGGTATTCTTTAGAACATCAAAAGCTTGATCACGTTGCCTTTTAGCAGCAAAGGTCTGAGGTGCCACCCGGCCGAAAGCCGCAACAGACTACTTCTCAGGAGAAGCACCATGTGCCACTAATGCCTCAAGCTCTGAAGCCGCTCTTCGAGGGGTAGGCCGAGTGTCACGCCTACTCCCAGGAGTAGAGGACGAAGGCTCAACTTCAGCACGGCTGGACCCTGCGCGGTCAGCAGCAGTCACACTACCAAAAACAACCCGCAGCTTAGTGGAAGCAAGACACACTTCATTCTTTAGAGAGTCGGCATACATCTCCAGTGTGTTAAAGAGCTCAGGAGGATTTTCAAGGGTAGCAGTTAAAGGGTCCCTCCAGTTATCAGCTAGCCCAAGGATACGCTTATCCAACTTGTCATAGCCTAAAAAGGGGGAAAGGCAAGAAAATAAAATAACGTAAAAGGCTTAGACAAAGGAGAAAAAAAAGAAGAAAAAAACAAAAGAAAGCCAAGAAACTTACCAGGCTCATGTGTACGACATAAACGCATAGCAGAGAGCTGCTCGTCACCCCCAATGTATATGGAGATGGGCAGCCAGATCTTGGGAAATTTGGAATCACCAGTCCCCGCACCCTGCAGGGCTTCAAAAGCCTCAGTCTCACGGGAAGACTCGCAGGGGAAGACAGTAAGTCCAGCCATGTTAGTACGGATTTCCCTAAAGTTGCGCGGCGCAGCAAAAGTAGAAGGCACCATCACCTAGAAAAATTTGTCAGTCCAATCCCTGAAACGACCAAGTTTTGGGTAAGATAAGACCCTGCCCTCCTTAGGAGCAACATATTACCACCCGGACTTGGTCCAAGAAGCAGACCTTTTCAAGCTGATTAAAGACTTGAACAAGTGCAAGGACTCAGGGTACCTCCGAAATCGTAAGAACCACAGCAGGCAAATTAGGGTATAAAGAGAAGCTGGACGCAGCAGGGAAATACAGTGTTGAAGGCACGAAACACCTTCTCTAGAGTAGGGTCAAGAGGAAACCGCAGACCCAAGTCCAGCTGAGACGCAAACACAACAATGTACCCATCAGGGGGAGCAGAGAGCTTCGCACCATCAGCGGGCAAGACCAACTCGTAGCCCTACCCAAAACCATATAACTTCTGCCCAACAAAAGCAAGGTTCAACCTTCTAGCATCCTTGCGCCAAAGAGAGTCCAACACACAGTTCTTGGGCCCGTACCACTTGTCATCCAAGAAAAACTCAATCTTGCCCTCCGCAACAGGCTCCACCACATAGGTGGGCTGGTAATCGAAAAGAGAACGATCGCCTAGGGACTTAGTCATCCTGCTCGTTTGAACAGCTGGAGAGGGAGAAGGTGATGGAGTATCAATATTGCCACCCCGCACTATATAATGGTCAAACCGATTCACATCAGCCATGTCATCAAGCAAAGTAAAACTGTTTAAAGCCTGAACATGGGGAATGGGACTACCAAGAGACACGTCAGGGGGATTAGCCTTAACGACATCAACTAACATCTTATGACGCATTGCGCGTAGCCTTAAACGGGTAAGGTAGGACAAAGGAATCCCATCCTTAATAAGCACTCGCTCGTAGTAGGATCAAAGAAATCAGGGCGAGGCTCACGCTGGAAAGGGCGAAAGGCACTACCCTCAGCGGGACGACTACTGCCCGACCTAAATGGAACAGTAGCTGTCGCAGCAGTACCCGTCCCGCTCACAACGGGGGGACAAGAAGAAGGCATAACCATTTGTATAGGAGTGGGGGAAGGAGAAAGAGAAACAGGAGGAGTGTGCGCAGGGCGCCCAGCTGAAGGAGATGATCGGGAAGTAGAATCCGATTTAGTGGCAACTTGAGGCTCCCTTATGTTTTGACTATCAGAAGCGTTGGACATTATGAAATCTACAAAGACAAAACGCCCACGAAGAGAAGAAAAAGCAATGGGGCGCCGCAAATCAAAGATTAGTCTAAGGAAACAAGAACAATGAAGGAATTAAAGGAAAAGAACCAGGAATGCAGTTACAACAACAAAAAAAGGGGGGAAAAATTGGGCAAATTCAATTAGGGAAAATCAAAAGATACAACCTTAGTTAGCAAAAACGTAAAAAGAGGCAAAATTGGGAAAATACATAAAACAAAAAGGTACAAAGTAAGTACCTTTAGGAGAAAAGTTGCAGAAGCAACAAAGTACAACAACAATGGCGGACGCAAAAGCCTTAACGAAACAAAGTTCGAAACTGCAGTAGAAAAAGACAGAAGAAGAAACAAATTAGTAAAGAAGTAAGAGCGGAAAAATAAAAGAGAAAAGCGAGTATGGCAGAAAGTTAAAGCAAAAACAAAGACGAAGATAGCGGAGACTTACCACAACAATGGAGGAACACGAGCACCTGAAGAGGAGAAATAAAGAGCGAAGATTTTAAATCAAAAAAGTAATAAAAAGGGGAAAATGAAAAAAAAGGGAAGTAAAAGAAATGAGTAAAAAGAGTGAATTTAATACGAAGTAAAGGGCCAATAAAAACGAAGCAAAGCCAAACCGCCATGTCACTTCAGTAAATTCAAACTGACGGCCTAGATCATCAACACGTGTCCGACTCATGCAAATATTGTTCGCGCCAAAAAAAAAACACGCACTTCAGCGGGAGTGATTGAAATATCTCCAAGCTCGTCATTTCTCAGGCTTCAACGGGAGTGATCAAAATATCTCCAAGCTCGTCATTTCTCAGACTTCAACAGGAGTGATCGAAATTCCTCCAAGCTCGTCATTTCTCAGACTTCAGCGGGAGTGATCGAAATTCCTCTCCGCAAGCTCGTCATTTCTTAGACTTCAGCGGGAGTGATCGAAATTCCTCTCCGCAAGCTCGTCATTTCTCAGACTTCAGCGGGAGTGATCGAAATTCCTCTCCGTAAGCTCTTCATTTCTCAGAATTTGGCAGGAGTGATCGAAATTCCTCTCCACAAGCTCGTCATTTCTCAGACTTTAGCAAGACTTCTAAAAAACTCCTCCTGCAGTCCAAGCAAGTCCCAGCCGAATGTGCGTCCAGCAGGCAGAAACAGAGCCAATACAAAATTCAAACGACGCCAAAGGCATCGTTATCAAAAACAGGACCTACCTCCCAAGTCTCGGGATCGCAGCAACAACCCAGAGACTTGAGGGGCTAGGAGTGTGCAGGATAATTCAGCTAGACGACCCATTAAGCCACAGGCGATAAGGCTACACGCTCAGAATAGCTCGCATGAATAAACCTCACTTCCTCTCTTGAGGGGCTAGTTATAGGGGATAGCTTCTGCTGAGCTATTCCTTCCAGCTGGGCTTAGTTACGAAGACTGCGCTGCATATAAAGAGTCGGCATGATTGATCTCATACCACCTCATGAGGGGCTAGTTGTATAGGATAGCTCCCGCTGAACTATCGCCCAGCCCCCAGGGTGCACACTCACTGCCAAGAAAGTAGCTAAGAAGGGCTCTCAAGCCTGATGGAGTCAGCCCGCAAGGCTGACCAGGGTAGACTCTCCATAAAGGAGATAGTACGCCTATAAATAGAGGGTAAGGTACAACGGAAGAGGGGTGAGACACTAAAGTTATTATTATACTTTCTATATCTCTCTAAGTACACTTTCTCTCTCTAGACACTCTCTAACTTAAGCTTCAGAGGGGGGTTCTTCAAGCCACCCCCGAGGGTTGTTTATGTGTGTTGCCGTGTTTAGGTTTCCGACGGGGCCCAGCTCACCCAGCAGAACCCTTGGATCCACACCTTGAACAATTATTATTATTATTATTATTACTATTATTATTATTATTATTATTATTATTATTATTATTATTATTATTATTATTATTATTAATTTTTATGTATTTATTTATTTACATTTTAATGCGATGTAATGATAATATGCAAGAAATAAAATGCTCATTTTATCAAAGGAAAATAAAGAATGATCCTACAAAATAAATTGAAGGGAAAATAAAAGATGTCTATGCTAGACTTATTAGGGAAGGGATAAATATAAGAAATAGAAAAAAGAGGTCAGAAAATCTTATCGTTGAAGCTCGCTTCGTGTCTTGTGTTTTATCATCACTCGGTCTTATTTCCAATTGGAGGTATAGAAAGCTTGTTATTGTCGATCAAATATTGGATGGTCTCCTTTAGATTCAAACAGCTCTCAGTAGTATGACCCCTACCTTGGTGGTACTTTCAATGTGCATCTGGATTCCAACTAGGCAATCTCTTTTCAGGTGCGGGGTCCTGAATAGGTCTAATGGGAGTAATGAGTCCCTTAGTATGGAGACGATCGAAGGAAACATCATAGATAATCCTAATGGGGGTGAAGTCTTTCCTTAGTTGCTTCTTAGATCCTTGGTTATCCATGGCTACGACTTCACTGAGACCAAAGGTACTAACATTGTTACTAGAGTGGGCGTTTTGTCGTTCTTCTTTCCTTTCCAACCACTGTGGTTACTATTGTTAGTAGCTTTTTGCTTTACGATGTCATCTTCGATCTCAATGCCTATGTCGTAGACGACCTTGAAAGTATTAAAGTTGTGTTGATATTTTAAGTGCTTTGAATACTTTTCTTGTAAATTTTTATGAACATCCTCACGGATTCTTTTTCGGTAGGGACTTCAATCATCTTAGCGGAAGTTTCCCTCCACTTATTAAAGAAAGAAGTAAAGCCTTCATTCTCTTTTTGTCTTAGCATTTTAAGTTGTCTATAATCAATTTCGACTCGAATATTACATTTATATCTATCAATGAAAGTGTTTACAATAGCTCCCAAGTAGAGGTTTTCTCTTTATCAAGAGAAAAGAACCATTGTAGACAAATGGTTTAAAGAGATAAAGAAAACAAGGAATGAAAGACTTTCCTATCAATCCCCTTAATGTTTATTATGTTCTACTATGACCCCTTGTGAGCTAAGCCCTGGAATCTATAGTCATTGGATATTTTGCTCAAGCTTTCTTGCATGAGCTCCATTTGTTGTTGTTTCACAGGGTCATTGATTTGAAGGGTTAAAGTCTTCAACACCTCAGCCATGTTAGCTATTTGCTTCTTAAGCTCATTGAAATCTTATTTACTTGCCATTATCTTCTTAGCTTTTCGTTTCCGACTCACTTGTTTATCAAAAAGTTGTACTTGAATAAAGGTGCTGTCTTTGATTAATCGCCCTTCTCTCCTTGACCAAGTACTATGGAAAGGGAAATTAGGGATAAGTTTTCATTATTTATTTTGACTCAAGTTCTATTCAACATGGAAGAGAATGTGGAAGATAATGGGAATAGATTAGACCCCGCACTCAAATGACGGAAAACGACTCATGCATGAACCTAAGACATGGTCATGGTGACATATACAAAGTGTGTGCTAAGACTAGTGAGTGTAGGTGACATGTTAAGACTTGTGTCATGACCATGTGGCCAGACTATGTGACTAGACTCGAACAAAGACTAAGTTAAGACTTCATGTATATGCATTAAACTGGACAGACTATGGTATTTTAGTCATAACTTTTGATCTGTGACTTTAATTGGGATGAAACCAACGCCAAATTAAAGATAAAACTCGGGGCTACAGATCCATAGGTTGTACGACTCGTTACTCTTCCTAGAACTCCGGATATGACCAAAACTAGTTGACGCTTGTGCAGTATACGGGAATAAAAATCCGGGTTGACTTAAAGGAACTATGACTCGATTTAAGGTTTTTTTTTTTTAGCTCAAATTAATTAATTAATTAAGCAAAGTCCTTTAGTCATTGGTTAGTTTATTTAAGCATATTTATGATCACAAGTTAAACCAAATGGTTAGTTTAGCCACATAATAAGTATGCACAAGTAAGAGATGCAAAAGTAGTTAAGTAGTCACAATATGATGCAATGAGTTTGCAACCTAACCATGGCTCTAGTTCTCTAAAGTTCAAGGATATAGGTTAGTCAAAGAGGCTCCATGGTTATGAGTCCAGATGCACCGCGCGGAACCCTTACCTTTGGAAGTGTTGGCGCGTGTGGATGGGACCCCGCGAGTTAAACTCGCTTCCATGGTTTGGTGAATTCAACAATCTCGGATGTACCCTTCGTTACCAGGAGCGTTCGATTGGGTAGATGGAGCATGAATTCCCAGAGGGTTATGTCCATATGTATAACACATATGGGTCTACGAAAAGAGAGAAAAAGTCAATCAGGAAGTAAAATCGAGCGAATAGTGCTAGAACTAGTCAAAACAAGAAGGCAGAGTTATGGCTCGGTATTGGAAGAACTTGGCACCAGACAACAGAGTCTATCGCCAGGATATATACGTGGCCTGGAACTTAAAACGCAGTGCATATTCAAATCTGTCCCCCTCAGGGGACTCATATATAATTCCTGCACCGCAGCCGTTCTTCGTCGAGCTCCCGTCTACATACACTTTCCAAACCTGGTCAATGTTATCCAGTGGTACTGGTCGTGTCATTTCAATAATGAAGTCGGCAAACACCTGACCCTTCACTGCCTTTCTAGGTTCAAAAGTGATTTCAAGACTTTGCATTTCAATAGCCCATTTTAACATTCTGCCGGATGACTTTAAGGTAGACATTGGCCGCTTGAGGGGCTGATCGGTGTAAATTACAACCAGATGTGCAAGAAAGTACGACTTCAATTTTTTGAATGCCATATATAGAGCAAGGGTAAATTTTTCAACCATGGGGTATCGGAGTTCATCATTTTTTAGCACATGGCTAATGAAATAGACTGGGAGCTGGATGCCGTCTCTCTCAATAAGGAGAACAACATTGAGGGCATGGTCTGAGATGGCTAGGTACATGTATAACGTCTCTTTGGGCAAAGGGCTTACAAGTCTTGGCAAAGAGTGCAAGTGTTCATTCAATATTTGAAAGGCCGCCTCAGCATCATCCCCCCATTCAAATCTGGTCTTCTTCCTTATTTCTTGGAAGAAGTAAAGGCATTTGTCACCTAACCGGCTGAGGAACCTCCCAGTGCCGCCAGGCAACCGGTTAGTCTCTGTACTTCCTTAACAGTGCGGGGTGACTTTATGTCAATTACCGCCTGTATCTTCTCAGGGTTAGCCTCTATTCCCCTTTGATCAATCAGGAATCCGAGAAACTTCCCAGACTCAACACCAAAGACGCATTTCTTAGGATTTAACATGACCTTATTCCGCCTGAGTGTGGTGAAGGTTTCTCAGAGATCAGCAAGGTGATCCGCCTACTGCTTGGATTTGACTATCATGTCATCTATGTACACCTCCACATTCCTCCTAATTTGATTAATGAAGACCGTATTAATCATCCGTTGGAATGTAGCCGACACATTTTTCAAGCCAAACGCCATCATAGTGTAACAGAATAACCCCTGATTAGTGACGAAGGCTGTCTTCTCTTGATTTTTTTTTCCACAGGGGTATTTGATAGAAGTCGGAGTAGGCATCTATAAAACTCATCAAGGCATGCCCAGCTGTAGAATCGAAAAGACTATCGATCTTTGGAAGCGGATAACTGTCCTTTGGACATGCCTTGTTGAGGTTTGTGTAATCAACACACATATGCCAGGTGCCATTCGGCTTCTTTACAAGCACAAAATTCGCCACCCAGTCGGGGAAATTACATGGCCGAATGAACCCGGCATCCAGCAGCTTTTTTACTTGGACTGCTGCCGCTTGACTTCTTTCCTTGTCGTGATTTCTTTTCTTTTGCCAGATGGGCTTCTTTTTTGGATCCACGACGAGTTTGTGGACAGCAAGATCCGGGCTGACGCCTGGCATTTCTTCCATTTTAAAGGCAAAAATGTCTTTGAATTCTTTCAGCAATGGGTGTAGGTCTACACCTAGCTTAGCATAAGCAGCCGTCCCAACCTTTACAGTACGCTCTGGACAGCTGTCGTCCAGAGGTTTATCAATATGTTCTCCAGCCGCTTGGGGATGGAGCTCATCTAACCGTTCCCCAGTCAAAGATTGCTATTTTTTCTCTTTCTTCACCTCCACCAGATGAGGAGCCTTTCTTTTCTTCTCGGCTGCTGGTGGGGCTGGGCCGGCGTCCTTGACACTGTCAAGGTCTATTGGTTCCTTCCCTTGGCCGTCTGGGGCCATAGTATCCTTGACGACTGAGAGGTAGCACTCCCATGCCATCTTTTGATCCCCATTCAAGGAACAACAGAGCCATCATCCCTCTCATACTTAATGAGCATGAAAGAAGGGATGATCACAGCCTTGGCTTCGTTAAGGTTTGGACGACCTAGGATGATGTTATAGGCGATCAGTTCCTCAATGACCAAGAATTTGAAGACCAGGTGTCGTCCTTTTCCTTTTTCACCCAACAAGATAGGTAAGTCAATCCTACCGACTGGGTAAACCATCCCACCCCCGAAACCAACCAGGGGGTGGGTAACCGGATGTATACTGTTGAGGTTGTATTTCAGCTTTTGCAGGCACCGCAGACTGATGATGTCCGATGAGCTGCCGGTGTCAATAAGGATTCGACCAACCAGCTGGTTGGCGACCTTACATTCAATGACGACCGGGTCGTCATGTAGACGGCGTACAGTGCCCCTATCCTTCTTAGTGATCAGAACGTCTGGGAAGGAGGAGCTAGCTGCCGCCTGCTCATCATCATCATCATTGTCCATCTTTCGATGATGGCTCTTGGTGCCCTGGATGGTAGGGCCACCGCAGGCCGACTGTCTTTTTGCCTGTCAGATTTCTTAGAGTTCGACTTGCTACCAGACGAGCAGAGGTCGGTTGCTTGAATATAGCTTTCCGCCTCCCTTAGGGCCGCCTACAAAGTAAAATCCCCTTTTCTGACAAGGTCGAACTTAAAGGTCGACCCGTCTCTTAGACCCTTAAAGAAGTCTGTAAAAGCTACCTTGTCAGACAGTCTTTGAATCTGAATTCTGGTCAGATTGAACCGCCTGACGCAGGAGCGCAATCCTTCTCTCTTTCCCTGCTTAATGGTGCTCAAATCAAGACTTGTTTTCTTTGCAGGGATGTTCATTGAGAAGTTGGAAGCAAACAAGAAGGCAAGCTTCTTGAAACTATTGATGGAGCCGGCTGGCAGGTTGCCAAACCATTGTTGGGAAATTCCCTTCAATGTAGCCGAAAAGCATCGACACCAAGTGGAATCATCCAACCGCTGTAAATACATGAGGTATGAGGTTATCTTCCAGGTTAGAGGTACCGTCATAAGTACCCACCAACAAATTTTTAACCTTGGCCGGCTGTGCCGCCTTGGCTATTTCCCGGGTGAACATAGAAGGTTGTTCACCTACGCGGAACAGACGAAGCTACCAGTTCAATGGTTGGACATTGTTGTATGCTGCCTGACCTCTAAAGAGGGTCGACTACAAGAAATGAGGAGAATACGGACCGTAGACCAGAGGTGGTACATACGGTGCATTCCCAATCATCTAAGAGCTATAATGGACGGTATTACTGCCTGTATGGCTCTCATGCAAGGATTGCACATTCCCTGCAGATGTATTCTTAAAGCTGTCTGGAAAGCTTGATGTAGAAGCTGACTCGGACAACTGTTGATTCCTCTTGCGGGTGATGATCTCTTGGGCATCAAGAGGTGATTTTTTGTTTCCCACCGGCTGTTTATTCCGGCGGGTATTGTTGGTGTTCCTCTTAGGAAGAAGAATCTTGGACCAATCAATGATCCTGGCTGCCTTCTCCTTTCGATGCGGAGTTGGCTGCCTATCATTGACTAACTTCTCCTTCTCCAGAGGAGTCTTCTTTGCCAACTGACCCCTGCTTGGGCAAGCCCGACTCTTGGTTATCAGATCCTTAATTTCACCCTTGAAACTAGTCATGAATTTCATGAGTTTGTCTCGAGTGACAGGAGCAGATCCACTGGCCGTATGGGTTTCCTCTTTCGGCTGTCTAGGGGGTCTGTTTATATCCGTCTTGCTGGCACCCTGCTCCAGAGTCTCTCTCGGCTGGATGCGCTTGGTTATCAGAGAGCCATCATTGTCTTATAAGTTTTGACCTGTGGATCGTCATCCTCAGGGTCAGTAAAGACTTCCGGTTGGTCTACCGGACGCTCAGGAGGTAGTACAGACTCTTGAACCATCCTTGAGGTACTCTCCCCACAGATGGCGCCAAATGTTTTGGGTGTTTTTGTCCCTCAGGAGAGTTACGTCACAAAGACTGGTCCGGCTGAGCTGTACCTGCAAAAATAACGGAGACTCCGAGTGGTGGAAGCTCCGCCTCCGAAGATCAAGTTAGTAACTTGAAAGAGAATAAAGAGTGCAGAAATTTAGGTGGGGATCTACTTGGATTCCAAGCTTAGGTGTTTCTTTGATGAGAGAGAAAGTAAGTGTAATAAATGATTGAAAATGTGTCCCCAAAATGGGAAATATCTGCCTATTTATAGGGTCATTGGTAGGTGTGCCTTTATCTAGGTCACTTAACCTAGATTTTAGTGGGCTGCGCCAAATTACGGCGTTTTCTTGGGATTTGGGCCCTTGAAGGGCGCCATTTCAGAATCTATCTGAAGGAGCCACGTGTTAGATGGCTAGGGGGCTACTTGGGTCAGCCTGGTCTTGACACGTGGCCTTCTCTTATTGGGACACCTGTCTAGGGTAATTTTTACCCTAAACACTCCCAATATCTCATCTCATGAGGAGATTCAAAGCTAGATTCTATAGATTTGAATGGTGAAGAGCATTGAGGAGCATCATGGGGAAAGGAATCATGTACAACTAACTATAAGGGGATCAACATTAGAGACATGAGTAACATCATCAAAATTGGGAATGGGGGCACAAGTAGGATGCAAGATTCATAATTCAGTGAACAAGGAACATCACAATTATCAATAGAAACATTTGAATAACCATAACAATGATCATAAATATTTCAAGCAAATCATACGTAAAAGTCCCAAGCATCATTGATCGACAATGCTTGAAATCTACCATTAAACATGCCTTCAATAATGTCTCTAGTTTTCTCATTAAAATCATGATAACAAATCTCGCAAGCTTCCCAAAGATCACAACCATGGTAACTAATGAAGTTCTCTAGTCTATTAAAGTACACCCAAAATGGCTCATTCTCAAATTGAGAAAAAGAGGTACTTTTCATTTTTTTTTCAACACAAGATAAAATCAAACAAAAGAAAAGTATATACAAAGACCTAAACTCAAGCAATAAAAAACACTCAAACATAGACATCGTTCCCCGCCAACGGTGCCATTTTGACGAGGCGTGAGACTTGGTCGTTGACTAATCCTCACTCGGTCAAACTAAATTTATAAATACTTAAAAAAACCTAAATACAAGTATAGAGGCAAGTTAAGGGTCAACCCAAAGGAACGGTAATGTTCAAGCGCTCTCAATTATGCGTCTAATCTAGGTCAAAGACGAAGATAAAGAGAGAATACTAACAACTAACAAACAAAGAAACCAAACAAATAAAACACTAGGGGATCAACAAGTAATTATGACAATTGAAGCAACTCAGGTTCTACATGCAAATCAATGGTTGCAAAGACTACTGGTAAGATCAATTAAAAGAGCTCGACAAGCTATCTCCAATAGGTCTAACAAGCGCTAACTACGAGAGACACTAACTAGGAACGTCACCAATCAAACTCAATCGATAATTGTAAGCTACGAATCAATGGTCCATATCAATGTAGACTCACAATGTAATCTAGCATAATTCTCAAGGCCTTATCAAATTACACACATGCACAATTTCCATTAATCACTTTAATCTCAACAATCAATCAACACAATCTCCAAATTAAGCACAATCAATCAATAATACAAGTTTTGCCCAATCCCTATCCAAACAACTACTCTAACATCATCATCTAATCAATTAACAACTAAGGAAATCAAGAATCAACAATGTATGAAGAATAACTACACTAATCAAGTATCAAACATCAAAATCAATTTAAACAAAAAAGAATATTAAACAAAGCAATAAAATGAGATAGAGTTAGAAATTCTCATTGATAATAGAGAAGATGTTCAACACAATTTTCACCATTAAATCTTCAATCTCTCAATCACCATTGAAATTCCTCACTTTTTCTCTCTAAAATCTACTCCTAAACTAACCCTAAAACTAGAGAGAAAAGCTCACAGCTAAGCAGAAATTATGATCTAATTTCAGTCTCTAATTACTTACAAAAGCCAGATTACAAATAGATATTTATAGGAGGCGCGAAAGGAAGACAACCGAAACAGGGACCCGGAGGGGCACGCCCACGCCATTGTGTTGCGCGCCCGCGCAGGGTGGCTGTGCGCCCACGCTCCTCAAGGTTTCTTTGATTCTTCTCGAGGGTTCGTGCGTTCGCTAATGGCTTCGAATGAGTGCACCGAATGATGATGATGGACACCAAAAGTGGCAGTCCTAAAAAGCACTTGATATATAGTGGGTTCAACACCCCATCTTCATGAGAGCGCGACTTGAGAGCGCAAGAGCTAGAACTTGGAGAACCCATTTCATTGCATCTCGAGCTTTCCTATTGCCATGAGCTTGCTCCAAAAGCATCTTCCACCTTAGTAATCCATCCATATCAAGACCCGAACCTCGTTCAATACCTAAAACCACGAAAAGAGAACAAATAAAGGAGAAAACACTAGAAAAACCATCAAAATGCACAAAACAACAAAATAAGAGAGCAAAGGTAAAATAAAGAGAAAAAACATAAAACTATGCATTTATTAAGAAGAAAATCTATGAAAAGAAGGTAAAAACAACCAAAATTCTCATCAAATGGGTGCCATTTATGACACCCATCAGCCGTCTGTGGGGAGACACATCTGTAATGGCACAACGGTGGTGGATCAATTACTCAAGAGGGAGAGCCTCCTTTAGGAGATATCATGCGTCATCAGGCCGAATGTCAAGTACATCAGGCATCATGAAGGCCGAATACCGAGTGTTTGACGGTCAAGAAGGCCATGTCAGACTAAGTCATGCAATTTAGTTATTGTCGCAATGGGACGTTAGACGGCAATGACGTTTGATCCTCTTAAGGTTGACAATTAATAAATTGGTAATAATATTGTTAACAGCTAGCACCATGCATACAAACACCTAAGCGGAATTAACACAATTGCCAAAGTGGTTTGCTTTGTCAAATGAGCTAGCCCTCCTTATAATTTGCATGAGAGCTTGGTGGAAAAAGTTGTCAGGCGAAAACAAACTATTAAATGGAGATTAGCTATGTACTCCACTTGTTTTAGTAACGTTCCCTCTTATTTTTCTCATGCATAATATAGGAGGTAATAAGAAGAAAGTTTGCTAGCTTGAGTTCTCTCAAGCATGAAATTAATAGAGGTGGCAGTTGTATGTAATAAGCCAAGCGTCTGGTTATTCATTCTCAAATAGCTAGCTATCCTACTCTTCCTATTTGTTATTGTAATGTCTAATCACTAATAAACAAATATCCATATATCTAGATATAGGTGTGCTGCATGTAATGGCATGAATTAATGCTACAACCGGCCTTGGTAATCAACAAGCAAGTATTTTACACAAGTATATACAACCGGCCATGTATGCTACCCAACCAACGAGTTTTCAACTCCGTATCTACAAGCGGCATATATGGCTAAATTTCTTGCAATAAAGTCAGCCTGCTATCCATGAGGGCATGGCTAAATTTCTTGCAATGAGCATAGGCGGCTCTATAACCGCATGACACCTTGAAAGCTCATCATTTGAAAATGAGCACAGGCGGCTCTACAACTAGCTCAGGCGGTATTCATTACCGGCCTTTGCACCGATCAATCAAACGGCCCAAGCTAACTCCAATACAAGCAACGAATATGCCAATTCATATTATAGCAGCCGGTTACCATTATCAATGGTGTCAGCGAGTTGCGCTTGATTATAATCTTGGACAAACAACTATGAGGAGAGCTAGTAGGAGATCGATTGTAAGCTAGTTCAAGCAGCAACCACAGTCAGCCCTACAACTGTAATGTAGGCGGTTCTCAATGATTGCAGCCGGACACCATTTTCAATGGTGCCAGCCGGTGATCACTATTGATTCAGGTGTTTTTGTCCCTTGGGAGAGTTACAACACGAAGACTGATCTGGTGCGGCCTGTACCTACAAAACAAACGGAGACACCGATTGGATGATGCTCCACCTCCGACGAACAAGTTAGTAACTTGAAGAGAGAGAAAAAGGTGCGGAAATTTAGGTGGGTATCTGCTCGGATTCCAAGCTCAAATGTCTCTATCACAGGGACTGTGTAATAAAATGGTAAAACGCGCCCTCCAAAAGAGGGGAATCTCCCTATTTATAGGGTCCTTGGGATTTGTGCCCCTGATTAGGTCACTGATCCCTAATCATTGGTGGGTTGCGCCGCATTGCGGCTTTCTCGGGATTTAGGCCTGAAGGCCGCCTTTTCTCCCAGGTTTCTGGAGTGACACGTGTCAAGCAGGGATAGGTCCACCTTGGGCCATCCTAGGGCTGACACGTGTCATCCTCTGATTGGACCACGTGGCGGGGTAAAATTACCCTAAACATTTGCCCCTCACAAATGTGACGTGGCACGCCACGTGGCATCTGTGACACGCGTTACGCTCCGGTTGGTGGTAATTTTACCACCAAAGAGTAACCGTTCACCTTCCGAGTAAATTACGGGAATGCCCCCGCATTTACCCTCTATATATAGCAGTTTACCCTCATAATTTGGTACATTTACAAAAAAATTTCTAGAGAAACAACTTTGAGAGAACAGAAGTCATCCGTTTGAATCAGGCGTAAGCAAGAAAGCTCGTTCTTCGTCAACCCAGCCGGACCCGTTTGTCTTCAGACATCAAATCTAAAGGTACCGTCTCTGCCTCTCTCAGCTCTTTTTCTTGTTTCACCGCTTGTACATATTTCTTATAATAAATGGATGCATCACCAACACAAACGACACAGCCTAGGTTACAGTCCAGCCGGTCACCAGAGACGGATGAGTCTAGAACTGGGAGTGTCGTCTCGGAGTGTTGGGACCACCCTTTGGCTTGGATTCCGACCATTTATGTGTATGTGCAGGACACAATGGCTCGGACTATGTAGACGGCCCCCGATTTGGACTATAGAAGCGAGGGATCAGGCGGCCAACCCCCTGAGGGAGAAACGTCTGGTCAGAGAAACCAGACGGCTCTGGAGAGATCCCCTCCGCGTGCCCCTTCAACTCCCGCAGATTCATTTTTGGAAGAGTGCGACCAAGGCGGCGATGAAGCCGTCTCAGCTCCTTTGACCCAAAATGAGGAGGAGACGGAGAGCGACAGCTCCGCCTCCACTTCTGAGAGCAGTGATGACTTGCCCCCGGTTGTGGATAGCGAGGAGTAGGAGAGGAAGAAGTGGAGTGAGAAGGACGAACCCTTCAAAATTCATGTCTCCGCCAAGGACAGGGTTATCATGGAGGAGAACTTGAAGAACTTTACACAAATGCACCCGTTAGGAGACGGGTACAGAATCAGAGTGCCGCCTGAGGACGGCACCATCGCCTGGGAAGACGATCAACAGAACACCAACAACTACTTCGGCTGTTATGAGGCGACGTTCAAGGCCGGTCTTCGCTTTCCCCTTCACCAGGCGGTGAAGGCAATCTTGAGAGACTACAGCCTCTGAGTCTGGCAACTTACCCCCAATTCTTGCGCAAACATTTTGGGGTATGTTGCCGCCCAAGGCGGCGATGAAGCCGTCTCAGCTCCTTTGACCCAAAATGAGGAGGAGACGGAGAGCGACAGCTCCGCCTCCACTTCTGAGAGCAGTGATGACTTGCCCCCGGTTGTGGATAGCGAGGAGTAGGAGAGGAAGAAGTGGAGTGAGAAGGACGAACCCTTCAAAATTCATGTCTCCGCCAAGGACAGGGTTATCATGGAGGAGAACTTGAAGAACTTTACACAAATGCACCCGTTAGGAGACGGGTACAGAATCAGAGTGCCGCCTGAGGACGGCACCATCGCCTGGGAAGACGATCAACAGAACACCAACAACTACTTCGGCTGTTATGAGGCGACGTTCAAGGCCGGTCTTCGCTTTCCCCTTCACCAGGCGGTGAAGGCAATCTTGAGAGACTACAGCCTCTGAGTCTGGCAACTTACCCCCAATTCTTGCGCAAACATTTTGGGGTATGTTGCCGCCTGCGAGTTCCAGGGGCTCCATCCTGGCTGGGAAGCTTTTGCTAAGATGCATTATCTTAGCCGAAGCCCAGGCGGTTGGAGGGCATGGTACACTTTAACCACGCATCCCCAGTACATGATGACCTTGGACAAGGTCTCTAAGTTTGACGGATGGAAGCACAGGTTCTACCTGATGTCAGCTCCCAGCAGGCGGGAGAACTATGAATTCCGCCAGTACAATAAGAAACCCGACCTGATGGGCCGGAAATGCGCTCATCCCCGGATCCCGGATGAGGATTTTGACAAAATCATTGAGGCAAAGTCTTTCGGCCTCACAGACGCGACCTTGTCAACCGGGGAAACAATAAAAGTCCCCAAGAACTGGATCCCCAAGAGCGCCTGGTTCAGGGACGAGTGTTTCTTAGCCGCCTGCGGTCTAGGACACATGTTTACCAAACGTATGCGCCTGAGTTTACATCCGCTTGTAGTGCTTTTTTATCAGAATTGATTGATGACATTGATCAATATTTTTCTATTTTACAGAAGAAGCTCTAAACATGCTGCAGACGGAGAAGACACCCAGGCGATCCTCAGCAACCATCCGCAAGGAGCTTGCGGAAAAACAGGCGGCCGCAGTCAAGGCGTAGGTAAAAAACGCTTGACCCTTTCTTAGATTGGCCTCAAAGTTTACTTTCTCCGGATGCTAACTTTAACTTGGTTATTTTCACAGGGGGGAGAGGTAGGAAAGACGTTTGAGAAAAATCTCAAACGGGCTAGGGAGGAACCCACCTCCATTCTTAACAAGACCAAAAAATCCACCTCCGCCTTAACTCCTGGCGCCTCAGCCGGGAACTAACAGATGCGGATAGGGGGGCGAAATGAGAGGGTAGGCGGCAGTCTAGGCCTCAACCTCGTCAACCCTCTATCAGCAACCGGGGGGTTCACCACGCCTGCAAGCGGCTCCCGCTTTGCCGGCTCTAAAGACAAAGAACCCTTTTGAATCCCCGCCTGAGCGGGGGTGGCCTTTGTGAGTGACATCCCACTCCCAACAGACGTCATCCTCAGACGGTCGGCAACAGATAGGTGCTGCCTTAATTTCGCACTCATCACCTATTGATTATGGTGCAGATCAATCTCCCCGCTGGCCAGACGTCCAGAAGCATGCTAAAGCCATGCTGGTGGCGGTGAGCAAGAAGGACAAGAACGCTATCCCTGTATAGAGACGTTCAACCTGGAACGGATCTTGTCCCTTCTTGCTGAGGTAAGAGACTTAACAAATTTTTTTTTTTATTTTTTCCAAGTGCTTTACTCCGCCTGCAATACTAATGTCGTTTGCTTTTCTGCAGGCTATGCTGCAAGTAGACGGGCTCAAGCGTCCTTATTCCCGCAAACGGGAAGAGGTAAAAAGGGCCAAGAAGTCCGCCACAGACGCTGATAATGTTTCTTTATACTCCACTATCGTAAATGAACTTGAAACTAAAGCAATCATAATGACACAAGCGTCAAAAATCCAGCAGCTTGAGGCGGATATGTAAACGGCCAACCAGCGGGTGAGCGACGCTGAGACGGCTCAGAAGGGGGCGGAGGAAGCCAAGAGGAAGGCGGAGGATAGCCTCAAGAAGTCTGAGGAAACGCTAAAAAAGGCCCAGGCGGATCTTGGCACATTACAAGGTGCTTCTAAAGAGAACACCAACTTGAAGGCCAAGGTTGAGAAGTTGGAAAAGGAGGCTGCTCAGGCTCAGATAAACTTTGCAGCAACTTTGGAAGCGGAGCAAAACCGCCTGGTTGCTGAAAGCGATGCTGACAACGACGCCCGCATGAAGATCGCCTGGGCTCCCTTATACCCATACAAGGATTATAGCGTCTGGGCACTGGCTCACAGTTACGCCGAGTACGTGGTGTACTTGAGAGAGCAAGGGGAGCCAGAGCCTGAGTCCTTCGACGCCTGGGTTAACGCCAACAATGAGCCCCCCGCGCCTGAGCTACCTGGTCCCGGTGAAGCACAAGAGATTCCCTCAGACGATGAGGAAGAGGACCAGGAGGAGCCGCCTGCAGGCCAGACGTGATTTTTCAATGGCAGTATGCCAATCCCTATTTTTTTATTTTTTCTTTAATTCTGTGGCAGTATGCCAAAACTTGCTTTTCCGGCCTGCGTGCCGAGTATTCTTGTTTTTACCGGCTGAGGAGCCGGGTTAATTAACAATTTCTCTTTTCTCGGACGGGGTCCGGTTAACATTTGATCCACTACAACCGTTTGGTTGGGTGGACTCTTAATGAATGTACCGACTGAGTCGGTTTTGATCATTGGATTTCAATTTTTGCATTTTTTCGTATATGCCTGATTTTTGCCTAACTTATCAAAAGCATGCGGCGATACCTAGCTTAGCTTATCAATAGCCGACTGTCGTTGTCCCTGGACGGCTGTGTGGTTGGTTTAAAATGGAGCTGGTTGATTGACTTGGGAACGTCTGATGCTGCAAAGAGCATGATACGTTTGTAAGTCAATCAATCACAGTAGTGATTGCCCCAAACCAAGTGCACAACCGTACATCAACAGGGGTTCCAATCACTAACCAGACGGTGTTTGTCCGTCTTGGTAAAGATTGCATAGCCATTGCACAATTCTTTTGCCCCAATTGGGATAGAAAGTGCAACTTTGGAATAAATAACCTAAGTGAGAACTTCAGCCGGTGACCGACTGATGCCCTAGGGCATCCGGTAGTCGGTAATTTGATCGTTCCTCACAGATCATTCTGGTTAGACGGCTATGAGTTGACCAATTCGGTCGTTCAATTTTTGCCGTTTGCATAGGTACGTAGAACCAATGAATAGTCTGTTCTCTGCGACAATTGCACCCTGAGGGGTGTCGCCGGACGCCTTTGTCCATGTTGGGACAGACGATTTTATAAAATGAGCAACCATCCTGCCATTTTAGCCTTTGGTCTTGTTTGAGACCGGTTGTATAGCCACTAAGCGTTTTTGTGCTTAGTTTTTAATCGGAGCATTGGCCGAACGTTATTAAATTACACTAAGTATCGAACTTAATTAGTTAAACAAAAAGTCCGTCTGGATAATTACCCAGACGGACAAGCAATTATTAGGTCACACCAAGTATCAAACTTAGTAAAATAAATAAAGGATCCATCTGAGTATTACCCAGACGGTTAAGCATTTATATCCTTTACTAAGTATCAAACTCAGTTAGCTAAATGAAAAATCCGTCTGAGTATTACCCAGGCGGAGCATCAAAACAATTTTGCAAACAAAGTCTGAATTCTCATTAATTGACTCACTATTTACAAAAACCTTACATTCTCAGAAGTAGTACTTTTACAAATTGTCTACATTCCAAGTTCTAGGCAGGCGCCTGCCGTCTGGAGTTTCCAGGCGATAGGTGTCGTCCCTCACTTCTTCATAGATTCGGTAGGGGCCTTCCCAATTTGGAGTTAGCTTTCCCAGCTCATTGGCCCTACCGGTTGCCTCCATTTTTCGTAACACTAAGTCGTCAACTTTCAAGGGACGCTTGTGTACTTTCTTGTTGTAAGCTCTAGTCATTCTCAGACGGTAAATCTCATGACGCAAGGCGGCATTACCCCTGCGTTCTGGGAGTGAATCCAATGCAAGGCGCATTGCTTCCCAGTTTGCCTCTTCATCATATAGCATGACTCTGAGAATCGGCTCGTAATGTTCAATGGGCAAGACGGCTTCAGCACCGTAAACCATGAGAAATGGGGTTTCACCGGTTGCCCCCTTTGCAATTGTCCGGATGGCCCATAGGACATGGATTAACTGTTTTGCCCACAAGCCACCGGCTCTTTTAATTTTCTTCTTAATGTCGTCTGAGATTAGTTTGTTGAAGGCTTCAACTTGGCCGTTTGCTTGGGGTCGGCCGACGGATGCAAGACAGCTTGAGATCCCTTGATCTCCCAACCAAGTTTTGAGCTGAGGCGTCTCAAACTGAGGACCATTATCGAACACCATAGACATAGGTACCCCATACCGGGTGATAATGTTCTTCCAGATGAAGGAAATTACGTCTGAGGTCTTGATGTTCTTAACAGCCTCAGCCTCCACCCACTTGGTGAAATAATCCAAAGCCACCAAGATGTAGCGCTTTCCGCCTGGAGCAGGCGTGTAAGGGCCTAAAATGTCCATGCCCCATTTTGCAAACGGGGTTGGGCTGTGGATGGCTGTCAGATCAGTAGCCGGACGGTGAATAAGTGTGCCAAATTTTTGGCACTTATCACATTTCTTCACCAACTCCTTAGCGCCTGCCTCAAGAGTGGGCCAAAAATAATGTCGTCTGGCTCTGACGGCTAGGGACCTTCCGCCTATGTGGGAGGCGCAGAATCCCGAGTGCAAGTCTTCGAAAACTTCCTTCCCCTTTTCAGGGGTGACACACTTTAACAGGGGCTTCAGAAACCCCGCCGTGAAGAGTTCTCCGTTTCTCAACTCGAAGCTTGCAGCTCGCTTCTTCAGGACGGCTGCTTCCTATGGCGAATCAGGAAGCGTACTGTCTAAAGATAGGCCCGGATGACATCCATCCAAGTAGAGATTCGGTCCAGAATTCCAATGGGATCTTCATAAATGCTTCTTTTTTCAAGAACTTCCCAAAAGACTGACCGAGGCGTATCATGGAAGGCGAAAGATGCCAGTTTTGACAATGCATTCGCCTGGTTGTTTTCCGACCTAAGCACTTGATTCAGACGGAATTCCTCAAGTGCCTCAGCCTCTTGTTTGAGTGCCTGAAGATATTTGATCGTAGCCGGATGAGTTGCCTCATATTTTCCCTCATACTGGCTAACGACCAATTGTGAATAATAGTAGGCGTCAATATTCATGGCCCCTGCCGCCTTACACATACGGATTCCGGCTAGCAGGGCTTCATATTCCGCCTCATTATTAGAGGCCTGAAACTTGAAGCGTAGTGCATACTCAAATCCATCCCCTTCAGGAGACTCGTAGATTACACCAGCACCACATCCGTTATTTGTGGAGCTCCCGTCTACGTACACTTTTCAAACCTGATCGAGATTATCCGGAGCCACCGGACGAGTCATTTCAACAATGAAGTCGGCAAACGCCTGACCTTTCACTGCCTTTTTTGGTTCGTAAGTGATTTCAAGACTTTGCATTTCAATAGCCCATTTCAACATTCTCCCGGATGACTCCAAGGTAGACATTGGCCGCTTGAGTGGCTGGTCGGTGTAAATCACCACCGGATGTGCCAAAAAGTAAGACTTTAGTTTTTTGAATGCCATATACAAAGCAAGGCCAAAATTTTCAACCATGGGGTACTGGAGTTCAGCATTTTTGAGAACATGGCTAATGAAGTAAACCGGGAGCTGCACGCCGTCTCGCTCAGCAGGGAGAACGGCACTGAGAGCATGATATGAGACGGCTAAATACATGTACAACGTCTCCCTAGGCAAAGGACTGACAAGCCTAGGTAGAGAATGCAAATGTTCTTTTAACTTCTGAAATGCCGTCTCAGCATCGTCCCCCCATTCAAACCTGGTCTTCTTCCTGATTGCTTGGAAGAAGTAAAGGTATTTGTCGCCTGACCGGCTGAGGAACCTCCCCAAGGCGACCAGGCAACCAGTGAGTCTTTGAAATTCCTTGACAGAACGGGGCGACTTCATGTCAATCACCGCCTGTATCTTTTAAGGGTTAGCCTCTATCCCCCTTTGATCAATCAGGAATCCGAGAAACTTCCTAGACTCAACACCAAAGACGCATTTCTTTGGGTTTAACATGACCTTATGCCGCCTGTAGCTTGGATTTGACTATCATGTCATTAATGTTCGCCTCCACATTCCTCCCAATTTGATTAATGAAGACCGTTTTAATCATCCGTTGGAAAGTGGCAGGCGCATTTTTCAAGCCAAACGGCATCACAGTATAACAGAATAACCCCAAATCAGTGACGAAGGCCGTCTTATCTTGATCTTTCTTCCAGAGGGGTTTCTGATGGAAGCTAGAGTAGGCATCCATAAAGCTCATCAAGGCGTGACCGGCTGTAGAGTCGACCAGACTGTCGATTTTTGGAAGCGGGTATTTGTCCTTTGGACACGCCTTGTTGAGGTCTGTGTAATCAACACACATGCTCCAGGTCCCATTCGGTTTCTTAACAAGGACCACATTGGCCATCCAGTCGGAAAAATTACAAGGCCGAATGAACCTGGCGTCTAGCAGCTTTTTGACTTCGGCGGCTGCCGCCTGACTTCTTTCATCGCCGTAGTTTCTTTTCTTTTGCCGAATAGGCTTCTTTTTGGGGTCCACGGCGAGTTTGTGGACAGCGAGATCCGGGCTGACGCCTGGCATTTCTTCCACTTCAAAGGCAAAAATGTCTTTGAATTCCTTAAGCAAAAGGTGCAAGCTTGCACCCAAGGTAGCATGAGCAACCGTCCCAACCTTTACAGTACGTTCTGGACGGCTGTCATCCAGAACGAGATTAATGTTTTCACCAGCCGGTTGGGGACGAAGCTCGTCCGACCGTTCACCGGTCAGTGTTTGCTATTTTTTCTCTTTCTTCACCTCCACCAGCAGAGGTGCCTTTCTGTTCTTCCCGACTGCTGGTGGGGCAGGTGCTGCGTCGGCATCCTTGACATTGTCAAGGTCTATTGGTTCCTGGCCGCCTGGGGCCACAGTATCTTTGACGGCTGAGAGGTAGCACTCTCGGGCCGTCTTCTGATCCCCATTCAGGGAACCAATAGAGTCGTCATCCCTCTCATACTTGATGAGCATGAGAGACGGGATGATTACTTCCTTGGCTTTGTTGAGAGTTGGCCGGCCAAGGATAATGTTGTAGGCGGTCAACTCCTCAACGACCAAGAATCTGACGATAATATGTCGTCCTTGGCCTTTCTCCCCCAGCCGGATGGGTAAGTCAATTCTTCCGGCTGGGTAGACCATCCCACCCCCAAAACCAACCAAGGGGTGGGTGACCGGATGCATGCTGCTGACATTGTATTTCAGCTTTTGCAGGCACCGTAGGCTGATGATGTCTGATGAGCTGCCGGTGTCAATAAGGATCCGTCCAACCAGCTGGTTGGCAACCTTACATTCAATGATGACCGGGTCATCATGCGGACGGCGGACGATGCCCCTGTCCTTCTCAGTGATCAAGACGTCCGGGAAGGGGGAGCTTGCAGACGCCTGTTCATCATCATCTTTGTCCATCTTTCGAAGATGGCTCTTGGTGCCCCGGATGGTAGGGCCACCACATGAGAACCTGCCTGCTGTTGTGTAGACCGGCTCCTTGTAGACCTACCTACTAGCAGGCTGGGGGGTAGTCTTGGAGGACTAACCCTTACGGTTTAAACTCTTTCTTTTTCTTTTGGGACGGCTGGTCAGAGTCATTAACCGCCCAGATTTATTTTCTTTTCTTGCTCTCTTCTTTATTTTTGGCCGGCTGAGCAGGCCAGCTGTCTTTCAACTTGTCGGACTTCTTGGAGTCCGACTGGTTACCATACGAGTAGAGGTCGGTAGCTTGAATGTAGCTTTCCGCCTCCCTCAGGGCCGCCTGTAAGGTGAAAGCCCCTTTTCTGACTAGGTCGAACTTAAAGGTCGACCCGTCTCTCAGACCTTTAAAAAAGTCTGTAAAAGCTACCTCATCAGACAGTCCTTGAATCTGAATTCTGATCAAATTGAACCGCCTGACATATGAGCGCAGCCCTTCTCTCTCTCCCTGCTTAACGGTGCTCAAGTCAAGACTTGTTTTCTTAGTAGGAATGTTCATTGAGAAGTTGGAAGCAAACAGGAAGGCACGCTTCCTAAAACGGTCAATGGACCCGGCTGGCAGGTTGCCAAACCATTGTTGGGAAATGCCTTTCAATGTAGCCGGGTAGCATCGACACCAAGTGGCATTATCCAACCCCTGTAAGTACATGAGGTTGGTGTATGCCAAAAGGTGATCTTCCGGGTTGGTGGTACCATCACCATAAGGAATGGGGTTTCTCCAGTTGCCCCTTTAGCAGTCGTTCTGATGGACCAGAGGACGTGTGGTAATTCATCCGCCCAAAGGCCACCAGCCCGTTCAATTTTCTTCTTAATCCCGTCTTAGATTAACTTGTTGAAGACTTCGACCTGGCCGTTTGCTTGAGGCCGACCGACAGATGCAAAGAAGCTTGAGACCCCCTGGTCTCCCAGCCAAGTCTTGAGTTGAGGCGTCTTAAATTGAGGACCATTGTCAAAAACCATAGACATGGGCACCCCGAAACGAGTGATTATGTTCCTCCATATGAAGGAAATGACATATTTTGTCTTGATGTATTTTACTGCCTCCGCCTCTACCCACTTGGTAAAGTAATCCACAGCCACCAGTATATAGCGCTTGCCGCCTGGAGCCGCGGTGTAAGGCCCAAGTATGTCCATGCCCCATTTGGCAAAGGGAATTGGGCTGTGGATGGCTGTCAGGTCTGTGGCCGGACGATGAATGAGCTTTCCAAACTTTTGACACTTGTCACATTTTTTGACCATTTCCATGGCGTCCGACTCCAGAGTTGGCCAGAAATAGAGCCTCCTGGCCTTGGCAGCTAAAGACTTGCCGCCTATATGGGAGGCGCAGAAACCCGCATGCAAATCTTCGAGGACTTCTCTACCCTTTTCTGGGGTAACACACTTCAATAGGGGTTTCAAGAAACCAGCTTTGAAGAGTTCTCCTTGTCTCAGCTCGAAGTTTGCCGATTTCTTTTTTAGAGCAACCGCCTCCTGGTGTGAATCAGGTAGTGTGCCGTCTGCAAGATAAGCCCGGATGCTGTCCATCCAGGTAGAGCTTCGGTCGAGAATTCCAATGGGGTCTTCCTCAGATATACTTCTTCTTTCCATGACCTCCCAGAAAACTGACCGAGGCGTTTCACAGGAGGCGGATGATGCCAGCTTGGACAGAGCATCCGCCTGGTTGTTTGAAGACCTGGGCACTTGACTTAGATTGAATTCTTCAAGTGTCCCAACTTCATCCTTGACCGCCTGTAAGTATTTAATCATGGCCGGATGAGTGGCCTCGTACGTCCCATTGACTTGGAGTACGACCAGTTGTGAATCCAAGCAGGCGTCAATTTTCTTTGCCCCTGCTTCCTTACAGTACCGAATGCCAACAAGCAAGGCTTCATACTCGGCCTCATTGTTAGAGACCTGGAACTTGAACCGTAGTGCATACTCGTATTTGTCTCCTTCAGGAGACTGACAGATAATTCCTGCACCACAGCCGTTCGCAGTGGAGCTCCCATCCACATACACTTTCCAAACCTGACTAGTATCATCCGCAGCAACCGGCCTTGTCATTTCCACAATAAAGTCGGCGAATGCTTGCCCCTTTATTGCTTTCCTTGGTTCGTAAGTGATTTCCAATCCTTGCATTTAAATCGCCCATTTGAGCATTTGTCCAGAAGACTCCAAAGTTGTAAGAGGCTGCTTGATCGGTTGGTCAGTGTAGACTTCTACCGCATGCGCCAAGAAGTAGGGTTTTAGCTTCTTGATGGCCATGTAAAGGGCAAGGCCGAATTTCTCAACCATGGGGTACCGAAGCTCCGCGTTTCTCAGAACATGGCTAATGAAATACACCGGGAGCTGGATGCCGTCTCTTTCAGCTAAGAGAACGGCACTGAGGGCATGATCAGAGACGGCTAAGTACATGAAGAGCTTCTCTTTGGGCAAAGGGCTGACAAGCCTCAGCAAAGAGTGCAGATGAGTTTTCAGCTTTTGAAAGGTCGCCTCTACATCGTCCCCCCATTCAAAGTTGGTCTTCTTTTTTATTGCCTGGAAAAAGTAGAGGCACTTGTTGCCTGACCGATTGAGGAATCTCCCCAGGGCCGCCATACACCTGTTAGTTTTTGCACTTCCTTCAAAGTACGGGGCGACTGCATGTCGATTACCGCCTGTATTTTCTCAGGGTTAGCCTCTATTCCCCTTTAGTCAATCAAAAATCCGAGACACTTCCCAGACTCAACGCCAAAGACACACTTTTTTGGGTTTAGCATGACCTTGTGCCGCCTGAGTGTGGCGAATGTTTCTCGGAGATCAGCAAGATGATCCGCTTGTTGTTTGGATTTGACTATCATGTCATCAATGTACGCCTCTACATTCCTTCCGATTTGATTAATGAAGACCGTATTAATCATTCGTTGGAAAGTAGCAGGCGCATTCTTCAAACCAAACGGCATCACCGTATAAAAGAACAACCCCTGATTAGTGACGAATGTCGTCTTTTCTTGATCTTTTTTCCACAGGGGGATATGATGGAAACCTGAATAGGCGTCCATAAAACTCATCAAGGCATGTCCGACTATTGAGTCGACCAGACTGTCGATCTTAGGCAATGGATAACTATCCTTTGGACATGCCTTGTTGAGGTCTGTGTAGTGAACACACATCCGCCAAGTTCCATTCGGCTTTTTTACTAACACAACGTTAGCTACCCACTCAGGGAAATTGCACGGCCGAATGAACTTGGCATCCAGCAGCTTTTTTACTTCGGCAGCTGCCGCCTGACTTCTTTCTTCGCCGTGGTTTCTTTTCTTTTGCTGGATGGGCTTTAGGATCCACGGCGAGTTTGTGGGCAGCGATATCTGGGCTGATGCCTGGCATCTTCTCCACTTCAAAGGCAAAGATGTCTTTGAATTCTCTGAGTAGCTGGTGAAGGCTTTCACCCAGCTTTGCAAATGCAACCGTCCCCACCTTAACCGTCCATTCTGGACGACTGTCGTCCAGAGGGATGTCGATGTGTTCACAAGCAGGCTGGGGAAGGAGATCATCTGACCGTTCCCCGGTTAGTGATTGCTATTGTTTTCCTTTTTTGACCACCACTAGCTGATCAATTTTTCTTTTCTTTCCGGCTGGTGGGGCCGACTACTCTTCCTCGACATCGTCGAGGTTGATTGCTTGCTTGCCCCGACCGGATGCTATAGCCGCGGGCTTGACGTCCGAGAGGTAACACTCTCGAGCCGTCTTTTGGTCCCCATTAAGGGAACCGACTGTTCCATCATCCTTCTCATACTTAAGTAGCATGAGTGCATGGATGATGACGGCCAAAGATGAGGTTGTAAGCTGTGAGCTCTTCAACCACTAGGAAACGGATGGTCATGTGCCGACCGTCTCCCTGCTTCCCAGGCGAACAGGTAAGTCAATTCGTCCGACTGGGTGCACAAGTCCTCCCCCAAACCCGACAAGGGTGTGGGAGACCTCCATCATGCTATCCGGTTTGTACTTGATATTGGATAAGAATTTGAGGCTGATGAGGTCAGAGGAGCTTCCTGTGTCAATCAGAATTCGCCAACCAGCTGGTTGGCGACCTTGCATTCTATGACAACAGGGTCATCATGCGGCCGACGGACTTTGCCTCTGTCCTGCTCGGTGATGACAACTTTAGGGAAGGTGGATGCGCCTGATGCATCCCCTTCCTCAACAGAGTTGACCATCTTTCTCAGATGGTCCTTGGTGCCTCGAATGGTCGGGCCACCACCGGCAAATCCGCCTGCTATGGTGTATACCGGATCTCCATCAGTTTCAGCACTCACAACAGGCTGGGGAGTCTTTTTCTTTGACTGCCCCGGATTTGCCTTTGAAGTCACTTTGGACTTCACATAGGACTTCAGCTGTCCTTTATCGGCCAGACGGTCGAGCTCCCGCTTGAGACTAAAGCAGTTGTTCGTATCATGGCCAACATCCTCATGGAAATGGCAATGCTTGTTCTTGTTCCGATTTTCAGCGGAACATTTCATAGGAGTCGGCTTTTCAAGAGTCAGTCGATCCTTAATTTCCAAGAGAATGGAGCAGCAGTCCTTGTGGAATTCGTACCTTGGGATGTACGGTTTCCACTCTTTTTTCTTCTTCTAGGCCGGTTGATCAGAGTTATCAATGGCCCAAACTTGCTTTTTCTTTTTGCTCTCTTCTAGCTTAGGAGCCGGCTAAGCAGGCCGACTCTCTTTCTGCCGGTCGGACTTCTTATGGTCCGACTGCTTATTAGAGGAGCAGAGTTCGATCGCCTGTATATAGGCTTCTGCCTCTCGCAAGGCTCCTTGTAGAGTAAAGATTTATTTGCGGACGAGTTCGTACTTAAAAGTAGACCCGTCCTTCAAACCCTTAAAGAAGTCTGTGAAAGCGACTTCATTAGACAGCCCATGAATCTGGATTCGGACCAGATTGAACCGCCTGACGTAGGAACGCAAGCCTTCTCTATCTCCCTGCTGTACATTGCCCAAGTCAAGACTTGTCTTTTTGGCAGGGATGTTCATAGAGAAGTTTGAAGCAAACAAGAACGCAAGCGTCTTGAAGCTATTTATGCAACCAGCCGGCAGATTGCCAAACCACTGCTGGGCTATGCCCTTTAGGGTGGCTGGAAAGCACCGACACCATGCGGCATCATCCAACCACTGTAGATACATGAGGTGGGTGTATGCTAGCAGGTGGTCTTCTGGGTTGGAGGTCCCGTCATAGGCTCCAACCAAAACGTTTTTAACTTTAGTCGGCTGTACGGCTTCAGTTATTTCCCTAGAGAAAGCAGAGGGTTGGTCTCCAAGGTGTTGCAGCCTAAGCTGCCAGTCCATCGGCTGATAGCCGTATGCCGCCTGTCCTCCAAAGAGGGCAGGTTGCATGTAAGGTAAAGCTGGCGCCTGGTACAATGGTTGTGCTATGTACTTGGCAGAATGAATCATATGAGGACCAGATTGAACCCGTAGGCTGCTTGCTGGAGTCTCATGTACAGACTGGGAACACCTCACAGAGGTATTCCGAAAGCTATCATGATAAGTCGACGTTGAAGCCGACTCTGATAGTTGGATTCTCTTCTCCTCAATGTATTGCCGAGCGTCAGAGAACGTTTTCTTGCTACCATCCGGCTGTATGTGCCGAATGGGTTTTCTTGTGCCCGTTTCTGGGAAACGGAGCCGAGTAAGGTCAAATTGGTGCCGGACCTTCTCCTTAGGGGCAGGATGAGGAGTAGGCTGACGGTCTCTGACCGACTTCTGTTTGCCAGCTTGGGCTGGCTTCTTGGCCGACTGCTCCTTTCTAGGAGCAGGTGACTTCTTTGAGGCGAGTTGTTTGATTTCACCCCTGAGGCTGCTCAGGAGTGTCATTAGTTCATCTCGAGTGACGGGAGTTGATCCTGCCACCTAGGAGGGATCAACCGGTCGCCCCGAGGGCTTCTTTGGCTGTCCAGCAGTTTTGCTTGGCCCTGCCTGGTCATGGTGATGCTCCCGCCTGTCCTTACTACGGATGCGTTTAGAGATGAGGGATCCATTTGGATCCACATAGGTTTCGACGTCAGCGTCGTCACCTAAGTCATGATCCGTTTGGACCACTACGTCTTCTGGAGGCCGACTGGCCTCTAGGTTCGGTACAGGTACTTGTGAAGCCATTTCAGAGGTACTCTCCCCACAGACGGCGCCAAATGTTTCGGGGGTTTTTGTCCCTTGGGAGAGTTACAACACTGAGACTGGATTCAACAAAGGACGCCTGTACCTGCAAAGCAAACGGATCGCCGGATGGTCGGTGGTCCGCCTCCGAAGATTAAGTTAGTAAGCGTTTGGTAATAAAACGTGCGGAAGTAAAGTTTATCTGCTCGGAATCCAAGCTCAGGTAAAGTGTTGTGAGTTCCTTGAAAACGACAGCTCTGTGATAAGTGACGTGTTGTCTCGTATTGCGTGTATAATCTTCGTCCTGTCATAAATGTAAGAATGTCCCTATTTATAGGGTCCTTTTGGAAAGTGTGCCCTCTCTAGGATCTGGTGACCTAGGGATTAGGGCACGCCGTTTTTTAAGGGCCCCTTGTGATTTGGGCCTTGAAAGCCGCCAATCCCAGGGGGCAATATCTGCTCGACACGTGTAACCATCTGGATGGTCCAACTAAGTGCCCCTTCTAGTGACACGTGTCATGCTCTGATTGGGCCACATGGCAGGGTATAAAATACCCAAATCAGTATTCACCTAATAAAAAATAAAACCTAAATCCACTAACTATGTAGATAGGGAAAAAGGGTCGAACCACAAGGAAACAGAGTAATTTATTCCTAATTAATTAGAAACAATCTAGATTATCAAGTAACCAAATTTGTTGTAAAGAGTACTTAAACTACTAAAGGTAAAAGTAAGAAGGGAATAAAAAGGGATATAAATCAATGAAGGGAAAACCTAGGGCATAGGTTCACTAATAAACAATATTCCAGGGAAAATCATAATAATAAGCAATCATCAAGCATCAATTATTCAGATTATAAAGGGCTTTCGCTACGTATTATAATCACAGAGTTAATTTACCGGCATTAAATCTCATCTCTCGAATCTCGACTTAACCATTTATAAATTAGTCCGCCTATTGAAACTAAGCCTAAACATCAATTCTCATCTGTCGAATCTCGAATTAATATTGCTAAAATCATACAATTAAATTTGGCCAAACCTAATTGCATAGCATAAAATCAATCAATAGGAAATTAATCAAGCATTGATGATCAACAATCACAAATTACCACTTCATATTATTTATTAGATCCCCATAAACCCTTGAAATAAAACTACTCAAACATAATTAAATCTAAACTAATCAAAACAATAAAGCAAGACATGATTAAAGAATTAAAGAAAATAACTAAAATTAAAAGAGAAGAAATTGTTACCAAAAGAAATCTAGATTAAGGAATGGAGTTAAGAACAAAGTTGAGAGAATTTTAGAGATAGAAAATATTCTAAGTAGAGAGAGAAAATCTAAAAAAGAAGGTAATCAAAATTACGTCCAAAAAATCGTACTTAAACATCCTTAAAACAAATCCTAATTGAAAACTAAAAATCTCGACAATTAGGTCTTCTAAAAACACGCGTCCGACTGAGCGAAGGGCCGCCCGATCGAGCCTGCCTTTTTTCCCTCGCTCTTCCAAGTGCGCCGCGCCCGATCCAGCGCGCCTTCTTGCTGATGCTTCTAGTGCGCGCCCGCCTGATCGGGCGCAAGCTTGCTCGATCGGGCTTGGCTTCTTCTTCCAGGCTTGGACTTCGGTTGGGCTCGATTCTTCGGCCCAATCCGGATTTCCTCTTTGGGTCTTGAATATTCGGTCCAAATTCCCCGGTACCACACACCGAGCCCTTAATCACCGGCTCTCAACCAGTCCTAGGCTTCAAAGACGGTCGTGTCCTCCTAATGCTCGTAGTTGCTTCATGAAAAACCGGAAAACGCTCCAAATGTGCAATTTCCTACAAAACTCAAGCAAAACTACAAAAACACTAGAAAACACTAATTAGTAATAAAAAGTGGCTCTAAAGAGCCAAAAACACTACTAATTATGACCAAGGGACGGGGGTAAAACACTATATAAATTGGACATATCAGAATATGAACTTGTCTCCTGCACGCGCTGATTCCCTGATACTTTGTTCAACATAGTACAACACGTCACGGGGGTTGCCTATGATTCTAGTAGTGGATAACTGCTTGGGGCATAACCACCCAACTTTACAAGGAGAATCAGTTTTAGTTAAGTGCTCCTGTAGTGCTCTACATGCATGAACATTGAATAATTAATCACATGAAGGATAATCACCATAAATTTGAATAACTTGAAAAAAGTGTAAAAGATGTGGGCATTGAAGTACCTCATGAATGTTTGAATGAGGGAAATGTTAAGCTTTGCACCACGTAGAAATTCATTCACATTTCTTTACTGATCCATGCAACCGCATCCTCATCATAGTGGAACATTGCCTTAGGAAGTGCAACTTCCATGGGATCGACCAAATGATAAGCACGGTTGTGAATAAATTTCATGTCAGCAGAGAGCGATTGAAGAACAATGTCTTCAACAAGTGGAGTAGGTTGCATGGGTGAACCTTTCGAAGAGTGCAACTTCGACGCTTGTTCACTCTTAGACTGTTGTTCACTTAGCTTCTTCTTAGGTTGATCAATGCTTTTAGGCTTCTCCACCCTCTTTCTCATT
The DNA here is from genome assembly GCF_948465745.1 of Chenopodium album. Lineage (NCBI taxonomy): Eukaryota > Viridiplantae > Streptophyta > Magnoliopsida > Caryophyllales > Amaranthaceae > Chenopodium > Chenopodium album. The sequence continues at coordinate 36,984,898 of NC_137841.1, read as the reverse complement.
AAAGTTTTTATTCAATGCGAAATTTGATATAGTTTGAGAAAAAACAAGTTTATAAGTTGAGAAATGAAGAAAATAGGCATATTATAAGTTATTTTGGCTTAAAATTGTTTTACTTTAATGAAATGGACCCGTAAACTTAAAAATTAGCTTATTTTATATAATTTCAACCCATAATAACTTATAAATATGTAATTATGAGATGGTTTGAGAAAGAATAAGTTTATAAGTTGAGAAAAAAAGAAAATAGGCAAGTGAGAAGCCATTTCAGCTCACAATGGCTTTATTTTGATGAAATGGACCCAAAAACTTAGAACATAGCTTCTTTTATGTCATTTCAAGTCACAATCACTTATAAATATGTAATTATGAGATGTTTTGAGAAAGAATAAGTTAATAAGTTGAGAAATTAAGAAAATAGGCAAGTGAGAAGCCATTTCCGCTCAAAATGGCTTTATTTTGATGAAATGGACCCAAAAACTTAGAATTTAGCTTCTTTTATGTCATTTGAAGTCACAATAACTTATAAATATGTAATTATGAGATTTTTTGGGAAAGAATAAGTTTATAAGTTGAGAAATGAAGAAAATAGGCGAGTGAGAAGCCATTTTGCCAAATATGGCTTCTTTTTTATGAAATGGAGCAAAAAACATAAAAATTAGCTTCTTTTATGTCATTTAAACTCACATTAACTTATAAATATGTAATTATGAGATGTTTTGAAAAATAATAAGTTCATAAGTTGAGAAATGAAGAAAATAGGCATGTCAGAAGCCATTTCGGCTCTAAATGACTTTATTTTGATGAAATGGACCCAAAAACTTAGACCTTAGCTCCTTTTATGTCATTTCAAGTCACAATAACTTATAAATATGTAATTATGAGATGGTTTTAGAAATAATAAGGTTATAAGTTGAGAAATGAAGAAAAGAGGCATGTTAGAAGCCTATTTGGCTCAAAATGGCTTTATTTTGATGAAATGGACCCAAAAACTTAGAAATATAGCTTCATTATGTCATTTTAAGTAACAATCACTTATAAATATGTAATTTTGAGATTTTTTGAGAAAGAATAAGTTTATAAGTTGAGAATTGAAGAAAATAGGCAAGTGAGAAGCCATTTTGGCTCAAAATGGCTTTATGTTGATGTAATGGAGCAAAAAACTTAGAAATTAGCTTCTTTTATGTCATTTCAAGTCACATTTACTTATAAATATGTAATTATGATATGGCTTGTGAAAGAATAAGTTCATAAGTTGAGAAATGAAGAAAAAATAGGCACGTGAGAAGCCATTTTGGCTCAAAATGGCTTTAGTTTGATGAAATGTACCTAAAAACATAGAACTTAGCTTCTTTTATGTTATTGCAAGTCACAATCACTTCTAAATATGTAATTATGATATTAATTCAACGACCGAGGGAGTTAAGAAAAAAAATAATGGCTTAAAATATTTTTTTTAAAAAAAAGTGCATTTTCCGTCGAGGCCGGAACAGCAGCCGAGGGAGCCGCCCCCGTTGCCGGAAAAGCAAAGGCAGCTGCCGCCGCCGAGGCTGCCCTCGCAGCCCCTGCAGCGGCTGCCTGAGCTGATACACCCCAGGCAGCCACTACCGAGGCTACTACAGCCAAGGCAGCAGGTTGTCGGGGCTGCTGCAGCCAAGGCAGTCGTTGTCGGGGCTGCTGCAGCCTAGGCAGCCAGCTGATTCCGATGTTGGAGCAGCCCGGCAGCGGCTGCCGAGGCCAGAGCAGCCTCGGCAATGGCTGCAAATGCCGGAGCAGCCCCGGCATTGAAAATAAATAAATTACCTCATTAACCAACCTCACCCATGCACGTGGCCAATCAACGAAGCTACCTATAGCTTGCCAAAGCTTTGTTATCTCAACCTCCTCTATCGGTACATGTAGTGGGATGTCTTCGAACCCTTTAACCACCGAAGCAATCCCAACCGAGTAATAATGTGGCCCCGCCATAGCACCGGTCGTCGCTTGTGCACTACCATACGCCACGATACTCAATTGCATACTATTTGCATGCCTTGGGGCTGGAAGTGCACGGCGGGTGTCTTCCTACACAAGTACAAAAAAAAGTTATCTAAACAGGTCTTTTACTACACCATAGATAATATAACGAAATTCATTAAGATAGAGGGTTACAAATCACCTGTAACTCTGGATATTCATACGGTGTTGGATTATCAAGCTCCTTCGAGTCCGCATGTGTAGGAGTAGGAACCTGAAACAGTTCATCAATCATGCCACCTCATATCTCAATTAACTCAGTATTTTAACACTTTTAATAACCCAATTGAAATTACCTTAGGTGGCACATCTTCTTCATGTATCTCATCTCCTCCATGTCTATCACCTTCTCCTTGTCCTTTTGGTTGAGAACATGAGACGAATGGTGTAGTCGCGAGGAACGGCAAAGTCGATAAGTTCATCTGCTTCGCCCAAGCATTGAATTCACCTACTAGCTCGTTGCGTACTTGTTCCTTAATTGATGTCACCTTGGCATTTAACTCCCCTAGTGAGTTAACACTGGCTCGAGATCTACCCGATTTCGTGTATTCTGGACCCATCGCCTTTTGCCATCCTTGCAATGACCCTCCCGAACCTACTACTCGTCCTGGATGGTATGGCCTTCCCAAAGCCATGGTGAAAGGGTCATTCTCCACACTTGGGACCAATTTGCCCTCCACTAGTTCTTGAGTGTGCTCAAGCTGTAGCAAAAGGAAAAAGGATGTCAGTGATACATTTAATGGTTTGTATAGTGATTTTGATGCAAAAGGGACTTAAAATTCAACAGTTCATAGGTAACTTACAAGTTTATCTGCCATTTTTTTGGTTTTCGGACCCTTGATGACCCATTTTTCCGGTTTCTTTATCAAACGTATGGAGAGAACAAAAGAAATCACCAGCACGACTCACCAAAGTAGTGACCGTGGAACTAGAGGGTTCCTTCGATGCCACTAGAAGCGATTTAGGGTATAAACCCTTTTTTATCCATTCAGGTCTCTTTTCAGCAAATGTGTTGGCCCCTATACGATGGACGTACTCCTTCTTCTCTGCATTTTTTTATTTTTCTCTCGAAGTTCCTACATAAAAACAAATGTTTGTATCAGTACTACAAAAAGAGTCTAGCTATTATTCTATTGAGATCAGATTTACACAAACTTACAATGGCTTTCTATTGAGTCTTCTGAATAACGAACTCTTCCCAGTCTTCTTTTGACATGGTCGGCCATATTTTCCACAGGAGACGGTCATCCTCAACAGCTTTCTTCTTATTTGATTTCTTCTTCTTGTAGATCCATCCATTAGTCAAGGTGGTCTTAAAGCCTCTGAATCTTTCCGCTAATAAAGATTCAAATACCCTTCTCTTCTCGGCATCATTAGGAATAGAAAACAGCCTCTGCAAGCACAAATACAAACCGATTATTAGTTTCTATTTATTAAAGACCATAAGGTGAAGGTTTATTAAATTGTCTAAATGTGCCAAACACACACTTACCCTTGTATCATCCCAAAAGGTTTGAATAAAACTTGGAGGTACTTGCCGCATTATAAGTGTAATGGGGATTTTTCGAGCACACATGCCAACAAGATTATCATATTGGCAACGCCATTCGCCCCCGAGTTGGATGTTGTTGTCATACTTCATGACCATGGGACCGTCCGATTTCTTAAAACTCCTCGTCGGACCCCTTCCCTTTCTTTGAGTCGGTGCCTTTACCCCCCCCCCTCCTCCACCACCTGTGTTATTTTGATCTTGTCCTTGGCCATGAGTTTCAGGAGTCGGGTTCTCACCAACAATCTCACATGCTGTATTTACAATAGGCGGTGCACGTTCAGCTGAAATTTCAAATTCTTCAAGCCTACGCTCAAACTCATCTTGAGCCTGATCCTCTGGCTCACCCAAGTCATCCTCCTTGTTCACATCATAAGGCTCATCCTTGTCCTCATCCTCGTACTCTTCATCATATTCATCATCCTCAATGTCCTCTACACAATGAGGGTTATGATCGTCCTCCATGAGATATAAGCACCTGTCAAACCAAACATAAAATAATATTAGTGTATAGTAAAGTATTAGTGCAAATGAGTACACTTAGGCAATTTCAAACTACAAACATGTTAAATATAATGAATATGAGTTGTTAGAACGACTAAATGTTAGTTCATACACAAAACAAAGGACTTAGGTTAACTAGAAGCTCATTTAAGCCATTTTCACCTACTTATGGTCCTATAACCTTGTATATGCATGATAATGAGTACACTTAGGCAATTTCAAACTACAAACATGTTAGTTTATATACAAAACAAAGGATTTGGGTTAAATACAAGCTCATTTATGTCATTTATGGTCTTTTTCGCCTACTTATGCTCCTATATACATGATAACTAAACTATATTTGCAATGAAACCATTACTAACTTTTAATCATACTACCTCAATCTTAAATTCCTTCGTTGTGGTCTGATCGCATATAACCTGCTTCGTTGTCTATGTCATTTAGTACAACAGGTCTAGGAATAGTGAAAGGTGAAGAATCATCAAACGCAACATATTCTTCCTCATCCTCAACATCTCTAAAGCCTAGGATTCTTCTTTTGCCAGCTAGCACTATAGACCATTTTAAATCGATTGGGGTAGTTACGTAGAACGCTTGCTTAGCTTGATATGCAAGGATAAATAGTTCCGCACTATCATTAAAGTGGTCAAGATCTACAAGATTAAAGTCCTCATATTTGATGTTACGCCTGATATTATCAACCCACTTACTCTTGAAAAGAGCAACGGTGAAGTTACAATAATCAAGCTCCCATATTTCTTGAATTCGACCATTGTATGACAACTCTACATCAACAGGTGATTTATCCTTAGCACTTGCAAACTCCCTTGTCGATGCCACAAGCGTTACACCACTGTTTTGGGTGGAGGAAGATTTCAAATCACGACCCTCGGTTCAAAAAGGGTACCCATTGATGTCATATCCCTCAAATGAACGAACATCATCCCTAGGACCGTACGCAAGACACCGTACTGTATCGGTCACATTGGTATCAGCCAATCGACTCATTACTCGATCACGAAACCAATTAACAAAACTCTTACTATGCAACTGCATAATTTCCTTTTTCACCTTTCGATGGAAATTCGTCACGCAAACTAGCCATGTGCTCGTCTAAATATGGGTGCACATCAGAAACATGGTGCAACACATAAAGGTGTGCTTGTAAGAACTGATCTCGGTCAGGTGACATTCGTTTCGACCCAATTGTGCCATGACCATCAAGTCTACCTTCATGTCAAGAAGTAGGAAGACCAATAGATTGAGCATGGGCTATATAGTCCGCCACAAAGTTACCTATCTCCTCACCCACGGTCCCTTGCATCATACTTCCTTCAGGGTGAGCCCGGTTCCGTACTTTATCTTGTAATGTACCCATGTGTCTTTCAAAAGGGTTGCACCACCTCATGAACACTGGACCGCGCAACTTAATCTCACGCACCAAATGAAGAACCAGATGAACCACTATGTCAAAAAATGAGGGTGGGAAATACATCTCAAATTTGCACAAAGTCACAACCACATCTGCTTGCAAAACATCTAGTGTACAAGGATCAAGCACTTTGCTACAAATTGTATACCACGGATTGCAATCGGTAGGAATACTTGCATCATAATGTGACAATCATGGGATTTCATACTTGTCAGCTTCAATTCTCCATTCAAGATTACAAATCTTTTCATGTTAGATGAGTACCCTGATGGAACCTTAATGTTGTACAGACATGCACAAAACATACGTTTCTCTACCCTTGACAATGTATAGCAAGCCGGGGGTAAATAAGTCTTTTCATCCTTCCCTTTACCCTCAACTTTCTTCTTTGACGCATTTGTGGCCTTAGCCTTTCCCTTACCCTTGCTCTTCTCCTTCCCTTTTTTCGAAACATTTTCATCTTCTTTTCCCGGTTCCTTCCCTTTTCTAACCTTTTCCTGAGGCCACAATTCTGGACGAATCCCCATCTCTTTCAAATCTAACCGTACACCCTTTCCGTCCATAGTTTTGCCTTGGATATTCATAAGCATTCCCAAAAGAGCATCACACACATTCTTCTCTATATGCATCACATCAAGAGAGTGCCTAACGTCATGTTCTCTCTAGTACGGAAGCTTCCAAAAGATTGATTCTTTCTTAAACAGAGCAGCTGAGACCACAGTTGTTTCTGATTTTCTAAACATTGTTCGTATCCCTTTCATCCGAGCACAAATCTCAGCACCAATCAATGGTCTAGGCGCAGTATCCTCTACCACTGTTCCATCGAAATCCTTTTTCTGCTACGGTACGGGTGATCACGCCTAAGGAACCTTCGACTCCGCAAGTAGACATCTTTGCGAGAATGAGTAAGGTATACGCTTGATGTGTCATCAATACATATGGGGCATGCTTTTTTCCCTTTGACCTTGTACCCACACAAGTTGCCATACGCAGAGAAGTCATTCATGGTCCACATAAGGGCTGCACGCAATGTGAGCATCTCGTTCTGATGAGCATCGAAAACGGAAACCCCTTCATCCCACATCTTTCTCAAGTCGTCAATAAGAGTCGCAAGGTAAACATCTATGTTGTTTCCAGGTTGCCTAGACCCCGTTATTAGTAATGAAAGCATTACATAGTTACGTTTCATGCACAACTAAGGAGGCAAATTATAAATCACTAAAAGTACCAGCCATGTGCTGTGTTGGGTACTAAGAGTGCCAAATGGATTCATCCCGTCCGTGCACAACCCAAGCCTTAAATTTCAGATTTCATCACCAAATTTCTCAAACTTCAAATCAATGTTCTTCCACTGTGGAGAGTCAGCTGGATGCTTCAGCATTCTGTTTTTCTTTCTTCCCTCTGCATGCCACCTCAAGTTTTTAGTGTCTTTTGGTATTGAGAATAGACGCTTAAACCTTAGAATAATGGGAAGATACCACAACACCTTAGCAGGAGGTCCCTCCGTACCAGGATTGCAACTCATGCGCTAATAGCGCGACCGCTTGCATCGTGGACACTCCTGCAATTGTTCATACTCATTTCAATACAGAATACAATCATTAGGACATGCATGTATCTTCTTATACTCCAAACCAAAGGGACACATGAGCTTCTTTGCGTACTAGTAAGACTTAGGAATTTCATTCCCATCAGGCATCATATCACTTAATGCGGTCAACAAAGAAGTAAAACCAATGTTTGTCCACCCATGCTTTGACTTAATGTTGAAAAGTGTTAGCACGACCGATAGTTTGGAGTATTTTTTTCACCCAGTATACAAAGGCTTTTTGGAAGCCTTTGATAATAACTCAAACACTCCACCTTCAACACCATGCAACATATCATCCACTTGTTCATCCTCGACCTCATCCGCCTGATCATCATCGGCTTCATCCTCACCATTATCAGCAATATTGTCATCATTCTCGTATTCCTCGTCCACATGAATCTCATTGCTTCTAACACACATATCATTCCGATCCAGATCCCCACTGTACTCTCCACTTTCTTCATGCCAAATCCACACATGGTATTTATGCCTAAACCCACGACATAATACATTATCTCTAATGATTTCAACACTATCGACCACATTTACATTATTACCATCAACAGAAGGACAATAAAGGCCTTTGTCACCAAGTTTACGTTGATAAGCTAAAGCCCTCTCGCAAAACTCTTGAACCCCATTCCAAAATTCCAATGTATCGCGTCTACCGTACATCCAACCACGATCCTTCTCCATTTAGTAAATTGTCTCTAAACATATATAGCAACATATAATGAACAATGTGTAATTTCTACACATTTTATGTAAATCAAATTCAAGTACAAAACGTGAATATACCATTCATATAGTGAAAAAATGCATGTTTCCAAAGGGTCCTTATCACTCCATCCTAACCCATCCTTGAATGTCTACTCTCACTAGTGAATGTATGTCAACTTTCAAATTTTAAGGAAAATTCGGCAGCATTTCCCCCTAGTTCTCCAAGTACACGATGTAGATAATTAATTACCCACATACGTACCCAGAGAACATAGTGAGGAAATGGTAAGCCAAGATGTTCCTTAAAATCGAAAAGAAAACATACATTCACCACCTAAGTGAGAGTACACATTCAAGAAAAGTCCCAACCGGGGATTATTCAAGACTTTCTCCTAATGAGAAAGCCTTGAACGGATATCTAGGCATATGTTGATGCAAGTATTCTATATATTGTTGTATTTATTTGCAATTAAACAATACACAAGTTACAATATCATGAATAAACTTTTATTAAATTGATAAATAGAAAGAAATATAGCTTAGTAAAGTTTATAAGTCATACCAATATAGAAACTACCCACTTGAGCTCAATATGTAGTCTTCAAGCTAAACTCGTGCTACAATTCACATATGAATCTATTTTTTAAAAAAAATTAGCAACGTCACTAATTCTCTAATATATTCACAATTATCTAATGTATTCACAATTCTCTAATTTATTCACAACTAATTAAGTGGCAATATCACTATTCCTATAATTTATGCACAATTCTCTAATTTAATCACAATTCTCTAAATTATTCACAATTCTCTAAATTATTCACAACTCTCTAATGTAATCACAATTCTCTAATTTATTCACTATTCTCTAATTTATTCACAACTAATTAGTAGCAAGGTCACTAATTCTCTAATATATTCACAATTACCCATTAAAACAACCTAAAATTACACATTAAAACATACCAAAATTAAACTAATTAAGTAATATTTTTACTAATCTCTACTATATTCAAAATTACTCATTAAATCAACCTCAAAATAACCCATTAAAACATACAAATTTTTTAACTAAGGAACAAGGTAATGCAAAATTACTCTAATCTATAATATGTATTCAAAATTACTCTAAACATACAAAATTACTCTAATCTATAATACCTATTAAAAATTTCTAAATAAACAACCAATTCAAAAATTATAAAATTAGGGTAAAATTATATACATTCCTTGACTTTAATTTACTTAACAATAATTGTTCAAAATGCTATTGAAAATAATAGAATTACATATTTCAAAATAATTGTTCAATTTTTTAACAAAAAAATAAAAACTTACCCTAAACTAGTTGGAGGTGGAAGAAGCTAAGGGGAAGAGAGATTGAGGACGACCCTCGATGGTGGAGGTAGCAGCGGTGGTGCGCAATGGTGGAGGCAGCGCGGCGGTGGAGTGGTGGAGGCGGTACGCGGCGGTGGAGCTGCTGTTTTTGAACAATGCTGGTGGAGGCAGCGAAAGAGAAAGAAAGGGAAAAGAGAAGGGCAGGGGAGAATTGAAAGAGAAGGGCGGTGGTTTTCGACACCCCTGGTGGCCGGTGAAGGTGGCGGCTGTGGTGGAGGGAAAAAGGGGGAGGGTTCATTTCTCTGATGAAACATTGAAGGAAGTCGGGGAATTGAAGCTAGGGAAAGGAAAGAGAAAGAGAGGAAGGAGAAGTAAAGGCGCGGTTTTTTTTTTTTTTTGAAAAGGCATCGATTCATTTGGCACCGGTTCAAACTGGTGGCCTTTACATTTTTGCCACCGGTTCAAACCGGTGGCCTTTACAGTTTTACCACCGGTTTAAACCGGTGGCCTTTACATTTTTGCCACCGGTTCACACTAAACCGGTGCCAAATGTCTAGTCCGGTTTAAAGCTCCTTCAATCTTATCCTTTTATCCACCGGTTTGCCTTGAACCGGTGGCAATATAGGGGTGCCCTTTGCTGTTTTTCTACTGGTGTTAAAAACTTAGTAGCTAAGCTAACATCCAAGGGACGTGAGAGGCCAATGGTCAGATAATAAACTAATTTAAAGACTTAATAGCTAAATTAATGTCCAAGTGAAATGAGGCCGATGGCTGTATAATAAAGTAAGTTAAAGAGCTTAGTGGCTATATAACCGTCTTAAAAAGACATGAGGCCAATGGCCGGACGGTAATATATTTTATAAATTTGTCTGCTCCTACTTGAGTAAGGCGTCCGGCGACGCCCATCCGGGTGGAATCGTTGCAGAAAGCATCTTCCATTTTGGTGGCACATTGCTCTACAAACACATGCAAGCAGTAAAGATTGAACGACCTAGCTAATTGGTCAACTCATAGCCGCCAGACCTGAGTAATCTAAAGAACGACGAAGTCTACGGGAACCGGATGTCTAAAGACATCAGCTGGTGACCCGGCCGAAGTTCTAACCTAGATTACTTTCGGGAAATTATACCAGTCCTCCAAAAGGGGTAAAATGATATTGAATGTATAATTGGATTACTGATGAGCTTATTCAAACAAACAAAAGAAAAAGAGAAGAGAAAAGAATATACACTAACTCACTTTCAAAGGAATCACGGTCAATTTTAGCAACTAAAGACAAGCCATTCAAACCCTTATATTGCCCTAGACGACGAGTGATGCTCTCGTAAAAGTTTACTAAGAGATTAACCTATAACTCTCGTAATAATACAAACAAGGCAAAGCATGAAAAAGAAACCAAAATACAAGAAAAGCAAACGAATGTTCATGAAAGGACTTTTCCAAATGTACAAGCACAAGTGAATGAAATTCTTTCTAAACAAGTAAGGGTGTGCACGTTCTAAGATATCTAAGGTTGATTGAAACATAGGACATGCTAAGCATAGAGAACTAATGAAACGCAATTCACTTTCATCTCAAAACATTTTAGCACATTCTCCCAATTAGCTTCAAATTTACTTTTTAGTGAGCGTCTATATAGTTCTTCGAAGGAATCGGAAAAACAAATAGATTTGAGGTTTCTCGACATCTTGACTTTGCATCCCCTCTCCTTAGGCTTTAACTCATAATACCCTCCCTCGATATGTGACTCAACCTCTAGGTCGAAAGGTCTTTCTCAATGGTTGTAACGTAAAGGCAAAAGGTTGAGGGTAGGCTAAAATTTATAAATTTGGTGGTCTCCTTAATATTAAAGCAAAGAACGGGCCCTTTCTTAGAATCACAATCAAGTAGTCACCAAACAAAAACAAACTAACACCCCCAAGCTTATTCAAAGCTATACTCACAAACATATATACAAAAAGCGTAAACGCTTCTCCCCCAATCTTAAAGGAAGCATTATCCTCAATGCTTGAAAAGGGGAAAATAATCACATTAAATTATTTTTGAATTTTCTCATTTTCACTTTTTTTTTCTTTTAATGCATATATTCAAAGTAATTTTCCTCGCCTCTTTTAACTTTGGACGGCTTTTACAACTTTGCATTTATTATGTCCTTGCCTTTTTAAACTTTGGACGGCTTTATCTATCATACATTTGCCATCATTCATAAAATAAACACAAGACAAGCTTGCTTACAAAAGGAACCAATATCCATACTTGTATACCACAATATCCAATAGCATGACCATTTGCTTCACAAAAACCAAAAATGGAACAAAAGGCTCAAAATTCTAAAGATGTGGCATGAAAAGAAGGGAAAAGGCTCAAATGTTTAGCAAGAAGGCAAATGTAAACCTAATGAACTAAAAATAAAGAAGATTAACCTAGAAAAGAAAAATTACCACCCCGAAAAGATGCCTTTGTCCTTCCTAGATGGTTCGGTCTAGCGTTTGAGAATTATGGGTCAAGATTCAAGATTAGGTCCGCAATAGTCAAGGATCCATGCTTCTCATACAAGTAAGTGTAGAAGGCTAGAAAATCATGAAACCTCACAAGGTTATGGCAAAAACTCACTATTAGCTTCAAATTCACCAAAAGGGAGCAATTGAAAATTTTTTAAAAAAAATAGAATCCGGCTTCAAAGTCCTAATAGTCCTAAACGACTACCTTAGCATACTCTATCCTATAATCAACCAATCATACTCTCAAACCGTTCTCTCAAACTGTGCACACTGTTACCATTTAAGAAGAAAAGCATTCAACTATACAAGTCCAAAAGTATTATGTCCAAAACAAGAACAAAACAAAGATACATTGAAAATTTGCCTTGATAGAAACAAAAATCTTTTTAGAGTTTTTTCAAAATATAGAACATGCATGGAAAAGCATATACAAAGGTGCATAACATATATGAATCAACATCCCATCAAACATGTGTAGACACCTATTTGTGTCTACCCAAAACCAAACCCAGTGATGTGTATCTTTCACGTCAAATCATAATCGAATGAAGTGAAAGTGTGGAAAGTCTAGTGTTACGGTTAGTTTTTAATTTTTTTTTCTCTCTGTTTTTGAAAACCTATTTTATGAAAATAGTCAATCAGTTTAGTTTGGTCCATAGCAGGGGTCCAATAATAGTGTAGTTGGGTTGGGTTCGAAATGAGCTTTCCAACGATATATTATAAGCCCAATTCCGATGAATAATGAGGAAGTTATGGCCAGATTACTAAACTGGGTCTGGTTTAATTTTTATATGCGGCCCAATGATCTAGAAGAGGGTCTATTATGATTTATCATTCCTAATTCAATTAGGATTGATTATAGTCTTCTAGAATCTTCTAGAAGGTTCTTTTTGAATCCTAATGTGATTAGCATTGATAATTGAGTTTTAAGAGTTTTATTTAGAATAAAAGAAGTGTTTTTAAGGAAATTACAGTTTTACCCCTCGTACGCTTAAACAAAATAAGAAAAACGCGTGGAAAAAACTTATTGTAGCACCGCACTACAGTCTGTCACCTGGCGACAGACCTGGCGTCGCAGCGACACGTCTGTCGCTTTAGCGACAGGGGCGTGTTTGGCGACAACGTCGTGTTTTATTCTTTTTGAAACTATGATTCTTTTTTATCATATCCGACTGATTTTATTTATAAATAGCCTCCTAAAACCTCCGTTTTCAATCACCAACTCTCATCAAGAAAATCTTGATTCTCTCTGTTTCCTAAACTAGCCTTTTCTCAAATGCAAAATTCTGCATTCACAAGATCTAGACACACCTAGCCAAGTTCGAAATTGTCTTCGCCCTAGACGTGAAAGGTTTGATTTATGAGGGTTTGGTCCCAAATCTAGTCTAAACTTTCTTAATCTTTATTTAATTTAATTGTTTGAATTTATATTTTCCTTGAAGTTACTAATGTGTGTATTTTTTTATTAGAAAGAGGTACGAGGCTTCCAAGTAAGTGCTTTAATTGATTTATTGATATTATGAGATAGAAATCATGTCTAGGTTGTTATTTTGATTCCTAGTATCATATTAGGATGCTTTTCTTAATTTGATGTTTAGGGTGACAACAATAAGTTTCTTTAATCAATTATGATTTCTATAATGCCTTTTATTGTCTTTCCTAATATTCATGTTAGTATCATGTTAGGGCTAAATATTTGATCTTTGATGTTTAGTGACATGTTAGGGTTTGTTATTAATCTTGTTAGTATCATGCCTATGATCTTGCTATTTTATGCTTTAACATAATTATTATTATGATTATGCTTATATTGCTTGATATATATTTATTGTTATTGCTTGATCATACCTTTTATGCATGTTTAAAGGGAATTGGTACTTGTAATCAAGCTTAAAAAGATAATTAATAATCTTGTTTAGGGTTAATATGATTATAATTCAAGTGATCGCCAATAATAGATTTATTTGTGCATTAATATTCAACCAACATAGATTAAACAGGTTTAGGGTTAACCTATTGATTGCATGTTAGTCAAAAAGCGCACATGAATACGAGAAGAATAAAGTAGAGGCCTATTATTAGGGCAGGTTCTTTCTCTTTTAGATTGGATTTGTACCTTCATCCCCGAACTTCCAGTCTTGGTTCCAGACCTATTAGAGTTAGCGATCTCCTGGATCGTTAAGGGGTGTAACCTTCACCCTGTGAACGGTTTACTAGTTCCTAAAACTTGTTGGCGACTCTTTTTCTCTAGCTTCTTTCCCTTTGGATGCCACCATGCTTAAGTGTATGATCATAGTGGGGTTCAAGTTTGGGGTAATGCTTGAAATATTCCCTACAACATGATAGAATACTCTCCCCCATGCTTGAATGAGACAATACACTCAAACATAAATCATAGAAACCATGGGAGGGGAAAACAAGGAGATCAATCCAACAAACCAACATATATCCAACAAGTCATCATCCACTTGAGAAAGATCAAGGAAGGATATTACCGGATATTAGGTGGGTGTAAATACTCGTAAATGACCCAATTAAACCTTTCAAACCTAATTTCCTCTAGAATTGAACCTTGCCTTCCATATGCTAGCAAAAATAGGAGTCAAACTTCCTTGGTTCTTGATCCAAATCGAAGCACCAAAGTATATCAAGTCATGTACCTAGCAAAAGGCACACAAACATTTTCATGAGAGAAAATCTATTCTAAAAAGAAAAGAAAATGAAACAATAAAACACGGGTGACTTCCCAAGAAAGGCTTGCTTAAGGTCCAAGCTTGACCGCTCTAGAAAATAATAATTCAACGCACGCAAGAGTTTGTCAGATGCACTACTAATCATTTCATAAAAGAGAAGGTAGGCAAATGACGGGAAGAGGCATGCAACAAGGATAGTGCACACAAATGATGAGAGAGATTCCAAGAAAAGGAAGAAGAAGAAGAATCAAAAGAAAAATCCCCAGCAACGGTGCCATTTTGATGAGGGGTGGAACTAGGTCGTTGAAACTAATCCTCCCTTGGTCAAACTAAATTTATAACTCTTAACAAACCTATATACAAGTATAGAGGCAAGTCAAGGGTCGAACCTAAAGGAACGGTAATGTTAAAGCGCTCTCAATTATGCGCATAAGCTAGGTCGAAGTCTAAGGATTAAAAGGTAAACACTAGCCAACAAACAAATTGAAGAACCAAACAAATAAAGCACTAGGAAAGGGATCAACAAGAAATCATGACAATTGTAGCAACTCGGAAATACATGCAAGTCAATGGTTGTGAAGACTAATGGCAAGCTCAATCAAAAGAGTCAACAAGCTATCTCCTAGAGGTCAAACTAGCGCCAAATACGAGAGACTCTAACTAGGAGCATTACTAATCAAGCTCAATCGACAATTGCAATTTTTAAATCAATGGTCTGTATCATTAGAAACTATAATGCAATCTAGCATAATTCTCAAGGCCTAATCGAATTATACACATGCAAACTTCCATTAATCACTTTAATCTCAACAATTAATCAACACAATCCCCAAATTAAGCACAATCAATAAATCATACAAGTTTCACCTTATCCCTAGCCAAACGACTACTCAACCATCATCATCAAATCAACAAACAACTAAAGAAATTAAGAATCAACAATATATGAAGAACAACTACACTAATCAAGTATCAAACACAAACAACAAAATCAAATCAAACAAACATGAACTAACTAATCAAAGCAATAAATGAGATAGAGTTTAGAAATGCTCATTGATAATAGAGAAGATCTCCAACACAATTGTCACCATTGAATCTTCAATCTCTCAATCACCATTGAAATTCCTCACTTTCTCTCTCTAAAATCTACTCCTAAACTAACCCTAAAACTAGAGAGAGAAGCTCTCAACTAAGCTAAAATTATGAATTCTAATTCTCTAAACCTTACCCCAAAAATCAGGTTACAAAGATATATATAGGAGGCACGAACAAAAACCGAGCAAGGAAGTACCTAGAGAGGTGCGCCCGCGCGAGCAAGGGTGGTGCGCCCGCGCATATGTGCTGCGCGTCCGCGCTGATCTTGGTTTCTTTAATCTTTCTCGCAGCTTCGTGCGTTCGCTAAGGTCTTCAAATGAACACGCAACATGATGATGATAAACACTAAGAGAGGTTGTCCCAAAAGCAATTGATTGTGGGTTCAACACCCCATCTTCATGAGAGCACGGGTTGAAAGTGCAAGAGCTAGAACTTAGAGAAATCACTTCCTTTCATCTTGAGCTTTCCAATTACCATGAGCTCGCTCCAAAAGCATCTTCCACCTTATTAATCCATCCATATTAAGACCCAAACCTCGTACAATACCTACAACCACGAAAACAAAGCAAATAAAGGAGAAAAGACTAGAAAAACCATCAAAATGCACAAAACCACAAAATAAGAGAGTAAAAGGTAAAAGAATGAGCAAAAGCATAAAAATAAACATTTATTGAGCATGAAAGCTATGAAAAGAGGAAGAAAACAACCTAAATGCTCATCAAATGGGTGCAATTTATGACACCCATCAATTACATACACCCTAGGCGGCCATTTGCCTCCTGTCCTGTCAGGCGGCCATTTGCCTCTTGCCCCCAAGCGGCCATTTACCTCTGGCCTTATGAAATGTCAGGCGGCAATTTGCCTCCTGCCCCCAAGCGATCCGATCATTTTTCTCTTGTCCGGTCAGGCGGCCATTTGCCTCCTATCCTGTCAGGCGGCCAATTGCCTCCTACCCTATAAAATGTAAGGCAGCCATTTGCCTCTTGTCCTGTCAGGCGGTCATTTGGCTCCTGCTCCCAAGCGGCTATTTGCCTCTTGTCTTGTCACGGGGCCATCTACCTCCTTCCCTATGAAATGTCACGCGGCCATTTGCCTCCTGCCCTATGAAATGTCAGGCGGCTATTTGCCTCTTGTCCCCAGGCGGCCATTTGCCTTCTACCCTATAAAATGTCAGTCAGCCATTTTCCTCCTGTCCTGTTAGGCGGCCATTTGCCTCCTTCCTTATGGGATATTAACCGTCTCAAAAATATTCTAAGTCACCCAAAGGTCATATGACCACCGTAGTGGGGCTAAAGAAATGAAAGTCGTCATCTGTCTAGTTCAAGCGACAATCGTTATTATAATTGATTAACTTAGAAAATTTCATACCATTTAAGGTATCAAATTTTTCAAGTTAATAAAATATCTCTTATTGAACTAGACATATGCTAACCAAAGAGCTTTTGAGCAAATGGCAAATAAAGCCTTAACTTCAAAAGGAGTAATTTCTCTTGAAAGAGAAATTATCCCTTCCGATCGAGGGGCTAATGTTTAGGGTAAAAATATCCTTTATATGTGGACCAATGCCACCGCGACACGTGTTCGCAAGCTCAGCGCTCAATGAGCCAACTAGAGCATAACACGTGTCACTCAATGATAGAAGGGTAAAATTTGGCTCTAAGCCCATAACCAAGAAACCGTAAAACGGTGGGAAGCCAATCTACTTAGGTTAAATAACCTAAAAGGCCATGTCCCAATGCTTTATAAATACTGATCATTTACATCAATTTCAAGGGATCCAAGTCATCCTCCAAGGGCAATGCCCCCCAAAATAACTCTCCCTTCTCTCTACTTTCTCTCTCTAAAATACATTCTTGCGGTCACTAACTTGATTGTCGGAGACGAAACTCCGGCCCCCCGGGGTCCGTTGTTTTGCAGGTGACCAAGCCGTTCGAGTGTTGCATTGCGGATCTGTCTCCCTCGGGTACGTATAAAAAACCCCAAAACAGAGAGAGTGAAGATGGTAGTTGATGATCGGAACTTACAGTTGGATATTTCACCCAAAATTAACACCATCTCTATTCCTCCTTTCCAATTATAATCATTATCTTTTCAATAGCTATCACTAAATATATCCGTCCTAGCAAAATAAACACCTAAAATACCACGAAACATATATTCAACAATCGCTTGTTCAACTTAAAAGCAACAACAAACTCACCATCCTTAAAGCCAAAAGAAAATCAAATAGGTTTAAGCAAGGAAAATACTAATCTACATAATAAAACGTGAAGAACACTCTAGTTATAATCACAAATCAAAATTAACAACTAAAAATCACAAGTGCACAAAAAACCAAACAACAAAATATATTGAATTTACTTCTCTAAAATCTGAAAAAATTAGGTTAAACAACACAAGTAGCAGAAAAATATGAATCGAAAAAACAGTAAAATCTAGGTTAAGATAGAGGGAGAATATACCGGCGAGAGAAAGTGTTGTCGTCCTTAGCACGCTTAAGAGAAAGAGTAGCAAAAGGCAAAGAGTACTCATCTTCAACTCTCTTCCTCTACTTCGGAGGGTTCCTTCCCATTAATATTATCAACTTTCTATTGGGTGATAAGATTCACACATCCGACATTCCAAATTGGGTCCTCCGCATGCCATTGATGCGATTCGGATGACAGAAAAAGAGGGGAAACTAGGAGTTTTATAAGGAAGAGTTGGAGAAGAAGATGATTTTGAGAAGGGTCGGTGGTGAACTATTGTTGTGGGTTGTTCAACTTAAACAAAAATGGAGGAGATTGAGTACATTGAGTAAGGTCGTGAGGAGAAGCTAGAGAGAGAGAGAGATTAAATGAAACGAGAGAGGAGAGAGGAAAGAGAAGGGAGTTTGACGGCTGAGGAGAAGTAAAGTGTGAAGCCCTAATATCTAATGGAATCCTTTCATCACTAGACCAATTATTCATAACGGGCCCATGATGGCCATTACAAATAGTATAGTATTCGTAACGGGAAGTATTTTGCCCGTTAAAAATAATATATTATTCGTAACAAGCAATGCTTTGTCCGTTACGAATATTATATATTTGACAATTTTTCCACTAGTGTTCCTTTGTAATTGCAGGTGGTTTGTTTTGCAAGTATGCTGCCCTTTTTTGGAGAAAGGAGGAAAGAGAAAGAGGAGATAATTTGGTGAAGGAGTGATATAGGTGGCTAAATGGAGAAGAAGAAGTTAAAAGAGGAGAGAGGAAGAGGAGATAGAGAAGAGAGAGAAGAAGAATTAAAAAAGAAAAAATAAAAAATTATATTGTGGTTGGCCTTATGGTGCGGCCAGCCACATATGAAATTTTGTGATAAAAGTTAAGCAAAAAAAATTAATATTATTCTCATAATTATTTATGGACTATTTTTTTGTAAGAAAGACATATTATGTAATATATATGCACGTTTATTACAGCAAGATCGTATAATTTTTTTCTTGATTAACTACAAGCATAAACAATGAAATGTGAATATCAAATTATAAAATGATAGTTTTTTTTTTATTTCCTTGAGTAATTTAGGATTAGAATTTCAATCAGTTAGTACTCTATGGATACTTCAATAATACTTGCCAAAATCGACACATATTGATTATTTTTAATGTGATTTTTTTCTATCATTTTTGTTAATTTCCAGCATTTAATTGATATGAATATAACATATGAAAGTCAATAAACATATATAGTGTTAACTTTAACTATAATTATTGAAAATTACCGTGCATGGCACGGGACCTAATCTAATCATGCTCTGTTAGACACTTGTTCATTGTACAAAAATATTACTCGTAGCGTAACTTGTTATGTGAAAACTAGAAAAGTCTAAAGGACAGCAAATTCAGAAGGTAAAAGTGGTGTACCGTGTACTAGAAGATGCAAAGTAGAAGGGCACCTGATACCATTACCAAGTTGCTTCATCCCTCTCGATCAGTTTTATATGCGGCCATTCGACTGCGCAAATTCTAAATGAAAAGTCATCATATTATTAAGACCCCTTGAATAAAATTTTACTACTTACAAAACTTTTACAGTAATAATTTTGTACATCAAAGATAGTTCATCGAACCAGCTTTTCTCTGAGGCCCGTAATGACTTTAAAGTTAGACCTCTAAAATTAGAAATTGACAATACTAGTAGAATTTTCTTATATATACAGAGCTTTTTTTTTTTTTTTTTTTTGAATAGATAGTATCAAAATAATAACAAGAATTTGTTTGACATTGTTTTTTGTTTTACATTATTGTTTGACAATAATAAAAAACCAAAAATAGAAATTATGGATTGGAAATTAAATAAAAGGTCCAAAATAATGAGGTCAAGGTTGCGTTGACTTTCTCTCTTCTCTCTCTTCTCCATGGTTCTTCAACTTTGATTGGTTTCTTCATCATTTTTGGATTTCAATGGCTAAGAAGAAGAAGCAGGCTATTTCAACACCTCAAGTAGCGCAACAAAAGACTGCTCATGAAGCTTTTGATTCGATATTGCAGAATTTGAGAAACTCAGGCACTTCTTTCATTCCTAGTCCGATTCAAGAGGTGGATGAATTGGTTACTCCAGCGCCGGCGTTAGTGCATCCAGCTTGTGGAGCTATTCCCAGAAGTGATGCTGAGACCATTGCTCTCTTTGCTGAAGCTACTGCTAGGCCGGTTTTAAGACAATCCAATGGAATAGTACCTAGGGTTTCTGGGTTTACTGTTCCATTGGATGCTGGTGGATCTGAGCATCGTGCTGAGCCAGGAAGTTATCCTCGCCATTCCTCACCCTCTCTGGAGCAGAACGCGCACAAGAATAGTGAGGATCGGGCTGCTTCTTCCTCTGTTCTGGAGCTGAACTCGCGCAAACTCAATGAGGATCGAGCTGCTTCTTCCCCTGTTCTGGAGCTGAACTCGCGCAAAGAGCAGAACGCGCACAAGAATAGTGAGGATCGAGCTGCTCCTTTTACTGGAAAGTTGGCTGCTAAAGGGGCTTCTTTATCCTTTGTTGCTCCGAAAGTGCAGGAAGGGAAACACATTGCTGAGCTACAAGCAGCCGAGCTTGAGGCAGGTAATCAACAATGGGCTAATGCTTTAGTTTTCTATGTGGTTGGCTTTTACCCCACTATTGCTGCTGTTCTTCGTTTTTTTGCTCAACAATGGAATGATATGCAAAAACCAGATGTTTATTGGCATGATGATGGGTACTTTATCGTTAATCTATGTTCTAGTGATGATAAAGATACTATACTTTGTTCTGGTCCTCATATGTTCCTTGGAAAGCCCGCAATAGTGAAGCCTTGGTGTCCTAATTTTGATTTTAATGCTGAAATTCTTAGAACTGTTCCTCTCTGGGTTAAGTTCCCTAATCTCCCACTTAATTGTTGGGGATCTGATACTCTTAGCCGCATTGGTAGTTTGCTTGGAGTGCCAATTTGTGCTGATGAATATACTACTAGACAACTTAGAGTGTCTTTTGCTAGGGTTCTAATTGAAATTGATGTTACAAAGCCTTTGCCCAATTATGTATGGGTTGAGAGTCCTTCAAAGGAACTATTGGAGCTCAAGGTAGTGTATGAGTGGGCCCCTCCTTTTTGTTCTAAGTGCAACATGATTGGTCATGATTGCTCTGTTAAGCCTACTATGCCTAAGCAGGCTCCTAAGCAACCGGCTCCTGTTCCTCCTAAGCAAAAGCAGGTCTGGGTTCCTAAGCCTAGCCAAGCCCGTGCTCCTACTACTGCTGTTGATGTTGGTGCTTCTGTTCATGGACAATCTATTATTACTCCACAGGTTCATACTTCTCAGAATTCAGATGAGGGGTGGAGAATAGTTGGAAGGAAGACAAAAAGCCAGCAAACTAGAGTTCATCAGCCTGCTTCTACCTCTAATGCTTTTGTTGCTTTATTTGCAAATGAAATGGACGGTGCAGGTGGTTTCACTATAAATCCAAGCGGGGGTGAGGTTAATCCCCCTTTTGTGTCATGATTTACTCTATTTGGAATGTCAGGGGCCTGAATGACCCTGGCAAAGTTGCCTCTGTAAAGAGGTTGCTTCATTCTCATTCAGTTGATGTTGTTGGTTTGCTTGAAACAAAAATCAAATTGAAAAATGTTCTCACTTATCAGAGGAATTTTGGCTCTTCTTGGCTTTGGTTGTGTAATTATGACCATTCTCCCAAAGGGAGGATTTGGCTTGGTTGGAATGCAGATAGAGTAACTGTTAATGTCTTGAAGGTTCATGAACAGTTCATTCATTGTAGTGTTTCTTCTAAGGATCTCTCTACTCAAATTCATCTCACTATTGTTTATGGGCTTCACTCCATTCATGATAGGCTTCCTTTGTGGGACGGTCTTAGAAGCATCTCTATTCAGCATTCTCCTTGGCTTTGTGCTGGTGGCTATAACTCCGTCCTTCATACTTCAGATAGGCTTCATGGTAATGATGTTACTGATTATGAGACTAGAGATTTTTAAAGTCTGGTTGATGATTTGGACCTCACTGAGATCAAAAGAAAAGGGGCCTTCTACTCTTGGTCAAATAAGGCTCATACTGGCCCTAGAACTCTCTCTAGAATTGATAGAGTCTTTGGTAACCAAGCTTGGTTAGCCTCTCATGGGCATGTGGAGACTGTCTATCTCCCCCCTTCTTTATCTGATCATAGTCCAGTTCTGTTGGATATTTGTTCTGCCCCTGTTGGGAAAGGTAGACCTTTCAGATTTCTAAACTGTATTGTTGATCACCCTGATTTCCTTGATACTGTTTCGCAGTCTTGGAGTTTTGGTAGTTCTGTTTGGCAGAAGCTTAATTCGGTGAAGTCTAGTATCAAGTCTCTTAATAGCAAGCAGTTTGGTAACATTGAGGAAAAGATTGATCAGACTAATATTGAGCTTTCACTTAATGGCTCATAATCCTGATGATTTGGGTTTGTATGCTAAAGAATCTGATGCTATTAAGGTTGTCAAACACTGGAATGATATTCAGGAAAGCATCTTCAAGAAAAAATCTAGGATCAATTGGGTTAAGCTTGGAGATGGAAATTCTCATTATTTCTTCTCTGTGATGAAGACTAGACAAGCAAGGAATAGAATTGACTCCATCTTTGATTCTAATCAGGTGTTGCTCAAGGATCCAGATGTTATTTCTCATGAAATTATCTCTTTCTATAAGTCTCTTTTAGGGGCTCAGGCTCCTTGGCTCCCTACTGTTGACCTTGTCACTATGAGGAGGGGTAAGCAGCTTAGCTTTGCTGCTCAGAGCTACCTCATTAGGCCTATTTCTCATGCTGAAATTGATGCTGCCCTTAAGGGAATTGATAACACTAAAGCTCCTGGTATTGATGGCTTTAACTCCTTTTTCTTTAAGAGAGCTTGGCATATTGTGAAAGATGATATTTATGCTAGTGTTATTGATTTCTTCACTAAAGGGACTTTGCCTAAGCAGTGGAATTGCACAACTATCACTCTAGTTCCTAAAATCCTTAATGCTTCTCATGTTAAGGATTTTAGACCTATAGCTTGTTGTAATGTGGTCTATAAGCTCATTTCTAAGGTCATAACTTCTAGGCTTGCTGCTATCATTGGTGAGGTGATTGATGATGCTCAGGCAGGGTTCATTCCAGGCAAGCACATTGGTGACAATATCCTTCTTGCAACTGAATTGATCAAAGGCTATGATCACAAATTTATCTCTCCTAGGTGCATGGTTAAGGTGGATTTGAAGAAAGCCTATGATTCAGTTGAGTGGGGATTCTTGATCACTGTTATGCAGGAGCTTGGTTTCCCTCAGAGATTTGTTGGCTGGATCTGGACTTGTCTTACTTCTGTCTCTTACTCTATTCTTATTAATGGTTTTCCTGCCCCTCCCTTTGAAGCTAAGAAAGGGTTAAGACAAGGTGACCCTATGTCTCCCTTTCTTTTTGCTATTGGTATGGAATACCTCTCCAGATGCCTTGATGAGCTTAGGTTAACTCCTGATTTTAACTTTCACCCTAGATGTGAAAAGTTAAACCTAACTCACATGATGTTTGCTGATGATCTATTGATGTTTTCTAGAGCTGATAGTGTTTCTGTTAAGCTTCTCTTCCAAGCCTTCTCGAAATTTTTGGGTGCCTCTGGGCTTTCTGCTAATCTTGATAAAAGTGAAGTCTATTTTGGAGGAGTTTCTGTTGATGTTCAGAAAGAGCTGAGGGAGCTTCTTGGTGTTTCTCAAGGTACCATTCCTTTTAGGTATCTTGGGGTCCCTCTCTCTTCCAAGAAGCTTACTATTGCTCAATGTAGGCCTTTGGTGGAGAAGGTCACTGCTAGAATCCAAGGGTGGATGGCTAAACACTTGTCCTATGCTGGGAGGCTTCAATTGGTGAAGAGTGTGTTGTTTGGTATTCAGACTTATTGGGCTTAAATTTTTATCTTACCGAAGAAAATTCTGAAAGAGATTGAGGCTAGGTTCAGGTGTTTTCTCTGGACTGGATCCTCTGCCCCTGCTAAGAAATCTTTGGTTGCTTGGAATAATGTCTGTCTACCTAAAGTTTGTGGTGGCTGGAACTTGCTTTCTCTTCCTGAGTGGAATAAAGCAGCTGTCACTAAGTTACTCTCGGATATTGCTCACAAGGCTGATAATCTTTGGGTTAAGTGGGTCCATATCTACTACTTCAAGCATAAAGATTGTTGGAACACCCCTACCCCTGCTAAATGCTCTTGGTTTTTGAAGAAGATTTTGAGTTGTAGAGATGTTGTGAATGATCAAGGGGGATGGGATGGTTTCATACAGGGCAACAAGTTGAAAATCAAGAAGCTTTATGCTGCTATTAGGCCTCAAGTGCCTAAAGTTCCTTGGAAGAGAGTTATTTTTCATAACTTAGCAACTCCTAAAAGTGTTTTTATCTTGTGGCTAGCTTTGTGGAATAGGCTTGTCACTAAGGATAGGTTGCTTCAATGGCACATTTCTTGTGATCCAAAGTGTTTCTTGTGCCTGAATAGCAATGAAAGTGTTCAACATTTATTTTTTGATTGTGAATACTCTAGGCAGGTTTGGAGCAAGGTAATGGGTATCTTACGTGTTTCCAAGCCTGTTCAGCAGTTTAGTGATGAGGTTGATTGGATGAAGAAAATCTGCAGAAGTTCCAGATTGAAAAACAAAGTGATCCAGGTGGCCTTCACTGAAACAGTTTATGGTATTTGGATTCAGAGGAATGCAGTTCTTTTTACTGGTTGTTGCAAATCAGTTGATGCTCTAGTTAGGGATATTGTCTTTCATTCAGTTTGTAGAATCCTGGCGGGAAGCAAATATTTGATCGTTTAGGAGCTTCTCCTGTTCTTGGTCTTCTATTGTTGTTGCTGGTCTTTCTGATTTCTGGTTCCTAGCTTTTGAGTTCTGGTTTCTCTTTTTGGGGATTATTGTTATAGCTGTCTTGTTTTGGTTGCTCTTTTGGCTCTATTTGTGATGCTGGGTTCTGCTGTTGCTTATGCTTTCTTGCTGTTGCTGAATTCCAGTTGCAGTTGCTGTTTCTTTTGCTGCTGCTGGCAGGCTTGCTCTGCTGTCTGCTCTGGTTGGTGTTGTGCTGCAGCTGCTGGCTGCATCTGCTGCTGTCTGCATCTGTTGCTGTCTGCTGTCTACTGTCTGTTGTCTGCCTGCTCTGCTATACTGCTACTGTTCTGCTGCAGTGGCTGTTGCTGGTTGCCCTGCTTGCTGTCTGCTCTTGTTGTGCTGGTCAGCAGGTGCTGCTTTCTGTGCAGCAGCTTGTGTTTGTTGTTGCTTGCTCTGTTGCCCTGGTTTTCTGCTGCTGCTGACTTGCTGTACTACTGCTCCTTGTTGCTGTTGCTTTTGCTGTCCTGTTGACTATGGTCAGAGGCTGCTAGTGCTGCTGTTCTGATGGTGCAGGGGTATGCTAGTGCTGCTGTTTTGTGTTTCTGTTTTGGCAGCTGGGGCAGGGGTTTGGGTCTGCTGCTGCTCTTGTTGCTGGCCTTGCTTTTGCTTGTGGATGCCTTGTCTTTAATAGAAAATCTTTGTTTAGGTTTTTTTGTTGTTTTTGCTGGTCAGTTTGCAGGCTTGTCTGCTTCTGATTGTTTTTTTGGTGGTTTTTGGGTAGGTGGCCTTGTAGTTTGCTGCTAGTGTTGTTGTCTGGTCCTGGTTTCCAGAACCCTTCCTAGAAGGTTGCTGGAAATCTGAGTCCAGTTTGTTCTAGGCCCTTCCTAGAACCCTTCCTAGAAGGTGGCTAGGATTGGATCTAGAACTGGTTTTTGGGGTTGGCCTGTTTTTCAGGTCTTGTGGTGTTCTGGTGGTAGTTATAACTTAGCTCTTGTAAGTTGTAACTTTCTCTCTTTGGTAATAAAATCTTATTTTCCAAAAAAAAAAAAAAAAAAAAAAAAAAAACCAAAAATAGAAAACAAAGAAAAGTTGTTTTCACTTTTTAGTTACCAGTTTTCAAATTTATAATAAATTTGATTCATATTTTTTATTAATTATATGACACACATCATATGGTTCTGAAAAAAAAAAAAAAAAAAAAAAAGACAGAAAACCAAAAATCCCATTAATACAAAACGAAAAAAAGTTTTACCATGTTAATTTTTAGTAGTATATTCATTTTTTTTAATTTAATTGAAATGTAAAAGAAATTTCATTTCTTATGAAATATCTAAGATTACATAGAATTATAGAAACTAGAAATGAATGAAATTTCAAAAATATTGTATGTCTAACTTTTAGGATTATTGAATTTAGGGGGCGATTAGTTTGCAATTGGTATGGAGTTGGATTTAGGAATGAAATCACAGTAATATGGATTTGGAACTTAATGCTTAATACCATATGTTTGATATGATTATAAAATGAAGTTTGGAACTAGATTTGTATACCCTAAACTTTAGAGGTTTGAGGTATGAGTTTGAAACTTTTAAAATTATAAAACAAACATAAGGTATGAGTTTAAACCATTTTAAACTTATACCTAATACCTAAATTATGTGAATCAAACACACCCTTGACCCTTCATGGTTCACCTACAAACGGAGTTAGAGTAGCCGTCCACATTAATATGTACAAAAAATATTGGAACATGTTCGAGCAACACAAAACTTATTGTAGTTTCTAATTGTTGTTTCAAAGAATAAGAAAAGGGGGTTGAATTGTAGTATGAGAGTTTAGCCAAACTTTTTACGGAATTAAAACTAAGTAAGCTAGAGGAACAAAAAGATTAACCGAAGGAACTAAAAGATGCAAGAGAGATTTTTACGTGGAAAACTCCTTGGCCCTAACAAGGAGAAAAACCACGACCACTTGGGATTTTGGAAAAATAATCTTCACTAGAATAGGGCAAAGGGTCCTATTACAAACTAAAGACTCAAACTTCAAGTCCCTCAACGAACTTGAAACCCCGAGGAACAAGTCACACAACTTGTTACTCTTCTCTTCTCTTTCTCTCTTCTCACTTTTCTCTTCTCTCTTCTCTTTCTCTCTTCTCACTTTTCTCTTCTCTCTTCTCTTTCTCTGTTCTTTCTCTTCTCTTTCTTACTTCTCTTTCTCATACACAGAAGTTCACTCAAACTTCTCCATTCCCCAAATTACAACTCGAAAGAATAATAAACTCTAGTATAAGAACATTAAGAATACTCTATTTTACTTGTGTGGAATTGACACTTGACTCGAATTAAAAGCTAGAAAACTTATGTAAGCAAGGGTGAGATTTTCCAACAGAAATCAATAGCTATTTATAGATCAAGAAACGCTTTGAAAAATCCTCTTTGTGCAGCAATTCCATTACGTCACTACTCCAACCCACTAAGAAGATCATGTCCCTTAAATTAAGGGACCATGAACTCCTCAATGTGCAAGACCATGTCTTGAAGAAGAACATGGGGAGTAGGCCGCAAGTTTTGGAAAACATGGAGATTTTATTTTTCAAAAGATATTCAAAAATCAGAAAACAAATAAAATCTTTTTGCAAAAGATATTTTCGAAAATCAGAAATTAAATAAAATCTTTTTGAGAAAAAGATAAACGTTTAACAACTTAACCATTTTCCTAAAAACTAGCATGCACAATATTTTCTCCTAAGACCAATTCTACAAAGATTTTTCGAGTGTAATTAATTTTTTATACTTACATAAATCCTAAAATATAAAAATATATTTAGTCTTCATGTTTTCAGATGAAGCTTCTACTCCGAGGCTTCTTGTTCCTTGGAAGGAACTTCTCTTCTCTAGTGAGGCTTCTTCTCTGAAGCTTCTGTTCCCTGAGGGTAACCTTCTCTTCTCAAGACTCCATTTCTGAAGCACCAGTTCCTGAAAAGGAACTCTTCTTTATGGATAGCTCTGCTTATGGCCTTCTTGTTCCTCATGGTATCTTTACAAGACACGTAATGTAATACCCCGTATTTTTAATGTATTTTATAAATTATTTATTTAATTATAAAATATATTTTGGGTCAAACTATTTTAATTATTGAATTATAGATAAAGCAAGTATTTATATTTGGGTCAATAAGTATTTAATCCAAACGTAGCCCATCTTTATTATGAACCCAATCATCCTATTTTTACTTTTGGGCCACCTACTTCATCATTTAAGTCCATTATTTTTATGAAGCCCAAACCTACCCTAACTTACTCTACACTATAAATACTCCATTTATCCCCAAACTTTCCCACACAAAAATTCAATTGGTCAAGGTAATTATTTCTCCTGTTATTTCCCTTTTCTTATTCTTTTTCCTTTTTCCTTTTCTCTTCTTTCTTTTCTTATTTTTTTTCCTTTCTTTTGCTCCTTCTTTCACGCAGCCACTGCTGCCCGCCAACCCACCGCCGGTCTGCCACCACCTGCCACACCGCCGCCGCCGGCCAGCAGCCGCCCAGCTGGCCGGCCACCACCCACGGTGGTTCTTCCCTTCTCTCTCCTCTTTTATTTTGTTTTAATAATTATTCCTATAATATATACTTTGGGGTTTTGATTTTAATTGTTTAAACATGATATGTGTGTTTGATAATTATATTCTAATGATTAAATATTGTAAATTTTAGATTATAAAGTGTCAAAATTTCAGATTTTATGAAATATTAAAAGTTAGGGTTTTAATTATTAAAGTGTTGATTTTTAGGGTTTTTATGAATAATTGATTTAGGGCTTTTATAGTAATGATGTTTTGAAATTTTGGTGATTACAACTACTTATTAGTTTAACTTAATTCCAGATTTATTTTGAACACGCAAATTCATGTTTTAATAATTAGATTTCCGTTCGTTAATATTAATCTCGTTTTAATCCCGATCAGGTTCTAAACTCCTCCGATTATGATAAAAAAAAAATAGTGTTTTTCGAGTGGCAACAACGTTATAAGAAAGACTCACTACCTTTGGTAGTGAGCACCACCCTCTTGTGGCCAAATTCAGCCTCTAAATATGATTTTCGGACAGTTTTTGATTTTTAACGAAGTTTTTTTTATGCTTTAAATTTTATCTTTGAGTTTAAAAGGGATAAGAGATAATTTAATGTTTCTATGAATAATTTAAGTATAAAGATGTATTTTGATGAAGTTTTAAAGGATTTTTGATTAGTTTAAAAATGTTGAAATTTTATTTAAACTAGTATAATTGTGATTTTTAATAAAAGGGTGTGATTATCCATTAAAAAGGAGTTTAATTAGGGGTTTTTAAATAATTTTCAGATTATTATAAGTTATTTAAAGTGAGTTTAAGTTGCTGGAAATTGTGTATACAAGGGTAATTAATATAGTATTATTGTCCCTCTATGTAGGAGACTTGGTTCGAGAATTGTTGTAGAGTACTCGGTTATTTTAAAAGCTTATTTGAGGTACGTTCGCGTACTTAGCATATTTTGGTGATGTAGAATCATGCTAGGTTTGATTTCAATTAATTACAAGTAGTATCATGCTAAGGTTTATGTATGGAATTGTGAAATTATGATGTTTGTGGTTGAATTGGGAAGCATGAATTATTTGTGACGGTTATAGATTGGAAGATTATATTTTGGGCATGTTGTGTTTGAACCACATTTTTTATTTATGGCATGTTAGAAGGCATGATTAATTAAACTACATGTTTAATTATGTTTGGAATATTGAAAAGGAATTTTATTATGATTCAATAATTTTTATTGATACTTTAAGCATGAGGAAGGAGCTATATAAGTGTCTATGTACACAAGGAATAAATTGTATGTTGGTGCCTTTGTGCACTTAAGGTGTTTTTAACACCGAGGGATAGGATTTTTGGCGCATTATGCGTTTAAGGTGTCTTTGACACTGAGGTAGAATTAAAAAGGGTTCAACATTAAATAATATGTGGTCACTAATTATTCAAGAATTAAATTGGTATGTTTGTTTGATTGAATAATTATTTTTGATTGACTTATTATGCTTTGAGAGTCATCACCAAGTCTAATAATATGTAAATAACGTAAAGTGAAAGAGATTACGCACCAAAACTCTTGGAACGTATATACCTTGAGTATGAACAATGGGGGGAGTTATGGGGTTTTATTAACCATAACTTCCAATGGAGTATAGGACGCTGTATATTCCTTTTTTATTATTTATTATTATGCGCAGAAATTCCGCCACCTTTGTGTGGTTTTGTCGCTGGCACGGTTAGCTCCCGTTCCAGTTAACCTCAAATTTATTTGGGGGAGGTTAATAGGTGGAAACCCGTTCGATGCGTAATCAATGCAAAATGAATTAATTAGTGTCTAGTCATTGTGTCTTGTTGATTGGTGTGTGTGCTTGTGAACAGGTGCAATGAGGTAAGTGTGTGTTGATAGGTGAAAGCATGTTAGTGTGGCTAATTTACGCTTATGTACTCAGCTTTGCTGATTGTGTGTGTTTGTGTATTTGGCCATGTCTTTATCTTGGCCCTATGATGGCCCATTTTTAATGGAGAGTAGTGGAAACAAGTAGAGATAAACTTTTCAGGTATTGAGGCATATTCATGATGGGGCACGAGTGAAGAGCGAATCATGCTAGTTTATATTAGTTACAATGTGTTTCTGCTTTAATTATTTATGCTAATATTTATATGTGGAGCTAATATCAAGTTTGGATTTAGGTTGGTTTTTAATAAGGGCCTTCAATGGTTCCAAGTTGTAGGTTGATTTTCATTTTACTTCGCTCATTTTGATTTTAACTTTACTTTCGTTTGGTTAGCTTTTCAAGTTGGATTGTTTTGGAAAGGTATTTAAAATTAGTCTTCCGCTGTGTATCTTTGATATTTGTCTTAACCGTTTTCACGGTGGCGGTAATGTCTTAGATATTCCTATTTAAAGTTTGATACAGGGCAAAACATGTATTTTAAAAATAAAGGAATTTCTAGGGTGTCACAAAGTGCTATCAGAGATTTGGTTGAGATTTTATTACCACTAAAGCAAAAAAAAAAAAAAAAAAAAAAAAAAAAAAATGTATTTTAAAGTGTTTTGTTTTAAAACTTGGCCAAGTGCTTATTTAATTAAACGGTGTTAAACTAAATTGTTTTGAATTTTTTTTTTTTTTTTATTTTAGGAATGACCAAATTTTTTTTTATGAAGAACATCCGAATTTTTTTTAAGAAAGTCGAAAATTTTTTCGGACTTTTTCAAAGCTTATTTTTGAATTTCTTTTAAAAAAAATGAGTCAAAAATATTTTAGTTTGTTCATGTTGCAGGAAAGCAAGGATTGAGGTAAGAAATATGTGTTAAAAGCTTTTATAAGCATGTTGGTGAGCTTGGGTAGGAGAAGAAAGGGCATATAGGCTAGAATTTAATTTCTTTCCTATGTGCATATATATATATATATATATATATATATATATATATATATATATATATATATATATATATTTTAAGAGGTGTTCAAGCATGTTGTATGACTAAATGTTTATTGATGACAACATGTAATATGTGAATCATTATATATGGAGCTATCAAGATTGTTTGATTGAACATCGAACTTAATTTTCTGCAAGAACTGTATTATATGGTTATGGGAATGGTTTGCTATTGGTAGTCAATCTCGTTTTCTTGTAGGATCCCTAAACCTATACCCTGTGAGATTCTTGATGAGAATTTTGAGGAATGTTAAGGATTTTGAGAGTTCAATTGCTTATGTTAGGATGGTTCGCTTCAATGGTCTTATTTGAGATGTATTTTTTTTTTTTTTGAAGAAATTTTGGATGCACATCATCACATGAATGTGAGTATTGTTTTTGGGATAATTTGTTGTTAAGATACGTTGTCTAGATATTAAAAATGTGTAATTTGAGTTTTGTACACTTGTGTATGGAGACACCAAGTTATAAGGATAAAGAGATTGATTTTAATGCATATGGTTAAGGAGCTTAAGGATGAAATCATTTGGGATATTATCTATTCTGAGGAATATGTTTTGTCTTTGAGTATGAGTTTGAATTGGAATCGAAATTGAACAAGAGCCGAAGAGAGGTGAGCATAGGAATTGATTAGAGATGAGTAATGATGAAAGTTATTATATGAGTTGAGGGATACTCAAATCAATCGAAGTTTGACATTTTAAGCTTAGTGACTTATCATTTCTTATGATTAAAGTTATTTAATTTGGGATGGAGAGTTGAGCATATATATTTTAATATATGGTTGGAGTTTTGAGAAGTTATGATCTTGTTGGAATATTGAGGACTCTTGTTATGTTGGACCTTAAATACATTGTCACATGTTCAACCTTCAGAATATTGACATATGTTATTTAGGAGTTATGAGTATTTATTCTTTCACTTGGGATATGAGGATAATTATTTTACTTCAAGGAGTCATTATGGGTAACAATGCTATCATTTTGGAGAAAATTCTTGAATTTATTCACCTAATCTTTTGGAGTTGTTCAACAACCTTATGATTTCTATTGTTTTCCAAGTGCTACTCATATCTTTCTTCCCTTTGTGAGTAGCAGTTAATGGGGATTTTTTTTTATTTTTGATTTTTTGTTTAAGTATATGAATTTTGGTTGTTTATCAATCAAGGTTTTATGTATTCGAATTAGTGGGAATGAGGACAAATTTTTTTTTTTTACCTCAAACCTTAATTCGAATTAAATGATAATTGTTTCTTGATTGAGTTTAATTTAGTGGTTGGTGTTAGTTGATTAGAATAAGAGGAAGCTAAGTGTTTCAACCCAACCTATATAGCAACCAGTTTTATCATCAAGAAAGTACGGTAACAAGAAGCAATTTTAGTAATGGAATTATTTGAACAAGGTAGTAAGGCAAGCTTGACAGATTGCCAAGGAGGCAAGGATGATATAACCACCCACAATCCCAAAGTGGGAAAAAGGTGAAACAAGATGATGTTAAGAAGTGAAAACTATATATATACCAAAGGGAGATCAATTCCTGAAGTTTTGACGGTTGAGTTAAAGAGTTATACAAGTTGTTTAAAAACAATTTGTATCTTGAAAATTTGAGAGTGAATAAAAGTTTGTATGGTAAGTACTAGAGAGAGTTGATTTTTACCATGTCAGTGGGAACGAACAAGTTATAAATACATCCGATCTTATTTGGAGATGTTTGAGATAACAGACCCGAAATAAGTTTTACCAGTTTTTCATGCAGATAGAAAGAAAAGATAGTGAGGTTTAATTAAGTGGAAATGAAAAGATTACTTGGTTTCGAGAAGTACTCCAAGTTGTTAAGATCTCTCGATATTCAAGTAAATGATATTGCTTTAAACTTAAGGGAATGAGTTGAAGGATGGCGAACTATGAGTTTAAGGGTGGTTTTCAAGACATAAAGTCTTTAGGAGTTTGATTGAATTGAATTATAAATAATCAATTCCTATATTAGCTAAAAGAAAGGTGAGATAAAAAATAAAGATAAGGAATCAAATTAAGAAAGAAGGTAGGCGAAAGTTCAACAAAATGGCTAAAAAGCTTTAAAGGAATATTTTGGAAATGATAAAAAGTTTAAAGGCGGCTTGAGTAACTCTTGAAACTTAAGGAAATTTGAATTATGAAGACGCTGTATACTTGAAAGTGTCGAGAATATTGAACTATGGATTATGTAAAAATGTCATAAAGGAGAAAGAGTTTATGACAAGATTTATGAATTTGATTGAGATGGGTTGAAATAACTTGAGTGAGGATTGTATATGAGGTGATTGAAATTGAGATTATTTAGGGGTCACGAGATTTATTCAAGGGATGCTAGAAGAAAGATCATGGATTTAATTGGAGGAAAGATGTAAGCATGGGAAATATAAGCAAGGATATAAAGGTTAAGTGAAGTTGGAGGTATTATATGGACATATTTGCGTGTAGAGAAAGGGTTAATGTTGCATTGCGTAAAGGAGGTTGAAAGATACTATTGAAGTCATTGAAAGAAGGTTACATCACCCTAGAGAGAGCATGTAATTGTTAAAGAAAGGAATGGAAGTGTCTGTAAAGTGCCTATGGGGGATTGATCAATGTGACAAAGAAGTATAATTATCCTTTGCTTTAAAGCGACAATTTGTTTGATCAAATGAAAGGAGCAAATATAATTTCGATATTAGACTTGAGGATAGAACTACTAAGTAAAAATATTCGAAAGAGGATATTTAGAATTTGGCGCTTATGACAAGGTTTGGACGATTCGAGTTTTCATTTTTGCCTTTTGGTATAATGAATCACCTATAATTTCCATGGACTTATGGAATTCAGTATTTTCATTGAAGGTATTTTGGTGAATTCTAAGAATGGGAAGGAAAGGACGATGTGAACATCTGTAATAAAACGTGTTGATGCTTAGAGAGAAGCAAATGCACGCAAGTTTTTCCCGAGTGTGAGTTGTGAGTGAGAAAGGACCATTTTAGGAAACCTTGCGATAAGAGGAAATGTTGATGTAACAGGGATAGAAGCGGTGAATTATGGACTCCGTGATAAAACAATTTTTGTTGAGGTTTAAGTTGGACAACGGTGTGGAAGATTTTGATAGATTCGAAAGGATTATTAACAAGTGAATGCCCTGGCGAAGAGTAATTGTAAGTTCATGGAAAGTAATAAGTGTGAAATAACTTTGTATAAATTAATGATTATTTGCGAATGAATTTTAAAGTTTAAAGTTTGAGATAGAATCTCACACATAAGGATTTAAAAATGTAACAAGAAATTATTGGAGTTGATAAAGGACCGTGGAAGAGACATCCAATGTCATTGAAAGGGAAGCAATGTATTGGACAAATGCGTTGCTAATAATGTTAAAGTTAAGGGCGAATAAGGAAATTAATCTCCTCGAAAGTGTTGGAAAAGGAAAGCTAAAAAAAATGTTGGGGTAACGACAGCATGAGACCAACAATATTCGAGGAAATGAAGAAAAAAAATCAAGTAGAGAGTGTGAATTTGATCGAATTTGTAAGAGGATATGTCATTTTAATATTCATGGAGATAAAAGCTTGAGTATACTTTGTAAGAGTATGAAGTTTAAAAGAAATATAACGGAAGGAAAGTGAAATACAACCAGGAAAGGACAAGCTGCAAAAACTGATTTGGTAAAGGTGTATTGAGGGTTTAGAGTGATTAATTTATTCGGATTGTGGTGGATAGATTGTCGAAGTCCGCAATGTTTAAAACCCGATAAAGGAGACTACGAAGATGGAGCAACTTGCGAAGGCTTACATCAAATTCGTTTTGAGTTACATGGAGTTCCTGAAAATATCATGTCAGATAAAAATTCCTAGTTTCTTTCAAAATCTTAGAAGGAGGTATACAGGAGAACTTTGGTAATACATTGGAGACGATTACAACCTCCATCCATTAGTATAATAGCGAAATAATATTTGACTGGGGAATTTATGCAGAAAACAAGCGTATTCAATTTCAGAAAAGGATGTAACAAAGTCACCATACAAGCCAGCATTGGTGTGGCAACATTTTGAGGTTGGAATAAAAGAACCATGAAATTTCACTATGTTGGGGAACATTAGTGACCGAAGCAAGAAAAATATACATGAATGGATTTGATCTGAGTAGTGCAAGTTAAACAACGGACAGGACACAAGTGTTATTGGAAGTGTAACAACCCATAAGACAAAAGATGAATTTTGGTAAGAAAGAAAATTTGAGCCAAAGTATATAGAAATATATATGAATTTGCATAGAATTGGTAAAGTGGCAAATAACTTGGCATATTATCGAACCTTGGTAAAGTTTAAGACAATTTTCATAGGTCATTTTGAAAGAACATTAACTAAAGGTATGAGTTGCAAAGAGATCTATTGAGTTCAGCCAATTTGATCATGTAAAAGCTAGACAAATCAAAGTTTCGATAATCAAAGTGCTTCATAATTTTACTGAAGGATGGGTGAAAGATAGTATAGATGGAAATTGATTATTTTTGGTATAATGAGTAAGGAATTAATAAGAATTTTGGTTCGCAACAACGAATGCATATAGAGAAGTGTATGACCTTACCAAGGATGGAATGATAAAAGATCAACATGATTCTAAAGTTGAGTTAAGTGGAGTTACGGGGGCGTAACTCGTTTCCTTTAAGGGGGTAGAGTGCGATAGAATTACGCGTTTTTTCCTTAATTTTGGCATTTTAAAGTGCTTTTTCATCAAGTTTTACACTGATTTAGTTGATAAGTTTGATTATTTTACACACTAAGATGTGTAAGTTTATTACCAAAGTTGATTCTTACACTAATGCTAGTGTGAGTTTGTTAGATAGTCTAATAGTTTACACATTATTTTGTGTAAGTTTGTTAGTAAAGTTGTTATCTTACACATTATTTTGTGTAAGAAGGTCAGCAAGTTGGTTACTTTACACACTAGTTTGTGTGTGAATGAATAGATGAGGTAGAAAGGAAGTATCACAAAAGTACAGCAACTAAATTATTAAGGAAATTTTTCAGATTTTACAAACATTTATTCGTTTTCAAGCGAGCTTTTTCTTGTTTTCGTACCTAAGTTTCGGGGACGAAACTTCTTTTAAGGGGGGTAGAATGTAATACCCCGTATTTTTAATGTATTTTATAAATTATTTATTTAATTATAAAATATATTTTGGGTCAAACTATTTTAATTATTGAATTATAGATAAAGCAAGTATTTATATTTGGGTCAATAAGTATTTAATCCAAACGTAGCCCATCATCATTATGAACCCAATCATCCTATTTTTACTTTTGGGCCACCTACTTCATCATTTAAGTCCATTATTTTTATGAAGCCCAAACCTACCCTAACCTACTCTACACTATAAATACTCCATTTATCCCCAAAATTTCCCACACAAAAAGTCAATTGGTCAAGGTAATTATTTCTTCTGTTATTTCCCTTTTCTTATTCTTTTTCCTTTTTCCTTTTTCCTTTTCTCTTCTTTCTTTTCTTATTTTTTTCCTTTCTTTTGCTCCTTCTTTCACGCTGCCACTGCTGCCCGCCAACCCACCGCCGGTCTGCCACCACCTGCCACGCCGCCGCCGCTGGCCGGCCACCACCCACGGTGGTTCTTCCCTTCTCTCTCTCCTCTTTTATTTTGTTTTAATAATTATTCCTATAATATATACTTTGGGGTTTTGATTTTAATTGTTTAAACATGATATGTGAGTTTGATAATTATATTCTAATGATTAAATATTGTAAATTTTAGATTATAAAGTGTTAAATTTTCAGATTTTATGAAGTATTAAAAGTTAGGGTTTTAATTATTAAAGTGTTGATTTTTAGGGTTTTTATGAATAATTGATTTAGGGCTTTTATAGTAATGATGTTTTGAAATTTTGGTGATTACAACTACTTATTAGTTTAACTTAATTCCAGATTTATTTTGAACACGCAAATTCATGTTTTAATAATTAGATTTCCGTTCGTTAACATCAATCTCGTTTTAATCCCGATCAGGTTCTAAACTCTTCCGATTTTGATAAAAAACGAAATGTTTTTGAAGTGGAAACAACGTTTTAAGAAAGACTCACTACCTTTGGAAGTAAGCACCACCCTCTCGTGGCCAAATTTAGCCTCTAAATATGATTTTCGGGCAGTTTTTGATTTTCGACGAAGTTTTTTTATGCTTTAAATTTTATCTTTGAGTTTAAAAGGGGTAAGAGATAATTTAATGTTTCTATGAATAATTTAAGTATAAAGATGTATTTTGATGAAGTTTTAAAGGATTTTTGATTAGTTTAAAATGTTGGAATTTTATTTAAAGTAGTATAATTGTGATTTTTAATAAAAAGGTGTGATTATCCATTAAAAAGGAGTTTAATTAGGGGTTTTTAAATAATTTTCAGATTATTATAAGTTATTTAAAGTGAGTTTAAGTTGCTGGAAATTGTGTATACAAGGGTAATTAATATAGTATTATTGTCCCTTTATGTAGGAGACTTGGTTCGAGAATTGTTGTAGAGTACTCGGTTATTTTAAGAGCTTATTTGAGGTACGTTCGCGTACTTAGCATATTTTGGTGATGTAGAATCATGATAGGTTTGATTTCAATTAATTACAAGTAGTATCATGCTAAGGTTTATGTATGGAATTGTGAAATTATGATGTTTGTGGTTGAATTGGGAAGCATGAATTATTTGTGACGGTTATAGATTGGAAGATTATATTTTGGGCATGTTGTGTTTGAACCACATTTTTTATTTATGGCATGTTAGAAGACATGATTAATTAAACTACATGTTTAATTATGTTTGGAATATTGAAAAGGAATTTTATTATGATTCAAATAATTTTTATTGATGCTTTAAGCATGAGGAAGGAGCTATATAAGTGTCTATGTACACAAAGAATAAATTTTATGTTGGTGCCTTTGTGCACTTAAGGTGTTTTTAACACCGAGGGATAGGATTTTTGGCGCATTATGCGTTTAAGGTGTCTTTGACACTGAGGTAGAATTAAAAAGGGTTCAACATTAAATAATATGTGGTCACTAATTATTCAAGAATTAAATTGGTATGTTTGTTTGATTGAATAATTATTTTTGATTGACTTATTATGCTTTGAGAGTCATCACCAAGTCTAATAATATGTAAATAACGTAAAGTGAAAGAGATTACGCACCAAAACTCTTGGAACGTATATACCTTGAGTATGAACAATGGTAGGAGTTATGGGGTTTTATATTTAACCAGAACTTCCAATGGAGTACAGGACGATGTATATTCCTTTTTTTTATTTATTATTATGCGCAGGAATTCCGCCACCTTTGTGTGGCTTTGTCGCTGGCGCGGTTAGCTCCCGTGCCAGTTAACCTCAAATTTATTTGGGGGAGTGACACCCATTTGTGTCTCCCCAAAACAAAACCTAGTGATGAGTACCTTTCACGTAGAATCATAATCGAATGAAACGAAAGTGTGGAAAGGTCTAGTGTTACGGAAAGTTTTTAATTCTTTTCTCCTCTCTCTGTTTTTGAAAACTTTATTTTAAGAAAACAGTCAATCCAGTCTGGTTGGTCCATGATATGGGTCTAATAGTGGCGTAGTTTGATGGGGCTTTCAAAGACCTTTCCAACGATATATTATAAGCCCAATTCCGATGAATATTGAGGAAGTTATGGCCAATTTACCAAACTGGGCCCGGTTTGAGCTTTATATGCGGCCCAATGATCTAGGAGAGGGCTTAATATGATTTATCATTCCTAATGCAATTAGGAATGGTTTTAGTCTTCTAGATTCTTCTAGAAGGTTCTCTTCATTCCTAATTCAATTAGCATTGATAAGTTGACTTTTGTTGACTTTTCAGAGTTTTAATCAAAATCAAATAGTATTTTCGAAGAAATTATATTACTTGATCCTCCAGTACGGTAAACTTATCGGATTTTCGAAAAGGCGTTAAAATCAAGCTTGGTGTCCAACCCCAGGCCTTGGCGCCTGGAACCAGGCTTGGCGCCTGGCGCTAGCCATTGGCACCTGGCGCTAGTGCTGGTGCCTGGCGCCAGCTAGCCAGGGTTTGCGCCAGCTCTGTTTCCTGAGCGTCAGACTCTGTTTTGTTAATTTATCTTTTTTGGCTGATTTACTCTATAAATATCGTATTAAAAACTACGTTTTCATTCATCATATACATCTACATTCACCTACAATCAGTTTTCAATTCTCTCTTATTCTCTCTAATTCATATTCTTTCATTCACC
This sequence comes from Chenopodium album, assembly GCF_948465745.1. Classification (NCBI taxonomy): domain Eukaryota; kingdom Viridiplantae; phylum Streptophyta; class Magnoliopsida; order Caryophyllales; family Amaranthaceae; genus Chenopodium; species Chenopodium album. Next base: position 36,945,402 of record NC_137841.1, on the reverse strand, counting down.
AACTCTCCTCAAGATTTTCTTGATTATTCTCTCTCTCTCTCTCTCTCTCTCTCTCTCTCTTTTTCTAAACTTTGTTTTCAAATACAAAATTCCGCATTCGCAAGACTTAGAAACACCTAGCCATATTCGAAGTTGCCTTCGCCCTAGACGTGAAAGGTTTAATTTCTGAGGGTTTGGTCCCAAATCTCTCTTTCAATTATTTAATTTAGTTGTTTGATTTATTATTTTCCTTGAAGTTACTAACGTGTGTATTTTGTTATTAGAAAGAGGTACGAAGCATCAAAGTAAGTACTTTAATTGATTAATTGATATTATGATGTAGAAATCATGCTTATATTGTTATTATGATTGTTAGTATCATGTTTAGGGAAAAGATTATAATATCAAATATATGAAATATGATTGCTATGATACCTTTTATTCTCTTTCTAATATTTATGATTGTTAGTATCATGTTAGGGCTAAAGATTTGATTTTTATTGCTTAGTGACATGCTAGGGTTTGTTATTAATCTTGTTAGTATCATGCCTAGGATCTTGCTATTTTTATTATGCTTTAATATTAACATGAACATGATTATGATTATAATTGTTATAATTTATGATGATTATGAATATTATTATTATTATTATTATTATTATTATTATTATTATTATTATTATTATTATTATTATTATTATTATTATTATTATTATTATTTTGATAATGATTATTTTATTTATGATTATTATTGTTTTGATTATGATTATAATTTTATGATGATTATTATCATTATCATGATTATTATTATGTTGCTTGATGCTTATTATTTATTGCTTGATCACCTTTTATGCATGTTAAAGGGAATTTGTACTTGTAATCGCGCTTAATAAGATAATTAATAATCTTGTTTAGGGTTAATAATGTGATTATAATTCAAGTGATCGCCAATAATAGTTTTGTTTGTGCATTAATATTCAACCAACATAGATAAACAGGTTTAGGGTTAATCCTATTGATTGTATGTTAATCAGAAAGCGCATATGAATACGAGCAGAATAAAGTAGAGGCCTATTATTAGGGCAGATTCAATCTCTTTTAGGTTGGATTTGTACCATCATCCCCGAACCCTTATTTGGTTCATGACCTTATGGAGTTGACGATCTCTTGGATCGTTAAGGGGTGTAACCTTCATCCTATGAACGGTTTACAAGTTCCTTAAAAACTTGTTGGCGACTCTTTTGCTCTATCGTCTTCCCTTTTGGACGCCACCGTACTTTAGTGAATGATCACAGTGGGGTTCAAGCTAGTGGGATTAAAGGCTTGAAATTATTCCCTATAGTTTTTGGCGACTCCACTAGGGAGGATTTCTATTTTAATTCCTGAATTTGTTTCGGCAATGATTTCTAAGTATTTCATGTGCGTAATTTTGATTAACATTATTGTTATATGCATAAAAAAGATCTCATTGGAAAGACCATCCGTAATGAGTTAAAAACATAGGATTTTACACGTAGGAAATTTGAGAAATGTCTTTCACAACTAGGACCGAAATAACACCGCGCGAAACTGGAAAATTTTATCGAGCACAGAAAGCTGCTGAGGCATGTGGGAAGTAGCGTCAGGGGCCAGAGCTTGGCGTCAATATTTTAGTTGTAGCGCCAGACGCCAGTATTGGCGCCAGGCGCTACAGTTAAAAGCTGGCGCCAGTCTCTGTTTGCTGGCGCCAATTTCCCCCAATACCGAGCCAGTAATATGCGTTCTAATTTCGACCAGTTTTTCGTATTGTTTGCTCGATCCTACTTCCTGATTGAATTTTTTCTCACTTTTCTGAAACCCATATGTGTTCTACATATGGACATAACCCTCTGGGAATTCATGCTCCATCTACCCGATTGAACGCTCCGTGCAACAAAGGGTACATCCGAGAATGTTGAATTCACCAAACCATGGAAGCGAGTTTTTTTTTCTAAAACTCGCGGTGTCCCATCCACTCGCGCCAAACTTCACGGTTAGGCTTCCGCGCGGTGCATCCGGACAATTAACCATGGACCCTCTATTGACTAAACCATATCCCGAACTTTAGAGAACTAGAGCCATGGTTAGGTTACAAACTCATTGCATCATATTGTGCCTACTTAACTAAGTTGTGCATACTCTATGTGATTTTTCCTAACCATTTGTTTGACTTGTGTTAAGACTAAATAAACTGATTAATGACTAAAGGACTTTGTTTAATTAATTAATTAATTAATTTGAGCTAATAAATAAACATAAAATCGAGTCATAGTTCCTTTAAGTCAACCCGGATTTTTATTCCCGTATACTGCACAAACTTCAACTTGTTTTGGTCATAGATGGAGTTCTAGAAATAACTACGAGTTGTACAATCTATGGATCTGTAGCCCCGAGTTTTTTCTTTAATTTGGCGTTGGTTTCATCCAAATCAGAGTCACAGATAAAAAGTTATGACTAAAATACCACAGTATGTCCAGTTTAATGTATATACGTGAAGTCTTAACTTAGTCTTTGCTTGAGTCTAGTCACATAGTCTAGCCACATGGTCATGACACGAGTCTTAACATGTCACCTACACTCACTAGTCTTATCACACACTTTGAGTATACATCACCATGGCCATGTCTTAGGTTCATGCATGAGTCGGTCTTTTCCGTCATTTGAGTTGGAGGGTACATCCTATTCCTAATTCTTCATATCCCTCCATTATTCTTCTTCACATTCTATTCCATTTTTCTTCACTTCCTCCATCCATTGCATGTTGAATAAAGTTTGAGTCAAATAATTAACAATAGATATCCCCCCTTTCCTTTTCCACTGTACTTGGTCGAGGAGAGAAGGGCGATTAATCAAGGACAACCTCTTTATTCAAGTCTCACTTTTTGATAAACCAATTCGTCAAAAGAGGAAGGCTAAAAAGATAATGGCAACTCAAGAAGAAGTCAATTATCTTAAGAACCAACTGGCTACCGTGACTGAGACACTGAAGCTTCTCGCGCTCAAGATCGATGATCCCGTGAAGCAACAACAAATGAACCTCATGCAAGAAAGTTTGAGGAAGCTATCTAGTGACTATAAATTTCAGGGCATGAGTTCACAAGGGGTCTCGCTGGACAAGGAATTTCTTCCGCATAAGTTCAATGCCACTGACATCCCTAAATTCAAGGCAACAGATAACCCTTACTTCCATCTAAGAGCTTTTGAAACTATAATGAGCATTAAGGGTATCGATAAGAAGGTTTTCCCCTCTCTGTTCCCATTATCTCTTGAAACCGTTTGCCAACAATGGTACTTCTCCCTTGACAAGGAGAAAACTTCTACATGGGAATCGATAGTAAACGCTTTCATTGATAGGTACAAGTGCAATATTCAAGTTGAAACCGATCATAGACAACTTGAGATGCTAAGACAAAAAGAGAATGAAGGTTTTACTTCTTTCTTTAATAAATGGAGGGAAACTTCCGCTAAGATGATTGAGGTCCCCACCCAAAAGGAGTCTGTGAGGATGTTTATCAAGAATCTCCAAGAAAAGTATTCAAAGCACTTAAAATATCAACACAACTTGAATACTTTCAAGGCCGTTTATGACATCGGAATTGAAATCGAAGACGACCTCGCAAAGCAAAAAGCTAGTAACAATAGTAACCACGGTGGCTGGAAAGGAAAGAAGAGCGACAATCCTTCTTTTTCCGAAAACGCCCACTCTAGTAATAATGTTAGTACCTTTGATGATGTCTTCGCCATGGACAATCAAGGATCTAAAAGGAAACCCAGGCGAGAGTTCACATCCATTGGAATGACCTACGATGCTGCTTTCGATCGTCTCTATGATCGAGGATTAATCAAACCTATTGGCCTTACCGAGGATCCAACACCAAAAAATCGATCTTCGAGATGGAATCCAAACTCCTATTGCAAGTACCATCGAGGGCGCGGTCATACTACTGATGAATGCTACAGGTTTCAAAACCTCATTCAAGATCTCATAGAGGCAAATAAGATCCCATCGCCTCTAGCTAGCGAGAAGACTGGATGATGTCGGAGCAAACAACACAAGACAGAGGCGAGCTTCAACGACAAGATTTCGTGACCTCTTTTTTCTATTTCTTTTTTATTTTACCCTCTCCCCAATAAGTCTAGCATAGGCACCTTTCTTTTCCTTTAGATTTATTTTGTAGGATCATTATTTATTTTCTTTTAATAAAATGAGCATATTTCCTTGCATATGATCATTTCATTGCAATGCATTTAAAAAAAAAAATCCATGTCGAATTAAGCACAAGGTATACCAATGATTTGAGGCACCCCTTGTAGCCACATCATATCTCCTTTCACCTTTCAAATTTGCAATCCTTTCTTCATAAACCACTTTGAGCCTCGTCTAACGATAGACCTTTCTTTTTTCAACCTACATCTATCTATCCTTGGGATGGGATGGTGTGCAACTTTTGCAATTCTAAAAAGCTTGAGTGATTTCAAAAGAACAAAATAAATAGCATAAATAAGCAAGCAAAAATAAATAAAAGTGTACAAAAGGGCAAGTGTTCCAATGTCTTTGATATGAAAATATCTTCGATAAGAACACGTGATGTGAATTATTGATCCGAAAATCAACAAAACACAAGGGATATGTTTAAGTCTAATTCTATACAGGAAATCCACCAAGAATTAAACAAAAACTAAGATTAATCAATTAAGAATCCACCTAATTAATCAATCCAAACGAATGTTTTAACTAAAACAAGCAAAACAGCAATTGATCGCGATCAACCAAAACTCAAGTATGCAACTTAAGAAATAAATCTGAATATTAATCTATGTATATTTATTTGTGTGTTTACAGCCCTATTTATAAGACTTAGTTTACCTAGGAAGATTAGGACAAGTCCCTAATTCAATCCTAATTAAACTAGAATTCTAACTTGCTTGAAGAGCAAGCACCTTGGCGCACAAGCATACACCAAACTGATTTATTTTGCTAACTAACTGATTTTTAAAGCAACTAAATAAATAAATAAAAATTAAAGAATTAAATAAAGATTAAAGATCCTAATGCTTGAACCAAGAAAAACCCTTTCAAGTGAAAGGTAAAAACTTGTAAGCAAAATCTAAGTAAAGAAAATTCAAGAAAGTTCAAGAAAGTGAACTAGACTCCAAGAAAAGCCACTAAGCAAACCGTGGCTTTGCTTTGATATCCAAGAAAGTGTCCATGCAATGCTTGGCTTGAATCAATGTTTAGGGACAAGTTATCTTGATGCATGATAAGCAAATCTTCGAAGTTCTCCATGCTTAGACTTGCATCATCCTCCTCTTCTTGGAAAGAATTTGTCCTCAAATCTCGAAGTTCTTCATCAGGAATATACTTAGCCAAATCGCCAACATTGAATGTAGCACTAACTCCATATTCTCCCGGAAGTTCTAACTTATAAGCATTGTCATTGATCTTCTCAATAATCTTGAAAGGACCTTCACTTCTAGGCATCAACTTATTCTTGCGTTTTCCTGGAAATCTTTCCTTTCTCAAATGTAACCATACCAAGTCTCCAACATTGTAACCTTGTTGCTTTCTATGCTTGTTTGCTCTAGCTTTGTACATGTCATTTACTTTCTCTATTCTTGTTCGAACTTGAGCATGTAATTTCAGCATACTCTTCAACTTAGACTCGGCATCTTTGTGAATTAACTCACCCTTAGGCAATGGAACAAGATCAATTGGAAGTTTCGGATTGACTCCATAAACTACCTCAAAAGGACTATGTTTGGTAGCATATGTAGGTGATCTATTATAAGCAAACTCCGCATGAGCTAACTTGATGTCCCAATCCTTTTGTGTCTTACTCACTAACCCACGCAATAGCGCACCAAGAGTACGATTAGTAACCTCGGTTTGTCCATCAGTTTGTGGATGGTAAGATGTACTAAAGAGCAATTTAGTTCCCACAAGCTTCCATAGAGACTTCCAAAAGAAACTCATGAACTTTGTATCTCGATCACTCACAATAGTTTTTGGAATTCCATGCAATCTAACAATCTCTTTGAAGTATAATTCCGCCACTTTCATAGCATCATCCACTTTGTGACAAGGAACAAAATGAGCCATCTTAGAGAACCTATCCACAACAACCATAATAGAGTCTTTCCCCCGTTGTGTTCTCGGCAATCCCACAATAAAATCCATAGAAATATCTTCCCAAGGTGAATCTGGAACAGGTAAAGGAGTATACAAGCCTTGATGGAAAGTAGCCTTCGCTTTTTGACAAGTTGCACACCTAGAAATAACTAGTTGCACATCCGTGAGCATCTTAGGCCAATAGAAGTGTTCTTGTAACATACTCAAGGTCTTTGTAATGCCAAAGTGACCAGCAATTCCTCCCCCATGAGCTTCTCTAACAACTAGCTCTCTAATAGAACACTTAGGAAGACAAAGTCGATTTCCTTTGAAAAGAAAACCATCTTGCAGCAAATAAGAACCCACGGCTCCTTTAGAACACTCTTCAATCAATGTAGCAAAATCATCATCACCTTTGTAGTATTCTTTGATCAATTCAAAACCAAGTAGCTTGCTATTTAGAATTCCAATCAAAGTGTATCTTCTAGATAATGCATCAGCCACAACATTCGATTTCCCTTCTTTGTACCTTGAAGAAAAATTAAATGATTGTAAAAATTCAACCCATGTAGCATGTCTAGGATTGAGCTTTTGTTGTCCATGTATGTACTTCAATGCTTCATGATCAGAATGCAACACAAAGTGATTAGGTCGGAGATAATGACTCCAATGATCTAAAGCTCTAACAATGGCATAGAACTCTTTATCATAAGTAGAATAGTTCAATCGAGCTCCTCCCAATTTCTCACTGAAATATGCAATAGGCCTCTTCTTTTGGAGTAAAACTGCTCCAATTCCAACTCCACTAGCATCGGTTTCAACTTCAAAAGGACTTGAGAAATCTGGTAACGCAAGTATAGGTGCTTCACATAGCTTCTTTTTTACCGACTCAAACGCACTTTGAGCTTCTTTAGTCCATTCGAATTTACCCTTGTCCTTCTTCAAACATTCGGTCATAGGCGCCACAATACTTGAGAAATTCTTGACAAATCTTCTATAGAATGAAGCTAGACCATGAAAAGACCTTACTTCACTCATATTAGTAGGAATAGGCCAAGTTTTAATAGCCTCTACTTTTGAATGATCAACTGAAACTCCATCCTTTGATACAACATAACCAAGAAAAGTAACACTAGGCACTAAGAAGTAGCATTTTTCAAGCTTAGCATAGAGTTTCTTCTCTCTTAACACTTCAAACACACTTGTTAGATGATTTAGATGATCATGCAAATTTTTAGAGTATATCAGAATATCATCTAAATAAACAACAACAAACTTGCCAAGGAAAGGTTTAAGTACCTCATGCATCAACCTCATGAAAGTGCTAGGTGCATTAGTGAGTCCAAACGGCATCACCAACCATTCATACAACCCTAACTTAGTCTTGAATGCTGTTTTCCACTCATCTCCTTCTCTCATTCGAATTTGATGATAACCACTCATAAGATCAATCTTAGAAAACAACTTTGAACCATGTAGTTCATCAAGTAGATCATCTAATCTTGGAATAGGAAATCGGTATTTGATAGTGATGTTATTCACACTCCTACTATCAATACACATGCGCCAACTCCCATCTTTCTTTGGGACAAGTAAAGTAGGCACGGCACAAGGGCTCATACTTTCCCTCACGTATCCTCTAGTCATAAGCTCTTCAATTTGCCTTTGCATCTCCTTTGTTTCTTCCGGATTACTTCTATAGGCTGCCTTATTAGGTAATGGTGCTCCCGGAATCAAGTCAATTTGATGCTCTATCCCACGAATAGGAGGTAGTCCCGGAGGTAATTCCTTAGGAAAGACATCCTTGAATTCTTCTAAAACAGATTCCAATTCATACGGCCTCTTTGCTTGTTTATCTTGATCAATTCGAATCTCATTAGAAACAAGTATATATACCACATTGTTGCTGCAAATCTCTTTTTCTAATTCCCTCTCACTAATCAAATAAGAATTCTTTGAATTAGAGGTAACATTAGAAGACTTGTTGCTTATCAAAGGTTTTAAAGCAACCGGTCTCTCTTTTTCTCCTTTTCTCACAACATACACATTAGTCCTTCCATCAAACTTCACAAATCTATCATATTGCCAAGGACGGCCTAATAGTATATGACAAGCATCCATAGGACAAACATCACACAAAACTTTATCATGAAATTTACCAATTGAAAAGGAGATTAAGGCTTGTTTAGTTACCTTAACATCACTCGAATTATTAAGCCAATGAAGCTTATAAGGGCTTGGATGTTCAGTAATTGGCCACGTCAATTTGTCTACCAAAGTAGTAGATACCACATTAGTGCAACTCCCCGTGTCTATGATCATGTCACGCAACCTATCTTCTACCTTGCACCTTGTAAGAAAGATTTTCTCCCTTTGATTGTTTTCCATAGGTACGGTTTTAGAGTGTAGTGCCCTTCTTAGAACTAAACTTTGACCATGAGTCTCGGGATCAATTTCGTCAACATGCCCCTCCTCTTCTTCAAAGTTTTCCTCTTCGTTCTTTTCTTCATAGTCACTACCTTGCTCACACTTAGCTTGTTCTTGTTCCCACTCTTGAGCAGTCATTACTCTTTTTGATGGACAATTAGTTGCAATGTGACCAACACTACCACACTTGAAGCACTTCCTATCTTCAACAAGCTTTTTAGGAGCTTCAAATTTTGATTTAGTCTCCTTGTAGTTCGAACTAGAACCACTTTTCTCTAAGCTGTTCTTCTCAAAAGGTTTAGTGAAACCCTTTACAAAGGACTTAGTGTACGTCCCTTTCTTCCCCTTTATCTGTTTTTCAACTTTCAAAGCTACCTTGCAAACATCCTCAAAGGACCAATATTGTTGCAATTCAACTTTTTCAGCAATATTATCATTCAACCCCGAAATAAATCTAGCAATCTTATGCTCAACAATCTCTTCTAAGCCACATAGCATGCATAACTTTTCAAATTCACCAATATAATTCTCAACAGTCATAGAATTTTGTTTAAAAAGTTGCATCTTAAGATAAACATCTTGAATATAATCACTAGGTACGAACCTTTTTTTCATGTGCTTCTTGAGTTGTTCCCAAGTTGAGATTCTTGCACGCCCCTCCTTATGCCTCTTCTTCTTTAGATTATCATACCAAAGACTAGCATAACCGGTCAGTTTCAATTCAGCCAATTTGCATCTTTTCCTTTCATCATACTCCTTGTAATCAAATAGTGTCTCGGCCCTTCTAATCCACTCAAGGTATTTTTCAGGTTCATTCATACTCCCATTGAATTCGGGAAGATCTAATCTAAGGTTCCTATCATCATCCTTTGGTCTATCTCTTCTCCTAGGCCTTGGTGATTCATCACTTGAGGAATAATTATTTCGTGGCCTCCTTGGGTTCCTCCTTGGTTGTTCTTCCTCACTTGAACCAGAATTAGGGTTAGAATTCCCTTTCCTTGAAGAATCTCCAGCACGAGTATCAAGCCTTTTTAATATCTCATCCATCCTTGCTGCCAACTCGTCAATTCGCCTATCTCTTCTAAGATTTTGAGCTTGTTCTAAGGTTAATCCCCTTGGAACTTGTGGGACCTCTTCGTCACTCATGATTCCTACACAAACCAAGTCAGTTTATGCAAAAATCTTGATTAAAAGATCGAACCTTGAAGGAAAACTAGGCAACACAAAAACCGGACTCCCATCCGCAAATCAGTGCACAAACACCAAAAGTTTGAGGCTGTGTAGAACGCGTTACTCAACTAAAAATTATGAAATTTTATATGGTGATATCTGGACGGTTTTAGAGTTCAATGCAAAAAGAATCACGCAAAAATTCCACGCCAATTGTTCCCAGTTTAATTTTTGTCGAAGTTGCGCAAACCTGGCTCTGATACCAAAGATGATGTGAATTATTGATCCGAAAATCAACAAAACACAAGGGATATGTTTAAGTCTAATTCTATACAGGAAATCCACCAAGAATTAAACGAAAACTAAGATTAATCAATTAAGAATCCACCTAATTAATCAATCCAAACGAATGTTTTAACTAAAACAAGCAAAACAGCAATTGATCGCGATCAACCAAAACTCAAGTATGCAACTTAAGAAATAAATCTGAATATTAATCTATGTATATTTATTTGTGTGTTTACAGCCCTATTTATAAGACTTAGTTTACCTAGGAAGATTAGGACAAGTCCCTAATTCAATCCTAATTAAACTAGAATTCTAACTTGCTTGAAGAGCAAGCACCTTGGCGCACAAGCATACACCAAACTGATTTATTTTGCTAACTAACTGATTTTTAAAGCAACTAAATAAATAAATAAAAATTAAAGAATTAAATAAAGATTAAAGATCCTAATGCTTGAACCAAGAAAAACCCTTTCAAGTGAAAGGTAAAAACTTGTAAGCAAAATCTAAGTAAAGAAAATTCAAGAAAGTTCAAGAAAGTGAACTAGACTCCAAGAAAAGCCACTAAGCAAACCGTGGCTTTGCTTTGATATCCAAGAAAGTGTCCATGCAATGCTTGGCTTGAATCAATGTTTAGGGACAAGTTATCTTGATGCATGATAAGCAAATCTTCGAAGTTCTCCATGCTTAGACTTGCATCAACACGTCTCAGATTGCGTCTCTTATCGAGTGCTCAGTACCGTGCCTGAGAAACATGAATTCCAAGTGAGTGATAGACCGCATGATCGAGATTGCTCACACTTATAAAAATGAAATAAATGCTAAAGCAAAAGAAAGAGCTAAAAAAAGAGTAGAAAACCTCAAGCATGAAAATACAAATATTCAAAAGCAAGGTTGCACACCTTGGGGGCTTATCTAGGGTCTTGAGCCTTTATCCCTTTTTTCTATAACCTTTAGCCTAACCACGTTACAACCCTTAAAAAGACCTTTTTGAGGTATACACACTTGTGCGAGGTTCGGCTAGAGCTACGTTCGGCCTGATTCCTAACGGATACGTAGGCAACCTCACATCGAGGTGCGGCCGTAATAAACATGCATTCATATTCACATTCACACACTCACACCATGATCATATCAAGGGATTCCCTGTGCTCATCCCTTAGAGCTAGACTTGGGGGCTTGATCCTTATATCATTAGCTTACCTAGCCTAAGAGTCACCATCATTTGACTCTTCTAAAAATAATATTTTCCCACACACTTAGACCTTGTGGCCTAGCTTTAGTGTCACTTTCACACACCGCACAGATACATGACCAAATATACTTCCCTTAGGAACCCTTTGTCATGAAATCTTAACATAACGCTGAAGCATGCCTTGTCATATCACTCATCACTCATCATTGCATCACAAAGTATGAAGTGCTTAGCCTCCGTGCCTAAGTTACCCAAATACTTTCTTCATGGAGTCAACAGTTGAGATAGCCTAGGATGAATTAATCCTTGCACCTTGAGAGATAGTATCAAACAACATCTGACTAAGCTCATTCAACATGCATCTTCAAACACTTCGATTCTTTTTTCACGTCTTTCTTTTTCGGGAGAAAGTCGGTACCCTCCACAAAAATGACGGAAATTTTTGTTTTTCTGCATTTCGAGTCATATACATATCGAGTTTCATGAGTCAACACTACGCACACACAAGTCACATCGAGTCGAGTCAACCTCGAGTCAATCAATCACAGAGAGTCAAGTTTATACCTTGAGTCGTGTCAAGTCGATGAGTCAAGCAATGATAAACCTTAGGTTAACCCTAAGATGATTAAAGAGATTGGAAAAGTTCTATAGTCAAAAATAAAACAGGTGCAGCAAAATAGGGAAGACCCTACTCTAATTCTTGGCGCCAGAGATATTTCAGCAGCGACAGAGCTCGAAGCCTCTCAGAAAGGTGATTTCGACCTCATACAGCAATTTCGGGTTCCTTGGTACGCCAGTTAGCCCCTATAAGCAATTTGACATGATTAGTAGTCGGCTCGATTACAATCGTAGTAAGTGATTGACCTGACAAAAGGATCGTCTCACTTAGCTTAAGCGCCTAAAACACTGGCTCATTACAATCGGTTCAAAAGCAAGCACTTAAACGACAATATTTCCAAATATAGATTGTCGCGCATTCTTATTAAACGACAAAGTTTTCCAAAAATTGGATTGGATTGTCATCACTGGCAAAGTTTCCAAGCGTGGACTGTCGTGCTCCTTCTTTGTTTGGCAAGTTTTTCCAAGTTCGGATTGTCATTCATTCATACATCGCTGACAAGTTTTCCAAGATTGGATTGTCATACACCCAGTTCCCTATGGCAAAATTTCCCAAAGGATTGTCATAGGTCTCTACTCATCATAAATTTCGGCAAAGGTTCCTCAACGTGGATTGTCATTCATTTCAGCAAGTGGAAAATTTTCCCGAAGTGGATTGTCGGTCGACTCTTTTTTGCAAATGTTCCAAGACGCGGATTGTCAATTGTGGCAATATTTTCCTAAAAGGATTGTCGCATAAGCGTTGGCAAATTTCCAAGGTGGATTGCTTTCAAGAGTTATATTCCAAGATGTGGATTGTCGATCGTAGCAAAGTTCTTATGAAAGATTGTTACGAAGCACTGGCAACTTTTCCAAAAATTGGATTTTGGCAAATTTTCCGAGGTTCGGATTGTCGCTTCATCGTGACAAAATTTCCAAGGATGGATTGTTACGTGGCATTGACAACTTTCCCTAAATCGGATTATCATACATCATACAAGAGTTGTGTTGGCAACTATTTCCAAAGAAAAGAGGATTGTCATCACAGCAAAAGCACCGACATACTGGTTCACAAGCAGCAAAGCGTCGACGTACTGGCATAGCAAATATTAAAAAGCAGTGATCTTTTCGAAGACTATCACAGCGGGAAAAAGAAGCTCTTTGTTCAGAACGTCAAAGCAGCAAGGTGGCATTCTCTAGCTTGCGGAAAGTTGTCACAAACAACTGGAGATAATTTCGGGCGAAGTTATCTTCGATGGTATTCCCTAGGATGTGGAGTATTATCAATGCGGATGGAGATTGTTTCAAGAGAAATAATCTTCGATGGTATTCCCTAGGATGTGGAGTATTATCAATGCGGATGGAGATTGTTTCAAGAGAAATAATCTTCGATAGTGTTCCCTAGGATGTGGAATATTATCAATGCGGATGAGGATTGTTTCAAGAGAAATAATCTTCGATAAGTATTCCCTAGGATGTGGAATATTATCAATGCGGAGGAGGATCGTTTCAGGCGAAGAAATCTTCCAAATTTGGAAGCAGTTATAGGCGTAGCAGTTTTCAAGCGGCATGGCATTCTCTAGCTTGCAGAAGGTCATCAAAGCAAGGATACAGTAAAGCGGCAGCAAATCGGTTACTTCAGAGACGTGTGCTCGACGGTGCAAGATACGTGTTTCTTAACTCTTTTATCTATTTAACTAACGCTAGTTTTGCCTTTTGTTTTCGAAACTTGCGTTTCTCCAAACTTGCGTTTTTCGAAACTTTGACTTTTGTTTTCGAAACTTGCGTTTCTCCAAACTCAGTCAAAGTGGGGGGTTCTGTAGACACCCATTTGTGTCTCCCCAAAACCAAACCCAGTGATGAGTACCTTTCACGTCGAATCATAATCGAATGAAACGAAAGTGTGGAAAGGTCTAGTGTTGCAGAAAGTTTTTAATTCTTTTCTCTTCTCTCTGTTTTGAAAACTTTATTTTAAGAAAACAGTCAATCCAGTTTAGTTGGTCCATGATATGGGTCTAATAGTGGCGTAGTTGGATGGGGTTTGCAAAGACCTTTCCAACGATATATTATAAGCCCAATTCCGATGAATATTGAGGAAGTTATGGCCAATTTACCAAACTGGGCCCGGTTTGAGCTTTATATGCGGCCCAATGATCTAGGGGAGGGCCTAATATGATTTATCATTCCTAATGCAATTAGGAATGGTTTTAGTCTTCTAGATTCTTCTAGAAGGTTCTTTTCATTCCTAATTCAATTAGCATTGATAAGTTGACTTTTGTTGACTTTTCAGAGTTTTAATCAAAATCAAATAGTATTTTCAAAGAAATTATATTATTTGATCCTCCAGTACGGTAAACTTATCGGATTTTCGAAAACACGTTAAAATCAAGCTTGGCGTCCAACCCCAGGCCTTGGCACCTGGAACCAGGCTTGGCGCCTGGCGCTAGCCATTGGCGCCTAGCGCTAGTGCTGGTGCCTGGCCCCAGCTAGCCAGGGTTGGCGCCAGCTCTGTTTCCTGAGCGTCAGACTCTGTTTTGTTAATTTATCTTTTTTGGCTGATTTTCTCTATAAATATCGTATTTAAAACTCCGTTTTCATTCATCATCTACATCTACATTCACCTACAATCAGTTTTCAATTCTCTCTTATTCTCTCTAATTCTTATTCTTTCATTCACCAACTCTCATCAAGATTTTCTTGATTATTCTCTCTCTCTCTCTCTCTCTTTTTCTAAACTTTGTTTTCAAATACAAAATTCCGCATTCGCAAGACTTAGAAACACCTAGCCATATTCGAAGTTGCCTTCGCCCTAGACGTGAAAGGTTTAATTTCTGAGGGTTTGGTCCCAAATCTCTCTTTCAAATATTTAATTTAATTGTTTGATTTATTATTTTCCTTGAAGTTACTAACGTGTGTATTTTGTTATTAGAAAGAGGTACGAAGCATCAAAGTAAGTACTTTAATTGATTAATTGATATTATGATGTAGAAAACATGCTTATATTGTTATTATGATTGTTAGTATCATGTTTAGGGAAAAGGTTATAATATCAAATATATTAAATATGATTGCTATGATGCCTTTTATTCTCTTTCTAATATTTATGATTGTTAGTATCATGTTAGGGCTAAAGATTTGATTTTTATTGCTTAGTGACATGCTAGGGTTTGTTATTAATCTTGTTAGTATCATGCCTAGGATCTTGCTATTTTTATTATGCTTTAATATTAACATGAACATGATTATGATTAAAATTGTTATAATTTATGATGATTATGAATATTATTATTATTATTATTATTATTATTATTATTATTATTATTATTATTATTTTGATAATGATTATTTTATTTATGATTATTATTGTTTTGATTATGATTATAATTTTATGATGATTATTATTATTATCATGATTATTATTATGTTGCTTGATGCTTATTATTTATTGCTTGATCACCTTTTATGCATGTTAAAGGAAATTTGTACTTGTAATCGCGCTTAATAAGATAATTTATAATCTTGTTTAGGGTTAATGTGATTATAATTCAAGTGATCGCCAATAATAGTTTTGTTTGTGCATTAATATTCAACCAACATAGATAAACTGGTTTAGGGTTAATCCTATTGATTGTATGTTAATCAGAAAGCGCACATGAATACGAGCAGAATAAAGTAGAGGCCTATTATTAGGGCAGATTCAATCTCTTTTAGGTTGGATTTGTACCATCATCCCCGAACCCTTATTTGGTTCATGACCTTATGTAGTTGACGATCTCTTGGATCGTTAAGGGGTGTAACCTTCATCCTATGAACGGTTTACAAGTTCCTTAAAAACTTGTTGGTGACTCTTTTGCTCTATCGTCTTTCCTTTTGGACGCCACCGTACTTTAGTGTATGATCACAGTGGGGTTCAAGCTAGTGGGATTAAAGGCTTGAAATTATTCCCTACAGGGAGGTTAATAGGTGGAAACTCGTTCGATGCGTAATCAATTCAAAATGAATTTATTAGTGTCTAGTCATTGTGTCTTGTTGATTGGTGTGTGTGCTTGTGAACAGGTGCAATGAGGTAAGTGTGTGTTGATAGGTGAAAGCATGTTAGTGTGGCTAATTTACGCTTATGTACTCAACTTTGCTGATTATGTGTGTTTGTGTATTTGGCCATGTCTTTATCTTGGCCCTATGATGACCCATTTTTAATGAAGAGTAGTGGAAACAAGTAGAGATAAACTTTTCAGGTATTGAGGCATATTCATGATGGGGCACGAGTGAAGAGCGAATCATGCTAGTTTATATTAGTTACAATGTGTTTCTGCTTTAATTATTTATGCTAATATTTATATGTGGAGCTAATATCAAGGTTGGATTTGGGTTGGTTTTTAATAAGGGCCTTCAATGGTTCCAAGTTGTAGGTTGATTTTCATTTTACTTCGCTCATTTTGGTTAGCTTTTCAAGTTGGATTGTTTTGGAAAGGTATTTAAAATTAGTCTTCCGCTGTGTATCTTTGATATTTGCCTTAACTGTTTTCACGGTGGCGGTAATGTCTTAGATATTCCTATTTAAAGTTTTATACAGGGCAAAACAGGTATTTTAAAAATAAAGGAATTTCTAGGGTGTTACACGTAATTCTCCTAGTCTTTGCAATTGAGCACACACTTAAACAATCAAGCACTTATTAGTTTGTAAGTAAATGAGGTTGTGTCATCATCAAAATCATTAAGTCCAACAATATTCCCCCTTTTTTATGATGAAAAACAAACCAAACTTACTTACAAGGAAACAGAGATAACCCAACTTATTCATAAAAGAAAGAAAATGCAAAAACAAAGTACAATGCAGAAAGGGAACTAATGTTAAGGGAAAAAAAACAATGCTCAAATAAATAACTTAAGGAAAAAACTAGAAAAACTTGAAAAACTTTGAAAAACTTGTATATACATTATACCTGCTTGTAGAGAGTAGACAGCTTGTGAAGATTTCGAACAGAGACCATAGAATGATTTAGTTTCCTTGACAGTTTGCATCTTTTCCCCCTTTTGGCATTATCAAAAACCAACATACAAGCATATAGTATACCATAACACAACACCATCAAGTGGTTTAGTGTTATGACAAGAAGCATGCATAGAGAGAAAACATTCACAAAGCATATAGGCAGAATATACATAGATATTAATCATCCAAAACCGATTTAAAACATCGGCCAAATGTACCAATTTTGCAAGTTTACCAAAAGAAATTAAAAAGTGCCCAAAATATTACAGACGAAAATAAAAAGTGTTCCCAAAAGTAGATAAAATATAAGTTTCATCAACATAAAAAGGCTGTAAGGAAAGATAGGTTAAGAAGCAATGCTCTGGTCATCATCAACAGCATGATCCTCCAGCTTCTTGCTGATTTGAGACACGATGTCCTTGACAGTGGACTGCCTCCTTTTCTCTAAGCTTGTGACCAGTTTCTTCACATCAGCATCAAAAGTGAGCACACTCTTCTTCAGTTCTGCTATGTTCAGCTTTGACTCCTCTTGTTCCTTTAGCACCTTTAGGAGCATATCTTTCATCTCCTTCACCTCCTCGCTGGGAACCTTTGGTGGGGAACTGAAAGCTGCAAATCCTGTTCCTGCAGATGCATACTTTGCCGAATTAGGAGAGCTTGTGATTTTCTGCAAATCTTCCTACACCCCAGTGATATCAATATAAATGGGTGTAGAGGGCTCCTTTTTCTTTATCAACCTCAAGCTCTTCCTTTTCTTCCTTCCCCCTGTTTCAGTGAGCTCCTCAACTATCTTTTCCTCTTCCTCTTCCTGAATATCCTGCACCACTCCCTCAACTATCCCTGTAGCCCTCTCCTCTTCCCCCTCAGATGGTGCTCCTACTTCCTTTGGCCTTTTCTCCTTTTCCTCCAACACAACTTCAAAACATCCATCCACAACCTTCATCTTATGGTTTTCAAGAAAAATAAGCTGCATGTATTCGGTGTTTTTGAGGGGCGAGGGTTCTTTATCTGCAAAGGAGATTCCAAAACTTTCAAACACATAGGTTAACAGTTTTCCATATCCCACCTTCCATCCCTTTGGGACATAGTGAGAAAGGTGTTGGATCATGATAGAGGGAAAATTAATTTGAATCTTTTTTGCTAGGCATTAGATGAGGACAGAGTCAAGCTTGTTGGCATTGTCTCTCTTTTGGGAGCAAGAGATTATGTCATTGAAGACAAATTTCAGCAAGATTTTGTCAAGAGGGGTTAGGTCATTGTGGTTTATGTAGGTTTCCTTAGGGTCACCTCCTAAAAACTCCACTATTTCATCAATATTAGCATCAGGGAGAGGGTTCCTTATCACATTGCTCTTAAAATACAATTCATAACCAGAATTAGGAACATCAAACAATTCAGTCAAATACATTGCATCAAATTCTATTTCCTTCTCATACACACAACAACGAATAGTACCTTTAGAGTACTTAAAGCCTTTGCAAAAATCCTTCATGGCATCAACATACAAGCTTCGATTAAAACATTCACCCAATTTTGAGACTCAATCAAATCAAGCAATTCATAAAGCTTAATAGACTTACACCAAGGGATATTAATAGCCAAACCTATCACAAAGTGATCACCTATTTTCTCTTGCCTTTTCATGGCTACTGGCTTGTTCCGGTAATTGACCCCTAGTTCTGGAGCACTTTCTTCTTCATCTTACATGTCATTAGACTTCCTTTTGCGAGAAGACTGAGATTCGGTAGTCGATTCGACTTTTGGTGGCTCTTGAACTTCGGAGGGAGTGTTTTCTGGTGGAATTTCCATGGTGATGTTTGGGATAGGGTTTGTGTTTGTATCGGCTTCAATTTGGGTTTTTGGAGAGGTAGAAATTGGAGAGTAATTTTGATCGGAGTGATGAGAGAGAAGGTAATTTTTGTGTGGTGTAAATTTTTGTGAGACTGGCATGTTTTATGGTGGAGGTAAATTGATGAAGTGAGGTGTCGTTTGGGAGGTGAGGTGAATTAAGTAGATTTGACACTCATATTTATTGCTTAGGGAAACGCAAACCGTGTTTCAAGAGAGTAATGTGAGTGGGCTACTTTTGAACAAAAGATAATGATGAATATTAGATGCATTCATCCGATTTTTTGTGTTTAGATAAAAAGAATTTGGAATTTTGAAGAATAGATAAACACAATAATTTTATCTCTTGAATTTAATCTGTTGAAAAATCACTTGCAAATACAACTTGATATACAGAACAATTCAACAAGGCTCATGCAACCAATTTTGGACTTTCATATTCTATGCCTTTCGAGTTTACATGCTCTTAGCAAATATTACTCCTGCTTACAACCTGTCTTAACTATGTAATTAAACATATAACACTTGTGCACAGTATACAATAGTATAAGCACGTCAGTTTGAGTTTTATACCTGAGGGAACTTAATGCATTTTTCTTAGTATAATTTAATCATCCCAAGTTCCATTATCATATTCTCATGCCTTTCTTTACTCAAGTGTTTAGTTAACATATCTACAATTTGATGGTCAGTTTGGTAGAAATCTAATTTAATCAAACCCTTTTCAACATTATCCTTAAGGAAATGATGCCTTATATGAATATGCTTGACTCTTGAATGATGGACTGGATCTTTAGATATGCAAATTGCACTGGTGTTATAACAATAGATAGTAATGCAATAAAATTTAATACCAAATTCACGCAACTGTTGTTTGATCCAAAGGACTTGAGAGCAACAAGCAGCTGCTGCTACATACTCAGCCTCTATAGTAGACAATGCAACAGTATTTTGTTTTTTGGAACCCCAAGAAACTAGACAAGAGCCAAGGAACTAAACCATACCTGAGGTGCTTTTCTTGTTGACTAAGTCACCTGCATAGTAAGCATATGTGAATCCTCTAAGCATAAAGTCATCACATCTAGGATAGTACAAATTCTTAAATGGACCCGGTTCACACTAATTTATTGTGGACTACCAATATTAGAGACAATATGATTGTTTTGTTAATAAAAAAAAAAGTCACTATATTAAAGTAAAGGTTATTACGTTGAAATAAAAGGTAGTGTGTCATAAGCTATAAGAGGTTAATTAATTTTTTTAATGAAATTTTTAATACAATGGTCAATATGAATAATAAACACCATTATATTAAAATTAAGTCACTATTCAACATAATGTTGTACTTTAAATTCATAATAACATTAAAGGTCGCACAATTTTTAAAAAAAGGTTACTATGTTAAAAATAAGGTACTATATTAAAATTACGTGTGTATAAATCTTAGGTCCACAATAATATTATTGTGGACCAGGTTCACGCAAGATTTTCTGCTAGGATAGAACAGACACAGGTCATCTGTTCCTTTAAGGTATCTCAAAATTCTCTTAACAGCCGTTAGATGTGATTCTTTAGGATTGACTGAAATCTAGCACACAATCCAACACTAAAGGAAATGTCCGGCCTACTGGCTGTTAGATATAGCAACGAACCAATCATACCTCTGTAAGTGGTTTGATCCACAGTTGTTTCTTGTGGATCCTCATCAAGTCTTGTTGTTGTTCCCATAGGTGTATGATTTGTCTTGGCATTCTCCATGTTGTACTTCTTCAGAAGTTCCTTGACATACTTCTGTTGGTGAATCATTATTCCTTCTGCCGTTTGCTTTATTTGAAGTCCAAGAAAGAAATTTAATTCACCCATCATGCTCATCTCAAATTCACTACCCATTAGCTCAGCAAAGTACTTGCACAAACCATTGTTAGCAGCACCAAATATAATATCATCTACATAGATTTGTAAAACTAACAAATCAATTCCTTAAGATTTAAGAAAAAGAGTTTTATCTACATTTCCTCTTTTGAAATCATTTTTCAGTAGGAACTTTGAAAGGCTTTCATACTAGGCTCTTGGAGCTTGTTTAAGCCCATAGAGAGCTTTATCATGCTTAAAAACATGATTTGGAAGTTTAGGATTTTCGAAACCTGGAGGTTGTTCAACAAACATCTCCTCATTTAACAAACCATTAAGAAAAGCACATTTCACATCCAT
Source organism: Chenopodium album (assembly GCF_948465745.1). Taxonomy (NCBI): domain Eukaryota; kingdom Viridiplantae; phylum Streptophyta; class Magnoliopsida; order Caryophyllales; family Amaranthaceae; genus Chenopodium; species Chenopodium album. The sequence goes on along the minus strand of NC_137841.1, from coordinate 36,924,570 downwards.
TTGATAGAGTTTCAAACCCATAAAAGAAGCAAAAGCTACTAGGATTCTAATAGCTTCTAATTTAGCTACAGGAGCAAAGGTTTCATCGAAATCAATACCTTCCTTTTGGCTGTAGCCCTTCACAACCAATCTGGCCTTGTTCCTTACTATGGTACCATGTTCATCAAGCTTGTTCCGGAACACCCATTTGAGCCCAATAACTTTCTTACCCTTAGGCTTTGGCTCAAGGAGCCAGACTTTGTTCCTTTCGAACTAATTGAGTTCCTCTTGCATGGTCACTATCTAACCAGCATCTCCTAAGGCTTCTTGATGATTTCTTGGCTCTAGGATGGACAGAAATGCATGGAATGCATAGAAGTTCCTCATTTGCGATCTTGTTTGAGTTCCTTTTACTATATCACTGATAATGAGATCAGTTGGATGGGAACCTTGATACTTGAATGGCATGGGTTGAAATTCCCTTGCTAGAACTCCAATTTGAGGAGCTTCTAGTTCTGTTCCTCCTGCTTCTTCTGCTAGTTCCTCATTCACCTGTACATCTGGTTGAGGAACTTCTCCATTTTCTTGATGATCCTCTTCTGGAGCAAAGCTGCTTTTCCTTGGTTTACTTCTAAGTCTCTTCTTCATCCCTATCTCTTATCAATCCAATTTCAAAATCATTATCATCTTCTTGTTCTTGCATACTCACAAACTGGTTAACTTCATCAAAGATTATGTGAATGCTTTCCTCAACACACATTGAGCTTTTATTGTAAACTCTATAAGCTTTGCTATCAGAGGCATATCCTAGAAATATAGCCTCTTCACTTCTTTCATCAAATTTCACTAGGTTTTTCTTACCATTATTATGTACAAAGCACTTACAACCAAAGGCTCTAAGATGAGATATGTTTGGATTCCTTCCCCTAAATAGTTCATAGGGAGTGTTGTTGATGATACTTCTGATTGTTACCCTGTTAAGAATGTAACATGCTGTATTCATGACTTCAGCCCAGAAGTTTGGCAATCCACTTACAATCAACATCGTTCTAGCCATAGTCTATGTGTATCGAGAACCTTGCGTCATGAAATGATGGTTGTTCGATTGTCCCCGAACGTGGGTTGTAGATAGTTCGCTTGTCCCCGAACGTGGGCAGTAGATGGTCCGCTTGTCCCCGGACATGGGCTGTAGTTGGTTCTTTTGTCTCTGAACGTGGGCTGTAGTTGGTTTGCTTGTCCCCGAACGTGGGCTTTAAAAGGTTCGCTTGTCCCCGAACGTAGGATGTAACAGGTTCGCTTGTCCCCGAACGTGGGATGTAACTGGTTCGCTTGTCCCCGAACGTGGGCTGTAGATGGTCCGCTTGTCCCCGGACGTGGGCTGTAATTGAGACCTACAAAATAAAATTTGCCAAGGGACTCGTATAGACTTTGATTAACTTGACCAAGTTTCACTTGTCACGACATGACATGTGTATGACTTGTGATTGTGTGTGTATAAGTATGATTTTAATGTATGAGCATACACAAGCAATCAACAATGCAAAAAGTAAAAATTTTCCGTCATTTTTGTCATGAGACGAGTGGAGGGTACCGACTTTCTCCCGAAAAGAAAGACGTGAAAACTGAACTTTTATTTTTGAACTTCCCTTAATGAGAAAAAATTTTGAAAAAGTTTTTGAAACTTCTCCAAAAGAAAAGACATGAAAAAGAGAAGAAATTTTGAACTTCCTCGTTGAGCAAGACGAAATGAATCACATGGATTGTATGCATGATGCATGTTCTTAGGCCAGGAGGCTAAGGACAAGTACATCATGTGACACGATAGATGAATGAACTTAGGTCATGGAGCTAAGCATCATATATGGTGTAAAGAAACAATCTTGAACGTTACTTAGGTCTGGAAGCTAAGCACGTATATAGATGAAGTGATTATTGCATATGCTTAGGTCAAGGAGCTAAGCACGATATATGATGCATGAAACAATGAATTTTGCTAAGGTCAGGAAGCTAAACAAGTATTCAATGTTTCTTCTAATGAATGTTGTCTTGAAAGATGATGAAGCATGCACAGTGTTGAAACAAGATTTCATGAAAAAAGGCTTTTAAAGGGAAAGATCATATGGATATGGATATGGATGTGTGAGTGAAGTGTGTGAATGTGATACTAAGGCTGGCTGCAAAGGCTATAGTGATGGAAATTTATGTGAGAAGAGTCAAAATGGCGACTCTTTAGGCTGGGTAGGCTAAATGATATGGGATCAAGCCCCCAAGTCTAGCTCAAGATGGATAAGGTCATAGGATTAAGCATTGGATATTCTTTGACGCGATATGCATATGAATGTGGCCGCACCTCAATGTGAGGTTGCCTACGTATCCGTTAGGAATTAGGCCGAACGTAGCTCTAACCAAACTTTGCACAAGTTTATGTACACCTCAAAGAGGTCTTTCAAGGGTTGTAATGTGGTTAAGCTGATGGTTTAAGGAAGAAAGGGGTAAAAGGCTCAAGACCCGAGCTAAACCCCCAAGATATGCAATTGTGTATTTGAAAATTCGAACTCTGCAAGTTTATTTTTCATATATTTTTTATTTGAATTTATTTTATTTTATTTTATTTTTATTTTATTTATTATTTTATTTTTTGAATCAATGTAGGAAATCTTAGATCATGCGGTCCATCACTCACTTAGCATTCATGTTTCTCAGGCACGGTACTAAGCACTCGATGAGAGACGCAATTTGAGACGTGTTCATATCGAAGACATTGGAACACTTGCCTTTAGACATTTTGTTTTACTTATTCTTTTCTTTTTTATTTGAACTTGCTTTCTGAATGTTACACAATTTGCACACCTTCCCATCCCAGGGTTTGGTGAATGTGGGTTGAATAAATGAGGCCAACCGTTAGACGAGGCTCAAAATGGTTGATGAAAAAATGGATATGTGATTGAAAATGGTTTAAGGGGAATAACAGGGTTGCAAAGGTGCCTAAAGTCATTGGTGTACCTTGTGTTTAGTTCGGTAATTGGTGTTTTTTTTTTTTTTTTTTTTTTTTTTTTTTTTTTTTTGTGTGCTAATCACATGATTGAATGTAAGAAAGAAATGCTCGTTTATGAAGAAGGTAAGAAATGTGACACATAGACACATGGATAAGGAGAACCTATGCTAAACTTTTTAGGGGGAAGGGTTTGAAACAAAAGAAGAAGAAAACATGAAATCTTGGTAAGAAGCTTGCATCGTGCTTTGTCTTCATGGCTGTTTATGAGTTACTTCTAGCTGCCTGCTGAGGAAAATAGTTTCTTGTTGTTGATGCTTTGATTGGAAGGAAAGAAGGAAGGAGTGACGTTCCCCTTATTCTTCCAACTATTGCCTAGTTATTTTAAACTCAAGTACTGTGTAAGGAAGAACTCACGTAATGCATTCACTCAATACTCAGATTGAAAAGGAAGAGTGTATGAAACGATTTCGAAAACTGATGGGAAATACTTCACTCATTCTTATTACGACAGAAAACGATGCATGCATGGTCCTAGTATACGATCAAAAACAATATAGTGCATTACTCGAAGACAAAGTGTATGCAATGACTCAACATGTTTGATAGGTGAGTTTATTAAGACTCATGGTATGATCGCATGGCTAGATATGAGGTCGTTGTGAAAAACAAAGGACCCAATGACCAAATAGCACGGAAGACTAAAAGACAAACTAACTTGATTAATTATGTCAAATTTTAATGTTTATGCTATTTACTAGGTGAAAAGGGTCCATTGGAAATCATTAGTCATAAATAAGATCAACCACAATCAAAGACAAAGAACACATGTTAAGGTTAGCACAAAAAACCACAAGAAACTAGGAAGAGGACTAGAATTCTAGAAGAGTTAGAACTCATGGATATAAAAAAATAAATAAAAATCTATATTCTATGTTATTCGAGTTGACATAGATTAAAGGACTTGGCTAAGACTAGCTTGACGAGAAAAAGATATAAAGAAAAATTAAAAAATTAAAAAAAAAAAAAAAAAAAAAAAGAAAGTTGACGCTAAAAAGACACCTAAACTGGACAGGCTGTAGTATGTCGGTTATAACTTTTGATCTGTGACTCTGATTGGGACGAAACCAATTCCAAATGAAAGATAAAACTCGGAGCTACAGATCCATAGGTTGCACAACACGTAAGTCTTTCTATAACTTCGGATATGACCAAATTAAGTTGACTCTTGTGCAGTATACGGGAATAAAAATCCAGGTGACTCAAAATTATAAAAAAAAAAAATCTATGGCTCGACTCTAATAATAAAAAAAAGTTTTGATAAGAGAAAAAAGAATAAATAAATAAAAATTCAAAAAATGCACATATAAGCACATTGTCACGAATGATGCAATGAAATTCGCAACCTAAAGTCAAGTTCTATGTTCGACTATGGTAAAGCTTAAAAGGGTGTCAAAGGGTACCATGGTTAAGAGTTTGGACGCGTTAGCAAGGCAGCCTCCCTTGAGGGTGTATGCCAACGGGCGGCTCCGCGAGTTCGTGATGAAATCGAACTCGACTCCATGGTTTGGGTGGATTTAAAAACTCGGATGACCCTTATTGCCATGAGCGTTTTCGGGTTGATAGAGCTTAAATCCCCCGGGCTAGCCACATACGTAGAACACGTACTATTGTGGCAAAATAGGTAACCGAAAAAGCATATGCATATGTGACAATGTCAATTTAATCGCAGGAATACAATTCAAGAATCTTTCAAATCTCATCCACTCATCTTAATTAAATACCGATCACTCAAATCGATAAATAACCAAGAATCCTCCCCAGTGGAGTCGCCAAATTATAGGCGTCCCTTGAATTGCGCCTACATACGTTAAAAGCATGTAGTTAATATGCTTGGTACTGTTAAAGGCATGTAGTTAATATGCTTGGTACTCACAGGAAGTGGGAATTGACATAATACGATCAGGGACAAATAAAGTAGGGAGCCGCCAACAAGTTTTTAAGGAACTTGTAAACCGTTCACGGATAATAAAAGGCAACCACGATCAAGGGACAACGAAGGCAACAACGCTTGACCCGTGAAGGTTACACCCCATTCATAATCCATGATATTACTAACTCCATATAGTTCGGAACCACGAAAGGAGGATCGGGGATGATGGTACAAAGTGAGTCATGGAGTCACATTCGCCCGTATTGGCCTCTACTCGATTCTTATAGTGAGAAGTGATTCCAGCAATCTCAAAGGCATGCAAACAAAGATTTAATTTGCTCCAAACTATTATTAAGCTAAATTGGTTGAATATTAATGCAACATATAATTCTAAAATATTAGTGACCACTTGAATTAAATAATAAGATTAAAAAGGAACCTAAACCGGTTGTCCAAATTATCTTATTGGGCGTGATTTTCAATTACATATTCCCTTTAAATATGCAATATGGTGATCATAATAATAATAGAATAAACATTAATATTGGAAGAAATTTAACAATAATATCGTTAGTCAAATCAAATAATAAAATGACCTAAACATGATACTAGCAACAAGAATAAAAATAAGAGTAATTAAGTGATTACTAATTGAAATTTGAGTTTTACAACAACGAATTAGCAAACAACTCAACCAATTTGTAACCCGCAACCTTCCCCGTTAAAACCCAAAAATCTCTCCTCCATGAACCCCTCCAATTCAGCCCCAGTATTCATTGTATTGTTATTCTCTAATGTCAAATCGACTTAAATAATGTAGGGTTTTTCTACATGGTACCCCCAAATTATTATGTTTTCTATGTTGTGTCCTTCTAAATCAAAACTTCTACAATGTGCCCACAAGTTTATGTATTGTTTTATATATGCCCTTTATAAGCTATTTTGTTAACAATAATTAACTTGTGGTTAAGTTAACCACCCACCTTATTAGTTAATTACTAGTACTTAAATTTAAAGGACATAAAATACAAAATTAAAACCTCATTCTCACGCGCCCCTGTTTTTATTGAGAACGGTTATCTCATTGAATTTCTGATTGTTATAAACACTAAGATTTTTGCTCAAAAATTCGAAGCTGATGCAAGTCTAAGCATGGAGAACTTCGAAGATTTGCTTATCATGCATCAAGATAGCTTGTCCCTAAACATTGATTCAAGCCAAGCATTGCATGGACACTTTCTTGGATATCAAAGCAAAGCCACGGTTTGCTTAGTGGCTTTTCTTGGAGTCTAGTTCACTTTCTTGAACTTTCTTGAATTTTCTTTACTTAGATTTTGCTTACAAGTTTTTACCTTTCACTTGAAAGGGTTTTTCTTGGTTCAAGCATTAGGATCTTTAATCTTTATTTAGTTGCTTTTAAAATCAGTTAGTTAGCAAAATAAATCAGTTTAGGCGTGTGCTTGTTCTCCAAGGAGATTGGCGTATGCTTGTGCTCCAAGGTGCTTGCTCTTCAAGCAAGTTAGAATTCTACTTTAATTAGGATTAAATTAGGAACTTGTCCTAATCTTCCTAGGTAAACTAAGTCTATAAATAGGGCTGTAAAACACATGAATTAAAAGAGAGATTAATATACATTGTTTTAAGTTTAAACACTTAAGTTTTGTTGATTGTGATCAATTGCTGTTTTGCTTGTTTTAGATAAAACATTCGTTTGGATTGATTAATTAGGTGGATTCTTAATTGATTAATCTTAGTTTTTGTTTAATTCTTGGTGGATTTCCTGTATAGAATTAAACTTAAACATATCCCTTGTGTTTTGTTGATTTTCGGATCAATAATTCACATCAGAAGCTAATAAAGATTGATTAATGTATACAATTTTTAATTTAGAATTCTTCTTTGGGTTTTTTTTTTTTTTTTTTTTCGATTAGAATTTAGGTGTTTTTTTTTTTTTTTTTTTTTTTTTTTTTGGTTTCTCTACATAGTACCCCCAAATTATTACGTTTTCTATGTTGTATCCTTCTAAATCCAAACTTCTACACGGTGCCCACAAGTTTAATTAACTTAATCACTGTTAACCATTTATTAAGTTAATGTTAAACACTTTTAATTAACTATTAATAACTATGGTTAGTAATAATTTTTTTTTTTTGTTAGTAATATGTTATTACAACTTTATAAGATAATGTGGTTATATACTTATATTTCCCCCAAACTCACGATCTTCCACCATTGTTAGCGTCTTTCTTATTCTCCATAATAAACATTGATAAAATGAACTCTTTTTCTTTGGACTTTTTCAATATTCTCATCACTAATTGAAATTTGAGTTCTACAACAACGAACTAACAAACAACTCAACCAATTTGTAACCCGCAACCTTACCCGTTCAATCCCAAAAATCTCTCCCGCATGAACCCCTCCAATTCAGCCCCAATATTCACCGTATCGTCATTCTCTGATGTCAAATCGACTTAAATAATGTAATTGCAAGATACCAAAACATGCGAAATTGAAGGTGTCTTCTACGAATCGCAGTTTCAAGAAGGGGATGAATATCAATTCATTATTATTTTCTGGTTATTTTGTTGTGGAAGTAAATTCATTAAATTAAATGGCATGGCATAGCATAAAAATATATAGTAGATTGATTTAATTGGACAATCAACTCAACAACGAATAACTAGTATGAAATTTACCAACTCTTTTAGTTAATGTAATCATTTTTAATTCTTGTACACAAAAAAATAACAAGAAATTAATTATCTTACAAGTTTTATGTATTGTTTTATGTATAGTTTGAAGATGGGGTGTAAGTTTGTAACTAAATAACAAAGTAAATATTATGTTCTTAAACAGTTATTCTCGTATACTATTTTTGGTATCTAAAATAGGCAGCTAGACTCCCGGAATTCCAGACTAGGGCAATACCACTTGCACAAAAACACTACAAATAAAGCTAGCTTACTCCTATATATATATATATATCATCTTACCAAACTCCCAATTTACTTCAACATTCTTATAAACAACCCAAACCAAAAATAACACCCAACCTGTCATTATTCCTTTTCATCATTTTCTCTCTTCTCAATGGCTTCAACTCTTCCTTCCAACACTTTTTTCACACCACAAAATCAAGTGACTCAATCAAATGTTAATTACCCTATGCATTATGGTCTCACAATGTGGCTAGGCCAAGGCCAAGACCAAGATGATTGTTTCTTTCCATTTTCGAACAATTTTGAATGCTTTGATGACTTGATTCTCTCAGAAAATACCAATAATAATGTTAGTATTGATTCTTCATGTAATTCAAGCTCCACCTTAATGGAAGTACCATGTTTTGGTACATCGGCTTTTGACTACTACAACAACCATGGCAATGGACATACTAATTCATCAGGGAGTACATATGATGAATTAGAAAGTAATGGTTATGGAGTGTTACATAGTTATGTCCCTAGTGCTAACAATTATGTTGCCACTCCGCCTGACTGTTGGGTATGTATGTTTATGCTTTTTCTTTTTTATTTTTTTAGATGCAAGTTTATTATATGATCCAGGGAAAAAAATTGTAGCCATATAATTTAAGTGTTTACGCAAACGACCAAAACTATAAAGCTATTTAAACTATTAACATGACAACTACGATGTTAGTTGATGCGTGAAACTATACTTCTACATGTTTGAGGTTAATAAGAGTACTTATTTGAAAAGTATAAATATAATTTTTTTTTTTTTTTAATTTATTAGGTATATAAGATCGGATGATTTGTAAAGACAATAAAATTTAAACCAAGTAATCTAGTCGGCATTGAACTGTTTTTTTTTTCCTTATGTATGTGTAGTTTATCATGAGCACAACTTGCACAGAGTATATTGAATATGATTTCCTAAACTTATTTATAAGCTCTTAAGTCGATGACTTTTATTAGAGTGTATTGTCTTTTTCATAGGATGAGGAATTGTAAGCTTAAAGACATTGTATACTTGAATATAAACACCATGACTTATCTTATGTGATGAGATCATCAAATGCTAATTTTTGTAAGACTATAAAAAACTACTCCCTAAACTTTTTGCAAGATATTCCTATATTAAATAGAGATGGCACAATAATAATTATGCTATAAGTTAATGTGAAACAGTCTTATAATTAATCATCTCAAAATTCACGTACAAAGCTCACGAAATATAACTCTTTTTTTTTTCTCCTTTATGACTTAATATTATTTGTGATATAGTAAGTATGGCTAATGATCAAGAAAGTTTACTCAACTTGAAAAATTTATTTTTAGCTTGAGTTGATACCAAAATTAGTCAAGTAAACCGATCAAATCTAAACTTAACTCGATTAATTCAAGCTTTAGCAATTATAATTGCTACTATTATTTTGTTCTATTACTAATTTTTGTTCTACTAGTTTTTAACTATTTTTCTTTTTGTTGTTGGTATTTTCAATAAAACTTGATTTAATTGAAAATAATCTCAAAAATTAAAAGTAATCAAGCTTCTTGAGCCGGAGAGTGATTCTTATGGAGTATTCAAGTTGAGCGTGATCTACTTGCTCAATTAATAAGATCTTTTAGATAAATAACTAAGGATTAACTTCTGAAATATGAATGTAACAAATATTTTTGAAAAAATATGCAATTGTGATTTAATATAATAGTATAATACGTACTGTACATTAGAAATCATGACAATAGTCACAACTTAGAAACATAGTTTTTTTTTTTTTTTTTTTTTTCACTTTTGACAAGGACTTAGAAGCATAGTTAAATATAAAATTAGGGAATTAGGGGCATGTTTAATACCACTTATCGACAAATATAAATAAACAATAAATAAATAATTTCCAAAAACTTTAGGAAAAATACACTTTAATAATTTCAATTATGAGCGATTTAATTCTAATAATCTCAACTAAAATTTATTTTTTAATAATCTCAATTATGAGGTAAGTTTGCATCCCAATAGTTGGACAAAAATATTTTTTAAAAAATTAAATAAAAACCATAAAAAAAAAAAAACCCAAAAATCTAGCCACCCTCTCCCCACCCCCTACTAGCCACCTACTCCACCATTCACCACCTTCGCAACCCACCGCCCAACTCCTTCCTGCTCACCACACACACTTCTCGCCACCAAACCGCACCAACCTTCCTCCTCCCTCACGACACTAATTCACACCGGCCACCAACCATCTCCACCTTTCCGCACCAATTCGCGCAACTCCAACCACCAATTCTCGCAACTCCAGCCACCAATTCGCGCAACCAGCCGTCTCCACCTCTCACCGATTCGTGCAAACTGTATGTAGCCACCAATTCGCTTAACTGTCGCAACCAATTCCCTCAACCAGCCTTCTCCACCGACCTCTCATCACATCAACAACAGAACAACGACAGCCGCAACTCAATTTGCAACTCCAGCCTCAAGCCACCATATTTCCCTATTATAGCTACTCTTATCATCACCTCTCAAACATCCTCAATTTGGCCCCAATTTCGATCTAATCTCATCACGGGCTCAATGAGATTAAGGGGGTTATCAAGGTGGTTTTGGGATTCGAGGAGGGCTGGCTTGGTGGTTATGGGGGTCGGAGATAGTTGGTGGAGGCCGGCCACCAATGTCGGTGGTGAAGGAGGGTTGGCTAGCCAATTTCCGGCGAGGTTAGGGGATGGGGTTAGGGTGCCGGCAAGGTTAGGGGGGGAAGGGTGGCTGAAACTTTGATTTTTTTTATTTATTTATTTTTTGTAGTTTTTTTGTTATATATTTGTTTTTAATTTTAATTTGGACTATTCATGTGTTAAGACATGGCAATTAAGAATTTTTTTTTAAAAAAAAAAAAAAAAAAAAAAAAACTTGTTCAGCAGGTCAACGATAATTGAAACCACTAGAGGCAAACGGACTCCATAAGTGGGATTATTAAAAAATAAATCTTACTTGGGATTATTTGTAGTAAATTGACCTGAGATTATTAAAATGTATTTTTTTTAAAACTTTATATTAGTAGTAACATTATGGTGAAGACATAATTTATCGTTTGAAATTTGAGACTTCAAGGATTTTGTATTTTTGTAACGCAATATATGTCCATAAACAATCAAACACACATTAGAGAAACTGACAATAATTTTATTCTGCCCAACAATTTGTTGATCTAATAAGCTATTTGACAGGAATTTCAAGGCCACGCGACTTCACAAGTTACAGGATCAGAGAACAGTTATAATAAAGTGGGAAAATATTCGGTGGAAGAAAAAAAAGAAAGGATTCTTCGCTATCTTAAGAAAAGAAATCAAAGAAACTTCCGTAAAACTATCAAGGTACACTAGTATATAATCTCTCTTTAATTTTTCTATCTGAATAAATCACTCTCTTACTTATCATATGCGATTGAGATATAATCGTAAGTCACTATTGTATCTCAATCTTATGCCTATATTCTTGTCATTTCATCAACAGTATGCTTGTCGTAAGACGTTAGCCGATAGGAGGGTTCGAATTCGAGGTCGATTTGCCAAGAATCAAGAAGAACAATCTACTAGTTACGATTATTGTCGTAAAATAGTCCAAGATAAGGCTAGTAGTAACAAGGTATGTTTTTGTTAAAGATCAAATTAATACGCACGTACTCCGTAGTATGTATAGCTTTAAATTATATACTTGCCATCTACAAAAAAAAAAATAAAAAATAAAAATAAAGAAGGAATCTTCAATTCTAATTTTGAAGTTGGCATTCAATCTCCACTACAAGTTAAGGTACTATATATGAATGTAGGATCATCTTCCTTACCCACCGCCCTCAAGGTATCTAATCTACTAGCTGGAGCAGGTTGATAGTCGAGGCCTAGGTTTAAGTCTAGTAAGGCTTTTCTTCTTACCAACAAAAAATTATATTAGTTAAGTATGACAGATTTAAGTTTTTTTAATTATTTTTAACAAAAATAATGGTTTTTACCATGCAGATCGATCAGTGTGGTGAGTTCAATGAAGAATGGGTGCAAGAAGCAATGTCTAGCCTACTATACGTGCCTTCTATCACTAGTTGGCATCCTAATGGAACTACATTGTTTTTAAGTGACTAAAAGTAGGATTTAGAGGAAGACAAAGCATTTACATACAATTGTGCTTCTTTTAAATCCGTGAATTGAATATGAATATTGTACGAACAATTTTAGTTATTTATAGTAATGAAATTTTTAAAATTGTGTTCATTTTGAGGATAAATTCTATCAATCAAATATTGTGTTCATTTTGAGTATAAATTCTATCAATCAAAGCCTTAATCACATCAGCGGAGTTGGCTATATAAACAAAAAGTGATTTCTAATATAGTCATCTACAAAAATCTTCATCCTTCATCCCTTGCGATCAAATATCTCATTCTTATGCAAATCTATATGCTTCATATCCTTCCTACCTCATTCCAACCAAGTCACTTTCGGTCCCCTTGGCCTCTACATTGTTTAACTTGATCACACTCTTCCACTTTTCATAACGTTGCGCCCCGCATCTTTATTTGATCTTACGCGAACGAACACATACAATTCTTCCTTAGAATGACTGTAATTTTTTTTTTCATTTTCTTTATTGCGCATTTTTATGATCAACAATTAAAATATTTTACTTGATATAGAGACTTAGGTAAAAATTACAATAATATTTCCTCTGTCCCATATTACTTTTCCTATTTATCAAATTTTAGAGAAATTATAAAAATAGGAGAAGGAAGTACATAAAACAATGAAATATAAAGAGAGAGAGAGAGAAAGAAGTACAAATATGTGAGTGAGGCACAAATAATATTTACATGAAAGGGGCACATATATGCAGAGAAATTATAAGGGAACTTTAGATGGGTGAAAAAAAATGAAGGCAATTTGCTCTTTTCATAGTATCTAATAAACATGGGCACGGGCCGTGCCGGCACGCGGGCGGCACGGGCCCAGCACGACTCCGGCACGGCACGGCACGGCGGCCCACCTATGGGCCGTGGGCCGTGCCGTGAACACTTTTTTGGAAATCGGCACGGGCACGACACGTAGCACGGCGGGCGGCACGGTGGCCGGTACGTGGGCCGGCACGCTGGCACGGCCCGCCGGCACGGCACGAGCCCGCCATATTATAAAATAATTTAATTATTTTGTATTATTAAATTATCGTACCGGCTACCGTCATATAATAAAATAAGTTATTCTTCAATTTTTTGTGTTTTCGGATTATCGCACTCGTATTTTTTTTTTTATTATATGCATTGTTGTTTTTTGCTAAATTAATAAAATTGTTTTTATTTGTTTATATAAACTTAAACATAATTATTAATTAGATAAATAATTTATATAACCTAAATTAAAATAAAGTTGTTCAAAAAATGTAAACAAATTATATTAACATTAACATAAACATAAATTAATCACATATATTAAGTTGTACTAAAAAAAATATATATATCGTTTAATTCTTTTTTTTTCATTTATTAAAAAAAAATAAATAAATAAATAAAATAATAAAAATTAAAAAGGGTGGCACGATTTGGCCCGCGGCCCGGCACGGCACGGCCCGCAAGGCACGTGGGTCGTGCCGTGCCGTGGGCTGGGGTGTGCCAATTTCAGGCACGGCACGGCACGGCCCGCCGCGGCCCCCACCACGGCACGGCCAGGCACGGCCCGCGGCGACACGGCACGGCCTGTTGCCCATGTTTAGTATCTAACAACCGGGGGGGGAATAAATTGACAAGGTTTTTTTTGGAACATCCAAAACAAAAAAAGAGAAAAACAATATGAGATGGAAGGTTATCATTTATTGATTAATTATTTGTAACTAAACCTATTTTATTTATATTGGGAGTTGCGATAAGATGTTGACGGCAGAAGGACAATTTGACCTAGCAACTTAGTTTTGTATGCGTTTGGGCTATCATTAGTTAGGGTTGTGATACGTTATAGCATAATTGAGCCCAAATAAGCAGCATGTATAAGTGCCTATTGTTTCGCAAATACTTAGTGATAAGGGAATAAACACATCGTTAATTGTCTATCCCTAGATCAAATACAATTTATAACACTTAACAAACCTAATACAAGTACATGGCAAGAAGAGGAGTCGAACCAAAGGGAACAATTAGGCACTACCAAATGCTATAAACAACTAAGCTAGTCTTGGATAGGGGATATGTAAACTAAAGTTTAAACACACTGAAACAAGAAATAAAACACTAAGAGAAATGGGATAGACAAGCATTTAGTCAAGCATAACAAAGCGTGAAATCAATTTTGAATGTGAACTAAGCATCTCATATCAATGATTTGGATGCACAATCCAACCGCCTATTGGGGTCAATTGTTTTCTCAATTCATCAAATAGCCTACAATATCGTCATAAGCTATGCAAATCAAGGTAATAATCAAGCGAAACCATTCAATGGAAATTCCTAAGCTACACTATCACCACAACTCAGTTCAATCAACCTAATTACAACTAATGGTTGGCCACTCAAGAGAAACAACTAGAAATACATGGAATACAAAGCCTTTTAATCACAATCAAGTTAATTTCAATACCTAAACATGCTTGAGATTCAACTATGCCATCACCATCCCTTTAGTAGGAGAGTTACTCACTAATCATACTAATAACAAGATAAATCAACAAATTAACAAGCATTAACATGATTAATAAGCAATTCTAACTACTATAGCAATAATAAAAAAACAATAAACAAATTAGAGAAGAGAAGGTAAGAAATTGCTCATTGATTGATATTGGAAATCTTCAATATAAGTAGTGTTCTTGAATCTTCAACAACAAAAATCCACCATTGCTTTCCTCACTTTCTCTCTCTAGAAACTACTCCTAAATCTAAGTATCTAACCCTAAAACTAGAGAGAGAAGCTCTCCAAAATTAATTAAGAGATAGAATAATAGTTGATAAAACTAATTACCCAAAAAAATGGGTATTTATACTAACTTAGAAAAATGGAATAAAAGAAAGGGAAAATAAAATAAATAAAGAAATTGAAATAAGAAATGCAAAAGAAAAAGGAAAAGAAATAAAAAAAAATAGGGAAATTCTACATAATACCCTTGAGGTATTGACTATTCCACTTTGTGCCCCTCCCTTTGAAAACTTCCACGCTGTAACCTCAAGGTTCCAAAAGTGATTAAACTATACCCCTGTCGTTATCCCTCCGTTATATGTTGCCGTTAGTGGGGCCCACTTTACACCTTTTTATTTTTTTCGATTTTCGTGCTAAAAAATGTCCCATTACAGATTTTAGGGGTCATTTGATTCTTAAAAGGCTTAAAAGAACCAAATTGAGCTCAGATTTTGCAAAAAGTAACGTAAAAGTCCCGTTTTGTGAATTTGAATTCTCATAGTTAAATTAAAAATCATAAAACGGGGCTTTTACGTTACTTTTTTGCAAAATCCGAGCTCAATTTGGACCCTATACAACTAAAGTGACCCCTAAAACCTTTAATGAGAAATTTTTTAGCACGAAAATTGAGAAAAAAAATAAATAGGTGTAAAGTGGACCCCACTAACGACAACATGTAACGGAGGGATAATAGTGGGGGTACAACTTAATCACTTTTGGGACCTTGAGGTTACATCGTGAACTTTTCAAAGGGAGGGGTACAACGTGGAATAGTCAATACCTCAAGGGTATAATGTAGAATTTCCCAAAAAAATAAAAGATAAAGAAAAGAAAATATCAAACCCCCCAAATCCCATCAGCCTCCATTCGCATTTTGGCTACTTCAATTTTAGGATTTAGGTCCGATCCCCTGCTTCACACTCTATCAAACACCATCAATAATCATGAATCACCACCGTTCTTCTTCATCGTCTGTTATCAAGCATTGATCAGGGCTGTTAATCTTCATTAACAATCGCGTGCGAAGCTCATGATAGAAGCCAGATTTGCGCGCCACGAAGATATCACACAAAGGTCACGCAATACCTACTGCCTCGATTCTGATTCTAAACTTCAATTGTTTGCCTTCTCATAGGGCTACGTGCGCGCGTACAAATCTAATCAAATTGGGGCTTAATTGAGGTTTGTTTATGTGGTGGTAATGTTAGAGTAGAGGAAAAGCAGATCGTGGTTGATGGTTGAGTTGCAGGTTTCTTGTGGTGTCGCTATGTGTAGGGAATATTTCAAGCATTATCCCTAGCTTGAACCCCACTGTGATCATACACTAAAGCATGGTGGCGTCCAAAGAGAAAGAAGATAGAGCAAAAGAGTCGCCAACAAGTTTTAGGAACTTGTAAACCGTCCACGAGGTGAAGGTTACACCCCTTAACGATCCAGGAGATTGTCAACTCCAATAGGTCTGGAACCATGGCTGGTAGTTCGGGGATGAAGGTACAAATGCAACCTAAAAGAGATTGAACCTGTCCTAATAATAGGCCTCTACTTTATTCTGATCGTATTCATGTGCGCTTTCTGACTAACATGCAATCAATAGGATTAACCCTAAACCCGTTTATCCTATGTTGGTTGAATATTAAAACACAAATAAAACTATTATCGGCGATCACTTAAATTATAATCATATTAACCCTAACAAGATTATTAATTATCTGATTATGCGTGATTACAAGTACAAATTCCCTTTAAACATGCATAAAAGGCGTGATCAAGCAATAACAATAAGCATCAAGCATAATAATAATAATAATAATAATAATAATAATAATAATAATAATAATAATAATAATAATAATAATAATAATAATAATAATAATAATAATAATAATAATAATAATAATAATAATAATAATAATAACAATATTAATTATAAAAATAATAATCATAATTAAAATAATCACGTTAAAGCATAATAATAGCAAGATCCTAGGCATGAATACTAATAAGATTAATAACAAACCCTATCATCTCACTAAACAATAAAAATCAAAGCTTTAGCCCTAACATGATACTAACATGAATATTAGGAAAGAAAATAGGAAGCATCGCAGGAATCATAATAAGCATATTTGATATTATAACCTTTTCCCTAAACATGATACTAGGAATCATTATTGCTATTCAAAACATCAAATTAAGAAAAACATCCTAACATGATACTATGAATCAAAATAACAACCTAGACATGATTTCTATAACATAATAACAGTAAATCAATTAAAGTACTTACTTGGATGCTTCGTATCTCTTTCTAATAACAAAATACACGCGTTAGTAACTTCAAGGAAAATAATAAAATAAACAATTAAATTAAATAATTGAAATAGAGATTTAAGAAAGTTTAGACTAGATTTGGGACCAAACCCTCATAAATCAAACCTTTCACGTCTAGGGCGAAGGCAACTTCGAACTTGGCTAGGTGTTTCTAGATCTTGTGAATGCGGAATTTTGTATGCAAAAGGGAAAATGCTAGTTTAGAAAAGAGATAGAGAGTATATCAAGAGATTCTTGATGAGAATTGGTGAGAAGAATTTATGATTGAAAACAGAGGTTTTAGGAGGCTATTTATAGAGAAAATTAGTCGCGATGTGATAAAAAAAACGAATCAGAGTTTTGAAAAGAATAATACACGACTAAAGCGCCAAACATGTGCGTGTCGCCAAACGCTGAGTGCAGCGCCAAACGCTAAGTCTGGCGCTAGACGCCAGGTCTAGCGCCAGACGCTAGACTTGGCGTCCGGCGTTGCAAAATAGTTTTTGCGGATTTTGTTTTTATCATATCTTTTGATCCAGAAGTTCAAATAAGGCATATAATATGTCGTTGAAAAGCTCTTGAAGTCTACTTTCCAACGCAATTAAAATCAAATTAAAATCTTTTGTAGATAAAAATATATGGCCGAAATAGTGATAAGGTGTCAGTTTTGGATAGAGTTTCATATCTCATTCATATCTTTTTCGTTGTAGCTCGGATTTAATATTATAATATATCATTGGAAAGATAATTTCAAGATCTATCCAACCATATAAGATTTTGATAAATATTATGATATGTCCGATTTATATAGTGTTTTATCCCCGTCCCTTGGTCATAATTAGTAGTGTTTTTAGCTCTTTAGAGCCACTTTTATTACTAATTGGTGTTTTCTAGTGTTTTCGTAGATTTGGTTGACTTTTTCAGGGATTAGCACTTTTGGAGCATTTTACCAAGATATTATTGAGCAACTACAAGAATTGGAGAAGCACGACCAGTTTCTATAACCCAGGGCCGGTTAGAGCCATTGAACTGGTGATTAAGGGCTCTGTATATGTGATACCGGGGCATTTGGACCAAGTATTCAAGACCCGAAGAGGAAATCCAGATTGGCCCAAAGAATTGGAGCCCAATCGAAGTCCAGATAGTGGCCCAAGAGTGTTGCCCGGCCAAAGAGGCTGGCGCCTGGCCGGGCAAGGGAAGCAAAGGCTGGCGCCTGAACTCGCGCCCGGTCGGGCGCGAGGTTCATACTTGAGAGGAAAAAGGCGCGCTCGATCGGGCGGTGCCTCGTCCAATCGGGCGAGTGTTATTATTAGGGGTTAATTATCGACGTTTAAGTTTGTTTTAGTTTAGGATTCTTGCTTAGTATAAATACTATTCCATTAAGCGAGTTTAGGATCTTCTTCTTTTACTCTTTCTTAATTCTTTTCTTAGATTTTCTCTCTCTACTTAGCTTTTAGATTAGTTTCTCTCTCTTATACTTTGTTCTTAACTTTATTTTTAATTCCAATTTTCTTTGGTAACAATTTCTCTTCCTTTAGTCTTAGTTATTTATTTTATTCCTTTGATCATGTCTTGTTTCATTACTTTGATTTGTTTAGATTTAATTATATGTGAGTAGTCTTATTTCTAGGGTTTATGGGGATCCATAAATAATATGAAGGGGTAATTTATTGTTGTTTATTGTCAATGCTAGATTAATTTTCTATTGATTGATTTAATGCTCTCTGACTAGATTTGCGCAGATCTTTTATGCGTGAGTTTGACAATATTGATTCGAGATTTGAAAGATGAGAATTGATGTTTAGGTTTAGTTTCAATAGGCAGGTTAATATATAAATGGTTAAGTCGAGATTCGAGAGATGAGATTTTATACCGGTATATTAATTGTGTGATTGTAATACGTAGCGAAAGCCCTTTATAATCTGATTAATTTATGCATTGATAATTGATTATTATGTTTTACCCTAGAATATTATTTATTGGTGAACCTATACCCTAGAACTTTTATATATTATTTTCTCCTTATTCTTAGTCTTCGTAGTTTAGTTTCCTTCGATTATAATATTTTGGTTACTTTATAATCTAGATTATTTTAATTAATTAGGAATAGAAAGACTCGTTAATCTGTGGATTCGACCCTACTTCCCTATCTACATTAGTTAGGGGATTTAGGAATTACTTTTGATTAGGTGATACGACTATAGCCTGTCAAAATTTGGCGCCGTTTTCCGGGGAAATGATTTTTTTTTTATTTCTGATTATTTTTGTAGTCTAGGTTATTTCTTTTTGTCTCAGAGAACGTTAGTTCTTTGAGGCAAGTCTCATATTTGCTTTTAGTTTTTTTTTGTTTATGCCCAGGTGTTCTAGATCAGGGTACTTCCCATTCGATCCTGAGATCGAACGATCCTTCCATAGACAGAAGAATTTCTACAAGCAAATTCTGGCGGATTCTGGTGATAATAATAATCATCGAGATCCTCCAACTGATTCTAGCGATTCAGAGGTATCATCAGATCCAGAATCAGAGATGACGGCTCCAAAGAAGCTTAGTGATTAATCACAACCAAAGGTTACAGATTTTCCACACCTTACTCCCACTCCGGCTCTTGATGGGGTACAGTTTGAGATTAAACCCCAATTAATAACGATGATAGAAAGGAAGCAATTTAGTGGAGCTAAGGGTGAAGACCCAAATCTTCATATTGCAGACTATTGTTAGTACTGTAATACCATCAGGCAAGCTGGGGTCACACAAGACCAAATCAGGGAGATTCTCTTTCCTTTTTCTTTAACTAGAAAAGCCAAATTATGGTTTAATGGTTTAAATAGAACTGCACTTGGTATAACTGACTGGGAAACTCTTGTTTTGAATTTTTATAACAAGTATTATCCTGTAGAGAGAACAGCCGTACTACGAAGTGCAATTCAGACTTTGCCCAATGAAACTTTAATGAGGCTCGGGAGAGGTTCAAGGACCTACAAAGAGAATGCCTCCACCATAATTTGGCACAATGGCAGTTAATCCAAGCCTTTTACAATGGCGTTGGAAATTCATCTAGAATAATCTTAGATTCTGCAGCTAGTGGGAGGTTTATGAACCTTAATGTTGATGATGCAGGTCAAGTTATTGAAGATTTGGCGATACATAATTCCCAATATGGGAACCTTAGAGGCTTTGCTAACAAGGGGAAGCATAGTGTTGACTATGTATCCTTTTTGCAAGCTCAATTAACCTCTATCTGCCAGAAATTAGATAATCTTAGTACTGCTAATATAGCTAATGTTTCTGCAATTAATAATAATGCTAATGAGGCTTTCTGTGAAAATTGTGGAATATTAGGTCATTGGGAACAAGATTGTAGTTGTTTTGTGGAGCAAGTTAATGCCTTTCAAGCTTATAGGCAGAATAACCCATACTCCAACACCTACAATCCTGGGTACCGAAATTATCCGTACCTTTCCTACCGGAGTACTAATGTTCAAAATCCACCACCACAAGAACCACAGGCGCCACAACAACAACAACAGAAATATTACCACCCTAATGCTGGCCAGAAGAACCAACCACAACAACCCTCCTCATCTTTCGACCCTTCTTTGGAAGAAATTAGAGCGATGCTGGTTAACATGCAGAAGCACATGGAGAGTATAGATGCCCAAATTGATTCAGTTCTAGCACACAATAAAATTGTAGATAATCAAATTGCGCAACTTTCCGCTACTCTACAAGCCCGCCAACAGGGAGCTCTGCCAGCACAGCCGACAAGGCCTACGGATCAAGCCTATGCAATTACTCTAAGGAGTGGTTCAAACTATGAAGGGCCCCCTATGCCCAGAGATGATGAACTTGTTTTAATAAATAATGCTAATCTTGATTCCGTTAAACCAGACAATGTAGCTAATAGCCCCACAGGGCTAAAGAGTAGTACTAATATATCTAATTCTACATTGCAGGGTACGACTCCAGGGAAGGTGGCCACTCCAGATAAGAGCAATAATGCTCCAAAGCCAGTTATAAAACTTCCATTCCCCAATCATCACTTGGAAACAAATTTTGATAAGTAGATTGGTAAGTTTTTAGAGATGGTAAAAGATTTAAAGGTAACGGTTCCATTCACTGAATTAATCACACAAATTCCTGCGTATGCAAAATTTATGAAGGAAATATTGACAAGAAAAAAGTCTATTAGTGAGGTAGAGACAGTAGTTTTCACTGCAGAGTGTAGTGTCATACTTCAAAATAAATCTCCACCTAAATTAAAAGATCCGGGTAGTTTTTCTATCCCTTGTCACATTGGCAATCTAATGATTGATAATGCTTTGTGTGATTTGGGTGCTAGCATTAGTGTTATGCAATTATCTGTGTGTTCTAACTTAAATATGGGTAAATTAAAAGCTATTAATATTACTCTACAAATGGCCGACCGTTCTTTCAAATACCCCTTAGGTGTTTTAGAGGATGTTCCTGTTAGAGTAGGTAAATTTTATATACCTGTTGATTTTGTTGTTCTTGATATAGCTAAGGATACGCAAACCCCAATTATTTTGGGTAGACCATTCCTTAACACTGCGGGAGCAATTATAGATGTGAGAAGTGGCAAATTAACACTATCATTAGGGGACGATAAAATTATTTTTAATCTTAATAATACCCCTAAATGCCCCATGACAGAGGAGAAATGCTTTAGTGTTAATGTGGTTCATAATTATTCTAACAAGCCTCAAGCTCTTGTAAAAGATCACTTAGAGGCGGTATCTTGTGTTGCATCCTTTACAGATGAGATAAACAAATGGCAGAAGGAAGTTGATGCAATAGAAAGAGCCCTCTACACTGTCGGCCTTGGCTTTGAGGATGAAAAGGTGAAATCAATCGAGCGAGTTGTGAAAATTGAGCCTACGGTGAGTGTTCTGCCAGATCGAGTTGCAAGTGCTAAATGCAATGACAATTTGAAGCAACCCTCGATTGAAGAGGGATCTTTAGTGCGTAACATTGAAGAGCCCCAATCCAAGTCGAGGAGGATCCACCAGATAAAGTGAACTGGCGCCCCACAGGTTACGTCAGGAAGCCGCGTCGTGGCCTAAACATTGCTTGACCGGGTGAGAAACCACCCGACCAAGCGTTGGGTCAAGGTTCCTAGTTCTTATACTTGGTAAGAAGGTCGTGCAGGACCTAGATAAACCAGCGCTTTGCGGGAGGCAACCCGTATTTCATGCTTTTTAGACTAGTTTTTCTTTCTTTTTCTTATGAGAGGAGATGAGTGAATTTGATGAAGTTTTATGAGTGTTTGTACAGGTTTGAAGGAAAAGAGTTAGCCAAAAATTGAAGAAAAGAAGAAAATAGACAAATCGTCAATAAGCCTCGGGCCCGATCGGGCGAAGCTCTCCCGACCGGGCGCGAGAGCAAGTGCTAAAAAAGTTTAAATTTTGCCCTACCAGGCAAAATTCCGCCCGACCGGGCGCGAGATTTGACGTATACGGACATATTAGATTGCCCGACCGGGCGCGAAAGTTGAAGAAAAATTCGGGCACAGATTGCCCGATCGAGCAGAGCTCGCCCGACCGGGCGCGAGAGGAAGGGAAAATTTATCACCCAGATCGCCCGATCGGGTGAAGCTCGCCAGACCGGGCGCGAGAACAGCAGTTTAAAAAAATCCAGATCACCCGATCGGGCGATAGGCCGCCTGACCGGGCGCGAGCCACCCATCAGCCTTTTTCTTCTTCTTCCTTCTTCTTTCTTCCTTCATTTCTCTTTTCCTCCATAACTTTCTCTCTCTAAAACCTTAAAACCTCTACCTTCTCTCTAAGATTCTCTCTTCATTTCTCACCCAGATCCAAATATTTTTACATATTCTTAATCCTCTCTTCATCCTCTATAATTCTATATATAAATTTTCAAATTCCATTCAAATTATTTTTATACCCATTTTACATTATGGCTTCATAGAGGGCTCGATCGATTTTCGGAAGGAGTTCTAGCTCGAGGGAGGAGTACGACCCGGATTTACAACTCCCCTACTGGCCAACGATCCGTATTGCTAGCCAGGAGCAAAAGGAACGGCTAGAACACCTAGCTGGGTGTGAGGTAATTCCTTCACGGTGGTTACACCGCCCTACTTTAGAAACATATGGTTTGTAGAATTTTGTTAAACGATTTTTGAATGACATAGGAATGAGAAAATTTGTTGATATGCATTATCCTACATACCGTGAATTAACTTGTGAATACACAATGGGTGATATTTATCATGCTCTGACTGGTTTGCCTACCCCCGACCCCCAACATGCTAGTACAAAACATATCCATCATCCTATCCCAAAAATCTGGCAAAGATTTGCGGGATTGTGTATTTTTGGGTAGGAACGAGCCCCATAACGCCCAAACCAACGAACTAGTTGTTATAGGAAACTATGTGTATGGGTTTGGGAAACTGAACATGGGTAGGTACATCATCCACCATCTGAGCAGACATGCCACAGCCAGTACCCAATCTCGCACCCCCATTCGTTTAGGAGGCCTTATCACTAGGATAACAGTGAAAAAGGCCGGTTTTGTTGAGAGTGGACCTCACCAATTAACCAACTGTGGACCGGATACCTATATGACTGCTAGGTATTTTGAGGAGTTGGGGTGGGTACGACTGGATAGTGAGCAGACACCCCACTGGTGTATTAGGACTAGGATCGAGCAGCCTTTGCCCATCTTTTCCCAACCTAGTCCTAACTTGACCGCCTTTCCCCCCAGACAAGTGTCCTACACATACGACCTTTTAGTTGCCAACGCTAGGAGGCAAGCACCACCAGTACCACCACCAGTTCCACCACCCCAGCCTGAGCCCGAGGTAGCGCACCTCGCATGTCTCATTTTGTCCCCCATGTTGACTCTGACCCATTTTGGGACCTTCAAAGTATAGGTCAGGGTTTAGGCCATATTGAGCATTCTCACACTAACCTTAGGAGGATGGTAGGCTCCATTGACCATAGGTTAGGGTACCTTGAGAGGAACCAGGGTAGAGCTCTCTACCCTATGTACGATGATTATGCTCGTCGGGGCAACATTCCCGACGATGCTATTTACCCGGACTGGTTTCAGCCTCCACCCCAGGGATACAATAGGGATCCCATTGCCCATGGCATTTATACAGACTATTCTGCCTTCCATGGGTACGCCCAGGACATTCCTTTCGGGGGACCGGTGAGGGGAAGTTTTCATGCTTATTATTTTGGTGGTAGCTCTTCTGGTGCAGGTGGTGCAGGTGGCAGTGGAGGTGGAGGGTTCGGCTCCATGGATGAGGATGATCAGGACTAGCTATGTTGGGCTAGTTCCCGAGCCAATGAGGACATTGTCTGAGTCTGGCTTGGGGGAGATTTTGGATTTGGTATCTTTGTTTTTCTCTTTTCTTTTGTTTTTGGCGTGTTTTCTTAGTTTAGATTTATTGCTTTCTAGGTTAGTTTTATTGCTTTCTTATATGTGAAAAAAATACAAAAAAAAAAAAAAAAAAATTCAAAAATAAAAAAAATTCCAAAATACGTTCCAATGAATTGTAAATCATGCTCCCCTGTGCCCCATACTTGAGAAAATTATTTTGATTCATGGTTATTGATGATAAATATTGTGGATTTGTTGATCATGATTTGAAGTTTGATTGCTTAGATGCCTTAACATGAGTCAATTTTGCCCAACTGCTTGTGAATATAGTGCTTGACTAGTTGATTTGGTTAGGAATGTGTGTTAGTTCCTGATATGTCAATGAATTTGAGTATTGATTTGCAACTATAAGTAGTGTTTGTATGACTCATTATTATGCACATTGAGGAGGACGAAGGCATTCCTTCTTTTAGGTAGCCTTCAGATGATTGTAGATACATTTGTTCCCTTCTTACTACCCATGTTGTTGCCTTGACTTTTTATTGTTTATTAGCCACATTACAAGCCTATTTTTCCCCATTGGTTACTAGTCCCAAGCTTGGCTTGGGGGAGCTAATAGTGAGTGAGGCGAGGGAGTTTGTAGTGTGCTTATTATTTGCACAATTTGGGTGGGTTTTGAGAAGTTATTTTTTTTTATCATGTTTATTTTTGATGAGTTTGAAAGTGATATCTTCTTGAAAAAATAAAGTATGATGTTATGAAAAAAGGAGAAGTTCAAAAAAAAAAAAAAAGAAAAAAAAAAAAGTGAAATTCAATAGAAAAAAGCAAAAAGAAAAAAAGAGTGTTCAATGTTCAAATGTTCTACGTTGGAGGTTGATCAAAAGGAAAAAAATTGAGCTTCAATGAAAAATGCAAGTTTAGAAAATAAAGTTTGTTTATTCACTCCAGTTCTTTATTATTATATTTTTATGAGTGAAATTTGTAAGATTTGGGATTGTTTATATTGTTTGGAGTTGCATTTGGTGGATTATTGTTGGAGTTGAGTTATGTAGGAGATGTTAGTCATCATTTATTTTGATCATGGGTTTTACTAGGATTTGCTCCCTTAAGCATAGCTTTTCTCTCACTTGTTCCCAAATGATTCCTACCCTTTACCCTACCCTTACATTACAAGCTTTAAAGACCTTCCGACCTTTGTGCATAGAGTTGTATGAATGTGAAAGTGTTGTTTATCAATGCAAGTTATGATTTGACATATTTCGAGTCGACTAGTAGGTTGAGCGTTCATTGCTTTGAACACACGAGGGTGTTAGTTGGGAGGGCATTGTTCACATTGAAGGGGTTTTTTGGAGAGCGATCGAGTACATCTTTTACTCACCACATAAATGAGAGTTGAGTGTGTGAGCACTAGTCTTGAATTCTATATGCTCTTGTGGTTTGCTCTATTTGACAATTGTTAGGGAGGAAGGGTAATTGGATGGATTTGATTGATTGACTTTGAAGCATGTTTATTGGATTTGCCTTGAATTGTTTATGCTTGATTTTTACTTTTTGGGGTGAAGCATATTTATTTATTCATTGATGAGATCTTTGCTTAGGGACAAGCAAAGGTTTGGCTCGGGGGAGTTTGATATGTCCGATTTATATAGTGTTTTACCCCCGTCCCTTGGTCATAATTAGTAGTGTTTTTGGCTCTTTAGAGCCACTTTTATTACTAATTGGTGTTTTCTAGTGTTTACGTAGATTTAGTTGACTTTTGCAGGGATTTGCACTTTTGGAGCATATTCCCGAGATATTATGGAGCAACTACGAGCATTAGAGAAGCACGACCAGTTTTTATAGCCCAAGGCCGGTTAGAGCCATCGAACTGGTGATTAAGGGCTCGGTATATGTGATACTGTAGACTCCCATTTGTGTCTCCCCAAAACCAAACCCGATGATGAGTACCTTTCACGTCGAATCATAATCGAATGAAGTGAAAGTGTGGAAAGTCTAGTGTTGCGGATAGTTTTAATTTCTTTTCTTTCTCTCTGTTTTGAAAAACCTATTTTTAGAAAACAGCTAATCTAGTTTTGTTGGTCCATGATATGGGTCCAATAGTAGTGTAGTTGGATAGGGCTTGAAAAGAGCTTTCCAACGATATATTATAAGCCCAATTCCGATGAATATTGAGGAAATTATGGCCAAATTACTAAACTAGGCCTGGTTTGAACCTTATATGCGGCCCAATGATCTAGAGGAGGGCCTAATACGGATTTATTATTCCTAATGCAATTAGGAATGATTTTAGTCTTCTAGATTCTTCTAGAAGGTTCTTTTCATTCCTAATTCAGTTAGCATTGATAAGTTGACTTTTGTTGACTTTTTAGAGTTTTAATCAGAATAAAAGAGTGTTTTTGAGGAAAATACGATTTTATCCTCCTGTACGGTTAAATTTTATCTGATTTTAGAAAACGCGTCAAAAACTTGATTAGCGCCTAACGCTAGCATTAGCGCCTGGCGCTAATGTCAGCGTCTGGCGCTAATTCCGTTTTTTCACGTCAGAACTCTGGTTCGATTTTCTATCTTATTGGCTGATTTTCTCTATAAATAGCCTCCTAAAAACTCCGTTTTCAATCACTAACAATCACGAATTCTCATCTATAATCACCAATTCCTTAGTTTTCTAAATTCTCTTCTCTCTTAAAGCTAGAAGCTTTTCTTTCTCTTTTTTCTAAACCAACCCCTTTTTACAAAATTTTGCACTCACAAGACTTAGATACAGCTAACATTATTCGAAGTTGCCTTGGCCCTAGACGTGAAAGGTTTTAATTTCTGAGGGTTTGGTCCCAATTCTCTCTTTCAATTATTTAATTTAATTATTTGTTTATTATTTTCCTTGAAGATACTAATGTGTGTATTTTGTTATTAAAAAGAGATACGAGGCATCCAAGTAAGTGTTTTAATTGATTTATTGATATTATGATCATGCTTAGATTGTTATTATGATTCCTAGTGTTATGTTAGGGCGTTTTGATCTTCCTAGTATCATGTCTTGGGTAACTTTAATATCAAGTATGATTAAAAGTATGATGCTTCCTATTTTCTTTCCTGATAGCATGTTAGTATCATGTTAGGGTTAAAGCTTTGATTTTTTTTGTTTAGTGACATGCCAGGGTTTGTTATTAATCTTGTTAGTATCATGCCTAGGATCTTACTATTGTTATGCTTTAACATGATTTATGATTATGATTATAATTGTTATTATTGTTATGATTTATGATTATTATTATTATAATTATTATGATTATTTTAATTATGATCATTATGATGATTATTATTATTTTGATTATTATGTTACTTTATATTTATTGTTATTGCTTGATCACACCTTTTATGCATGTTTAAAGGGAATTTGTACTTGTAATCACGCTTAATAAGATAATTAATAATCCTGTTTAGGGTTAATTTGATTATAATTCAAGTGATCGCCAATAATAGATTTATTTGTGCATTAAATCCAACCAACATAGATAAACAGGTTTAGGGTTAAACCTAATGATTGCATGTTAGTCAGAAAGCGCACATGAATACGATCAGAATAAAGTTGAGGCCTATTATTAGGGCAGGTTCAATCTCTTTTAGGTTGGATTTGTACCTTCATCCCCGAACTACCAGTCATGGTTCCAGACCTATTAGAGTTGACGATCTCCTGGATCGTTAAAGGGTGTAACCTTCACCTCGTGAACGGTTTACAAGTTCCTAAAACTTGTTGGCGACTCTTTTGCTCTATCTTCTTTCCCTTTGGACGCCACCATACTTTAGTGTATGATCACAGTGCGGTTCAAGCTAGGGGTAATGCTTGAAATAATCCCTACAGTTTTTGGCGACTCCACTGGGGAGGATTTCTATTTTAATTCCTGAAATTTTTTTCGGCAATGATTTATAATGAGTGGATTCATGTGCGTAATTTTGATTAACATTATTGTCATATGCATAAAAAAGATCTCGTTGGAAAGACCATCCGTAGTGAGTTAAAACATAGGATTTTACACGTAGGAAATTTGAGAAATATCTTTCACAACTAGGATCGAAATAATGCTGCGCGAAATTGGAAAATTTTATCGAGCAAAGAAAGCTGCTGAGGCATGTAGGAACTAGCGTCAGCAATCAAAGATAAGCGCCAACATTTTGACTTTAGCGCCAGGCGCTAAAGCCAAAAAGTGGCGATGGCCTCTGTTTGCTGGTGCCAAGTTCTTCCAATACCGAGCCATAAATACACGTTCTAATTTTGACCAGTTTTTAGAACTGTTTGCTCGATCCTACTTCCTGATTGAGTTTTTCTCACTTTTCTGAAACCCATATGTGTTCTACATATGGACATAACCCTCTGGGAATTCATGCTCCATCTACCTAATTGAACGCTCTTAGCAACAAAGGGTACATCCGAGAATGTTGAATTCACCAAACCATGGAAGCGAGTTTTTCTAAACTCGCGGTGTCCCATCCACTCGCTCCAACCCTTAACGGTTAGGCTTCTACGCGGTGCATCCGGATAATTAACCATGGACCCTCTATTGACTAACCCATATCCCGAACTTTAGAGGACTAGAGCCATGGTTAGGTTGCAAACTCATTGCATCATATTGTGCCTACTTCACTAATTGTGCATTATTTGTTGTGGATACTCTATGTGTTTTTTTCCTGACCCTTTGTTTGACTTGTGCTAAGATTAAATAAATTAATTTATGACTAAAAGAACTTTTCCTAATTAATTAATTAATTAGAGTAAATAAAAGTTTAGTATTTAATCAGAGTTGACTTAGTACGACTTTAGGTATACCCTTGTAGAGTAATAATACCGAAAATAGTTTCAGATCAACGCTCCAGCAATGGCGCCAAAATTTGAACTGTAGCGCCACTCTGTGGAGTGTAGCGCCTGGCGACAATCTTGTCGTCTGGCGTTACACTGCAAAGAGAGGCGCCAGTCCTGTCGTTTTGACGACAGTTTGGTTTATTTCTCGAGTCATCACTTTGTGTCCAATTACACAGTTTACTAATCAATTCGGTTAATTTTTACTTTTAATAATATTGTGTCAAGTCATTAATCGAGTCTAAGCACTAAGTCCCACGGTCTTACACAAAAGGAAAAGCATGTCACTTGCACTCACCATATAAAGCACACACTAATGCACACTTTGACCATGTCTAAGAGAGTCTTGTATGCGCGTTTTTTCCGTCATTTTTTTTAGGGGGGTAAGTCGGATATTAATCCTCCAATTTAAACCACTTGATTAAATACCATACTTGATTCTCGAAAATATATACCTTATTTTTGCAAAAAATATGCACCTATTTTTTTTTTACATTTCCTCTTTAAAACCGTAAAGTCAAGGTCAATTTAAGTCAAATAATTAAAACAAAAATGGTTTAATTTACAGCGCGTGGTCAAGAAAGGAAGGACGTTTAATAAAAGACAATCTTTTTGTACAAGTCCAACTTTTCGACAAACCCATCGCTCGTAAGAGGAAAGCTAGGACAATAATGGCAACTCAAGAAGAAGTCAAAGAGCTCAGGAACCAACTGGTTACCGTGACCGAGGCATTAAAGGTTCTAACCCTCAAGATTGATGATCCTGTGAAACAACAACAGATGGACCTCATGTAAGAGAGTCTGAGCAAGTTATCTAGCAACTACAAGTTTCAAGGGATTAGCTCACAAGGGGTCTCGGTGGACAAGGATCTTCTTCCGCAGAAGTTCAATGCCAATGACATCCCGAAATTCAAAGCAACTGATAACCCTTACTTTCATTTAAGAGCCTTCGAAACAATAATGAGTATTAAGGATATCGACAAGAAAGTGTCCCCCTCTCTGTTCTCACTATCTCTCAAAACCGTTTGCCAACAATGGTTCTCTTCTCTCGAGAAAGAAAAAACCTCCACCCGGGAGTCCATAGTAAACGCTTTCATCGATAGATACAAATGTAATATTCAAGTTGAGACCGACTATAGGGAACTTGAAATCCTCAAGCAGAAAGAGAATGAAGGTTTCACATCTTTCTTTAACAAATGGAGAGAAACCTCTGCTAAGATGATTGAGGTGCCCAGCGAAAAAGAGTCCGTAAGGTTATTCATCAAAAACCTTCAAGAAAAGTACTCCAAGCATCTCAAATATTAGAATAATCTCCATACCTTCAAGACCGTCTACGACATTGGAATTAATATTGAAGACGACCTGGCTAAGTTGAAAGCTGCCAACAATAACTCCAACAGTGGCTGGAAAGGCAAGAAGAACGACAATCCATCTTCTTCCAAAACCACCCACTCAAATAGTGTTGGTACCTTTAACTTAAGTGAAGTCCTTGCTATGAATAATCAAGGACAAAAGAAACCATTTAGGAGAAACTTTACTCCTATTGGTATGAGTTATGACACCGCAGTTGACCGATTAAATGCAAAAGGTCTTATAACTCCTATTGGACCATTTGGGGACCCACCAGTTGAGAAGAGGACGGCTAACTAGAACCCCAATGCACATTGCAAGTATCACCAAGGTAGGGGCCATCTTACTGAGAACTGTTGGAAGCTTAAAGAAGCTATCTAAGACTTAATCGACAACAAAAAGCTACCATTGCCCCCTGCCAGTAAGAAGCTAAGTATTGATAATGCGCCTCTCGCTCACCCCTTAGCCATCTCTGATGAGGAAAACGAGGTTGATCCCTAATCTCTCATCAAACCTATCAAAGAAATCCATGCTATCGAAGAAGAGGAGGAGATCTTTTTCGACGCCATGGATAACCTTCCAGAATTAGCAAGTAAAGAGGACATACAATTGCTTACAGTGTCTATGATGGAAGGATCACACTTGCTACGTGAAGCCCTCAAAGTTGTAAAAGAACTTCAGAAGAAGTATGACGAGGTTCCACCCTCAAAAAATAAACCTAGGGAAGAGTTCACGCCCATGAGAACGACCTATGACGCGAAACACTTTCCTTTACAAGTCATCGATAAACCCAAGAAGAGTAATAGACTCTACACTCCAATTGGGATCCCATATGCACAAATGTTCAAAATGCTCTCCGAGAGTGGCGAGATCAAACCTCTCGAACCGAGACCATTTGAATCATTAAAAAGGACAGATAGATTTTATTGTCAATATCATCAATCAGGGGGTCCAACTATTGAAAATTGTTTTAAATTTAAGAATTTAATTCAAAAAATTATTGATGATAAGAAGCTAGTCCAAGTTCCACAAGAAGAAGATGCAAATATTAATAGAGTTTGGGACAGCGACGAAGAAGACGTTTATTTGAAAGACATGGTAGGACCTCCACCTTCGGTGTCATATGCCATGGATGACTTTTAAGTTGAAGAAGATTCATCAATAGACGTCCTCACAAGATCCTGGAGAATGCAACCTCCTATTTCAACACAAACCATGCCAACCACACAGCAAGTTCCCATACCAATCATAGAAGATAATGACATTGTCAAACAGTTCAAGAAAACCAAGGTTGAAATGAACGTATGAAAGCTTCTGGCAACGTCTCGAGAACATAGGTTGGACGTAATGAATGCCTTGGATAAGATAGGAATAGATTCTAACACCACTCCTGAGGGGTTGGCTGATTTCCTCACGAGTGATCTCCCTAGTCCTATCAACTTGATCACCTTTTCCGACAAGGATTTGCCTCCAGAAGGTGACAAGCATTATAAGGCATTAAACCTCACAATGGTTTGCAAGAGAATGAACGTCCCTATGACTCTTGTAGACAATGGATCAGCCATTAATGTCTGTCCACTTAGAACTGCGAGAATGTTAGGCATAAGGGATGAAGACCTAACCCCGTCAACGCAAGGAATAAGAGCCTATGACAACACTCGTCGTCAAGCTCTTGGTAAAATTACTATGAATATAACGGCGGGAACGATAGAACACGCTACTACGTTCCAAGTAGTAGATATAAAAGCTTCGTTCAATCTATTGTTGGGACGCCCTTGGCTTCATGACCTAAAGGCCGCCTCTCATCTCTCCACCAACAAGTAAAAGCTATAGTTAGAGGAATTCCCATTACGATCGATGCTTCGCCTATGAGAATTAAAGCTATACAGAATCCAATAATTAATGTGGAGCATGATGAAGACGATGAAGATTTGTGGGGCTTTAATGAAGAGGTCTCCTTAATCGAGGAGGATGAAAGGACCCCTCTCTGCCACGACCCCCACTCCAATATGACCGTGAACGCTATTTTGAAGAAGCAAGGACATTTTCCTGGGATGACCCTAGGAAAGAAGAAAGGAATAGCAAAGCCGCTGGAATCACCTGGCCTCCCTAAATTAGAAACTTTCGGACTTGGTTTCGAACCGACTCGGAAAGATCTCAAGCGAGCCCAGGAAAAGTCAAAAACATGTAGGGACGCTCGCATCCAAAAGAAAGCAATCCCAATGGATCAGTATCCTCTTACCCTTAATGAACAATTTATAAAAGAAGGAGAGGACTATCCATGCTATGAATTTCCCGAACCATTTGTCGTAAATGGCATAAGGCAACCGGGATTTGAAATTTTCTTAGATTGCTACTTCATAGACGAAATCCCAACTCCTGTCCATAAGGAGAAAGCACCCCCATGCTTTGACTTTAATGTCATGGGATTACTATTTGGGGGAGAAAAGGATGAGCCAACATACAAAGGGGATAACTCCTCGCTCATTCTGGCAGTCCTACAAAGCGAAAGCTTCAATCCTTCGAAGCTAATCACTCTAGCGGAAGGATCACTACAAGGGTGGCGCAAGACTGTCAAGGTGACTACTCCAAGTGGAAGGAAGATCTCCATCACAACGGGGCAAGGACCGATGTTCGAAGAGTCATCTGAGTCAGAGTCAGAGTCAGAGTCTCTCCCTATAGAGTCATCTAAGTCCTTAGTTATAGCACCTCCTCCTTCTATCTCTTCCCCTAGAATAGTTAGTGATCAAGTCCCTGAGGACATATCCCTCTTTGATGTAATGATCTTAGAGTTTAATAATATGGCTTCTTCTTCTTACTCCTTGTGTTCTTCTTTAACTCAAGATGATGAGCATTGCTTAACTAACAATGAAAAATACAAAGAACTTATTAAAGCAATGGAAACACTTGAAAAGAAAACACCTATAATTGAAGAAACTGAGACGGTTGATATCTCAAATGATTCAACCAATAAAAGAGAAGTTAAAATCGGACTAACACTTAATGAACAAGAAAGAACCAATTTAATTAACTTGCTTAAAGAATTCATCAATGTATTTGATTGGTCATACAAATATAGGCCAGGCATTAATAGAGAAATAGCACAACACACCATATCACTAATTCCAGGAATGAAACCTACAAAAGTTACATCGAATGAAACCCGACGTAGCTCTTAAAATAAAAGAGGAAGTTCAAAAACAAATAACTGCAGGTTTCATCAAGGTATCGCAATACCCCGAATGGGTCGCCAACGTCGTCCCAGTTCCGAAAAAGGATGGAAGGGTAAGAATGTGTGTCGACTATCGAGATCTAAATAAGGCAAGTCCAAAGGACAACTTCCCTTTACCACACATTGATATTCTAGTGGATAACACATCAAATCATGCACTTCTCTCGTTCATGGATGGATACGAGGGCTATAATCAGATTCTCATGGAGGAAGAAGACATGGAGAAAACAACTTTCATAACACCATGGGGTACTTACTGCTACACGGTGATGCCATTCGGGTTGAAAAACGCGGGTGCTACTTACCAACGAGCAGCGACTGCCTTGCTCCATGACATGATGCATAAAGAAGTTGAAGTATAAGTGGATGACATGATTGTGAAATCAAAAGATCGCCTAGGCCATTAAATATCCTTAAGAAAATTCTTCGAAAGGTTAAGAAAATACAACATGAGGTTGAATCCATTTAAGTGTGCTTTTGGAGTCACATCAGGCAAACTTTTGGGCTACGTCATAAGCTCTAGAGGAATAGAGATAGACCCAACCAAGATTAAGGCAATCATGTCAATGCCACCGCCCAAAACCGAGAAGCAAATTCGAGGATTTATTGGCCGGTTGCAATACATAAGTAGGTTCATATCAAAATTGACGACAATATGTGAACCAATCTTTTAAAGCTTAAAAAGAATGTACCAGTGATATGGGATGACGAGTGTCAAAAATCCTTTGAAAAGATCAAAGCCTATCTCGCAAATCCTCTCGTATTAGCACCAACACTTCCGGGAATACCTCTTAGGCTGTACTTAACAGTTACCAAAGAGACAATGGGAGCCATGCTAGCGCAAGAAGTAGAAGGCAAAGAAAATGCGATCTACTATCTAAGCAAGATGATGCTTGAGTATGAAGCACGCTATACACCACTTGAGAAATTGTGCCTCGCATTGGTATGGGCCACAACCAAGTTAAGACATTACATGCTCGTACATACAGTCTTCATAGTTTCCCGATTAGATCCACTCAAGTATTTACTCGAGAAATCTACAATTTATGGGCGTATATCAAGAGGGATAGTCAACTTAGCCCAGTTCGATGTAAGGTTCATGCCACAAAAAGCTATCAAAGGATCTGTGGTATCGGATTTTCTAGCAGACTTTCCAATAGAAGACTCGACGCCAATACACGACAATGAATTTTCAGACGAAGACTTGATGGTCACTGAAGATGATACTTGGACCTTGTACTTCGACGGAGCCTCAAACCAAAAGGGATGTGGAGTAAGAGTATTACTAGTATCACCTAAAGAAGAGCATGTTCAAATCTCCATAAAGCTTGATTTCGACGTTACCAACAACGCTGCTGAATACGAAGCATGCGTGGTAGGCCTTGAAACAGCTTTGGCATTGGGAGTAAAAAAGTTACGGATATTCGGAGACTCTTCATTGATCATCAATCAAATCTCTAAGAGGTGGAAGGTAAGGAGTGAAAGTCTAGCCCCTTACCAAACTTATCTGGAAACCTTTACTAATCAGTTAGGAAAGGTGGAATACACATATCTACCTAGAGAAGAAAATCAATTTGCTGATGCCTTGGCAAGACTAGCCTCAATGGTTAGGATTCCTACGGAAATCGAGCAAATGCCTCTAACTATAGAAAAAAGGCATAAACCGACCTATATTCAAGCTATAGAAGATGATGAAGTAATCCAGGATGAAGAAGAAGAAGAAGAAGAATCGTGGTATACGGATATACTCAATTATGTCACCAAAGGAGAATACCCTCCCCATGCTGACAAAAGAGCAACGAGCATTAAGACTCTTAGCTTCCCAATACGTACTCATAAACAACGAGCTACACAAAAGGGTACCTAAGGGTCGAGCTCTCTTATGTATAGGAAAAAAGGATGCCCTAAGAGCAATGAGGATAGTCCACGAAGGAATTTGTGGAACTCACGTAAATGGCAAAATGTTAGTCCAAAAGATAATGCGAGAAGGATACTATTGGACTACAATGAATAGGGATTGCCATCAATACGTAAAAGGATGCCTTAAGTGCCAAATCTACGCTAATTTACAACATGTTCCTCCATCTTTGCTCTACACCTATACGTCGCCATGGCCATTCTCTACATGGGGAATTGACATCATCGACAAAATCACTCCCCCAGGAACAGGAGGTCACGAATATATCTTAGTGGCAATTGATTACTTCACAAAGTGGGTCAAAGAAAAATCATACGCTAAACTCACTGCAAAACATGTAGCACTCTTTATCGAAAGAAATATTATTTGTCGATATGGATTCCCACATGAAATGATAAGTGACAATGGAACTCATTTTCAAGTCGAATGTGAAGAATTGCTACAGAAATATGGTATTCAACATCATCATTCTTCTCGTTATAGACCTTAGGCAAATGGAGCAGTCGAAGTAGCTAATAAAAATGTAAAGACTATCATCGAAAAAATGACGGAAAATTACAAGGATTGGCCTGACAAACTCCACTTCGCATTGTGGGGTTATCGCACGTCAATTCGCACATTAACAGGAAATACACCATTTTCCTTGGTTTATGGAATGGATGCCGTAAAACCTGTCGAGCTAGAGATTCCATCTCTACGCATCGCATTAGAGAGCAAACTCGATGAAGTTGAATGGACTAGGGCAAGATATGAGGAGCTAATTCTACTTGATGAAAAACGACTCGAAGCTCTACATTACACTTAATGTTACCAAACTCGTATGGCTAGGCATTTTAATAAGAAGGTCAAGACAAGAAACATCAAAGTAGGAGACTTGGTGTTAAAAGCATTTAGGAAAAATGTTTTAGATCCAAGAGGAAAATTCAGACCTAATTGGTTTGGACCTTACATTGTCAAAACAATCCTGCTAGGAGGTGCAGCAAAATTAACTGACATGGATGGCAATGTGTTCTCGAACATGACAAATCTTGACCAACTTAAAAAATACTACCCATAATCACTTGAGTAGGACACTCAAGAGAGCTACGTTTGGCCTGATTCCTTAAGAAAGGATACGTAGGCAACTCTCTACGGGTGCGGCCACTTTATTTTTTCAAACCTTGCACCCCAAACTTAATAAAAAAATTCAACAGAAGATCGACGAAACATCGGCATCACAGAAAAAATTCTGGCGCTAGCCGATGAACATTAGCGCCAGACGACAGCCTTCGTCGCCTGACGCCAGACTGCCGTAGCTGGCGCCAGTCACAGAATCGTGGCGCCAATTTACTGTAAAATATCTGGGAATATTTCGGCGTTTTTAGGAAAATTTTCA
The DNA here is from genome assembly GCF_948465745.1 of Chenopodium album. NCBI lineage: Eukaryota > Viridiplantae > Streptophyta > Magnoliopsida > Caryophyllales > Amaranthaceae > Chenopodium > Chenopodium album. The sequence continues at coordinate 36,887,377 of NC_137841.1, read as the reverse complement.
ACTTCCGTACTCGAAAAAATTTCTGGAAAATTAATTTTTCGGTTTTCATTGCTTTAATAAATTAAATTTAAAGTAAATAATTTAATTAAAAAGCTGGAATTTATTAATAAAATAAATTACATTATTGATGGAATGTAAATAAAGCTTAAATAAATTAACTTTGAATTTAAAAACTAAATCTAATATTGAAAATTAAGCAATGCCCTTAATCTTCTTTCTCTTTCTTAGCCCTCTTCCAATTCTTATCTGCGTCTTCTTCCTCATCCATAACCTTAGCTAGTAGGCATCCTTTAGAGGACCTAAATTCAATCTTTGAGTAAATAGTTTCTCCCTTAGCTAGGACCCCATGCTTCTTTTCTACCCAAGCCTTCTTCTCTGTGGTGTCAGCTTTCCTTTTTCCTTTATCTTTCGCAGAACTTTTCTTCTTAGGCATTTTAGGTGTTCTGAACTCAACTCTTTCACCCAAGAGTTCCTTAACAGGAATCACTTTGTCACCTAGACGACTCTTCACATCAGTTTTACTCTGATTTTTCTTCACGTCTTTTGAAGGTTTCTTCAGAAGCCACTTTTTCACATCATTGGGCAAAGAAGGAGGAACCTTTTGGGTAATCACTTCCCATAAAGGTCTAGCGCTCCAATAAGCATCAAATTTGTCTACTTCATGAGAGACAGGGAACTCATAGGGACGACGAAGATCCCCGGAAGGAATTGTTTGAAGTAAGCCGTACTGTCTTTTAGCCCTGCAGGGATAATAAAAAGTCATTCGGGACAAACTTGGAAGAAGGCAGAAAGGCTGCTTGTTGACACCAACCATCTTTTCTATTTTCCATCAAGGAATGACCCTTTTGATGGCAAAATTGTAAGGCTCGAAGACCTTCTTCCATTCGTGGCGCCCCATCTTAGAGAAGCGTTTCTTCCTTCTCACGAAACAATTTGGAGTATACTTCTCAATATTGTCTTGAGGGCTAATTAATTCCAGTCTTTCCATTAGCCACATCTGTAAAAAAATTTAATACAAATAAATTATTATTACTATACAAAAATATATTTTTGATTTTTGTAATTAAAAATATTATTTTTCTACCTGTAATAAAATTGGAGAGCCCCGGAAAGGTGCTTTTGGATTCTTCTTTAATTCATCAAGACTAAGCATAGTCTCTCCAACTATTAAGGGCATTGGATTTCTCCCAGATTCAATCTGCTCTAAAACAGTGGATATAATTTCTTGACCCTCATTATTTTTACCACTAGTGAAGAAATATTGATTAAGCATGCAAAAGAGAAAAACTCTTCTTCTATAAACATGAAAAGACTCAGAATAAGGTCTATCAAAATAATGGCGAGCAAATTCCTTCAAATTAACTATGCTACCATCTACTATTTTTGTAAGATCTTTGTCTTTTAAGTTGAAGAAGCGTTCAAAATCCTTATAATAATATTCGTTTATTCTAGGGATTACTACAAGATCTAATGCAGGGAAGCCTAAAATAGCACCGAATTCTTCCGGCAAGGGGCTAATTTCATCATACCCTAATCTAAAGCAATGAGTATCTACATCCCAATATTCTAGAGCGGTATGAATAAAATCTAAATCAAGATCTACCAATACCCCCCTGGTGAAACACATCTAACTCTTTTCTCTCTTTGGCATTAAGAGACCGACACCATTTATGAGTGAAGTTGGTAAGACTTTTAGAGACTAGAGACATGATTTCTATATTTTCAAGAGCTAAGAAAGTATTTATTCTGTTGAAATTATAAAGAAAATCGGCTGGGCAAATACACAAAATCAGCGCAGTTTTAATCCGAGAAGGATTCGGAGTCAGCGCTCATTAGCGCCAGACGCCAAACATTGGCGCCTGACGCCAGCGCCTGGTGCCAAACGCTACGCGTAGCGCCTGGCGCTATATCAACACGCGTGGCGCCAGTTGGCGCTAACGTGTTTTAAAATTCGAGCTTTCCAAAACTACGTTTTTGACTTGATTCGAATCCGACCACGACTTTACGGCCTTTTTATGCCTCTTTTATATCTTCTGTTTTAAAATTTTTTTCTTCTTCTTAATTAATATAACTATTATATTAATTATATTATTTTTTTCGGATTTTCATTTCCATGTTTTTACAACTCCAATATTTTTTGATTTTTATTTTTTCATTTTTCTTTTTGGGGGAGAAAGTCGGATACCCTCCATCAATAATAAAAAATGACGGAAGTTTTGCGCAAAATTAATTTTCACAATTCTTTGCACACACAAACATGCACATAAAAATAAAAAAAAATGAAAAAATGATAAATGATGAATAAACTCATAAGTAATATGTACATACAAGCATGTCTAAATAATGAGTCTAATTAAAAACAAAGTTCTATACAAAGTCAAAATAAAATAATAAAAAGCACATGAACAAACTACGGCGCCGGGGGACGTACACCCATCATCTCATAAAACTGCATCGCACGAGGAGTAACCTCCCCACCAGCTCCAGCTCCAGCTCCAGCTCCAGCTCCAGCTCCGGTCTCCTCGGGAGGTGGAAAACTCAGCATAGGACCCGTCCACCCAAGATCAACCTGAGGCTGAGGCTGCGGAGGCTGCTGCGATGACGAGATGACCTCATACATCCCACCACCTCTAAGAGCCGAGGTAGCTTCTCCCTGGCCTACTGTCGCAGCATGTGCACCCTCAGATGAAGAGCCTGAGCCCTCTACCGCCTCGGTATGGGCAGCCTTAGAGCGACCGCCCCGACCACCCGAACCAGTGCGGCAACGTCTCGAGCTAGACCTCGGCAGTTCCCTCCGCACCTTAGGTCTCGTACGGGTACGAGAAGGAATGGGCTGACCCTGCAAAAGAAAACAAGATCAGAAATATGCAAAATAGAAGCGGTAATGCAAAAACATAAGAAGGGAAGCTACCTCCTGAACGGCGTCGTCTCGACGACATGTAGCCACGTTCCTCATCTGGACGAGCTGGCTCCAAAAGACATCTATGAATCGTGCCATCGCCGAGACCACCTCGCGTGAGAACTGTCAAAGAAGTAAGTCAGTAAACATGCATAACATATATGGACAAAAGTTGCAAATAAATAAGCTTACCCGAGTCTGGTGACGAGGAATCGACCGCTCCACAAAGCGCTCGCCCTTAGATGTCGGAGGAATCATCTCCTCAATCGGGCCATATGTCCCCTGGTAGTGGATGGACATACGAGGTGGCACGAACTCAGCAGGTCCACCCTGACAAAGCAAGTCAAAATAAGTAAAGCATTACTTGGGGCTACTTAGCGAAAAGTAAAAAACTAAAAATCATACCGCCACCTCCTCAGCTGGTACGGGGACTGGAGCTAACAACGGCAGTAGCTCCTCCTCATAGCACCGCCCAGGGATCGTGTAAGATCGCCAAGGGGTACCAGCTCCCTCTAACATGCTCACCAACCTCGCGGCATTAAACATGTGGCGCGGTGGAGGAACAGGAATGACAAAAGTATATGAGGAATGCTGAATAGCAACCCTCTCTCCAAGATACACAATCGCTCCATATGTCCCCAAGAAATAGCGACGCTCAGCGGAATACTGCGCGGCTAGCCCAGGGAAAGCTGAGTCGACCCACGGCCGGTACAACACGCCAGGCTCCTGCAAAGAACATCTATCAGACAAGAATCTATCAAAGGTATCACAAAATGTTCAAATATATAAAGAACCATACCGAGATGATCCAATCTCGGACATAAGCAGTGGACATCCCCACACGGTGGCTTCCCTAGGAAGCACTCACTGGAAACCTGCGCGGCGACAGTTTCGCTGGCGCAGCTGAGGGAAAGTACTCGTAGAACCAGATCTACAAAAGGCAAAATTATCAGCGAGTGCTAACTAAAGCTTAGAGCTAAACTTTACAGGAAATAAAATATACCTCTACGACCCTCCAAAAGCCAGATAGAGCAACGTTCCCCGTGAAGGACCGATGTCGACACGAGTCTCGCAACGCTCAGATGAAGACAGCATTGGTCATGCTGGCCCAGTAGTAAGTCCCGACCCGGTGTAGATCACGGACAGCAGAAAGGTAGTAAAGCAGCGCTCTACTACCCTTGTCAGGGGAGAACGTCCCTGACAGCAAGATGAGTACAAAGATGCGTACCCGCTGCTCTCAGGTAGTCGCATCGTGATCAAAAGCCGCTGCTAGAGTCGAGCGGCAAATCCCCCTCGCCCTGAACTGAGTCGACTCCCCCTCAGCTCGAGCCCGAACAGCAATCGGACCCAACAGCTCCTCAACCTCGGGAGAAAAGACGCTGATCTCGTTGTCAAACGGCAGCGCCACAGAGCTAAACTCCAAACTCGTAATGAGACTGAAGTCGGTCGAGGTGACCATCATCTCACCCCAAGGGAGGTGGAAAGTGTTAGTGGTGTCCCAAAAGAACTCCACTAGAGCACGAACCACATGGTGACTCCCGCTAGAGGCAATCATGGCCTCTGAGAGCTTGAAGAGTGTAGTCAGTCCGCAAGACTCCCATAGAAGTCTCGCCTCGTCGTCATTGGCGATGTACATCTTGTACAGGTCGCCCAAAGTGTCGCAACCAGAACCATGGCAGCGCGTCCTCCCAACTATGATGCCCCGTCTCACCCTATCAGAGATGTGGTGGACGAGAGAGAAGTACAAAGTCCGCTCATCCCACTCAGTGAGTCGACCGAGTGAAGTGGACGGATCAGCGTCGTCCTCTACGGGCTCATGCTCCCGTCGAACGTCTCGGGACCGCGAACCCGAACCTCGCTGTCTAGCCATGCTACATTGTGTAGAATCATCATAAATTAAGGTTCTATAGTATCTAAGGTTTGCCTAGCCGCATGATACTATGTTCGTAGAAAATAGAGTACGTAGTACTAAAAAAAAGCACAAATTCAAATTGAGCATATATGGGATTTTTCAAGCATTCAAACAATTTCTTTCAATACTATAGTAATTATTGTGACAAATTGGACAACAATTGCTAGCAAAAACGTCAATAACAAGCCACATTGTCTTCCCGACCTTAAGAGGTCCAACAATGGTGATTTGTTCGTTTCTTCACCAAATTGAGTCAAACAAGTCTCAAATTACTCCCAAAGCAATATATAAACATAATCAAGCAATTTCGTGGCATAAAATTTGATAAACAAAGAGAATTTAGCAATTTAAATTTCGAATTTTCAACAAATTCGTAAACAAATACTTGCGAAATTCATTAAAACCGGCGTGAGTTTGGAGCTAAGAAACTTACATAGATCAGGAAAATGGATGGAATATGCTTTGATTTGAAACAAATTTGAGAGAATTCAGTTGAGAAACGAGCAAGAACGAGCAAAATGAAGTTCTGAGCAATTCTCGAGCAAAAACGCGAGGAGCAGCAGCGGAAATGAAGAAGAGAAGGGTATTTATGGAAAACCCGACTCTAGCGCCAAGCGACAGACCTTGGCGTCAGTCGATAAGGCTTAGCGCCTGGTGCTAGTACCAGCGTCTAGTTCTACAGCCAAATATGCTACGCTAGCAATATTTCGGCGGCGCCAGACTATTCAGCCACTTAGTACGGTTGTTTCAACCTCTTGCAATTGGCATGATTTTAGTAATCGGCTTGATTACAATTACATAAAGTGATCGACCTGATGAATGATCGTCTCACTTAGCTTAAAGCGCCTAACCATTGGCTCATTACAAAGCACCGACATACTAGTTCATTCAGCGCAAGGCACCGACATACAAGTTCAAAAACAGCAGAAGCGCCGACGTACTGGCATAACGGAAGCAAAGTTCAAGCGAGCTTTTAAAGATCGACAAGCGTAGGTCTTCGGTAATTTTCTTCGGAATTTTATCGCAACAAATGAGGATAGCTTCAAGCGAGGATATCTTCGGCAACGTTCCCTAGCTTGCGGAGAGTTGTCACAAACAACTGGAGGTGATTTCAAGCGAAGTTGTCTTCGATCGTATTCCATGGCTTGCGGAAGATGGTCACAAAATGCTAGAAGGTGGTTTCAAGCGAAGCAATCTTCGATGGGGCTCTCTAGCTTGCAGAAGTCTATCACGGCGGAATTGGAGACAGTTACAAGCGTAGCAGTCTTCAAGCGGCATTCTCTAGCTTGCAAGAGGTCGTCAAAAATACAAAAATACAAAAGTACAGAAATACAACAACAAATCGGTTACTTTTAGAGACGTGTGCTCGACGGTGCAAGATACGCGTTTCTTAACTCTTTCATCTGTTTTGACTAATGCTAGTTTTGCAGGTATCGGTGTTACAAGAGTGATTTAGGATCACAAAACGTTCTAAATCATTCTCCGTCCCTATTGATACTTTGACTTTTGTTTTCGAAACTGGCGTTTCTCAAAACTCAGTCAAAGTGGGGGCTTCTGTAGACACCCATTTGTGTCTCCCTAAAACCAAACCGCGTGATGAGTTCCTTTCACGTCGAATCATAATCGAATGAAGTGAAAGTGTGGAAAGTCTACTTTTGCGGATAATTTTAATTTCTTTTCTTTTCTCTCTGTTTTTGAAAACCTATTTTTAGAAAACAGCTAATCCAGTTTTTTTGGTCCATGATATGGGTCCAATAGTAGTGTAGTTGGATAGGGCTTGAAAAGAGAATTCCAACGATATATTATAAGCCCAATTCCGATGAATATTGAGGAAATTATGGCCAAATTACTAAACTGGGTCTGGTTTGAACCTTATATGCGGCCCAATGATCTAGAGGAGGGCCTAATATGGATTTATCATTCCGAATACAATTAGGAATGGTTTTAGTCTTCTAGATTATTCTAGAAGGTTCTTTTCATTTCTAATTCAATTAGCATTGATAAGTTGACTTTTGTTGATTTTTTAGAGTTTTAATCAGAATAAAAGAGTGTTTTTGAGGAAAATACGATTTTATCCTCCTGTACGGGTAAATTTTATCTGATTTTAGGAAATGCGTCAAAAACTTGATTAGCGCCTAACGCCAGCATTAGCGCCTGGCGCTAGCATTAGCGTCTGGCGCTAATTTCGTTTTTTCACGTCAGAACTCTGGTTCGATTTTCTATCTTATTGGCTGATTTTCTCTATAAATAGCCTCCTAAAAACTCCGTTTTCAATTATCAACAATCACGAATTCTCATCTATAATCACCAATACCTTAGTTTTCTAAATTCTCTTCTCTCGTAAAGCTAAAAGCTTTTCTTTCTCTCTTTTCTAAACCAACCCCTTTTTACAAAATTTGGCACTCACAAGACTTAGATACACCTAGCATTATTCGAAGTTGCCTTTGCCCTAGACGTGAAAGGTTTTAATTTCTGAGGGTTTGGTCCCGAATCTCTCTTTCAATTATTTTATTTAATTATTTGTTTAATATTTTCCTTGAAGTTACTAACGTGTGTATTTTGTTATTAGAAAGAGATACGAGGCATCTAAGTAAGTGCTTTAATTGATTTATTGATATTATGTTATGTTAGGGCGTTATGATCTTCCTAGTATCATGTCTAGGGTAACTTTAATATCAAGTATGATTAAAAGTATGACGCTTCCTATTTTCTTTCCTGATAGCATGTTAGTATCATGTTAGGGTTAAAGCTTTGATTTTTATTGTTTAGCGACATGCTAGGGTTTGTTATTAATCTTGTTAGTATCATGCCTAGGATCTTTCCATTATTATGCTTTAACATGATTTATGATTATGATTATAATTATTATTATTGTTATGATTTATGATTATTATTATTATAATTATTATGGTTATTTTAATTATGATTATTATGATGATTATTATTATTTTGATTATTATGTTGCTTTATATTTATTGTTATTGCTTGATCACACCTTTTATGCATGTTTAAAGGGAATTTGTACTTGTAATCACGCTTAATAAGATAATTAATAATCTTGTTTAGGGTTAATTTGATTATAATTCAAGTGATCGCCAATAATAGATTTATTTGGGCATTAAATCCAACCAACATAGATAAATAGGTTTAGAGTTAAACCTAATGATTGCATGTTAGTTAGAAAGCGCACATGAATACGATTAGAATAAAGTAGAGGCCTATTATTAGGGCAGGTTCAATCTCTTTTAGGTTGGATTTGTACCTTAATCCCCGAACTACCAGTCATGGTTCCAGACCTATTGGAGTTGACGATCTCTTGGATCGTTAAGGGGTGTAACCTTCACCTCGTGAACGGTTTACAAGTTCCTAAAACTTGTTGGCGACTCTTTTGCTCTATCTTCTTTCCCTTTGGACGCCACCATAATTCAGTGTATGATCACAGTGGGGTTCAAGCTAGGGATAATGCTTGAAATATTCCCTACAGACACCGGGGTATTTGGACCAAGTATTTAAGACCCGAAGAGGAAATCCAGATTGGCCGGAAGAATTAGAGCCCAATCGAAGTACAAATAGTGGCCCAAGAGTGTTACCCGGCCAAAGAGGCTGGCGCCCGGAGGCGCGCCTGGCTGGGCGAGGGAAACAAAGGCTGGCGCCCGAACTCACGCCCGGTCGGGCACGAGATTCATACTTGAGAGGAAAAAGGCGCGCCCGATCGGGCAATGCCTCGCTCGATCGGGCGCGTGTTATTATTAGGGGTTAATTATCGACGTTTAAGTTTGTTTTAGTTTAGGAATCTTGCTTAGTATAAATACTTTTCCGCTAAGCGAGTTTAGTATCTTCTTCTTTTACTCTTTCTTAATTCTTTTCTTAGATTTTCTCTCTCTACTTAGCTTTTAGATTAGTTTCTCTCTATTATATTTTTTTCTTAGCTTTATTCTTAATTCTAGATTTCTTTTGTAACAATTTCTCTTCCCTTAATCTTAGTTATTTATTTTATTCCTTTGATCATGTCTTGTTTTATTACTTTGATTTGTTTAGATTTAATTATGTGTGAGTAGTCTTATTTATAGGGTTTATGGGGATCCATAAATAATATGAAGGGGTAATTTATTGTTGTGAATTGTCAATGCTATATTAATTTCCTATTGATTGATTTAATGCTCTGTGACTAGATTTGCGCAGATCTTTTATGCATGAGTTTGACAATATTGATTCGAGATTCGAAAGATGAGAATTGATGTTTAGGTTTAGTTTCAATAGGCAGGTAAATTTATAAATGGTTAAGTCGAGATTCGAGAGATGAGATTTAATACCGGTAAATCAATTGTGTGATTGTAATACGTAGCGAAAGCCCGTTATAATTTGATTAATTTATGCATTGAAAATTGATTATTATGTTTTACCCTAGAATGTTATTTATTGGTGAACCTATACCTTAGACCTTTTATATATTGTTTTCTCCTTATTCGTAACCTTCGTAGTTTAGTTTCCTTCGATTATAATATTTTGGTTACTTTATAATCTAGATTATTTTAATTAATTAGGAATAGAAAGACTCGTTTCTCTATGGATTCGACCCTACTTCCCTATCTACATTAGTTAGAGGATTTAGGAATTACTTTTGATTAAGGGATACGACTATAGCCTGTCAGATTATGAGGTACGAAAATAAAATCTGAATATATTCCATTTCGTACAAAACAAGGATTCTAAAAAGGAGTAGTTTTATTCAATTTCCAACTCTTTGAAACATAATTATCAATCCTAACTCCATTAGGATTTAAGAGAAACTTCTAGAATATTCTAGCAGACTATAATCAATCCTAATATCTTTAGGAATGATAATTAATAATAAGCCCTCCTCTAGATCATTAGGCCGTAGGTAAAATCCTGTTTGAGCCCAGTTTAGTAATTTGGCCATAATTTCCTCATTATTCATCGAAATTGGGCTTATAATATATCGTTGGAATGGTCTTTTCAACCCCTATCTAACTACACTATTATTAGACCCTTATCATGGACCAAACTAAATTGGAATGCCCGTTTTTCATAAATAAGGTAAGAAAAGAAATATTTTCAAAAACAGAAATAGGAGATATTTTAATAGAAACATCCTCATCACTAGACTTTTCACACTTTTTCTTTGTTCGATAATCAATGACATGAAAGGTATTCATCACTGGGTTTGGTTTTGGGGAGACACATTTGGGTGTCTACAGAAGCCCCCACTTTGACTGAGTTTGGGGAAACGCAAGTTTCAAAAACAAAAGTCAAAGTATTGATAGGGACGGAGAATGATTCAGAACGTTCTGCAATCCTAAATCAATCTTGTAACGTCGATACCTGCAAACTAGCGCTAGTTAAACAGATAAAAGAGTTAAGAAACACGTATCTTGCACCGTCGAGCACATGTCTCTGGAGGAGTAACCGATTTGTTGCTGTATTGTTGTTGTGACAACCTTCCACAAGCTAGGGAATGCCATCCTGCTGTTTTTTTTTACGATCTTCTGCAAGTTAGAGGATACCGCCTGAAGACTGCTACGCTTGTAACTGCCTCCATTCTGCCGTGATAGACTTCTACAAGCTAGAAAACCCCATCAAAGATTGTTTCGCCTGAAACGACCTTCAAGCGCTTTGTGATCATCTTCTGCAAGCCAGGGAACACGACCGAAGATTGCTTCGCCTGAAACTATCCTTATTTGTTGCAACAATACCCTGAAGAGTATTACCAAAGACCAACTCATGTCGATCCTTTGCTGCTACATTTTGAGCCTTTTTCTTGAATCATAGTGATAACCTTCCACAAGCTAGGGAACACTATCCTGCTGCTTTAACAATCTTCCCCAATCTAGAGGATACCGCCTGAAGACTGCTACGCTTGTATCTGCCTCCAATTTTCGCCATGATAGTCTTCTGTAAACTAGAGAACACTATCGAAGATTGCTTCATTTGAAACGATCTTCTACCGCCTTATGACCATCTTCCGCAAGCCAGGGAATATGATCGAAGATAACTTCACTTAAAATCACCTCTAGTTGTTTGTGACAACCCTTCGTAAGCTAGGGAACGATGTCTAAGATATCTTCGCTTGAAGTCATCTCCAGTTGTTGTGATAATATTCTGAAAAAAATTTTCCGAAGATCAACGCTTGTTAATCCTTAAAAGCTAGCTTGAACTGTTCTTCCGCTATGCTAGTACGTCGGCACTTTTGCTGCTTGTGAACCATTATGTTGGTGCCTCTGCTGCTTATGAACCATTACGTCGGTGCCTCCGATGAGCCAATGCTTAGGCGCTTTAATCTAAGTGAGACGATCATTTATCAGGTCGATCACTTAATGTGATTGTAACCGAGGCGATTACTAAATCATGTCAAGTTGCTTAGAGGGGCTAACTGGCGTACCAAGGAAGCCAAACTGCTACACGAGGTCCACATAACAATATTATAGGGCCTCACACTTTGTCGCTGTACCAGCGCCTGCTGGAAGGACTTGTCGCCGGGCCTTTTTCTTGTCGCCAGACGTTGCACTCGGGATTTTCAGATAAATCATCTTTCCTTATGCTGCTGCTGTTCATTGCCTGGTTTCGCTCCGAACCTTTATCTTGGTTGTTTCCTTTCAACATAATCTGCTTAAATTAAAGCTCTTCATCTCTAATTTATGAGTTTTTCTTAACCCATTCTTATCCCTAAAAGAATCTCATGCATCTATATTCGCGGTTTTTCAAAAAAATCCTGGAATATTCTTGCTCGTTTGATCTTTGGATTGTACCTGTATTTATATTTTTGACTATAGGACTTTGCTCATTTCTCTAATTATCTTAGGATTGTCCTAAGGCTCAATTAAGACTTAATGTGTTTTGAGCACATATGACTTGTCATGACTCGACTCAAAGTGTTTAAAACATGTGACTTAAGGTGTAACCTGCCTAAATCATGACTAACTACGTATGATTCGTGTGTGCAAAGTGCTGACCCACGACTCAATGTGTACATGACTTTGAAAAACAAAAATTTCCGCCATTTTTGTGGGAGGGTACCAACTTTGTCCCGGAATTTGAGAGTTCATGTTGAATGAGCTTAGCCAAGTATATGCGTTTGATGCTGTCTCTCAAAGTTCAAGGGTTAATTCATCGTAGGCTATCCTAGTTGACTCAATAAAGAAAGTATGTAAGTAACTTAGGCACGGAGGTGTAGGGAATATTTCAAGCATTACCCCTAGCTTGAACCCCATTGTGATCATACACTAAAGGGAAAGAAGATAGAGCAAAAGAGTCGCCAACAAGTTTTAGGAACTTGTAAACCATTCACGAGGTGAAGGATATGCCCCTTAACGATCTAGGAGATCGTCAACTCCAATAGGTTTGGTACCATGACTGGTAGTTCGGGGATAAAGGTATAAATCCAACCTAAAAGAGATTGAACCTTCCCTAATAATAGGCCTCTACTTTATTCTGATCGTATTCATGTGCGTTTTCTGACTAACATGCAATCAATAGGTTTACCCTAAACCTGTTTATCTATATTGGTTGAATATTAATGCACAAATAAATCTATTATTGGCGATCACTTGAATTATAATCACATTAAAACTAAACAAGATTATTAATTATCTTATTAAGCGTGATTACAAGTACAAATTCCCTTTAAACATGCATAAAAGGTGTGATTAAGCAATAACAATAAATATCAAGCAACATAATAAACATCATAACAATAATTATAATCATAATTGAACTAACAATCATAATAATTAAATTAATCATGTTAAAGCATAAAAATAGCAAGATCCTAGGCATGATAATAACAAGATTAATAACAAACCCTATCATGTCACTAAACAATAAAAATCAAAGCTTTAACCCTAACATGATATTAACATGAACATTAGGAAAGAAAATAAAAGGCATCACAGGAATCATAATTGACATAAGCAAATCACCCTAAATATTATACTAAAGAAAGCATCCTAACATGATACTAGGAAGCAAAAAAACAACCTAAGCATGATTTCTATATCATAATATCAATAAAACAATTAAAGTAGTTACTTGGATGCCTCGTACCTCTTTCTTTCACGTCTAGGGCGAACGCAACTTCGAACTTGGCTAGGTGTGTCTAGTGCTAATGTATGAGAAATTGTGTTTGTAAAAGGGTTGGTTTAGAAAAAGGGATATAAAATCAAGAAATTCTTGATGAGAGTTGGTCGAAGAATAAGAAAAGAATCCGAATTCGAATCGAAATAGAACTCGATGGACAGCAGGTTTTGCGGATTTTGTTTTTATCATATCTTTTGATCCAGAAGTCCAAATAAGGCATATAATATGTCGTTGGAAAGATCTTGATGTCTAATTTCCAACAAAATTAAAATCAGAATAAAATCTTTTGTAGATAAAATATATGGCCGAAATAGTGGAAGGGTGTCAGTTTTGGATAAAGTTTCATATCTAATTCATATCTTTTTCGTTATAGCTCGGATTTAATATTATAATATATCATTGGAAAGATAATTTCAAGATATATCCAACCATATAAAATTTGGATAAAGATTCTGAGGCACAAAAATAAAATCTGACTGTCTTTGAACATCTTTAAATTCGAATAGAATTAGGATTTAAGAAAAAGGAAAGTTTAAAAAAAGGAAAGTTTTTAATTTAACTCAAATTCTTTAATCTTATCTTTTCATAAAGGATAATTAAGATCTTTTAAAAACTTATAGAAGCTTTTAATCAATCCTAATTAGTTTAGGAATAGGATTAGAACTTTGGACCCTCCACATGATCATTGGGTCGTAGGTAAAATCCAGTTTGGGTGTAGTTTAGTATTTTGGCCATAACTTCCTCATTATTCATCGGAATTGGGCATATAATATATCTTTGGAAAGGTCTTTTCAAGCCCCATCCAACTACACCATTATTGGACCCTTATCATGGACCAAAATAAACTGGAATTCATGTTTTTCAAAAAAAGGGTAAGAAAAGAAATATTTCCACAAACAGAAAGAAGAGATATTTTAATAAAAACATCCTCATCACTAAACTTTTCACACTTTTGCTTTGTTCGATAATCAAATGACGTGAAAGGTATTCATCACTGGGTTTGGTTTTGGGGAGACACATTTGGGTGTCTACAGAAGCCCCCACTTTGACCGAGTTTGGAGAAACGCAAGTTTCGAAAACAAAAGTCAAAGTATCGATAGGGACAGAGAATGATTCAGAACGTTTTGCGATTCTTAATCATTCTTGAAACGCCGATACCTTCAAACTAGAGTTATTTAAAACAGATAAGAGAGTTAAGAAACGCGTATCTTGCACCGTCGAGCACACGTCTCTGAAAGTAGTCGATTTGTTGTTGTTTGCTGTTGTGACAACTTTCCACAAGCTAGGGAACGCTATCCTGCTGTTTTAATGTTCACTTGTCTCTGAACAATAGAGCTTTTTTTGATAGGTTCACGTGTCTCTGAACAAAGAGCTTCTTTGGATAGTTTCACATGTCTCTGAACAAAGAGCTTTTGAATGATATGCCCACGCGTCTCTGGATCAGAAGAGCTTGATAGAATTGTCCACGCGTCTCTGAACAAAAGAGCTTGAAAGAAATGTCCACGCGTCTCTTAACAAAAGAGCTTATAAGAAATGTCCACGCGTCTCTGAACAAAAGAGCTTTGATGATACTTGAATGTTTGTTGCGATAATATTCCGAAGAAAACTTCTGAAGACAAACGCTTGTCGATCTTTAAAGCTCGCTTGAACTTTGCTTCCGCTATGCCAGTACGTCTGCGCTTTTGATGCTTGTAAACCAGTATGTTGGTGTCTCTGCTGTTTATGAACCAGTATGTCGGTGTCTCTACTGTTTATGAACCAGAATCTCGGTGTCTTGCGATGAGCCAATGTTTAGGCGCTTTAAGCTAAGTGAGACGATCTTTCGTCAGGTCGATCACTTATTGCGATTGTAATTAAGCCGACTACTTAATCATGTCAAATTGCTTATAGGGGCTATTTAGCGTACCAAGGAACCCGAAATTGGTGAAAGAGGTTGAAATAACCGCTCTGGGTGGTTGAGCGTTCTGTTGCCGCTACAATTGCCTTTGGTGCTGCGATTTGGCTCTGTCGCCAGGCGCTGAAATCTGTTGCCAGACGCTAGATGTTGTCGTCTGGCACTGGAGTAGGGTCTTCCCTATCCTGCTCTTGCTGCCGCTCGAATGCACCTGTATTTGTCTTTGACTATAGGACTTTGCTAATCTTTCTTTAATTATTTCAGGGTTGACCTAATGTTTAGTGTTGCTTGACTCATTGACTTGACATGACTCAAGGTATAAAATTGACTCGCGGTGATTGACTCGAGGTTGACTCGACTCGAAGTGTTTGACACATGTGTTAGACTCAAATCAAGGTGATATGACACGACATGACTCAATGTGTACATGACTAGTGTGTGCATAGTAATGTGATCTTGCGACTCAAAAAATGCAAAAAGGAAAAAAAATTTCGTCATTTTTGTGGAGGGTACCGACTTTATTCCGAAAAATAAAGACGCAAAAAAGAATCGAAGTTTTTGAAGGTGCATGTTGAATGAGCTTAGTCAAATGTTGTTTGATACTATCTCTCAAGGTGCAAGGATTAATCCATCCTAGGCTATCTCAATGGTTGACTCAATGATGAAAGTATTTGGGTAACTTAGGCACGGAGGCTAAGTACTTCTTACTTTGTGATGCAATGATGATTATGATTGATGATTGATGTTGATATTACAAGGCATGCTTCAACGTTATGTTAAGATTTCATGACAAAGGGTTACTAAGGGAAAGTATATTTGGTCATGTATTTGTGTAGTGTATGATAGTGACACTAAAGTTATGCCGCAAGGGCTAAGTGTGTGGGAAAAATTTTTTTCTTTAGAAGAGTCAAATGATGGTGACTCTTAATCTAGGTAAGCTAATGATGTAGGGATCAAGCCCCCAAATCTAGCTCTAAATGAATAGGAATGAGCATTGGAGATCCTTTGATATGATCAATTATGAACGTAAATATGAATGCATTTTTATTACGGCCGCACCTCGATGTGAGGTTGCCTACGTATCTGTTAGGAATCAGGCCGAACGTAGCTCTAGCCGAACCTCGCACAAGTGTGTGTATACCTCAAAAAGGTCTTTTTAAGGGTTGTAACGTGGTTAGGATAAAGGTTGAAGAAGAAGGGGATAAAGGCTCAAGACCCTTGATAAGCCCCCAAGGTGTGCAACCTTGCTTTTAAATCTTTGTATTATTGTGCTTGAGGTTTCTCATTTTTGAGCTCTTTCTTTTTTTTTTTATTTTTGCTCTGTTTTTTTTTTTTTTTTTTTGGCTTTTACAATTTTTTTACTTTTATAAGTGTGGGAAATCCCAATCATGCGGTCTATCACTCACTTGGCATTCATGTTTCTCAGGAACGGTACCAAGCACTCGATAAGAGACGCAATCTGAGACGTGTTCTTATCGAAGATATTTTCATATCAAAGACATTGGAACACTTGCCCTTTTGTACACTTTTATTTATTTTTTACTTATTTTTTTCTATTTTAATCTTTTGAAGTCACTCAAGCTTTTGTTCTTTGAAAATTGCATCAGTTGCACACCATCCTATCCCAAGGTTAGGTAGATATGGGTTGATAAATGTAAGGTCTATCGTTAGCCGAGGCTCAAAGTGGTTTATCAAAACAGGATTGTATATTTGAAGGGTGAAAGGTGATATGATGTAGCTACAAGGGGTGCCTCAAATCATTGGTATATCTTGTGCTTAGTTCGACAATGATTTTTTTGTTTTGTTTTGTTTTTGTGCAATGCAATGATCATATGTAAGGAAATAAAATGCTCATTTTATTAAAGGAAAAGAAATAATGATCCTACAAAATAAATCTAAGGAAAGAAAAGGTGCCTATGCTAGACTTATTAGGGAAAGGGTAAATAAAAAAAAAATAGAAAAAAAATATCATGAAATCTTGTCGTTGAAGTTTTCCACTTGTCCCTTGGCTTATCATCACTTGGTGTTCTTGTCGACTGGAGGTATTGGAAGCCCGTTATTGTCGATCAAATATTGGATTGCTTCCTTTAGCTTCCAACAGCTCTCAGTAGTATGAACCCTACCTTGATGGTACTTGAAGTGTACATTTGGGTTCCAACTAGGCAATCTCTTCTCAAGTGGGGGATCTTGAATGGGTCCAATAGGAGTAATGAGTCTCTTTGCATGGAGTCGATTGAAAGCATCATCGTAGCTAATTCCAATAGGGGTGAAATCCTTTCTTAGTTGCTTTCTAAATCCTTGATTATCCATGGCTAAGATTTTATTAAGGTCGAAAGTACCAACACTGTTACTAGAGTAGGTGTTTTCGGAAGAAGAAGGATATTCGTTCTTCTTTCCTTTACAGCCACTGTTGTTAGCATTACTAATCTTGGCCTTCTTGTCGCGCGGAGGAACATGAAGGAGATTTGAATCAATGAGGTCTTGAACACGATCTTTGAGGGCGAGACATACTTCGGTGGTGTGACCACGACCTCTATGGTATCGGCAATAAGATTTTGGGTCCTAATTGGGATACCGTTTTTCAGGCGGAGGGTCTTGACTGGGACCCATGGGGTGAATGAGTCCTTGATCGTGAAGACAGCCGAAAGCTTCATTGTAAGTCATTCCTATTGGTGTGTATTCTTCAATGGTCCGTTTTGCCCATGGCTTAGGAGCATTGCGTTCTTCATTAAATCCTTGGTAAGAATTTTGTTCAATAACCATCACCCGATTTGCTAGTCCTTCTACCCCATTCAAGAGCATGACAACGACATCTTGCAGTTTTCGAACGTCCTCTTTTAGACTTGACAAGTCTTCCCTGGTATTATCTAAGAAAAGACTTTCATCCTCCTCAATCATGGCCACTTCATCAAGAGAGGTTATATAAGCTGTCTCGATCATGGGTTCACCTACAGGTGTGATAAGGAGTGAAGGATCGAAGGATGTTTGATCCTCTACGATGGCTAGAATATCGGAAGTTTTATTGTCATCAATCAGATCTTGAATAGCTTCTTTGAGTTTCCAACGCTCTTCAGTGTCGTGACCGTTTCCTTGGTGATATTTGCAGTGCTTATTAGGATTCCACTTAGGTGGCCTGGCTTTTGGAACTGGATCTTTGATAGGCCCTATAGGCATGACTAGTCCTTTGTGGTGTAGCTTCTCGAAAGTTGTTTCATAACTCATACCAAGTGGAGTGAACACTCTTTTCGACCTTTGGATTCGTGATTTAGAGGCGTTCGTAGCATGTACTTCATTAATGGGAGTGGAAGAAGAATGATGGTCGTTCTTCTTTCCTTTCGTTACTATTATCTTTCAGAAGTTCATCTTCAATGTCGATGCCTATATTATGCACAGCCTTGAAAGTATTCAAGTTGTGTTGGTATTTTAAGTATTCAAGGTTTTTAATGAACATTCTTACAGAATCTTTTCGGTAGGAGCCTTGACCATATTAGCAGAAGTTTCCTTCCATTTGTTGAAGAAAGAAGTGGACCCTTTGTTTTCTTTTTGTTTTAACATCTCAAGTTGTCTGTGGTCTGTTTCATCTTGAATGTTGCACTTATATCTTTCTATGAAAGCATTTTCTATCGATTCCCAGGTAAAAGCTTTCTCTTTGTCAAGAGAGAAGAACCATTGTTGGCAAACGATTTCAAGAGATAAAGAAAACAAGGAATAAAAGACTTTCCTATCAATCCCCTTAATGTTCATTATAGTTTCAAAGGCTCTTAGATGAAAGTAAGGGTTATCTGTTGCCTTGAATTTTGGGATGTCGGTAGCATCGAACTTATGCGGAAGAAGTTCTTTTTCCAGCGAGACACGTTGTGAACTAATGGCTTGGAACTTGTAGTCGCTAGATAGCTTGCTCAAGCTTTCTTGCATGAGCTCCATTTGTTGTTGCTTAACAAGGTCATCAATTTTGAGGGTTAAAGCCTTCAATGCTTCATTCACGGTAGTCAATTGATTCCTAAGTTCATTGACTTCTTCTTAGCTTTCCTCTTTTGACTAATCAATTTGTCAAAAGGTAAGACTTGAAAAAAGGTGTTGTCCTTGATTAATCGCCCTTCTCTCCTTGACCAAGTACCGTGGAAAGGGAAATTAAGGATATTCATTGTTAATTATTTGACTGAACTCTATTCAACATGCATAGATGAAAGAAGGTAGGAAGAATGAAGGTTGTGATGTGAAGAAAAATGATGTGGATGGAGAGATGTGAAAAAATTAGGAATAGAATGTACCCCCAACTCAAATGACGGAAAAAACTGACTCATGCATGAACCTAAGACATGGTCATGGTGTATGTACATGTTAGTGGGTGATTTATTACAAGTGACATGTTAAGACTCGTGTCATGACCATGTGGCTAGACTATGTGACTAGACTTGAACAAAGACTAAATTAAGACCTCACGTATATGCATTAAACTGGACAGAATGTGGTATTTTAGTCATAACGTTTGATCTGTGACTCTGATTGGGATGAAACCAACGCCACATTAAAGATAAAACTCGGGGTTACAGATCCATAGGTTGTAAGACTCATAAATCTTTCTAGAAATCCGGCTATAACCAAAACAAGTTGACGCTTGTGTAGTATACGGGAATAAAAAACTGGGTTGACTTAAAGGGACTATGACTCGATTTTAGACATATTTATTAGCTCAAATTAATTAATTAATTAATTAATTAAACAAATTCCTGTAGTCATTAATTAGTTTTTTAAGACTTATTTACAAACACAAGTCAAATCAAACGGTTAGTTTAGTCACATAATAAGTATGCATAAGTAAGAGATGCACAAGTAGTCAAGTAGTCACAACATCATGCAATGAGTTTGCAACCTAAGTATAAAGTTCAGGATATGGGTTAGTCAATAGAGAGTCCATGGTTAATTGTCCGGATGCACCGCGCGGAAGCCTAACTGTGAAGGGTTGGCGCGAGTTGATGGGACACCGTGAGTTAAGAAAAACTCGCTTCCATGGTTTGGTGAATTCAACATTCTCGGATGTACCCTTTGTTGCTCAGAGCGTTCAATCAGGTAGATGGAGCATGAATTCCCAGAGGGTTATGCCCATATGTAGAACACAAATGAGTTTCAGAAAAATGTGAAAAACTCAATCAGGAAATAGGATCGAGCAAACAATGCTAAAAACTGGTCAAAATTAGAACGCATATTTCTGGCTCGGTATTGGAAGAACTTGGCGCCAACAAATAGAGTCCAGCGCCACTTTTTGGCTTCAGCGTTTGGCGTTAAGGCTTGGCGCCTAGCGCTAACGTCAAAATGTTGGCGCTAATCTTTGTTCGTTGACGCTAGTTCCTACATGCCTCAGCAGCTTTCTGTGCTCGATAAAATATTCCAGTTTCGCGCAGTATTATTTCGATCCTAGTTGTGAAAGTGACAAGAGGAAAATGTATGTCGTTATCTACCCTTCCCCCAAGTCAAACTAAATTTGTAAACACCTAACCAACCTTATATGAATATAGGGCAAGTTAAGGGTCGATCCCTAGGGAATGCAATGATGAAAACTAAAGTCTAAGTCAAGCTACCTCGAAGATGGAGTTTATATTATGGTTGGCACTATGGTAAACTAAAACAAGTCTAATCAAGTAAAACAAAGGTCTAAACACTAGGGATATGGGTTCCACATGCAAGTTCAATGATAATGCTAGTTTAGAGCTCAATCAATTAGTTCAAGTATTGCAATGGACAAACAATAGTAGCAATCAAGAGAGTTCAAATGCTATCTCCTATAGGCCAATCTAGGTGTCACTATGAAAGGCAAATCAAGAAGAATCACAAGCAAACCCAATCAATTAGAGCAACTTTCAAATCAATTGTTCATGTCATTAAGAGTTGCAATGCAATCTAGATTAATCTTATAGGTTGATCACTCCTAGTCTAATCAATCACATGCACAACTATGTCAACCAATTTAATTGCAACAAATCAATCAATCAAAGAGCATCAACTAGCAATTTCATTAATCAAACATGCTTCCCCCTTTCCCTAGCAACTAATCTACTCACTAATCATGGTGAAATTCAAGAACAAATAACTAGAAATTGCATTAATCATCATTCTATATCAAAATCTAAGAGAAACCAAAATATTCAACAATATCAAATTCAAATCCAAAGGAAAACAAGCAACAAGCATAAATCAAATAACAAGTAAGTAAGAGATAAAAGAAGGAAGAGATTCTCACTAATATTGATGATTGAAAATGAAGAAATCCAAACTTGATTGATCAACTGTTGAGTTACAAATCCAAAACCAAGAACTTCTCTCTAAATTCTCTCTCTAAAACTAAGCTAATGAAATATTATCAAAAAGTTGCTTTCAAAAAGGAATTACAATTCTATTTATATGTAAAGAAGAAACCGGCAAATCCCGCGGCCTGTCCTGATGAATCCGTGACCGCGGAGAAATGGGTACGGAACCCTCCGCGGGCTTTCTGGGAAACACCCGCGCCCGCGGCTTCACTGACCCGCGCCCGCGGCTTCACTGACCCGCGCCCGCGGCCAAAGATGTCGCGCCCGCGGCTAATCCCCTGCTCCCAAAACTCAATCAGGGGGCCGCGGTCTCTCTGAGATGGAGCGCCCTCTCCAGATTTCCCGCGCCCGCGGGGCAACCGCGGGAAGCTCCTGCCAAAATCTTGCAATTTGCTCTTCTTGAGCCCGCGCCCGCGGCTCTTTTTACCCGCGCCCGCGGCCTGCTGGAAATACCTTGGAGACCTCTCCGAGGCCTCTCCAAGGCCTCTCTAAGCCCTCTCTAGCCAAATGCTTCTTCCTTACTTGGTCATTAAGGTCCCAACTTGATTCCTTTGCAAAGGTGATTCTCCAAATACCTACACAAGCAAACAAAGAAAGGAAATAAAAGGAAAAAGAGCCAAATAAAAGGAAAACACGAGAACCGTAAAGAAAAGAGGATAAAGAGAAACTAAAGGAAAAAGGACCAAAAATAAGAGAAGAAAGCATGAAAAAGGGAAAGAAATAACCCTAAAAGACTACCCTATGAGTGCCATAAATGACACTCATCAAATTCCCCTAAGCTAGACTTTTGCTCGTCCCGAGCAAAACAAAGGCTAAAAAGGAATAAGAAGGGCTTATTCGAAGCAAAAAGAAAAAGAGGGGCGAGAATTTACACTAAGATTCACTGTTGTAGGAATCACGGTTGTTTTTAGCTACAACAAACCATTTAAACCCCTAGATCGCCCGCCCTAGAGGACAAGTGATGCTCTCGTAAGGGTATCCTAAGAGTTTACCCATAACTCTCCACCAAAACCCCAAGAGGCAAACCAGAAAAGGAAAAGAAAGAGGAAAAAGGAAACAAAATCTTTAAGAAATGGACTTTACAAAGAGACTATAATTCAAATGAATAACAACCTTTCTAAAGTGAATTATGGTATGCAAGTTATAAGATACCTATGGTTGATTGAAACATAAATATGCTAAGAATAGGAACTAGTTATCACATTCCAGTTTCATCCCAAACGGTCTTACCGCGTTCCCCCTACTAATCTCATGTCTCCCCTAAGCGAGCATCTCATAGATTCCGCGAAGGAACCGGAAAAAGATCAACATTTTGCACTACTCGACATCTTGATTTCGCATCCCCTTTCCGTAGTCTATAACCCATGATTCCCTCCACCGATGAAAGACTCAACTCCTAGGTCCAAAGGTCTTCCCAAAGGTTATAACGTAAGGCAAGAAGGGTTAAGGTAGGCTAAAATTTAAAATTTGGTGGTTATCCTAAATTGTGAAGCAAAGACTGGCCAAATCTCAACACCAAACTTAAGTAATCACCAAACAAAAACGTATTAACACCCCCAAGATTATTCAAAGCAACAATCTACAAACATAAGAACAAAAAGCGCAAGCGCTTTCCCCCCCAAGCTAAAAGAAACATTGTCCTCAATGCATAGAGAGGAGAAAAACACTTGAATTTTTATGGTTTTTCTTCTTTTTTTTTTTTATTGCATTTTCTCATTTATAAATTTGTTTGTATTTTCTTGAACTCCTTAAAAGCATTAGTCCTTGCCTTTTTTCAATTCGGACGGCTTTTTCAAATATGCATTTATTAACATCCTTGCCTCTTGTACTAAGGACGGCTTTTACATAAGCATTTGCCATTATTTACCAAATATAAACAACTCAATTATGTGTACCAATTCGAACCAAATTCCAACTTCATAGACCACAATCACCAAACATTGACCCTTGCTTCACAAAAACCAAAAAGAAGGAGAACGAAACAAAAGGCTCAAGATATCTAATTATGCGGCTTGAAAAGAGGGAAAAAGGTTCAAAGGGGTAACAAGTAGGCAAATGTATCCCAAACCAAAAAAAAAAAAAAAAGTAAACAAAAAGGGACTATCCTAGAAAAAGAAAATACCTCCCTGAAAAGTTGCCTTTGTCCTCCCTAGGTAGTTCGGTCACGGTCTTAGGAATCATACGCTAAATTCTAGATTAGGTTTGCGAAAATCAAGGATCCATGCTGCTCATGCAAGAATTTGATGAAAGCTTGAACAAATATACATCTCACATGGTTGTAGCAAAAACTCACTAAGGTTTTCAAATCGAAGATAGGG
Source organism: Chenopodium album (assembly GCF_948465745.1). Classification (NCBI taxonomy): domain Eukaryota; kingdom Viridiplantae; phylum Streptophyta; class Magnoliopsida; order Caryophyllales; family Amaranthaceae; genus Chenopodium; species Chenopodium album. The sequence goes on along the minus strand of NC_137841.1, from coordinate 36,863,955 downwards.
AGCAACTACCAACATGCCACAAACGAGTAGAATCCGGTTTCATGATCCCCCTAGTTCTAGACAACTATCTTAGCATGCTTTATCCTAGAATCAACCAAACGTAATCTCAAACCGTGCATACCATTATTACCTAGGAAGACTATTATTCAAAAGCAAAAGTCCATTGCATACAAGTCCAATTTTCAAAAAGAGAAAGAGTGAAAATAAAGCCTCAAAAAGTTATGCACACAAACAAGAATAAAAGAAAAGGAAAGAAAAGAAAAGAGAAAATGGAAAACTTAGACAAGGACAAGAAAGGGAAAGAGGAAAAGGGCAAAGATGCAATCATAACACGTTTATCCCAATCGACATACAAGCGGTCTAATGGCCACATCGCCAAAGACCCCAAACACACTAGGTGTTAAATTCATACATCCTCGAACCGTTAACTTCCCTTAAATCTAATCCTAATCTAAGCAACCAAGAAAATATAGAAGTGAAAATAAAGAGGTAAAATAAGAAAGGCCTCACCAAGCGTCTGTGCTAAACTAATATACCCTAGGAGTAGGAACGTGCTTCTCCAAAAGGCTCCTCAATCCAAAGCATAGGCTACGAGCAAGGTGAGTTAAAGAAAAAGGCTATATATACAAAATGAAATTGTTAGGAACTTCCAAACAAAAGCAAACGATAAAACACTTAGACACAAGCTATATATAAAAACCTAGAGAAACCATCATCATCAAAATTTTATTTTATTTTTTTTCAAGAAACTCCCAAAAACATCATGAAATGAAACAAAACAACAACAAGCAACAAACCAACGAGACCATTAGCAAAAATCCACCAAAAGCCTTATCAAAGACTTCCCACCGAGCCCCAGGTGCCTCCCCAAACCAACATAAAACATCCTTTTTTACCCTCCCCCTCACAAAATGAAGGCATCGACCGCGATGCCTACAAACATGCAAAATAGGGAAGGGGGAGAACAAAAAGGGAAACAAACATGCATAAGGGGACTATTGGCCACTAGGGCCGGCACCATCATCACCCGTATCCCAACCTCCGGTGTAGCCGGGAGGAAATCCATAGTGACCCTTGAATAGGTCAAGTTGGGATCGGGTCAATTGGGCATAGGGCTCACGCTGAACAAGGGGCTCGGGGTGATGGGGGTGAACATAGTAGTATGCGGGATCACCCCGATAATCACTCCCCCCCGAGACCCTATAATCATAAGGTGGGAAGTCGCACCTTGGCACATCGGGGTCCTCAACCCCGGGCCAATATGGGTACGTAGGGAGGTTGTCACCACCCCATGAAGGTACCGGCCCTTGTTGGGGCGGCACATAAGGGTAGTTGACCGGAGGTGTGACCTCCCCCCTACGCACACTAGCGTCATACAAGGCGCTAGTTTGATAAGACAAAGTTTTGTGGTCTGAGTACATACCTTGCATGCTCAATTGCATGCGCTCCATGTTGTCTCTCATGGCCTCCATCTCTCGGAGATAAGCATCTCCTTGGAAATCTTGTTGTTGTTGTTGTCGTTGATGTCTCCTTTCTCTTCTTCTTCTTTGAGCATCATCATGCAAATGCTCATGTTGTTGTTGTAATGGCGGTTGTTGTTGCTCTTCATCATATTCTTCTCCTCCTCCTTCCTCCTCATCCTCATCATTCTCATCGCTCCCATCAATCTCATCATCCTCCTCCATCTCATCTTCAATCCTCCCATTGTCCCTAGGGACCATCCAAATGTTCCTAGCCTCACGAAGGATGGAGGTGGCGGCCGGGTTAGGGAGTAGGCAATGGTGGGTATTTCTCACTAGCCAAGAGTAAGTGTCGGTTCTCCTAGTGCTAGTTATGAAACGCAAAGTGTTAACTTGCTTCAAACTAATCCACACGTCTTCACTCCTTCCAACCGGAGTGCAAGACATCAAGAACCCCTCTTGCTTGAAATACGACACAAGACGTGTCACCATGCCCCCACAATGAATTTCCCTCGTTTTGACCCCATGCATTATATCCTTACAACAATTCATGAAGATATAGCCAAAATTAATCCTTGACCCTAACTCCGGCTTGGTAGCCATCCACAACACCATAATCTCCTCTCGAGACAACTTCCCCAAATCTTGCTTATTAAAGACCGAATACCCAAGAATTCTATGAAGGATCCTAAGGGCCGGATGGATAATCTCACTAGCAAGAGACTTCTTCGAATCAAACTCCCTCTTGTTGGCTATGGTTCTCCACTAAGAAATCTCATTATACTCAGATTGGACTAGGGAGATAAGGGGCTCGAAGATATCACCATTGGGGTTGAAACCAAGGGCTACATTGAACTCGGCAAGGGTCATGGTGTGTTTGACATTGAAGAGTTGGAAGGAAATAATAAAGTCGGTTTCCCCCACCTTATTAAACTCAAATGTGGAGAAAAACTCAATGGAAGGTTCCAAATAGGTTCTAGGGGCCGACTTTAGAAACTCACCCAAGCTTAGGTTATTTAGAAGGATGTCAAGGTCATTTTCAATTCCTAGCTTGGCCATGTCCTCACGAAAGTAATGGCGGGAGGGTCTAAACTTCCGGTCTTTCATTTTGTTATAGATGGGGGTTTGTTTAGACCGGTTCCAAAACTTGAGAGGGGGGGAGAGGAGGAGGAGGAGCATCATCTTGAGTTGTGGAATGCGGTTGGGGTTGAGGGTTTGAGGATTGGCCTTGAGAAGATTGGCCGGGGGATTGGTTTGAGCGCTTCTTGCTACTTTTGACTCTTCTTATCAAATCCATTTTAACAAAATTCACACAATTCACAAGAACACAACAAACTCCCTCAAATAAAAAAACTTCCACCAAAATTACTCACAACCCTCCTTACAAATCTAACCAAACCACCACAAAACTACAAGGTACCTGTTCCAATCAACACAACAACCAAAATCCAACAACAAACAACAATATCAACAATCATTCATCAATATAATCATGAATCAACAAGAAAGAGTAACAATCACCCAAATATACCAAATTTCCCATAAATCAACCATAAAACACAAAAATCATGCTCAAAATCTAGGTAAACAAACCAATGTAAAGAAATCAATTGAAATTGACAAAAGTATTACAAAGGTTAGAAGTATACCAAGATTGGAGACTCAAATTAAACTCAAGGCACTTCAAAGACCCGAAATTTCCCGTAAAACCACGAGAAAGAAGAGTAGGAGTGTTGAAAATGGAGGATTATGGAAGAATTTGTGAAAATTTTAGGCAAAAGTTAAAGAAATTTGTGAGAAATTGATGTTTTGCGGTTAGGGTTTGAGAGGAGGTAGAGAGAGAAAGGGGAAAAATAAGGAGAAGAGGAGAAAACAAGAGAGGAGAGAGGACTTGGTCAAAATTAGGAAATAGGATCGAGCAAACAATGCTTAAAACTGGTCAAAATTAGAACGCATATTTCTGGCTCGGTATTGGAAGAACTTGGCGCCAACAAATAGAGTCCAGCGCCACTTTTGGCTTCAGCGTTTGGCGTTAAGGCTTGGCGCCTAGCGCTAACGTCAAAATGTTGGCGCTAATCTTTGTTCGTTGACGCTAGTTCCTACATGCCTCAGCAGCTTTCTGTGCTCGATAACATATTCCAGTTTCGCGCAGTATTATTTCGATCCTAGTTGTGAAAGTGACAAGAGGAAAATGTATGTCGTTATCTACCCTTCCCCCAAGTCAAACTAAATTTGTAAACACCTAACCAACCTTATATGAATATAGGGCAAGTTAAGGGTCGATCCCTAGGGAATGCAATGATGAAAACTAGAGTCTAAGTCAAGCTACCTCGAAGATGGAGCTGAGATTATGGTTGGCACTATGGTAAACTAAAACAAGTCTAATCAAGTAAAACAAAGGTCTAAACACTAGGGATATGGGTTCCACATGCAAGTTCAATGATAATGCTAGTTTAGAGCTCAATCAATTAGTTCAAGTATTGCAATGGACAAACAATAGTAGCAATCAAGAGATTTCAAATGCTATATCCTATAGGCCAATCTAGGTGTCACTATGAAAGGCAAATCAAGAAGAATCACAAGCAAACCCAATCAATTAGAGCAACTTTCAAATCAATTGTTCATGTCATTAAGAGTTGCAATGCAATCTAGATTAATCTTATAGGTTGATCACTCCTAGTCTAATCAATCACATGCAAAACTATGTCAACCAATTTAATTGCAACAAATCAATCAATCAAAGAGCATCAACTAGCAATTTCATTAATCAAACATGCTTCCCCCTTTCCCTAGTAACTAATCTACTCACTAATCATGGTGAAATTCAAGAACAAATAACTAGAAATTGCATTAATCATCATTCTATATCAAAATCTAAGAGAAACCAAAATATTCAACAATATCAAATTCAAATCCAAAGGAAAACAAGCAACAAGCATAAATCAAATAGCAAGTAAGTAAGAGATGAAAGAAGGAAGAGATTCTCACTAATATTGATGATTGAAAATGAAGAAATCCAAACTTGATTGATCAAATTTAGAGTTACAAATCCAAAACCAAGAACTTCTCTCTAAATTCTCTCTCTAAAACTAAGCTAATGAAATATTATCAAAAAGTTGCTTTCAAAAAGGAATTACAATTCTATTTATATGTAAAGAAGAAACCGGCAAATCCCGCGGCCTCTCCTGATGAATCCGCGGCCGCGGAGAAATGGGTACGGAACCCTCCGCGGGCTTTCTGGGCAACACCCGCGCCCGCGGCTTCACTGACCCGCGCCCGCGGCCAAAGATTTCGCGCCCGCGACTAATCCCCCGCTCCCAAAACTCAATCAGGGGGTCGCGGTCTCTCTGAGATGGAGCGCCCTCTCCAGATTTCCCGCGCCCGCGGGGCAACCACGGGAAGCTCCTGCCAAAATCTTGCAATTTTCTCTTCTTGAGCCCGCGCCCGCGGCTCCACTGACCTGCGCCCGCGGCCTGCTTGAAATACCTTGGAGACCTCACCAAGGCCTCTCCAAGGCCTCTCTAAGCCCTCTCTAGCCAAATGCTTCTTCCTTACTTGGTGATTAAGGTCCCAACTTGATTCCTTTGCAAAGGTGATTCTCCAAATACCTACACAAGCAAACAAAGAAAGGAAATAAAAGGAAAAAGAGCCAAATAAAAGGAAAACACGAGAAAAACACGAGAACCATAAAGAAAAGAGGAGAAAGAGAAACTAAAGGAAAAAGGACCAAAAATAAGAGAAGAAAGCATGAAAAAGGGATAGAAATAACCCTAAAAGACTACCCTATGAGTGCCATAAATGACACTCATCAGAAAGATATTTCTCAAATTTCCTACGTGTAAAAATCCTATGTTTTACCTCATTACAGATGGTCTTTCCAATGAGATCTATTTTATGCATATGACAATAATGTTAATCAAAATTATGCACATGAATACTTAGAACTTTTTGAGTCTCATCCACTCATTCTAAATCATTGCCGAAATAAATTTCAGGAATTAAAATTGAAATCCTCCCTAGTGGAGTTGCCAAAAACTGTAGGGAATATTTCAAGCATTACCCCTAGCTTGAACCCCATTGTGATCATACACTAAAGTACGGTGGCGTCCAAAGGGAAAGAAGATAGAGCAAAAGAGTCGCAAACAAGTTTTAGGAACTTGTAAATCGTTCACGAGGTGAAGGTTACGCCCCTTAACGATCTAGGAGATTGACAACTCCTATAGGTCTGGAACCATGAGTGGTAGTTCGGGGATTAAAGTACAAATCCAACCTAAAAGAGATTGAACCTGCCCTAATAATAGGCCTCTACTTTATTCTGATCGTATTCATGTGCGCTTTCTTACTAACATGCAATCAATAGGTTTACCCTAAACCTGTTTATCTATGTTGGTTGAATATTAATGCACAAATAAATCTATTATTGGCGACCACATGAATTATAATCACATTAGCCTAAACAAGATTATTAGTTATCTAATTAAGCGTGATTACAAATACAAATTCCCTTTAAACATGCATAAAAGGTGTGATCAAGCAATAACAATAAATATCAAGCAACATAATAAACATCATAACAAATAATTATAATCATAATTGAAATAACAATCATAATAATTAAATTAATCATGTTAAAGCATAAAAAATAGCAAGATCCTAGGCATGATATTAACAAGATTAATAACAAACCCTATCATGTCACTAAACAATAAAAATCAAAGCTTTAACCCTAACATGATACTAACATGAATATTAGGAAAGAATATAAAAGGCATCACAGGTATCATAATTGACATAAGCAAATCACCCTAAATATCATACTAAAGAAAGCATCCTAACATGATACTAGGAAGCAATAAAACAACCTAAGCATGATTTCTATATCATAATATCAATAAAACAATTAAAGTACTTACTTGGATGCCTCGTACCTCTTTCTTTCACGTCTAGGGAAAAGGCAAATTTGAAATTAGCTAGGTGTGTCTAGTGCTAATGTATGAGGAATTGTGTTTGTAAAAGGGTTGGTTTAGAAACAGGGAGAGAAAATCAAGAAATTCTTGATGAGAGTTGGTGATTGAAAAAGGGGAGATATGACCTCTATTTATAGAGAAAAAAGAGGGTCGAAGAATAAAAGAATCCGAATTCGAATCGAAATAGAACTCGATGGACAGCAGTTTTTGCGGATTTTGTAAGTCTACTTTCTAACCCAGTCATAATCAGATTAAAATCTTTTGTAGATAAAAATATATAGCCAAAATAGTGGAAGGGTGTCAGTTTTGGATAGAGTTTCATATCTAATTCATATATTTTTCGTTATAACTCGGATTTAATATTATAATATATCATTGGAAAGATAATTTCAAGATCTATCAAACCATATAAAATTTGGATAAATATTATGAGGCACAAAAATAAAATCTGACTGTCTTTGAACATCATTAAATTCGAATAGAATTAGGATTTAAGAAAAAGGAAAGTTTTAAAAAAGGATAATTAAGATCTTTTAAAAAATTATAGAAGCTTCTAATCAATCCTAATTAGTTTAGGAATAGGATTAGATCTTTGGACCCTCCACATGATCATTGGGTCGTAGGTAAAATCCAGTTTGGGCCTAGTTTAGTATTTTAGCCATAACTTCCTCATTATTCATCGGAATTGGGCTTATAATATATCGTTGGAAAGGTCTTTTCAAGCCCCATCCAACTACACCATTATTGGACCCTTATCATGGACCAAACTAAACTGGAATTCACGTTTTTAAAAAAATAGGGTAAGAAAAGAAATATTTTCAAAAACAGAAAGAAGAGATATTTTAATAAAAACATCCTCATCACTTGACTTTTCACACTTTCGCATTGTTCGATAATCAAATGAAGTGAAAGGTATTCATCACCGGGTTTGGTTTTGGGGAGACACATTTGGGTGTTTACAGGAGGCTAAGCACTTCATACTTCGAGATGCGATAGCGATTACAAGTGATGAGATATTTTGATATGACAAGGCATGCCTCAACGTCGTGTTAAGATTTCATGACAGAGGGTTCCTAAGGGGAAGACTATTTGGTCATGTATCTGTGCAGTGTGTGAAAGTGACACTAAGGTTAGGCTGCAAGAGCTTAGTGTGTGGAAAATATATTGAAAAGAGTCCAATGATGGTGACTCTTAGGCTGGGTAAGATACTGATATAAGGATCAAGCCCCAAGTCTAATTCTAATTAGATAGGGATGAGCATAGGGGGATCCCTTGATATGACCAATTATGAATGTAAATGTGAATGCGTGTTTATTACAACCGCACCTTGATGTGAGGTTGCCTACGTATCCGTTAGGAATCAGGCCGAACGTAGTTCTAGCCGAACCTCGCACAAACGTGTGTATACTTCAAAAAGGTCTTTTTAAGGATTGTAACATGGTTAGGCTAAAGGTTGAAGAAGAAGGGGATAAAAGGCTCAAGACCCTAGATAAGCCCCCAAGGTGTGCAACTTTGCTTTTGAATCCTTGTATTTTTATGCTTGAGGGTTCTCACTTTTTTTAGCTCTTTTTTCTCTCTTTTTTTTATTTATTTATTTTAATAAGTGTGGACAATCCCGATCATGCGGTCTATCACTCACTTGGCATTCATGTTTCTCAGGCACGGTACCGAGCACTCGATAAAGACGCAATCTAAGACGTGTTCTTATCAAAGACATGTTCATGTGAAAGACATTGGAACACTTACCCTTTTGTAGACTTTTATTATTATTATTATATTTTATTTTTTTCTATTTTAATCTTTTGAAAACGTTCGAGCTTTTTCGGAAATCGGAAATTGCATAAGTTGCACACCATGCCATCCCAAGATTAGGTAAATATGTGTTGAAAAATGAAGGGTCTATCGTTAGACGAGGCTCAAAGTGGTTCATCAAGAAAGGATTGCACATTTGAAGTGTGCAAGGTGATATGATGTGGCTACAAAGGGGTGCCTCAAATCATTGGTATACCTTGTGCTTAGTTCGACAATTTTTTTATTTTTTTATTTTTATTTTTTTTATATATTTTTTTTGGCAATGTAATGAAATGATTATGTGTAAGAAAATAAATGCTCATTTTATTAAAGGAAAAGAAATAATGATCCTACAAAATAAATCTAAGGAGAATAAAAAGGGTGCTTATGCTAGACTTATTGAGGAAAGGGTAAAAAAATAGAAAACAAGATCATGAAATCTTGTCGTTTGAAGCTTGCCTCTTGTCCCTTGGCTTATCGTCACTTGGTGTTCTTGTCGACTGGAGGTATTTGAAGCCCGTTATTATCGATCAAATATTGGATTGCTTCTTTTAGCTCCCAACAGCTCTCAGTAGTATGACCCCTACCTTGATGGTACTTACAACGTACATTTGGGTTGCAACTAGGAAATCTCTTCTCAGGTAGGGGATCTTGAATGGGTCCAATAGGAGTAATGAGTCCCTTTGCATGGAGTTAATCGAAAGCAGCATCGTAGCTAATTCCAATAGGGGTGAAATCCTTTCTTAGTTGCTTTCTAAATCCTCGATAATCCATGGCTAAAATTTCATTAAGGTCGAAAGTACCAACACTGTTACTAGAGTAGGTGTTTTCGGAAGTAGAAGGATAGTCGTTCTTCTTTCCTTTCTAGCCACTGTTGTTATCGTTACTAATCTTGGCCTTTTTGTTGCTTGGAGGAACATGGAGGAGACTTGAATTAACGAGGTCTTGAACTCGATCTTTGAGGATGAAGCATCCTTCGGTAGTGTGATCATGGCCCCGATGGTGTTGATAATGAGAACACTGTTCGATAACCATTATCCAATCTCTTAATCCTTCTATTGCACCCATAAGTGTAACAACGTTATTTCGTAATTCCTGAACATCCTCTTCTAGACTTGATGAGCTTTCACTAATATTACTTAAGAAAATTTCTTTTTCGCCGGCCATTATTACAATCCTTTTTGAGAAAACTGATGCTTTATCAAAAGTATTGTCTTGGTTAAGTGCTCTTTTCTCCTTGATCAAGTATTGTGGAAAGGGAAATTAAGGAAATTCTTTGTTAATTATTTGACTCAACCTCTGTTCAACATGCAATAGATGGAAGGAGGTTGGAAGAATGAATATTGTGATATGAAGGAATCATGCAGATGGGGGGATATGAAAAAATTAGGGATAGAATGTACCCCCAACTCACATGACGGAAAAAACCGACTCATGCATGAACCTAAAACATGGTCATGGTGACATATACACAAAGTGTGTGCTAATACTAGTGAGTGTATGTGACATGTTAAGACTCGTGTCATGACCATGTGGCTAGACTATGTGACTAGACTCAAGAAAAGACTAAGTTAAGACTTCATGTATATGCATTAAACTGGACAAGCTGTGGTATTTTAGTCATAACTTTTGATCTGTGACTCTGATTGTGAGGCAACCAACGCCAAATTAAAGATACAACTCGGGGCTACAGATCCTTAGGCTGTACGACTCGTATTTCTTCCTAGAACTCTGGCTATGACCAAAACAAGTTGACGCTTGTGCAGTATACGGGAATAAAAATCCGAGTTGACTCAAAGGGACTATGACTCGATTTTAAGTTTATTTTTTAGTTCAAATTAATTAATCAATAAATTAAACAAAGTCCCTTAGTCATTAGTTAGTTTATTTAGTTTTAAACACAAGTCAAACAAACGGTTTGGAAAAACACATAGAGTATGCACAACAAATAATGCACAATTAGTCAAGTAGGCATAACATGATGCAATGAGTTTGCAACCTAACCATGGCTCTAGTTCTCTAAAGTTTGGGATATAGGTTAGTCAAAGAGGGTCCATGGTTACTTGTCCGGATGCACCGCGCGGAAGCCTAACCCTGAAGGGTTGGCGCGAGTGGATGGGACACCGCGAGTTAAGAAAAACTCGCTTCCATGGTTTGGTGAATTCAACATTCTCGGATGTACCCTTTGTTGCACAGAGCGTTCAATCAGGTAGATGGTGCATGAATTCCCACAGGGTTATGTCCATATGTAGAGCACATATGGTTTTTATAAAAGTGAGAAAAATTTAATCAGGAAGTAGGATCGAGCAAACAATGCTAAAAACTGGTCAAAACTAGAACGCATATTTCTGGCTCGGTATTGGAAGAACTTGGCGCCAACGAACAGAGGCCGGCGCCGCAATTCGGCCCTAGCGCCTGGCGACAGGAGTGACGCCTGGCGCCAGAGTCAAATTCTCGGCGACAAACTCTGTTTTCTGACGCTAGTTCCTACATGCCTCAGCAACTTTCTGTGCTCGATAAAATTTTCCAGTTTCGCGCAACATTATTTCGATCCTAGTTGTGAAAGATATTCCTCAAATTTCCTACGTGTAAAAATCCTATGTTTTTAACTTATTACGGATGGTCTTTCCAATGAGATCTTTTTTATGCATATGACAATAATGTTACTCAAAATTATGCACATGAAATACTTAGAACATTTCGAGTCCAATCCACTCATTCTAAATTATTGCCGAAATAAATTTCAGGAATTAAAATAGAAATCCTCCCTAGTGGAGTCGCCAAAAACTATAGGGAATATTTCAAGCATTATCCCTAGCTTGAACCCCACTTTGATCATACACTAAAGCATGGTGGCGTTCAAAGGGAAAGACGAAGATAGAGCAAAAAAGTCGCCTACAAGTTTTAGGAACTTGTAAACCGTTCACGAGGTAAAGGTTACACCCCTTAACGATCCAGGAGATCGTCAACTCCAATAGGTCTTGAACCATGACTGGTAGTTAGGGGATGAAGGTACAAATCCAACCTAAAATTAAAGAGATTGAACCTGCACTAATAATAGACCTCTACTTTATTTTGATCGTATTCATGTGCGCTTTCTGACTAACATGCAATAAATAGGATTAACCCTAAACCTGTTTATCCTATGTTGGTTGAATATTAATGCACAAATAAAACTATTATTGGCGATCACTTGAATTATAATCATATTAACCCTAACAAGATTATTAATTATCTCATTAAGCGTGATTCAAGTACAAATTCCCTTTAAACATGTATAAAAGGCGTGATCAAGCAATAACAATAAGCATCAAGCAACATAATAATAAATAATAATAATAATAATAATAATAATAATAATAATAATAATAATAATAATAATAATAATAATAATAATAATAATAATAATAATAATAATAATAATAATAATAACAATAATAATAATAATAATAATAATAATAATAATAATAATAATAATAATAATAATAATAATAATAACAATAATAATAACAATAATAATAATAATAATAATAATAATAATAATAATAATAATAATAATAATAATAATAATAATAATAATAATAATAATAATAACAATATTAATTATAAAAATAATAATCATAATTAAAATAATCACGTTAAAGCATAATAATAGCAAGATCCTAGGCATGAATACTAACAAGATTAATAACAAACCCTATCATGTCACTAAACAATAAAAATCAAAGCTTTAGCCCTAACATGATACTAACATGAATATTAGGAAAGAAAATAGGAAGCATCGCAGAAATCATAATAAGCATATTTGATATTATAAACTTTTCCCTAAACATTATACTAGGAATCATTGTTGTTATTCAAAACATCAAATTAAGAAAAACATCCTAACATGATACTAGGAATCAAAATAACAACCTAGAAATGATTTCTATAACATAATAACAGTAAATCAATTAAAGTACTTACTTGGATGCTTCGTATCTCTTTCTAATAACAAAATACACACGTTAGTAACTTCAAGGAAAATAATAAAATAAACAATTAAATTAAATAATTGAAATAGAGATTTAAGAAAGTTTAGACTAGATTTGGGACCAAACCCTCAGAAACCAAACCTTTCACGTCTAGGGCGAAGGCAACTTCGAACTTGGCTAGGTGTTTTTAGATCTTGTGAATGCGGAATTTTGTATGCAAAAGCCTACTTTAGAAAAGAAAGCGAGAGTATATCAAGAGATTCTTGATGAGAATTGGTGAGAAGAATTTGATGAGAATTGATGATTGAAAACGGAGGTTTTAAGAGGCTATTTATAGAGAAAATCAGCCGGATGTGATAAAAAAACGAATCAGAGTTTTGAAAAGAATAAAACACGACTAAAGCGCCAAAAACGCGCGTGTCGCCAAACGCTAAGTGCAGCGCCAAACGCTAGTCTTGGTGTTCGGCGCTGCAAAACAGTTTTTGTGGATTTTGTTTTTATCATATCTTTTGATCCAGAATTTTAAATAAGGCATATAATATGTCGTTGGAAAACTCTTGAAGTCTACCTTCCAACCTAATTAAAATCTTATATAGATAAAAAGATATGGCCGAAATAGTGGAAGGGTGTCAGTTTTGGATTGAGTTTCATATCTTATTCATATCTTTTTCGTTATAGCTCGGATTTAATATTATAATATATCATTGGAAAGATAATTTCAAGATCTATCCAACCATATAAGATTTAAGTAAAGATTATGAGTGACGAAAATAAAATCTGAATATATTCCACTTCGTACAAAACAAGGATTCTAAAAAGGAGTAGTTTTATTCAATTTCAAACTCTTTGAAACATAATTATCAATCCTAACTCCATTAGGATTTAAGAGAACCTTCTAAAATATTATAGAAGATTATAATCAATCCTAATAGCTTTATGAATGATAATTAATAATAGGCCCTCCTCTAGATCATTGGGCCGTACGTAAAATCCGGTTTGAGCCCAGTTTAGTAATTTGGCCATAACTTCCTCATTATTCATCAGAATTGGGCTTATAATATATCATTGGAAAGGTCTTTTCAAAATCTTTCCAACTACACTATTATTGGACCCTTATCATGGACCATAATAAAATTGAATGTACGTTTTTTATAAATAAGGTAAGAAAAGAAATATTTTCAAAAACAGAAAGAAAATATATTTTAATAGAAACATCCTCATCACTAGACTATTCACAGTTTTTCTTTGTTCGATAATCAATGACATGAAAGGTATTTATCACTAGGTTTGGTTTTGGGGAGACACATTTAGGTTTCTACACTGTGCGATGGTGAAAGGTGGTTGGAGTGGTGGCATTAGTGCTGCAGATGGTGTTATCGGTGGTGATGGCTGCGGTTTTTGCGACTGTTGTGGAATTAGTGTTGTGATTTGTTGTTAGCAATCTGAATTGGTTTAGGGAAGAAGGAGATGGGGGTTGTGATGCAGATTATGGGATTGCTCTGTCATTGTTTGGTTTTTTCTGTTGTGGTGGTAGGTGGTTGTTTTTTGGCGTTTGAGTGAGAAGAGATGGATTAGGAGAGCTTGGCTTGTTTCCTTGTGGCTGCTGCTTGGTGTAGGGGTTGTCTTGGTGTGTTGAAGGATATAAGAAAAGTTGGTTGATGGTTAAGCTGGCAACATAGCAGCAGCATAGTCATTATTTCCTCGCACAAAATTTTGTGCCTCAAGCTAAGGGCTTTGGACACGACCTCAAGTTGAAACATTTGCCTCAACCTGAACACTCTTTGTGATGCTCTTAACTCGAACCTAGTCATTGGATGTGTATGGGATATTTCAAGCATCCCACACTTAAGCCCCACACAGTGATTATACACATAAGTATGGTGGCGTCCAAGGGGAAGGAAGCTAGAGCAAAAGAGTCTCCAACAAGTTTTAGGAACTTGTAAACCATTAAAAGGGTGAAGGTTACACCCCTTCACGATCCATGAGATCGCTAATTCCATAGTGGTCTGGAGCCATGTCTGGATATTCGGGGATGAAGGTACGAATCCAACCTGAAAGAGATTGAACCTTCCCTAAAATTAGACCTTTACTTTATTCTTTTCATATCCATGTGTGCTTTCTAACAAACATACAATCAATATATTAACTCTAAACCTGTTTAATCTATGTTGGTTGAATATTAATGCACAAACAAACCTATTATTTGCGATCACTTGAATTAAAATCATATTAGCTTAAACAAGATTATTAATTACCTTATTAAGTGTGATTACAAATACAAATTCCCTTTGATCCTCCAAGAAAGGGAGTGATCAAGAAATAACAATAATATATCAAGCAACATAATAATATTGACACAACAAATCATCATCATAATAACAATCTCAATCTAATGAAAGCATAATAATATTAGCAAGATCCTAGACATGATACTAACATGATTAATAACATGATATATAGATCAAAGCTTTATCCCTAACATGATACTAACATGATACATAGAAGAAAATAGGAAGCAAACTAAGAATGATACTAGAAGCATACATGATATTAGAAATATTAGTTAAGACCCTAAACATGATACTAGGAATTAAAATAATATAAACATTATTTCTAAAGATATATAGCGATTAAAATAACTTACTTTGTTGTCTTGTATCTCTTTCTATCAAAATAATACACACGTTAGTAACTTCAAGGAAAAATATTAAATCAAACAATTAATTAAAATAATTAAAATAGAGATTTGGGACCAAACCCTCAGAAATAATCAACCTTTCACTTCTAGGCAAAGACAATTTCGAGCTTGGCTAGGTGTGTCTAGAACTTGTGCATATGGTATTTTTAATTGAAAAGGGAATACTTAGAAAGAGGGATAAAGAAAAAGCTATTAGCTTGAGAGTGAAGAGAATAGAATTAGGTGATGATTGATGATACTTTTAAAAACGGGGAAATACGACCCTATTTATAAGAAAAATAGCCCGAAAGCGATCAGAAAAAGACTGAATCCTATCTGGAAAAAAACTAATTCTGTTGCGACGCGACAGCTTTGTCGCTGTTCGGCAGACTTGTCGTGGCGTGCTAGTTTTGTCGTTTCGCGATGGTTCACGCGTTTTCTAAAAATTGTACGAATCATTAATCTAATGAAATTCGATTAATTAACGTCTGTAATTATCTTTGAAAATCAATTTTAATCTCTTTGAAACACTTGTTTTAATCCAAATAGAATTCTTTATTTTCATAAAAGATATAATTATTAATCCTAATCCTATTAGAACTCAAAATAACCTTCTAGATTATTCTAGAAGATTAAAATCAATCCTAATAACTTTAGGAATATTAATTAATGGGCCCTCCACTAGATCATTGGGCCATATAAAACTATTTCAAGCCCAATTTAGTATTTTGGCCATAACTTCCTCATTATTCATCGGAATTGGACTTATAATATATCAGTGAAAAGGTCTTGTTGAGCCCGATCAAAATACGCTATTATTAGGCTCTTATCATGAACCAGATTAAAATTGACTGGACATTTTCATAAATAGAGTTCATTTCGAAGAAACAAAAATATTTTTTATTAAAACAACCGCATCACAAGACTTTTAACATTTTCACTTCATTCGATAATCAAATGACACAAATTGTATTTATAACTGGGTTTGGTTTTTTGGGGAGACACAATTAGGTGTCTACAAAAGCCCCCACTTGGACTGAGTTTGGAGAAACGCATGTTTCGAAAACAAATGTCAAAGTATCGATATGGATAGAGAATGATTCAAAACGTTTTGCGATCCAAAATCATTCTTGTAACAATGATACTTGCAAACTAGCATTAATTAAATAGATAAAAGAGTTAAGAAATTTGTATCTTGCACCGTCGAGTACACGATTTGGGGTAACCTTGTTTATTTTGTGCATTTTGTTGCGACAACCTCCACAAGCTAGGGGATATCGCCTGAAGATTGCTCCGCTTGTAGCTGCCTTCAAATTCTGTTGTGACAGTCCTTCTCATCTTAGGAAACATCATCAAAGATCGCCCCGCTTGTAACCATCTTCAGCCGCTTTGTGACCATCTTCCCATTTGTTGAGTTCCATTTATGGCACTAATTTGATGAGAATTTAGGTTGTTTTTCCTTCTTTTCACAACTTTCTTTCTTAATAAATGCTTATTTTTATGCATTTTTCTCTTTATTTCCTTTACTATCTTGTTTTGAGTTTTTATGGATTTTCTTGTGTTTTCTCTTTTATTTCTCCTCTTTTCATAGTTTTAGGTATTATACGAGGTTCGGGTCTCGATATTGATGGTTTTCTATGTTGAAAGATGCTTGTGGAGTGTAAGGAGGGTGTTCCCATCGTAGGGGATCTTTCTTCTTAAATGCCCATGGCCCTTTAAAAGCCTACAACTTTACACTTGTTAGGGTTTATTAGGATTTGAATACCTGACTGTTTGGGGGACCTTGAATTAGAATTGATCCTATCATCACGCTTTTTTGTAAGAAACAAGTAGGAGTCGCCAATGAATTTTAGGAAAACTCAAAAACCTCGTTCATGTCTTTCTCCCAAGTAGAGTTCAAGGGATATTTAGCACGAATCGTAAGTTTGCCCGTACCCAAATTGGTCTACATGAACCAAAAATGAGTTCGGGAGGGAGGGTACCAAGATAACGTTCCCTTTAGAGGGGAATCGCTATCCTAGCCCTAGTACGACCTCTACTAGCTCTTCCCTTTTTACAATTTCTTCACCAAACAATATATATATATGCAATGTGATACCTAAAAACTAAGTTAGTTGATTTTATTTATACACGTCAATCATGTAGGAATTACATTGCAAAAGTTGTTATTCTTCTTTAATCAATATTCATGAAAAGATAAAAAATAAACAAGATTCGCCTTGGCTTAAGTGACCAATAAAAAATTAATTATTCAATTCTATTCTTTATTTAACGCAAGATACTATGTAGAATTAATTCATTGAAAAGTTTGTTTAAATTGATCAAACAACACTAATTAATTAGTTAAAGTTATTTTAAACAAGAAAATAATGGTGATTGATCTAAGTGCGTGCTCGAGAATTTACCACTTCTCTTTGCTAGATCTTCGTTTTAAACACTTATGGACTCCTTCTTGTTTGGGAACCTCCACTGTAGTAACAAGTATTGAGAGGGTGACATTTAGGACAAGAGGGTTTGATAGTTCATAAGTTCACAAAGTTTCTACCAAAGTTTTAGGTTAATTTCTGTCTATTTGAGCCTCGTATTAAGCCTCTATTTATAGGAAATGGGTTTTGAGCATTCTTCCAACATGTGTCGCGCGCATTTGATTGGGTTGTGCGCGACATCCCGGCGCAAGTGATTAAGATGCGCTTCTTTGGGCAGTACAACTATTGATCTTACGGGCGGTATTATGGTAAGATTCGATCTTATATTTTTATAAAATTATGAATCTTCCGCAAGCGCATCACTAGAAGTTGCGCTGGGTAATGCGTGCAACTAAATAATTTGCGCGCGCTAGACCGGCGCGACTCATTGAGATGCGCACGGATTTCTCGGCGGCAACATTGATTTTTAACCTAGGGGCCTCTAAATCCGTCATAATTAGGTTTTAAACTCGGGCTTAAGCCAAATTATGATTAAACTTAGTTAATTGGACCTTAGTTTTATATGTTTTTGGGTTAGACTAGTCATTTTTGTGTTCTTGTGATTTAATCAGTTATCGTTAATTAAGTATTCTTTACATTGATCCAACATGAAGATGGTTTTATTTATCGTCATAGCACTTTTTGTCGGGACAGGAGGCCAAAAGTAGATGTCTACAGTTATCCCCCACTTTGATCGAGAATAGAATAGACAAGAATTAAAGTAGCCAAGGAAATAAATCCGAGACTCATTCAGCGAAGTTCCCTAAGAATAAAGAATCTTTCAGAAATGTTAAGGATGTTGAAACGATCCTTGATTTGCTAAGTGTTTTAAATTAGCTATTAAGGCTACAAAAAGCATTTTCCAGCCTTAACGTGCTAAAGAATCTAGATTGATCCTTTGCAAAGGTAGAACGCTTTTACAGGTAAAGGCGGTCCTGGGTGATGAGAAGAAATTGGTAATAGGATTAAAAGGGATAATATCCGCTCGATTATGGCATCGTTGGTTTAACGTCCCTTGATATGTCATTGAAACATAAGCCTGATTTTAACAAGTAAAATTGATGATAAAGGGGAGGTGTTTCAACATTCGTAGCCTAACACATGAATAAAGTCTTTGACACTCGCTTGTAAAAACGCGGTATTCGGTGTCCACAAGATAGAAATACATGTCTCAGGACTGGAGGCATATATCCAAAATCCAATGAGAGAGAAGAAAATCAGCAACTCTCTCAGCAGTTTTGTCCACAAGATGAAAACATGTATCTCAAGACTGGGGGCACGTTCCTAAATAGATGCAATATCGCACGTCGCTCTTTATACAGGGGGTGGGTGGACACCCTAACTCTCCGGTAAGCCAGTAAGCTTAATAACTATCATATTTTCTTCGACATTGCACGTCACTCTATATACATGGGGTGGATGGACACCCTAAGTATTCGGTAAGTCAGTAAGCTCACTAACTACTGTATTTGATCAAAAAGTGTATGTTCTCGAATGGTTTGGCGCGCCATTCGACTCGTTTTAGCTAACGCCTAAAGAAAGAAAGTAAGTAAAGAAATTCTACCGGTTTAGTTATGAGAGGTAGATCACGTTGGCTGGGAAGAGGTAAAATTTTACGCAACACCTACGCCATACATTTTAATGCTATATGATAACGCATTACAATTTTACGCTGTATGATAATGCCATCCTTTTTGCTGTGGACGCCAAAAAGAAAGAAAAGAACGTGACTTCTAAAGTCAGTACAGTAAAATGACAAACCTGTCTATGGGAGCTTTTACGTAAAGCACCACTACGGAACGTCTTAAGGCACGCTCACAAAAAACGTCCAAAACGTATGCTTTGGGCAGGCACAAAGCATTGTGTGCGTGGAAGATGATGCAAAAAATTATCAAAGAAAATAAACTACAAAATGCAAAGCAATTAAAAATATTTCTATAATTTGCGCGTAATTACGTCTAACAACGAGCAAAAATCGTTAAAAATTAATCAAACGGATCAAAATCTGAATACCGATTTTTTAATTGAACAATGGGTCACACTGGGCAGGCGCGCGCATCGTTTTGAGTTGTGCTGGGCTGTCACGCACAACTTGATTGAGTTGCGTGCAACATTTAAATCAGCAAAAAGAAAATCGCTGAGCGCGATTTTTCATTTCGCTCTTTCTCTACTTCCTTAGCCCTTTTCGCTCCTTTCTCTCTCTTGGTTTATCATATCTTGGATTTTCTTATTTTACAAAGCTAAAGGAAGTAGATCTCGTCCCCTATTCATATTTTCCATAATCCAATGTAAGTTTTTATTAGTTTATATTGGCGTCGTTTGAAGTGCGCCTACGTTAAAGCATGTGGTGAATATGCTTGACACTCATAGGAAGTGGGAACTGACATATATGATTAGAGACAAAGCAAAGTAGGGAGCCGCCAACAAGTTTTTAGGGAACTTGTAAACCTTTCACGGATCATAAAAGGCAACCACGATTAAGGGACAACGAAAGGCAACAACGATTGACCCGTAAAGGTTACACCCCATTCATAATCCATGAGATTACTAACTCCATAAGGTTCAGAACCACAAAAGGAGGATCGGGGATGATGGTACGAAGTGAATCATGGAGTCACATTCGCCCGTATTGGCCTCTACTAGATTCTTATAGTGAAAAGTGATTCCTACGATCTCAAAGGCATGTAAACAAAGATTCAGTTTGCTCACAACTATTATTATGCTAAATTGGTTTAATATTAATGCAACATATAATTCTAAAATATTGTGATCACTTGATTAAATAACAAGATTAAAAAGGAACCTAAATCGGTCGTCAAAATTATCTTATTAGGCGTGATTTTTAATTGCATATTCCCTTTAAACATGCAATATTGTGATTAATAAATATAATAGAATATTTTTTTTATGCAAAGGAGGGAAAACCCGAGTACAAAAAATGAAATTAACTAACAAACCGGGGTGAGGTTACCCCAACTATGTCCTCCCTAAGAAGGTTTCTTTTTTCAATGGGAGGATCATTGAAATAAGCCACCTTCTCTTCAGGAACGAAACCTAAATTAGCCAAACGATCGACTACCTTTTTTTTTGGAAAATAAGATTTTATTACCAAAGAGAGAAAGTTACAACTTACAAAAGCTAAGTTATAACTACTACAAGATAACCAAAAGACCTGAAAACAACAGGCCAACCCCACAACCAGTTCTAGATCCAAGCCTAGCCACCTTCTAGGAAGGGTTCTAGGAAGGACCTAGAACAACTGGACTCAGATTTCCGGCCCCCTTCTAGGAAGGGTTCCGGAAACCAGGACCAGACAACAAACAACCAGAAAAACAACAAAACCAAACACCCGAAAGTCACCAAAAACTACAGCCAGAAGCAGACAAGCCTGCAAACCGACTAAAGAAACCAAAAGAACAAAGATAAACAACAAAACGAG
This sequence comes from Chenopodium album, assembly GCF_948465745.1. NCBI lineage: Eukaryota > Viridiplantae > Streptophyta > Magnoliopsida > Caryophyllales > Amaranthaceae > Chenopodium > Chenopodium album. The sequence continues at coordinate 36,843,182 of NC_137841.1, read as the reverse complement.
TACCAAAGCAACACTAAAAACAAACTACAGCAACAAAGACAGCACCAAAACAGTCGTGCAACAACAAAATCAGCAGGCAGCAAAGCACAGCAAGCAGCAGCAACAAACACCACTCATAGTCTACAGCAGCACACAGCAGCAAAGGCAGTAGAACAGCAGCGCAGCAGGAGCAAAAAGCCAGAACAGCAGTCGGCACTGCAGACCATCAGCAACAGCAAGCAGCAGGCACAGCAACAGCAACACAGCAACACCAACAGCAGACTGCAGCAGACAGCAGGCACAGCACAGCAGCATAAACCAGCAGATCAGCAACAGCATACAGCAGTGCAGCAGCAACCAAACCCCAACAAAACCAGCAACCAGACTGCAGCAACAATAGCAGTAACACACCAGCAGTGCAGCAGCACATAAAGCAGGCAGCAGTAACACAGCAGCACAGCAGAGCACAGCAACACAAAACCAGCAGAGCTACCAGCAGACAGCAGCTAGAAACAGCCTGCAAAAAAGGAAACCGATACAAAAAGAAACGATGGGAAACCCAGTATCAGAACCCAATCCAAAGAAACCAGAACATAAACACAAAGAGCCCGAGACAAGCCCTAAACAATCAAATATTTGCTTCCCGCCGGGATTCTACAAACTGAGTGAAAGACAATATCCCGAACAAGGGCATCAACTGATTTGCAACAACCAGTAAAGAGAACTGCATTCCTTTGAATCCAAATACCATAAACCGTTTCAGTAAATGCCACCTGGATCACTTTATTCTTCAATCTGGAACTTCTGCAGATTTTCTTCATCCAATCAATCTCATCACTAAACTGCTGAACAGGCTTGGAAACACGTAAGATCCCCAAAACCTTACTCCAAACCTTCCTAGAGAAATCACAATCAAAGAAAAGATGTTGAACACTTTCATTGCCATTCAGACAAAGGAAACACTTTGGATCACAAGAGATGTGCCATTGAAGCAACCTATCCTTAGTGACAAGCCTATTCCATAAAGCTAGCCACAATATGAAAACACTCTTGGGAGTTGCTAAGTTATGGCAAGTAACTCTCTTCCAAGGAACTTTAGGCACTTGAGGCCTAATAGCAGCATAAAGCTTCTTGATTTTCATCTTGTTGCCCTGAACAAAACCATCCCATCCCCCTTGATCATTCACAACATCTCTACAACTCAAAATCTTCTTCAAGAACCAGGAGCATCTAGCAGGGGTAGGAGTGGTCCAACAATCTTTGTGCTTGAAATAGTAGATATGAACCCACTTAACCCAAAGATTATCAGCCTTGTGAGCAATATCCCAAAGTAACTTAGTGACAGCTGCTTTATTCCACTCAGGAAGAGAAAGCAGATTCCAGCCACCACAAACTTTAGAAAGACAAACATTATTCCAAGCAACCAAAGACTTCTTAGCAGGAGCAGAGGATCCAGTCCAAAGAAAGCATCTGAACCTAGCCTCAATCTCTTTCAGAATTTTCTTCGGAAGAATAAAAATTTGAGCCTAATAAGTCTGTATACCAAACAACACACTCTTCACCAATTGAAGCCTCCCAGCATAGGACAGGTGTTTAGCCATCCACCCTTGAATCCTAGCAGTGACTCTCTCCACCAAAGGCCTACATTGAGCAATAGTAAGCTTCTTTGAAGAGAGAGGGACCCCAAGATACCTAAAAGGAATGGAGCCTTGAGAAACACCAAGAAGCTCCCTCAACTCATTCTGAACCTCAAAAGAGACACCTCCAAAGTAGACTTCACTTTTATCAAGATTAGCAGAAAGCCCAGAGGCACTCGAGAATTTCGAGAAGGCTTGGAAGAGAAGCTTAACAGAAACACTATCAGCTCGAGAAAACATCAATAAATCATCAGCAAACATCATGTGAGTTAGGTTTAACTTTTCACATCTAGGGTGAAAGTTAAAGTCAGGAGACAACCTAAGCTCATCAAGGCATCTGGAGAGGTATTCCATACCAATAGCAAAGAGAAAGGGAGACATAGGATCACCTTGCCTTAGCCCTTTCTTAGCTTCAAGGGGGGGGGGCAGGAAAACCATTAATATGAATAGAATAAGAGACAGAAGTAAGACAATTCCATATCCAATCAACAAATCTCTGAGGGAAACCAAGCTCTTGCATGACAGTGATCAAGAAACCCCACTCAACCGAATCATAGGCTTTCTTCAAATCCACCTTAACCATACACCTAGGAGAGATAAATTTGTGATCATAGCCTTTGATCAATTCAGTTGCAAGAAGAATATTGTCACCAATGTGCTTGCCAGGAATGAACCCTGCCTGAGCATCATCAATCACCTCACCAATGACAGCAGCAATCCTAGCAATTATGACTTTAGAAATGAGCTTATAGACCACAGTACAACAGGCTATAGGTCTAAAATCCTTAACATGAGAAGCAGAAAGGACTTTAGGGACCAAAGTAATAGTTGTACAATTCCATTGCCTAGGCAAAATCCCATTATTAAAGAAATCAATAACACTAGCATAAATATCATCTTTCACAATATGCCAAGCTCTCTTAAAGAAATAGGAGTTAAAGCCATCAATACCAGGAGCTTTAGTGTTATCAATTCCCTTAAGGCCAACATCAATTTCAGCATGAGAGATAGGCCTAATGAGGTAGCTCTGAGCAGCAGAGCTAAGCTGCTTACCCCTCCGCATAGTAATAAGGTCAACAGCAGGGAGCCAAGGAGCCTGAGTCCCAAAAAGAGACTTATAGAAAAACGATCGACTACCTTATTACCCTCCATAAAACAATGATTAAGAACAACATTACTAAAATAATTAAAAAGATTTCGACAATTATTCAAGATGTGATAACACTCTCCTCCTTGATGTTGTGCTTCCTTAAGCGCTTGAATGCAGGCTTGATTGTCCATTTGAATCATTAGCTTCTCAATAGCATTGTCCACTGCCATTTGAAGACCAATTTCAAGTGCTAAAATCTCAGCTCTGTAGGAATTACAGACCCCAAAACGAGCAGTAAACCCTTGAACAAATCTACCAGTAGAGTCTTGAATGAGGCCCCCTCCACCAGCCTGTCCTGGGCTTCCCTTTGCTGCACCATCAGTATTAAGGGAATGCTAGTTAGCTAGTGGTGCTATCCAACGCACAAAAATTTCCTGCTTCTTGTTTCTGCCAAGAATATTGCCTTGAATAGGGTCTGCACTCATAGCATTCCAATTTTCTTCAACACGAGACTTGATGAAGTTCCCTGTATCATATGGAATGTCTTCACCTCTCCCAAAAATAGAGGTATTTCTCCACCTCCAAATTCTCCACAAAGAGATTGCAAAGCAAGTTTGGCACTTCTAAGAATGAGCATCATCATTATAGTCCATATTGTTCATGAACCACTCCTCAAAACTTCCAGTAAAGAAAGCAGGGGAAAGGGCAGAATTACCAACACTTGACCAGATGGCACGAGCTTTGGGGCAGTCTCTAAGCATATGTAAAATTGATTCTTTTGCATTTTCTGAACAATTATGGCATCTAGGATCATCAGAGAGTTGTCTCTTGAACCTGTTTACATTGCAAAGATGCCTGTCATGAAGGCAAATCCAAAGAAAGATGCGGACTCTTTGTTGTACAGAGGCTTTCCAAGCCAAGTCCCATTTTGGATGCTTTACCGTATTATCCTGTACCTTCATGATCTGCAAAGCATACTTAATTGAATATTTGCCCTTAGTTGAACCCTTCCAGAATCATAAATCCTCTGCTTCCAGGTCTTCAATTAGCCTGTGTGGTGCAATTAATTGCAGACACTCATTTGGTAACAGATGTGCGAAGCTATCCCATTTCCACCTTAAATCATGATCCCACATCTCTTTGACAGTTGCACCATCCAGCTCAGGAGGAATGATTGCAGTAGCATCATCCCTTAGGGGAAAATCCGAAGCCCAACAGTGATCCCAAAATAGAGTAGTTCGACCATTACCAACAGCCACTTTCGGACCCTTCTTTAACCACCCAGCATTCTCAGTGATCCCTCTCCAGACGTTTAACATATTTGAGCTCGGAGTGAACATGTCTATGTTACATCGACCATGACGATATTTGAACCTCAAGACCCTTTCCCATAATGAATTAGGCTCGGTGAGGACTCTCCACCCAAGCTTAGTCAAAAAAGCCGAGTTGGATTGCCTTGCCGATCTCATACCTATCCCTCCTTTATTTCTTGGCAACTGCAATGTGTCCCAAGAAAGGAGATGCACAGTTCGTTTTTCTTCAGTCCCACCCCATATGAATCTTCTTGTCCTTCTGTCAATATCATCACAAATGGAGCGTGGAATTTTCGCCGTTTGCATTGAGTAATTGGCCATAGTAGAGATCGTAGACTTTGCTACAGTAATTCGTCTCGCCAAAGAGAGGTATTTTGTCTTCCACCCCGAGAGACGACGATACATTTTTTCACACAAATGAGCAAAAGTCTCCCTCGTGACCCGACTTGAAATCGTAAGCATGCCCAAGTAAAATCCCTGATCCTCGGTGCTATCCATTGCCAGAACTAAAGTGATTTAACAATAAATATAATAGAATATACATTAATATTTAAAGCAATTTATCAATAATAGCATTAGTCAAATCAAATAATAAATAAATCTAATCATGATACTAGCAACAAGAATAAAAATAAGAGTAATTAAGTGATTAATTACTCACTTTTCCGCGCTTCCTTGAATTGCTGAATCATGAATAAACTGTTAGTAACTTCATGAAAATATAAATAAAATCAAAATTAAATTAAAAAATTAGATTTGATTTGGTCCAAACCCTCAGTTAATTCCTTCTTTCATGCCTTGGTTAAAGTATAAAACATTGGGTATCGTATGAACTTCTTGGATTGCTTAAGGAAGGAATGAAAGAATAGTGAGGCTAGTGTTTAGGATAAAGAGGGAGAAGAGAATTATCAATATTGTTGATGATTGAAAAAGGGGAGATATTACCTCTATTTATAAGGAAAAAATAAGGGTCGAAGAATTAAGAAAAGATAAGAATTCGAATTAAATAGGAAAAAACTCGATAGACTGCAGTTTTTACGGTTTTTGTTTTTATCATATCTTTTGATACAGAAATTGGAATAAGATAAATAATATATAGATGGAAAGATCTTGAAGTCTACTTTCTAAACCAATTAAAATCGGATTAAAACCTTTTGTAAAATAAAAGATATGGCTGAAATAGTGAGACGGTGTCAGTTTTGGATAGAGTTTGATATTTCATTCATTTCTTTTCCGTTATAGCTCGAAATTAATATTATAATATATCATTGGAAAGATAATTTTAAGGGATATACAACCATATAATATCTGGATAAAAACTATGAGGCACTAAAATAATATCTTTCTATCTTTGAACGTTTCTCAATTCGAATAGAATTAGGACTTTCAAAAAAGAAAAGTTTTATTTAATTTCAAACTCTTTAATCTTATCTTTTCAAATAGGATAATTAAGATCTTTTAAAAACTTATAGAAGATTCCAATTAATCCTAATTGGTTTTGGAATGGTATTTGTTTTAGGGGTTTTTGTCCCTTGGGAGAGTTACAACATTAAGACTAGATTCAGCAAAGGGCGCCTGTACCTGCAAAGCAAACGGACCGCCGGATGGTCGGTGATCCGCCTCCGAAGATTAAGTTAGTAAAGTATTCGGATTAAAACATGAGGAAATAAAGTTATCTGCTCGGATTCCAAGCTAAGGTAAGGTGCTGTCTGTTTCTTGAAAACGACAGCTCTGTAATAAATGTGAATGTGACATGTTGTCTCGTGTTCTGTGTATCCTGTCATAAATGAGGGAATTGTACCTATTTATAAGGGTCTCATGGAAAAGTGTGCCCTCCCTAGGATCTGTTGACCTAGGGATTAGGTCACGCCGCAAAACATCGCCTCAAGGTTTGGGTCCTTGAAGTCCGCCATTCCAGAAGCAATCTCTAGGTGACATGTGTCACTGAGCCCAAAAGGCTTTTGGGCTCCTCTTAGGGTGACGCGTTTCGCCCTCCTAATGGTCCTTTCAGGATCATCAATCATCCCAGAATGGAAGGACGGCTGCCTACCACGTGTCACCATCTCAAAGGTCTAGGTGGCACCTCTACCTATGACACTTGGCGACTTCCGATTGGGCCACTTGGCCGGGTATAAAAATACCCAAATCATTTTCCCCTCACAGGGGTCACTAGGGACGGCTGAATCTAGAACTAGGAGTGTCGAATGCTCGTTTGAGAACTTTGCTTTAAGTACATCTCCAAATCCGTCAATGTTTGTGCCTCTGCAGGACACGATGGCCAGAACAAAGCAAACGACAAGGAGATATAGAGCGGATAGTACCTTTTACCATTCGGACAGTGAGACTGTTGATTCCGATGGCTCCATTAGGGTGCCTGTCTCTAAGGTTAGTAGAGACCCGCCTAGCACTGTCAGCACTCCAAATGACTCATTTTTGGAGGAGTGCGACGAGGAATTTGAGAACCCCGGGTCAAGTTGATCAGTGCCGGATGATGATGAGCTGGGGAAGGATAGTGCTAGCAACATCGTCTTCGTCTTCCAACCACGTCCCCCTTGACTCAGAGGAGGCGCAGTCAAACTTAAAGGCTGCCAGAAAGTCCCTCTCCGTTGAGAAGGGAGAGGGTTGGGCAGAGCCGTCTGCTTCCAGGCGGCATGAACGTGCACCCTACTATCTGCACGTTCCGGAAGGCAGGCGGAAGATCATGGCGGATGATCTTCCCAAATTTCTCTCTACCCATGTCATGGGACATGGTTTTCTTCTATCCGTGTCGGATGCTGTGGACACGGTCACCTGGCCTGAGATAGCTGTTTATGGTGACCAGTGTTTCGGCTGCTATGAGGCGGCCATCCAGGCAGAACTTCGCTTTCCTCTCCATCCGGCCGTGGAGAGGATCTTGGACGGATACCAGCTGGGTATCTGGCAACTAGCCCCTAACTCTTGGTTAAATATCTTAGGCTACGTTGCCGCCTGCGAGATGCTGGAGGTGGATCCCAGCTTTGAGGCGTTTGCTCATATGCACTATCTGAGCAGAACGCCCAATCCGAGTGGTATCGGCTGGTTTACGTTGACCAGCCATACCCGGTACATGATGACGCTGGGGAAAGAGAACAAATGGAAGGACTAGCGGACCAAGTTTTATATATTCTCTTCCCCAGACGCCCATAAGAACAGGCGGTACAACCGCTGGACTCAGTATCCTCGCCTCTTGGCTGGGAAAAAGGCTCTTCCGCCTATTCCCAGGTGGGCCCAAGAGGAGATCTTTGACCGGGGCCTCTTTTATGTTGCCGTCTGGACAAACAAAGAGACGGGGGTTAAGGAGGTCACCCCCCATAGCTATATTCCCCGATTCAAGTGGCTCTTGGATGGGACGTACTTAGCCGCCTGCGGGCTTAGTAATTAAATGTCGAGAGGTAGCTGGCCGCATGATTTTATTACCTTTGCTTACTTATGATTATTTTTTTCTTTGCTAACACTTGGTTTCTTGTTGCAGATAAAGCAGTGGCAAAGCTTCCGGCCCACATAAAATCAGCCCTCTATGTCGCCTTCTACCGCTCAAACATAAAACAGGCGGATGAGCAGCTGCCAGGCGGCACTCCTAAGGTAATGAGTTTGCAAAGGTTATTCTTAATGAATCGTGTTCACATACTCTTGTTTATCAGACTCACGCTTGGACTTCTTTTTAGAGTGCTTCATCAAAGCCCCCCCTTCTTCTCATCCGGACCCCAAGCTGCGAAAGCAGACGGCTGGTTACATTTCTCATAACCGGAGGAAACACATCGCCACCAAGCCCGTCAAGAAGGGGACAGGCGCCTCTTCCCCCATCAAAACACCATCAAAGTCGGTCGCTCTTCAACGAGCGTTGAAGAGTGGAAAAACGCCACTCACCACTGCTGGCGGCACAGCATGCGGCAGCGAAGCTGCCGAGGGAGATGCAGGTAAGCCATCCGACCATTCGACCATGCACTTCATAAAGGGCACAATATTCAATTTTTTACTTAGCTGTATTTGTTTGATAGATGCCCCAGCGAGGCCAACTGTCCTCTAAATGGCCAGGCGGATGCTCCGGACGCTTCACCCTGAGGACAAGGCGGCCGTTAGAGGAGTACAATTCTGGCGCTTCTTTGAAAAGTACAATTCCTTACAACTTAATTTATGTACATATTTTTGTCAAATAATTACTGACAAGTTTCTTTGATTTGGGCGCTTGCAGGCTATGCTGCGCGTTAGTGGTCTCAAAGGGCCCCTCAACGAGAAGACCGGGGAGGTAAAGGCAGCGAATGCTCGGGCCGCCTCTACATTGGACAAAGATCAGTTTGAGATTGCTCAAAATGAGATTTCGACACTTGATATGTTGTATTCCCAGTCGTCTGCCAACCTGCAAGTTCAGCTAAACTTGGACGCGGCCAAGCAGCGGGTGAGGGAGCTCCAAGACCAGGTCAAGGGCCTTAACGAGAAGCTGGACAACCTCAAGGAAGCGGAGTCCAAAGCGGCTAGCCTGGAGGCGACGGTCAAGAGACTCAGAGGTCGGCTAAGCAACCAGGAGAACCAACTCCGGACCAAGTATAGGTCTTTGACGGAGGAGGAGAAACAAACCCTAGTCAAACAAATGATGGACGATAACAAAGTCATCATGCGTGCGGCCTAGGCGGCTGCTCAGCCGTCTGCCGATTATCAAACCTGGAAGGTCCAGTTTGATAAGGCTAATGACGAGTTCAATGCCTGTCTCCTCATAGAAGCTCAAGAGGCGGCCGAGAAGGATGCGGCTGCCAAGAGTGCCTCGGGGGAGTCCAGCTCGTCTGGCGGAGACGAGGAGGAGGATGATCAGGAGGAGGATGCGGAAAATAGAGAGCATGCGCCGGAGGACAAAGCGAATGCCGATGCTGAGAAGCCACCCTGATCTTCAAGTTTTACCTGTCTTGCTGCGGCCGAATGGCCATATGTTTAATTTTCCGGCCTGCGCGCCGTGTATTTGAATGTTTCTTTACCGACCAAGGGGTCGGGTAATTTAACAATTTCCCTGGCTTGGCCAGTTAACATTTTGCCAGCCGTCAATTTTGACGACTGTTTAATTTTATGAAGCATCCGGTCATTTGGCTGGTTTTTTAATATTAGTGTTTATTCATGCTTTAAAAATTTTCAAAGCTTATCTTTATGTATGGAATTTTAGCTAAGTATTTTAGCCCATATAGTACGCGAATGTTCTTACCCCTTGGCGGATGTCGATTGGTTTCAGTTGATTAAATTGATTGACTTAGAAATTATTGATACTTAAAAGAGTATGCATGGTTTTTAAGTCAATCAATCACTATGGTGATTGCCCCAAACTAAGCGACAGACGGCCATAAGCCTTGTTAAAATTAAATGCTAAGTTTTAACTTAGCTTATTTGTTTAGAGAAAGTATTCCGCCTGGTTTGCCCCAATAGCAGAGCAGGCGCATTCGGCCATATGCCTTCTAGACGCATAATGCTAAGTTTTTGGACTTAACATTTTTGATTGAGAAAAAGTTCTCCGCCTGCCTTGCCACGGAGCAAAACAGGCGCATCCGGCCTTAAGCCTCGATAGCCTCTAATCATGAAACAGTGACCTCTCTTCAATTGTAGTAGAACAATTCGAAGGACTTTCGGCCTTTTATATTTCACTTTCGATTTATTCAAACAACTGCGGATGCGTTTTTAGCATTCGGTAGGGCCGTTTGATGTATTAGTAGAGCAATGTGCCACCCAAATGGGAGATGCTTCTCCTCTACGAATTTGTTCGAATGGACGTTGTCGGTTATCTGACTCATGTTGGAGCAGACGGTCATACTCAAGTTGGAGCAGACTGTGGCCGTCGGCCTCTATTGTTTTATTAATATCCGGCCGTTGGCCTCCTATAAAAATGGTAAATAGCCGTTAAGTGTTGGACTTAACTTGAAAATAAATCAGTAGGGTCGACTGCTTTGGTGCTTTCGGCTCCTTCAGACGGAATGGGGCGTCTGCTGTTAGGACAGACGCTAAAAATAGGGTGGTCGTCCGTACTTTGTATAGGCGACGCTAGCATAATTAAAAATTTTATCAAGAAGACAAGTTTGGGAAATGAAGGTATATTCTCATTAATCAGAACTTTGAAGTAATTACAAAAATTCTTAGAAGTAGTACTTTTTTAAGTTGTCTACATTCCAAGTTCTAGGCAGCCGCCTACCGTCTGGTTCTTCCAGTCGGTAAGTGCCGTCTCTTACTTCATCATAGATTCGGTAGGGGCCTTTCCAATTTGGGGTTAGCTTTCCCTGCTCATCTGCCCTACCGACTACCTCCATTTTCCGTAGCACAAAGTCCCCCACTTTGAGAGGACTCTTGTGTACTCTTTTGTTGTAGGCCCGAGTCATTCTCAGACGGTAAATCTCATGGCGCAAGGCAGCATTGCCCCTGCGCTCTGGAAGTGAGTCCAATGCCAGCCGCATGGCCTCCCAGTTTACCTCTTCGTCATATAACATGACTCGAAGAGTTGGCTCATAGTGTTCGATGGGCAGGACAACTTCTGCGCCATACACCATGAGAAATGGGGTTTCTCCAGTTGCCCCTTTGGCGGTTGTTCTGATGGGCCAGAGGACGTGTGGTAATTCATCCGCCCAAAGGCCACCAGCCCTCTCTATTTTCTTTTTGATCCCGTCTGAGATTAACTTGTTGAAGGCTTCGACCTGGCCGTTTGCTTGGGGTCGGCCGACTGATGCAAAGAAACTTGAGACCCCTTGGTCTCCCAACCAAGTCTTGAGCTGAGGCGTCTCAAACTGAGGTCCGTTGTCAAAAACCATAGATATAGGCACCCCGAAACGAGTGATAACATTCCTCCATATGAAGGAGATGACATCTTTAGTCTTGATGTTTTTGACCGCCTCCGCCTCTACCCACTTGGTAAAATAATCTACAGTTACCAATATGTAGCGCTTGCCGCCTGGTGCTGGTGTGTAAGGCCCAACTATGTCCATGCCCCATTTGACAAAGGGTATTGGGCTGTGGATGGCCGTCAGATCTGTGGCCGGACGATGGATGAGCTTGCCAAACCTTTGGCACTTGTCACATTTTCTAACCATTTCCATGGGATCCAACTCTAGAGTAGGCCAGAAATAGAGCCGCCTGGCCTTGGCAGCTAGGGACCTGCCGCCTATATGGGAGGCGTAGAAACCCGCATGCAAATCTTCGAGGACTTCCTTACCCTTCTCTGGGTTAACACACTTCAACAGTGGTTTCAAAAAACCAGTTTTAAAGAGTTCTCCTTGTCTCAGCTCGAAGTTTGTTGTTTTCTTCTTCAGAATAACCGCCTCCTGAGGTGAAACAGGGAGAGTGCCGTCTGCAAGATAGGCTCGGAAGTTGTCCGTCTAGGTTGAGCTTTGGTCAAGAATTCCAATGGGGTCTTCATTAGATATACTTCTCTTTTCCATGACCTCCAAGAAAACTGACCGAGGCGTTTCACAGGAGGCAGATGATGCCAGTTTTGACAGAGCATCCACCTGATTGTTTGAAGATCTAGGAACTTGAGTTAGATGAAACTCCTCAAGTGTACCAACTTCATTTTTGACCGCCTGCAAATATATTATCATGGCTGGATGAGTGGCCTCGTACGTTCCATTGACCTGGAGTACGACCAGTTGAGAATAAGAGTAGGCGTTAATTCTCTTTGCCCCTGCCGCCTTGCAATACCGAATGCCGGCTAGCAGGGCCTCATATTCGGCCTCATTGTTAGAGACCTGGAACTTGAACCGCAATGCATATTCGTACTTATCTCCCTCAGGAGATTGATAGATAATCCCTGCACCGCAGCCGTTCGTAGTGGAGCTCCCGTCCACATACACTTTTCAAACCTGGTCAGTATTGTCCGGTGCAACCGGCCTTGTCATTTCAACAATAAAGTCGTCGAATGCTTGCCTCTTTATTGCCTTCCTTGGTTCGTAAGTGATTTCTAATCCTTGCATTTCAATCGCCCATTTAAGCATTCGTCCAGAAGACTCCAAGGTTGTAAGTGACCGCTTGATCGGTTGGTCAGTATAGACCTCTACCGCATGAGCCAAAAAGTAGGGTTTTAGCTTTTTGACGGCCATGTAAAGGGCAAGGCCAAAATTTTCAACCATGGGGTACCGAAGCTCTGCGTTCCTAAGAACATGGCTAATGAAATACACCGGGAGCTGGATGCCGTCTCTTTCAGCTAAGAGAACGACACTGAGGGCATGATCAAAGACGGCTAAATACATGAAGAGTCTCTCTTTGGGCAAAGGGCTAACAAGCCTCGGCAAAGAGTGCAGATGAGTTTTCAGTTTTTGAAAGGTCGCCTCTGCATCGTCCCCCCCATTCAAAGTTGGTCTTCTTTTTGATTGCCTGGAAGAAGTAGAGACACTTGTCACCTGACCGACTGAGGAATCTCCCCAAGGCCGCCAGGCAACCTGTTAACTTTTGCACTTCCTTCACAGTACGAGGCGACTGCATGTCGATTACCGCCTGTATTTTTTCAGGGTTGGCCTCTATTCCCCTTTGGTCAATCAAAAATCCGAGAAACTTCCCAGACTCAACACCAAAGACACACTTTTTTGGGTTTAGCATGACATTATGTCGCCTGAGTGTGGCGAATGTTTTCGGAGATCAGCAAGGTGATCCGCCTGCTGTTTGGATTTGACTATCATATCATCAATGTACGCCTCTACATTCCTTCCGATTTGATTAATGAAGACCGTATTAATCATTCGTTGGAAGGTAGCAGGCGCATTCTTCAAACCAAACGGCATCACCGTATAGGAGAACAACCCCTGATCAGTGACGAATGCCGTCTTTTCTTGATCTTTTTTCCACAGGGGGATCTGATGGAAACCTGAGTAGGCGTCCATAAAACTTATCAGGGCATGTCCGGCTGTTGAATCGACCAGACTGTTGATCTTAGGCATTGGATAGCTATCCTTTGGACATGCCTTGTTGAGGTCTGTGTAATCAACACACATGCGCCAAGTTCCATTCGGCTTTTTTACTAACACGACGTTAGGTACCCACTCAGGGAAATTGCACGGCCGAATGAACTTGGCATCCAACAGCTTTTTAACTTCGGCGGCTGCCGCCTGACTTCTTTCCTCGCCATGGTTTCTTTTCATTTGCTGGATGGGCTTCTTTTTAGGATTCACGGCGAGTTTGTGGACAGCGAGATCCGGGCTGATGCCTGGAATCTCTTCCACTTCAAAGGCAAAGATGTCTTTGAATTCTCTCAACATCTGGTGCAGGCTCTCACCCAGCTTAGCAAATGCAACCGTCCCCACCTTAACCGTCCGCTCTGGCCGACTATCGTCCAGAGGGATATCAATGTGTTCGCCAGCAGGCTGGGGACGGAGGTCGTCTGACCGTTCCCCGGTCAGTGATTGCTATTGTTTTTCTTTTTTGACCCCCACCAGCTGATCAGTCTTTCTTTTCTTTCCGGCTGGTGGGGCTGACTGCTCTTCCTCGACATCGTCGAGGTCGATTGTTTGCTTGCCCCGGCCAGACGCTGCGGCCGCGGGCTTGACATCCGAGAGATAACACTCTCGAGCCGTCTTCTGGTCCCCATTGAGGGAACCAACTGTTCCATCATCCTTCTTATACTTGAGCAGCATGAGAGCAGGGATGATGATGATGGCCTTACACTCATTTCGAGTGGGTCGGCCAAAGATAAGGTTGTAAGCTATGAGCTCTTCAACCACTAGGAAACGGATGGTCATGTGCCGACCGTCTCCCCTGTTCCCCAAACGGACGGGTAAGTTAATTCGTCCGACTAGGTGCACAAGTCCTCCCCCAAACCCAACAAGGGTGTGGGAGACCTCCATCATGCTATCCGGTTTGTATTTGAGGCTGATGAGGTCCGAGTATCTTCCTCTGTCTTGCTCGGTGATGACAACTTTTGGGAAGGCGGATGTGCCTGCCGCTTCTCCTTCTTCAATAGAGTTGACCATCTTTCTCAGATGGTCCTTGGTGCCCCGAATGGTCGGGCCACCCCCAGCAAATTCGCCTGCTATTGTGTATACCGGATCTTCATCAGTTTCGGCATTCACAGCAGGTCGGGGAGTCTTCTTCTTGGACTGCCCCGGATTTGCCTTGGAAATCACTTTGGACTTCACATAGGACTTCAGCTGTCCCTTGTCGGCCAGACGGTCGAGCTCCCGCTTGAGACTGAAGCAATCGTTTGTGTCATGGCTGACATCCTCATGGAAATGGCAATGCTTGTTTTTTATCCGATTTTCTACGGAACCTTTCATATGGGTCGGCTTCTCAAGAGTCAGTCGATCCTTGATTTCCAAGAGGATGGAGCAGCAGTCCTTGTGGAACTCGTACCTTGGAACGTACGGTTTCCACTCTTTTTTCTTCTTCTGGGCCGGTTGATCAGAGTTAACAATGGCCCAGATTTGTTTTTTCTTTTTGCTCTCTTCTGGCTTAGGAGCCGGATGAGCAGGCCGACTCTCCTTCTGTCGGTCGGACTTCTTAGAGTCCGACTACTTATTAGAGGAGCAGAGTTCAGTCGCCTGTATATAGGCTTCCGCCTCTCGTAATGCTCCCTGCAGAGTGAAAATTTGTTTGCGGACGAGTTCATACTTAAAAGTAGATCCGTCCTTCGGACCCTTAAAGAAGTCTGTGAAGGCGACCTCATCTGACAACCCATGAATCTGGATTCGTACCAGATTGAACCGCCTGACATAGGAAAGCAGGCCTTCTCTATCTCCCTGTTGTACATTGCCCAAATCAAGGCTTGTCTTTTTGGCAGGGATGTTCATAGAGAAGTTGGAAGCAAACAAGAACGCAAGCGTCTTGAAGCTATTAATACAACCAGCCGGCAGATTGCCGAACCACTGTTGGGCTATGCCCTTCAGGGTGGCTGGAAAACAATGACACCATGCGGCATCATCCAACCCTTGTAAATACATGAGGTGGGTGTATGCTAGCAGGTGGTCTTCCGGGTTGGAGGTCCCATCATAGGTTCCAACCAGAACATTTTTAACCTTGGTCAGTTGTTCGGCTTTGGTTATTTCCCTGGATAAGGCAGAGGGTTGATCTCGAAGGTGTTGCAGCCTAAGCTGCCAGTCCATCGGCTGATAGCCGTATGCCGCCTGGCCTCCAAAGAGGGCAGGCTGCATGTAAGCTAAAGCAAGCGACTGGTACAATGGCGGAGCCATGTACTGGGCCGACTGGATCACATGAGGGCCAGACTGAACCCGTGGGCTGCTTGCTGGGGTCTCATGTACAGACTGGGAATACCTCGCAGAGGTATTCCGAAAGCTATCATGGTAGGTCGACGTTGAAGCCGACTCTGATAGCTGGGTTTTCTTTTGCTCAATGTAATGTCGAGCATCAGAGAATGTTTTTTCTTGCTACCATCCGGCTGTATGTGCCGGATGGCCTTTCTTGTGCCCGTTTCATGGAAACGGAGCCTAGTGAGGTCAAATTGGGGCCGAGCCTTCTCCGTAGGGGCAGGTTGAGGAGTCGGCTGGCGGTCCCTAACCGACTTCTATTTGCCAGCTTGAGCTGGCTTCTTGGCCGACTGCTCCTTTCTAGGATTAGGAGACCTCTTTGAGGCAAGCTGTTTGATTTCACCCCAGAGACAGCTCAGGAGTTTCATGAGTTCATCTCGAGTAACGAGGTTTGATTTTTCCGCCTGGGAAGGATTACCCGTCCGCCCCGAGGGCTTCTTTGGCTGACCAACAATTTTGCTTGGTCCTGCCTGGTCAGGGTAACGCTCCCGCTTTTCCTTACAGCGAAAGCCTCTAGAGATGAGAGATCTGTTAGGATCTACATAGGTTTCGACATCAGCGTCGTCCCCTGAATCATTGTCCGTTTGGACCACTATGTTTTCTGGAGGTCGATTGGTCTCAGGATTCGGTACAGGGACTCTTGAAGCCATCTCAGAGGTACTCTCCCCACAGACGGCGCCAAATGTTTCGGCGGTTTTGGTCCCTTGAGAGAGTTACAACACTAAGACTGGATTCAGCAAAGGGCGCCTGTACCTGCAAAGCAAACGGACCGCCGGATGGTCGGTGGTCCGCCATCGAAGATTAAGTTAGTAAAGTATTCGGAGTAAAACGTGCGAAAATAAAGTTATTTGCTCGGATTCCAAGCTCAGGTAAGGTGCTGTCTATTTCTTGAAAACGACAGCTTTGTAATAAATGTGAATGTGACGTGTTTTCTCGTGTTCTGTGTATCCTGTCATAAATAAGGGAATTGTCCCTATTTATAGGGTCTCATTGAAAAGTGTGCCTTCCCTAGGATTTGGTGACCTAGGGATTAGGTCACGCAGCAAAACGGCGCCTCAAGGTTTGGGCCTTTGAAGGCCGCCATTCCAGAAGCAATGTCAGGGTGACACGTGTCACTGAGCCCAAAAGGTTTTTGGGCGCCTCTTAGGGTGACGCGTGTCGCCCTCCTAATGGTCCTTTCTGGATCATCAATCATCCCAGAATGGAATGACGGCTGCCTACCACGTGTCACCATCTCAAAGGTCCAAGTGGCACCTCTACCTATGACACATGGCGGCTTCCGATTGGGCCACTTGGCCGGGTATAAAAATACCCAAATCAGTATTAAAGCTTTTCGACCCTCCACATGATAATTGGGTCGTAGGTAAGGTGGGCTTAGGTTCGATTTGGGCTCAGTTTAATATTTTGGTCATAACTTATTCGTTATAATCGGATTTGGGCTTATAATAAATCGTTGGAAAGATCTTTTCAAGCCCCATCCACCTATTCACTCATTGGACCAATATTATGGACCAAAATAAACTGGACTAAATGTTTTTATAAAAAGGACACAAAATGAATGATTTTAAAGGACACGAAATGAATTATTTTGGGTTTAAAGGCACAAAAAGAGGAAAATAAGTTATGGTTTGGGGAAATGGGATAGGAGTTGGGTTGGTTTATGAAATGAAAATATGGATTAAAGCACTCCAAGGTTAAATACTCAACCCGACCAATAATGGCGGTGAAAGGTTGTTCATCATCGAATTTGGTTTCGGGGAGACATTTTTAGGTGTCTACAGAAGCCCCTACTTTGACTGAGTTTGTAGAAACGTCGGTTTTGAAAACAATAGTTAAAGTAGTCAATAGGGACACAGAATGATTTAAGACGTTCTGTGATCCTAAATCACTTTGTATACGCCGATATCTGTAGAAAAATGTTAATTCTACAAATAAAAGAGTAAAGGGTACAATGCGTATCTGACACCAGTGCATTGGTGACAAATGAGTTTGGTAGCTTCCTATGCTTGAAAGAATCCACCAGATGACGTTTTGTTGAAATGTTTTCCATTCCTGAGGAAAGTCGAATGATGAGTTTGGTAGCTTTCTATGATTAAAGTAATCTACCGGATGGTACTTTCCATGCTTGAGGAAAGTCGACATATGAATTGATGGTTTTCTATGCTTGAAGAAATCCACCGGGTAATACTTTCCATGCTTGAGGAAAGTCGACAGATAATTTTGGTAGCTTTCTACGCTTGAAGAAATCCACCGGTTGACACTTTCCATGCTTTAGGAAAGACTTGTCTGATGATGAGATTGCAAGTCACTGTGTATCGAGAACCTTATGCCGTGAATCATCTTCGCTTGGGAGATGATCAATGAAATGATGATGGTTTGATTGTCCCCAAACGTGGGCTGTAGATGGTTTGCTTGTCCCCGAACGTGGGTTGTAGATGGTTCGCTTGTCCCCGAACGTGGGATGTAAATGGTTTGCTTGTGCCTGAACGTGGGCTATAGATGGTCCGTTTGTCCCTGGACGTGGGCTGTAATTGAGACCTGCAAAATAAAATTTGCCAAGGGACTCGTATAGACTATGATGGACTTGACCAACTAACTTGACCAAGTTTGACTTGACACGACATGACATGCATATAGCTTGTGGTTGTGTGTGGGTATGGTGTGTGTGTGCAGACACAAGCAACCAAAAATGCAAAAGCAAAAATTTTACGTCATTTTTGTCATGAGACGAGTGGAGGGTATCGACATTTTCCCAAAAAAGAAAGACGTGAAAACTAAACTTTTATTTTTGAACTTCCCTCGACGAGAAAATTTTGAAAAAGTTTTTGAACTTCCCCAAAAGAAAAGACATGAAAAAGGGAAGAAATTTTGAACTTCCTCTTTGAGCAAGACGAAATGAATCGCATGGATTGAATTGCTTTTTTTGAAGATAATGTATGCATGATGCATGTTCTTAAGCTAGGAGGCTAAGGAAAATTACATCATGTGACACGATAGATGAATGAATTGAACTTAGGTCATGGAGCGAAGCATCATATATGGTGTAAAGAAACGATCTTGGACGTCACTTTGGTATGGAAGCTAAGCACGTATATAGATGAAGTGATTATTGAGTATTGCATAATGAATGTTGCTTAGGTCAAGGAGCTAAGCACGATATGCTTTGTTTGATTAAAAATCATTGATATATAAATGTTGCTCAACACATTATGCGATGCGTGAAACAATGAACATTGCTCAGGTCAGGAAGCTAAGCAAGTATACAACAATTCTTCTAATGAATGTTGTCTTGAAAGATGATGAAGCATGCACGGTAGGGAAACAAGATTTCATGATTAAGGGTTCTTAAAGGGAAAGATGATATGGATATGGATGTGTGAGTGAAGTGTGTGAATGTGATACTAAGGCTGGCTGCAAGGGTTATGGTGATGGAAATATATGTGAGAAGAGTCGAAATGGTGACCCTTTAGACGAGGTAGGCTAAATAATGTGGTTTCAAGCCCCCAAGTCTAGCTCTATATGGATAGGGTCATAGGGGAAAGCATTGGATATTCTTCAATTCGATCATGCATATGAATGTGGCCGCACCTCAATGTGAGGTTACCTGCGTATCCGTTAGGAATCAGGCCGAACGTAGCTCTAACCGAACTTTGTACAAGTGTATGTACACCTTAAAGAGGTCTTTCAAGGGTTGTAATATGGTTAAGCTGAAGGTTTAAGGAAGAAAGGGGTAAAAGGCTATAACCCGAGCTAAGCCCCCAAGATATGCAATTGTGTATTTGAAAATTTGAACTTTGCAAGTTTAATTTTCATATAATTTTTTTATTTGAATTTCTTTTTTTGTTTTTTTTTTTTGAATCAATGTAGGCAATCTCAAATCATGCGGTCAATCACTCACTTAGCATTCATGTTTCTTAGGCACGGTACCAAGCACTCGATGAGAGACGCAATTTGTGACGTGTTCATATCTAAGACATTAGAACACTTGCCTTTAGACATTTTTTTTTTACTTATTCTTTTTTTTTTTAATTTGAACTTGCTTTCTGAATGTTACACAACTTGCACACCTTCCCATCCAAGGGTTTGGTGAATGTGGGTTGAATAAATGAGGCCAACCGTTAGACGAGGCTCAAAGAGGTTGATGAAGAAATGGATATGTGATTGAAAATGGTTTAAGGGGAATGACAAGGTTGCAAAGGTGCCTCAAGTCATCGGTGTACCTTGTGTTTAGTTCGGTAATTGATTTTTTTTTTTGTTTTTTTTAATGAGTGAATGAAAAATGCTATGATCGAGATGTAAAGAAAATATTCTCATTTTATTAATGGAAAAGGTGAACGAAACACATGAAACATATAGAATTCGAAATGGAAAACCTATGCTAAACATGAATGGGGGAATGGGGATAGATGATAAAAAAAAAAAAAAAAAATTCATGAAATCTTGCACGTAGGATCTACTGTGCGCCTTGTGTTCATTTCTTCTTGCTGCCTAGAGGGACAGGAAGTTTGTTTGCATCCACCAAGTCTTGAATGACGTCCTTCAAATTCAAACATTGCTCGGTAGTGTGGCCCCTTCCTTGATGGTACTTGCAATGGGTATTGGGATTCCATTTGGCGCTCCTTTCTTCAGGTTTTGGCTCTAAAAATGGCCCAATAGGTGTGATCAAGCCTTGACCGTAGAGGCGATCAAAGGCCGCATCATAAGTCATTCCTAAAGGAGTGTAAGTTCTCCTTTTCTTGGGCAATGGAGCATAAAGAGCTAACACTTCATCGAGATCAACATGGCTTATATTGTTGGTAGTATTTTCGTGCTTAGAAGACGAAGAAGGAAGGTCGTTCTTCTTGTTTTTCCAAGTGTTATTATTGTTACTACCAGCAGTCTTAGCTCATCCTCTATATTGATGCCGATGTCGTATACAGCTTCGAAAGTGTTCAGTGGAAAAAATTTTAGATGTTCCCTATACTTGTGAGTCAGATTTTTTATGATGAGGCGAACCATGTCTTTTTCTTTGGGAGGATCTACCAAGAGTGAAGTCGTTTCCCTTCACCTGTTCAGATAAGAGGTGAAGCCTTCATTCTCTTTCTGTTTTAGAATGGAGAGTTCACGTTCAGAAGTTTTATTTTGAATGTTACACTTGTAACGGTTCATGAAACTGTCGGTGACATCTTGCCAAGTCGCAATACGCTTGGCATCTAGGGAATAAAACTATTTTTGGTAAGCATGCTCTAAGGAGAGAGGGAACACCATAGGGAAGAGTGTTATGTCCAATCCCTTAAGAGACATGGTTGTAGAGAACGCCTTCAAATGGAATATTGGATTGTCAGTAGGCTTGAACTTTGGAATATTAGCAGTGGAGAACTTTTCAGGGAGCCTGTCTTTCACATCCAAAGGAGTGGGAGGCTGTTCCACATAAGTGAAATCCTAAGAAATCTTACTCATTTGTTCCTTCAATTTGTCAAGGGTAGAAACAGTGACCTTGTTTTGTTCCATGGTAATGACCCTAGTGTTAAGGGTTTGTATCATGGCAGACAGTGCCTCGATGGATTTTTTGATGTTCTCAATATCTTCTTTAGTGGCCATTGAAAGGTGATAAGTAATGTGGAGATGGCAAAGTTCTCTTTGAAAGCCTATTCGATCTGAGAGATTGTTACGGTAATGACTCGAACCGTATTAATCTATCCCTGCTCCTTGACCAAGTACTGTGAAATTAAATAATTCACTTAATTGTTTGACTCATTGCTCAAGATAGGAAATGAAGGAAAAAAATAGACATTTGAAAACAGGTGAGAAATAACTCCACTCATTTTTACTACGACTGAAAACGTTGAATGCATGGTCCTAGTATACAATCATAAACAATATAGTGCATGACTCGGAGACAAAGTGTGTGCAATTACTCAACATGTGTGATTAGGTGAGTTTATTAAGACTCGTGGTATGATCGCATGGCTAGACATGAGGACGTTGTGAAAAACAAAAGACCCAATGACCAAATAACACGGAAGACTAAAAGACAAACTAACTTGATTAATTCTGTCCAATTTTAATGTTTATGCTATTTACTAGGTGAAAACGGTCCATTGACAATCGTTAGTCATAAATAAGATCAACCACAATCAAAGACAAAGAACACATGTTAAGGTTAGCCCAAAAATCACAAGAAACTAGGAAGAGGACTAGAATTCTAAAAAAGTTAGGACTTGGCTAAGACTAGCTTGACACGAAAAGATAAAATTAAATTTAAAAAAAAAGAAAGAAAGTTAACGCTAAAAAGACACCTAAACTGGACAGGCTATAGTATATCAGTTATAACTTCTGATCTCTAACTTTGATTGGGAAGAACCAAAGCCAAATGAAAGATAAAACTCGGGGATACAGATCCATAGGTTGTACGAAATGTAACTCTTTTTAGAACTCCGGATATGACCAAAACAAGTTGACTCTTGTGCAGTATACGAGAATAAAAATCCGAGTTGACTCAATTTTTTTTTTAAAAAAAAAAAAAAAACTATGACTTGACTCTAAAAAAATAAAAAGGGTTTGATAACAGAAAAAAAAACTTAATTAAAAAAAATTCAATAAAAAATGCACATATAAACACATCGTCAAGCATGATACAATGAAGTTCGCAACCTAAAGTCAAGTTCTATGTTCGACTATGGTCAAGCTTAAAAGGGTGTCAAAGGGTACCATGGTTAAGAGTTTGGACGCGTTAGCAAGGTAGCCTCCCTTGAGGGTGTATGCCAACGGGCGGTTCCGCGAGTTCATGATGAAATCGAACTCGACTCCATGGTTTGGGTGGATTTAGAAACTCGGATGAACCCTTATTGCCATGAGCGTTTTTGGATTGAAAGAACAAATCCCCCGGGCTAGCCACATATGTAGAACACGTACTATTATGGCAAAATAGGTAACCTAAAAATCATATGCATATGTGACAATGCCAATTAAATCGTAGGAATCCAATCGAAGAATCTTTCAAGTCTTATCCACTCATCTTACATAAATACTGATCACTCAAATCGATAAATAACCAAGAATCCTCCCCAGTGGAGTCGCCAAATTGTAGGCGTCATTTGAATTGCGCCTACGTTAAAGCATGTGGTGAATATGCTTGGCACTCATAGGAAGTGGGAACTGACATATACGATTAGGGACAAAGCAAAGTAGGGAGCCGCCAACAAGCTTTTAAGGAAATTGTAAACCGTTCACGGATCATAAAAGGTAACCACGATTAAGGGACAACGAAAGGCAACTATGATTGACCCGTGGAGGTTACATCCCATTCATAATCCATGAGATTACTAACTCCATATGGTTCGGAACCACAAAAGGAGGATCAGGGATGATGGTACAAAGTGAGTCATGGAGTCACATTTGCCCGTATTGGCCTCTACTCGATTCTTATAGTTAAAAGTGATTCATGCGATCTCAAAGGCATGCAAACAAAAATTCAATTTGCTCCAAACTATTATTATGCTGAATTGGTTTAAAATTAATGCAACATATAATTATAAAATATCGTGATCACTTAATTAAATAACTAGATTAAAAAGGAACCTAAACCGGTAGTCCAAATTATCTTATTAGGCGTGATTTTCAATTACATATTCCCTTTAAACATGCAATATGAAGATCAATAAATATAATAGAATATACATTAATATTGAAAGCAATTCAACAATAATAGCGTTATTCAAATCAAATAATAAATAAATCTAATCATGATACTAGCAACAAGAATAAAAATAAGAGTAATTAAGTGATTAATTACTCACTTTCTGCGCTACCTTGAATTGCTACATCATGAATTACTGTTAGTAACTTCATGAAAATATAAATCAAATTTAAATTAAATTAAAAAAGTAGAGTTGATTTGGTCCAAACCCTCAGTTAATTCCTTCTTTCATGCCTAGCATAAAACTTTGGGTATCATATGGACTCCTTGGAGTGCTTAAGGAAGGAAAAAAAGAATAGTGAGGCTAGTGTTACGCTAAAGAGGGAGAAGAGATTTATTTTGTGATCAATCTTGTTGATGATTGAAAAAGGAGAGATATGACCTGTATTTATAAGGGGAAAATTTGTTACAAAGGACCTTTTAAGTCCACTATTTTGTGAGAAAGGACCTTTTAAAAAAAAGGTGTCAAGGAGGGACCAACTATGGATTTTTTTTTGTGAGGAGGGACTTATGCCCGGAATTCACCTTAGCCCCACCCCTTTCACGGCAGCCTCCTCTTTCCTCCACCTGACCACCCCCACCCGCACCGCCTCCATCTTCCCGCTCCCCTTTCACGACTAACTCACCACCCCTAACCACTCCCTCTACCTCTCCACTGCCAGCACTGACCTCACACCCACCACCCCTTTCACGACAGCCTGCTCCTCCCCTTTCCCTACCCCCACTCCCTTTCCTCCACCCTGATTACTATAAAAATTCATGTGATTTCCTCCACCCTAATCCTAGAAATTAGGAATTTAGAGAATCGAGAAACGAGAGGGATGGAATTAAATTTCTGAATGAGTTAATGAAGGGTATGTAATTGGATGAGTTTTTGAAGAAATTGGGTTCAATTGAATGGGTTCAGAAGTTTTGAAAGCAAATTGGATGTAAAATTGTGCAAAATTTAATTTGTAGAAACGAAGATCGATCTTCGCGCAAAAGCAGAGAAATGAGAGGAGAAAATTAAAGAGAGGGAAAGACAGTGGGGATCGGAGGGTCACTGGCATGGAAGGCTTGGGCGCCTGGGTCGGCACCGACAGCGGCAAGGGAGAGGGGGTGGTGGGATGTGGGAAAGGCTAGGACGCTAGGCTACCTTGAAAGAGAAGGGTTTTCGGGGTAGAGGAAGGGATTGCTGCCATGAAAGGGGTGGGGCTAAGGTGGTCAACATCGGAGTTGTCTGGTCAAATCCTGCTTTCCGGGCAATGGTCCCTCTTCACAAATAAAAACTCATTTTTGGTCCCTTCTTGCCACCTTTTTTTTAAAAGGTCCTTTCTCACAAAATAGTGACATAAAAGGTCCTTTGTGACAAATTTTCCTTTATAAGGAAAAAAGAAGGGTCCAAGAATTAAGAAAAGATAAGAATTCGAATTAAATCGGAAAAAACTCGATAGACAACAGTTTTTGCGATTTTTGTTTTTATCATATCTTTTGATCTAGAAATTGGAATAAGATAAAAAAAAATATATAGTTGGAAAGATCTTGAATTCTACTTTCTAACCCAATTAGAATCAGATTAAAACCCTTTGTAGAATAAAAGATATGACCGAAATAGTGAGACGGTGTCAGTTTTGAATAGAGTTTGATATTTAATTCATATCATTTCTGTTATACCTCGGAATTAATATTTTAATAAATCATTGGAAAGATAATTTCAAGGGCTATCCAACCATATAATATTTGGATAAAAATATGAGGCACGAAAATAATATCGTCTATCTTTGAACGTCTCTCAATTCGAATAGAATTAGGACTTTCAAAAACGAAAAGTTTTGTTCAATTTCAAACTCTTTAATCTTATCTTTTCAAAAAGGATAATTTAGATCTTTTAGAAACTTATAGAAGATTCCAATTAATCTTAATTGTTTTAGGAATGGTATTAAAGCTTTTGGTCCCTCCACATGATCATTGCGTAGGTAAAGTGGGCTTAGGTTTGGTTTGGGCTCAATTTAATATTTTGGTCAACTTATTCGTTATAACTCGGATTTGGATTTATAATATATCGTTGGGAAGATATTTTCAAGACCCATCCAACTATTCAATAATTGGACCCAGATTATGAACCAAAATAAAATGGACTATACGTTTTTATAAAAAGGACACAAAATGAATGATTTTAAAGGACACGAAATGAATTTTTTTGGGTTTAATGGCACGAAAAGAGGAAAATAAGTTATGGTTTGGGGAAATGGGATAGGAGTTGGGTTGATTTATGAAATGGAAATATGGATTTAAGCACTTCAAGATTAAATACTCAACCCGACCAATAATGACGGTGAAAGGTTGTTCATCATCGAATTTGGTTTCGGGGAGACATTTTTAGGTGTCTACAGTTTCGTTCCATTTTTGGCTGAAATTAGGCAATTTTTGAACCGTAAAACCCCAAAATTCGAATATAGGGGTTTTCATTTTGCTCCATTATTCTTGAAATTGCTTGTTTCTTGTTGTTATACTATATTTAAATTGTGTTTTGCAACAAATTTCATGAAAAATGGTTAAGTATTGAACCTTGTATGAGCATTTCTTTATTTAAGTATGTTCTTGCCTTTTTTCCCTTTGAATTTAGTTTGAATTTGTTGTTTTTTTTTTGCTCATTTTGGTTGTAATTGTTGATTATGAAGTAAATTATATCATTAGAACTACTTTTACTTTCATGAGTCTTGTTTTGAAATTTTTGAATCCAAAAAAATGGCGCAAAATATGCATTTGGCTTGTTTTTGCCATGTTCGAACCTAATGATTGTTTGGCAGACGATAATTATGTTTACGTCATTATTATTCTCCTTAAAGTAGTTGATTCTTTGAGATTTAGGAATATAATCTATAAAAATAACTCTAGTTGAAACTGGTATAGAATGCCTTTTATGGGTGTTAAAAGCCCCCAATTTTTTGAGTTTAACTGCAAGTATCGTAGCTCCCAAGCATGGGTGGCATTCGATTTTTGTGTTTCACCCTCTTGATAGTCGTTATGCTATCGAAATGGGTCTAGAACACGTGTATTACTTTTGTTAGGGAGAAAATAAACTAATAAGGAACCTTATCTATCATAACATGGATTCTCCTCCATTTGTCGATGCTGAGGAGGACCTAGGACTCGTTCCTAACGAGGCAATTTTCCCTCGAAAGACGGTGACACGTCCTCGTAACGAGGTTCAAGAGCGATGCGTCAAGGCTGATCGACGTTGCTAGGAGGATGTGGTTTAGAAGGCTCCTCCCAACTGGGACCCTTAGGTCCTTAAGTGGGACCCAGACCATCACATTTCTATTTAGAGTTGGCGTGACATAGTGAGTTCTTTTCGCGTTTTTGTCTTTTTTTAGCATCATTTTTTTTTTCTTTTTAAAGTCGTATTCGTGTTTTTACATATATTTTTAGAGAGAGCCTATCATGCGTTTGTATGGCTTGGGCGACTTGAGAGGTCGTTTTGAGAGGTTACCCGATGCGATAAAGGATATAGTGGAGCTTTCAGGGATCAGCCCCCAGCTGGTGGCTCTTCGGGATCTATCGAGTCAGCTTGCGTTGTCAGCTTTCCTCCGTGGGTTACTAGAGTTTTGGTGGGATCCCACTAACACTTTCCACTTTCCATGGGGAGAGCTGACGATTACCCCTTTTGATTTCTCTATGATTACAGGATTTCCTTTTGGATGTGAGCCTGTGGCTATGGAGATCGTTAAGGGGTCAGATGAGAGACTGCGTGGGGGACCATATTGCGGCAGCCCTTCATCTATACTTGTAGTCTTGTCCATACTCGGTTCTTGCCAACCAGATTTCGGCTGACGCGGCTAATCGGCGGTGTACACTTGAGCAGCTAGCTTGGATATACATTGCTCACATTCTTTCCATCACTGTCTTGAGTGATCGGGGGAGCGTTTCGCTATTGGGTTACTTATTTACCTCATTGATTTAGGGCAAGTAGGTAACCTGAGTTGGGCGGAGGTGTCGTATGCCGTATGCTTACAGCTATGGGCAAGGCAACCCGGGTGATGGATTCCGCGGCAGCGAATGAGGTGCCTCGAAACTCCATTTCATTGCATGGTTGTATCCTCGAGGTGCATATTTCGCTTTAATTCTTTTATTTTAATCACCTTTTCGACCTTTTTTTATCTTATTGTTTTCTTTCTTTTAGGCTTTGGGGTACTCGTACCTACCTTTCTTATCCCCCAGGGTACTTGGGGAGGCTTGTTTTTCCTATCGACCATCGTCTGGTCACGATTAGGAAGAAACGAGCGACTTTTGCCGGCGACTTTTTCCAGAGGATTCTTTCGGTGACTTGTGCGTAGGTGAGTACTTTGACAACGCACATGTCCGTATGTATATATGTTTCGAATGATTTTCCTTATGTGGTTGTATTTTGTAGATCAATCTCCGCCCTTAGAGTTTGATTGTGGGGTCCCAAGGCTGTCCGGTCAGGCATGATTCGTCGCCGTTTCCAGACGCTTGGTTCTTAGGCGAGCGTGTTCTCTAGCAGTCTTCGTCCGAGGAGCCTTGGCTCCTGTGGATCCTCCGATCCTGATGCTGCGTTCGGACTTGCTGTGTACCGAGGATCAAGTTTAAGCGACCCTTGGTTATCTAGCGGGGCAGCTGGTGCTGCTGGGTGCATCTTACCCGACATTTGTTGCATCCACACTGACTCATTTTCCAGCTTTCGTTCCGGTTAGTATTCTTTATTATTATATCTTTTATTTTTATTCCTTTTCTTATTTTCAAAACTTTAACTCTTAGATTTTGCAGGATGTACAGTAGCCTTCCGGGAGTCGCCGAGCATCCTGACTTTCTTTTACATATATATATATATATATATATATATATATATATATATATATATATATATATATATATTGCTTATGGAAAAATGTACACATTCATTTTTTTGTTGTACATATGACACACATTTTTGTATATACATCATATTTTATTTCCATAAGTATCGAAAAAATTTTGAGGGAGGGAAAGGGTTCTTGACTTACCCCACTCAAAAAATAATAAAAAAAAAGAAAAGGAAAAACGAAAAGAAAACACAAGATAAAGAAAGGTGGAAGGAAAAAAGAAAAGAAAATAAAGATAATAACAAGAAAGAAAAAAAAAAAGAAGATGGAGAAAGGAAATAAAATTACCAAAGGCAAGCGTATGATTAGTCATAAAATTTCGTTGATATTCCATTATTTTGTTGCCTAAAATACGAAATATAAGCCAAACGACATGTTGCGACAGAACTAGACGCGCACAACTTGATGAGTTGCGCACGATTGTCGTGCGCATGTGAATCGGATATGCGCGGCAAGCGCGCGCAGCTAGTGAGTTGCGCGCGCTCCCAGTGGGTCACCTATCCTTAGGACGAAAATTGCCAAAATTTGCCCCATTTAGGTCTATTTAAACGTGGTTTCGTGTAGGCTTTATTTTGATCATCTCGCATTCATTCGTTAGTAGTATTATAAAGAAAATATTACTCTCTCTATTCTTTTTTTTTCAATCGCGAAAACTTTTGAACAATGCTTGAAACAATGGGTCACCTCCCTTTCAATCGAGGATAAGATAACTTTTAAAATATACCATCTTGACCCCCTATTGAGTTATATGCAACTTAATATCAATTTTGATTTCCTCCATGCTACCGTTAATCATTGGGACTCAAACCACCATCTTTTCCTCTTTAAAGGGGATGAAATTGTCATGTTACCTGGTGAGTTTGAGGCTCTACTAGGTTTCCCTGCAAATACTCTACCTGTGACATATGCCCCTAACTTGTTATATAACAAACCTGTATTTCAAAGATTTTTTTTTTTGTTTGAATGACAATGATATGGCCAATATTGGGACAGAAGAAGGCGTGAAATTAATTCAATTTATTAAACACTTCGTTACCCCTTGTGACAACTCGACTAAACAACGTTTTAAAATTTGTTCTTTATGTTTTTGTCTTGTTCTCAATTGTTTCCTTAGGATATGTAAAGTGTATGGAGATTATTCCATGGTGTCCATAGTGGAGCAAATAGAGGGGTGTCACTCACTCTCTCCTTTAGCTTTGGCGGAAAATGTTCTTTGCTAGAATCGCCTTAGAAAAGACCCAAACGAGAACAGTTTCATGGGAAGTCCACTCCTATTACACGTATGTTTTTTTTCATCGTGTTCAGGGTAAAGCAGAAAGTTGCGCTAGTCAACCCAGCGCAATCTTTTGGGATGCGCGCGGGTGGCACGCACGACAGGATAGGATGTGCGCGCCACCTGCTTGTGTAACGTCGCAAATGAATAAATTTTCTCCTCTTTTTTTTCCTTTTTAAAAAATCTTGAGGCTAACGGAGTGAGAACATTCCCTAGTTGTTGAATTCTCTACAAACATAAGAATGAAGAAGAATAGACGTTGTTTTTCTGTCACGGGGTTCTTAACATACGCTTTGAGATTCCTTGGTGGAAAATAAGTAGTATGATTAGAAATAGTTTTAATTGTCCCTACATTAGGCTTTTGGACCTTTCTAGTTTTACTTACATCTTTCCTTATAAGGTGATGAGAAAATATGGGATGAAATAAGTTATCCCCCCACAATATTGTGATGCCCCTAAGGACGTTATTTTTAAGCCCAAACGAATTCCCCGTTGGATGGAATATTGGTCAAGTCTTCCTAGGTGGGTAGTGCAAAATCCCACGGCGAGTATTGTACTACCTTCTTTTAACAAGGCTTGGATGAACGAGACGGACAAAAGAGAGTTAAACAATGCTCGATCACAAAACCTCGGCTCGCAATCCACCCAGGCATTTGATGCATTCGGCCACCACTACTCCCCCTAATGGCCAAAGCAATGGAGTGAGAAGAAAGTTAGACTTCTCCTTATCACCAAAGGCTCGTTCAAGGGAACCAAAAAGGAAGGCTCCTCCTAATCCCACGCAAAAATGTGTGAAGAATTAAGGAACGACCTCCACCAAATCCTCGCAAAAAGGCTCCAACGAATGATAAGGGTAAAGGAAAAAGAGTTGAAAAGGCTCCTATTCCTTAGTTGAAGCACAATGTTTGGGTCAAGAAGAAGGGCGAAGAGGAAAGCTCTAAGGTTTTTGAAAGCATTGCGATGGAAACTACTCCTCCGTCTACTGTGGCAATTGAGGATATAGTAAAAGCTTAGAGTGTTACACAATTATTAGTAGTTTAATTTTGAATAAAGTGTAATCACTACTATGTTTTTTTTTTTAATTAATTGCTTATTATCTAGTTCAATAATGTTTTCTCTAATTTTAATTGGAATAAAAAATGAGCTCTCCTTTTTTATATGACCGAGTCAAAAAGATTGTCTACGTATTCGTATTACAAAATCAGGTCTTTGCATAGTTCTTTGCAAAAATTACTTATTTATTTTATTTTTTGTAATTTTTCTTTAATTCCTCTTGTGCAAATTAAATGAAAAATTAATCAAACTTTGTTTAATGACTTAAATCAAAGTTTAATTTTTGTTTTTTCGAGTATATATGATGTTTGAGAAATGCCCTTATTTTATCGCTAGTAAAAATCGAAATTTATTCGAGTGTAAATTTATGGGTTCGTAGTTCGTCTTCAGATGGCGCGTGCAACATCCAAGGTTGCACTTTCCTGTCGTGCGCAACAGATATTGTTGCGCATGACATCCGCGTGCAAATGATTTAGTTGCGCGCGACACCTAACTACGAGTTAAATTTTTTTTAAAATCATATTATACCCCCCAAGTGTGAAGAGTTTTTTTTCGAAATGTTCGAAAAAAATCTTAACACTTTGAACGGTATGTGTTTTTTTTATTATTACTCCTACCCAAGTTTTATGAGCTTTAGCGTGTGATTCGGTAAAGCACATAACACTTAAAATCTTTATTTGAATGCTAAAAGATAGGATTGTTAATGAATGAACGAGTTTATCCGGATTTTCATATGTAATATTTTATAAGTCGATCAATGTTTATTAATTGGTGGATTTCATCGCCACCAATACCACTTAATCTGACAGCTCCTCCTGATAGAATTTCAATTACGCGGTATGGTCCTATCCAATTGGGTTTGAATTTCCCTCTTTGATCATTTGGTGGACCTCTAACCTCTTTTAGTACAAAGTCACCTTCTTTAATATTTCGGGGTCGTACCCTCTTGTTAAAGTGTCGCGCAATGCGTCATTGGTAGACTTGTACATGATGCAAAGATTTTAATCGTCGTTCGTCGAGAAATAAAAGCTCTTCATACCTCTTTCTTACCCATTCAGCTTCAATTCTAGTAGCTTACTTTCAAGTACGATACGTAGGGATGGTATTTCTATCTTAACTGGTTGAACTGCGTCCGTTCCAAAAACTAAGGAGTATGGAGTTACTCCTATTGATGTTCGTATGGATGTTCTATAACCCCATAGGGTGAAGTGTAGTTTATTCGGCCAGTCCTTATAATTTTCTGCCATTTTCTTAATGATGACTGTTATGTTTTTATTTGCCGATTTTACCGCTCTGATAAATTGAGGTCTATATGGAGATGAGTGACTATGTTTTACATTATAACAAGCTAAGAGGGTTTCAACTTCTGCTTTGAATTGAGATCCTTGATCACTAATTAGTTCGTGTGGAACTCCAAATTTACAAAATATGTTTCGTTCGAGAAACTTTGCGACATGTTTAGAAGTGATATTAACGTATGAAGCGGTCTCAATTCACTTAGTAAAGTAGTTGATGGCTACTAGTACGTACTCGTGTCATCCTGCTCTTGTTGGAGAAACTTTACCAATTATGTCAATTCCCCAAGTCGAGAAAGACCATGGGGAAATGAGGTTGTACAGTTCAGATGGTGGAAGGTGTTGTAAATTAGCGAACATTTGGCACTCTGGACATTTCTTAACGTATTGTATGCAATCATGTTCCATAGTGGACCAAAAGTACCCTTGTCGTGACATTATTTTAGTAAGCATTTTTTTCCATTTATTTGGGGTCCACAAACGCCTCTGTGAGTGTTCTCCATAAGGCGTGCGGATTTGGGTTGGTCTATACACAATAAGCTTTGACCGTGAGGTCTTTTTTTTGCATATTTGACCATTTAATAAACCATATTGGGCTGCAAGTGTTCTTAAAGCTTGTTGGTCTTTTGATGAAGTATTTTCAGGATATGTTCCCTGAGTAATGTATTGGAGGATATGATTATACCAAGGATTGTCTCCCTCAATGTCATTTATTTCCTCTATTGCATTGCAATAAGCTGGTTCTTCTCTCCTTTCAACGCATAATGGCATCAAATTTAAGTGATGTGGAATGTTGATTTTTGAGGCTGATTTTGCTAGCGCGTCGGCAAATTGATTTTTATTCCTTGGGAGATATTTGAAGTCAATATAATAAAAATTCCCTATGAATTGCTCTAGGTGTGCTTGGTATAATATCATTGTGGAGTTCTTTATTTCTAATTTTTTAAGTATATGATTTATTATTAAACTGGAATCTCCATATACTTCTAATTTTTACACACATATGCTAGCTGCTGCTTCTAATCCTATAATGCACGCTTCACATTCTGCAAAATTATTAGTAACCTCAAAGTCTAGTTTAACAAAGATTGGAGTTTGTTCTCCCTCAGGACTTATGAGTAATAGTCCCACACCACACCCTTTTTTATGGATTCGCTGTCGAAGTAAATTAACCGTTTATCATCTTGTGTCATGGGAATCTTTATTATCAAGAAGATATGTAGTTTTTGCATGACTAGTTTGAATAGGATTTTGGGCTAGAAAATCAAATATAACTTTCCTTTTTATTGAATTTTCAGGAATATATTTAAGTTCGAATTCGGCCAACATCACCAACCACTTGGATATTCTTCCTTGTATGGGTGGTTGTTCAAACAAATACTTTATTGGATTTTGTTGTGAAATCACATGAGTGGTGTGGGGTAGCATATAATGTCGTAGTTTTTTAGTTGCCCACTCTAATGCTAAACTTGTTTTTTCCGATGTGCTATATTTTTTTCATATTGGATGAATTTTTTGCTTATGTAATATATTCCACGCTCGACTTTTTCTACCTCTTGTGCTAACATGGCCCCTGTGGCCGTGTCTGTGACTGTGATGTATAGCCTTAGAGGTAGTTTGGGTACTAGTGATACTAAAAAAGGTGGACTAATAATCTTTTATTTTCTCAAAGGCCTCTTGGCATTGATCGTCCCATTCATGTTTTTCCTCTTTTTTCAATTTTTTAAATATTGGCTCACAAGTCATTGCCAACATGTTGATAAATTGACTAATGTACTGTAGTTTGCAAAGGAACCCCCTATTTTCTTTTTCTTTTTGAGGGGGAGGCATATCAACAATTGCCTTTCTTTTAGAGGGATTGATCTCAATACCACGTGTGCTTACTACGTATCCGAGTAACTTGCCAGAAGTTACTCTGAAGGTGCATTTTTTAGGATTCAATAATCACATTTTATATTCTTTTATACGAGTGAAGAATTTGCATAAAGATTTTATGTATCCTATTCTATCTTTGGACTTCACAATCATATCATCCACATACACTTCTATTTCTTTATGCATCATATCATGCAAGAGAGTTGTAGTTGTTCTTTGGTACGTAGCTCCTGCATTTTTTAGACCAAATGGCATGACTATATAGTAATATGTAACCCAAGGGTTGATAAAGCATGTCTTTTCTTCGTCTTCTTTTGCAATTAGTATTTGGTTGTAACTTGCATATACATCCATAAAGGAGAACATCGCATGTTCAGCTGTGTTATCTACTAATATGTTAGTATGAGGTAGAGGAAAATAGTCTTTAGGGCTAGCCTTGTGGAGGTCCTTAAAGTCGACACACATGTGAACTCGTCCATCCTTTTTAGGGACTGGGACGATGTTTGCTACCCATTCTGGGTAATTACATAAGCAAATGAAGCCAGCGTCTAATTGCTTTTGTACTTCTTTTATTTTCAAAGCGCATCAAGTTTCATTCATCGAAGTTTTTGTTTTACTAGTTTAGAAGTAGGGTTCAAGGGAATGCTATGTTTCGCAATTTCCCTATTTATTCCAGGCATGTCCTTGTATGACCAAACAAACATGTCTTCGAATTCTTTGAGCATCGATATAAGGATTGATCGCTCTTCCGAATTTAAAGTTAAGCCAATTTTGACTTCCCTTTTGTTTTCATTAGTTCCTATATTAATTGTTTCTGTTTCTTCAACTACATGATTCTTTTGTTCTCGGTCATTCATTAATAAAACCAATTTATTAATATTTTCATCTTCATTAGATTAATTATTACAGCATTCGAAAGATTAAAAAAAAGGCATATACTCGGAAACAGAGCTTATATTATTGAAATCAAAAGAAAGTACATCAAGAGAAGGATCCTTTTTGGGACCTTTATCCTTAGAACTAGAATATAAAGACTCAGCAATGGCCACAAGGCCTAAAATTTTAGCTTTCTAAAAATCTAAGTAGACTCATTGTCAGATTCTACAAACATCTTCCCTTCACCAATGATGATTTCTAGCTTATCACCTTTATGGTTAATCCATTTGAAAGACTTCCTACATCCATGCTCGAAGGTTTCATTAGAAGAGGTGATCAACGAGGTTGGGTCAAAAGCTTCATCTTGGATGGCGTTCTGATTAGTCATTGTAGCAACATGGTTTTTCTCTACTCAAAATAGCAAGTTAAATACTTACTATTGTTGACACCTACTTTTGGCCTCTTGTCCCAAAAGGATGTGCGATTATGTTATAAAAACCCGTTCTTCATGCTAGATCAAAGTTGAAGATTTTATGGACTACGAAATGCATTATGATGTAAATTAAAAACTCATATTTGAGACCAAGTTATCTTAGAGCCTTTTCCAATGACTATTCAGGCCTAAAACGTGCTCATACATGTTTAAACTTGATTAATAATGGACCCAAATTCGGCAAATGCAATGATTCGATCGAATGGATCTTACATTGTTGAATAGCAAGCTAAACAGATAAAACAACCATCATATTTTCGTGAATGGCCTATAAAGATGTATAGCCATTTCAAATATCTTTCAAACAGTATATTATAAGCTCAATTCCGAGCTAAAACGAAAAGGTTATGATCAAAACACTACACCGGACCCTAAAACCGACAACCTTCCAATTCAACGACCATATCTTTTGCTCCATAACAGATTTTAACCTAATTTTGACGGAATTGGATATTAGACATTAATATCTTTCCAATGATATCTCACACGCCTTAATGCAGCTTCGTAATCAAAAGTTATGGAAGTTTTAAAATAGCATTTTCATATAATGCAAACCGCACCCGGCGCAACTCAGTGAGTTGCGCGCGACACCTGATGGAGAGACTCTAAAACCCTAAACCTAGATCCCTACTCCTATAAGTAGGGATCTTTGTTCAACCCGAAAGAGGACCGAAAAATCAGAATTCAAACCCTAGCATTCTCAAAACCCTAATCTCTCAAGTTCTCTTAGTAGCATATTATTGTTCTTCTCTCTTCCCAAATACTTTCCAACCCTAATTCAATCAATTGAATTTCTTGGAGGTACGTAGAAGAAAGAAAGTCCATGAACACATTAAATGGAGATTTAACATAAAAGAAGAACGGTTAGTTTCCTAAGCACTTAGATAAATCACTTTTCTGTTGTTGTTTAAATAACTTTAATTGAATAAATAGTGTTGTTTGATCACTTTTAACAAACTTTTAATTAATTTAATTCACATAGTATTCTTGTGTTAATCAAGATTAGAATTTGAATAATTAATTGATTTTTTCAATCACCTAAGTCAAGGCAAACATTGTTTATTTCTCGTTCTTTTCACGAATATGATTAAACAAAGAATATAATAACAACTTTTGCAATGTAATTCCTACGTTATTAATGCTTGTAAAAAAAATCAACTAACTTAGTTTTAGGTACCACGTTGCATACATTGTTTGTTTATGAAATTGTGAAAAAGGAAGAGCTTATAGAGGCTGTACTTGGGCTAGGATAGAGATTTCTTTCTAAAGGGAACGTTATCTTAGTACCCTCGCTCCCGAACTCATTTCTGGTTTATGTTGACCAATTTGGACATGGGTAAACTTACGATTCGTGCTAATTATCCCTTGAACTCTACTTAGGAGAAAGGCATGAACGAGGTTTATGAGTTTGCTAAAACTCATTGGCGACTCCTACTTGTTTCTTACAAAAAAGCGTGATGATAGGATCATTTCTAATTCAAGGTCCCCCAAACAATCAGGAATTCAAATCCTAATACTTCCTAACAAGTGTAAAGTATTAGGGTTCTAAAGGGCCATTGGCATTTAAGGAGAAGGATCCCCTACGATGGGAACACCCTCCTTACAGTGGCTACTCCACTGGGGACTTAGAGGTTACAAGATTAGTTCTTAGTTATGGCTCAAGTTTTTAACACTAGGTTACCTATGGGTTGTAACGAGAACTAACTTGGATATTCTCTAGTTAGAGAGCGAGACTTGAACGCATATTATCTTCATTTTTTAACAAAAGTAAAAGCCAAACAAGCAACATTGCATCATGCATAATCATAGCACACTTTAACCATTGGGGATTGACTCATTGACTAGGGGTTGCCAATACTAGGCTTCTATCCCAACATCAATAACAATCATCCCACCCATATAGCCAACAAAATGTTGGGAGGGCTATTTCATGGGTCGAGTGATTGATTCGTGTATCGTCCTTTAAGATATGGTACCTTTGAACACCTATGCCTTGACCTTAGAATAGCATTGTATTCTTTGACGGTTCCTTTTTTGTGCTTATGTGACTACATGAATATGTGCTTCGTGTCTAATCTAATTAATTTCAACTTGTTACCTAGAGATATTAAAAAAAATTCACAAAAAATGTGGTTGGCCAAAAAAAAAAAAAAAAAAACCTCTTATCGTTCTTTTTGCGTTTTTGTAAAAAAAAATATTAAATTGTCGAACGTATCAGGTGGTACGCACAACTGTGAAAACGCGCGCCCTCCAAGCGTAAGTTCAGAAGTTGCGCGCGGCCCTTCCATGCAACTCTCTAACTTGTGCGCGCCCATTATTGCTAAAAAACGATATTACCGCTTCAAGGTTAATCGTTAAGTAGGTGCTAAAAATATCTCTTTAGCTAACAACGTTGTCTAACTTAGTTATATTTATTTTAATCGTCTTTTTTTTATTCTTTTTTTCAAAAATTTCAAAAATATGTTTTTTATCGTTCTTTTTGTGTTTTCACATAAAAAAAAAAGAATAAAAAATAAAAAATTGTGCAAGACGGAAAATTTGCATATGCTACTCTTGAAGTTGCATTTTCCACCTTAGCGCAAGACGAAAACATTACGTGCGATACTATTTTCGATTATGATGATTCATTTACGTACTTTATAATCGAACTAATTATAGTACTTCTTATGAGGTTTGTCATTAGAAGTTTGCTTCCCTTAATTGGACGTCATCAATATATATGTTTATTCTTAAAAGTGCCTATTTTTGGGTTCATCATGTTTTAGTTGTAATTGATCAACCTTGATTAAAGAGTATAATTTATTTACCTCTTCTATGGTTTAAAAAGAAAATCCCGAAAACCTTACTTGGGATGTTTGCTTCACCAAAAAAAGATAGAGAAATAGAACGAAGAAAAAAAATCGTTGTTAAAATAAAAAAAGGTATGATACGAAAAAAAATTATTATTCTCAAAAAAAAAAAAAAAAAGAGAAAGAAGATAATGAATGATAAAACCAAGAAAATAATATAATTATTTCTTGGATTTTACATTCGGAAACCATCATTCTTTTTAAGCAAATAATAATATATTATCCTTTAAAGATGAGCAATATGAGAATCATATAAAAAAAACGATATAGATCTCTATTGTAATCTAAATGATCAACAACTACCATAATATATTTGATCATTTTAAGGAGTGTGTTTGGGTCAATTAATGTTTCTAAAATTTGATGAGCATTTTTCAATCCAACTTTCTTGCATTTCTCTTCTACATTTTTCGAAAACAATTCATTTAAAGTAAAATCCTTAGATGATTACCTTGTTGAAGTCCACACAAATCATGACATTCCACTAATGATTGTTTGTGAATTTTTTTTTACATCCTTCATCTACAAACTTGCGTAATGTGAATTCGTTTTACAAGGATTAAAAAAGAAATAAAACAATCATTTTGACTTTGATTCATTATTTGAAAGCTTGGTAGAAAA
The DNA here is from genome assembly GCF_948465745.1 of Chenopodium album. Lineage (NCBI taxonomy): Eukaryota > Viridiplantae > Streptophyta > Magnoliopsida > Caryophyllales > Amaranthaceae > Chenopodium > Chenopodium album. The sequence goes on along the minus strand of NC_137841.1, from coordinate 36,805,060 downwards.
GGTTTAAGTGAACGCGCTCAATTTCTCGTGATACACATTACTATATCATCTTCCACAATCGCGTACTAGTCCAATCATGGGTGGCAAAGCAGCATTGGAGAAACTTAGAGAGGAACTCCAAAACCTAAAGACCCTATGAGAAGAAGAAGCCAAAATGAAGGATCATTAAAAAGCAGAAAAAGAAAAAGAAAACATTTTGCAAGAAAAAGCAAGAGCCGAAAGAGTAGAGGCCTTGGAGAAACTTGTCTTTCGAGCTAACTCAGAGAATAAGTACTTCAGTTATGAGCTTGCTGCACAACCTAGTGGCAAGACTCTCCTAGAAAAGTTCTTGACTACGGATTTGCCGACCCTTAAGGTTACAGACAATCCTAGGACTCACTTAATGGGCTTTATTGGAATTATAGCATTGAAAGGGGTTGAGCATAGCTTATATGCATGTACTTTTCCTCTTTCATTGGACCCAACTGCTAGATCATGGTTTTATTACCTCGATGCAAAACAAACTTCCACTTGGAGTGACGTTTGTAGACAACCAAATGTGTCTCCCCAAAACAAACCCAATGATGAATATCTTTCACGTCATTTGATTATCGAATGAAGTAAAAGTGTGAAAGGTCTAGTGTTGTGGATGTTTTTATTAAAATATCTCTCTTTCGGTTTTCAAAAATGTTTCTTCTTTCACTATGTTTATGAAAAATAGTCAATCTAGTTTGGTTTGGTCCATGATAAGGGTCCAATAATGGTGTAGTTGGATCGGGCTCGAAAAGACCTTCCAGTGATATATTATAAGCCCAATTCCGATGAATAATGAGGAACTTATGGCCTGAAATTTTTTTGCTACAACCCCCTTCAACCCCCTAAAAAAAAAAAAAAAAAAAAAAAAAAAAAAAAAAAGGGTGGCACAAAAGGTCCTTATATCATTTTTTTGGTCGTGAGGAGGGTCCTTTGACCATTTTTCAACGTTGACTTTTTTATTTTCCGGCCAAAAAAAGCCACATGTAAAGCACGTGACTTATTAAGTTCCCTTTTTTCCCCGTTTTCTCTCATTGTGGGAGGATTATCCTTGAATTACTTTGAATAGCCTTCAATTTTAATTTTTGGGATTACAATTTAAGTTTTGTTGTTAATTGTTTTCAAAAATTAGGGCTTAATAGGGGGAAAAATGGGGGAAAACGAGGGAAAAGAGGAGGGAGAAAAAAGGGAAATTAAATGTGGCTTTTTTTGGCCGAAAAATAAAAAAGTCAATGCTGAAAAATGGTCAAAGGACCCTCCTCATAACCCAAACATGATATAAGGACTTTTTGTGCCACCTTTTTTATAAAACGGCCTTTGTCACAACAAGGTCTACTTAAAAGGACCTTCCTCACAAACTTTCCTTTTTTTTTTTTTTTTTGTAATTGTACATGTAATCTTTTGGTAATGTTCATTTATGTTAATCATTGAAAATATTTTGTAAATAGGAGAAGGATTTAAATGTTGCTAGAAATTATCTAGGTGTTTCTACAGTTCAAGATCATTCAAGTATTTCAAATAATGTTCAAGATTCAATTCGTTCAAGAAATGTTCAAGAGCAAGTTTCAAGCAATGTTCAAGCTCGTTCAAGGGTTGCAAGAACTGTTCAATTTTGTCAACCACCTGCAAGAAGTGTTGAAGTTTCTGCAACTATCACATCTTTTTCAAATTCTCAAGCCCTTTCAAATTCTCCTTCAAGAGATGTTCAAGGCATTTGTCGTGGTGGCAAACCAGTTTCTTATAAGTATGATAGGTTCTTAGCTTTTTTTGATACTAATGTAGCTAAGAGGTAGGCAAACAACAACAATTAAGAAATTGTTATCTTGAATTAATATACTCTTGACTGAGTTTAATAGTTTATTATTTTTTATAATTGATGTTAATGAAACTATTATATTTCGTTAATGATCATTTTTTCTTATGGTAAGTAACATTTCACTAAAAGCCTTTTAAAAGTAAAAAATGTTTAATGAACATTTATAAAATGCAATTAAACGTAACTACATACATATAATATTCTGGTAATGAACATATTATGCTGCTTTAATGAACATATGAAAATATATATTTCATAAACAAAGTCATTTGAATATAAGAAACATGAACTTAATATGTCTTTTATACACCATAAAAAGATATTACTGTATATGTAAATGATCATTTAACAATTCCCAAATTGACAAATATATGAAATGTCACTTTTATAGTTAACTATTCTTCCATAAATCTTCTTGCTCCTCTTCTGTTGTGTCTAGCTTCTGTGTTATCTTGAAAGAGCATCAATTGAGCAATGTACTCAATTCTTAGCTTCCTGATTTGGTTTATCTGTTATACAAATATATTATAATGTCAATATGTTTATTCATTGTTATGAAAATGAACATTGTTTGCCTTTAAGTCTTAAAGTCACTTACATTATTTACCTTCAAGTCACAAATTCACTACTCTTTAGGATCAGCTGTAAACATTTCCATATGCTTCATTATATAAACCCTACAGTTGGTGTGATCTTGATTACTTCTCCACTTAATATTTTATAAGACTACTTTATAGTTTTCAATCTGATTTTCATCCTCATATCCCAATGATATCATATACTCTGCCATTGCTTTTAACTGAAATGTACATAAAAAATTATTATCATGCTGTTTTCAGTTTATACAATATGAGTAAAATTTGTTGAGTTACGATTTTTTGTGGATGGTCAACATATTTCTCAGATATAGGCACATGTTGTGGCAACTTTATATTATCAATTATGTGAATCTTCTCACTGATAAGATTTATGCATATCAGATAGAAGTGTTGAGATGATGAAACTGGGAAAAAACCTGCAAAATTAAGATATTTTTGAACATTTTATGATATACAAATGAAAATATTCTAATTGAATATTTAAAAATATTTTTTTATACCTAATTATAGCACACAATGCTATCAATCTTATAAATCTTCAATTCATTGTCAATTCTCCCTTTGAATTTTTTGATTCTTTCCACCATACTTGTTTTATAGTCACAAACATTGTAAGAACACATAATTTACTGCATTTAATATGTAGTTTTTAGTCAATATTAATGTAAATATTAATAAATAATCATTGAATTATATATAGAAATATATATATATATATATATATATATATATATATATATATATATATATATATATATACTTACATAAGTGATGAGGCATTGTAGAGAAATAAATTTTGTTTTTTTTAACTTTTTGTGATTCAACAATGTTGCCCAGGAATCTATCACACAATTCATTACTTGTACATCATCACCAAGTGTTTGCATCTCTTTTCTATTTATGAGATTTATCCCATCATAATAGAGTAATGAACTGTTTTTTTTTTTTTTTAAAAAAAAAACAATTAATAATGATCATAATATATTGTATTAGTGATTAAATTTAGACAAAAATATGTGTACCTTTCATCTTTTCCACTAAGAGCAAAGTCGCACACAATTTTGTTCATTTCCTTCTCATCCATGAACAAATCATTATATTTCACCATGTATGGAGAACGAAAGGCAAGAGGAACATTAGGAGTTTTGCGCTGAGGCCTTTAAATTTCTTTTCCTTTTCCTTCGTTACCTTTGTCTTTCCTGTTTAAAATAAATAAGAAACAAATTGTTAATGAACATTAATGTATTAATATATGAACATATATCTGATTAGAATAATATGATAAAATAAAAGTATTTTTCCTTTTTTCTGTATCAAGTTACCTTTTCTCCGTATTTATTGTTGCTTTTTGACATACCAATGTTTGTTTCTTCTCTCTTTCACTGAATCATTTTCATTTTGTAAATGAAAATTAAGATATATAGGAATTATCATTTCTATATATGAAAATGAACATTTAAATATATAGTAATGATAATTTATATTAAATTTAATATTTTTGAGATTTTAACATTATTTAATCTCTTACCTTGTTTTCACTGAAACATAAAAGAGAACTGAAATGAACAATCATAAATTATCAAATGTTCATTCTAAATAACCATCATTTTAAAACACTCAAAATACTTACAAACTTAAATTACATAATTATAATACAATAGTTAACCATAACAGTAATTGTTCTTAGCAAAATAAATAACCATAACCCTAATTGCTCTTAGCAAAATAAACAACCAGCCTTAATAATTACATATTTAATTGTTTTGAAAATACATAGGCACTGAATAAATCTTGAGAGTTTGGTGAGGTTTTTCATATTACCCCTGTCCTCCTTGTTTTTCTTTTTCAAGAACTTCTTCTAGAGATGGGCATTGTGGTGGTGAGGATAAATGCTTAAAAACATGCATCATAGTCAATTTTTCCTTCTATGGACATCTCCAAAACAATATTAGCATCTGGTGTTGGAAAAAAGCTATTCTGTGGATCACCTAAAGAAGTTGCTATCTCTGGAAAAAAATACAAAAAAAAAAATTTATTACAAATGAACAATTTGCATGTAAATGAACAAATTTACTGCAAATGAACAAATTTTACCATTTCCAGTAGATTGATGAACTTGAGTTTCTATAGAAGGCAGGGCTTCTTTCGTTGAGGTTGTTGCAGCTTTTTATGTATTCAATAAAAATAAAAATTATTATATTCTTTGAATATATAAAACAAAAATTTTAATTGAAAAGATATATATTACTTATGATTGGAGATGGGGGTGTTAAGCCTACACCTAAGCTGAAAGCTTTCTTTAGGTTGTAATCTTCCACTTTTCCTTTTTTTCTTTTTACCTTATCAATTGCTTCTAAGAAATCCCTTTCAACCTGGGCTATTGCATTCAAGAAATCGACCTTGCCATTTTACCCAATACTTTATCAAGAAATCCTTTTTTTCTTCGTCTTGGCTCAAAATTGTTTGCTACCTTGCCATTTTACCCAATACTTTATCAACCTTCTTTACCAATTCATTTTCAGGGAACATCTCCTTGGCTTTGACTAGTTTTGCAGAAAGTTTAGATAAATTTGTACCAACTTCACTGACTAATGATACAAAATCATTCATGAAGATCTACATAAAAATAAAATAAAATAAAAAATAATAAGCAAGTATTTAAATATCAGGAAAAAAACATTTAATAATATATTAATGATCAAAAAGAGTAATAAAAATGAACATTTATATAACTTGAGGACTGATTTTAGTTTCCACTTCATTTCTTGGAAGGATTCTTCCCATTCCAAATCCCAAATCCTTCTATGTTTTTTTCCTCTCCAGAGCAATATCTCTTTTCCATACAAATATTATTGTTATTGTTCTTGGAATCTTTTTGTTCAACCTTTGAACACTGTCAAAGTAAAACAGCTAAACAAAATAATTTAAATCATTAGTCATTATATAAATGAACATTTTACTTTATATATATGTGAGCATTTACCAAAACAAAATTGTGTACAACTTTTAATACAAATTTTATGTTTAACATTTACTAAAACAAAAGTTTTCATAACTATTAAGCATACAATACAAAAGCTTATTAAGTACCAACCATCAGAAATTGTAGTGGCCCTTTGTAATACCCTTTGCAAGCTTGCTTTCTCCATTTGACATGGTTTTTTATCAAAGCATCATATACATAATCACACCAAGCCAAGTTTCTGAAATTGTTATGTTCCATCATTAATATCAGAAACTTGAAATGGCACTGATTGTTTTGAATGCAACTAATTAAAGAATTGACAGCCACCACCAAGAAGTTTGTGACAAAATCTTCTTCATCTGGTATGTCATCTTTGTAGTCATCACTTATATACCTTTATCACAATCTGGTTTACAGAAGGAGTTTTACCAGACCACTAACTCCTCCATTTCTTCAAAAAGAGTCCAAAGTCATCACTTGCTTTGTTAGATTTTGCCTTTACAATACGGATTTCACCCATTGGCAATTCATACATTATCCTCACATCTTCAACATCAACATCAATTTTTTCTCCATTTTTCAACTAAAAAACAGAAGCACTCTCTTCAAAACTGTCCAATATCCAGTGGTAGAATGCTGTGTCAAACTGAGGTAGTTGGATATCAAGTAATATGGCCCTAATCCAATATCTATCACTTTCTGTTTTTGTTTAATAGTCATTTTGGCACCCAACTCATTAATTTGACATGCCCCCCTCTAGATGAAGACTTTTCTTTCTCTTCCTCATATTCTTCTATGTCATCATCAATTTTCACAACTTCTCTTTTTATCCTTTTTGCAGTTGGTTGTGGTTCTACAATGGCTAGAGCTTTTTCATATTTTGCTCTCTTCTTTTTTGGCTTCTTTTCTTCTTCAAGATCTTCAAATTCATCCTCTTCTTCTTGATTCTCTTCTATTTCCTTGAAGTTAGGATCCTCACTATCCTCTCCACTGTCTGTAGAATCTTCATCCGATGAAACTTCATCAAGCTGTAACTTCCTCTTTAGAAGAGTTTTTTTTTTTTTTTTTTTTTTTTTTTTTTTTTTTTTGTGTAGAAGATTTAACATGTTCTACGAAATGAACAAATATGTTAATATAAATGATCATATTATTTTGTGTAAATGAACAATATTCTAAATTTGCTAAGATGTACCTTCTTTCTTAGTAATTTTTTTCACTCCCCCTTTGGTAGTTCCAGCAATCTTTTTTTACCACTTGTATAAATTTTTCAAATTGTATACATGTAAGTATAAATAATAAAATTGAACATTTCAGTTTTATAATATGAACAAATACCTTCTTGTTTCTTTTTCCTCTTTGCAGCAACAAGCGCAATATCTTTTTTCTCAACCACTCCGGTAGCTTTTTTCCTCCTTTGGAGCAGCAGGGGCAACAAGAGTTCCCCTTTTCCCCTTTGCAGCAACAGGGGCAGAAGTACCTTTTTCCCCCTTTGCAACAGCAGGGGAAGTAGGAGTGCCCTTTTTCCCCTTTGGAGCAGAAGGGGAAGTAGGAGTACCTTTTTTCCCCTTTGGAGCAACAGGGGCAAGGAGGAGTGTCCTTTTTCCCCTTTGCAGCAGTAGGGGCTGGAGGAGTGGCCTTTGTTTCAACATCTGTCCTTGATGTGTATATGAACATTGTAATTATTAAGTATGAACATTGTATAAATATTTGAGCTTTGTATTTTACATTTCATAAGAAGTACAAATATTACCTATGTCTTTACTTCTTGTTTGTCTTCCCACATGGATTTCATTTGGTTCATTATTTTTTGTTTTTTAGAACTCTTCTTGCAACCATTTTGTATCTTATTGTCTTTTGTGATGATTCTTCACTTTTTTGTGAAACTTGAAGTTCATCATTTTGCATAGCTATTTCTCTTTGTTCTAATTCTGTTTCATCCTCGACAATCACTGTACAAAAATTTTATACAATTAATGTATTTAAAATTATTAATATAAAACAAAGAGATATAAATTTTACCTTCAAAATCTTTTGTTATAACTTTTTTATACTCAACAGGTTTCCTAGCATCTTGTACAAGTTCATTTGATTCATTTTTGTTCTCCTCTTACATCAAATATATGTTTTTCCCATGTTAAATAGAGCAAATATATAATTGCATAAATAATGTTCATTTTACTTTTTATATGTGAACATTTTACCTTCAACATGTGCTTTGCTTGCAACTGCTTCCTCCTATACATGATCTAGTTTATTTGAATCTTTTAGACCCTCTACATATAAATTCATGAGTTTAGTTAAATTTCAAAGTTTGGACTTAATTTTCAATTTAATTTTTATTTATCAACATTATTACCTTCAATATTGCTTTGTTTAAAACTGATTCTCCTTCCTTCTTCTCATGATCTGTTCCTTCTTGTCATGATCTGGTACCATTGAATCTTTTGGTTCACCTGATATATCAAATACATGTTTTCATATATTAAATTCAAACAAATAAATAATCTCATACATGTTCATTTTAGTTTTTATAAATGAACATTTCTACCTTCAGAATTTTCTTTGCTTACAACTGCTTCCTCTTCCTTCTTCTCATTATTTGGTTCCTTTGAATCTTTTGGTTCACCTAACATATCAAATATATGTTTTAATATATTAAATACAATCAAATAAATAATCTCATTAAAAATGTTCATTTTAGTATTTATATTGTATTTATATATTATTTATCATTAAACATTATGAAACTGAACATAGGCTGGATTTTTTCTTGCATTATGTTGGACTGCTTCCATTTTGTTGTTTTATTTTCAAATAAAATTACAAATATTAGAATATAGCATAAAAATTAAACAATTTATTACGATGTATTGTAAAATGTATACCTCTATATCGTTTTTTGTTGTACTTAAGTAGAACTGTGTACAATAACTGATGAATCTCAAAAATTTTGTTAGACATATAAGTCAATATAAATGATGTTCAAAATTTTTATATTATATAGTGAAAATGAAAATTTATTACTCTATGCAAACTTACTCCATGTTCACTGAAAAATAAAAAAAGGCTAGAATATAAAATTAATCTTTTTAATTTATATAAATGATTATTTTATAAGTTCAAAATGAACATTTACCTTTTCTATATCTTTTGAGAAGAAGTTGATATCCCCTGATCTATTTCTCTGCATTGTTTTTGATTTCCAATAGTTATAATTAAATTTTAGTTTCAATATGATTAATGGGAAATGTATGTAAAAGTGATTAATTTTAATATATTATATGTAAAAATGATTAATTTCATAAATAGTACTAAAATTTAATACTTTATTGGTTCACTTGTCTCTGGCCTTGACTATTACATTATAAATGTTACCTTGATCTTTATTTATTTTTTTTCACTAAAATTTTAAGAATGATTTTAGATAACTGACATGTATATAATGATAGTTATGTAAATAAAAAAATTGAATGTTTATTAACTTAATTGGGGTTTAACATGTTTTTATCAAAATATGGTTTCCACCTACTACAATGGTCTTCATTTTTTTCCATTGGAAATAATTGATGGCATAATCTCTTGTTTAATTTTAGGTTTAGAATTTCCATCTCTAAAGTTCATCATGTGTTTCACTTTATATGGTTCAACACTACAATATCAAAAGTTACTATCAATATATCAGTTTGCATGCATATTAATATACTTGTTCATAAGGTTACAATAAAATGAACATTTCTATATATATTCTGATAAATGAATATGTAAATGTTCATAATTTTATAGTAAAATATACATTTATATATGTATAAATGTACAAGTTCAAACATGTATAATTATGAAATTAAAAATCAACAGTCAAAATGTACAACTTCAAACAGGTATATGAACATATAGTAATTCATAATTGATCATTATACCTTGGAATTGGAGACATTTCATTTTCAGCAGGACCACTGGACATTATTATGTCATTTAAAAGTTGAGGATCAATCAGAGGAGATATAGGTTGGCACTTTATTTCATCTCTGTTTGCAAATTTTAATTTTTTATTTTAATTTTACAAATTTCATCAAAATGCATGATAAATAACTTCAAAATTTAATCAAAATGCATGATAAATAACTTAAAAATTCGAAATTAAGTGAAAAATACTTACCAAATTGTAGCATCTGTAATTTCTGGAACTTCCTTCTGTAGTCTACAAAAGAAATTACACAAATTAGTACTTTCCTTACTTGTTTTTGAACAAAATTTTAAAAAATTAAGGGTTTAATTCTTAAAATTCTTCACTTACAAAACTTCAGGTTTTGGATCTTCCTTTTGTGTTCTACAAAAGAAATTAAACAAATAAATTTACGATTGAACAAAATTTCAAAAAATTAGGGTTTAATTACAAAAATTGATCAAATGAACTTACGATTCTGGTTTTTCAGTAGATTTTTGTTTTGCTAGTGCATGTTCTTCTTGTAGACTACTCATTGTTGATGCGATTGTAACAAATTTTCAGAAAGTAGTAGGAATTATGCTTGTTCATAGATTTGATGAGAGAGAAAATGGAGAGAGAAAATGCGTTAGAAGAAAAATGTAGAATGTGATAAATTTTTCAATTTTTTTTATTCGTATATATATTTGTTGATTTTGCAGTTACTTGCAGTTACTGTGGTAAGTGGGTTGTAATTGTACAGTAATTGCATAGTTAGTGGTAAGTGGGTTTACTGTGGTTAGTAGGAGGTAATGCAGGTGGTTAGTAGGGTGTGGTTAGTGTGGGTAAGGGTTTTATTGTAATTTCAGGAGGGGGGGAGTAGGTAGGAATGGCAAAAGGGGGGTGTAGTGATTAGGAATTAGTTATGGCCAAAATACTAAACTGGGCTTAAACCGGATTTTACCTACGGCCCAATGATCATGTGGAGGGTCCAAAGGTTTAATCTTATTCCTAAACTAATTAGGATTTATTAGAAGATTCTATAAGTTTCTAAGCTTAATTATCCTTTTGAAAAAATAAAATCAAAGAGTTTGAAATTGAATAAAACTTTCCTTTTTTGTAAGTCCAAATTCTATTTAGATTAAAGATGTTCAAAGAAATTCATATATTATTTTCGTGCCTCATAATTTTTATCCAAATATTATATGGTTGGATAGATCTTGAAATTATCTTTCCAATGATATATTATAATATTAATTCCGAGCTAAAACGAAAAAGATAAGAAAGAAATACGAAACTCTATCCAAAACCGACACCCTTCCACTTTTTCGGCCATATATTATTTATCTACCAATTATTTTAGTTTGATTCTAATTGGGTTGGAAAGGAGACTTCAATAGCTTTCTAACAACATATTATATGACTTATTTTAACTTTTGGATCAAAAGATATGATAAAAACAAAATCCACAAAAAATCTGTCCTAGCGCCAAACGACAGGTCTGTCGCCTGGTGCTAATACCTGTCGCCTGGCGCTGCTCCATTCGTCTGGCACTAACTCCTGTCGTTGACGACAAGAGGTCTTTTATTCCAAATCGGACTCGAACTATTTTCTATCGTATCCCGAGCTATTTTTTCAATAAATAGGGGTCGTATTTCCTCGTTTTTATTCACAACAACCATCATCTCTCTATTCTCTCTCTAAAATCTAGAAAGCTTTCTCTCTCTCTCCATTCTTTTTCTAAACCTTCCCTTTTACATTAATTAGCTCTAGACACACCTTGCCTAGTTCGAAGTTGCTTTCGTCCTAGACGTGAAAGAAATAGGTACGAGGCATCGAAGTAAGTTCTTTAATTGTATTATATATCTTTTGATATGGAATCATGCTTAAATTATTTTGTTGATTCCTATTATCTTTTTAGGTTGTTATATTGCTTCCTAGTATCATGTTTAGAGTAATAATTAAAATTTCTAATATCATGTATATTATTATGATGCTTCCTATTTCTAACCTAATATCATGTAAGTGTCATGTTAGAGCTAATTGATCTTTCATGTTTAGTAACATGCTAGGGCTTGTTATTAATCTTGTTAGTATCATGCCTAGGATCTTGCTATTATTATTAAGCTTTGATATGATTATGATGATTATATATTATTATTATTATTACTATGATGATGATTGTTATTATGTTGCTTGATATTTATTATTGTTATTGCTTGGTCACACCTTTTATGCATGTTTAAAGAGAATTTGTACTTGTAATCACGTTTAATAAGATAATTAATAATCTTGTTTAGGGCAAATATTATTATAATTCAAGTGATCGCCAATAATAGTTTTATTTGTGCATTAATATTCAACCAACATAGATTAAACAGGTTTAGGGTTAATCTAATGATTGTATGTTATTCAGAAAGCGCACATGAATACGAGAAGAATAAAGTAGAGGCCTATTTTTAGGGCAAATTTAATCTCTTTTAGGTTGGATTTGTACCTTCATCTCCAAACTTCCAGTCATGGTTCCAGACCTATTGGAGTTAACGATCTCCTGGATCGTTAAGGGGTGTAACCTTCACATTGTGAACGGTTTACAAGTTCCTAAAACTTGTTGGCGACTCTTTTACTCTAGCTTCCTTCCCATTGGATGTCACCGTGCTTAAGTGTATGATCACAGTGGGGCTCAAGTGTAGGATGCTTAAAATATTCCCGTATATTGCACAAATGTCTACCTGCTTTTGTCATATCCGGAGTTCTAGGAGATAGTTACGAGTCGTACAACATATGGATCTATAGCCTCGAGTTTTATCTTTCATTTGGCGTTAGTTTCGTCCAATTCAGAGGCACAAATAAAAAGTTATGACTAAAATACGACAGCCTGTCCGGTTTAGTGCACATACGTGAAGTCTTAACTAGTCTTTGTATGAGTCTAGTCACATAGTCTAGTAACATGGTCATGACATGAGTCTTGAACAAATCACTTACACTCACACGTATTCACACATTTTGTACATACTCTTAACTCACCATGACCATGTCTTAGGTTCATGCATGAGTCGTTCTTTCCGTCATTTGATTTGGGGTCCACTTTATTCCTAAATTCTTCTATATATCCTCATCTACATCATTTTTCCATTCTCTACATGCTTTCTTCATAACACAATCTTCATTCTTCCAACCTCCTTCCATCTATTGCATGTTGAATAGAGCTTGAGTCAAAAAATTAACAATAAGTATCCCCGAATTTACCTTTCTACAACACTTGGTCAAGGAGAGAAGGGAGATTAATCAAGGACAACACCTTTGTTCAAGTAATACTTTTTGACAAACCAATTAGTCGGAAAAGAAAAGATAAGAAGATAATGGCGTCTCAGGAAGAAGTCAACAAACTTAGGAATGATATGGCCAACTTAACTGAATTGATGAAGAGTATGGCTCTTCAAATCAATGACCCTGTGAAGCAACAAAAAATGGAGCTCATGCAAGAAAGCTTGAGCAAAATATCCAATGATTATAGATTCCAGGGCAATAGCTCACAAGGGGTCTCAGTGGATAAGGAACTTCTTCCGCAGAAGTTCAGTGCCAATGTCATCCTTAAATTCAAGCCAACTTACAATCCTTACTTTCACTTAAGAGCTTTCGAGACTATAATATGAACATTAAGGGGATTGATAGGAAGATTTTTCATTCTTTGTTCTAACTATCTTTAGAAACCGTTTGTCAACAATGGTTCTTTTCTCTTGAAAAAGAGAAAACCTCTTCTTGGGATTCCATAATAAACGCTTTCATAAATAAATATAAGTGCAACATTTAAGATGAAACAGACCATAGACAACTTGTGATGCTAAAGCAAAAAGAAAACGAAGGGTTCACTTCTTTCTTCAACAAATGGAGGGAAATTTCTGCTAATATGGTTAAGGTTCCTATTGAAAAAGAGTCTGTAAGGATGTTCATCAAGAATCTTCAAGAAAAATATGCAAAGCACTTAAAATACCCAACACAACTTGAATAATTTCAAGGCTGTCTATAATATAAGCATTGACACTGAAGACGATCTTTTGAAAGATAATAATGCAAAAGGAAAGAAGAATGACCATCCTTTTGCTACGAATACCTCTAAACAACAAATCCATTGGTCGAAAAGAGTGTTTACTCCACTTGGTATGAGTTATGAGGAAGCTTTCGAAAAGCTACATCACAAAGGACTAGTCATGCCCATAGGACCCATCAAAGGCCCAGTTCCAGAAGCTAGGCCACGTAAGTGAGATCCTAATAAACACTGCAAGTATCACAAAGGAAAGGGTCACGACACTAAGGAGTGTTGGAAAGTCAAAGAAGTTATTCAGGACCAGGTCGATGACAATAAAACTTACGGGATTCTAGCCATCGCAGAAGATCAAACATCCTTCGATCCTTCACTCCTTATCACACATGTAGGTGAGCCCATGATTGAGATATCTTATATAACCTCTATTGATGAAGTGGCCGTGATTGAGGAGGATGAAAGAATCTTCTTAGATAATACCTGGGAAAATTTGTCAAGTCTAAAAGAAGACGTTAGAAAACTGCAAGATGTCATTGTCGTGCTCTTGAATGTGGTAGAAGGACTAGCAAATCGGATGATGGTTATCGAACAAAATTCTCACCAAGGATTTAATGAAGAACTCAATGCTCCTAAGCCACGGGAAAAACGGAACATTGAAGAATACACACCAATAGAAATGACTTATGATAAAGCTTTTGACTATCTTCATGATCCAGGTCTCATTCATCCCGTTGGCCCCAGCCAAGATCAACCAACTGAGAAATGATCTTCCAATTAAGATCCAAACTCTTATTGCAAATATCATAGAGGCCATGGTCACACCACCGAAAAGTGTTTTATCCTCAAGGATCTCATTGATTCAAATCACCTTCATGCTCCTCTGAGCAACAAGAAGGCCAAGAACAGTAATAATAATAACAGTGGCTGAAAAGAAAAGAAGAACGACAATCCTTCTTCTTCCAAAACAACCCTCTCAAACAACGTTAGCACGTTTAACAAGGATGGGTCCTTGCCATGAACAAACGAGGGCAAATGAGAAACTTCACGCCTATTGGCATAAGTTATGACACAACATTCGATCGCCTTCCTGCTAAAGGTCTCATAACTCCTATTGGACGGAAAATTGTGCAAGACGGAAAATTTGCATACGCTACTCTTGAAGTTGCATTTTCCACCTTAGCGCAAGACGGAAAAATTACGCGCGATACTATTTTTGATTATGATGATTCGTTTACGTACTTTATAATCGAACTAATTATAGTACTTCTTATGAGGTTTGTCATTAGAAGTTCGCTTCCCTTAATTAGACGTCATCAATATGTTTATTCTTAAAAGTGCCTATTTTTAAGTTCATCATGTTTTAGTTGTAATTGATCAACCTTGATTTAAGAGTATAATTTATTTACATCTTCTATGGTTTAAAAAGAAAATCCCGAAAACCTTACTTGGGATGTTTGCTTCACCAAAAAAAGAGAGAGAAATAGAACGAAAAAAAAAATCGTTCTTAAAAAAAAAGGTATGATACGAAAAAAAATTATTATTCTCAAAAAAAAAAAAAAAAAAAGAGAGAGAAAATAATGAATAATAAAACCAAGAAAATAATATAATAATTTCTTGGATTTTACATTCGGAAACCATAATCCTTGTAAGCAAATAATAATATATTATCCTTTAAAGATGAGCAATATGAGAATCATATAAAAAAAAACGATATAGATCTCTATTGTAATCTAAATGATCAACAACTACCATAATATATTTGATCATTTTAAGGAGTGTGTTTGGGTCAATTAATATTTCTAAAATTTGATGAGCATTTTTCAATCCAACTTTCTTGCATTTCTCTTCTACATTTTTTGAAAACAATTCATTTAAAGTAAAATCCTTAGATGATTACCTTGTTGAAGTCCGCACAAATCATGACATTCCATTAATGATTGTTTGTGAATTTTTTTTGACATCCTTCATCTACAACTTGCATAATGTGAATTCGTATTACAAGGATTAAAAAAAGAAATTAAACAATCATTTTGACTTTGATTCATTATTTGAAAGCTTGGTAGAAAAGGTTTAAGTGAACGCTCTCAATTTCTCGTGATACACATTACTATATCATCTTCCGCAATCGCGTACTAGTCCAATCATGGGTGACAAAGCAGCATTGGAGAAACTTAGATAGGAACTCCAAAACCTAAAGACCCTATGAGAAGAAGAAGCCAAAATGAAGGACCATTAAAAAGCAGAAAAAGAAAAAGAAAACATTTTGCAAGAAAAAGCAAGAGCCGAAAGAGTAGAGGCCTTGGAGAAACTTGTCTTTCGAGCTAACTCAGGGTATAAGTACTTCAATTATGAGCTTGCTTCACAACCTAGTGGCAAGACTCTCCCAGAAAAGTTCTTGACTACGGATTTGTCGACCCTTAAGGTTACAGACAATCCTAGGACTCACTTAATGGGCTTTATTGGAATTATAGCATTGAAAGGGGTTGAGCATAGCTTATATGCATGTACTTTTCCTCTTTCATTGGACCTAACTGCTAGATCATGGTTTTATTACCTCCATGCAAAACAAACTTCCACTTGGAGTGACGTTTGTAGACAACCAAATGTGTCTCCTCAAAACAAACCCAATGATGAATATCTTTCACGTCATTTGATTATCGAACGAAGTAAAAGTGTGAAAGGTCTAGTATTGTGGATGTTTTTATGAAAATATCTCTCTTTCTGTTTTCAAAAATGTTTCTTCTTTCACTATGTTTATGAAAAATAGTCAATCCAGTTTGGTTTGGTCCTTGATAAGGGTCCAATAATGGTGTAGTTGGATCGGGCTCGAAAAGACCTTTCCAGTGATATATTATAAGCCCAATTCCGATGAATAATGAGGAACTTATGGCCTGAAATTTTTTTGCTATAACCCCCTTCAGCCACTGTTCCCTACTCTCTCCCCCCCCCATTACTACGTTGTTTCACTGTTTCTACTTCCTATTAGAAATTTTTACTCTATTTTTGGTTTTTCTCCCTTTTTTTTTTCTTTTTCTTAATATTTCCTTTTCTTATCCCTCAAGTCATTTATATATATCATTTAAAACCTAATTTTTGTTTTTTTTCGTTCAATTTTTTTTTGCATTTTCTCTCTCTCTTCAACATTTTTTCTTTTCTACGGCATTATTTTTTCTTTAATTCATGAAGGAATCATTGATTCGAGCTATTGATTCTGATAATGAAGTGTTGCATTCTTCGATTGTTGAATTTGATCGTGATTGTGAAGTTATTTTTTCTACTTCTGGTGGACTGCTTGATGCTTGTGATGATCAATGTGAGTTGTTATAATATAAGTTAATTTAAGTTCAATTATGATCAATTTTGTGTCTGTTTTCGATTAATTTTTGCTGGTCGATTTTGTGTTTGTTTTATTCAGTTCAATTTTGTGTCAATTTTTGCTTGATTCAATTTTGTTTGCTGATTTAAGGTTTTTAAAATGAATTTAATCTCTTTTTTAGTTTAATTTGGCCTGTTGTTATAATATAAGTTAATTGAAGTTTAATTTTAATCAATTTTGTCTATTATTTTGATCAATATGATTTATAATTCAAGTTTGTATGCTTTTTTTTGTTTGATGATCGCTGATTTTGATTAAGTAGATGTTTATTGTGATTGAATTCTTTTTTTATATTCGTTTTTGTGTTTTCTTAGTAGTTTTATAATTTTGATCAATTTCATAATTCTATATGATCATTTTTATTTATATTATGTATTGGTATAGTTGTTTAAATTATATTTATAATGTTCTGTATTTTTCTTTATTTAATTATTTTGATCAAATTTATATTGCTAAATGATCATTTATATATGTACTGTTTTTAATTTGTACATATATGTTTTTTATTATATTTTTTTTTTAAACTTATGCAGCAGGTGCTAGTGATGAAATTCTTTATGAAGAGGTAACAAATCCGAGTTACTTTTTAAAGATTTTAATTCTTAACAAGAAGCTTATGATAGATATAATGAATATGCTTTTAAGCATGGTTTTGGTATTAGAATTGATAAAAGAAAACCCGAAATGGTAATTCTTTGAAGATGAAAAGATTTGTTTGTTGCAATGAAAGTTGGAACGATGATAAGGCTAGGAATAAAAGGTCTTATGAGAGAATGGAAACAAGAACTGGATGTTTGGCTTTTATTCAGTTCAAGATTGATCGTTTAGGTTTATGGACATGTACAAAGAATTATATGAAACATAATCATCATATGATTCCTCTTGAAAAGAGACATTTGTTAAGGTCTCAAAGGAGTGTTTCAAAGAAAAATTTGGAATTCATGTCTACATTAAGGTGTAGTGGAGTTAAAGTTTCTGTAATTTTGAGAGCAATGAAGAAAGATATTGGTGGTTCTCTTAATTTAGGATTTACGAGAGTCGATGCCTATAATGCATTATCTGCTGAAAAGCGATCCTAAATTGATGGTTGTGAAAGTCATCAATTGATCAAATACTTTGAAAAAAGACACCTTGATGAACTTGAATTTTATTATGACTTTGAGCAAGATGAGAATGGGTGTTTAGTTAATTTTTTTTGGTGTGATGGTCGGATGAAGAGAGATTATGAGTATTTTGGAGATTTGTTAGTTTTTGATACTACGTATAGGATAAATAAATACAATATGATATGTGCATCATTTGTTGGCATGAATCATCATGCTAATAGCATTATGTTTGGTATGGGTTTTATTCTCAATGAGAGAACGAAATCTTTTGTGTGGTTATTCGATACATTTTTAACCTTGATGGGAATGAAAAGTCCTATCACAATTATGACAGATCAAGCTCAGGCAATTGCAGCTGGTATTCATATTTTTTTCCCTCCAAGTGTTCATCATCATTTATGTATTTGACACATTGAGCAAAATTCAAAGAAGCATATAGGTGCTTTAAGAGCTTTGGATGGTTTTACAGATTTGTTTGGCTATTTGTTAAAGTATTGTGAACCTTCTGCTGAGTTTGAGCATTTTTGGAAAAGGTATGTCGTTATTTCTTAATATACTGATAATTATGTATTTGTTTATTTATCTTTGTAAAAATGATCAAGTCACTTTATATAAATGTTCATTAAAGAAGATAGTTTGTGCATTTTCACATTATCTAATGTACATTTGTGTTTATATTATTTATATTATAATATCTACTGTGATTTTTTATATTTATTAATATGATCATTTTATTTAATATGTATGTACATTTATTAAAGAGTTTGTTCAATTCCACATCAGCTAATGATCATTTGTAAATGCAGAATGTTGATGAATTATAAATGTGAAAAGGATGATTGGTTCTGTGATTTGTACAAGAGTAAAGAGATGTGATGTCCTGCTTATTCTAAGAAGTATTGGTCTAGTGGATTTTTGTCATCTCAACAGAGTGAAACAACAAACAAATTTGTTTCGGAGAGGCTTAATAGAACACAGGGTTTATGTGATTTTTATCAAGTATTCCTTGATGTTATTTCTGAGTGGAGGAGCAAAGAAAATGGAAATTATTATAAAACATTGAGGGGTAATCGCCATCTTGCTTTCGCTCATATTAGCATTTTGGTTCACGCTAGATCATTATACACCATTCAAGCATATGTTATTTTGGAAGAAGAGTTCATTAAGGGTACTGCATATGATCATTCTGGTGCTGGTCTTCATTAACCTGAATATGCATACCATTTATGGAGAAGTGGGAAGGATTTTCTTAAGCATGAAGTTGTTTTTAACAAAGAAACTCATGTTATATGCTGCACTTGCATGTTTTTTAGTGAAATGGGATTGTTATGCTCTCATTGTCTTCGTGTATATCATTAGCATTGTGTACCTAAGATTCCGGATGAGTATATTGTTAAGCATTGGACAAAGGCTTCCATGTGTACTTATATTGATGATAAACCTTCTATGAGAAAAATATTGTATCTTCTAGTATTTGGAGGTCACACACACTAAGGAAGTTTGTGAAGTTGATAACTAGATGCAAAAATTCTTTGACTGTAAGAGCAGAAGTTGACTGTTATTTCAACATTTTAGAAGATAAAGTTGAGAGTGTTAAGGGTACAATTAACTTCAATGAGGCTGCTAAAGGTGTAGACATTGTTGACCATGAAGTATATAATCCTCCCAAAAAGAGGCTTGCCGGTGAAAGAAATGTTCGCCCTAAGAGTACTTTAGAAAAGGCATGTAACAAAGCTAGGGGTAATTAGAGGAAGAGAAAGTCTTTATATACACCCTACATAAGGGCTAAAGGTCAAGCAGGAGTTCAGGTAATGTAGAACATATTATAATTTGTATATGATTATTTAGTTTTATACTTATGATCAAATTTTATTTTTTAGGAAGTGGATGAGAATGGACTTCCAGTTACTTATGCTAATTCTATGTGTGATCCTAATGAGCTAATAATTTTGAAAAATCCACCTTCTAAGGTAATATTATAATTTTTTTATATATAAAATATATTCATATACTCATTTATGTTTCTTTAAATGATCAAGTTTGTTTTATGATTCATTAATTTTGTTATTTTTCTTTAGTTTGCTAGGAAGGAAGCTTCTGTAGTAGAAATTCATTTGGAATCTGATGAAAGTGTTTTTAAAGGTTTTGAGAAGGTAATTCTAATTATTATTTTAAAATTATCCTTATTTTTTTAATATTTTTAATAGGATCCTGGTGAAAGTTCTTTTGGATGCAATACATCTTTTGATAAAAATATTTCTGCCCTTGCTAAGGTTGTATGTATAAGTATATAAATATTTTTTAATATCAGGTTTATTTATGAGAAAGATCCTTTTAAGTAGAACTATTTGTGATAAAGGCCCTTTAAAAAAAAAGGTGGCACAAAAGGTCCTTATATCATGTTTTGGTTGTGAGGAGGGTCCTTTGACCATTTTTCGACGTTGACTTTTTTATTTTCCGGCCAAAAAAAGCCACATGTAAAGCACGTGACTTATTAAGTTCCCTTTTTTTTCCCCGTTTTCTCTCATTGTGGGAGGATTATCCTTGAATTACTTTGAATACCCTTCAATTTTAATTTATGGGATTACAATTTAAGTTTTGATGTTAATTGTTTTCAAAAATTAGGGCTTAATAGGGGAAAAAATGGGGGAAAACGAGGGAAAAGAGGAGGGAGAAAAAAGGGAAATTAAATGTGGATTTTTTTTGGCCGAAAAATAAAAAAGTCAATGCTGAAAAATAGTCAAAGGACCCTCCTCATAACCCAAACATGAAATAAGGACCTTTTGTGCCACCTTTTTTATAAAATGGCCTTTGTCACAACAAGGTCTACTTAAAAGGACCTTCCTCACAAACTTTTCTTTTTTTTTTTTATAATTTTACATTTAATCTTTTGGTAATGTTCATTTATGTTAATCATTGAAAATATTTTGTAAATAGGAGAAGGATTTAAATGTTGCTAGAAATGATCTAGGTGTTTCTACTGTTCAAGATCATTCAAGTATTTCAAATAATGTTCAAGATTCAATTCGTTCAAGAAATGTTCGAGAGCAAGTTTCAAGCAATGTTCAAGCTCGTTCAAGGGTTGTAAGAACTATTCAATTTTGTCAACCACCTGCAAGAAGTGTTGAAGTTTCTGCAACTATCACATCCTTTTCAAATTCTCAAGCCCTTTCAAATGCTCCTTCAAGAGATGTTCAAGGCATTTGTCGTGGTGGCAAACTAGTTTCTTATAAGTATGATAGGTTCTTAGCTTTTTTTGATACTAATGTAGCTAAGAGGTTGGCAAACAACAACAATAAAGAAATTGTTATATTGAATTAATATACTCTTGACTGAGTTTAATAGTTTATTTTTTTTTATATAATTGATGTTAATGAACATATTATATTTTGTTAATGATCATTTTTTCTTATGGTAATTAACATTTCACTAAAAGCCTTTTAAAAGTAAAAAATGTTTAATGAACATTTATAAAATGCAATTAAACGTAACTACATACATATAATATTCTGGTAATGAACATATTATGCTGCTTTAATGAACATATGAAAATATATATTTCATAAACAAAGTCATTTGAATATAAAGAAATATGAACTTAATATGTCTTTTACACACTATAAAAAGATATTACTGTATATGTAAATGATCATTTAACAATTCCCAAATGGACAAATATACAAAATGTCACTTTTATAGTTAACTATTCTTCCATAAATCTTCTTGCTCCTCTTCTGTTGTTTCTAGCTTCTGTGTTATCTTGAAAGAGCATCAATTGAGCAATGTACTCAATTATTAGCTTCCTGATTTGGTTTATCTATTATACAAATATATTATAATGTCAATATGTTTATTGTTATGAAAATGAACATTGTTTGCCTTTAAGTCTTAAAGTCACTTACATTATTTCCCTTCAAGTCACAAATTCACTACTCTTTAGAATCAGTTGTAAACATTTCAATATGCTTCATTATATAAACCCCACAGTTGGTGTGATCTTGATTACTTCTCCACTTAATCTTTTCTAAGACTACTTTATAGTTTTCAATCTGATTTTCATCCTCATATCCCAATCATATCATATACTCTGCCATTGCATTTAATTGAAATGTACATAAAAAATTATTATCATGTTGTTTTCAGTTTATACAATATGAGTAAAATTTGAGTTACGAATTTTTGTGGATGGTCAACATACTTCTCGGATATAGGCACATGTTGTGGCAACTTTATATTATCAATTATGTGAATCTTCTGACTGATATGATTTATGCATATCAGATAGAAGTGTTGAGATGATGAAACTGGGAAAAAACCTGCAAAATTAAGATATATTTTTGAACATTTTATGATATACAAATGAAAATATTGTAATTGAATATTTAAAAATATTTTTTTATACCTAATTATAGCCCACAATGCTATCAATCTTATAAATCTTCAATTCATTGTCAATTCTCCCTTTGAATTTTTTGATTCTTTCCACCATACTTGTTTTATAGTCACAAACACTGTAAGAACACATAATTTACTGCATTTAATATGTAATTTTTAGTCAATATTAATGTAAATATTAATAAATAATCATTGAATTATATATATATATATATATATATATATATATATATATATATATATATATATATATATATATATATATATATATATATATATATATATATATATATATATATATATATATGATAGATAGATACTTACATAAGTGATGAGGCATTGTAGAGAAATAAATTTTGTTTTTTTAACTTTTTGTGATTCAACAATGTTGCCCAGGAATCTATCACACAATTCATTACTTGTACATCATCACCAAGTGTTTCCATCTCTTTTCTATTTATGAGATTTATCCCATCATAATAGAGTAATGCACTGTTTTTTTTTTTTTTTTGAAAAAATAAACAATTAATAATGATCATAATATATTGTATTAGTGATTAAATTTAGACAAAAAATATGTGTACCTTTCATCTTTTCCACTAAGAGCAAAGTCGCACACAATTTTGTTCATTTCCTTCTCATCCATGAACAAATCATTATATTTCACCATGTATGGAGAACGAAAGGCAAGAGGAACATTAGGAGTTTTGCGCTGAGGCCTTTAAATTTCTTTTCTTTTTCCTTCGTTACCTTTGTCTTTCCTGTTTAAATTAAATAAGAAACAAATTGTTAATGAACATTAATGTATTAATATATGAACATATATCTGATTAGAATAATATGATAAAATAAAAGTATTTTTCCTTTTTTCTGTATCAAGTTATCTTTTCTCTGTATTTATTATTGCTTTTTGACATACCAATGTTTGTTTCTTCTCTCTTTCACTGAATCATGTACATTTTGTAAATGAAAATTAAGATATATAGAAATTATCATTTCTATATATGAAAATGAACATTTAAATATATAGTAATGATCATTTATATTAAACTTAATATTTTTGAGATTTTTAACATTATTTAATCTCTTACCTTGTTTTCACTGAAACATCAAAGAGAACTGAAATGAACAATCATAAATTATCAAATGTTCATTCTAAATAACCATTATTTTAAAACACTCAAAATACTTAAAAAATTAAATTACATAATTATAATACAATAATTAACCATAACAGTAATTGTTCTTAGCAAAATAAATAACCATAACCCTAATTGCTCTTAGCAAAATAAACAACCAGCCTTAATAATTACATATTTAATTGTTTTGAAAATACATAGGCACTGAATAAATCTTGAGAGTTTGGTGAGGTTTTTCATATTACCCATGTCCTCCTTGTTTTTCTTTTTCAAGAACTTCTTCTAGAGATGGGCATTGTGGTGGTGAGGATAAATGCTTCAAAACATGCACATAGTCAATTTTTCCTTCTATGGACATCTCCAAATCAATATTAGCATCTGGTGTTGGAAAAAAGCTATTCCGTGGATCACTTAAAGAAGTTGTTGTCTCTGCAAAAAAATACAAAAAAAAAAATTTATTACAAATGAACAATTTGCATGTAAATGAACAAATTTACTGCAAATGAACAAATTTTACCATTTCCAGTAGATTGATGAACTTGAGTTTCTATAGAAGGCATGGCTTCTTTCGTTGAGGTTGTTGCAGCTTTTTATGTATTCAATAAAAATAAAAATTATTATATTCTTCGAATATATAAAACAAAAATTTTAATTGAAAAGATATATATTACCTATGATTGGAGATGGGGGTGTTAAGCCTACACCTAAGCTGAAAGCTTTCTTTAGGTTGTAATCTTCCTCTTTTCCTTTTTTTTCTTTTTTTCCTTATCAATTGCTTCTAAGAAATCCCTGTCAACCTGGGCTATTGCATTCAAGAAATCGACTGATCCATAAATGTCTTCGTCTTGGCTCAAAATTGACTAAAACAAAAGTTTTCATAACTATTAAGCATATAATACAAAAGATTATTAGGTACTAACCATCAGAAATTGTAGTGGCCCTTTGTAATATCCTTTGCAAGCTTGCTTTCTCTATTTGACATGATTTTATATCAAAGCATCATATACATAATCACACCAAGCCAAGTTTCTTAAATTGTTATGTTCCATCATTAATATCAGAAACTTGAAATGGCACTGATTGTTTTGAATGCAACTAATTAAAGAATTGACAGCCACCACCAAGAAGTTTGTGACAAAATCTTCTTCATCTGGTATGTCATCTTTGTAGTCATCACCTATATACCTTATCACAATCTAGTTTACAGAAGGAGTTTTACCAAACCACTTACTCCTCCATTTCTTCACAAAGAGTCCAAAGTCATCACTTGCTTTGTCAGATTTTGCCTTTACAATAGGGATTTCACCCACTGGCAATTCATACATTATCCTCACATCTTCAACATCAACATCAATTTTTTCTCCATTTTTCAACTAAAAAACAAAACCACTCTCTTCAAAACTGTCCAATATCCAGTGGTAGAATGCTGTGTCAAACTGAGGTAGTCGGATATCAAGTAATGGCCCTAATCCAATATCTATCACTTTCTGTTTTTGTTTAACAGTCATTTTGGCACCCAACTCATTAATTTGACATGCCCCCCTCTAGATGAAGACTTTTCTTTCTCTTCCTCATCTTCTTCTATGTCATCATCAATTTTCACAACTTCTCTTTTTATCCTTTTTGCAATTGGTTGTGGTTCTACAATGGCTAGAGCTTTTTCATATTTTGCTCTCTTCTTTTTTGGCTTCTTTTCTTCTTCAAGATCTTCAAATTCATCCTCTTCTTCTTGATTCTCTTCTGTTTCCTTGAAGTTAGGATCCTCACTATCCTCTCCACTGTCTGTAGAATCTTCATCCGATGAAACTTCATCAAGCTGTAACTTCCTCTTTCCACGAGTTTTTTTTTTTTTTTTTTTTTTTTTTTTTTTTTTTTTTTTGTGTAGAAGATTCAACATGTTCTACGAAATGAACAAATATGTTAATATAAATGGTCATATTATTTTGTGTAAATGAACAATATTCTAAATTTGCTAAGATGTACCTTCTTTCTTTGTAATTTTTTTCACTCCCCCTTTGGTAGTTCCATCAATTCTTTTTTTACCACTTGTATAAATTTTTCAAATTGTATACATGTAAGTATAAATAATAAAATTGAACATTACAGTTTTATAATATGAACAATTACCTTCTTGTTTCTTTTTCCTCTTTGCAGCAACAAGCGCAATATCTTTTTTCTCAACCACTCCGGTAGCTTTTTTCCTCCTTTGGAGCAGCAGGGGCAGCAAGAGTTCCCCTTTTCCCCTTTGCAGCAACAGGGGGCAGAAGTACCTTTTTTCCCCCTTTGCAACAGCAGGGGAAGTAGGAGTGCCCTTTTTCCCCTTTGGAGCAGAAGGGGAAGTAGGAGTACCTTTTTTCCCCTTTGGAGCAACAGGGGCAAGGAGGAGTGTCCTTTTTCCCCTTTGCAGCAGTAGGGGCTGGAGGAGTGGCCTTTGTTTCAACATCTGTCCTTGATGTGTATATGAACATTGTAATTATTAAGTATGAACATTGTATAAATATTTGAGCTTTGTATTTTACATTACATAAGAAGTACAAATATTACCTATGTCTTTACTTCTTGTTTGTCTTCCCACATGGATTTCATTTGGTTCATTATTTTTTGTTTTTTAGAACTCTTCTTGCAACCATTTTTTATCTTGTTGTCTTTTGTGATGATTCTTCACTTTTTTGTGAAGCTTGAAGTTCATCATTTTGCATAGCTATTTCTCTTTGTTCTAATTCTATTTCATCCTCGACAATCACTGTACAAAACTTTTATACAATTAATGTATTTAAAAGTATTAATATAAAACAAATAGATATAAATTTTACCTTCAAAATCTTTTGTTATAACTTTTTTATACTCAACAGGTTTCCTAGCATCTTGTACAAGTTCATTTGATTCTTTTTTGTTCTCCTCTTACATCAAATATATGTTTTTCCCATGTTAAATAGAGCAAATATATAATTGCATAAATAATGTTCATTTTACTGTTTATATATGAACATTTTACCTTCAATAGGAGCTTTGCTTGCAACTGCTTCCTCCTATACATGATCTAGTTTATTTGAATCTTTTAGACCCTCTACATATAAATTCATGAGTTTAGTTAAATTTCAAAGTTTAGACTTAATTTTCAATTTACTTTTTATTTATGAAAATTATTACCTTCAATATTGCTTTGTTTAAAACTGATTCCCCTTCCTTATTCTCATGATCTGGTTCCTTCTTGTCACAATCTGGTACCATTGAATCTTTTGTTCACCTGATATATCAAATACATGTTTTCACATATTAAATTCAAACAAATAAATAATCTCATACATGTTCATTTTAGTTTTTATAAATGAACATTTCTACCTTCAGAATTTTCTTTGCTTACAACTGCTTCCTCTTCCTTCTTCTCATGATCTGGTTCCTTTGAATCTTTTGGTTTACCTAACATATCAAATATATGTTTTAATATATTAAATACAATCAAATAAATAATCTCATTAAAAATATTCATTTTAGTATTTATATATGAACATTTTACCTTCAACTTTTTTTGCTTTAACTTGCTCTTTTTCAGCAGGTGATTTCTTTCCATCATCAGCTTTATCTTTTTTCTTTTTTAATAACAAATTCTTCTTTTGAAGCTTTTGAAAAATTTTCTAAGTTGTTTTTGCTAACTTTCTGTAAAAAAGGATGAGAAGAACAATATTAGTTGAAACATTATAATGTATTTATATATTATTTATCATTAAACATTATGAAACTGAATATAGGCTGGATTTTTTCTTGCATTATGTTGGACTGCTTCCATTTTGTTGTTTTATTTTCAAATAAAATTACAAATATTAGAATATAGCATAAAAATTAAACAATTTATTACGATGTATTGTAAAATGTATACCTCTATATCGTTTTTTGTTGTACTTAAGTAGAACTGTGTACAATAACTGATGAATCTCAAAAATTTTGTTAGACATATAAGTCAATATAAATGATGTTCAAAATGTTTATATTATATAGTGAAAATGAAAATTTATTACTCTATGCAAACTTACTCCATGTTCACTGAAAAATAAAAAAAGGCTAGAATATAAAATTAATCTTTTTAATTTATATAAATGATTATTTTATAAGTTCAAAATGAACATTTACCTTTTCTGTATCTTTTCAGAAGAAGTTGATATCCCCTGATCTATTTCTCTGCATTGTTTTTGATTTCCAATAGTTATAATTAAATTTTAGTTTCAATATGATTAATAGGAAATGTATGTAAAAGTGATTAATTTTAATATATTATATGTAAAAATGATTAATTTCATAAATAGTACTAAAATTTAATACTTTATTGGTTCACTTGTCTCTGGCCTTGATTATTACATTATAAATGTTACCTTGATCTTTATGTTTTTTTTCACTAAAATTTTAGGAATGATTTTAGATAACTGACATGTATATAATGATAGTTATGTAAATAAAAAAATTGAATGTTTATTAAATTAATTGGGGTTTAACATGTTTTTATCAAAATATGGTTTCCACCAACTACAATGGTCTTCTTTTTTTTTTTTTTCCATTGGAAATAATTGATGGCATAATCTCTTGTTTAATTTTAGGTTTAGAATTTCCATCTCTAAAGTTCATCATGTGTTTCACTTTATATGGTTCAACACTATAATATCAAAAGTTACTATCAATATATCAGTTTGCATGCATATTAATATACTTGTTCATAAGGTTACAATAAAATATACTTGTTCATAAGGTTACAATAAAATGAACATTTCTATATATATATTCTGATAAATGAATATGTAAATGTTCATAATTTTATAGTAAAATGAACATTTATATATGTATAAATGTACAAGTTCAAACATCTATAATTATGAAATTAAAAAACAACAGTCAAAATGTACTACTTCAAACAGGTATATGAACATATAGTAATTCATAATTGATCATTATTGTTTTGGGGGTTTTTGTCCCTCGGTTGAGTTACAACACTGAAACTGGATTCAACTGGGGATGCCTGTACCTGCAAAGCAAACGGGCCGCCGGATGGTCGGTGGTCCGCCTCCGAAGATTAAGTCAGTAAACGTTCGGAAATAAAACGTGCGGAAGTAAAGTTATCTGCTTGAATTCCAAGCTCAGGTAAAGTGTTGTGTGTTCCTTGAAAACGACAGCTCTGTGGTAAGTGACGTATTGTCTCGTATTGCGTGTCAAAAATTCTCTCTGTCATAAATGACATCATGTCCCTATTTATAGGGTCCTTTTGAAAAGTGTGCCTTCCTAGGATCTGGTGACCTAGGAATTAGGTCACGCCGTTTTGCGGCGCCTCGGGATTTGGGCCTTAGAAGGCCGCCATCCCAGGGCCAATGCCTGAGTGACACGTGTCACTGTGCCCAAAAGGATTTTGAAGCACTTTTTGTGTGACACGTGTCGCCCCCTGAATGGTCCCTGCTGGACCTTCAGTCCACGTAGGATGGAGAAGAGTCCACCCTCCACGTGTCATCATTCCATAGGTCCAAATGTCACCTATACGGAAGACACGTGGCGCTTTCTGATTGGGCCACCTGGCTGGGTATAAAATACCCAAATCATTTGCCCCTCACCCCTGTAACAGGTGTCAGTATCTGAGTGGTCAGATTCAAAAATTACTTGAGGGAAAAAATTAGGGTTTTACCCCCCTATAAATAGTAAGGTTTGACCCCCCCCCCCTTTGGATTCACACCTTGGCGAATCTCTGGAGAATCTTGGACTTTTTGACTTAAAGAATCTCAAAATTCCCTAAGCGTTTTTCAAGCATCCGACACTCGGCCAACAGTCCGACCGTTCTTTAGTCAACCAGGCGTCTTTCTCCCTTCTTCTAAAGGTAACGCCTGTATTTCCTTTTTACTCTTCATTTTTTCTTTGTTTTCGAAAAAATGGCTCCCCAATTGCATGCGGCACGGCGTAGAATAGTGATCAGCCGGTCACCGGGGACGGCTGAATCTAGAACTAGCAGTGCCGAATGCTTGGCCAAAGACCCTGCTTTGCGAACTTCTCCGAATCCGACCGTTTTCGTGTCTGTGCAGGACACTATGGCCAGGACCAAAAGAACAGCAAGGCAGTGTAGCTCTGATGGAGTTTTCTACCATTCGGACGAGTCGACTGTTTATTCAGACGGCTCAATAAGAGTGCCTCGAAGTGAGCTGTCGGAACACCCTGACAGCCCTTCCTATCTTCCTCCAACCCCCACCTATTACCATTCGCCCACATCTAGTGGAACTCCCAGTGATGGAATCCTGGGGGAGGCGGATGAAGAATATCAACCCGGGCCTTCTGGACAGGCGCCGGAAGAGAGTCTAGGGGAGGACCCCGCTGGCACCAATCGGCGGTCCCCTAGCTCTGATGACGAGTCGGCCTCGTCATCTTCTTCAGAGAATGCCTCCGTAACTTTAGAGGAGGCTAGATCAAACATAAATTCTGCCAGAGAGTCCCTGGCAGTGGATAGGGGAAAAAGCTGGGCCGAGCCGAGTGCTTCCAGGCTCTTGGAGAGAGCCCCCTACTATCAGCATGCTCTGCCAGGCAAGCGGAGCGCCATGGCATCCGGCCTTGCCAATTTTAGGCGCAAGGTCGTCCTAGGCTATGGATACACTTTGTCGGTCCCTAACGAGGCCGACACCATAACCTGGCCGAGCCTGGCCAGCTATCAAGACAAAGCTTTCGGCTGCTATGAAGCGGCCTTCCAGGCTGGCCTCCGCTTCCCTCTCCATCCGGCCGTGGAGAGGATCTTGGACGGATACCAACTGGGTATCTGGCAACTTGTACCCAACTCCTGGATCAATATTCTGGGGTACGTTGCCGCCTGTGAGATGCTGCAGGTGGAGGCGAGCTTTGAAGCGTTCGCCCACATGCACTATCTGAGCAGGGCGCCTGCTAGGGGCGGTGAAGGCTGGTACACCTTGACCACTTACAAGGGGTACATGATGGCTGTTGGCAAAGAGAACAAGTGGAAAGACTGGAGGACTAAGTTTTACATAGTCAAGTCTGCCGACAGCCGCCTGAACCAAAAGTATAACAGGTGGAATAAGGATCCACCTCTCCTAGCAGGCAGGAGCGCATTGCCGCCTATTCCCAGGTGGGCAAAGGAGGAGATCATGGATGGGGGTTGTTTACCGTGTCCGTGTGGACGAATGATGAGGGGGACAAGGAGGTCACCCCTCAATGCTATCTCCCTTTGTACAAGTGGTTTGAAGAAGGGACATTCTTAGCCGCCTGTGGGCTAAGTTCTGAGATGCCGAGAGGTAGTCGGCCGTCTGTTTTATATGCAATTTGCTTTTGCTTTTTTGTACTTGTTTAATGATGCTAATCACTTGTTCATTTTTTCAGACAAAGCAATGGAAAAGCTCTCGGCCACAAGGAAGCCGGCTGTATCTGCTGCTCGATACAGGTCGAATGTCCTAAACAGGGCAGAAGTACCCACTCACACCAAAGTGGACGAGCAGAAAACTGGCGGCACCTCCAAGGTAGAAAATTGTTATACTTTCATTTCTGACCAATATTAAATTTGCCCGAATGATTTCTAACTTGCGTTTATCTTGTGTTGATGTAGGGTGCGCCTTCCAAATCTCCTTCAAAACCATCCGACCCTAAAATCCAAAAGACTAGGGCGGGTGATGTTAGCTCATCCGGCAAGGGCGGCCGGAAGCACATTGCTCATAGGCCCAAGAAGGGCCCAGACGCCTCTTCTCTCGAAGCTGAAAAGGAGATCAGCAAACCGGATGCCCAGAGGGCATCGAAGGGTGGCTTTAAGCAACCCACCACTGCTGTCGGCTCAGTAGGAGAGAAGAGGAGCCTGGGGAGAGAGGAGGAACAGAAGGACGACGGTAAAATCCATTCGCCTCTATTGTTCTTCCATTTAGATGTACTTGAGTTATTTTTCTAACTTTCTTTCCTTCTCAGTTCCTGTGCAGAGGTCGACTGTAGTCTAGATAGCCAAGTCCATGCTGAGGGCGGTTGATCCTGACGACAAGGCGTCTGTCAGAGGAGTCGGCACCCTTGACTTGGATGGCATCTTGGGGAACCTCTGCGAGGTATGAGTCTTAGCTCAAGCAAATTTTTTTTTTTTTTCTGGTTTTAACCATTCGGCTCTTTTGCAGGCCATGCTGCGCGTCTAAGGGCTCAGGCAACCCCTCAAGGAGAAATCCAAAGAGGTAACAGTCGCTAAAGCTCGGGCCGAGTCCGCCTTGGATCGAGCTCAATTTGATATTGCTCAGAATAAGCATCTGGCGCTTGATATGATGTATTCGCAGGCGGAAGCCAATATGCAGGTGAAGAAGGACCTGGACTCGGCCCGCCTGCGCATCACTTCCCTTAAGAAAGAGATTACAACTCTTAAGGAGATGCTCGAGCCTCTTCAAGATGCCAAAGAAGAGGCCGAGAGAGCCAAGCAGAAGGTGGGCCGCCTGGAGCAGCGCCTCAGCAACCAGGAGCATCAGCTGAAGTCCAAGTTTGAGTCCGTGGCTGATCAAGAGAGAGAGGCTCTTGTTAAGCAAATGATGAGCGATTATGAAGCCATCATGCGGGACACTTGGGCGGCTGTACAGCCGGACTCGGACTATCAGATTTGGAAATCCAAATTTGACGAAGCCAGCAAAGCATTCGACGCTCGCCTTATTGAAGAGGCTGAGAATGCTGAGGCCGAGGAAAGTTCTGGGTCCGACTCTTCTGGGGAGTCGTCCTCTGGTGGCGAGGAGGAGGATCAGGCGGAGGAGCAAGAGAAAAAGGATGAAGAGCAGCCGAAGGACGACAGGCCGGCTGTCACTGAAGAGGCTCTCCCCTGATCACTTAAGCTTTTATGCTTTTCTGCGGCCGAATGGCCATGTACTTTTCTTTTCCGGCCTGCGTGCCGAGTATTTGTATCTTTACCGACCAAGGGGTCGGGTAATTTGACAATCTTTCTGGCTTTGCCAGATAACAATCTTAACCAATCGTCTGGTGACGATTGGTCTTTTTAATTTGAATCATTCGGCCATTTGGCTGAAGTTATCCATATTGTTGTCCTTTGCATTTTTAATTTTTCATTGCATGTTTTTGGCTAAGTATTATAACCTGTTTACCATGCGAATGTTCTTGCCCCTGGACGGATGTCGAGTGGTTTCGGTTTATTGGATTGATTGACTTAGAAATTTTTGATACTTAGAAGAGTATGCATGGTTTCTAAGTCAATCAATCACTATGGTGATTGCCCCAAACCACGCGGCAGACGTCCATCCAGAATTGGCAAACATAAGTGTTCATTCGGCCATTGGCTCGAACTAACTCAAATTTCCAACTTAGCTAATTTGCTAAGGGTAAACCTCCGCCTGTTCTGCCCCTTAAGCAAAAACAAGCGCCTCCGGCCATAGGCCTCTTTGAGATAAAATGCTAAGTTTGTAACTTAACCAATTTTCTTTAAAAATAATTGTCTGCCTGTCTTGCCCCATAGACAAGGATCAGGCGTCATCCGGCCAATAGCCTCAACAAGTGCTAAGTAGTTAACTTAACTTGTATATTAATCAAATATTCCGCCTGTTTTGCTCCTGAGCAATAACAGGCGCATCCGGCTTTATGCCTCGCTTAGCCTCTACTTATGAAACAGTGACCATTTCTGAACTGCGCTAGATAGAAAGTTCAGGTCTTTTAGATTTCACTTTCGATTAAAACAAATGACTGCGAATGCTGCCTTAGCATTCGGTAGGGCCGCTTGATATGTTCGTAGAGCAATGTGCCGCCCAAATGGGAGATGCTTCTCCTCGACGAATTCGCCCAAATGGACGTCGCCGGTTATCTGGCTCATGTTGGAGCAGATGGTCATGCTCATGTTGGAGCAGACTGTGACCATTTGGTCTCTTTTTGTTTATTAACATCCGGCCATGGGCCTCATCATGATTTTATCTGGCCTTAGGCCTCTTTAATGATTAAGTAAATATTCGTCAAGTGTTGGTGTAAACTTGATGAATTCAGAGGGATTGGGGGGTCTGCTGTTGGGACAGACGCTTTCCAAACATATTGGCCGTCTGTATTTGGTACAGGCGACACTTAAAAAACTTGAATAAAAAGATAAGTTGGGAAATGAAGGCATATTCTCATCAACAATACATGAGATTTACAAAATTGAGGTTTTTACATTCGTACTTAGAAGTAGTACTTTTTCAAGTTGTCTACATTCCAAGTTCTGGGCAGCTGCCTGCCGTCTGGGTCTTCCAGGCGGTAGGTGCCGTCTCTTACTTCCTCATAGATTTGGTAGGGGCCTTCCCAATTTGGGGTTAGCTTTCCCTGTTCGTTCGCCCTACCGACTGCCTCCATTTTCCGTAGCACAAAACCCCACTTTGAGAGGACGCTTGTGTACTCTTTTGTTGTATGCCTGAGTCATTTTCAGACGGTATATCTCATGACGCAAGGCAGCATTGCCCTTGCGCTCTGGAAGTGAGTCCAATGCTAGGCGCATGGCCTCCCAATTCGCCTCTTCATCATACAACATGATTCGAAGGGTCGGCTCATAGTGCTCAATGGGCAGAACGGCTTCTGCACCATACACCATAAGGAATGGGGTTTCTCCCGTTGCCTCTTTAGCAGTCGTTCTGATGGACCAAAGGACGTGTGGTAATTCATCCGCCCAAAGACCACCAGCCCGCTCAATTTTCTTTTTAATCCCTTCTGAGATTAACTTGTTGAAGGCTTCGACCTGGCCGTGTGCTTGTGGCCGGCCGACTGATGCGAAGAAGCTTGAGACCCCCTGGTCTCCCAGCCAAGTCTTGAGTTGAGGCGTCTCAAATTGAGGACCATTGTCAAAAACCATAGACATGGGCACCCCAAAACGAGTGATTATGTTCCTCCAGATAAAGGAAATGACGTCTTTAGTCTTGATGTTTTTGACTGCCTCAGCCTCTACCCACTTGGTAAAGTAATCCACAGCCACCAATATATAGCGCTTGCCGCCTGGTGCAGTTGTATATGGCCCCAGAATGTCCATGCCCCATTTGGCAAAGGGTATTGGGCTGTGGATGGCCGTCAGGTCTGTAGCCGGATGATGGATGAGCTTGCCAAACTTTTGGCACTTGTCACATTTTTTCACCATTTCCATGGCATCCGACTCCAGAGTTGGCCAAAAGTAAAGCCGCCTGGCCTTGGCCGCGAGAGATCTGCCGCCTATACGGGAGGCGTAGAATCCCGAATGCAACTCTTCGAGAACTTCCTTCCCCTTTTCAGGGATAACACACTTCAACAAGGGTTTCAAAAAGCCAGCCCTGAAGAGCTCTCCTTGTCGCAACTCGAAGTTAGTTGCTCGTTTTTTTAGAACGGCCGCCTCCCGTGGTGAGTCAGGGAGCGTGCCGTCTGCAAGATAGGCCCGGATGCTGTCCATCCAGGTTGAGCTTCGGTCAAGAATTCCAATGGGGTCTTCCTCAGATATACTTATTTTTTCCATGACCTCCCAGAAGACTGACCGAGGCGTTTCACAGGAGGCGGATGATGCCAACTTGGACAGAGCATCCGCCTGATTGTTTGAAGACCTGGGCACTTGAGTTAGAAGAAATTCTTCAAGTGACCCAACTTCACTCTTGACCGCCTGCAAATATTTTACCATGGCCGGATGAGTGGCCTCGTACGTTCCATTAACTTGGAGTACGACCAGTTGAGAATCAGAGCAGGCGGATATCTTCTTCGCCCCTGCCGCCTTGCAATACCGGATGCCGGCCAGCAGGGCCTCATACTCGGCCTCATTATTAGAGACCTGAAACTTGAACCGTAGTGCGTATTCGTACTTATCTCCTTCAGGAGATTGACAGATAATCCCCGCACCACAGCCGTTCACAGTGGAGCTCCCATCCACATACACTTTCCAAACCTGGTCAGTATTGTCCGGAACAACCGGCCTTGTCATTTCGACAATAAATTCAGCGAATGCTTGTCCCTTTATTGCCTTCCTTGGTTCATAAGTGATTTCTAATCCTTGCATTTCAATCGCCCATTTGAGCATTCGTCCAGAAGACTCCAAGGTTGTTAGTGGCCGTTTGATCGGTTGGTCAGTATAGACCTCTACCGCATGCGCCAAGAAGTAAGGTTTAAGCTTCTTGATGGCCATGTAAAGGGAAAGGCCGAATTTCTCAACCATGGGGTACCGAAGCTCCGCATTTCTCAAAACATGGCTTATGAAATACACCGGGAGCTGGATGCCGTCTCTTTTAGCTAAGAGGACAGCACTGAGGGCATGATCAGAGACGGCTAAGTACATGAAAAGCTTCTCTTTAGGCAAAGGGCTGACAAGCCTCGGCAAAGAGTGCAGATGAGTTTTTAGCCTTTGAAAGGCCGCCTCTGCATCATCCCCCCATTCAAAGTTTGACTTCTTTTTGATTGCCTGGAAAAAGTAGAGACACTTGTCACCTGAACGGCTGAGGAATCTCCCCAGGGCCGCCAGACAACCTGTTAGTTTGTGCACTTCCTTCACAGTACGGGGCGACTGCATGTCGATCACCGCCTGTATTTTCTCAAGGTTGGCCTCTATTCCCCTTTGGTCAATCAAAAATCCGAGAAACTTCCCAGACTCAACACCAAAGACACACTTTTTTGGGTTAAGCATGACCTTGTGCCGCCTGAGTGTGGCGAATGTTTCTCGGAGATCAGCAAGGTGATCCGCCTGCTGTTTGGATTTGACTATCATATCATCAATGTACGCCTCTACATTCCTTCCGATTTGATTAATGAAGACCGTATTAATCATTCGTTGGAAGGTAGCAGGCGCATTCTTCAAACCAAACGGCATCACCGTATAGGAGAACAACCCCTGATCAGTGACGAATGCCGTCTTTTCTTGATCTTTTTTCCACAGGGGGATCTGATGGAAACCTGAATAGGCGTCCATGAAACTCATCAGGGCATGTCCGACTGTTGAGTCGACCAGACTGTCGATCTTAGGCAGTGGATAGCTATCCTTTGGACATGCCTTGTTGAGGTCTGTGTAATCAACACACATCCGCCAAGTTCCATTCAGCTTTTTTACTAACACAACGTTAGCTACCCACTCAGGGAAGTTGCCCGGCCGAATGAACTTGGCATCTAACAGCTTTTTTATTTCGGCAGCTGCCGCCTGACTTCTTTCTTCGCCGTGGTTTCTTTTCTTTTGCCGGATGGGCTTCTTTTCAGGATCCACGGCGAGTTTGTGGACAGCGAGTTCCGGGCTGATGCCTGACATCTCCTTCACTTCAAAGGCAAAGATGTCTTTGAATTCCTTGAGCAGCTGGTGAAGGTTTTCACCCAGCTTTGCAAAGGCAATCGTCCCCACCTTAACAGTCCGCTCTGGACGGCTGTCATCCAGAGGGATATCAATGTGTTCACCAGCAGGCTTGGGACGAAGATCATCCGACCGTTCCCCGGTCAGTGATTGCTATTGCTTTTCTTTTTTGACCACCACCAGCTGATCAGTCTTTCTTTTCTTTCCGGCTGGTGGGGCCGACTGTTCTTCCTCGACATCGTCGAGGTCAATCATTTGCTTGCCCCGGCCGGATGCTGCGGCCGTAGGCTTGACGTCCGAGAGATAACACTCTCGAGCCGTCTTTTGGTCCCCATTAAGGGAACCAACTGTTCCATCATCCTTCTCATACTTGAGTAGCATGAGAGCAGGGATGATGACGGCCTTACACTCATTAAGAGTGGGTCGGCCAAAGATGAGGTTGTAAGTCGTGAGCTCTTCAACCACTAGGAAACGGATGGTCATGTGCCGACCGTCTCCCCTGCTTCCCAGGCGGACAGGTAGGTCAATTCGTCCGACTGGGTGCACAAGTCCTCCCCCAAACCCAACTAAGGTGTGGGTGACCTCCATCATGCTATCCGGTTTGTACTTGAGATTGGACAAGCATTTGAGGCTGATGAGGTCAGAGGAACTTCCTGTGTCAATCAGAATTCGGCCAACCAGCTGGTTGGCGACTTTACACTCAATGACAACAGGGTCATCATGCGGCCGACGGACTTTGCCTCTGTCCTGTTCGGTGATGACAACTTTAGGGAAGGTGGATGTGCTAGCTGTATCCCCCTCCTCAACAGAATTGACCATCTTTCTTAGATGGTCCTTGGTACCCCGAATGGTCGGGCCACCACCGGCAAATCCGCCTGCTATGGTGTACACCGGTTCTTCATCAGTTTCGACACTCACAGCAGGCTGGGGAGTCTTTTTCTTTGACTGCCCTGGATTTGCTTTTGAAGTCACTTTGGACTTCACATAGGACTTCAGCTGTCCTTTGTCGGCCAGACGGTCGAGCTCCCGCTTGAGACTAAAGCAGTCGTTCGTGTCATGGTCAACATCCTCATGGAAATGGCAATGCTTGTTCTTGTTCCGATTTTCAGCGGAACCTTTCATAGCAGTCGGCTTTTCAAGAGTTAGCCGATCCTTAATTTCCAAAAGGATGGAGCAGCAGTCCTTGTGGAATTCGTACCTTGGGACGTACGGTTTCCACTCTTTTTTCTTCTTCTGGGCCGGTTGATCAGAGTTATCAATGGCCCAGACTTGCTTTTTCTTTTTGCTCTCTTCTGGCTTAGGAGCCGGCTGAGCAGGCCGACTCTCTTTCTGCCGGTCGGACTTCTTATGGTCCGACTGCTTATTGGAGGAGCAGAGTTCGGTCGCCTGTATGTAGGCTTTCGCCTCTCGCAAGGCTCCTTGTAGGGTAAAGATTTGTTTGCGGACGAGTTCATACTTAAAAGTAGACCCGTCCTTCAGACCCTTAAAGAAGTCTGTGAAGGCAACCTCATCAGACAGCCCATGAATCTGGATTCGGACTAGATTGAACCGCCTGACGTAGGATCGCAAACCTTCTCTATCTCCCTGCAGTACATTGCCCAAGTCAAGACTTGTCTTTTTGGAAGGGATGTTCATAGAGAAGTTTCATGCAAATAAGAACGCAAGCGTCTTGAAGCTATTT
Organism: Chenopodium album; assembly: GCF_948465745.1. Classification (NCBI taxonomy): domain Eukaryota; kingdom Viridiplantae; phylum Streptophyta; class Magnoliopsida; order Caryophyllales; family Amaranthaceae; genus Chenopodium; species Chenopodium album. The sequence continues at coordinate 36,766,776 of NC_137841.1, read as the reverse complement.
ATGCAGCCAGCCGGCAGGTTGCCAAACCACTGCTGGGCTATGCCCTTCAGGGTGGCTGGAAAGCAACGACACCATGCGGCATCATCCAACCCCTGTAAATACATGAGGTGGGTGTATGCCAACAGGTGGTCCTCTAGGTTGGAGGTCCCGTCATAGGCCCCAACCAGAACGTTTTTAACTTTAGCCGGCTGCACGGCTTCAGTTATTTCTCTGGAGAAAGCAAAGGGTTGATCTCCAAGGTGTTGCAGCCTAAGCTGCCAGTCCATCGGCTGATAGCCGTATGCCGCCTGTCCCCCGTAGAGGGTAGGTTGCATATAAGGTACTATTGGCGACTGGTACAGTGGCGGTGCCATGTACTGGGCGGACTGAATCACATGCGGCCTAGACTGAACCCTTTGGCTGCTTGCTGGGGTCTCATGTACAGACTGGGACCACCTCACAGAGGTATTCTGAAAGCTATCATGATAAGTCGACGTTGAAGCCGACTCTGATTGCTGAGTTCTCCTCTCCTCAATATATTGCCGAGCGTCAGAGAACGTTTTCTTGCTACCATCCGGCTGTATGTGCCGGATGGGTTTTCTTGCGCCCGCTTCTGGGAAACGGAGCCGATTAAGGTCAAATTGGGGCCTGGCCTTCTCCTTAGGAGCAGGATGAGGAGTCGGCTTCTGTTTGCCAGATTGGGCTGGCTTCTTGGCCGACTGCTCCTTTCTAGGAGTAGGCGACTTCTTTGAGGCGAGCTGCTTGATTTCACCCCTGAGGCTGCTCAAGAGTGACATTAGCTCATCCCGAGTGACGGGAGTTGATCCTGCCGCCTGGGAAGGATCAACCGGCCGCCCCTAGGGCTTCTTTGGCTGACCAGCAGCTTTGCTTGGTCCTGCCTGAACATGGGGACGCTCTCGCCGTTCCTTACCGCGGATGCGTTTAGAGATGAGGGATCCATTTGGATCCACATAGGTTTCGACATCAGCGTCGTCACTTGAGTCATGGTCCGTTTGGACCAGTACATCATGTGGAGGCCGAATGGCCTCCGGATTTGGTACAAGCTCTTGTGAAGCCATTTCAGAGGTACTCTCCCCACAGACGGCGCCAAATGTTTTGGGGGATTTTGTCCCTCAGGAGAGTTACAACACTGAAACTGGATTCAACTGGGGATGCCTGTACCTGCAAAGCAAACGGGCCGCCGGATGGTCGGTGGTCCGCCTCCAAAGATTAAGTCAGTAAACGTTCGGAAATAAAACGTGCGGAAGTAAAGTTATCTGCTTGAATTCCAAGCTCAGGTAAAGTGTTGTGTGTTCCTTGAAAACGACAGCTCTGTGGTAAGTGACGTATTGTCTCGTATTGCGTGTCATAAATTCTCTCTGTCATAAATGACATCATGTCCCTATTTATAGGGTCCTTTTGAAAACTGTGCCTTCCTAGGATCTGGTGACCTAGGAATTAGGTCACGCCGTTTTGCGGCGCCTCGGGATTTGGGCCTTAGAAGGCCGCCATCCCAGGGCCAATGCCTGAGTGACATGTGTCACTGTGGCCAAAAGGATTTTGAAGCACTTTTTGTGTGACACGTGTCGCCCCCTGAATGGTCCCTGCTGGACCTTCAGTCCACGTAGGATGGAGAAGAGTCCACCCTCCACGTGTCATCATTCCATAGGTCCAAATGTCACCTATACGGAAGACACGTGGCGCTTTCTGATTGGGCCACCTGGCCGGGTATAAAATACCCAAATCAGGGGGCATTATGATTGGCCACCCGGTTACACCGGGGGATGGGATCCTTATGGTCCCCCATCCGGGTTTTCCTATGATGGGGATGACAATGACGGCTCCGGGCCAAGTTGTAGTGGTGGCTAGTTTCCTCATTTTTGTGCCATTTGCCTCCATCCCTTGTCTTATGTGTGCTTGATTTGTATTGATGGGATGTTGAGATGTATCTATGATAAGCTTGGGGGAACTTTAGTTTTCTTACGGGTTTGTCTCGGTGGCCAATTTGTTGTTAAAGCTTGCCTTGTTTCTTATGCCTCTTTGTATGATGGTCTCTATCTTGATCTCTCTTCAATGGTGTTTGCTCATTCTTGATCTTGTTGTTTTGTGATGATGATGCATGTGTTACTCCCTATAATCCAAACCCCCTAATATCCAAATCCAATGAATCCAAACCCTTGAATCAAAATTTTGTAGTTTAGTACTTTGTTGATTAGTTATATGGTTAGTTGGTTATTTAGTTCTTATTTTCTTATTTTTGCTTTCTTAATAGTTTAGTGTAGCTTATTTTTGCTTTTTAGTTTATTTCCTTTTCGTTTTCTTTTCTTTTGTTTTGTTTTAAAGTTACTAACTGTTTTCTTTGTCTATAGTTCTCTTTTCCATTTTTGTTTTCATATGGCTTTAATGATGATGCTTTGTTTCTTGGAGCATCATGAGGTGGTTGATTCTTCAACTTACTATTTTAGCATTGCTCGGAAGCCGGTGAGATCTTTCTTATTTTTCTTTATCTCTTTTATTTTATTGGATGTATTGTTTAGGATTAGTTTTAAGAGAAGTTGAATGGTTCTAGGATGGATGCTTTTAACACCTAGAGTGTTTGGGATCATTGGCGATGTTGTCATTTGATCACTTGGTTGTTGATTGGGAATTACATGTTATACTAGCATATTCGTTCTGTTTTGGGGTTTTTTGTACGTACCCGAGTGGAGGGCGTGTAAGTCCCTCGGGAGACAGATCAGCAATGCAACACTCAAACGGCCCGATCACCTGCAAAACAACGGACCCCGGGGGGGCCGGAGGTCCGCCTCCGACGATCAAGTCAGTGACCGAAATAATGTATTTTAGAGAGAGAAAGTATAGAGAATGGAGAGTAAATGTGGGGGGCATTGCCCTTGGAGCGAGAATTCGATCCCCTAAAACTGATGTAATAATCAGTATTTATAGAGCATTGGGATATGTGCCTCTTAGGTTATTTAACCTAAGTAGATTGGCTTCCCACCGTTTTACGGTTTCTAGGGTTGTGGGCTTAGAGCCCATTTTCACCCTTCTATCATTGAGTGACACGTGTCATGCTCTAATTGGCTCATTGAGCGCTGAGCTTGTGGACACGTGTCGAGGTGGCATTGGTCCACATATATAGGGGGTATTTTTACCCCCAAACATTAGCCCCTCGGAAGGGGTAATTTCACTTTCAAGAGGAATTACTCCTTTCGAAATCAAGGCTTTATTTTCCGCTTGTTCAAAAGCTCTATGGGCGGCATATGTCTAGTTCAATAAAAGAGGGATTTGATTAACTTGGAAAATCTGATACCTTAAATGGTATGATATTTTCTAAGTTAATCAATCATAATAATGATTGCCGCCTGAACTAGACAGATGACGACTTTTATTTCTTTTAGCCCCACTATGGTGGTCATATGACCTTTGGGAGACTTAGAATATTTTTGAGACGTTTGACATCCCATAAGGCAAGAGGCAAATGGCCGCCTGACTCTTCATAGGGAAGGAGGAAAATGCCGCCTGGGGGCAGGAGGCAAATGGCCGTCTGACTCTTCACAGGGCAGGAGGCTAATGGTCGCCTGACTCTTCACAGGGTAGGAGGCAAATGGCCGCCTGGGGGCAGGAGGCAAATGGTCGCCTGACTCTTCATGGGGCAAGAAGCAAATGGCCGCCTGGGGGCAGGAGGCAAATGGCCGCCTGACTCTTCATAGGGCAGGAGGCAGATGGACGCCTGGGGGCAGGAGGCAAATGGCCGCCTGACTCTTCACAGGGCAGGAGGCAAATGGCCGCCTGACTCTTCATGGGGCAGGAAGCAAATGGCCGCCTGGGGTGTTTGTAATCCAATTATACTCTCAATGTCCTTCTGCCCCATTGGGAGGACTTGTATAATTTCGGAAGGTAATCTAGGTTAGAACTTTGGTCGATCACCGGCTGATGTCTTTTGGACATCCGGTTCCCGAAGACTTGGTCGTTCTTTAGATTACCCAGGTCAGGCGGCTATGAGTTGACCAATGAGGTCGTTCAATTTTTGCCGCCTGCATGCGTACGTAAAGCAAACGATAGAGTGCTTTCTACGACGATTGCACCCGGAGGGGTGTCGCCGAACGCCATTGTCCATGTTGGGACAGACGATTTTATGAAAAAAACAACCATCCGGCCATTGGCCTCTGGTCTAGGTTGAGACCGGTTGTATAGCCACTAAGCGGTTTTGTGCCTAGTTTAGTTATCTGGCCATTGGCCGCATGTCACTCGGACGTTGAATTCGCTACTAAGTTTCAAACTTAGTTTATTATCCAGCCATTGGCCTCACGTCACTTGGACGTTAGTTTATCTACTAAGTTTCAAACTTAGTTTATTATCCGGCCATTGGCCTCACGTCACTTGGACGTTGAATTTGCTACTAAGTTTCAAACTTAGTTTATTGAATTAATAAATCAATATTCAATAATAATAATAATAATAATAATAATAATAATAATAATAATAATAATAATAATAATAATAATAATGATTATAATGAAATCTCATTATAATTATTATTATAAGAGAATAAATCAGTAATTTATTATACTGTTACCTCAAACATTCAATGCTTGACGCGGCTTTGATTTGCTTTAAAAGCTTTAAGAATCGGAGCCGGAGATATCACAAGGTCCTTGATGTAGTACCATGCGGCATTTGTCATTTCATGCCGCTTGCCTTGAACTTAATTTGCCGCCTGTGCTAGCTTATACATGTTTGAACACAAGTTCTCGAAGGTTGGTCGGCTTTGAGATGTCAAGCAACTGAGCTTGAAGAATGATTTTGATCACTGATTACACAGGCGGTTATTTTGCATAATAATGATGAACAAAGCAGCCCCTGCTCACATAAGAGAACGCATCCAAATTGGCTTTAGAGCCGTTTTAGTGCAGCCGGGCTTAATTGGGACAAGAAGCAGCCCACAACTGAGATGGATAGATGAGCAAAGCAGCCTCTAAATTCGGTAGGTGCGGCTGCTCTCTCAAGGTGAGCTTCTTTGCATCAGATTGGAGGTCGAGCGGCTCCATGATTACCGACTAAGTGAGCTCAACCAATGAGATATGTAGTTGAAGTTCGCTGCTAGAACAATTAGAAATTTCTTGCTCACTACTTAGACGGCATGTCGTCATATGTATAGCAACAGTCACTTGACCAAGCTTGCATATTAATAACCACAGCCGTATAAATAAGAGTAATATGTAATGTCAGCCGGCTCTTTCTCTTTTTATGATGAACAAAGCTGCCACGCAGCCGGACATAATTGATTGGTCAGGCTCAACGAGCCAATGCCATAGTCGGGCTAGGTTGATTACAATCTAATGGCACAGCCGCTTATATACCTCGCGTAATAGGTAGTGTCAGCCGCTTGATCCAAGCAGCCAGTACAGTCGGGCAGACTTTAACAGCCCCTAGCAGCCAATACATCTGGCCTTGGTTAATGAACAAAGCAGAACAGCTTAATTGATGAGCAATAATGCCACTGCAGCCGGACATTAATGCCATTTAACGACAATCGGCTTCAATGATGTCTGACTTTGTTTAGCTTGGTTGCCGCTTAATTGAGGAACCGCACTTAATTGTGGCAGGCAGCAGCCCCACTGCCGGCTTGGTTGCCGCTTGACCAAGCTCAAAATCGATCTCTCTTGTTAGCTTTGACAAAAATTGAGTACTTTCTGCATGCCATATGCTCACTTATTCGACTCGACATTAGAGTCGCTTGTATAAAGCTGGGCTTCAATACCTTCTGACCCTTGTATATATATACTAAAGTAATATTCTACTCACATGTATAATATATACTTAAGTAGTAGTGCCGCATGCTTTCTTTTTCCACCAAAATGTATGTACATACAAAATGTTAGTGCTGCATGCTTTTTTTTTTTTTTTTTTTTTATTATTATTATTTTTTTTTTTTTTTTTGTAATCATAATAATGATTGCAATTTTGCATGAAACCCAACTAACTTCACGCAATAAAGCTGCTTCATGAGTGGTACAGCCGGTAAAGAAGACCGATTTTGAATGAAAATGCGACCACATACATATGGTTATGGGTGATTAGCAACCCTTGACAATCGAGCTCTCTTGCAAGCTCACATCACAACCGGCTTTGAGGTTGAACAAAGCAACCATGGCAGCCAGCTTTGAGGTTGTTCAAAGCAACCCCTACAGCCGGTATTTAATTGGGTACAACCCCGGCGGTATGTAGCGCAAAAATTATAAATTGATTGATTACGACCCAGACGGCTTGGAGTAAGTTCCAGCTCAATGAGCCAATACTGCAGCCGAAATAGGTTGGTTACAATCCAACGTCACAACCGCTCAATTTGATGAATATAGCAGCCACGTATCCGAAGAACAAAGCACCTTTGCGGCTGGGCTTGAGTATGAACCAAGCAGCCCCTACAGCCGGCTAAATTGACGAGGAAAGCTGCCCATACAGCCGGCTTTGATTGAGGAACAAAGATGCCCCTCAGCCGGGCTTGGTTGAGGCACAAAGAAACCACACAGTCGAGCTTGGTTGAGGCAAGAAGCAGGTCATCATCTGGGCTTAATGAGCCAATGACATAGCCGGTTTTAATGAAGAACAAAGCAGTCGTTTGACAATCGTGTCACTGAGTCTGTAGCTTTGTTTGGCTTAGTTGCCGTTTGACTAAGCTCATAATATATATATATATATATAAATATATATATATATATATATATATATATATATATATATATATATATATATATATTTTACATCATAATAATGATGAATATAGTAGCATTGTAGCCATGGCAGCCGTTTAATTGAGGCACCGTTCATGGCTCTTACCGGCTGACACTGTTGGAGCAAAGCTACCCCATGCCGCCTGAGTACACTAATGTAAAAGATGATGCTCAGCCGGCACAAAGTCCGTCTGTGTATGCTAACACAAGAAAAAACTTGACCGCTTGTGTATGCTAACACAAGAAATCAGCTAGGCTGTCTAGGTAGCTCAACGGCTGGTCCTAGAAGCTATATGTCATCCATACACTTGATACCTTGATGCTCAACCCGGTTGCCGACTTGCGTATGAATCGATAGCATGTAGCATTGGGTGTATTGAGCAATGTTGAATGAATGTGCCGCATGACACTCATAGGCGGCTTTGAATGATATACAACCGTGGAGCTTACTTTCAATGTGGTGAATATACAAGCTGCTCATGAAAGTATGTATTAAAACTTGCCGCCTATGCTATTTTAATGCATGATGACTCTAGTGTAGCTTATGAAGCTTAATGAATCAAACTTGCTAGCTGTCAAAAACTTGGGAGTATGGAAATGCATGAGTATACTTGCCGCATGCATGTACCCCACTAATAACAAGAGTTTACTCTTGGATAATATTACATGTGTAGTAATACAATTTGTGTGATGTTGATAGTATCAAACTATCAATCACCGATAGCATGTCACCACCTGACTGAGCATAAATGCCGGCTGTATGATCCGGCTGGGTGGCCTGAGCATGCGGCCGGCTCATTAAATGAGTCGGATTAAAATAGTGGAGTGCCATTACAGATGTGTCTCCCCACAGACGGCGCCAAATGTTTTGGGGTTTTTTGTACGTACCCGAGTGGAGGGCGTGTACGTCCCTCGGGAGACAGATCTGCAATGCAACACTCGAACGGCCCGATCACCTGCAAAACAACGGACCCCGGGGGGGCCGGAGGTCCGCCTCCAACGATCAAGTCAGTGACCGAAATAATGTATTTTAGAGAGAGAAAGTAGAGAGAATGGAGAGTAAATGTGGGGGGCATTGCCCTTGGAGAGAGAATTCGATCCCCTAAAACTGATGTAATAATCAGTATTTATAGAGCATTGGGATATGTGCCTCATAGGTTATTTAACCTAAGTAGATTGGCTTCCCACCGTTTTACGGTTTCTAGGGTTGTGGGCTTAGAGCCCATTTTCACCCTTCTATCATTGAGTGACACGTGTCATGCTCTAATTGGCTCATTGAGCGCTGAGCTTGCGGACACGTGTCAAGGTGGCATTGGTCCACATATATAGGGGGTATTTTTACCCCCAAACATGTTCCATTCTTTATTTTCCTACTTTTCCTTTATCTATATCTTTTTCTCCTTTCTTATCTTTTCTTTTTGTTTCTTCTTGTTTTTGGTTTTTGGTTTGTTTTGAGGCTTTATTTGTCACTTTTTGTTTTTCTTTTGAATTGGACTATATACAACCGATTTTTGACTTTTGAATGAATATCTTCCTAAATGGTATGGGTATGAACGGTTTGAGAATATGCTTGGTTGACTCTAGGATAGGTGTATGCTAAGGTAGCATGTCTAAGAACTAGAAGGATCATGAAACCGGATTCTACTTGTTTGTGGCATGATGGTAGTTGCTTCCTATGGTCGATTTGACACCTATAGTGAGTTTTTGCTACATCCATGTGAGGTTCATCATTTTTCAAGCCTTCTACATATTTTGCATGAGCGGCATGGATCCTTGACTATTGCGGACCTAATCTTGAATCTTGACTCATAATTCTCAAACACGAGACCGAACCATCTAGGGATGACAAAGGCATCTTTTCAGGGTGGTAATTTTTTTTTTTCTAGGTTAACTTTCTTTCTTTTTTAAATCTTTGGGTTTACATTTGCCTTCTTGCTAACCATTTGAGCCTTTTCCCTTCTTTTCAAGCCACATCTTTAGAACTTTAAGCCTTTTATTTCTTTTTGTTCCATTTTTTGTTTTTGTGAAGCAAATGGCCATGTTTTTTGAGTTTATGGTATATACGTATGGATATTGGTTCCTTTTGAAAGCAAGCTTGTGTTTCACTACTACAAAAATTGGAAAAAGGACCCCTAATTACAGACCCGTTATCTTAACTAACGGGTATGTTTGATGTAATAGATTCTTTAATAGAGATAACGGGTCTCTTATAAGCCCTAGCGCCCACAACTTTATTGAGAGGAGTTAGATAAGAAACCTGTTGTAGGAGCAATGGGTCTCTTACATTCTTTTTTACTTCTCATTATTTATGGGTGTAGTACCATCCTTTTGGCTCAATCTGTCTCCTCTACATCTCTTTCTATCTCACCGACATTTCTTAGCTAATTTTTTTTTCCTTAAAAACTAATTCTTCATTTACCTCTAATTGTGCCATAATTTTGCTCAATCACTCTGATCTGCATCTTTTATCACCTAATCCTTTGCTAATTTTTGTCCTAAAAAACTCATTTCTCTTTCACCTCCAATTTATTCGCTCTCATCAGTGGCTTCTTCCACTTTTTTTTTCCACCTTCATCAACGACTTCTTCGAGCATATGCATGCTCCTTGTATTTTGAGAAGTCTCCACCTTCAAGAACCCTCTTTTCTTAGCCTCCGACGACGGTTGCGAAGTGCTTCAGTGCAATAAGATCTAGATTTAAGCATTCAAGGTACAATTTTTGAGAAATTCACTAAGTTTGTTCGAATTTCTTTTTCTTTTTATTTCCTTGGTTGTTATGGATTAGCATTGGTGGTGGGTAGATGTTTTTTATTTGTTTTGTGAGTTGTTTTTCATTTGATTTTTGGTTTGTTTTGTGATTTGGTTTTTATTTGATTTTCGGTTTGTTTGTGGTTTGAATTTTGTTGTTTGTTTTTGGGTTGATTGATTTATGGTTTGATTTAGATCTGTTGTGTTTCGTATAATTTTGGTTTGATGTAGATTTGTTGGAACTTCGGAATAGCCAATTTTAACATAGAGTTGTAATTGATTTGGTAAGTGTTCATTTGATGAATTCTTATTTTTCCAATATGATTGTTTGATAATGTAATTATTTCTCAATTTAATTTAGTTTTTAAGTTATATGCTTTACTTTTCTTTTCGCTTCAATGTCTGATGAGCAATGGGATTACCCTTGCAGAAATTCCTAACCCTAGAAATTCAAAGAGACCAGATCTTGACGAATGAAATTGCAGAAGATGGAGTAGTACTTGAGCCTTATTGATATAAATATAGTTGTAAATTTTAATGACTTTAAATATTTTTGTGTTAATTTTGCTTGAATTTTATGTTAGGTTTTTTTTTTTTTTTTTTTTGTATCTTATCAATTCTTTTTTACCCAGGCTAATTTCAAATGGTCTAAAAGTATTTTTAGGGAAAGTATTGATTATAACTTACAATCTTTTTAATTTTCCGCCAATTTTTATAGAGCATAAAAATTAAATATTCAAAATTCAAATGCAAACCACGTCTAAAGAAAATTTCTATTTTTTTTATAAAAACAAAGAACAAAGAAACCCGTTAAATTACATGACATGTCTGTTTGATACCACCAAACAAACCCCTTATCTCAATAAACGGGTCTTTTTTCCTTCTAAATTATCAATTTTGAAACTTATGTAACAAACCCGTTATCATTAACGACGGGTCTCTTTGTCCTCACAAACTGACCCCTTCTAAGGAACGAGTCTCTTTATCAAACAGACCCTTGAGATAGAGACCCATTGTAAGGCGGTCTCTCAAGCATATTTTAACGGGTCTCTTTGCCATTTTTTGTAGTAGTGTTTTATGTATATTTTCTAATAATTGCAAATGAATGATGAAAAAGCTGTCCTAAGTTAAAAAAGGCAAGGACTTAATAAATGCAATTTGTAAAAGCCATCCAAAGTCATAAGAGGCGTTGACAATTGCTATCAATGCTTGAATTCAAAACACAAAAAAAGGGAGAAAAAAAAAATTTGTAAATGAGAAAATCCAAAACTATTTTGATGTGATTCTTTTCCTTTTCAAGCATTGAGGACAATGCTTCCTTTAAGCTTGGGGGAGAAACGTTTACGCTTTTTGTATATATGCTTGTGGTTATAGCTTTGAATAAGTTTGGGGGAGTTAGTTTATTTTTGTTTGGCGATTGCTTTGTTATGAGGAGAGGGTTTGATCACCCTTTGATTCACTAATTAGGAATACCGCCAAATTTAAAAATTTTAAGCCTACCCTCACCCTTTTTGCCCTTACGTTACAACCATTAGGAAAGACCTTTTGACCTAAAGGTTGAGTCAATTTCGAGGGAGGGCATTATGAGTTAAAGCCTTAAGAGTAGGGATGCATAGTTAAGACGTCGAGTAGCCCAAAAATGTGTTCTTTTTCGGCTCCTTCGAGGAGCTATTAAGATGCTCATTAGAGGGAGATTTGAGACTATAGGGAGAACGCGCTAAGATCAAACGGGATGAAGGTGAATTGTGATAACTAGTTCTCTATGCTTAGCATATTCTATTTTTCAATCAATCTCGGATATCTTGAAACGTGCTTACCCCTATTTGCTTAAGAAAGTTGTTTATTCATTTGAAATGTGGTCATTTTGTAAAGTCCAATTCGTAAAGGTTACAATTTTGTTTTTCTTTCTTTTACTTTCCTTTTTGTGTTTTGCCTCATGTATGTTGGTGGATAGTTATAAGTTAAGCTCTTAGGAAACCTTTAGGAGACCTCACTTTTCCTCATAGGCGACTTTGGGGTTTAAAGGGCTTGCTGTAGCTAAAAACAACCGTGATTTCTAAGTTAGTGAGTCTTAGTGTATATTCCCGCCGTATGTCTTTCTTTTTCTTTTTGAATAAGTCTTTCATCCTTATTCTTTCTTGCTTTGTTTTGCTCGAGAACAAGAAAAAGTTTAGCTTGGAAGAATTTGATGATTGTCATTTATGGCAGTCATTTGGTTCTTTTTTGGGTGAATTTCATGCTATTGTATAGATCTTTTACATAGCTTTTCCTTAATTTTACTCTTTTTTTCTTTTACTCTTTATTTCATTTTAGGGTCATTTACTCTTAGGATTTCTTTTACTTTAATGCAATCTTTAGCTTATCATTTCTATTGTTTTGTTGATTGTTCAAGTTTGAATTGAATTTGTGATTGAACTAGTTTTATTCAAATGATGATGATTAAATTGTTGATTAGCTTAGTCTTGATATTGATTTCAATGGATTGTTAGTAGTTCTCTTAGCTAGGGGAATGGTGAAGCATATATGAGTAATGGATTGATGCTAATTGGGAGAAATTGATGGATTTGATGTTGTGATTAATTTGGTTGATTGATTAAGTGCATGAGTGTGATTAATTGAAGAGTAGCTAACTTTGATTGTTACACTAGAATGCATTGTAAGCTCGCATTGATATGGAAAATTGATTTGTGGCTTGCTTTTGTCGATTGAGTAGGTTTGCAAAGTTCCTAGTTAGAGTCTCTCGTAGTTGACGCTAGCTTGACCTCTAGGAGATTAGCCTACCTTACTCTCTTGATTGCTTAATTGATTTTCCCTCGCAACACTCGACTTAGTCATCTCCAATCCCAATTAGCTATATCCATTCCGAGTATATGCAGATCCTTACCCTAGTGCTTGATAAATTTGATTTCATTTTGATTGTTTGATTCTTTAGAATATAGACACCTTACTTCATTACTTCGAGATAGCTTAGCTTTGGCATTAGCATTCATCTCGCATTCATAGTGGTTCGACCCTCGACTTACCCTATGCTAGGTTTAAGGGTGTGTTGAGAGATTACAAATTTGTTGACCATGGGTAGATTAGTTTTCAACGACCTAGTCTCCGCCTTTGATCAAATGACGATCTTAAATCGTTGAATCAAAACACCCAAATTCAAGGTGCTATGATGGGCAAGCATTCAACTTGCTATTTGGACTAGAGCAAAATCATGTCGCTACAATGACTAAACAACATGCCATTTAGGATGAAGCTTTCGACCCAACCTCGTTGATTACTCCTTCTAAAGAAATTTTTGAGCATGGATGGAAGAAGTCTTTCAAATGGACCAATCACAAAGGCAATAAGCTGGAAATCGTCACAGGCGAAGGGAAGATGTTTGAAGAATTGGACGACAAATCTAGTATAGACTCTAGGGAAGCTGAAAATTTAGGCCTTGTGTCCATTATTGAATCTTTATTTTCTAGTTCTAAGGTCGAATATCTTAAAAAGGATACTTATCTTGATGTACTCTCTTTTGAATTTAATAATATGAGATCTATTTCCGAGTATATGCCTTCTCTTGAGTCTTTTGAATGCTATAACAATCAATCTAATGAAGATGATAATATTAATAAATTGGTTTAACTAATGAATGAACGAGAAAAAAAGAACCCTATAATTGAAGAAACCGAAACAATCAATATAGGAGCCAATGAAAACAAAAGAGTAGTCAAAATTGGCTTATCTTTAAATCCGGAAGAGCGATCGACCCTCATATCGACGCTCAAAGAATTCAAAGATGTATTCGCTTGGTCATACAAGGACATGCCTGGAATAGATAGGGAAATCGCGGAACATACCATTCCCTTGAACCCTACCTCTAAACAAGTAAAACAAAAATTTCGACTAATGAAACCTGATGTCACTCTAAAAATGAAAGAATAAGTACAAAAGAAATTAGACGCAGGTTTCAATTCGCATATGTAATTATCCAGAATGGGTAGCGAACATCATCCCAGTCCCTAAAAAGGATGGACGAGTTCGCATGTGTGTCAACTTTAGGGACCTTAATAAGGCTAGCCCTAAAGACGATTTTCCTCTACCACATATTGATATTTTGGTAGATAACACGGCTGAACATGCAATGTTATCCTTTATGGATGGAAACACAAGTTACAACCAAATTTTTATGGCAAAAGAAGATGAAGAAAAGACATGCTTTATCACCCCTTGGGGTACATATTGCTACATAGTCGTGCGTGCAATATATTACATATGTTAAAAAAATTCATTCAATATGAAACAAAATACAGCAACTTGGCTAAAACAAGTTTAGCAATAGTGTGAGCAACTAAGAAACTACAACATTATATGTTACCACACACTACTCATGTTATTTCTCAACAAAATCCGATAAAGTATTTGTTTGAACAACCACCTATACAAGGAAGAATATCCAAGTTGTTGGTAATGTTGGCCGAATTTGAGCTAAAATATATTCCTAAAAGATCAATAAAAGGAAAAGTAATTTCCGACTTTCTAGCACAACATCCAATTCAAACAAGTCATGCAGAAACTACTCATCTTCCGGATGAAGAGATTCTTATGACACAAGATGACAAATGGGTAATGTACTTCGATGGTGCATCCAATCAAAAAGGATGTGGCGTTGGAGTGTTACTCATAAGTCCAGAATCGTCCAATCTCTGTCCAACTAGACTTTAAGGTTACTAATAATGTCGCGGAATGTGAAGCGTGCATTATTGGATTAGAAGCACCAGCTAGCATAGGTGTGCAACAATTAGAGGTATATGGAGATTCAAGTTTAATTATAAATCATATACTGAAAAAATGGAAAATAAAGAACTCCACAATGATATTATACCAAGCACGTACACCTAGAGCAACTCATCGAGCATTTTGAACATATTGATTTTAAATATCTCCCAAGGGATGATAAATAATTTGCCGATGCGCTAGCAAAATTATCCTCAGTGATCAACATTCCAGGTAACTTAAATATGATGCCATTATGTGTTGATAAAAGAGAAGAGCCAGCATATTGCAACGCAATAGAGGAAATAAATGACATTGAAGGAGACATTCCTTGGTATGATCATATCCTCCAATATATTACCCATGTCACATATCCTGAAAATACTTCATCGAAAGACCAATAAGCCTTGAGAACACTTACGGCCCAATACGGTCTATTAAATGGTTAATTATGCAAAAAAGGACCTAATGGTCAAAGTTTATTATATATAGACCAATCTGAAACAACACGTCTTATGGAGAATATTCACAAAGGTGTTTATGGACCTCACATGAATGGTAAAATGCTTGCAAAAATAATTTCACGACAAGGGTACTATTGGTCCACTATGGAACATGATTGCGTACAATATGTTAAAAAATGTTCAGAGTGCCAAATCTAATATATAATTGTAGAGTAAGTGAATGAGGAGCCTCCAAAACCCCAACCAAGCCTCCTCATTCACTCCCACCTAAAAAAACTACTCCCTCCATTTCCTTTGATTCAAAAAAAAAAAAATTCAAAAATAAAGAAATAAAAAAAAAATATACATAGAATACATCCAACTACTCATCTACTAAGGAGTACTAATACTCTCCAATTAAACTAATCTTATCTAAAACTAACTAATTATAATTTCAACTTCAAAAAAAAATGTAATAGACTAAATACAGTTATCTCAACAAGTCATCATCATTCAATCAACTCCACTTTCATTTACACTACCCACACATACACTATTCCTTAACTACATAAAAATTATGAAAGCTTAGAACACTACTATAGTATTCAATATCCGTAGTTAACCAAAAAAAAAAAAAAAACTTTGAGATAGAATACATTTGTATTGGGTTTTATATGTAATCCGATTTGGTAAGCAATCATCTTTGCTTTAAATCTATGTTTAGTTATGATTATCTAAAATTTCAAATAATTTTTTTTTGAAAGAAAGTTAGTGCATATTATTAACCACTGCTTAAGGAAAAAGAGTCCGTAAGTACATACAGGGCAACATCACTAGGACAATGATTTTCCAAAATTTTCTCAATCCCAAAAGGCACTAACTTCGCGAGATGGTGAGTGACATAATTACCCTCGCGTTTAACATGTGACCAACTAATAAAATCAAAATGCATATTAGAAATAAGAATATCATAAAGGATTTTGTCAAGGTCGGAGTAGATGTAGCTTGAAGTCTCGAAACTATATTTTGGCAGTCCAACTCCATAATTAGGTGCTTTAGACCATATCTTCATCCCAAGTTCACAGCAAACCGCACCGCCATCCATTCAACTACCACAGGTGGCCACCTGTCACACATTCGCCTACAACCAACAAAAAGAACCACCCCTTTTTCGTTTCTAGCCACTACCCTAAGCCCCACCCAACCTTCCTCCGCAAGGGATGCATCACAATTCACTTTAATAACCCCCATTCACTTATAATTACTATGATTCCATTTTTATGGTTTTAAATTTGATTTTTCTGATTTATTGATTTATATTTTAATTTTTTTGTGTATGTAATCAATAATTATTTGGTTTTTTTTCCACTATTATTTTAATATTTTTCCTAATAACACATACTACCGCAAAAAACTACCTATTTAATTATATTGTCCAATAAATTTCTTTTTAGAAACACGAATGTTATAAGAAATCCCATATTATAAGTGCACATTTTTCTTCCCTAAATTATGTACACTTCAATTTTTAATCATAAGTTCCAGTACTTTTTTCTGTTTTAATTTCATACATTCTTATCAATAGTTTGAAATGTGACATATTATCATCTCAAAAAAAAAAAAAAAATTGTACGCCATATTTTTCTTTTCGATCTTTTTAGTTTGTTTTTTTTTTAAATCCCATTAATAGTTATAACCCGTGCATTAGCACGGGCGCATACTAGTGTTCGCTAATTTAAAACACCTTCCACCATCCGAACTATACAATCTCATTTCCCCTTGGCCTTTTTCAACTTGGGGAATTGACATAATTGGTAAAATTTCTCCAACGGTAGCAGGAGGACACGAGTACGTATTAGTAGCCATTAATTACTTTACCAAGTGGATTAAGGCTGCTTCTTACGTGAATATCACTTCTAAACATTTTGCAAAGTTTCTCGAATGAAACATATTTTGTTGATATGGAGTTCCACATGAACTAATTAGTGAACAGGGATCTCAATTCAAAGCTGAAGTCGAGACCCTCTTAACTCGTTATAAAGTAAAACATCATCACTCATCTCCATATATACCTCAAACGAATGGAGATGTAGAATCGCCAAATAAAAACATAACAGTCATCATTATGAAAATGGCAGAAAATTATAAAGACTGGCCGAATAAACTACACTTCGCACTATGGGGTTACATAACGTCCATATGAACATCAATAGGTGTAACTCTATACTCCTTAGTATTTGGAATGGACGCAGTTCAACCAGTCGAATTGAAAATACCATCCCTACGCATCGTACTCGAAAGTAAGCTACCGGAAGTTTAATGGGTAAGAGCAAGATATGAAGAGCTTTTATTCCTCGATGAACGACGATTAAGAGCTTTGCATCATGTACAAGTCTAATAACGGCGCATTGCGAGTCATTTTAACAAAAGGGTACGACCCAAAAATATCAAAGAAAGTGATTTTTTACTGAAGGAAGTTAGGGGTCCACCAACTTATGCAAGAGGGAAATTCAAGCCTAATTGGATAGATCTCTACCGCATAATTGAAATCCTATCAGGAGGAGCCGTCAGATTAATGGATATTGGAGGCGATGAACTTCGCCAATTAATAAACATTGATCGACTTAAAAAATATTACATATGAAATCCGGAAAAACTCGTTCATTCATTAAACAAATCATTTTTAGCATTCAATTGAAATATTCTAAGTGCTATGCACCGTACCAAATAACACAGTAAAATACATAACACTTAGGGGAGTAATTTAAAATTAATAAACCATTCTAAGTGTTCAGTTTATTTCGAACATCACGAAAAACTCTTCACACTTGGAGGGGTAATAAGGCAGAAAACAAAAAAAAATTAATCGTAGTACAGGTGTCACGCGCAACAAATTTAGCTGTGCGCGCCACCCGATAACGAACTACGAACCCAGAATTTTTGCGCTCGATTAAAGTTACAACTTTTACCTGCGATAAAAAGAGGGTGTTTCTCGAAAATAACATATGCTCGGAAAATAAAAATTAAACTTTGATTTAAGCTTTGTCTAAACAAAGTTTGATTAATTTTTTCATTTAATTTCTACATAAGAGATTAAAGAAAAAATAAAAAAAAATATAATAATTGCAAAGAGCTACACAAAGACCTGATTTCGTAATATGAATACGTACGCAATCTTTATGATTCGGTCATATCAAAATAAAAAAAAATATAAAGCTCATTTTATTTCATTCAAAATTCAAAATAAGAGACATTATTGAACTAGATGATAAATAATTAAAAAAAAAATAATAGTGACTACACTTTATTTAATTAAACTAATGATAAAATTGTGTAACACTCTAAGGTTTATTATCTCCTCGATTGTCACGGGTGATGGAGAAGTAGTTTCCATCACAGTATTTTCAAAAACCTTAGAGCCTTCCCCTACATTCATCTTTTTTACCCACACATTGTTCTTCAGCTTAGGGATTGGGGCCTTTGCAACCTGTTTTCCTTTTCCTTTAACAGTTGGAGCCTTCTTGCGAGTATTTGGTGAAGGTTCTTTAATTTTCACCCCTTGTTGCGCATGTTTAGGAGGAGCTTTCCTCTTTAGTTCCTTCAAACGAGCCTTTAGGAGATGAGAAGTCCATTTTTCTTCTCACTCCTTTGTTTTGACCACTAGGAGGAGGAGTGGTGGCCGAATAAATCAAAAGCTTAGGTGGATTGCGAGTCGTGGTGGCTTGATGTTGTAATCGAGCCCTATTCAATTTGCCCTTATCCGCCACATACATCCAAGCCTTTTAAAAGGAAGATAATACAATACTCGCAGTAGGATTTTGTACTACCCATCTAGGGAGACTTGACCAATATTCCATCCAAAGAACAATTCGTTCGGGTTTAAAGATCACATCTTTAGGGGCATCCCAATCTTGCGGGGGAATAATTTGTTTCATCCCATACTGTCTCATCACCCTGCAAGGAAAGATAAAGGTAGTACTAGATAGGCCTAGAAGCCTAATATAAGGGCAATTGAAAATATTTCCAACCATACTACTTATGTTCCACCAAGGAATCATAAAGCGTATGTTAGGAACCCCGTGACAGAAAAACGACGTCAATTTCTCTTCATTCATATGCTTGTAGAGAATTCGACGTCCAGGGAATGTCCTTACTCCATTAGCCTCAAGGTTTTGTGGCTGATCAACAATTTGCAAACTCTCCATGAGCCAAATCTGAAAAAAAGAGAGAAAAATTAATTGTGATTTTACACAAGCAGGTGGCGCGCGCATCAAAATCAGTTGCGCGCGCCATCTGCGCGCATCTCAGAAGATTGCGCTGGTCAAGCCAACGCAACTTCAGTGCTTGCGCTTTTATACGACGAAAAAAAACCGTACGTGTAATAGGAGTGGACTTCCTGTGAAACCGTTTTTGTTAGGGTCTCCTCTAAGGCGATTTAAGCATAGAACGGTTTCCACCAAAGCCAACGGAGCGGGTGAATGACATCCCTCTATTGTCTCTACTATGGACGCCATGGAATAATTTCCATACTTTTTACATGTCCTAAGTAAACAATTAACAACAACACAATAACATAAAGCTGGGAAAGGAGTCAGCCTGGATGCAATG
Source organism: Chenopodium album (assembly GCF_948465745.1). NCBI lineage: Eukaryota > Viridiplantae > Streptophyta > Magnoliopsida > Caryophyllales > Amaranthaceae > Chenopodium > Chenopodium album. The sequence goes on along the minus strand of NC_137841.1, from coordinate 36,747,513 downwards.
AATGTCGGATAAGATGCATCCGGCAGCACTAGCTGTTCCGCTGAATAACCAAGGATCGCCTGAGCTTGATCCTCGGTAGATAGCAAATCCAAACGTGACATTCGGATCAGAGGATCAACAGGAACCTTGGGCTCCTCAAATGCAAAATGCTAGAGAACACACTTGCGTAAAAACCAAGCGTTTGTCCTCTGGAAGACTTCAAGTCCCTGATAAAGGGCCCGAAAACGGTAACAAATCATGCCAAACCGGAAAACCTCAGGGACTCCGACGATCAAACTCCAAGGACATAGATCGATTTATAAACACATCCACATGAAAAATCATCATAAAATAAAAAAATAAAAAAAATAAACAAAAAGACGCACATGTGGTCGAAATACTCACCGACGCACGAGTCATCGAAAGGATCCTTTGGCGAAAGGCAGGTACGAGTATCCCCAAGCCTAAAAGAAAACCAAAAAATGATAAGCTTAAAGGGGAAAAGAAAAAATAATAATTCAAAGAAGTTTAAAGTACATACCTCAAGTATACGACCGTGCCACGTAAGGGAGATCTGAGGCACCTCAGCAGCTGTTGCGGAATCCATCATTGGGGCCTCTGTGCCCATAGCTGTAAGCATACAGGCATACGACACCTCCGCCCAACTCAGGTTACCTACTTGCCCGAATCACTGAGGCAAATAAGTAAACTAATAGCGAAACGTTCTCCCCTATCACTGGAGATAATGACAGAAAGAACGTGAGCAATGTATATCCGAGCCGGCTGCTCAGGTGTACACTGTCGATCAAGCTTGTCATCCAATAACTCGTTGGCAAGAACCGAGTATGGATAAGACTGCGCGTACAAGTGAAGGGCCGCCGCGAGACGGTTCCCCACAAGGTCACGCAGTCCCTCGTCTGACCCCTTAACAATATCTATGGCTACGGGCTCGCCTCCAAAAAGGAAAACCCGTTATCATGGAGAAATAGAAAGGGGTATCCATCATCTCTCCCCATGGAAAGTGGAAAAAGTTGGTGGAATCCCACCAAAACTCCAGCAATTCACGAAGGAAAGCTGACGGCGCAGGCTGACTCAATAAATCCCAAAAAGCCGCCAGCTGGGGGCTAATACCTGAAAGCTCCACAATCTCCTTTGCCACCTCGGGCAAACTCGCAAAATGGGCTTGCTGGTCACTAGAGCTGTATAAACGCATGCTAGGCTCACTCTAAGGATAAATAAAAAAATTGAAAATGAAAAAAAACAATTATGGTTTGAAAAGGAGAAAAAAAAAAGAAAAAAAAAAAGAAAACCAAGGCGCAAAGAACTCACGATGCCGTGCCACCCTTTGATTAAGATATGATGGTCTGGATCCCACTTAAGGACCCTAGGGTCCCATTGGGGAGGAGCCTCCCAAACCACATCCTTGTGGCGACGTCGATCGGCTACAACGCGTCGCTCCCAAACCTCCTCACGAGGACGGGTCACTTTCTTTCGGGGGTGGCCGCCTCGTCAGGACCCTCTAGAATCTCTTCAGCATCGACGAATGAAGGCGAGTCCATGCTATGATTGGATAAGGTTTCTTTATTAGTTTATTTTCTTTCTAAAACTAAGCTAATATACGTGTTCTAAACCCATTTCGGCAGCATAACGGCTGCTGATAGGGAAAAACACGAAAATCTAATGCCACCCATACTTGGGGGCTATGATACCTGCAGTAAAACTCAGTAAATGGGGGCTTCTAACACCCACAAAGGCCATCCTATACCAGTTTCATTTAGGGGTGAACATGGTCTGGTTTGGTGCGGTTTGAGTCTAAACCAAACCAAACCGCAAAATACGGTTTGGTCAATTTTCCAAACCAAACCAAACCATATTAGTATTGAAACCAAACCAAACCGTAATAATGCGGTTTGGTGCGGTTTATGAAGAGACGACATTTTTTCCTAAAAATTGTCAAATATTAATAAACTTATAATAAAGTTCAAATAATTAGCCCAAAGGGATTGAATTATACTACAAATTTTTAATAATAATAACAACCAACTAATCAAGTGTTAAGTTCTAACACAATAACACATAATAAAAATAATACATAACAAATTAACAGTGGAAAAAAACATAATACATTTGTCCAAAAAAATAATTCATACTACATTATAGTTATATGACCTATTGAATTTTAAGTATTGATATTTGAGATTGAGTATAGAGTATAGTAGTATACTGACCATATAGTCTTCTAATGATTTTTCATTTTTTTTTTGTTTTTTATTTTTTTTATAATATATAATAACTATTTTAATTTATTTAAAAATTATATAAATATTAAAATGCGGTTTACTCGTTTACGGTTTGGTTTGGTTTATAATTTTTGAAAAACCAAACCAAACCGCAAACGTATTTCCCAAAAAATCAAAACCAAACCGTAAACCAAACCAAACCGCTAAAATGCGGTTTGGTCTGGTTTGGTTATGGTCCAGACCAAACTGTGTACAGCCCTAGTTTCAACTAAGCATTCAAGGGATTGTATTTCAAAATCTAAAAGAATCAACTACTCCTAGACGAATAACAGTAATACAAACATGATTATTGTCTACCAAACAATTTTGAGGTTTAAACATGGCAAAAAACGAGCTAAGAGTATGCTTCGCGCCATTTTTCAAAAATTCAAACTTTGCAAAATGTGAATTATGAAAGTAATACTAGTTACATTACTATAATCAGCAAATGTAACCAAAGTGAGCAAGAAAATGCAATAGATTCGAGCAAAATTCAAAGAAAAAGAGCAAGAACAAACTTAAACAAAGAAATGCTCATTTAAGGTTCAATACTTAACCATTTTTCATGAAATTTGTTGCAAAACCCTCCTTAAATATGGCATAACAACATAGAACAAACAATTTCAAGAATTATGGACCAAATCAAAAACCCCCAAATTCAAAATTTGGGGTTTAACAATTCAAAAACCGGCCAAATTCAGCCAGAAACGAACAAAATTTAGTAAAAAAACTTACATTGGATTACAGAAAAAATGAATAAGGGACGAGACCTCCTTCCTTTGGCTTCAAAATTTGCAAAAAACCGAGCTTTCTAGAGAGAGAAAGAGTCGAAAATGGTGAAGGAAGAAGAGAGTGAACGCGAACTGAAAATCGCTCTCAGCGATTTCTTTTTGCTGATTTAAATGTCGCGCGTAACTGAATCAGTTGCGCGTGATAGACCAGCGCAACTCATAAAGATGCGTGCGCCTGGCCAGCGCGACCTACAGAGCTGCGCGGCGATAATGGTCATTAAAACCGGTGTCCATATTTTGATCCGTTTAATCATTTTCAACCATTTTTGCTTGTTATTAGACGTAATGGCGCGTAAACAATCAAATCTTTTAATTACTTTACATTTTGTAGTTTATTCTCTTTTTTGTTAGTTTTTTGCATCATTCTGCATGCACACTGTGCTTTGTGCCTTTCCTAAGTATACGTTTTGAACGTTTTTCGTAAATGTGTCTGAAAACGTTCCGTAGTGGTGCTTTACGTAAAAGCTCCCATAGACAGGTTCTTCATTTTACTGTACTGACGTTATAAATGTCCGGCTTTTCTTCTTTTTTCACGTCCAAAGCAAAAAGGAAAGCGTGATCATACAACGTAAAAATGCAAGACGTATCGTATAGCGTAAAATTGTACGGTGTAGGTGTTGCGTAAAATTTAACTTCAGCCCAAGCTTTGCGAGATCTACCTCTTGGAACTAAAAGGTAGAGGATTACTTTACTTTAGGCGTTAGCTCACGAGTCGACAGGCGCACCGAACCATCAAGAACAGACACTTCTTGATTGGAAGCAAGTACGGTAGTTAGTAAGCTTACTGGCTTACCGGACATTTAGGGTGTCCGTCCACCCCCTGTATAAAGAGCGACGAGACAATGTCGCACCCATGTAGTCACTTGCCCCCAGTCCTGAGATACGTGTATTGATCTTGAGGACAAAACTGCTGAGAGAGTTGTTGACTTTCTTTTCTCTCACTGGATTTGGATATGTGCCTCCTGTCCTGAGACACGTATTTCTATCTTGTGGACATCCAGTTCGAATACCGATGAGGCTCGAATGCCGAAACATTTAGGCTTGAATGCCGAATCATTGAGGCTTGAATGCCGAAACATTTAGGCTCGAATGCCGAAACATTTAGGCTCAAATGCCGAAAACGTCTAGGCTCGAATGCTTAATCCGAGGCTTAAAGAGACGAAAATTAACCCTAAACTCCGGCAAAAAACTTGTGAACTTGTGCTACCTAACCCCACTTGTCCTAGATACTTACCCCTTACTATATTTTGTTACTACGGTGGAGGTTCCCCAACAAGAAAAGTGTTCTAAACGGAGATCTAGCAAAGAGAAGTGGTAAATTCTCAAGCACTTGGATAAATCATTTATATTTTCTTGTTTAAAAGAACTTTAATTAATTAATTAGTGTTGCTTGATCATTTTAAAAGGTTTAATTAAAGGATTAGAATTGAATAATTAATTGTTGGTTTGTTGCTTAAGCCAAGGCGAATATTATTTATTTCTTGTCATATTCATGAATTTGATTCAATAAAGAATAACGACGTTGCAATGTAATTCCTACGTGAATTAATGTGTATAAATAAAATCAACTAACTTAGTTTTAGGTTTCGCGTTGCATATATTTTTTTTGTGATGAAATTGTAAAAAAGGAAGAGCTAGTAGAGGCCGTACTAGGGCTAGAATAGCGATTCCTCCTTAAAAGGAACGTTATTTTAGTACCCTCGCTCCCGAACTAATTTATGGTTTATGTAGACCAATTTGGGCATGGGTAAACTTACAATTCGTGCTAATTATTCCATGAACTCCACATGGAAGAAAGGCATGAACAAGGTTTATGAGTTTTCCTAAAACTCATTGGCAATTCCTACTTGTTTCTTATAAAAAAGTGTGATGATAGAATCAATTCTACTTCAAGGTCCCCCAAACAGTTAGGAATTCAAATCCTACTAGACCTTAACAAGTGTAAAGTCCTAAGCTTTTAGATGGAAATGGGCATCTAAGGAAGGACCTCCTTACAATGGGATCACCCTCCTTACACCATGGTACCCTTTTGACACCAAATAAAACCTGACCATAGTGGAACATAGAACTGGACCTTAGGTTGCGAACTATTCTTTGCATCATTGTGCCTACGTGTCCTATGTGTGTATATTTGGTCGTTTTAATCCTAACCTTAATGGCCTTTTTTTTTCTATGGTTGATTATTTTATGACTAACAATTGCCAATGGACCATACTCACTTTCTAATTAGCACAAACTCTAAAATTGAAAAAAAAAACTAGTAAAATCACATAAACACCTGGAACTGATTACCGTGACACGGAAAAAAAAATGTCGCGTCATACCAATCAGTACCTTGTCACGGCGACATGTACCGTGCCATGGTGCAGGTTTGCTATGTCATGACAATTGCGCCGCGACACGGTGCCCTAGTTTAAGTCTAGTCAGCCCCTATTTTGGTCTTTCGTGCTAATTTGGTCCGTGTGTTAGTAATAATTGTTACTGTTCACATGTCTAGCCATACGATCATTCCACGAGTCTTATAGCATCACTTAATTACTCACGAGTCAAGTACAATCTACACACTTTCTTTATGTTCCGTCTCGAGTCGTGCACCGGGTCTTTTATGATCGTATACTAGGTTCATGCACCCTTTTTTTGTCATAATAAAAAATGAGTGGAGTTTTTCTTACCTGTTTTCAAATGTCTATTTTTTCCCTTCCTTTCCTATCTCGAGCAATGAGTCAAACAATTAAGTGAATTGTTTTATTTCACAGTACTTGGTCAAGGAGTAGGGGTAGATTAATACAGTTCGAGTCATTACCGCAACAATCTCTTAAATCCAAGAGGCGTTCAAAGAGAACTTCGCCATCTCCACATTACTTATCCCCTTTCAATGGATTCTAAGGAGGATACTAAGAACATCAACAAATCCATCGAGGCACTGTCTGCCATAATGGAAACCCTTACCACTAGGGTCACTACCATGGAACAAAACAAGGTCACTGTTTCTACCCTTGACAAATTGAAGGAACAAATGAGTAAGATTTTTGAGGATTTCACTTATGTAGAACAGCCTCCCACTCCTTTAGACGTGAAAGACAGGGTCCCTGAAAAGTTCTCCACTGCTGATATTCCAAAGTTCAAGCCTACTAACAATCCAATATTTCATTTGAAGGCATTCTCTGCAACCATGGCTCTTCAGGTATTGGACGTAACACTCTTCCCTACGGTGTTCCCTCTCTCTTTAGAGCATGCTTGTCAACAATGGTTTTATTCCCTAGATGCCAAGCGTACTACGACTTGGTATGATGTCACTAACAGTTTCATGAATTGTTACAAGTGTAACATTCAAACTAAAACTTTTGAACGTGAACTCTCCATTCTTAAACAGAAAGAGAATGCAAGCTTCACCGCTTATCTGAACAGGTGGAGGGAAACAGCTTCACTCTTGGTAGATCCTCCCAAAGAAAGAGAGATGGTTCGCCATTTTATTCAAAATCTGACTCACAAGTATAGGGAACATCTAAAATTTCTTCCACTAAACACTTTCGAAGCTGTATACGACATCAGCATCAATATCGAGGATGAGCTAATAAACACTGCTAGTAGTTGTAGACACCCATTTGTGTCTCCCTAAAACCAAACCCGGTGATGAGTACCTTTCGCGTGGAATCATAATCGAATGAAGTGAAAGTGTGGAAAGTCTAGTGTTGCGGATAGTTTGAAAACCTATTTTAAGAAAACAGCCAATCTAGTTTGGTTTGGTCCATGGCAAGGGTCCAATAATAGTGTAGTTGGATGGGCTTGAAAATAGCTTTCCAACGATATATATAAGCCCAATTCCGATGAATAATGAGGAAGTTATGGCCAAATTACTAAACTGGGCCCAGTTTGATACTTATATGCGGCCCAATGATCTAGAGGAGGGCCTAATACGGATTTATCATTCCTAATGCAATTAGAATTGATTTTAGTCTTTCTAGATTCTTCTAGAAGGTTCTTTTCATTCCTAATTCAATTAGCATTGATAAATTGACTTTGGTTAAATTTTTAGAGTTTTCATTAGAATAAAAGAGTGTTTTTAAGGAAAATACAATTTTGCCCTTCTGTACGGCTAAATTTTATCTGAATTAAGAAAACGAGTGAAAATATTAATTATCTCCTGACGACAGACATTAGCGCTTGGCGCTAGCTTTAGCGCCTGGCGCTAATGTTCAGGGCCTGACGCTAATCTGTTTTATCCTCGTCGAAACACTGATTTGTTTTTCTATCCGTTTGGCTGATTTTCTCTATAAATAGCCTCCTAAAACCTCCGTTTTTCATCAACAACTCTCTAATTCTCTTCTCTCTCTAAGCTAAAGCTTATTCCCTCTCTCTCTTATTCTAAACGAACCTTTTTACATACAAAATTCCGCATTCACAAGATCTAGACACATCTAGCCAAATTCGAAGTTGCCTTCGCCCTATACGTGAAAGGTTTAATTTCTGAGGGTTTGGTCCCAAATCTCTCTTTCAATTATTTAATTTAATTGTTTTTATTATTTTCCTTGAAGTTACTAACGCGTATATTTTGTTATTAGTGAAAGTAGAAAGAAATGTTGTCTTTTTTATATAAATTTTGCCATAAATGGCAACATAGATATTAATGTTACAATTTCAAACAACAGTTTTGTTATTGTTTTCTTTTCATGCAACAATTATTATGTTTGTTATCTTAGACAAGAAAAGGTAACACTTTAAGCGATTGTTGCCTTAAATAGTCTAGAGCAATACTTTTTTTTCTTTTACTTCAGTTCAAGGTAACAAATAATTATTATTGCGTTAGATTATTAAGAGTAACATTTCTATAAGTGTTGCAATCTTAAGTGCTGCCTATTCTAATTTTTTTTTGTCTTCCTTCGTTTGACTGCAACTCTTCCTTCGACTTAGTGCCTTCCAAGAGTGGAAGGAAAAGGAGAACGAGAAAATCAAGAAGTCTTGGGCCCAAATCAAGAAGGCAGAGGATGCGAACACAGGCAACGTCGACCTCTTAAAAAGTCATTATGAGACGACGCTCAAGGCTTTGTCCAACAAGGTTGCTCGGCAATCTGAGGCATCGTCAAGATGGGGAAATCCCTTGAGAGGGAGGAACAGGCTAAGCAGGCACTCTAGGTGGAGCGGGACGAGGCGGTCACAAACGCCTCTCATTGGAAGGAGGGCTTTGAGGCCTTTAAGAAACTAAAGTAAGAAGTATCCTCGTCCCTGAAGGCCCTCATGTCCGCCCAAGATGAGGTGGCGTCTCTCAAGCTCAAGGTGGAGGAGCTAAACATGGACGTTGCTAACTTGTCCAAAAAGCTGAAGGCCCCTCGATCGCCTAGTGCAATGGAGATTGTCCAGATCGAACACAAGGCTGAGGAGAGGCACAAGAGTCATTTCTTTGAGGCCTTCCAGCTGATGAGCAAGGAGGGGACGGCTGCCTACCACGAGGAGTGCTTCACGAGGCGCCTTAAGTACGTCTGCCCTAAAGAGGAAACCGTGAAGGCTAGACAGCCTCCTCCAGAACTCAAAGTTACTTTGTTCGAGTCTGAAGACGAGAAAGACGATTATGCTGAGGACAATGAGGCCAAGTCGAATGGCGAGGAGGAGGCGGCCAAGGGGAAGCCAATAGATGATGCAGCCAAGGGGAAGCCAACAATGATGCGGCCAAGGGGTAGCTTGCTGATGCTATGGCCGAGAAAAGGTCGGCCTTGGAGGAGATTTCCAAAGATGATAAGACGGTTGAGTGAAGAGCTCAAGTCCTCAAGTAGCAATATTTAATGCTTTCTGTACTTGGATTTTTCCTGTTTCCATGCCTACGTTAAAACATGTGGTGAATATGCTTGGCACTCATAGGAAGTGGGAATTGACATTACGATTAGGGACAACGATTAGGGACAAATAAAGTAGGGAGCCGCCAACAAGTTTTTAAGGAACTTGTAAACCGTTCACGTATCATTATAAGGCAACCACGAAAAGGGACAACGATAGGCAACAACGATTGACCCGTGAAGGTTACACCCCATTCATAATCCATGAAATTACTAACTCCATATGGTTCGGAACCACGAAAGGAAGATCGGGGATGATGGTACGAAGTGAGTCATGGAGTCACATTCGCCCGTATTGGCCTCTACTCGATTCTTATATTCAAAAGCATTCATGTGATCACAAAGGCATACAAACAAAATATTCAATTCGCTACAAACTATTATTTAGCTAAATTGGTTGAATATTAATGCACACATTATTCTAAAATATTGGTGATCACTTCAATTAATAACAAGATTAAAAAGGATCATAAACCTGTTGTCCAAATTATCTTATTAGGCGTGATTTTCAATTACATATTCCCTTTAAACATGCAATATGGTGATCATAAAAATAATAGAACAAACATTAATATTGGAAGCAATTTAACAATAATATCATTAGTCAAATTAAATATAAATAAACCTAATCATGATATTAGCAATATGAAAATAATAAGTAATTAAATTAATTAATTACTCACATTCCGCGCGTTCCTTTGAATTGCTACATCATGAATAAATTGTTAGTAACTTCAATAAAAATATAAATCAAATGAAAATTAAATTAAATAAATGTAGAGTTGATTTGGTCCAAACCCTCAGTTACTTGTACCTTTCACGCCTTGGTTTAAGGACGGAACCTCGGTTTAAGTATAGACTCCTTGGAGTGCTTAGGGGAATTATTATGGAAGAATAAGGAGGCTAGAAATTAGGTTAAAGAGGGAGAAGAGAATTATTTTTGGTGTAAGGTGAGAGAGAATGATTATTGGTGCCCCGTACATCAGAAATGAGGGGGTATTTATAGAGAAAATGTGCTGAGGGAGCACACGGAACCCTAAAATGATAAAAACCCTAAAAAAGTATCCCGTGACACGGCATGTACCGTGACATGGGAAATCCCACCATCAGACGGGAAACTTTCCCGTGACACGGTACAAATTTGCGTGACACGGGAAATATTTAGGTTACGGGAAGTGAAAACGCGTTTAGGGATTACGCGGAAAAAACACGGAGCAATCCCGTGGCACGGGATGTGCACCGTGACACGGGAAGAAATGCCGTGACACGGCATTGTCCACTATGGCACAGTGCAGTATGCCGTGTCACGGTGTAAAAAGTACGCGGAAATTACACGGAATATTCCCGTGTCACGGAATGGTCACCGTGACACGGTGCAAAATCCCGTGACACGGGAGAAAATTGTGCAGAAATACTAAAATGAGCACCGTGTCACGGGAATCAGCCCCGTGACACGTCAGCTTTTGCCGCGTCGCGGCATTTTTGCTGCTGCGCGGTAATTTCAGTTTTTTTACCCGTTTTTAAAATAATCATAACTTTTGATCCGTAACTCGGAATAAGGCATATAATATATCATTGAAAAGCTTATCAAGTCTACTTTCCAACCCAATTAGAATCAAGTCAAAATGTAATTTATATTTTAATATATGGACGTTTTAGTGGAAGGGTGTCGGTTTTAGGCCGAGTTTAGTGTTTTGCTCATATCTTTTTCGTTGTAGCTCGGAATTGGGCTTATGACATATGTTTGGAAAGCTTATTTAAAGGCCTATCCAAAAAAATAATAATTGGATCAAAATTTTATAGCCATAAAATCAGTTTCTCTCAGTTTTGCGACGTGGACACGAAAAGTGGAAAATAGGTTATGGTTTAGGGAAATGAGCTAGAAATTGGATTGGTTCATGAAATATATTGGATAGAACATGAATTTAAGCACTCCAAATATTAACTACTCAACTCAACCAATAATGGCGGTGAAAGGTGTTCATCAACGGGTTTGGTTTTGGGGAGACATTTTTAGGTGTCTACACCTGTTTTGATCGATCTTTTATAAATTCTTTTTCTGTCGCCTTGTTTTGAGCGGCTTGGTTTTTATTGATGAAATTTATTTTTGCCTTTTCATACTTATCACTTTTAGCAATAGTTATATGCTTTATATATACTTGCTCGTACGAGTACTGGGGGTTATGGTTTAGGGAAATGAGCTAGAAATTGGATTGGTTCATGAAATATATTGGATAGAACATGAATTTAAGCACTCCAAATATTAACTACTCAACTCAACCAATAATGGCGGTGAAATGTGTTCATCAACGGGTTTGGTTTTGGGGAGACATTTTTAGGTGTCTACACCTGTTTTGATCGATCTTTTATAAATTCTTTTTCTGTCGCCTTGTTTTGAGCGGCTTGGTTTTTATTGATGAAATTTATTTTTGCCTTTTCATACTTATCACTTTTAGCAATAGTTATATGCTTTATATATACTTGCTCGTACGAGTACTGGGGGTATGCCCCTTTGTTCGACGTTTGCGTAGTCCATATTCCAGGTGAGTCGCCAATGAGTAGGGATTCATCACGCATTTTTACAAGAAACAAGTAGGAAGTCGCCAATGAGTTTTAGGATAACTCATAAACCTTGTTCATGCCTTTCTTCCATGTGGAGTTCATGGGATAATTAGCACGAATCGTAAGTTTACCCATAATCAAATTGGTCTACATAAACCAGAAATGAGTTCGGGAGCGAGGGTACTAAAATAACGTTCTTTTTAGGGAGGAATCGCTATTTTAGCCCTAGTTCAGCCTCTACTAGCTCTTTCTTTTTCACAATTTCATCACCAAACAATATATCCAACGTGATGCCTAAAATTAAGTTAGTTTATTTTATTTATACGCATTAATCATGTAGGAATTACATTGCAAAAGTCGTTATTCTTATTTAATCAATATTCGGGAAAGAACAATAAATAAACAAGATTCGCATTGTCTTAAGTGATAAAACAACAATTAATTATTCAAATTCTAGTCTTGATTAACAAAAGAGTACTATGTGAATTAATTAATTAAAAATTTGTTTAAAGTGATCAAACAACACTAATAAATCAATTAAAGTTATTTAAACAATAAAAGAAAAGTGATTTATCTAAGTGCTCAGGAAACTAACCGTTCTTCTTTTATGCTAAATCTCCGTCTTATGCGTTTAAGGACTTTCTTTCTTCTTCGTACCTTCAAGAGCTTCAATGGATGGATTAGGGTTGAAGATTAGTTGGGAAGAAAGACGGAAAAGTAGTATGATAGTAAGAAGGTTTGAGAGAGATTAGGGTTTTTAGAATTTAGGGTTTAGTATTCTAATTTTTATGTTTGTTAAGTGCTGAAAGAAGACCCCTATTTATAGGCTTAGGAATTGATGAGTGTCATTTATGGCACTCATTTGGTTCTTTTAAGGGTGAATTTCATGTTATTCTATAACTCTTTTACTTAGCTTTTCCTTAATTTTACTCTTTATTTCTTTTAGTTTGCATTTTCTTAGTTGGATTTCTTTTTTTTTTTTATGCATTTCTTGGTTTATTTCATTATTTTCTCTTTTATTTCCTTGTTTTCCTTTATTTTTCAAGTTAAGGTCGTTATCCAAGATTTCCGAGGCCTCTTCCCTAGTTTGGCATTGATTAGGATGTCTAATGTTCTCCATTTGAAGCTCAATCATGGAGAAGTGCAAGTTCCTAAAGTCCTTAAGCTGTGCTTTCTAGCCGTTGGGGCATGATTTCTCGTGTTGAACCCACAAATATGGAGTTTAGAAACTGTAAGGTCCAGTGTTTATCAAGAGCATTAAGTGGAGCGCACGAGGAGCATCGGCATGATAGGGAAGAGGGTTGCCCTATTCCCAGGCGCGGGCGTGCGCGACTAAGGCGCGGCCGCGTGGCCTGGTGACGCGGGCGCGCCTTTATGGGTCTCTGTTCCGTACCTAGATTTGCGAGGCCACACTCTCCCTTATAGTTGGCCGCGCCTATACGGGTTTATTTGGGGATGATCTAACTAATTTCTCTTAGTTAGTTTTACTATATATAGATTTTCTTTCTATTTTTAGAGAGAGTTCAATTTTTCAGAAATTAGAATAGAATTAGGTTAGATTTTTAGTGAGAGAAACTCTAGTTTGTAGAGAGAGAAGTTTTTTTATTGATGATTAAAGATTGATGATTCCAAGTGTTTTCTATATTGAATTGAAGCAAGTTTGTAAGGATTTCCTTACTTTAATGCAATCTTAGTTTTAATCTCAATTTCTTTTTTAATTGTTCAAGTTGATTGATTTTTGAATTGGCTTATTCTTGATTAATATGATGATGATGAATTTGTTGTTTAGTTTAGTTTTGATATTGATTTCCATGAATAGTGAGTAGTTTTCTTGCTAGGGAAATGGTGAAGCATATATGAGTAATGGATTTCTACTAATTGGGGGAAATTGATGGAGTTGATGTTGTGATTATATTGGTTGATTGATTATGTGCATGTGTGTGTTTAATTTAGGAGTGATCAACCTAGTTACTCACACTAGAATGCATTGTAAGTTCACATTGATACGGAAAATTTATTTGTGGCTTACATTTGTCGATTGAGTAGGTTTGCAAGTTTCCTAGCTAGAGTCTCTCGTAGTTGGCGCTAGTTTGACCTCTAGGAGATTAGCCTACCATACTCTCTTGATTGCTTAATTTATTTTCCCTCGCAACACTCGACTTAGTCATCTCCAATCCCAATTAGTTGAATTAATTACGAGTTTATGTGGATCCATACCCTAGTGCTTGATAAATTTGATTTCATTTAGATTATTTGACTGGTAGAATAGACACACCTCACTTCATTGCTTCAAAATAGAATATCTTTGACATTAGCATTCACCTTAGTGGTTCGACCCTCGACTTACTCTATGCTTGATATGGGGGTGTGTTGAGAGATTACAAATTTTGTTTTGACCGAGGGTAAATTAGTTTTCAACGACCTAGTCTGCGCCCTAGATCATGAATCTAGGTTTAGGGTTTTAGACTCGCGGCATCAGGTGGCACTTGCAACTCTCTGAGTCACGCTGGGTGCCGCGCGCATCTCAATGAGTCGCGTGCACCAGGCGCGCGCAACTTATTGAGTTGCGCTGGTTTGTGGTTTGCCTTATACAAAAACGCGTTTTTAAAACTTGCATAACCTTTGATTGCAAAGTCGGATTAAGGCGTGTGAGATATCATTGGAAATATTTGGATGTCTACTTTCCAATGCCTAAAAAGATATGGTTGTTGGAGTGCAAGGGTGTTGGTTTTAAGGCCCGATTTAGTGTTTTGATCATAACTTCTTTGTTTTAGCTCGAAATTTTGCTTATAATATACCTTTGGAAAGCTCTTTGAAAGGGATATCCATCTGTATAGACCTTGCACGGGGTTTTGATATTTGGTTCATCTGTTTGGCTCAGTTTTTAAACAATGTAGGTTCCATTGGATCCAATCATTGCATTTGACGGATTTGGGTCCGTTATTAATCAAGTTTAAACAAGTATGAGCATGTTTTAGGCCTATTTAGTAATTGGACAAGGATCAAAGATAAATTGTTCTCAAATATGGGTTTTAACTTACTTCATAATTATTTTCATAGTCCATAAACACTTCAACTTTGATCTAGCATGAAGAACGGATTTTTGTAACATCATCGCACTTCCTTTCGGGACAAGAGGCCAAAAGTAGGTGTCTACAGTTAGCCCCACCTTTGATCGAGTCTAGAATAGACGATGATCAAAGTAGTCAAGGAAATAAATCCGAGACTCATTATGTGAAGTTCCCTAAGAATAGAGAATCTTTCAGAAATGTTAAGGATGTCGAAACAATCCTTGGTTTGCTAAGTGTTTGAAACAAGTAGCTATTAAGGCTAGAAAAAGTTATCTCTAGTCTCAACGCGCTAAAGAATCTTAATTGATCCTTTGCATTTGTAGAACACTTTTACAGGTAAAGGTGTTCTGGGTGATGCCAAGTCATGAGAAGAGATCGGTTTAAAAAAGGAATAAAGGGGATGATTTCCTCTCAATCATGTCATCGTTGGTCTAAAGTCCCTCAATATGTCATTGAAACTTTAGCGTGACTTTAAAAAAGTTAAAAGATGAAAAAGGTGTTTTCGGCATTCGAGCCTAAACGTTTCGGCATTAAAGCCTAAATGTTTCAGCATTCGAGCCGGATGTCCACAATATAGAAGTACATGTCTTAGGACTAGAGGCACATATCCAAATCCAGTGAGAGAGAAGAAAGTCAGCAACTCTCTCAGCAGTTTTGTCCACAAGGTGAGTACACGTGTCTCAGGACTGGGGGCACGTGACTACATAGGTGCGACATCGTCTCGTCACTCTTTATACAGGGTGGTGGACGGACACCGTAATTGTCCGGTAAGCTAGAAATATAACTAACTACCGTATTTGTTCCAATCAAGAAGTGTCTATTCCTGATGGTTCGGCGCGCCTGTCGACTCGTGAGCTAACGCCTAAAGTAATCCTCTACCTTTTATTTCCGAGAGGTAGATCTCGAAAACTTTGGGATGAAGTGAAATTTTACGCAACACCTACACCATACAATTTTACATTGTACGATACGCCTTGCATTTTTACGTTGCATGATGACGCCTTCCTTTTTGCTTTGGACGTGAAAAAGGAAGAAAAGCCAGACATTTATAACTTCAGTACAGTAAAATGACAAACCTGTCTATGGGAGCTTTTACGTAAAGCACCTCTACGGAACGTCTTAAGACACTTTTACGAAAAACGTTCAAAATGTATGCTTAGAAACGCATAAAGCACGGTGTGCATGCAAGTTGATGCAAAAAACTATCAAAGAAGAAAAGAAACTACTGGATGCAAAGCAATTTTAAAAGATTTTGATAATTTGCGCTTTATTACGTCTAACAACGTACAAAACTGTTGGGAAAAATTCAAAATGGATCGAAATTTGAGTACTGGTCTTTTAAGTGACCAGTGTCCGCGCGCAACATAGTAAGTCGCGTTGGCCAGGCGCGTGCAAGAAACTAAGTTGCTCTGGGATGCCATGCGCAACATTTGAATTAGTAAAAAGATTTGGAGAAGCGCGATATGCAACTCACTCTCTTATTCTCCTCTTTCTCTAATTTTGATCTCTTTCCATTTTGGTTGTCGTTTTAAATCTAAAGAAATTAAATCTTGCTCCTTTTATTTTACCAGACTTTCATCTTGGTCAATAAAATGAAGAAATCGAATGAAGAATCCTAACTCGAAGTTGGGGTTTTTTATTTGACTTGTTTTCATGAATTTGTTTGTTTGTCGTTGTTTTAAGAAATATATTGCAACAAATTTCATGCGAAGTTGTAAAGTATTGATCATGTATGAGCATGTCAAGCATACATGTGTTTTCTTTTTTTTGTTCATTCTAATTTGACTTTGTGCTTGAACTTTATTTCTCTTTTTTGCTCACATAGACTACACTTGTTAATTTTAATGTAAATTGAAGTGTTTAGAACAACAATTATACATTAAAATTATAAATGAAATTTTGAACTTTGATAATAGCATGAATTCGTTCTTGCGACTCATGTTTTTTTTCATGCATAAGTTGCAAAATTGGTTTTATCAATGATAAAAAAAAAATAACCGATGGTTATTATTATTCACTTATAACACTGTGATTTCAAGATTTGCACAAAACTAGTTAATTTAGGAAATTCTTGAAGAGATCATCGAACTAGTGTCGCTTGGTTATATTTTAGGTTCGTAAGCCCCCATTTTATATTTTTGAATGTTGTAGCCCCAGTGTTGGGTGACTTCGATGATTTGCTTGTTGTTAATAATTAGACCCTTTCATGTTGTTTGAAATGGGTCTAAAAATCATGTGTTTCTTCTTATTTTGATAACAACTAGGATCTTGGAAACGATTAAACTAGTGTGTTTAAATTGTTTTTGACTATTCATAGTTTTAACAAAGTAAATTTGTTAAGTCTAGTAATATTGGTCATTCATTTGAATAAGTGAGAGGAAAAATGAAATGTTGTTTAAATTTTTCGTCTATTATTGCTACTTTTGAGTTCTTTCTTTTGAGTACAAATTTTGTCACTATTTTGAAGCACGAGAAAGTAGATGTTATCCTCCTTGGGAAATTCCAATGTGTGCAACAATAGAGAATAATATTAAATGAAGACTCCTAAATTTAGAATTTAGGTGTCTTTTGTTTATATTCTAATTCATGAAATTGTTTGTCTTATGTTAATAAAGTGTCGTGATAGAATTTTCATGATGAATGATTAAGTACTAAACTTTCCTATGAGCAAGTATGTATCATGATTTTGTTTCTTTGCTCTATACTAGTCATACTCTCTAACCTTTAGAGTAAATTGAAGTATTAAAACAACAATTATGCACTAAGATTAGTTTTTGAAGTTGAACTTGAAAATGGCTCGAATATGTAACCTGTTTAATGGCAAAGTTCAGTTGCAAACTTAGTTTTCAAAGGAACAAAATGAAGTATTAAAACAACAATTATGCACTAAGATTAGTTTTTGAAGTTGAACTTGAAAATGGCTCGAATATGTAACCTGTTTAATGGCAAAGTTCAGTTGCAAACTTAGTTTTCAAAAGAACAAAATGATTATTAAATCATTGTGATGCATTTGAAAATTGTTAGGCTTAAGATCTACATAAACCATTTGTAGCTTAGGCAATTCCCGAAAGTAGCCCGAATGACATGAATATCTCATTTTATTTAATTATCTATTTTGTGGATATTGGAGCCCCCATGTGTTTTGAGATATTTAGGACAATGACATGGCTTTTGCATTTTAGTTAAAGTCATGTTCAAAAAAGCAAGTTAGTTCTTTGCTTGTTTATAAACCAAAACAATTGTGTTTAAGGTTTAGTAATCTTACCTAATGTCTAAACGGTTGTAAAGATCATTGCGGTGATTTTATTCAAATATTTTCTTTGTTCTTATCAATCTTTGATTTTGGTCTTGAAGGTGGTTTGTTTACCATACCTAAGCCAATGAGAACAAGTTCGAGTCATGAAGACATCGAATCTTAGTTCTTTCCTTTTGGAAATAGTTATGTATATACATGTATTATCCAAGCGGTTATTGAGAATCTAAAAATTTATTCATTTGAGAAAATAAAGAAAAATTCAGAGAGGAAATTTTAAATACTATTTTTTGTTAGAAACATATTATTTCGAACTAGAATTCAAAATTTGAAAAGGGCCCCATAAATTTTAAATGAAAATTTATTTTGAAAAACAACTTTTTCAAAGTAGGCAAAATACATAATCATATAATTTTCAAAAGTGGACCCAAAATGGAAAGAAAAGTCTAGCTCGTAATTGAGCGTGAATTTTTTTGTCTAAGATTGATGAAGGTAAGTTGTAATTTGCAACTTATTTCAACAAAGATATTACAATGTGAGAAAACTTTCGTATATGTAATTTTGTTTATGGTTTTTTCTTTTTAGTGTTTGTCATCACTATCATATTTTGCTAATTGAAAGTGGAGTTCTTCCAATTAAAAGATGTCGTAGTTTGAAAATAAATGTTTACCAAACTTAGGTTTGATGGAGTGTTAGAATAATTTATAAAATTATTCTAATCACTTTCAAAATATGGTCTCATTTCAAAATGAAAGTTAAGGTGAGACCTATATTTTTAATTTGAAGCCCTCGAGTGTAGACTTAGGTGGCTTTTGGAATTCATGTATTCATATGCTAGGGGATGTTTCTCGTGTTTATTTAAAGCCCCAAGATTTGTATTTTTTGTGGAATATTGCATATATTTATCATGAATTGTTTGATCAAGTATTTTAATTAATTATCTTGGTCAAATGATAGGAAGTAGTATTCTTCCCTTTGTCATTTAAAGTTATTAAGATGGTTCATAATAAGCTTTGCATGAAATTGATTTCGCAACCTGAATAGCGTGTTCAAATCTATAAATAGAGAAAAGTGGGGATGTCCTAGCTTATTTAAGCCCCCAGTTTGAGGCAAAGAGCGAAAAAATTATACTATTTTTATACTATTTTCGAGTGTTTTAGTTGCCAAATGGGAGGGATCATCCCAACTTACTCCCTAAAAAATAAATGAACAAAAAAGACGAATTTTTATAAAAAGGAAGGGGAATCCAACTTTCCCATAAAAGAATAAAGAAAGAGAATTAGACATGTTTTAGAAAAGCAAGGATTATTGACTTAATAGTTGACATTGTGATGACTTGGCAGTGAGGTATATGTGTAATAGTGATAACGATAATTTTTTTATGTAGCGATCATGTTCAATCAATGTTCCTCGCTTAGAGAAGATGGAGATATCCTACGCAGGCAGACATATTAGTTGCTCAAGATAAGTGAGAAGATCAATGCTCAAGAGTTGTAAAAGACATCTAAAGTTGATGTCGAGGCTGTCGATATATCAAATCAATTTATTGTATTAACTCTTTCTTTCTAGGCAATGTATATAGAACTTTGAATTACCTTGGTAATTAATAGCCCTATTATTAAAAGAAAATAAGATGATTGTTTTTTTAAGTGATAGTCATCTCATTTTTTTTTGGCAAAAGATATGGAAAACATCAAATTTAGTTTGATTCGATTGCTTTACTAACATGATGTAATCAAGCCAATGGCTATTAAATCATCCAAATCGTTTGAATTTTTTTTTCTTTATATGATTTTGTAATCATAACTCAACACTTCATGCATTTTATTTATGGGCATGACTATTTAATAGTAGGTCCATATGTGCAAAGGCCTAAGGTTAGCCATATTTTCATGGAATGATGATTTTGGTACATTGTTATGGTCTGCCTCAAGGAGGGCCTTTCCAAGGTTGTAACGTGGATAGGCTTGGGGTTATGAAGAATGGACTTGCTCAAGTATAATCCCAAAGTCCTTTAATTTTGGTGCTTCTCAAATTTAAACATTTTTGCTTTGTGTGGCAACTTCCTACATTAGGTGCCTTTTCCTTATCATCTCTCTTCTTTTTTTTTTTTCTCTTTCTCTTTTTTTTTTTTTTTTTTTTTTTTTTTTTTTTTTTTTAACAAGTTTTGTTTTGGGTTTAGAACGATGTTTTTTTTCTTTTGCATTTGATCTTTCCTTTTGGGTTTAGACTAACTTTGTGTCCCCCTCTTATGATTCCCCCCAATTTCCTATTTGTATATCTTTGCACCATTCCCATCCAAAGTTATGGAATAATGTAGGTTGAATAAGTAAGGCTTAACTGACGAGGCTCAAAAGGGCTGCCAAAAAGATGGATTTTCTCTAAGGTTAAGAGCACGGGATTATATTTGTGGAGTTTCAAGTTGCCTCCTGTGTTGGTGAAATCATCATATCCTTTCTTTGTGGGCCTATGATGGACCTCTTTTCATTCAATACATCTTGTAAGCCAAAGCTCATCAAGATTCTTAAAGTTTTGAATATGTATGCCTTTTGATATTGCCTGTTTGTATGTATACATTTTATTTAATTCGAGTCAATAACTATAAAGAGATTGAAAATAGAACAAGATAGACGTACTTGAAAATATATTTTATATTCATTAATTAATGAGAGTACAAAATAAGTAGATTCGACAACATGAATCTCTTAATCTATCATAAAAAAATAAAAATAAAAAATAAAAACAAAGGAAAGAAACAAAACAAGACCTAGGGTGATACATCTTGAATTGTTGACAACTTCTTGAGATTGCGTCTTTGATCTTTGTCCATTTCCGACGTAGGTGAAATCCTCTCTAAAAATCAAGTCCATCTATATGATTCATGGTTTCATTTATCAAGTCCCTTTCAATTAATGTTCCCACAGTACTGACCTTTTGAAATGTGTCTAAACCAAGGTAATGTAAATGACACTTGTATGGTGGAGACATATTGTCTATGAACTTTGGGACAAGTTCATGATCCGGATGTCTTTGTGAAATAAGAGTAACCTTTGATCGCCACCTGGAAAAGAGGCCAATGAAGCCTTCTTCTTCTCCTTGCTTAAGTTATTCAAGATCGCGCAAGGTAGTTGTGAGCTCGATGTTATCTCCAAATTGGGTTAAAAACGCATTTACAACTTCACCCCAAGTGGAAGTTTGTTATGCATCGTGGTTATAAAACTATGATCTAGAAGTTGGGTCCAATGAAAGAGGAAAAGTACATGCATATAGACTTTTCTCAACCCCTTTCAATGCTATAATTCCAATAAATCTCATTAAGTGAGAACTAGGATTGTCCATAACCTTAAAGGTTGGTAAATCCGTAGTCAAGAACTTTTTTTGGAAGAGTCTTTCCACTAGGTTGTGGTGTAAGCTCATATTTGAAGTACTTAGTCCCTGAGCTAGCTCGAAGGACAAATTTCTCCAAGGCTTCTAGTCTTTCGGCTCTTTTTTTTTTTTTTTTTTTCTTGCAGAATATTTTCTTGTTCTTTCTCTGCTTTTATTTTAGCCTTTTCTGTTTTTTTTTACGAGCCTTTAATTGCGCTTCTTCTCCTCATAGGGCCTTTAGGTTTTGGAGATCCTGCTTAAGTTTCTCCGATGCTGCTTTGTCACCCATGATTGGACTAATATGCGAATGTGGAATATGACCTAGTAATATGTGTCACGAGAAATTGAGCGCGTTCACTTAAACCTTTTCTGCCAAGCATTCAAACAATGAACCAAAGTAAAAATGATTGCTTTATTTCTCTCTCTCTCTCTTTTTTTTTTTTTTTTTTTTTTTGTAATCCTTGTAATACAAATTCACTTTAAGCAAGTTTGTTGATGAAGAATGTCAAAAAATTCACGAACAATCATTAATGGAATGTCATGATTTGTATTGACTTCAACAAAGTAATCATCTAAGGATTTTACTTTAAATGAATTGTTTTCGAAAAAGGTAGAAGAGAAAGACAAGAAAGTTGGATTGAAAATGCTCATTAAATTTTTAGATTTTAAGTTTTTTCTTAGTTGAATCTCTGCACATACGAGAGAACCCTTCATTTTTTTCCTAGACAATCGTTGCCAGGTTAAGGTTGGTCTTGCGAGGAGGTATGTTGTATGAAAAGTTTCCCACAAATAGCAGACTAGTAGTAGTGAAACAGTTGATACACGCGACCGGAAGGCTGTTAAACCAATCTTGCGCCACGCCCTTTAGGGCAGTCGGGAAGCATCGAAACCATGTGGCATCATCCATGCTTTGAAGATACATTAAGTTCCTGTACGAGGTGACATGCTCTTCTGGGTTGCTCGTACCATCATAGGCACCCACAAGTACACTCTTCACCTTTGCTAGTTGAGGAGAGTTGAGAATTCCTAAAGAAAACGGAGGCGGCTAGTCACCAAGATTTAACATATGCATTTTCCAGTCAATGGGCTGAGATTGTGCAGCTGGTCCGGCCAGGTACGCAGCCTGGTCGAACGGATGGCCATAATGCCAGTATTGTTTAAAGGGGATTAGGCGGCAGAATTGCATTGGAATTTTGGGGCACTTGATATTAAAGTGGTTGAACTGGAATTGGAGTTAGAGTACGATGAGCTTGACTTCTGCTGAACCTAGCCGAGATGGTATGCTCAGAGAGGGTGTTGTTTGAGAAATCATCTGGCGTAGTTGGAGTGGAAGCCGTGTCTGAATAGGTTATTCGTTCACGCTACTTATGCCGAATGTACTCCCTTGCATCCTTCTAGCATCAAGACGGCTCAGCTGCCTCCTTATGAAGCTGCCTGGTCTTCCCCTCAGCCGACTACGTTTTCTCGAGAAGCCTTGATAGGTTCGTCCGTGGCACCCTCGGGGAACGTTCATGTCGGCGGAAAGGAGTATTCCCGACGTCCACATCATTGGTCACCTTGCTTTGAGCTTTCTTATGAGTGCCCTCTCCTCCTCTTCTGGGCAGCGACCTAAAGAAAAAGACATCTTGCTCTCAAGCTCTCATCAAAGCTTGCTCAAGGCGAGATGGAGAGAACCATCAGTTACCAGAGGATCATTAAAGTTGATTGTTGCAATTAGATTCTCTACATGTCCGTCCTCACCAGGACCCGAACCAGTATTAGGTGTCTAACCATCTAATGCTATAGCGGACGAGTATCCCCACAGACGGCGCCAAATATTTCGGGTATTTTTGTGATTTCCCCTAGAACACTAGTCACGCTCTTTGAATAGACGGTCCGGACACCTGCAAAACACGAATTTCTTGTTATCAGATTATTCGTCTCCGATGGTCAAGTTAGTAACCGGAAATCGGAAAGGCTAGAGAGAGAAAGTAGAGAAAAGTTGGAGCTGTTTTAATGCTCTGTTGAGTGTTATGTCACAATCCTCCCCTCCCATCATAAATGATTAGAGTACTTATAAGGGTGGAAAATTGTGCCTTTTTAGGGTTTTTACCCTAGAATGATGTTCTCTAATTGGTGGCGCAATCAGGTTTGGACACGTGTCCTGATAAGGGCGCCGTTTTGCTGCTTTATCGAGATTTAGGCATCCTGATGTAAGGAGGTCATTTTCGCTCTTTTTTAGGTGCTTGACAAAGCAATAATCGTGTTGTTGAGCGACTACACCTAAGTCAAATTAATTTATAACGCTCTACCAACCTAATACGTGTATAGGGTAAATAGAGGGGTCGAACCACAGGGAGACATGCATAGACACCGCATTCACTACTTAAGACTTTAAGCTATCTCGGGACAAGAAGTATGAATAACTAAGAGATTAAACTAAGGATTAAGAATGATTAAAGATCAATATAACTAAACACCAAGGGAAGTGGGTAGATGTAGATGTCACTTGATCATGCAATAACACAGAAGCAAAGCAATGGTAAACTAAGCATGCAAGAATATCGAAATAAAGCTCGATCTAACCGCCTTCCGGGGTTAATCGATTTCTCCTAACATAGCCTCTATGTTTCCACATTAGAACCATATATTAGAAGGTGCAAACAAAGAATTATCGATAGTAATGAATCTCAACTAAGTCAACTTCCGTTACTTGTTAGTAAAGATTCATCTTTGATCAACTAACAATGTGCACTTGCAAGAAAGACCAAAGAATATCAAGTATACAAAGACTTTAATCACCATTAACATAACCCCAACATCATAAGCATGAATCAATTAACAACTACACCATCCCCACACCCTTGGCTAGGTGACTACTCACAAATCATATTGAAGACCATATCAATCATCAAATCAATAAGCATCAACATGATCAATAAGCAAATAAGGAAAATCAAAATAAGCAAACAAAACTAGATACAAAAATAAAGAAAGAGAGTAAGAGATTGCTCATTAATTGAAGATGAAGATTTACAAAGATTCAATCAAGCTCCTTCTTCAATATCCAAGTTCATCAATGGAAATCCACACTTTCTCTCTCTACTAATGAAGTTTCTCTCTCTAGATTAAGCTAAAATGTAGAAAATTAAAACTAAGTTAATCCCCCAAAACGTTCTAAAAAAGGGACTTATATAGTCCGTACAGAGTCAGCTGAGAAAAGGAGAGGTCCGACCGAACAAATGGGAAGGTTCGGCCGGACTACAGGGTAGGTTCGGCCGAACCATGGGTAGGTTCGGTCGAACCTCCCTGATCCTGGTCTGGTCGAACTCCTGTGGTTCGGCCACTCCTGCAAAACTGCCAATTTTCATCTTGCCCCTGCCTCGAAGTTCGGCCGAACCACTGAGCAGGTTCGGCCACACCTTGGTTCGGCCACACCATCAGGAGGTTCGGCCGAACCTCTTCTGAATCATGCTTCCTCTAGCTTCCTTTGAGCTTAGCTTCCTCCTCTTGAAAGTCTCGATGGTTCCTACAAAGCATAAGCATGAAAAGCACAATAAGAACAAAGCGGGAAGACTAAGAAAAGGGAGGATAAAGGAGAAAGAAAAGAGAAAGCAAAGCTAAGTAAAAATGCTTAGAAAGAGGGCCAAACAAGTGCAAACGAGGGGAGAATCCTTAGAGAAAAAGGATAAAAGAGTGGCATAAATGCCACTCATCAAAATCCCCCACACCTGCCTTTTGCTTGTCCTCAAGCAAGGAATACTAAAACAAAAAGACAACACACAACAAGCATAATATGACAAGGGTTAAGAAAATCAATCAAGTTTCACGATGGGAAATGCTCCAAATGGACTCTAACATAGGGACATGAATCAAATAATGCTTACTTTTCTCAACTCAAAGAGGGGGAACACGTTCTAAGATGCTCATGGTTGAGGGAGACAAACCTAAGCTAAGCGTAGAGAACTAATGATTTCATCCTCTTCCCTAGCTCCAACCAAGACGGTCCGCATTCTCTCCACTAGCTTCAAATCATCCCTAAGTTAGCTCCTCATGGTTCCTCGAGGGAACCGGAAAAAGAAATTTATTGTGGAGTCATAAGGTTATCCCGACATCTCAACTATGCACACTCTTTCCATAGGGTTGAAATCTATCTCCCTCCACCGTTCTTTGACCGCACTTCTCCAAGTCCAAGGGTCTTAACTTGGGTTGTAATGTCATGGCTAAGGGTTAAGGTTGGGAATTAATTTGAAAATTTTTGGTGGCAAATCCTAAGTGAAGCAAAAGAGTGGCCATCTCTCAAGAACCACCTAAGAATTGAACCTAAATTCAAATTACAACCTTCAATACAAAATTTCATAACATTACTTCATTTCTCTCATCATTTCCTCTTCCTTTTCCTTCCCCTTCTCTCTCTCTTTTTTTTTTTTTTTTTTTTTTTATTTTTTTTTTTTATATTTTGAACTTCATACGTTGCATCCTTCCTCACAAACTTTTTGCAAATATTTCCTTTCATGAACAACTTTCAAAATCTCACTTGAACCAATATTCACAACTTTCTTGCCCTAAAACCAACACTCTCGAATTCGAACCTCAAAAACCAATGCTTCACTAACTACAAGGGTTGGTAGAACATAGGCCGAAAGGTTTGTAATATGGCTAGATCAAGAAAGGGGAATGAGGCCCAAATTGGTTAGCAAGTGGGTGGATGTAAAAATGAAAACCAAATTTATAACAAAACACAAAGAAAACAAAGAAAAATGAGAAGAAATGCCCTCTTCCTCCTTTAAAGTTGTTTGGTCACGATCTCGGGAGCTAAATACCAACACAAAGATTAAGACATGCATAGTTAAGGATCCAAAACGCCGCTCACAAGAGTGATGAAGGCTAGAACAAATGACGCTCACACGGGATAAAAATAAGCAAATACCAACCAAGGGAATCCTATTCACTACGGAGAGCAACACCATCTTACCACTTTCCCGTGAACTAAGGGGTTCAAACGTCATCAAGAGTTCTAAACCGGGCTACCTTAGCTTATAATGTGTCTAATTCAACCTTAAGCATTCTTAAACCGTGTAAACCCTCATCAACTAGGAAGGTAAGCATTCAAAGCCATGTCATCAAAAAGGCACATAAATTCTTGAATCCAAATGAATGAGCAAATCCACATCAAAAATGTTTCAACTTGTCATAGTCATGCTCGTTACACAAAAGAGAACAAGAAAAACACACAAAAGGGAGGAAGAAATTAAAAAGGTTCATAATCGAGGCATGTAAATCAAATAGATCCCAATCGACATACAAGTGATCGTTGATATCAACATCAACGATCCCAGGTTCCTTGGAACCAAAATCAATCAACCTCGAACCATTCAACTCTTCCTAAACTAGACCCAAACTAAGCACTCAAAGAAAAAGAAAAAAGAAAGAGAGGAAAGGTCTCACCGAATGCCGCTTGAAATATAAGACAAGGTAATATATCCAATTCTCACCAAGGGAGCTAGTGTTGCTCCTTAACGTCCTACATCTCCGCTTCAAGCTTCAATAAAGGTGGGCCAAACAAAAGAAACTAGAACAAAACAAGAAAAGGTTAGAAAACAAAGACAAAGACTAAAGAAACAAACAAAAAGAAGAAAAATTAATAAAAAGCTATCTACAAAGTTTGGATTAAGGGGATTTGGAGTTTCGGGAAATTTGGATTTTTTTTTTTTTCGGGAGCATCTCCACCTACAAAGACTCGGGGATCATCAAAGAAAATCATCAGAAATCAGAAAAAATAACCATAAAACATCATCATCATCATCACATCAATAATCATAAAACATCACCATCTCATCACATCACCATCACAACATCACCAACATCATCACCACCGCCACAACGCCACATCAATACCACAAAGCCACTATCCTCACTATCCTCCTTATGTGCAAGCAACTACCCTACCACCCTACCTTCCTATGTACACTTCAACCAACCAAAAGGACATCCTCCCCCACACTATTCTTTTGCTCGTCCCGAGAAAAAGTGACAAGTGAGAAGATCGGGGGGAAGGGAAAAGTTCCCACAGCATCACTGGTTATCATCTCCTCGCCCCCAGGTTGAGGGGGGTTGTTAGGATCAAACCCGGGAGTTTCCATGAAAGGGTGGAAGGGTTGGTTAAAGTGCTCATAAGGCCACCCTTGGGCACCCCAACCACCATCAAAAGGAGCGGGGGTGGATGCGGATGCCGGGTCATAAGACGGATCACACCCACCCGGACGATAGGGGTCGTATGGGGGGGTGCCAACGCGTTGGGTAGGGTCGATGGGACCTTCCCAATAGGCGTAGCAAGGGGGGTGGGGTGTTGAGAGTCATAGGGTCCCCAATGATTGACCGGACCCTCTTGAGGAGGGTGGTAGGGGTAGTTCACATAGGGCGCTTGAATGCCCGCTTGCACAAGATTGTCATAATTCGCCCTCGCGTAGTACCCCCATTGCTCAGTGGAAGCTTGATTGTCTCGACGAATATCGTCGAGGGTACTACGAAGGGCATTGAAATCAAAAGGAGGAAAGGAAGAAGAAGAAGATGCCTCACCTCCCCCGCTAAGGGGGGGATTGATTTGCTCTTGATGGAGGACCGGTGGAGGTTGAGGAACTCCACCCCGGGCTCTAGTTCGCCTCATCTCATTGGGGATGATTTGCTGAGGGATCTTCCATTTGAGAGGAGCGGAGTGGTCCACCGTAGTGAGGTCGGGGTCCGGGAGGACACACCATTCGATCTCCTTATCGACCAGGAGGATAAAACGGCGCTTGCTAGTAGTGAAATTGAGGAAGCGGCTGTGACGGAGGGCGCTTATGGATAGAGCATAGGGAGGGAACTCATCGGTGAGCTCTTCTCGGTTTTGGTGCACGGGTGGGAGCAATTCAATTTGGTCCTTGTATGCTCCACCCTTCAAAGAGAGAGCAATGATAGTAATCATGCCACCCATAAATATCTCATCACCTAGACGGTTGTCCCTAGTATCCAAGAGCCGTTGGATAAAGGTGGAGGAGAATTGAAATTTTAGCCGTTGAGGATTGTCGGCCAAGAATAGGCAAGCAACCTCGTCTTTTACCATGGAGCCGAGGTTGGCTTTGAAGAACACGGCGTATTGTAGAAGCCGTACAAAATACCTCAAGGCTAAATGGATGATGTTGTTGACCTTTGAGGTATTAGTTTGGAACCTATCCTTGTTTGTGATGCTCCTCCACCACTCTTGCTCGTTGTAAGGAATGCGATGGGAGGAGGTCATTTCAGACGGGTGATCAAGGCCAGTGGCGTGCCAAAAGAAGATCTCATTTAGATCACTCTCCGTTAGAGAGTGATCCTCGTTGAACATCCTGAAGTGTATAATGTGTTGAGGATCCTCATCGACATCTTCCGGCTCAAAAACTTCCTTGCGGAGGGAGGCAAGGAATTCCAAGGTCACACGCTCGTAAGTGTGAGCGTGGAGGTGGATGAAGTCGCCCCAACCAAAGTTTTGAGCCAACCTAGTCACCTCATCCAATATTCCCAGCTTCCTCAAAGTTTGAGGGCAAAAGAACCTTGTGGACCTAATCGGACGCTTGATGAGTGATGCATATATAGGCCAAAATTGCTCGTCCGGAGCAATAATGCCATGATTGTTGATGCCGGGAGGAGGTGGGAATTGCGTTGCTGAGGATTCTCCCACCCTCTTCCTCTTTGACTTTCCTTTTCCCTTGCCGAACATCGTGATTCTACAAATTCACCAAGAGCATATCATTAGAACAAATTGATAGGAAATGACATAAGAAGCCAAGTACTTAACCAAGGTAAAAGTGTATGCTTGAGAGTATACAATTCAAGGCATGCATGAATACATTTGGACCAAGGTTTGAATAAGGATTCCTATGTCATTCCTAAATTAGTCCTAACAAGGTCTAGGTGAAATTTGGCATGATGTCCCCTTATTTTCATGATATCCAATCATCAAACCATCAAAATCAAGCCAAAACCATGAATAACAATCTCCAATAACATCCAACTCATGCATTTCTCAATCATAAAATGGTAACATGAATACCCTAGTATGAAATCAACACTCAATTACATTGAGATCAAAATAAAACCAAGGTAAACATGCATAATCATCATAAGAACATGTTCTACTATGAACAACCAATCAATTGCAACAAGTCAATCCAAAGAACCATATGAAATAAACAAGTCATTACTAATAATTTCAAGAATACCATAATTCACACTTAATTATGTAAAACATGGTAAAACTATAAGAAATTAAAGATATAAACTTGCAAAAGCTAGAACAAACATACCACAATTGATTGGAAGGAATTAAAAACCCAAAAACACCGAAGCACTTAAACCCTTGAAATTGGGGAAAATGGAAAGGTGGGTTTGTTTGGTAGGAATTTTTGGTAGAGATTGCAAAAGTTGAGTGAAGGATGGAAAATAAGTGAGAAAGGATGAAGATTGGAGTGATTTTGATGGAGATTTGAGGTTGTAAGGGGAGGTGCAATGGAGGTTTAGAGTGAGAAGGAGAAGAATGGGGTAGGTGACGAATATGGGAGTGATATTCACGAAAATGCAGCAAAATAGAAAACATGGCAGCATTTTTTTTTCGACTCTGAAGATAGGTTCGGCCGAACCGAGGGTATGTTCGGTCGGACAACAGTAAAAGTTCGGCCGAACTCCCCTGTGGTTCGGTCGAACCATTGCCAAAACTCTACATTTTAAAATCCGGGCAGAAAGTTCCAACAAAATCGCAAAAAGAGAGGAGTGACCGAACCCAGGGAAGTTCGGTCGCACTACGAATTAAGTTCGGTCGAACCATACTTGGGTTCGGTCGAACCTATGCTGGAACTGCAAATTTTCAGATTCTGGCAGAAAGTTGCTGGAAATTTCTAAAAATTTAGGAGTGACCGAACCCAGGGAAGTTCGGCCGCACTACAGTATAAGTTTGGTCGAACCTCCCATGGGTTCGGTCGAACCTTCTGCCAGAATTCAATATTTTTGTTTTTGGCAGAATGTTGCCATAAATCCTTGAAATTGCTGCAGTGGCCGAACATGAATTGGTTCGGCCAAACTTCCATAAAGAATCACGCAAGTAAAAATAGTCCGTTAACACACATCTAAACACATTACAATCATGCTAGATGCAAAGTATATCTAAAACCCAAGCACAATCAAAACCCAAAAATCCAAACAATCCAAAGTCGTAGATGGAAAAATAGAAGCAACATGAAAAGAAAAAGTATAAAAGGGTTAGAAACTCGGGTTGCCTCCCGGAAGCGCTTTTGGTTAACGTCGTTAGCTCGACGTTCCTTGAGTTGATCAAGGAGGGTCGAATTGACGATGCACATCAAGAAGTGTCACAGAAACTGGTTCATCACTTGGGAATCCTTCATGATAGGGCTTGAGACGATGACCGTTGACTTTGAAAGGGGAGTGGTCGTCTTGGGAAATTTCGTAGGCTCCATAAGGAAACACTTCCGTGACAATGTACGACTCACTCCATCTTGACCTAAGTTTGCCCGGGAAAAGCTTCAAGCGGGAGTTGAATAGGAGGACTTTTTGGCCTTTGACGAATTCCTTCTTGACAATTTGAGCATCGTGCCAAGCCTTAGTCCGCGCCTTATACATGCTTGCGCTATCGTAGGCATTCATCCTCAACTCCTCTAACTCATGTAGCTCTAGAAGCCTTTGCTCACCCGCACTATGGAGATCAAAGTTGATTTTCTTGATTGCCCAATGCGTTCGATGCTCCATCTCCACGGGCAAATGACAATTTTTTCCATAGACAAGCTTGTAGGGAGTGGTCCCTATTGGGGTTTTGAAGGCGATCATATAAGCCCATAGTGAATCAATAAGTTTGGAGGACCAATCCTTCCTTGTCCTAGCAACCGTCTTCTCCAAAATCACCTTGAGCTCTCTATTGGTGACCTCCGCTTGGCCACTCGTTTGAGGGTGGTATGCAAGCCCTCGCTTGTGAGAAACCCCATATTTATCAAGTTGTCGAACGAAGGTGTGGTGCTTGAAATGCGATCCCCCATCACTAATTATCGCTCTTGGAACACCAAATCTCGGGAAGATCACCTTTTTGAAAAGGTTGACCACCACCTTAGAGTCATTCGTTGGAGAAGCCACATCCTCCGCCCACTTAGACACATAGTCAACGGCGACCAAAATATACTTGTTCCCATGTGAAGAAATGAAAGGGCCCATGAAGTCTATAGCCCACACATCAAAAACTTCAAGCTCAAGGATGGGATTTTGCGGCATTTCATCCCTTCTAGAAATATTCCCCATCCGTTGACATCTATCACAAGTTTTGACAAATATCCACGCATCCTTGAATAGAGAAGGCCAAAAGAGCATAGATTGAAGGACCTTTGAGGCGGTCTTTTGAGCACTCATATGCCCACCACAAGGAGAAGAGTGGCACATATGGAGAACACTTTGAACCTCGTCGTTGGGGACGCATCTCCTCAACAAACCATCGACCCCTCTTTTCAATAAAATGGGATCATCCCAAATGTATCTCTTGGCCTCGTGCTTGAGTTTTCGACGTTGTTGTGAAGTGAAATCTGGTGGTATGGCACTACAAGCTAAGTAATTCACAATATCCTCATACCAAGGCTTCGATTTCACTTCAAGGACATAAAGCACATCATCTCTTAGAGCGTCCTCTATTGGCAAGCCATCATCTTCAAACCTTGCACCGCCCAACCTTGAGAGGTGATCCGCCACCACATTCTCGGCTCCCTTCTTGTCTCTCATCTCATAATCGAAGTCTTGGAGGACTAAAACCCATCTCAACAACCTTGGTTTAGCTTCCTTCTTCCCTATCAAGTATTTGAGAGCTGAGTGGTCGGTATACACAATTGTCTTAGAACCAATGAGGTAGGTTCTAAACTTCTCGAATGAATGGATAACCGCTAGGAACTCCTTCTTGGTAGTTGTGTAGTTTCGTTGGGCATCATTGAGAGTTTTAGACAAATAATGTATGACATGAAGTTTCCCATTCTTTCGTTGTCCAAGAACCGATCCAATGGCCTCGTCGCTTGCATCGCACATGAGCTCAAATGAAAGAGACCAATCCGGA
Source organism: Chenopodium album (assembly GCF_948465745.1). Classification (NCBI taxonomy): domain Eukaryota; kingdom Viridiplantae; phylum Streptophyta; class Magnoliopsida; order Caryophyllales; family Amaranthaceae; genus Chenopodium; species Chenopodium album. Next base: position 36,715,295 of record NC_137841.1, on the reverse strand, counting down.
CCTTGGACAATAGGAGCGGTGCAAAGGGCTTCTTTCAACCTACAAAAGGACTTATGACAAGCATCATCAAACACAAACTCCTTATCTTGTTGCAATAGGGATGTGAGAGGCTTAGCGATCATTGAAAAATCTTTAATAAAGCGCCGATAGAACCCGGCATGGCCAAGAAAAGACCTCACTTCCCTCACGTTGGTGGGGGGAGGAAGTTTTTCGATGACCTCAACCTTGGCTCTATCAACCTCAATGCCGGCATGGGAAATTTTGTGCCCAAGAACAATCCCACTTTCGACCATAAAGTGGCACTTTTCCCAATTCAACACGAGGTTAGCCCTCTCACACCTTTCTAAGCAACGAGATAAATTAGATAGACAATCTTCATAGGTGGCTCCTCCAACGGAGAAGTCATCCATGAAGACTTCTATCTCATCCTCAATCATATCACTAAAAATGGACATCATGCAACGTTGGAATGTTGCGGGGGCATTACAAAGCCCGAAAGGCATCCTACGATACGCATAAGTACCGTAGGGGCATGTGAAAGTTGTCTTCTCTTGATCCTTAGGGTCAATTGGGATTTGGAAAAATCCCGAGTAACCATCAAGGAAACAATAGAAGGAATGCTTTGTAAGCCTTTCCAACATTTGATCAATGAACGGTAGTGGAAAATGATCTTTGCATGTACTTGTGTTAAGTTGGCGATAGTCAATACACATGCGCCAACCGGTAACAAGTCTAGTGGGTACTAGTTGATCATGATCATTTTTCACTACCGTCATGCCCCCTTTCTTAGGCACAACTTGCACGGGAGATACCCAATCACTATGAGCAATTGGGTAAATAATTCCCGCATCAAGAAGCTTAGCCACTTCCTTCCGCACAACCTCTTGCATGGAAAGGTTAAGCTTTCTTTGCCTTTGCCTGACGGGTTTCGCATCTCCCTCTAGATCAATTTTGTGCATACATAAAGATGGACTTATACCCTTGATATCATCAATGGTATAACCCAAAGCTTTTTTGTGATTTCTCAAAACATTGATCAAGAGGGAGGTTTGCTCCTCCGTTAGGTTAGAATTTACAATCACGGGGAAAGACTCATTGGGACCAAGAAATTCATACCTCAAGCCCAAAGGTAGAGGTTTCAAGTCTACCTTTGGTGCTCCCTTACCATTGGGGCTCTCTTCTCTTTCTTCAACTTGAAAGAGGTCATGAATGTAAGGAGCTTCTTCTTCCATGCTCGCGCCCTTGCACTCCTTGCTTTCCTCAAGCAAATCCTCATAGAATTGTATGTCTTCTTTGTGAGTACCTATCTTTGATTCATTCAACAACACACTTTCAAGGGGATCATTAGTGGCATGCAAGTGGGAGCGAGAAAATTCATCAAGAACCGTATCAAGAATATCTACCCTAAAGCATTCACCACTTTAGGAGGGTTGTTGCATGACATTGTTCAAATCAAACTCAATAGAATCATTGTCAATTTTGAAGGATATCTTCCCCTCCTTCACATCGATGATAGCTCTAGAAGTGGCTAGAAATGGCCTACCCAAAATTATAGGAATCCTCTCATCCTCATCCATTTCTAGCACATAGAAATCTACGGGGAATGTGAACTTTCCTACCCTAAGGGGAATGTCCTCAACTTTGCCCATGGGGAACTTAACAGATCGCTCCGCTAGTTGGAGAGTAATGTTAGTGGGAGAGAGGGTTCCTACACTAAGCTTTTGGTAGACGGAATAGGGCATGAGACTCACACTTGCTCCTAAGTCACACAAGGCTTTATCAAATTCAATGCCATTGATAGAGCAAGGGATGGAAAAGTTACCCGGATCTTTCAATTTGGTAGGTAGTTTGTTGGAAAGAATTGCACTACAATTGGCGGTTAAACTCACCGTCTCACACTCCCTTCTCCCACTCAAAAGATCTTTCAAAAATTTGGAATAGTGGGGCATTTGCTTCATAGCATCAACAAAAGGGACGGAGATATGCAAATTCTTAATGACTTCCAAAAACTTCCCAAATTGGGCATCAAGTTTAGCTCTCACAAATCGTTGTGGAAAGGGTAGCTTCTCCTCTCTAGGTTGGCGATTTAGGGGCAAGGGGGTGGCTTCTTTTTCCTTGAGCACCTCAACATGTTTTTCTTTTTCAACACTCAATGGCTCATTGGGTTTTTCACCCTCATTCTCTAACTCCGCCTCTTCTTGGGGTTCTTCCTCAATTAAAGTGTCACTCCCTACTACCTTCCCACTCCTTGTTGTCACGGTATACAAAGGTTTTGGGTTGACTCCTTGACTTGGGATGTGAGAAGAAGAAGGAGAAGAAGAAGAAGGGGATGAATTAGATGCAAGTTGAGCAATTTGAGTCTCAAGCATTTTCATATGAGCATTGGTTCATTTTTTAGCCTCTTCATGTTTCTTTTGATCCTCCTCACGCATTTTTAAAAGAGCATCTAATTTAGCCATCACGGGATCTATTGGAGGGGCTTCAATTTGAAGAGGTTGTTGAGGTGAAGGAAGTTGGGGTTGATGGAAACCCGGAGGCCTATTAGTTTGGGCATAGTTAGAAGCAAATTGGCCCCTATTGCCTCCAGTGCCTTGGTTAGGAACATTGATTTGTTGATTATTTCCCGTGTTACCTTGGTCACCAAAATTTTGATTTTGATGTTCTTGGTATCGGGGATTAGGTTGTTGGTTTTGATTACCATACCCTCTTTGGTTAGAGTAGCCTCTTCCATTGAAATTGGAAGGGCCTCCCCCACCATGGTATTGGTTATCATAACCACCACCATTTTGGTTCCAACCACGGTTTCCACCTTGATTCCAATTCCCCATTTGATTGGAGTTTGGCCTCAAGTTTCCTACATTTCCCATTCTAGGAGCAAAATTCATAGCATTGACATTTTCCATATTACTATCATGTTCATGGGAAGGGGGTTGAACTTCACAAGCATAGACACAATGAGAGGTATCATGATCATAGGTTTCACAATTAGAACAAAACATGCACCCTTGGGGCATTGTATTGTAATAAGAGGGGGAGGAAGTATCCATACCATTGCCTCCCTTGGTTGAAGGGGAGATATTACCATGAGGGTTGGACCTTTCTTTCATCAATTCATCCATTTGCTTGGTCATTTTGGAGATTTGGGTAGAAAGGTTGTTGATTGCGTTGGCTTGCTCCAATGCATAAACGCCCTTGCTAGAAGTAGCATCCCTTTCTCCTTCGTACCAATCATCATAGTGCTTTGCGGCTTCCTCTATAATACACTCCACTTCATGCTCTCCTTTGTTCATAATTGGACCACCGGCCGCGGCGTCTAGGCTTGTTCTTCCTTGAGGTGTGAGACCTCCATAGAAAGTGTGAATGAGTTGATACTTGGGTATCCCATGGTGTGGGCATTGACATTGAAGCTCTTTGTATCGTTCCCATGCCGCACTTAGAGACTCACCACTCTTTTGGCGAAAACCTTGAATCAAAGACCGAGCCTCGGCGGTCTTCCTATGGTTATAAAACCTCCTCAAGAAAGCCGTAGTCACTTGGTCCCATGTCGTGAGAGAATTAGGGGGCACCTCCTTCTCTAGCCATTCTAGACCTCTCCCAATTAGCAAAAATGGAAACATTTTGAGGCGAATATATTCTTGAGTCACGCCATTGGCCTTTATTGTGTCACAATATTTCTCAAACTCTTTTAGGTGCTCATGAGGACTCTCAAACTTTCCACCCGAGAATTGTTTCCTCTCAATCAAGGCAATCAAATTAGGCTTGATCTCGAAATTGTTGGCTTGAGTAGTAGGAGTTAGGATCCCACTTTGCGCTCTAAAAGCTTCGGGGGCCCCAAGACGACTCAAAGGCGTATTCTCTCCCATTTTAGAACCTTCTTTACTTTCAAACTTATAGGTTCAGAAAGGGTTGATTTCTGAATTCGAAGATGATTTAGGGCTATCTAATTATTCACTTGAGGGTGAAGAGGGTGGAGTATCTTCTAATTCTCTTACTCCTCTCGTTGGAGTGCGGGAATTTCTACTCCTTGCTCTTGCTTCTCTTCGAAGTAGGGACAAAGACCTCTCTAGCTCTGGATCGATGGGAATTAAAGATCTGGAGCGGGTTCGTCCTCTGTTCATACAACAAAGCTAAGAAGAACGTAAGCACTGACAAGTAACAAAAGTAGCAAACACTAACAAATAAAGGTAAGATAGTCTTAAACAAGCAATGAAATAGCAATGGAAACCGTCTCCCCGGCAACGGCGCCAATTTGACAAAGCAATAATCGTATCGTTGAGCGACTACACCTAAGTCAAATTAATTTATAACGCTCTACCAACCTAATACGTGTATAGGGTAAATAGAGGGGTCGAACCACAGGGAGACATGCATAGACACCGCATTCACTACTTAAGACTTTAAGCTATCTCGGGACAAGAAGTATGAATAACTAAGAGATTAAACTAAGGATTAAGAATGATTAAAGATCAATATAACTAAACACCAAGGGAAGTGGGTAGATGTAGATGTCACTTGATCATGCAATAACACAGAAGCAAAGCAATGGTAAACTAAGCATGCAAGAATATCGAAATAAAGCTCGATCTAACCGCCTTCCGGGGTTAATCGATTTCTCCTAACATAGCCTCTATGTTTCCACATTATAACCATATATTAGAAGGTGCAAACAAATAATTATCGATAGTAATGAATCTCAACTAAGTCAACTTCCGTTACTTGTTAGTAAAGATTCATCTTTGATCAACTAACAATGTGCACTTGCAAGAAAGACCAAAGAATATCAAGTATACAAAGACTTTAATCACCATTAACATAACCCTAACATCATAAGCATGAATCAATTAACAACTACACCATCCCCACACCCTTGGCTAGGTGACTACTCACAAATCATATTGAAGACCATATCAATCATCAAATCAATAAGCATCAACATGATCAATAAGAAAAGAAGGAAAATCAAAATAAGCAAACAAAACTAGATACAAAAATAAAGAAAGAGAGTAAGAGATTGCTCATTAATTGAAGATGAAGATTTACAAAGATTCAATCAAGCTCCTTCTTCAATATCCAAGTTCATCAATGGAAATCCACACTTTCTCTCTCTACTAATGAAGTTTCTCTCTCTAGATTAAGCTAAAATGTAGAAAATTAAAACTAAGTTAATCCCCCAAAACGTTCTAAAAAAGGGACTTATATAGTCCGTACAGAGTCAGCTGAGAAAAGGAGAGGTCCGACCGAACAAATGGGAAGGTTCGGCCGGACTACAGGGTAGGTTCGGCCGAACCATGGGTAGGTTCGGTCGAACCTCCCTGATCCTGGTCTGGTCGAACTCCTGTGGTTCGGCCACTCCTGCAAAACTGCCAATTTTCATCTTGCCCCTGCCTCGAAGTTCGGCCGAACCACTGAGCAGGTTCGGCCACACCTTGGTTCGGCCACACCATCAGGAGGTTCGGCCGAACCTCTTCTGAATCATGCTTCCTCTAGCTTCCTTTGAGCTTAGCTTCCTCCTCTTGAAAGTCTCGATGGTTCCTACAAAGCATAAGCATGAAAAGCACAATAAGAACAAAGCGGGAAGACTAAGAAAAGGGAGGATAAAGGAGAAAGAAAAGAGAAAGCAAAGCTAAGTAAAAATGCTTAAAAAGAGGGCCAAACAAGTGCAAACGAGGGGAGAATCCTTAGAGAAAAAGGATAAAAGAGTGGCATAAATGCCACTCATCAGTGCTCTTTGTAGGGTTTGCATACGTGTTATCTTCCTATAGGGACACATGTCACCCTTTGATCGGGCCACGTGTCTCTATGGAATTGGTCCACGTTTTGGGAATTTGGGGTAATTTTACCCTACACTTCCCACAAATCATATTAAATGCAACACACTACATATACTTGTAGTACTTTTTTTGTGCAATGAAATTTTTACTCTTACTAAAAAAAATACAATTATTTTGTTCCAATCCTAATTTAATTTAATTACCCATACTACCCCTTCACCATGTTTTAACATTCTACCACCAAGACATAGCCACCTACTACCCACCTCAACCAGCACCGCGCCACCCTGTGCGGGCGTGCAGTTCGTTTAATGCGGCGAAAATGTCACGAGTTCAACATGAGCGACAAAAGACCATGGAATTGCTTTATTTGAAAAAGTGAAAAACAGTGGAATTTTTGCTTTGTTAAGAACATCATGCGAATCTTTGACACGGTTGATAGGATCTTTACTTATCATTTATCATTATACATACTAGCTATTAGAAGTAGAGTCGTAAAATGCATAGACTACATGCAACCAGGAATAAAGTGTAAAAGAAAATGAAGGAAAAATTACTCCCTCAAGATATGGTCTAAAATAATCCAATCCACTTCTAGTAGACTTTAAACAAAGCTCATGCTCATCACTTTTGTAGTCCGTCTGTTAACTAGTACTTCTTCAATTTTAAATTAGTTGACATATTGACATTAACGGACTAAAGAAAGAAAATGCAGAATAATTAAAAAATAGAGTAATTAAAAGTTGGGATTCTTTAAAGTAAATCGTGGGCAAAATTAAGATATTAAAATAAATATTTCCTATAAAAAAATTAAGAACAATACCCAGACAATTCTTCAGATCTGGGGGTATAATTGTCTTTTCAATTATCAGTGGAGGGGTATATGTGTCTTTTCATGTAATAGTTGAGGGGTACATGTGTCATTTCCTCACCAAACAGTAAAAGTAAAAATCAAACAGTAATTGGACAGCTCACCAAAAGTACTGAATAAATGACCCTGCTTTTTCAATATATTTACAAAAATGCCATCAGATTAACAAAAATTCGTTTATCTGGCAGATTAACTTGTATTTTTCAAAAAATTAATTAAGCAGAGTTCAATTAAATAATTAGCTACTAGCTAGCCATTGAAGGTTAAATGGCTAAAATTACAATTAGTTTAATAGTTTACATGGCACGCAAGCTAATTTGACAATTAAGTTTGCCATTGGAGTTGTTAACCCTTTTTGTTTCTATTTTTAGTTAGCTAATTGTCAATAAGCTTGTCATGCCACTTAAAGTTCTAAGCTAATCCTTTTTAAAGCTATTTTGTGCCCCAGTGGCGAATTAATGGCTTGCTTTGAAAGAATTTAAGTTTTTCATTTTTTTTATTTTTTTTTTTTATGAACTACTTTATCAATTATTAGCTTTAAATTTAATATATTAACATAGTAATCTCTTAAATTTTGGAAACTTTTTTCTCAAACAAATTAGTTTGCTCAAGTTAATTTATTTAGCCAAGCTAATTGTACTTTTTAGCTCCAATGATTAAGCTAATAGCTAAGGATTTTTAAAAAATTTAAACATAACTCTAACTACAACTATTAGAGTTGCTCTTACCTTCTATCAAACCGTGCATCAAGGACACAGACACGATGCACTCATCTTTGCATGAAAAAGAATAGAATCAAATAAACTTATGAAGCACACATCAACCTTAGAGTTAAATAGCAACGTGCAAATAAAATCAGTACTAATGCTAAATACCCCAGTCAAGTGACATATCACTTTCTCATGGATTCATGATTATTGAATTGGCCGAAGATGTATTAATTGTTTTCATTTTGTACTAAATTCACTCTTCACTCATTTGTCTTACTAAATTCACTCTTCCTTGAGCAACTTCAATGGTTGTAGCTAGGGAGTTGCTCGCGATTTCATTAATTCCCTATCTATAAGCTTGACCATTGGAGCTAGAAAACTCAATTAGCTTGGCTAAGCAAATTAGCTTTGCCAAGATATTTTGCTTGAGAATTAAACTTACCAAAATAAAATAGGCGGAGGAGAAGCAGGGGCAGCACCCCTCGCAATATTAGGGGGGATAAATAGGCGTCGGAGTTAACAAATATTGAATTTGAGTCCATGACCTCCGCGAACTGTGAATCAAACGGCCGAGACGCAGTAGTTACTCTCAAGATTATAGAATTCCGACATAACCACAAACTCCATAGTGTACCGACGGAGGTAGCTAAGCGAGTACCACACGGTCCATCCTGACTAATAAAAAGTCGAATATAATCCTTGATCCAATCTGAAATAGAAAGGTCTCCATTAAATTCTAAGTGGATACCGAGGCACCCACCACTCCAAACTGATAGTGCACAAAGGCACTTTCTAAAGAGGTGCTGTAAATCCTTAGGGTCTACACGACAGAGGTCACATAACACATCTTGAAGTGGAACACCACTATGATGGAGTTCCACCTTAACTGCAAAAGCTCGATGTAATAGCTTCCATTTGGATTGTAAGTGGAAACACTAGTAGAAAAATACAAAAAGGCAACCCCCAATTGGCACCGGTTCAAGCCAAACCAGTGCCAAAAACTGGCCTACAATTGGGCGGGGATTTAAACCAAGAACAATGGCACCGGTTCAGCTCAAACCGGTGCCAAAAATTAAAAGGCCACCGGTTTGAACCGGTGCCACTGAATCGGTGCCCCCCAAAAAAAACCGGCCTTCTCCTATATATAAACCCTAAGCTAACCTACCTCCTTCTCTCCCCTCCTTCTCTCTCCTTTGATCTCGACGGCGCTCCTCCTTCTCTCTCCTCTATCGGCACTCGGCGTTCCTCTCCTCCCCTCCTTCTCTCTCCGACCTCTCTTCTCTCTCCGACCTCTCTTCTCTGTCTTCTCTCCCCTCTTCTGTCTTCTTCCCACCACCACCGACGCCACTAACCACCTCCACCACCAAGTCCGCTTATTTTCAGGTCAAATTTGAGGTTAGTGCATGTTTCTGGGTTTAATTATTCGGGGTAAGGGTTTCTGGGTTTAATTTTTATGTTATATGCCTTAATTTTTTGGGGTTAGATTGTTGTAATATTGCTCGAAATTGATTGGTGTAATTGATCTTGGAATTATTTAGGTTAATTAATTTTGTCATTTTTTGTACTTAATTGATTATTCGAAATTTCTGGGTTTAATTGATTTTTGAAAGTTTTGGGGTTAATTGATTTTTTGGGTTTGCTGGGTTTAATTGATTTTCGAAAGTTTTGGGGTTAATTGATTTTCTTGGTTTGCTGGGTTTAATTGATTGCTGGGTTTGATTGATTTTCAGGGGGTAATTGGAGTTCGTAGATTTTTCTGGGTTAAATTATTGTTTCTCGTTTTTTTTTTTTTTTAGTTTTAATAATTTCTGGGGTTTTTTTTTTTTTTTTTTTTTTTTTTTTTTTTTTTTTTTTTTTACGAAAGCTGCTAGTATTATTAAAAAGGAGCAAAAGATCAGGTTACATCAAATGCTACATCAGCAGCAACAGAAGGAGGGAACTCCTCAATCTAGACCCTCAGCTCATCATAATCTCTACTTACATTAGCCAATTTTTTTTAGTTTTAATAATTTCTGGGTTTTAATTGATGCAGGTGTTAATTCATGCAACAAGGATTCAAGACTATGATTTTGGAATATTATTTTGATGTTGTATTTTTTTTAAATTGTATTACAATATCAATTTCTGAGTTGAATTTCATTATAATTCATTATAATTTTTTTTTTTTTTTTTTTTTTTTTTTTTTTTTTTTTTTTTTTTTTGTATTGTACAATAACATTTTACTGGTTGAATATAATGTGATTTACGTTTTGATCTTGAATATAACAATTTCAAGACTCCGTATTTTGCCATTTATTTTTGTATGGGTTGTATTTTTTAGGCTTGTTTTTATATTATTTTTTTTATTATTGCAAGACAAAAGTAAAAATAAAAAAAAAAACCAAAAAGGCACCGGTTAACTGGTGCCTAAAATAGCTTCCACTAAAAAATAATATTTCGCGGAACTATTTAAGGCACCGGTTAACCGGTGCCAAAACCGGTTTATGGCACCGGTTTTGAACCGGTGCCAAAAAGGGGGGTAATTGGCACCCCCACATAGGCACCGGTTCAAACCGATGCCTTAAGCCGGGTTTGAACCGGTGCCCTTTGCTATTTTTCTACTAGTGAAAGACCAAAGCACTTTCTAGAAGGAATCAGTACCAGAATGTATGGAACCAGGAGCAAGCTGTTGTTGAAGCATTGCATACCCTGTTTTCACTGAGTACTTTCCCGAAGGAGTACTTGCCCAATAACGAAAGTCTTCCTGCGATGTATCAGGTTCCTCCAATGCAAGGATTGAGGAAGCATCTGCAGGAACAAACCAGTCCACTACTTTAGTAGTATCACACCCAGTGTGTGAGGATGGATGAAAAAACTAACAGTATGAGCTGCAGAATTCGGTAACGGAATTCCGGGCTTGAACTCAGGAATGCACCCATTTACCCAATTAGCCGAACCATCATGAGTAGATCGACCGTTACCAATTTTCCAATTGTACCCCTGCTTTAACAGAGTATCCGCCTTTAGTAACCCTCGTAAGCCATACGAATGCCGACCGGAAAAAGATGGCCGACTATGAGCACTATTGGAAAGAAAGGTCATACGTGTTTCGGGGTTTTTTTTAGTCCCTTGGGAGAGTTACAACTTAAAGACTGGATTCGCCAAGGTTTCCTGTACCTGCAAAACAAACGGAATTCCGAATGGTCTGAGGCCCGCCTTTGAAGATTAAGTTTGTACGGAATCGGAGTAAAAGGTGTGAAAAGTAGGTTATCTGCTCGGATACCAAGCTCGGGTGTTCTTTGTTTTAGAGAGAAATAAATGCCTTAATGATTAAGACGTAAAGGTCGAGGTGTTAAAAGACTGTCCCAATAATTGGGGGAATCTCCCTATTTATAGGGTCCTAGGAAAATGTGCCTTACCCTAGGGTTTGATGACCTAGGGATTAGGGCAACGCCATTTTGCGGTGCCCTTGAAGTTTGGGCCTTGAAGGCCGCCTTTTCCAAAGGGAGAATATTTAAGTGACACGTGTCATGCATCTGGAGGGTCCATTTGGGGGTATTATATACCCCAAATCATTTTCCCCTCACAGGAGTCACGTGGCATGCCACGTGGCGCCTGTGACAGGTGTCGACCTTTGATTGGCCGAAAAGTTACTTTTACTATTCACTTGAATCTAGGGTTTTTACCCTAGAAAATTTACCCCCTCTATAAATAGAAGGGTTAACCTCCCTTGGATTCACACTTGCGTGAATCTTTGGGAGAATCTTTGAATTTCTGACTTACAAAGACTTTGAATACTTCAGCATCCGACACTCGGCCAGCTCGTCCACTTGTTCCAGCAGACGTTCCAAACAAAGCGCCTCTAGTACCTTCGTTTAAGGTAACCGCCTGATCTTTTCTTTACTTATTTCTTTGCATTTTTCTTTTTAAAAAATGGTTTCCCAAACGCACCGGGAACGACCTAGATTAGCAATCAGCCGGTCCTCGGGGATGGCTGAATCTAGAACTAGGAGTGTCAAATGCTCGTTCGAGAACTACCCTTTGAGTGCATCTCCAAATCCGATAATGTCTGTGCCCCTGCAGGACAAGATGGCCAGAACAAAGCAAACGACTCAGATATATAGGACAGATGGTTCTTGGTACCATTCGGAAAGCGAGACGGTCTACTCAGATGGCTCCATTAGGGAGCCTGTCTCCGAGGTTAGCAGAGAGCCTCTTGGCAACATTAGTACCCCAAGTGACTCATTTTTGGATGAGTGTGATGAGGAACATCAAACCCCTGGGCCGAGTGAATTGGTACTAAATGTTGAGATGGGGGAGGACACTGATAGCACCAGCCAGCAACTCTGATGACTTTGTGTCATCATCTTCTGATAGTGCCTCCGTTGACTTGGAGGAGGCGTAGTCCAATCTTAAAGCTTCCCGAGAGTCCATTTTTGTTGAGAAGGGAGAGGGCTGGGAATAGTCGTCTGCTACGTGGCGGCTGGAACGTGCCCCTTATTTTTTGCACGTCACCAAAAGCAGGCGGGACAAAATGACGGATGATTTTGGAAAGTTTATTTCCACCCATGTCATGGGACATGGCTATTTATTGTATGTGCCAGATGCTGAAGACACGGTCGCCTGGCTAGAAATGGCCAGCTATGGTGACCAGTGTTTCGGATGCTACGAGGCGTCCATCTAGGCAGGACTGCGCTTCCATCTCCATCCGGCTGTGGAGAGGATTTTGGACGGATACCAACTGGGTATCTGGAAACTAGCCCCCAATTCTTGGGTAAACATACTGGGCTACGTTGCCGCCTGTGAGACGCTGTAGGTGGAGCCCAGCTTTGAGGCATTCACTCATATGCACTATCTATGCAAGACTCCACATGCAAGGGGGGTCGGCTGGTTCACTCTAACAAGCCACAAACGCTATATGATGGCCCTTGGGAAGGAGAACAAATGAAAGGACTGGAGGTCCATGTTTTACATGGTCTATTTCCCAGACTTTCAAAGGAACAAGAGGTATAACCGCTGGACCAAGGAGCCGCCCCTCTTTGCTGGGAAGAAAGCCCTGTCGCCTGTACCCAGGCGGGCGCAGGAAGAGATTTTTTATCGGGGCCTATTTTATGTGGCCGTCCGAACAAACACGGAGACAGGGGTCAAGGAGGTAACCCCCCAAAGTTACATTCCCCGATTCGAGTGGCTCTCGGACGGGACGTATTTGGCCGCTTGTGGCCTTAGTACTGAGAAGCCAAGAGGTAGCTGACCGTTTGAATTTACTTGCTTTGCTACCCATACTAATTTTTTTATGTCTAAGTTTTTAACTCTTATGGTTGTTTTATGCAGACATAGCAATGTCGAAGCTTCCAGGTCACAAGAGGCCGGCTGTCTTTAATGCCTTCTACCGTTCGAACCTCAAACGAACGGAAGAGCAGCCGCCAGGCGGCACTCCTCAGGTAACGATTTGTTTAACTTAGAATTTTCCAATAGATTTCCACTTGTTGGAATTTTCCATAAGGTCTTACATGCAAACTCATTTTGCAGGGTGGCTGATCAAAGCCTGCTCCTACCCCACAGCCGGATCCCAAGCTGCGAAAGCAGACGGCTAGCGATGTCTCTCAGAGCCGCAAAAAATACATCGCTCACAAGCCGAAAAAGGGAACGGGGGCCTCTTCCCCCACCCAAAATCCATCAAAGCCGGACGCTCATCAAAGAGTGTCGAAGAGTTACAAGCCACTCAATACTGCTCTCGGCTCAGCGAGGCCAACTGTCCTTCAAATGGTCAAGCAAATGCTTAGGACGCTTGATCTCGATGACAAGGCGTCTGTCAAAGGATTCGACACTCTTGACCTTGACCTCATACTGGCGCTTCTCTGCGAGGCAAGACTTGTATCTTTCAACTTGATTGATGATTGATCTGAATGGTTTTTGATGTGTTCTTTTGTTTTGGCCGACTGCAGGTTATGCTGCGCGTGAGTGGGCTTAAAAAACCACTCAACGACAAGGACAGAGAGGTAAAGGTAGCGAATGCTCGTTTCGCCTCTTGCTTGGACAAAGCTCAGTTTGAGATTGCCCAAAATGAAGTTCTGACACTTGATATGTTGTATTCCCAAGCGTCACCAAATCTGCAAGTCCAGCAGAACCTGGACGCAGTGAGGAAGCGGATCAAGAAGCTCCAAGGTGAGGTCAAGGACCTCAAGGAGAAGCTAGAGCCCCTCTAGGAGGAACAAAAGAAAGCTGATGACCTCCAAGAGACGGTCAAAAGACTTAGACGGCGGCTGCAGAACCAAGAAACCCAGCTTAGGACCAATTACAGGTCTCTGATGGAGGAGGAAAAACAGTCCCTAGTCAAACAAATTATGGATGATAACGAAGCCATCATGTGTGCGGCCTGGGAAGCCTTGCAGCCGTCAGCCAACTATCAAACTTGGAAGGTTCAGTTTGATAAGGCTAATGATGATTTTATTGCCCAACTCTTGAGGGAGGCTGAGGAGCAGGCTACCAAGGAGGCGTCCAACTCCTCGGATGACTTGTCTTCTGGGGGCGAGGAGGATAAGGCCGAGGATGAAGGGATAAAGAAGCAGACGTCGGAGGACAAGGCGGATGCCAATGCTGAGAAACTCCCATGATCTTTAAGCTTTTAGTCATCTTTTTCTGGGGCCGAATGGCCTAATCTTTGCTTTTCCGACCTATGTGCCAAGTATATTTGTATCTTTACCGACAAAGGGGTTGGGTAATTCAACATTTTCTAGCTTTTGCAAGCTAACATTTGCAGTCGTCAATTTTGACGACTATTTGTTTATTTTATGAAGCATCCGGTTGTTTGACCGGTTTTATTCATTTTGATGCTTGTGCTTTTAAAAATGTTAAAGCTTTCAATTTTTTATTCATAGAATTTTTGGCTAAGTATTTTTAACCTGTATACTATGCAAATGTCCTCGGCCCTGGTCGGATGTTCGTTGGTTTCAAAAATGGGATTGATTGACTTAGAAATTATTAATACTTTAAAGAGTATGTATGGTTTCTAAGTCAATCAATCACTATGGTGATTGCCCCAAACCAAGCGACAGACGACCATATTAATGAACAGGCAATTTTTAGTAACTCAATGCATCCGGCCAAAGGCCTCATGACAGATAGTTAAGCCGCTAAGTTTTTTTACTTAGGTTATTTTTTGAGAAAATAATCGTTCGCATGCCCTGCCCCAAGGCAAGGATAGGTGACTGTATAGCCTCTAACATGAAACATTAGCCTTTTTCCGCCTGTACTAGAACAGCTTGAAAAATTCAATGCTTTTTAGATTTCAAGTTAGATTATCAAACGACTGTGAGCGTTGTCTTAACGTATTTGGTAGGGCCGCTTGTTTTAATTCATAGAGCAATGTGCCACCCAAATGGAAGATGCTTCTCTTCAACGAATTCGCCAAAATGGACGTCGCCGGTTGTCTGACTCATGTTGGAGCAGATAGTCGTACTCATATTGGAGAAGATGGTTGTTTAAATAATGTTCATCTTGCCATTGGCCTCTTTTAAAGAGTAAATAGCAACTAAGTTATAGACTTAGCTTAAAAATTGAATAAAGGTTGGGACGACTGCTTTGGTGCAGTCGGACCCCTTAGTAAAAATCATGGGAGTCTGCAGTTGGGCCGGACGATCCCTTTTATAAATTTAACAAGTTATAAAGCATTCAAGGCCGTCTGCACATTGTGCAGGCGGTAGCTCATAAAATCTTGACGTTGTCCGTCTGCACATTGTGCAGGCGATGTTCAAGCATCGTCAGTAGATAAAAATTATTCCGTTTGCACATTGTGCAGTCATAGCTATACAGAGGTAAGTATGATCTGTCCGCACATTGTGCAGGTGGCGTCCTGCAGAATTGTGATCATGATCCTTCTGCACTTTGTGTAGTAGGTACTCAAAATAAAGTAAATAAAGACAAGTCTGGAAATGAAGGCAGATTTTCATTAATAAGTTAAGAGATTTACAAAAATTCAGAAGTAGTACTTCTGTAAGTTATCTACATTCCCAGTTCTAGGTAGCTTCCTGCTGTCTGGTGTTTCCAGGTTGGTAGGTGCCGCCTCTTACTTCTTCATAGATACGGTAGGGGCCCTCCCAATTTGGGGTTAGCTTCCCTTGCTCATTCGACCTACCGACTGCCTCCATTTTCCGTAACACGAAGTCCCCAACTTTTAAAGGGCGCTTGTGTACTCTTTTGTTGTAGACTCGAGTCATTATCAGGCGGTAGATCTCATGGCGCAAGACGGCATTGCCCTTGCGCTCTGGGAGTGAGTCCAATGCCAGGCACATAGCCTCCCAATCTTCCTCTTCATCACATAGCATAATTCGAAGAGTCGGCTCATATATTCAATGGGCAAGACGGTTTCTGCCCCATACACCATGAGAAATGGGGTTTCGCCATTTGCCCCTTTCGTTGTTGTTTTGATGGCCCATAGGACGTGTGGCAATTCATCCGCCCATAAGCCGCTAGCTCTTTCAATTTTCTTCTTTATGCCGTCAGAGATTAACTTGTTGAAGGCTTCGACCTGGTCGTTTGCTTGGGGTCGGCCGACTAAGGCGAAATAATTGGAGAACCCCTGATCTCCCAACCAAGTCTTTAATTGTGGGGTATCAAACTGAGGACCATTGTAAAAAACAATAGACATAGGCACCCCAAAAAGGGTGATGATATTCTTCCAGATGAAGGAAATAACGTCCTTTGTCTTGATGTTTTTTACCGCCTCTGCCTCTACCCATTTGGTAAAGTAGTCCACAGCCACTAGGACGTAGCGCTTGCCGCCTAGAGCAGCCATATATGGGCGTAGGATATCCATGCTCCATTTAGAAAACGGTACTGGACTGTAGATTGCCGTCAGGTCAGTGGCCGGACAATGGGTTAACTTGCCAAACTTTTGACACTTGTCACATTTTTTAACCATCTCCATAGCATCCGCCTCAAGGGTAGGCCAAAAGTAATGTCGCCTAGCCCTGACAGTTAAGGATCTGCCACCTATATGAGAGGCACAGTATCCGGCATGCAATTCTTCGAGAACTTCCTGCCCCTTCTCTAGGGTCACACACTTCAAAAGAGGCTTCAGGAAACCTACATTGAAGAGCTCTCCTTGTCTCATCTCAAATCTTACAGCTCGTTACTTAAGCACGACCGCATCCTAAGGAGAATTAGGGAGTGTGCCGTCTATATGATATGCCCGGATGTTATCCATCCAGGTAGAGCTTTAGTCAAGTACTCTAATGGGCTCTTCATCAAATATACTTCTTTTTCCATAACTTCCCAGAAGACTGACTAAGGCGTATCATAGGAGGCGGATGATGCCAGTTTTGATAGAGCATCCGCCTTGTTATTTTCAGATCTGGGCACTTGACTTAAATGGAAGTCTTCTAGCGTCTCAGCTTCATCTTTTACCGCCTGCAAGTATTTGATCATAGCCAGATAAGTGGCTTCATAAATACCATGGTATTGGCTAACGACTAATTGGGAGTCAGAGCAGGCGTCAATCTTTGTTTCCCCTATCGCCTTACACATTCGGATGCAGGCTAGCAGGGCTTCATACTCGGCCTCATTATTTGAGGCCAAGAGCTTGAACCGCGGTGCATATTCATATTTGTCCCCCTCAGAAGACTGACAAATTATGTCTGCACCACAGCCGTTCATCGTGGAACTCCCATCCACGTACACTTTCCAAACCCGATTGATATTGTCCGGCTCAGCTAGCCTTGTCATTTCGACAATAAAGTCAGCGAATGTCTGCCCCTTTATTGCTTTCCTTCGTTCGAAAGTGATCTCTAGTCCCTGCAACTCAATAGCCCATTTGAGCATTCAGACAGAGGATTCCAGGGTCGTCATTGGTCGCTTAATCGATTGGTCAGTGTAGACCATAACCGGATGTGCCAAGAAGTAAGACTTTAACTTCTTGACAGCCATGTAAAGGGCGAGGAAAAAAATTGCAACCACGGGGTAGCGAAGTTTTGCGTTTCTAAGAACGTGGCTAATGAAGTAGACCAGGAGCTGGATGCTGTCTCTTTCAGCTAAGAGAATGGCATTGAGGGCATGATTTGAAACAACCAGATTCATATAGAGTGCCTCTTTGGGAAAGGGGCTGACCAACCTTGGCAAATAGTGCAGATGCGTTTTCAGCTTTTGGAAGCCGCCTCAGCATCATCCCCCCATTCAAATCTAGTCTTCTTCTTGATCGCCTAGAAGAAATAGAGGCACTTGTCGCCTGAACGACTGAGAAATCTTCCAGAGTTGCTAGACAACTGGTTAGTTTTTGGACTTCTTTCACAGTACGGGGCGACTGCATGTCCATCACCGCCTATATTTTTTCGGGGTTGGCCTCTATCCCCCTTTGGTCAATCAGGAATCCGAGAAACTTCCTAGACTCAACACCAAAGACACACTTTTTTAGATTAAGCATGACCTTGTGCCACCTGAGTGTGGCGAATGTTTCTCGGAGGTCAGCAAGGTGATCCGCCTGCTGCATGGATTTGACTATCATGTCATCAATATATGCTTTTACATTCCTCCCAATCTGATTAACGAAGACAGTATTAATCATGCGTTGGAAAGTAGCAGGCGCATTCTTCAAACCAAACGGCATCACATTATAACAGAATAACCCCTGATCACTGACGAATGCCGTCTTTTCTTGATCTTTTTTCCACAGGGGAATCTGATGGAAGCCTAAATAGGCATCCATGAAGCTTATCAGGGCATGTCCAGCTGTAGAGTCGACCAGATTGTTGATCTTTGGGAGTGGATAGCTATCCTTTGGACATGCTCTATTTAAGTCAGTGTAATCCACACACATGCCCCAAGTAACATTTGGCTTCTTTACAAGCACAACATTTGCAACCCAATCAGGGAAGTTACAAGGCCGAATGAACCCAACATTTAACTTCTTTTTTACTTTGGCGGCTGCTTGACTTCTCTACTCACCGTGATTTCTTTTCTTTTGCCGAATGGGTTATTTTTGGGATCCACAGCGAGTTTGTGGACAACAAGATTTGGGTTGATTCCTGACATCTCTTCCACTTCAAAGGCAAAAATGTCTTTGAATTCTTTCAGCAGTTGGTGCAAGCTTGCACCCAACTTAGCAAAATCTTCCGTCCCAACCTTAACAGTTCACTCTAGCCGACTGTCGTTAAGAGGAATATCAATGTTTTCTCCAGCCGGCTGGGGACGGAGGTCATCTGACCGTTCCCCGGTCAGTTTTTGCTATCGCTTTTCTTTTTTGACCGCCACCAGCTGGTCATGTTTTTTATTCTTAGCGACTGGTGGGGTCGGATGATAATCCTTGATATCATCAAGGTCTATTGGCTCTTTGCCGTGACCGGCTGCAGCTGCCGCATGCTTGACGTCTGAGAGATAGCATTATCGAGCCGTCTTCTGGTCCCTGTTTAGGGAGCCAATAGTTTCATCATCCTTCTCATACTTAACAAGCATGAGAGCAGGGATGATGACAACCTTGCACTCATTAAGAGTGGGTAAGCCAAGGATAAGATTGTAGGCGATCAGCTCTTCAAACACCAAGAATCGGATGGTCATGTGCCGACCACTACCTTTTTGCCCAGTCGGATGGGAGGATTAATGCGTCCGACTGGATGCACAACTCCTCCCCTAAAGCCCACAAGAGGATGGGAGACATCCATCATGCTATCCGACTTGTATTTTAGGTTGGATAGACATTTGCGGCTGATGATGTCTGAGGAGCTTCTTGTGTTAATCAAGATGCGACCAACCAACTGGTTGGCCACTTTGCATTCTATAACAACAGGGTCATCATGCGACCGACGGAATTTGCCTCTGTCCTATTCGGTGATGACGACTTCGGGGAAGGCGGATGTGCTGGTCGCCTATCCCTCATCAAAAGAATGGACCATCTTTCTCAGATGGTCCTTGGTGCCCTAGAGGGTCAGGCCACCTCCAGCAAATCCGCCTGCTATCGTATAAACTAGATCTTCATCCATTTCAGAGTTGATAGCAGGCTGGGGAGTCTTTTTGCTTGACTGCCCCGGATTTGCCTTTGAAGTCACTTTGGACTTCACATATGATTTCAGCGCTCCTTTGTCGGCCAGACGATTAAGCGTCCGCTTGAGGCTGAAGCAGTCGTTCGTGTCATGGTCGACATCCTCGTGATAATGATAGTGCTTGTTCTTGTTCCAATTTTCAGCAGAACCTTTCATAGGAGCCGGCTTCTCTAGAGTCAGCCGATCCTTGTACCTTGGAACTCGTACCTTGGAACGTATGGCTTCCACTCTTTCTTTTTCTTCTACGCCGGCTGATCAGAGTTATCAACCGCTGACAAGGGTCGGAACTAGGTCGTTAATTAAAACTAACTTCTACCCTAGGCCAAACAAAATTTGTAATCTCTCAACACACCCTTACACAAGTATAATGGTAAGTTGAGGGTCGAACCACTAAGGAACGGTGGGCGATTATCTATTGCCTAAGTCAAGCTACTCCGAAATGGTAGGGTGTAGGTATGTAAACTAGGACAAGGATGACTAGACAACGAATTGAAATCAAGTATGTAAAACGCTAGGGCTAGGATCCACATGTAATCATAACGGATTCAACTAATTGGGAGATCAAAGTGACTAAGTCAAGCAATGTGAGGGAAGACCAATCATGCAACCAAAAGTGCGTATCAAGCTATTTTCCTAAAGGTCTAACTAGCGTCAACTACGATAAACTCTAGCTAGGAACGTCACAAGAAACCTCAATCATTAAATGCAAGCCACAAATCAATGGTCCGTATCAATGTGAACTTACAACGCAATCTAGTGCAACAATCAAAGTTAGCTACTATTTAGTTAATCACACACATGCACAGGATCATCAACCAATTTAATCACATCATCAACTCCATCAATTTTCCCCAATTAGCATTAATCCATTACTCATACATGCTTCACCATCACCCTAGCAAGCAATCTACTCACTAACCATTAAAATCAAGACCAAAACAACACTAAGTAACAAATTCATCATGATCAAATCAAACAAGCTAAAATCAAACACAAATCAATCAAACTTCAATCAAACTAGAACAATGAAATCAAACTAAAGATCAAACTAAAGATTGAATTAAAGAAAAGGAATTCTTACAAACTTGATCAAAAATCAAAGGAAATGAAGAAATCTTCAATCATCAACAATCGACCATGAATTTCTCTCTCTAAAATCTCTCTAATTATGATCTAATTCTATTCTCTCATTGAATTCCCCCTCTAAAAATAGAAGGAAAGATACAAAAGAAGAGTTAGTTAGATCGTCCCAAAAGAAACCCCGGAAGGTGCGGTCGCAACAAGGGAGAGGCGCGGCTGCGGGAAAATGGGTATGCAACAGGGACCTAGGCAGGCGCGACCGCGCCAACAAGGTGCGCGGCCGCACCACCCTCGTGCGCGTCCACACCTGGCAGCAGGGGAGCAATCCTCTTCTTCGTCCTATCTCATCCTCGTGCACTCGTCTTGGTGATGATGATGAACACTAAGGTAGGCAGTCTTGAAATGGCCATTTTGGTGGGTTCATGCCAAAGATGATGCCCCCACCGCATGCATGCACCGATCTCATGAACTTGCTCCTTGCATTCCTTCAAACTTGAGCTCCAAAAGACAAGCAAGAGGTATCCAAAATGATGAGAAATATGAGAGGAAGGCTTGGGAATCCTCGGAACACGATCATAACCTGAAAATGCACGAAAACAAGCAAATAAAAGGGAAAAAGACCAAATAAACAAAGAAATGCACAAAGAAATAAAACTAACTAAGGAAAGCACAAACTAAAGAAATAAAGAACAAAACTAAGGAAAACTAAAGAAAAGAGCTATGAAATAGCATGAAATCATCCTAAAAGAAGCCAAATGAGTGTCATAAATGAGACTTATTTTGGGTGTTTTTGTCCCTCGGGAGAGTTACAACACGAAGACTGATCCGGGATGAGCTGTACCTGCAAAACAAACGGAGACACCTGTTGGGTGGTGCTCCGCCTCCAACGATCAAGTTAGTAACTTGAAAAGGAATAAAGAGTACGGAAATTTAGGTGGGTAGCTGCTCGAATTCCAAGCTCAGGTGTATCTCTGATGTAAGAGAATGCAGGTGTATTAAAAATGGTAAAAACGTGTCCCTCAAAATGAGGGACATCTCCCTATTTATAGGGTCATTGGGAATTGTGCCCCTGATTAGGTCATTAAACCCTAATCATTGGTGGGCTGCGCCGTTTTGCGGCATTCTCGAGATTCAGGCCTTTGGCCGCCTTTTCCCTTGATTTCTGGGAGGACACGTGTCGAGCGGGAATTGGTCTCTTTTGGGCCAATCTGGGGCTGACACGTGTCACCCTCTGATTGGACCACGTGGCAAGGTGAAAATACCCTAAACATTTGCCCCTCACAGATGTGACGTGGCACGCCACGTGGCATCTGTGACACACGTCACTCTCCGGTTGGCGGTAATTTTACCACTACAGAGTAACCGTTCACCTTCCAGGTAAATTACGGAAATGCCCCCGTATTTACCCTCTATATATAGCCGTTTTACCCTCATAATTTTGTACGTTTTACAAAAATTTTCTAGAGAGAAGAACTTTGAGAGAGCAGAAGTCATTCGTTTGAGTCAGGCGCAAGCAAGAAACTTTGTTCTTCCGCAACCCAGCCGGACCCGCCTCCCTTCGAATATCAGATCCAAAGGTACCGTCTCTGTCTCTCTCAGCTCTTTTCTTCTTTTCGCCGCTTGTATATATTTCTTGCAATAAATGGATGCATCACCAACACACACGGCACAACCTAGGTTAGAGTCCAGCCGGTCACCTAGGACGGCTGAGTCTAGGATCGGGAGTGCCGGCTTGGGGTGTTGGGACCACCCTTTGCCATGGATTCCGACCAGTTATGTGTCTGTGCAGGACACCATGGCTCGGACAATGCAGACGACCAATGATCCAAATTACAGAAGCGAAGGCTCAGGCGGCCAAACGCCTGAGGGAGAAACGTCTGGTCAGGGAGACCAGACGGCTCTAGAGAGATCCCCTCCGCGCGCCCCTTCAACCCCTGCTGACTCTTTCTTGGAAGAGTGTGACCAAGGCGGCAACGATGCCGCCTCTGCCCCCATGGACCAAAGAGAGGGGGAGACGGAGAGTGACAGCTCCGCCTCTACCTCTTAGAGCAGCGATGACTTGCCCCCTCTTCCGGATAGCGAGGAGGAGGAAAGGAAAAAATGGAGTGAGAAGGACGATCCCTTCTGCATCCACGTCTCCTCCAAAGACCGGATCCAAATGGGGGAGAACTTAGAGAACTTTAAGAAAATGCACCCGCTTGGAGACGGGTATAAGATCCGGGTGCCGCCTTAGCTGGGCACCATCGCTTGGGGGGATGATCAAGAGAACGCCAATAACTATTTTGGCTGTTATGAGGCGGCGTTCAAAGCCGGCCTTCGCTTCCCCCTTCACCAGGCGGTGAAGGCAATTTTGAGAGGCTACGGCCTGGGGCTCTGGCAACTTACCCCCAACTCCTGGACAAACATTCTGGGGTATGTTGCCGCCTGCGAGTTCCAAGGGCTTAACCCCGGCTGGGAGGCTTTTGCAAGCATGCATTACCTCATCAGGAGCCTAGGCGGCTGGAGAGCGTGGTATACTCTAACCACGCAGCCGCAATATATGATGACCTTGGACAAGGTCTCCAAGTTCGATGGCTGGAAGCACAGGTTCTACCTGATGTCAGCCCCAACCAGACGGGAAAACTATGAATTCCGTCTGTACAATAAGAAGCCCGACCTGTTGGGCAGGAAGTGCGCTCTTCCCCGGATCCCAGAGGAAGACTTTGACAAAATAATCGAGGCAGACTTTTTCGGCCTCACAGACGCAACTCTGTCAACCGGGGAAACAATAAAAGTCCCAAAGAACTGGATTCCCAAGAGCGCCTGGTTCAGGGATGAATGTTTCTTAGCCGCCTGTGGGCTAGGACACATGTTTAATAAACGTATGCACCTGAGTTCATACCGTCTGTAGTATTTTTCTATCGGAATTGATTTATGATTTTGACCAATCTCTTTCTTTTTGCAGAAGATGCATTGAACATGTTGCAGACGGAGAAAACCCCCAAGCCATCCGCAAAGAGCTTGCGGAGAAAGCTGCGGCCGAGCTCAGGGCCAAGGTATTGAGCGCCTGACCCTTTCTTAAGTTTATCCTATAAACTGTCTTGCCCGGATACTAACCTTGACTTGTTTATTTCCACAGGGGGGAGAGGTTGGAAAATCGTTTGAGAAGAATCTCAAACGGGCTAGAGAGGAGGCCCCGGCCGTTCTCAATAAAATAAAAAAGTCCGCCTCTACGTCAACTCCTGGCGCCTCAGCCGGGGCTAAGACGATGCGGATAGCGGGGCGACTCGAGAAGGTAGGCGGCAGCGTGTGCCTTGATCTAGCCAACCCCTCAGCAGCCGCGGGGTTCACCACGCCCGCAAGCGTCTTCCGCTTGGCCGGCTCTGAAGGTAAGAACCCTTTTGAATCCCCGCTTGAGCTGGGGTGGCCTTTACGGGTGAAATCCCACTCCCAACAGACGTCATCCTCAGACGGTCGGCAACAAATAGGTGTTGCCTTAGTTTCGCACTCATCACCTATTGATTGCGGTGCAGATCAAACTCAATCTCCCCGCTGGCCAGACGTCTAGAAGCATGCCAAGGCCATGCTGGAGGCCGTCCGGAAGAGGGATAAGGACGAAATCCCTGGGATAGAGACGTTCAACCTTGAACGCATTCTATCCCTTCTGGCTGAGGTAGGAAACTTGTCAATTCAATGTTATTTTTTCCAAGTGTTTTACCCCGCCTGTAATTCTTATACCGCCTACTTTTTGCAGGCCATGTTGCGGGTCGACGGGCTCAAACGTCCTTATTCCCGCAAACGGGAAGAGGTAAAAAGGGCCAAGAAGTCTGCCATAGACGCTGATAATATTGCTTTGCATTCAACTATCGTAAATGAACTTGAAACTAAAGCAATAATTATGACACAGGCGTCCAAAATCCAAAAGCTGGAGCTAGATCTGAAGGCGGCCGACCAGCGGGCTGCTGATGCTGAGACGGCCAAAAAGGGGGCGGAGGAGGCCCAGAAAAAGGCGGACAAGAGCGCCAAGGAAGCTGATGAGGCGCTCAAGAAGGCCCAGGCGGACCTTGGCAAACTTAAGTCCAAGGTTGAGAGGCTAGAGAAGGACGCTGCGTAGGCTCAGAAGAACTTTGCAGCAACCCTGGAGGCGGAGCAAAACCGCCTGGTTGCTGAGAGTGACGCTGACAACGACGCCCGTATGAAGATTGCCTGGGCTGCCTTGTACCCAGACACAGATTACCGCGTCTAGGCACTGGCGCACAGCTACGCCGAGTACGTGGTGTACTTGCGGGAGCAAGGCGAGCCAGAGCCTGCCTCCTTCGAAGCCTGGGTCAACTCCACTGAGCCGTCCGCGCCTGAGCTTCCTGGTCCTGGCGAAGCGCAGGAAGTTCCCTCAGACGATGAGGAGAAGGGAGAGGACCAGGAGGCTCCGTCTGCAGGCCAGAAGTGATCATTCAGCGGCAGTATGCCAATCTTTGCTTTCTTTTTATTTTCCCTTTATTCAGCGGCTGTATGCCAAAACTTGCTTTTTCCGGCCTGCGTGCCGAGTATCTGTGTATTTATCGGCTGAGGAGCCGTGTTAATTAACAATTTCTTTCTCCCGAACGAGGTCCGGTTAACATTTGATACATTACAACCGTTTGGTTGGATGGACTTTTATGAATTGCGCCGACTAAGTCGGTTTTGATTATTTTGCATTTGAATTTTTAATTTTTGCCTATCTTATGAAAAGCATGCGGCGATTCTTTGCCTAACTAGTCAATAGTCTGGCTGTCCTTGCCCCTGGACGGCTGTGTGATTGGTTTCAGTTGGAGCTGGTTGATTGACTTGAAAACGTCTGATGCTGCAAAGAGCATGATATGTTTGTAAGTCAATCAATCACATTAGTGATTGCCCCAAACCAAGTGCACAGCCGTACACCCACAGGCGTTTCGGTCACTACCCAGACAGCTTATGCCCGTCTTGGTAGAGATTTCATAGCCATTGAACTCTTGCCCCAATTGGGGTGAGGTGCAATTTTTGGAATGGATAACCTAAGTGAGAACTTCAGCCGGTGACCGACTGATGCCTATGGGCATCCGGTATTTAGAGACTTATTCGTTCTTCGTAGGTTATTTCGGTCAGACGGCTATGAGTTGACCAATTCGGTCGTTCAATTTTTGCCGTCTGCATGGATACGTAGAACCGACAGAATCTGTTCTCTGCGACGATTGCACCCGTAGAGGTGTCGCCGGACGCCTTTGTCCATGTTGGGACATACGATTTTATAAAAAGAGAAACCATCCGGCCTTTTTAGCCTCTGGTCTTGTTTGAGACCGGTTGTGTAGCCACTAAACGTTTTTGTGCTTAGTTTCTTAATCAGTGTTGAATTTACACTAAGTATCGAACTTAGTTTTTTAATCAAACGTGACTGTCTGGGTATTACCCAGGCGGATCATGTTAAGTATCAAACTTAGTTTAGAAAAATGGAGAATCCGTTTGAGTATTACCCAGGCGGATCATGTTAAGTATCAAACTTAGTTTAGAAAAATGGAGAATCCGTCTAAGTATTACCCAGGCGGATCATGTTAAGTATCAAACTTAGTTTAGAAAAATGGAGAATCCGTCTTAGTATTACCCAGGCGGATCATGTTAAGCAGTTGAATAAACAAAGTATCCAACCTAAGTAAACAAGGGGTCTGAGCATTACCCAGGCGGATAAACAAATGTAACCTTCACTAAGTATCGAACTTAGTCAAGTAGATGGGGAATCCGCCTGGGTATGACCCGGATGGATAATCAAACAATAACTCAATTTTGCAAACAAAATCTGAATCTTCATTAATTGACTCACTGTTTACAAAAAGTTTACAATCTCAGAAGTAGTACTTTTTTAGATTGTCTACATTCCAAGTTCTTGGCAGACGCCTGCCGTCTGGAGTTTCCAGGCGGTAGGTACCATCCCTTACTTCCTCATAGATCCGGTAGGGGCCTTCCCAATTTGGGGTTAGCTTCCCCAGCTCATTGGCCCTATCGGTTGCCTCCATTTTTCGTAACACTAAGTCGTCAACTTTCAAAGGACGCTTGTGTACTTTTTTGTTGTAGGCTCTAGTCATTCTCAGATGGTAAATCTCATGACGCAAGGCAGCATTGCCCCTGCGTTCTGGGAGTGAATCCAATGCCAGGCGCATTGCTTCCCAGTTTGCCTCTTCATCATACAGCATGATTCTGAGAGTCGGCTCGTAATGTTCGATGGGCAAGACGGCTTCAGCACCGTAAACCATGAGAAATGGGGTTTCACCGGTTGCCCCTTTCGCTGTTGTCCGGATGGCCCATAGGACATGGATTAATTCTTCTGCCCATAAGCCACTGGCTCTTTCTATTTTCTTTTTGATGCGGTCTGAGATGATTTTGTTGAAAGCTTCAACTTGGCCGTTTGCTTGGGGCCGACCAACAGATGCAAAATAACTTGAGATCCCCTGATCTCCCAACCAAATTTTTAGCTGAGGCGTCTCAAACTGAGGACCATTATCAAACACCATAGACATGGGTACCCCGTACCGGGTGATAACATTCTTCCAGATGAAGGAAATGACGTCTGAGGTCTTGATGTTTCTAACCGCCTCAGCCTCAACCCACTTGGTGAAATAATCCACAGCCACTAAGATATAGTGCTTTCCGCCTAGAGCAGGCGTGTAGGGACCCAAAATGTCCATACCCCACTTTGCAAACGGGATTGGACTGTGGATGGCCGTCAGATCAGTAGCCGGTCGATGAATAAGTTTTCCAAACTTTTGGCACTTGTCACATTTTTTCACCAATTCCTTGGCGTCTGCCTCAAGAGTGGGCCAAAAGTAATGTCGTCTGGCTCTGACGGCTAGGGACCTGCCGCCTATGTGAGAGGCGCAGAATCCTGAGTGCAAGTCTTCGAGAACTTCTTTCCCCTTTTCTGGGGTCACGCACTTCAACAAAGGCTTCAGAAACCCCGCCTTGAAGAGTTCTCCATTTCTCAACTCAAAGCTTGCAGCTCGCTTCTTCAGGACGGCTGCTTCCTGTGGCGAATCAGGAAATGTGCCGTCTGAGAGATAAGCCCGGATGCCATCCATCCAGGTGGAGCTTCGGTCCAAAACTCCAATGGGATCTTCATTGATGCTTCTCTTTTCCAGAACTTCCCAAAAGACAGACCGAGGCGTATCATGGCAGGCGAAAGATGCCAGTTTTGACAACGCATCCGCCTGGTTATTTTCAGACCTAGGCACTTGGTTCAGCCGGAATTCCTCAAGTGCCCCGACCTCCTCTTTGACTGCCTGAAGATATTTGATCATAGCCGGATGGGTAGCCTCATAACTTCCCTTATACTGGCTAACAACCAATTGAGAATCAGAGTAGACGTCAATTTTCATGGCCCCCGCCGCCTTACACATACGCATGCCGGCTAGCAGGGCTGCATATTCCGCCTCATTGTTAGAGGCCTGAAACTTGAAGCGTAGTGCATACTCAAATCTGTTTCCTTCAGGAGACTCATAAATTACACCTGCACCACAACCGTTCTTTGTAGAGCTCCCGTCTACATACACTTTCCAAACCTGATCAAAATTATCCGGAGCCACCGGACGAGTCATTTCTACAATGAAGTCGGCAAACGCCTGACCCTTCACTGCCTTTCTTGGTTCGTAAGTGATTTCAAGGCTTTGCATTTCAATAGCCCATTTCAACATTCTCCCGGATGAGTCCAAGGTAGACATTGGCCGCTTGAGTGGCTGGTCCGTGTAGATCACCACCGGTTGTGCCAAAAAGTAAGGCTTTAATTTTTTAAATGCCATATACAAAGCAAGACCAAATTTTTCAACCATGGGGTACCGGAGTTCAGCATTTTTAAGAACATGGCTAATGAAGTAAACTGGGAGCTGCACGCCGTCTCGCTCAGCAAGGAGAACGGCACTAAGGGCATGGTCTGAGACGGCTAAGTACATGTACAACGTCTCCCTAGGCAAAGGGCTGACCAACCTAGGTAGAGAGTGTAAATGCTCTTTCAACCTCTGGAACGCCGTCTCAGCATCATCCCCCCATTCAAATATGGTCTTCTTCCTGATTGCTTGGAAGAAGTAGAGGCATTTGTCGCCTGACCGGCTGAGGAATCTTCCCAAGGCGGCCCGACAACCGGTGAGTCTCTGGACTTCCTTGACAGAACGGGGTGACTGCATGTCAATCACCACCTGTATCTTCTCAGGGTTAGCCTCTATCCCCCTTTGATCAATCAGGAATCCGAGAAACTTCCCAGACTCAACACCAAAGACGCATTTCTTAGGATTTAACATCACCTTATGCCGCCTGAGTGTGGTGAATGTTTCTCGAAGATCAGCAAGGTGATCCGCCTGCTGCTTGGATTTGACTATCATGTCATCAATGTACGCCTCCACATTCCTCCCAATCTGATTAACAAAGACTGTATTAATCATTCGTTGGAAAGTGGCAGGCGCATTTTTCAAGCCAAACGGCATCACAGTATAACAGAATAACCCCTGATCAGTGACGAAGGCCGTCTTCTCTTGATCTTTTTTCCACAGGGGTATCTGATGGAAGCCGGAATAGGCATCCATAAAACTCATCAAGGCGTGGCCGGCTGTAGAGTCGACTAAACTGTCGATCTTTGGAAGCGGATAACTGTCCTTTGGACACGCCTTGTTGAGGTCTGTGTAATCAACACACATGCGCCAGGTCCCATTCGGTTTCTTAACAAGGAACACATTGGCCACCCAGTTGGGAAAATTACAAGGCCGAATGAACCTGACATCTAGCAGCTTTTTGACTTCGGCAGCTGCCGCCTGACTTCTTTCCTCGCCATGGTTTCTTTTCTTTTGCCGGATGGGCTTCTTTTTGGGATCCACGGCGAGTTTGTGGACAGCGAGATCCGGACTGACGCCTGGCATCTCTTCCACTTCAAAGGCAAAAATGTCTTTGAATTCTTTCAGCAGAAGGTGCAAGCTTGCACCCAAAGTAGCATGCGCAACCGTCCCAACCTTAACAGTACGTTCTGGACGGCTGTCATCCAGAACGAGATCAATGCATTCGCCAGCCGGTTGGGGACGGAGCTCATCTGACCGCTCACCGGTCAGTGATTGCTATTTTTTCTCCTTCTTCACCTCCACCAACAGAGGTGCCTTTCTTTTCTTACCGGCTGCTGGTGGGGCGGGAGCTGGGTCGGCATCCTTGACATTGTCAAGGTCTATTGGTTCCTGACCGCCTGGGGCCACGGTATCTCGAACGGCTGAGAGATAGCACTCTCGGGCCGTCTTCTGATCCCCATTCAAGGAACCAACAGAGCCGTCATCCCTCTCATACTTGATGAGCATGAGGGACGGAATGATTACTGCCTTGGCTACGTTGAGGGTTGGCCTGCCAAGGATGATGTTGTAGGCGGTCAACTCCTCAACGACCAAGAATCTGACGACAATGTGTCGTCCCTGGCCTTTCTCCCCCAGCCGGATGGGTAAGTCAATTCTCCCGGCTGGGTAGACCATCCCACCCCCAAAACCAACCAAGGGGTGGGTGACCGGATGCATGCTGCTGACATTGTATTTCAGCTTTTGCAGGCACCGGAGGCTGATGATGTCTGATGAGCTGCCGGTGTCTATAAGGATCCGTCCAACCAGCTGGTTGGCAACCTTACATTCAATGACCACCGGGTCATCATGCGGGCGGCGGACGCTGCCCCTATCCTTCTCAGTGATCAAGACGTCTGGGAAGGAGGAGCTGGCTTCCACCTGCTCATCATCATCTTTGTCCATCTTTCGAAGATGGCTCTTGGTGCCCCGGATGGTAGGGCCACCACATGAGAACCCGCCTGCTATAGTGTAGACCGGATCCTTGTCGGTATCCGAGCTACTAGCAGGCTGGGAGGTAGTCTTGGAGGACTGGCCCTTGTTTTTCTTTTTTGCCCCGGCTGGGGACTTAGAAATGTAGGACTTCAACAGCCCTTTGTCAGCCAGACGGTCCAACGCCCGCTGAAGACTGAAGCAGTCGTTGGTGTCATGGCCGACCTCCTCATGCAACTGGCAGAATTTATTCTTGTTCCGTGACTGGACGGAACTCTTCATAGGATTCGGCTTCTCAATGGACAGCCGATCCTTTACCTCCATGAGGATGGAGTTTCAGTCTTTGTTAAACTCGTACTTGGGGACGTACGGTTTAAACTCTTTCTTTTTCTTCTGGGACGGATGGTCAGAGTCAGTAACCGCCCAGACTTCTTTTCTTTTCTTGCTCTCTTCTTTCTTTTTTGCCGGCTGAGCAGGCCGGTTGTCTTTCTGCTTGTCAGACTTTTTGAAGTCCGACTGGCTACCAGGCGAGCAGAGGTCGGTAGCTTGGATGTAGCTCTCCGCCTCCCTCAGGGCCGCCTGTAGGATGAAAGCCCCTTTTCTGAAAAGGTCAAACTTAAAAGTAGACCCGTCTCTCAGACCCTTAAAAAAGTCTGTAAAAGCTACCTCATCAGACAGCCCCTGAATCTGAATTCTGATCAAGTTGAACCGCCTGACATATGAGCGCAACCCTTCTCTCTCTCCCTGCTTAACAGTTCTCAGATCAAGGCTTGTTTTCTTAGCAGGGATGTTCATTGAGAAGTTAGAGGCAAACAGGAAGGCAAGCTTCCTGAAGCTGTTTATGGACCCGGCTGGCAGATTACCAAACCATTGTTGGGCAATGCCCTTCAATGTAGCCGGGAAACATCGACACCAAGTGGCATCATCCAACCCCTGCAGATACATGAGGTTGGTGTAAGCCATGAGGTGATCTTCCGGGTTGGAGGTACCGTCATAGGTACCAACCAACACATTCTTAACCTTGGCCGGCTGAGCCGCCTCGGTTATCTCCCGAGTGAACGCAGAAGGTTGTTCACCCAGGCGCAGCAAATGAAGCTGCCAGTCCAAAGGCTGGACACTTGGATATGCCACCTGACCCCCAAAGAAGGCCGGCTGCATGAAGTGAGGAGGATACTGCCCGTAAGCCGGAGAAGGCACATACGGGACAGCTCCAATCATATGAGGGCCAGAATGGACGGTATTACCGCCTGTCTGACTCTCATGCAAGGAGGGTGCACTCCCTGCAGAAACATTGTTGAAGTTATCTGGAAAGTTCGACGTTGAAGCCGACTCAGACAGCGATTGATTTCTCTTCCGGTTAATAATTTCCCGGGCATCAGAAGTTGGTTTTTTACTTCTCACCGGCTGTTGGGGCCGGCGAGTGTTATTGGTGTTCCCCCGTGGAAGGAGAATTTTTGACCAATCGATGGTCCCGGCTGCCTTCTCCTTTGGGTGAGGAGTGGGCTGCCGGTTTCTGACTGACTTCCCCTTCTCTGGAGGAGTCTTCTTCGCCGACTGACCTTTACTTGGGCCAGCCCTGCTTTTGGTGATCAGCTCTTTAATTTCACCCTTGAAACTCGTCATGAACCTCATGAGTTCGTCTCGGGTGACAGGGGCTGATCCAGCTGCCGTTTGGGTTGCCCCGTCCGGCTGCCCAGGGGGTCTGCTCGGACCCGCCTGGGAGGCGCCCCGCTCCAGAATCTCTCTGGGCCGGATGCGCTTGACTCTGAGAGAGTCGTCTTCGGCTGTAGAGGTTTCGACCTGAGGATCCTCATCCTCCTCATGGTCTGTAAAAACTTCTGGGTCTTCGCCTAGACGGTTAGGGGGTGGTACAGACTCTTGAACCATCTTCGAGGTACTCTCCCCACAGACGGCGCCAAATGTTTTGGGTGTTTTTGTCCCTCGGGAGACAACACGAAGACTGATCCGGGATGAGCTGTACCTGCAAAACAAACGGAGACACCTGTTGGGTGGTGCTCCGCCTCCAACGATCAAGTTAGTAACTTGAAAAGGAATAAAGAGTACGGAAATTTAGGTAGGTATCTGCTCGGATTCCAAGCTCAGGTGTATCTCTGATGTAAGAGAATGCAGGTGTATTAAAAATGGTAAAAACGTGTCCCTCAAAATGAGGGACATCTCCCTATTTATAGGGTCATTGGGAATTGTGCCCCTGATTAGGTCATTAAACCCTAATCATTGGTGGGCTGCGCCGTTTTGCGGCATTCTCGAGATTCAGGCCTTTGGCCGCCTTTTCCCTTGATTTCTGGGAGGACACGTGTCGAGCGGGAATTGGTCCCTTTTGGGCCAATCTGGGGCTGACACGTGTCACCCTCTAATTGGACCACGTGGCAGGGTGAAAATACCCTAAACAACACTCATCAAATTCCCCCAAGATAAACTTTTGCTCGTCCTCAAGCAAAACAAAGCAAGAAAGAATAAGGATGAAAGACTTATTCAAAAAGAAAAAAGAAAGAATCAAGATGAGAATATACACTAAGACTCACTGTCGTAGGAATCACGGTTGTTTTTAGCTACAACAAGCCATTTTAAACCCCTACATCGCCCTAGAGGACGAGTAATGCTCTCGTAAGGGTATCCTAAGAGTTTACCCATAACTCTCCCCCAACATCCAAGAGGCAAAACCATAAAAAGAAAAGAAAAGGGGAAAACGGAAAACAAAACCTTTGCGAAATGGACTTACAAAGGGACTACATTGCAAATGAACGATAATCTTTCTCAAGCAATCAAGGTATGCACGTTCCAAGATATCCAAGGTTGATTGAAACATAAGGTATGCTAAGCATAGGAACTAGACATCACAATCCACGTTCATCCCAAACGATCTTACCGCGTTCTCCCCACTAGTCTCAAATCTCCCCTTAGTGAGCATCCCAATGATTCCTCGAAGGAACCGGAAGAAGAGATTTATTTAGGCTACTCGACAATCTTGACTATGCATCCCCTTTCCTTAGGCAATGACCCATGATTCCCTCCCTCGAATAGTGACTCAACTTCTAGGTCGAAAGGGCTTTCCCAAAGGTTATAACGTAAGGCATAAAGGGTGAAGGTAGGCTAAAATTTAAAATTTGACGGTTTTCCTAAATAGTGAAGCAAAAGGGTTATGGATCCTCAACATCACGATCAAGAAATCACCAAACAAAAACAACTACACCCCCAAGCTTATTCAAAGCTATACTCACAAGAATATGTTCAAAAAGCGTAAACGCTTATCCCCCAAGCTTAAATGAAGCATTGTCCTCAATGCTTAGAAGGAGAAAAGAATACATCAAAATATTTTTGAATTTTTCACTTTTTCAAATTTTTTTTTTGTTTTTTTTTTGTTTTGTTCTGTTTGCTATGCTTTGTCCATGCCTCTTTCCAACTTCGGACGACTTTTTAAATGTTGCACTTATTTGTCCATGCCCTTTTTGTTATTTAGGACGACTTTTACTTATACTCATTTGCCATTATTCAAAAAGAAAACATAACACAAGCTTGCATCAAGGGAACCACATATCCCAACTTTTTCACCACAAACTCCATCAAGAATGATCAATTGCTTCACAAAAAACAAGAAAAGAAAGAAAATGAAACAAAAGGCCAAAGATCTAAAGATGTGGCTTGAAAAGAAGGTAATAGGCTCAAATGGTTGCAAGAAGGCAAATGTAAACCCAATAACAAAGATGAAACAAACTATCCTAAAAATGAAAAATACCACCCCGAAAAGATGACTTTGTCCTCCCAAGATAGCTCGGTCTCGGGTTGAAGAATCATAAATCAAGCTTTATAGATTATTAGGTCCGCAATAGTGAAGGATCCACGCCGCTCATACAAAATAGGTTGAAGGCTTGAAAAACAATGAACCTCACATGGATGTAGCAAAAACTCACTAGTGGTGTCAAATCGACTATAGGGAGCAATTACCAACATGCCACAAACAAGTAGAATCCGGCTTCATGATCCTCCTAGTTCAAACCAACTACCCTAGCATACACCTATCCTAGAGTCAACCAAGCATAGTCTCAACCGTGCATACTTTTACTACCTAGGAAGAAACTCATTCAAAAGACAAAGTCCAATGTACAAAGTCCAATTCATAAGGAAAACAAAAAGGGGTGAAAAACAAGCCTCAAAAGCATACCACAAACCAAGACAAGAACAAAGTAAAAATAAGGGAAAAGAAAAATAAAAGGAAAAGAAAAGAAAAAGAAAGCCATAGATAAAGGAAGAATAGGAAAAATTAAGAAAGGAGCTAGAAAACAAGTTAAACACATATATCCCAATCGACATACAAGTGATCGAATGACAACATCGTCAACGATCCCAAACACATTACGTGTTAACAAGCAATCATCCTCGAACCGTTCAACTTCCCCTAAACTAAGCCTAATCTATGCATCCAAAGAAAATAAAGAGAAAAATTAGAAAGGTCTCATCGGGCTATCAATGCTTAGCATAATAAACAAAGGCTATAGAAAGAACCACCTTCGTTGCGCTCCAAAATTGTAAGCATCATCAAAAAGCCATGTGAGAACAAGAAAAGTAAAAGAAGCTATAAACAAAGAAAAAGGTTAGTAACTTCAAAACAAAAGAAAAAGATACTACAAAGTAAAACTAAACGAAGCTAACAAAAACATTAAACAACTAAGAAAAACTAAGCTAACAAAGACCAAAAAGGAAAGTAAAGAAAGACTAAGTAAACAACTAAACAACTAACTAATTAAAAGACACTAGACTACAAGATTTGGATTCAAAGGGATTTGGATTCGAGGGTTTTGGATATAAGGGAGCAAGAATCAATCAACATCATCACAAAGAAAACATCACAACAACAATGGCAAAACAAGCTCATGGGACTAGCAACAAGCATCATCAAGACTAGAGACCAAGAAATGAAAACCATCATGCAAGAGGCAAATAAAATACAAGGTAAGCAACAACAACAAATATTGGCAACCGAGATACAAATGAAGTTCCCCCAAGCTAAACATGAATACATCTCAACATCCCAACAATACAAATCAAGCACATAAAACATAAGGGATGGAGGTAAAAGGCACAAAAGTGAGGGAACTAAGACTCATCATTACCACCACCATTTGGCCCAGCCTCATTGGAATCATTGTTGCCTATGTAGTCATCAAAGGTTGGAGGTGAGTAAGGAGCCCAACCTCCGGTGAATCCCTCGGGCCAACCATACCCCTTGAAGTTATCTTGCTGCCAAGGGGCAAGAGGTGTTAATTGCTTGGGCAAGGCAAGCTCAAATGGATGGTGAGGGTGCACATAGGAGTAATTAGGGTCACCCCTATAGTCACACCCTCCGGGAGCACGGTAATCATAGTTACCATGCTCGTCCGGTTAAGAACGAGGGTCGGTACTGGGCTCTAAAGGCCCTTGCCAATAAGGATGCCCATGCAAAGGTATAGGACCTTGCTGGGGCAGAAAGTAAGGATAGTTAACCGGGGGAGTGATGTTCCCTCGGTTAACCTCCGCATCATAAAGTTGTTGTTGAATGAACATACCTTGTTGCATTTCGGAAATACCTCGCATTTGGGAGTAGAGGGCCTCAAAATCTTGGTCATACATGCCCTCCAAGCGAATTTTCAACCCACTCATTTGGTTGCTTAGGGTCTCCAAGTCGGAGCTAGCAAGTTGAGGTTGTTGCACTTGCCCTTGTTGTTGTTGTTGTTGTTGTTGCTGCTGTGGCTCTTCATCCTCTTCTTCTTCTTCTTCTTCTTCTTCTTCTTCTTCTTCTTCTTCTTCTTCTTCTTCTTCTTCTTCTTCTTCTTCTTCTTCTTCTTCTTCTTCATCATCTTCATCAGAGTCAAAGAAGGGGCGACGGAAGCTCTTGGGGACATGCCACACATTAGGGGTGTCCATCCGGTGGAGAGATGTCAAAGATGGGTTAAGAAGGTAGCACCAATGCTTGTTATCCCGAAGCCACTCATAATGCCCCTCCTCATAAAGCTTGGAGATGAATTGAATTGGCCCCAATTGTTTCATATCAAGGTATATGGAGGCGGTATCTCCAACCGACTTACAATATAGAAAATGATGATCGAGGTGGAGGTTGGTCAAGAGCCTAGTGACCATTCCCCCACAAGGAATCTCCCCGGTGTCCAGGTCTTGCAAAGCTACACAATAAGTGGCAAAGATGTACCCCAAGTTCAACCGGCCATGATATTCTCCTCTAGTAGCCAACCATAAAATTTTGAGCTCCAATTTGCTCATCTTGCCCAACTCTTGCTTGGGGAAAACCGAGTACCCCAAAATACGGTGAACAACCCGAAGACAAGGTTGGTACACGTTGCTAATATTGGCTTGTTTGGTGACAAACTCACCACCTCCGGAGATATCATCCCACCAAGAATCCTGATCATACTCCTAAAAAATATAAGGCTCTAGATCCAAGATGTCACCATGAGGATCAAAATCTAGAGCGGCATTGAATTGTTCTAAGGAATAGTCGAAGAAGTTGAAAATCTAGAATCGAACCCTATATTGACCTTCTACGGGAACTATCTCAACCGTAGCAAAGAACTCGAGAGTGGGCTCAACATAGGTGCGGTAGCTATAGGAGATGAATGTGCCCATCCGAAGGTTGATAAAAAACTCCCTTACATCCTCATCAATCCCCAACTCGGACATGTCGGGTTGGAAGTAGTGCCTTGTGGGCTTGAGGGAGCGGTTTTCCTTTAATTGATGGTATCGGTTCTTTTGTTTTTTATCGTGGATTTTTCTTTTGGGTGGTGGAGTACATTTGCGTGTTTGGGAGGTGGATGAGCTTGGGATAGGTTCATCAATGGAGGTGTTTGTTTTGCGTTTCTTGACAAGGTTTTTGAGGACTCTCGACATGATGAACTTCAAGTGTATGATCACAAAAACCAATCACAAAATTTCCAACAACAATCCGCAAAATTCACCAACCAAGATCTTCAATTTCCACCAATCACAATTCCAATCCAAATTGCCAAACAACCAACAATTTCTTCCCACATAATCGAAATCACAAGAAGAACCAACCAATACCACAATATCACCTTACTACCCAAACTACCAAATTTCAAATTCCAAATTTCTCAACAAAATTGCTCACAAATGCTACAAAATCAACAAACAACACAATGTGAGTTGAAATCAAGCAACAAACAAATAAATTAATCATCCAAAAACCAATATCAATCATCAAAATCATAAAAAATGATACTACTACTATTCATGCTCATGAACAAATCAAAACTTGCAAATATATGACACAATTAAGTAATTAAAAGCTAGAGAAGATGATTATACCATATATGAAGCAAGATTGAACCATTTTTAGCCACCAATTCCCACCAAATTGAAAAGCCCCAAATTATACCCAAGTATGGAGGAGAGAGATTGGAGGTTTAATTTGGTGAAAGTAGTATGAATTTGATGATTTGGATGAAAATGTAGAAGTTATTAGTGAATTTGAAGTGAAAAATTGAATGATTTGTGTTGAAATTTGATGAGAATGAGGGAAGTGGTGCGGTTTTAAGGGTTTGAGGTTGATGGGGGTCGAATGTAGAAGGAGGAAATAAGGGTAAATGAAATAAGGAAGGAAGGAAAAGAAGGTAAGGGGGGGCACAGGCAGGTGCGCGCCCGCACCAGTCAAGTGCGCGGCCGCACCAGCCACGTGCGCGCCCGCACCTGAGCCTAGCCCCATTCTTCTTCTCTTTTTTTTTTTTTTTTTTTTGGTGCGTTCATCGGTGGGTTTATCGATCAAGATCAACATTTGGGCTCTTGAACCCACTGAAAGTGGCAGATTCAAATCAAGATTTTAGTGGGTTCAAAATCCCAAAATAATGGTAGCACCACATGAACCCACTAAGTGCAAAATTCTTTCAACTTTAAAGCACAAAATTCCCTATCTTACCTTACTAAAATTCTTACCCTTTTACCTCAAATTCTGATGATATCAAATGTAATCACATCAAAAACCGCAAGCACCTTCTCATTCCTCATGCTCACTTGATGAAATCCAATCCCAAAAATGCAACCTAAAAATCCAAACAAGTAGAAAAGTGAAAGAAAAGAAACTAAAAGAAGGAAAAATAAGAAAAATTCAAAAATAATGATTTAAGAAAAGTTAGAAATCTCCGGGTTTCCTCCCGGGAAGCGCTTGCTTATGGTCCTAAGCTCGACCCTTCCTCCAAATCATGGAGGGTCAAAGAACACCACCTTCTTCAAGGAAGCGGAAAGAGCAAATTCTTCTTCAACTTCTAGCAATCTCTTGTTGTTGCTTGATAAAACTTCCTTCAAAGACTTTTCAATTGCAAATTTTTCTTTTCGTAACTTCTTTCTCTCTCTCTTCTTCTTAGAATCACAAGCTTTTTTCTTTGTCTTGTTGTTCATTGTAGATGGTTCCTCACCATCCATACTCATGGAAACATCCCCTTCATCTTGAGGATAGAGCTCAAACTAATGAGGAATTTCAAATTCCTCCTCATCCATAAGCTTGGGAATCATCATTTTCTCTTCACTAACCTTCTTGCCATCAAAACTTGAAAGAGCATCATCACAATTCTCAAGAACATCGTTAGTTGGAGAACTAATCATGCACACATTATCAATAGAGCTAGGGGAATTAGCACACATAATTCCTTGCACAAGAGATAAAGACTGATGCATTGGTTTCAACTTAAAACTTTCCTCTTTCTTACCAACTCTCAAGGTAATACGGCCTCCTTTCACATCTATTAAGGCTCCCGAAGTGGCTAAGAAAGGTCTTCCTAAAATTATAGGCATATGGTCATCTTCCGCAATCTCAAGCACAATGAAATCAACGGGAATAGTGAACCCTCCTATCTTGAGAGGAACATCCTCAACTCTCCCCTTTGGAATCATAATAGTCCGATCGGCCAATTAAAGGGTTATGTTAGATGGGAGGAGCTCACCTAGCTTGAGTTTCTTGAAAATGGAATAAGGAACGATGCTCACACTAGCTCCACGATCACAAAAGGCATTATCAAACAATTTTCCCTTGATCTCACATGTAATAGAGAAATTACCCGGATCCTCCATCTTCTTGGGCAACTCATTATGAATGAAAGCACTACAACAATTCCCAACTTCAACCGAATCAACCTCATTACACTCTCTCTTCCCGCTCAAAATCTCCTTAAGGAACTTAGAGTACCTAGGCATTTGGGTAATTGCATCGGTGAAGGGGATAGAAAGGTGAACTTCCTTGAGCATAGCAAGAAACTTTCCAAATTGTTAATCTATTTGTGCCTCAAGAATTTTTGTGGGTATGGAAGGTCAGGTCTCCACACTTCCTCACGCTCTTTCTCACTACTCCTCTTTTCTCTTGCACCTCCTCATGACTCACACTCTTAGACACAACCTTCTCAACTTCCTCTGTTGGGTCACTCTTCTCCTCATCCTCCTCAATGGACCTTGAAACTCCCTCATTAAGAACTCTCCCACTCTTAGTGGTGATAGAATACATGGGTTTCTTAGGTTCCACTCCTTGAGAAGGCAAAGAGGATGGACTAGCACAATCCTGTAGAGTGTTGGCTAGTTGGGTTATTTGTGTCTCAAGCATTTTGTTATGAGTCATCATCTCATTAAATTTCTTGTCACTCACCGCCACATAGGTGTTTATGATCTTGGTTTGGTTATCAATCATTTCTTCCAAATTTATCTTAAATGATGATGGTTGGGAATAATAATTTTCACCATTGGCTTGAGGCTTTGGAGAAAAACCGGGTGGGGTTCCCCTTTAGTTGTTATTTTGAAAACTTCCCCGATTTTAGTTGTTATTCCAATTGCCTCGGCCTTAACTATTGCCACCATTATGGTAATGTCTACCAAAGCCTTGAGATTGACTTTGGTTTCCATACCCATGGCTTGGGTTTTGATTACTATAACCTTGGTTGTTATAGTTACCTCGGAAACTTGGTTTCCTTGGTTCCTATAGCCTCCATTGTTGTAGTTATCGAAACCACCTTGGGGGTGAGAATTCCTATTGCCAAAATTCTTATGTCCATCAAACCTTTGACCACCATTGGCATTAGACATAAATGTTCACATTCATTATTTTCAACATCATCACATCCATCAACAAAATTTTGAGAACACATGGAAGAATCATGATCATAAGATCCACAAGAATCACAAAATAGACAACCACTTGGCATGTTATTGGAAGTAGAAGGAGAAGAGTTAGAAAGTGTACCTCTCCCTTTAGATTGGGAGGGAAGACTCAATGAATTCGTAGAAAC
The DNA here is from genome assembly GCF_948465745.1 of Chenopodium album. Lineage (NCBI taxonomy): Eukaryota > Viridiplantae > Streptophyta > Magnoliopsida > Caryophyllales > Amaranthaceae > Chenopodium > Chenopodium album. Next base: position 36,674,796 of record NC_137841.1, on the reverse strand, counting down.
ACTCTCAAGCTTTGCTTTGATCGATGTCATTTCCTTCCCTAGATTTGAAATTTGGGAGGACAAGTTGTTAATCGCGTTGAGATGATCCACCGAATAAACCGTCGAGCCACTCTTGCTCGTAGACTCCCTCTCTCCTACTTGCCAATCTCTATAGTATCTCACCACATCCTCAATTATGTCAACTACCTCTTCTTCCGTCCTATTCATTATAGGACCTCCGGCTCCTCCATCTAGGCATGACTTGCCTTGGGCACTCAAGCCTCCATAGAAAATTTGTATCACTTGATAGGTAGGAATTCCATGATGTGGGCACTATCTTTGGTACTCCTTGTACCTCTCCCATGCTTCATAGAGATTCTCATTAGGCCTTTGTTTGAATCCTTGGATCACGGCTCTAGCTTCCGCCGTCTTCTTTTGTGGGTAAAAGCGAGACAAGAAAGCCTTTGTGACTTCATTCCACGTCCTAAGGGAATTGGGCTTAACCTCCCTATCCAACCACTCTAAGGCACGACCAATAAGAGAAAAGGGAAACAACTTTAGCCGAATGAACTCTTGAGAAATGCCGTTCACCTTGATAGTATTACAATACTTCTCAAATTCCTTTAGGTGATTCAACGGGCTCTCACTCTTGGATCCACTAAATTGCCTCCGTTCTATCAAAGTAATCATGGCCGGTCTTATTTCAAAATCGTTTGCCGGTGTTGTAGGTGGAGCAATGCCGCTCTCAAACCTATAAGCACCGGGAATCCCCAACTCCGTCAAAGCTACTCTTTGATTCTCTCCCATGCCTTGCTCTTCTTCTTCCTCAAACTCTTTTTCACTTGAGGAACTTAGGCTCAAAGATCGGTTGGCTATCCTTCTTCGTGAAAGAGTTATTTTAATTTCCGGATCCAAAAGAACTAAGGACCTATCACGAGTTCTACTATGCATGCAAAAACTCAAAAGAAATTGTTAGTAATGCGGCTACAAGTGTAGCCTAAAAGAAAGAAGAAAAATCTTTTTGTGTTTTTGAATAAGATGGAATAGAATCAACAACAATACACAATAACAACACCATTCCCCGACAACGGCGCCATTTTGACGAGGGTCGGAACTAGGTCATTGAAAATAACCCCTACAGTAGGCCAAACAAAATTTGTAATCTCTCAACACACCCTTACACAAGTATAATGGTAAGTTGAGGGTCAAACCATTAAGGAACGGTGGGCGATTATCTATTGCCTAAGTAAAGCTACTCCGAAATGGTAGGGTGTAGGTATGTAAACTAGGACAAGGATGACTAAACAACGAATTGAAATCAAGTATGTAAAACGCTGGGGCTAGGATCCACATGTAATCATAACAGATTCAACTAATTGGGAGATCAAAGTGACTAAGTCAAGCAATGTGAGGGAAGACCAATCATGCAACCAAAAGAGCGTATCAAGCTATTTTCCTAGAGGTCTAACTAGCGTCAACTACGATAAACTCTAGCTAGGAACATCACAAGACACCTCAATCGTTAAATGCAAACCACAAATCAATGGTCCGTATCAATGTGAACTTACAATGCAATCTAGTGCAACAATCAAAGTTAACTACTCTTTAATTAATCACACACATGCACATGATCATCAACCAATTTAATCACACCGTCAACTCCATCAATTTTCCCCAATTAGCATTAATCCATTACTCATACATGCTTCACCATTACCCTAGCAAACAATCTACTCACTAGCCATTGAAATCAAGATCAAAACAACACTAAGCAACAAATTCATCATGATCAAATCAAACAAGCTAAAATCAAACAAAAATCAATCAAACTTCAATCAAACTAGAACAATGAAATCAAACTAAAGATTGAATTAAAGAAAAGGAATCCTTACAAACTTGATCAAAAATCAAAGGAAATGAAGAAATCTTCAATCATCAACAATCCACCATGAATTTCTCTCTCTAAAATCTCTCTAATTATGATCTAATTCTATTCTCTCATTGAATTCCCCCTCTAAAAATAGAAGGAAAGACTATATAAAGGAAAGATACAAAAGAAGAGTTAGTTAGATCGTCCCAAAAGAAACCCCGGAAGGTGCGGTCGCAACAAGGGAGAGGCGCGGCCGCGGGAAAATGGGTACGGAATAGGGACCAAGGCAGGCGCGCCCGTGCCACCACCTGGCGCGCCCGCGCCAACCAGGTGCGCGGCCGCACCAGCCTCGTGCGCGCCCGCACCTGGCAGCAGGGGAGCAATCCTCTTCTTCGTCCTAGCTCATCCTCGTGCGCTCGTCTTGGTGATGATGATGAACACTAAGGTAGGCAGTCTTGAAATGGCCATTTTGGTGGGTTCATGTCAAAATTATGCCCCCACCGCATGCATGCACCGGTCTCATGAACTTGCTCCTTGCATTCCTTCAAACTTGAGCTCCAAAAGACAAGCAAGAGGCATCCAAAATGATGAGAAATATGAGAGGAAGGCTCGGGAATCCTCGGAACACGATCATAACCTGAAAATACACGAAAACAAGAAAATAAAAGAGAAAAAGACCAAATAAACAAAGAAATGCACAAAGAAAGAAAACTAACTAAGGAAAGCACAAACTAAAGAAATAAAGAACAAAACTAAGGAAAACTAAAGAAAAGAGATATGAAATAGCATGAACTTCATCCTAAAAGAAGCCAAATGAGTGCCATAAATGACACTCACCAACCGCCTAGACTTGTTTTTTCTTTTTGCTCTCTTCTGGTTTTAGAGACGGCTAAGCAAGTCGACTCTCCTTTTGTCGGTCAGACTTCTTTGAGTCCGACTCTTTTTTGGAGGAGCAGAGCTTGGTCGCCTGTATGTAGGCGTCCGCCTCCATCAGGGCTCCTTAGAGGGTGAAGATTTTCTTGCAGACGAGTTCGAACTTGAAAGTCTGCTCGTCCTTCAGACCTTTGAAAAAGTCTGTATAAGCCACTTCGTCAGACAATCCTTGGATCTGGATTCTCACCATATTGAACCGCCTGACGCATGATCGCAGCCCCTCTCTATCTCCCTGATGCACATGGCCTAGATCAAGGCCCGTTTTCTTTGTAGGGATGTTCATAGAGAAGTTAGAAGCAAACAAGAATGCAAGCGTCTTGAAGCTGTTAATGCAACCAACTAGCAAATTGCCAAACCACTGCTGGGCTATGCCTTTTAGGGTGGCTGGGAAGCATCGACACAAGGCGGCATCATCCAACCCCTGTAAGTACATGAGGTGGGTGTATGCCAAGAGGTGGTCTTCTGGGTTGGAGGTACCATCATAGGTCCCAACCATTACATTTTTAACGTTGGCCGGTTGTTCGGCCTCAGCTATTTCCCTGGAGAATGCAGAAGGTTGTTCACCAAGGTTTTGTAGCCGAAGCTGCCAGTCCAAAGGCTAATAGCTATATGCTGCCTATCCTCCAAAGAAGGCAGGCTGGATGTAGGGCAAAGCAAGCGGTCGGTATAATGGTTGTGCCATATACTGCGCCGAGTTGATCACATGGGGCCCAGAGTGTACGAGGGGGCCGCTTGATGGGGTCCCCTGTACTGAAGGAGAATTCCTCACAGAGGTATTCTGGAAGCTATCATGATAAGTCGACGTTGAAGCCGACTCTGGCAGTTGTTAGGTCCTCTTCTCCTTGATGTATTGACGGGCAGATTTTTTGCTACCATCCAGTTGTACATACCGGATGGCTTTTATTGTCACCATTTCTGGAAACGGAGTCTTGAAAGGTCGAAATGGGGTTGAGCCTTCTCCTTTGGAGCCGGATGAGGAGTAGGCTGACGGTCGACTTTTGCTTTCCAGCTTGAGCTGGCTTTGTGGCCGACTGTTCCTTTCTGGGAGCAGCCGACCGTTTGTTGATTAGATACTTAATTTCACCTTTGAGGCTGCTCATGCATTTCATGAGCTCATTGCGGGTGACTAGGGCTAATCTTGCTGCCTTGGAGGGATCAGTCGGCTGCCCTGAGGGCTTACTTGAGTGTCCAGGAGGCCTGCTCGGACCCGCTTAGGTAGAATTATGCTCCTGCCTGTCTTTGTGACGGAGGCGCTTAGAGATGAGTGACCCATTTGGAGCCACAAAGGTTTCGATGTCTCCATTGTCACCTGAATCATGGTCCTACTGGACCTCTATTTCTTTCAGAGGTCGGTTGGTCTCTAGAGGCGACACAGGTTGCTCTTGTGAAGCCATCTTAAAGGTACTCTCTCCACAGACACCAAATGTTTCGGGGTTTTTTTAGTCCCTTGGGAGAGTTACAACTTAAAGACTGGATTCGCCAAGGTCGCCTGTACCTGCAAAACAAATGGAACTCCGAATGGTCGGAGGTCTGCCTTTGAAGATTAAGTTAGTATGGAATAGGAGTAAAACATGCGGAAAGTAGGTTATCTTCTCGGATTCCAAGCTCAGGTGTACTCTATTCTAGAGATCAATAAATGCGTTAATGATTAAAACGTAAAGTTTGAGGTGTCAAAAGATTGTCCCAATAATTGGGCAAATCTCTTTATTTATATGGTCATAGGAAAACGTGCCCTACCCTAAGGTTTGATGACCTAGGGATTAGGGAAGTGCCGTTTTGCGGTGCCCGTGAAGTTTGGGCCTTGAAGACCGCATTTTCCAAAGGGGGAATATCTATGTGACACGTGTCACGCATCTGGAGTGTAACACCCTAGAAATTCCTTTCCTTTAAATACCCACTTTACTTTTTAAAATACGATTTAGGAATATCTAAGACATTACCGCCACCGTGAAAACGGCTAAGACAACTATCAAAGATACACAACGGAAGACTTAAAATTAAAAACCGTTTAAACAAGTCAACTCAAAAGTACACCAAACGAAAGTAAAGTTTAAAACCGAAACAAACAAAGTCAAATAAAATAATACTACAACTTGGAACAATTAAAGGCCCTTATTCAAAACCGTTCCAAAACCAGACCTTTGCGTTAGTCCACACAAAATACGTCATAAATAAATAAAGCATAAAACACTTCGTGAACTAATGGAAACTAGCATGATTCCCTCTTCACTCATGCCCCGTCATGAATATGCTTCAATACCTAAAAGGTTTATCTCTACTTGTCCCCATTACTCTCCATTAAAAATGGGTCATCATAGGGCCAAGATAAAGACATGGCTAAACACAACAACACACACAATCAGCAAAGCAGCAAAGCTGAGTACATAAGCGTAATTAAACACACTAACATGCTTTCACCTATCAACACACACTTACCTCAATGCACCTATTTACAAGCACACACAAAACTCAACAAGACACTTTAACTAGACACTAAATAATTCATTTAGCGTTGATTACGCATCGAACGGGTTTCCAACTATACCTCCTCCAAATAAATTGAGGTTAACTGACACGGGAGCTAACCGAGCCGGCGACAAAACCACTCAAAGGTGGCGGAATTCCTGCGCATAATAATAAATAAAAAGGAATGTACACCGTCCTGTACTCCATTAGAAGTTATGATTAAATATAAAACCCCATAACTTCCCCCATTGTTCATACTCAAGGTATATACGTTCCAAGAGTTTTGGTGCGTAATCTCTTTCACTTTACGTGATTTACATGTTATTGGACTTGGTGATGACTCTCAAGCATAATAAATCAATCAACAATAAATATTCAATCAACCAAACATACCAATTTAATTCTTGAATAATTAGTGATCTCATATTATTTAATGTTGAACCCTTTTTAATTCTACCTCAGTGTCAAAGACACTTTAAACGCATAAAGCGCCAAAAATCCTATCCCTTGGTGTTAAAAACACCTTTAGTGCACAAAGGCACCAACATACAATTTATCCCTTGTGTACATAGACACTTATATAGCTTCTTCCTCATGCTTAAAGCATCCATAAAAATTATTTGAACCATAATAAAATTCCTTTTCAATATTCCAAACATAATTAAACATGTAGTTTAATTAATCATGCATTCCAACATGCCATAAATAAAAGTGTGGTTTAAACACAACATGCCCAAAATATAATTTTCTAATCCATAAACCATCACAGATAATTCATGCTTCACAATTCAATCACCAACACCATTAATTCACAATTCCATACATAAACCTTAGCATGATACTACTTGTAATTAATTGAAATCAAGCCTAGCATGATTCTACATCATCAAAATATGCTAAGTACGCGTACGTACCTTGAGTACGATTTTAAAATTGCCACGACTAGTAGAAATTGCTTACTTCAAAGTCTCCTACACATTAAAATCATAATAGAGTATTAAATTCCACTCTAAACAAATTTCCAGCAATATATACTATTTTAAAATCCCTCATAATTTAATTAAAGTAAGTTGAGATTATATTTAAAACATCATAATTAAGTCCCAATTAATAAGTAATTAAAATTCCTTCAAGAAACATAATATTAAGTGTTCTACATAAAATTCCAGCACTTTATTTTAATTAAAACTTGATGTAATTAAGCCTTAAAACACTTAAAACAAAGATCTACCCCAATATACATCATAATCCTTCAATAACTCATAAATCAAGAACCTAGGGTTTCAAAAATTGGAGCTTTTTAATTAAAAACCAAATCTGAAAATTAATCAACATAATTATAATAATCAAACACCAAAATTAAATCCCAAAACTCATAATTTAAAATTAGATTAAAGCATAGATTAAATTTGAGCAAGAAAGATTTGATTTTTAAGTTTTTTTTTTCGAAACCCACGACTGCCGACAGCAGGTCGGCGCCATTGCCGGCTACTGCCAGCACTGGTGGTCGCCACTGCTGCCGGCTGGGTGGCTGGTGGTCGGCGGCCCACCGGTGGTGGTGGTTGCAGGTGGTTGTGGTGCGAAAACAAAAGGGGAAGGGGAAAGAGAAAGAAAAGAAAAGAAAAAGAAAGAAGAAAACATAAGGAGAAAAGGGAGAGAAATTTACCTTGGGTTTTCTCTACTCTGGGCAAAGTTGATTTGCCTCATAAGAGGGATATTTATACCCCTTCTCTATCACCCTTTTACCCTAAACTTTCCTCCTTTAGTTTTTCCTAATCCCTTCCCTACTAAAACATGTTAAAATCATAATTTTCTAAAATAAAACCCCAACTTTTATAAAATAAATAATTAAACAAACTTTCCTTTAGTAAAAATATTTCCAAACTTATATAGGATAAATAATTAAAACACCATAATTAAAATATTAAAATTATTTAAATACCTTTATAAAATACATATTTTAAATAAAATACGTATAAAAATATGGGGTATTACAGTCTACCTCCCTTAAATAAAGTTTCGTCCCGAAACTTGGGAAATGAAATTCAAAACTTTTCCTCTTTATGTATAGTATTGCTGTACTTTTTGTCATTCCTTTACTCCTTTGTGTCTCTTTGAGAGCACTAATACTCAAAATACTTAGTAGAATTTGTGCAAAAAGCACCAAAAATATGTAAAATATAGGGAAAAAGCGCGAAATTCTATCGCATTCTACCCCCCTTAAAGAAAACGAGTTACGCCCCCGTAAATCAACATACCTGAAACAACTCCGGGTATTTCTTTTTCATTTAATCTTCTGCCTCCCAAGTGGCTTCCTCATATTCTTGGTTAGACCAAAGTACTTTCACAATGTTAACGTTCTTATTGCGTGTCCTACGCACTTTACTGTCAAGAATCTTGACAGGTCTCTCCTCATAAGTTAAGCTTTGATCTAACTCAATGGTTTCGGGTTGTAGCACATGGGATTTATCAGGAATGTACCTTCTCAATTGGGACACATGAAATACATCATGTACTTTACTAAGCTCCATAGGTAAGGCTAACCTATAATCTACTTTGCCTATTCTTTGCAGTATTTCATATGGACCAATGTATTTTGGACTGAGCTTTCCTTTCTTTCCAAATCTCATCACTCCTTTCATTGGTGACACCTTTAACAACACTTTATCACCAATTTCGAACTCTTCTTCCCTTCGCTTTAAGTCTGCATAGCTCTTTTGGCGATCTTGAGCTGCTTGAATTTCCCTTACTTGCTTAACTGTATCTTCAATCATTTGAGGCCCTAGGATCATAGTGTCACTAATGTCATTCCAACAAATTGGACTACGACATTTCCTCCCACACAAAGCCTCAAATGGTGCCATTCCTATGCTCACATGGTAATTATTATTGTAGGAAAATTCAATTAAATCCAAGCTATCTTCCCGTCCTCCCTGGAAGTCTATTACACAAGCTCTCAACATGTCCTCCAAGATTTGAATGGTTCTCTCAGTTTGCCCATCTGTGGCAGGGTGAAATGTCGTACTCATCTTAAGTGTTGTACCAAAATTTTCTTGTACACTTTTCTAGAATTTTGAGAGAAACCTGGAATCTCTGTCAGATACAATATCCTTTGGAACCCCATGTAACCTCACAACATGTTTGATGTAAGCTTTGGCAAGTTGTTCCATCTTCCAAGTTTCTTTCATTGGTATAAACACTGTTGATTTTGTAAGTCTATCCACCACTACCCAAATGGTATCATTTTCACTCTGTGACTTAGGAAGGCAAGTCACAAAATCCATTGAAATGCAATCCCATTTCCATCCTGGAATTTCTAAAGACTGCACCGTTCCTTGAGGCCTCTTGTGCTCTATCTTCACCTTTTGACATGTTAAACACTTTGCCACAAAATCAGCAACCTCATTTTTCATTCTAGGCCACCAAAACATCTTCTTCAAATCCTTATATAGCTTGTCTCCTCCCAGGTGTACTGAGTAAGGTGTATTGTGGCCTTCTTCCATCAATTTTCTCTTCACTTCCTCACATTTCTGTGGTACGCACCATCGATCTTTGTACCTCAAACTCCCATCTTCGTGAATCTTGAAGTCTGTGGTTTTTCCCTGCTTAATTTTATCACGAATCCTATCCAACTTTACATCTCCCTCTTGGTTGGCTTGAATCTCGTCGAATATTGTTGGTTGGATGCTTAGACTCGCAAGAATGCCCGCTGGTACTCCCTATTCTACAACTTCTTAATTCAATTTCATCATTTCCCTACATAACTCATTAGCTACTACTAACGAGTTTAATCCATGACTAGTTTTACGACTTAAAGCATCCGCAACCACATTCGCTTTCTCTTCATGGTATTGTATGTCTAAATCATAATCCATCGTATACTCTAACCATCTCCTTTGACGAGAGTTCAAGTCCTTTTGGGTGAAAATGTACTTTAAGCTTTTATGGTCTGTGTAAATTCTACATTTCAATCCATACAAATAATGGCGCCAAATTTTTAGTGCAAAACTGATTGCAGCTAATTCCAAATCATGGGTTGGATTGTTTACTTCGTGGGTCTTTATTAACTGCCTCGATGCATATGCAACCACCTTCCCATTTTGCATAAGCACGCACCCTAAACCATTCTTTGATGCATCGCTATACACATCATACAGTCCACTATCGTCTGGAAGTGTAAGCACTGGTGCTGTAATTAGTTTATGTTTCAAGAGTTGGAACGCCTCTTCACACTTATCGTCCCACTCAAACTTCTTTTCCTTCTTCATCAAGGTGGTCATAGGTTTAGCAACCTTGGAAAAATCCTTGACAAAACGCCTATAATACCCTGCTAAACCTAAGAAACTTCGCACATCATATACTGTCTTGGGTGTAGGCCAACTCTTAACAGCTTCTATTTTGGCTGGGTCTACCTCTACTCCGTCCTTGGACACGAAAAGGCTACCTTTTCCAACCAATACTCACACTTAGAGAATTTTTCATAAAGGTGGTTTTCTCTTAGTATTTGCATAATTGCCCTTAGGTGTTCTGCGTGCTCTTCCTTGCTCTTTGAGTACACCAATATATCGTCTATGAACACTACTACAAACTTATCCATAAATTGATGAAACACCCTATTCATCAAATCCATAAAGATTGCTGGAGAATTTGTCAATCCAAAAGGCATAACTGTAAACTCGTAGTGTCCATATCTTGTCCTAAATGCGGTTTTAGGAATGTCCTCGTCGGCAATCCTCAATTGGTGATACCCAGATCTCAAGTCAATCTTTGAAAACACTGTGGCACCCTTTAGTTGGTCAAACAAATCATCAATTCTTGATAAGGGATACTTATTCTTTATGGTTACTTTATTTAGTCCCCGTAGTCAATACACAACCTCATACTTCCATCCTTCTTTTTCACAAATAGAACTGGCGCTCCCCAAGGAGAAGCACTTGGTCTAATGTATCCCTTTTCCAATAAATCTTGCAATTGCTCCTTTAACTCACTCATTTCTGAAGGTGCCATTCGATATGTTGCCTTGGATATTAGGGCTGTTCCGAGAACTAAAGCTATGGTAAAGTCGACTGCCCTCTTAAGTAGCATTCCAGGAATCTCCTCTGGAAATACATCCAGGAATTCATTGACTGCTTCTATATTTTCTGGATTTGTCACTTGTTCATGGTCCATATTCCTAACAATACATAAATATACTGGATGTCCCTTCTTCATGTATTTTGCTAATTTTAGCACTGATATTAACCTTGGGCACTTGGTTTTACCATTCATCCAGTAAGTTACTGATTCATTTCCACTTGTGACCATCTTCGCTTTTTCTGATCTACAACTAATCTCAACATTATACTTACTGAACCAGTCCACTCCCAGAATAAGATCAAAGTCACTCAGCCCAAACTCAATAAGGTCAGATAGGAATGTCTGTAGACACCTAAAAATGCCTCCCCAAAACCAAACCCGATGATGAACAACCTTTCACCGCCACTATTGGTCGGGTTCAGTATTTAATCCCGAGAGTGCTTAAAAAATCGTATTTTATTAAATTCATATCTTTGAACAGTCCATGGATTAGTCTTGATGTTTGGTAAAAGCATAGTTTTAATTTCAGCCCAAACTTATTAATTAATTCTAGCCCAAAGCTTTTTTATTTTATTGTTTTATTATTTGTTTTTGGCCCAAACCCTTTATTTATTTTTATTTAATTATTTTCTTATTTTAGCCCGAATAATAAAAAGTCAGAAAAGGCCCGAAATTATCAATCGGCACTTAAAATGCCGAAGGAAATTAGGGTTAAAAATGTATTTAGACGGAAAAACGGGCTGGAATTTCCCGCGCCACGACAGGTACTTACCGTGTCACGGGAATCCTTCCCGTCTGACGGTGGGATTTCCCGTGACACGGGAGGTCTGCCGTGACACGGGACGTTCCGTGTCTTTTCCGCGTAAACCCTTGACGCGTTTTCTATCCCGTTTTTTGAAAATTTCCCGCGTCACGCCAAAAGTGTACCGTGTCACGGGAAAGTGTACCGTCTGACGGTGGGGCTTCCCGTGTCACGGTACAGTTTGACCGTGTCACGGGATACTTTTTTAGGGTTTTTATCATTTTAGGGTTCCGTGTGCTCCCTCAGCACATTTTCCCTATAAATACCCCCTCATTTCTGATGTACGGGGCACCGAGTAATTCTCGTATTTTATTTTCTCTCTTCTATGCTTTAGCCTAAACACTAGCCTACCCTTTTCACTTCAAAATTCCTTCTTCAAGTACTCAAAGGAGTCCATACTTTACTCGTGGTTCTATCCTTAAGCCAAGGCGTGAAAGGTAGAATTGTTTGAGGGTTTGGCCCCAAAATCAACTTTACTTTATTTAATTTAATTTAATCGTCGTTTTATTATTTCCTTGAAGTTACTAACTCGTTTATTTTGTAGTTGCAAACAAACAGAATCAAAGTAAGAGTCGTGCTCCTTTTATTTTTATTATTTTTCTAACGATTTTATGTTGTTGGAATTGTGATTAAATTGGTTTTAATATTAATGTTATTCTATTATTGATCACCATATTGCATATTTAAAGGGAATATGTAATTGAAAATCACGCCTAATAAGATAATTTGGACAACCGGTTTAGGATCCTTTTAATCTTATTATTAATTGAAGTGATCACCAATATTTTAGAATTATGTGTGCATTAATATTAAACCAATTTAGTTAAATAATAGTTCGGAGCGAATTGAATTATTGTTTGTATGCCTTTGAGATCACAAGAATGCTTTTCACTATAAGAATCGAGTAGAGGCCAATACGGGCGAATGTGACTCCATGACTCACTTCGTACCATCATCCCCGATCCTCCTTTCGTGGTTCCGAACCATATGGAGTTAGTAATCTCATGGATTATGAATGGGGTGTAACCTTCACGGGTCAATCGTTGTTGCCTATCGTTGTCCCTTATCGTGGTTGCCTTTTTATGATCTGTGAACGGTTTACAAGTTCCTTAAAAACTTGTTGGCGGCTCCCTACTTTATTTGTCCCTAATCGTATTATGTCAATTCCCACTTCCTATGAGTGCCAAGCATATTCACAACATGCTTTTAACGTAGGCGCACTTCGAGCGACGCCTACAATTTGGCGACTCCACTGGGGAGGATTCTTAATTATTTATCGATTTGAGTGATCGGTATTTAATTAAGATGAGTGGATGAGACTTGAAAGGTTCTTGAAAAAATATTCCTGTGATTAATTTGCCTTTTTTGCATCTGCATAGACGTTTTAACGTCGCGTTCAGGTCTGTCCCGTAGGAAAAATTGGATAACTTGGTTGCGCGCGAAGGAAAACAGGGCACCAGTCAGATTTTCTGACTGCCGTGCCACGGCAGAATCTGCCGTGTCACGGTAGTCCTAAAATCAGTCCGGTGGCTTATTTTCTTTCCTCACAGTCGACTTCCTTCGATTTTTCTGAAAAAACGTATGTGTTCTACATGCGTCTTAGCCCCGGGGGATTTAAGCTCTATCGACCCAAAAACGCTCATGGCAATAAGGGTTCATCCGAGTTATTAAATCCACCCAAACCATGGAGTCGAGTTCTATTTCATCACGAACTCGCGGAGCCGCCTGTTGGCATACACCCGCAAGGGAGGCTGCCTTGCTTACGTGTCCAAACTCTTAACCATGGTACCCTTTTGACACCCAAAGCTTGACCAATAGTTGAACATAGATCTTGACTCTAGGTTGCGAACTTTTTTACATCATTGTGCCTAAATGCTATGTGGTTGTTTGGTGCTAACCTTCATGCGTTTACTCTTTTGTTTAACCCATGACCGAGGGTTCTTATTCTCACATAGTAATTAGTACGGATCTAAAATCGGTTAAAATCTGGAAAAATCACAAAACTGACCTGGAACTGCGCACCGTGTCACGGCATGTTCTGCCGCACCACGGTGAACAGTACCGTGACACAGGGTTGTCTACCGTCTGACGGCAGACTGCACCATGTCACGACAGTCTGTACCGTGACACGGTGCCCAGAAAAGTGTCATGTCAGTCCTTTTTTCGATTTTTGTGCGAATGCTGTGTCCGGTTTTGTGTCGTGACTAGTTTTACGGTCAAAACACGCGTCCATAACCTCACTTAATCACTCACATGTCGTGTTCACACACTTTTTTGCTTTAAGTCGTGCACCACTTTTTGACCGTATTTTAGGGAAGTCTTGTTTTTGTGTCGTTTTTTTTAGAGTAAGTCGGATGGTATCCTCCCTTTAAAAATAAACAAGTAGAATTTCAAAATTATAGTTTTTATCCCGTGCCACGTCAGCATCCACCGTGACACGGGAATGGTTGCCGCGACACGGGACTGTCCACCTTGTCACGGCACAGTCCACCGTGGCACGGTGGACCTGTAAAAAAAATAAAATAAAATAAAATAAATGTAAAATATTCCCGTGACACGGGATTTTATCCCGTCTGACGGGAGAAGTTCCCGTGTCACGGCAAAAAAAAAAAAAAACCGTGCCACGTCAGCATCTACCGTGGCACGGGAATGGCTGTCGCGCCACGGGAAACTCTACCGTGACACGGTGGAATTTTCAAAAAAAAAAAAAAAAAAAAAAAGCGTCAGTCAAGTCTTCCATGTTAATTTGGTCCTCGCGTCAGTCATTTTGGTTATTGTTCACATGTCTAGCCATACGATCATACCACGAGTCTTATAACATCACTTAGTCACTCACGAGTCAAGTATAGTCCACACACTTTCTTTATGTTCCGACTCGAGTCGTGCACCAGGTCGTTTATGATCGTATATTAGGTTCATGCACCTTTTTTTCGTCATAATAAAAAATGAGTGGAGTTTTCTCACCTGTTTTCAAATGTCTATTTTTTTTCCTTCCTTTCCTATCTTGAGAAATGTGTCAAACAATTAAGTGAATTATTTTATTTCACAGTACTTAGTCAAGGAACAGGGATAGATCAATACGGTTCGAGCCATTACCGCAACAATCTCTCAGATCTAATAGGCGTTCAAAGTGAACTTTGTCATCTCCGTTACTCATCACCTTTCAATGGCCACTAAAGAAGACATTGAGAACATCAACAAATCCATTGAGGCACTGTCTTCCATGATGCAAACCCTTACCACTAGGGTCACTACCATGGAACAAAACAAGGTCACTGTTTCCACCCTTGACAAACTGAAGGAACAAATGAGTAAGATTTCTGAGGATTTCACTTATGTGGAACGGCCTCCCACTCCTTTGAATGTGAAGGACAGACTCCCTGAAAAGTTCTCCACTGCTGATATTCCAAAGTTCAAGCCTACTGACAATCCAATATTCCATTTGAAGGCATTCTCTGCAACCATGGCTCTTAAGAGATTGGACGTAACACTCTTCCCTACGGTGTTCCCTCTCTCCTTAGAACATGCTTGCCAACAATAGTTTTATTCCTTAGATGCCAAGCATACTGCGACTTGGCAAGATGTCACCGAAAGTTTCATGAATCGTTACAAGTGTAACATTCAACTAAAACTTCTAAACGTGAACTCTCCATTCTCAAACAGAAAGAGAATGAAGGCTTCACCGCTTACCTGAACATGTGGAGGGAAACAGCTTCACTCTTGGTAGATCCCCCCAAAGAAAGAGAGATGGTTCGCCTCTTTATTCAAAATCTGACTCATAAATATAGGGAACATCTCAAATTTCTTCCACTGAACACTTTCGAAGCTGTATACGACATCGGCATCAATATCGAGGATGAGCTAATAAAGACTGGTGGTAGTAACAATAATAACACTTGGAAAAACAAGAAGAACGACCATCCTTCTTCTTCGTCTTATAAGCACGAAAATACTACCAACAATATAAGCCAAGTTGATCTCAATGAAGTGTTAGCTCTTGATACTCCATTGCCCAAGAAGAAAAGAACTTACACTCCTTTAGAAATGACTTATGATGCGGCCTTTGATCGCCTTTACAGTTAAGGCCTGATCACACCTATTGGGCCATTTCCAGAGCCAAAACCTGAAGAAAGGAGCGCCAAATGCAATCCCAATGCCCATTGCAAGTACCATCAAGGAAGGGGCCACACTACGGAGCAATGTTGGAATTTGAAGGACGTCATTCAAGACTTGATGGATGCAAATAAACTTCCTGTCCCTCCAGGCGGCAAGAAGTAATGAATACAAGGCACACAGATCCTTCGTGCAAGATTTCATGCTTTTTTTTTATTCTTTTGTTTCAACCCTCTCCCCCAATAAGTCTAGCATAGGTTCCCGTTATCCATGTGTACTGTCTATGTGTCATATTTCTTACCTTTTCCATCAATGAGCATTCCTTTCCTTTGCAATCGATCATCAAATTCATTTGCAAAATAAAAAAATAATAATAATAATAAAAAAATCAATTACCGAACTAAACCCAAGGTACACCAATGACTTGAGGCACCTTTGCAACCATGTCATTCCCTGTTAACCGTTCAATCACATTCCATTTCTTCATCAACCATTTTGAGCCTCGTCTAACGTTTGGCCTTCATTTCTTCAACCCACATTCACTCAACCCTGGAATTGGAAGATGTGCAATTTGTGTAACATTCAAAAAGCAAGTAAAAAAAAAAGCAGCAAAGCAACAATAAAACAATGTCTAAAGGCAAGTGTTCCAATGTCTTTGATATGAACACGTCTCAAATTGCGTCTCTCATCGAGTGCTTGGTACCGTGCCTGAGAAACATGAATGCTAAGTGAGTGATGGACCGCATGATCTGAGATTGTCTACATTGATTCAAAAGAATAAAAAAAAAGAGAGAAAAAAAGAAATTCAAAACAAACAAAAAAAAAAGGTTGGAAATAAACTTGCAAAATTCAAAATTTTCAAATTCACAATTACACATCTTGGGGGCTTCTCTCGGGTCTTGAGCCTTTTACCCCTTTCTTCCTTAAACCATCAACTTAACCACATTACAACCCTTGAAAGACCTCTTTGAGGTGTACATACACTTGTGCAAAGTTCGGTTAGAGCTACGTTCGGCCTGATTCCTAACGGATACGTAGGCAACCTCACATCGAGGTGTGGCCACATTCATATTCATATCCATGCATGATCGAGTCAAAGAATATCCAATGCTTATCCCTACCCATTTAGAGCTAGACTTGGGGGCTTGAACCCAAATCACATTAGCTTACTTAGCCTGAAGAGTCATCATCTTTAACTCTTCTCACATCTCTTTCCATCGCTATAACCCTTGCAGCCAGCCTTAGTATCACATTCACACACTTCACTCACACATCCATATCCATATCAATCATCCTTCCCTTTAAGAGCCCTTTATCATGAAATCTTGTTTCAACACTGTGCATGTTTCATCATATTTAAAGACAACATTCAGTAGAAGAAACATTGTATACTTGCTTAGCTTCCTGACCTGAGCAATGTTCATTGTTTCGCATAATGTGCTAAGAAACATTTATATATCAATGATTTTTAATCATACAAAGCATATCGTGCTTAGCTCCTTGACCTAAGCAACGTTCATTATTATGCAATAATCACTATACGTGCTTAGCTTCCAGACCTAAGTGACGTTCAAAATTGCTTCTTTACACCATATATGATGCTTAGCTCCATGACTTAAGTTCATTCATCTATCGTGTCACATGATGTAATTGTCCTTAGCCTCCTAGCCTAAGAACATGCATCATGCATACATTATTTTCAGGACAAACAATTCAATCCATACGATTCATTTCGTCTTGCTCAAGGAGGAAGTTCAAAACTTCTCTCCCTTTTCATTATTTTATTTTGGGGAAGTTCAAAAAACTTTTTCAGAGTTTTCATCGAAGGAAGTTCGAAAATAAAAGTTCAGTTTTCACATCTTTCTTTTTCGGGAGAAAGTCGGTACCCTCCACTCATGACAAAAATTGACGGAAAATTTTTGCTTTTGCATCTTCGTTTGCTTGTGTCTCCACACACACACATATACACACACACACACACTCACAAGTCATACACATGTCATGTCACATCAAGTCAAACTTGGTCAAGTTAGTGGTCAAGTCAATCACAGTATATACGAGTCCATTGGCAAATTTATTTTTGCAGGTCTTATCTACAGCCCACGTCCGGGGACAAGCGTACCATCTACAGCCCACGTCCGGGGACAAGCGGACCATCTACAGCCCACGTCCAGGGATAAGCTGACCACCATCATTTCATGACGCAAGGTTCTCGATACACAGAGACTTGCAATCTCATCATCTTTCGACTTTCCTCAAGCATGGAAAGTATTATCCGGTGGATTTTTCTTCAAGTATAGAAAACCGCCAAATCGGCTTTCCTCAAGCATGGAAGGCATTATCGGTGGAATTCTTCAAGCATAGAATGACACCATATTCATCAGTCGGCTTTCCTCAGGCTTGGAAAGCGTTATCGGTGGATTTTTCTTCAAGTATAGAAAACTGCCAAGTCGGCTTTCCTTAGGCTTGGAAAGCGTTATCGGTGGATTTTTCTTCAAGTATAGAAAACCGCCAAGTCGGCTTTCCTCAGGCTTGGAAAGCGTTATCGGTGGATTTTTCTTCAAGTATAGAAAACCGCCAAGTCGGCTTTCCTCGGGCTTGGAAAGCGTTATCGGTGGATTTTTCTTCAAGTATAGAAAACCACCAAATTCCTTTGTCGGCTTTCCTCAAGCATGGAAGGCATTATTGGTGAAATTCTTCAAGCATAGAATGACACCAAATTCGTTCATCGACTTTCCTCATGCATGGAAAGTATTATCCGGTAGCTTTCTTCAGGCTTAGAAAGCTACCAAACTCTTCAGTCGGCTTTCCTCAAGCATGGAAAGCATTTCAACAAACGTCATCCGGTGGATTCCTTCAAGCATAGGAAAATACCAAACTCATTTGTCACCGATACACTGGTGTCAGATACGTATTCTATCCCTTTACTCCTTTTATCTGTAGAACTAACATTTTTCTACAGGTATCGGCGTATACAGAGTGATTTAGGATCGCAGAACGTCTTAAATCATTCTCCGTCCCTATCGGCTACTTTGACTATCGTTTTCGAAACTGACGTTTCTACAAACTCAGTCAAAGTGGGGGCTTCTGTAGACACCTAAAAATGTCTCCCAAAAACCAAACCCGATGATGAACAACCTTTCACCGCCACTATTGGTCGGGTTCAGTATTTAATCCCGAGAGTGCTTAAAAAATCGTATTTTATTAAATTCATATCTTTGAACAGTCCATGGATTAGTCTTGATGTTTGGTAAAAGCATAGTTTTAATTTCAGCCCAAACTTATTAATTAATTCTAGCCCAAAGCTTTTTTATTTTATTGTTTTATTATTTGTTTTTGGCCCAAACCCTTTATTTATTTTTATTTAATTATTTTCTTATTTTAGCCCGAATAATAAAAAGTCAGAAAAGGCCCGAAATTATCAATCGGCACTTAAAATGCCGAAGGAAATTAGGGTTAAAAATGTATTTAGACGGAAAAACGGGCTGGAATTTCCCACGCCACGGCAGGTACCTACCGTGTCACGGGAATCCTTCCCGTCTGACGGTGGGATTTCCCGTGACACGGGAGGTCTGCCGTGACACGGGACGTTCCGTGTCTTTTTCGCGTAAACCCTTGACGCGTTTTCTATCCCGTTTTTTGAAAATTTCCCGCGTCACGCCAAAAGTGTACCGTGTCACAGGAAAGTGTACCGTCTGACGGTGGGGCTTCCCGTGTCACGGTACAGTTTGACCGTGTCACGGGATACTTTTTTAGGGTTTTTATCATTTTAGGGTTCCGTGTGCTCCCTCAGCACATTTTCCCTATAAATACCCCCTCATTTCTAATGTACGGGGCACCGAGTAATTCTCTTATTTTATTTTCTCTCTTCTATGCTTTAGCCTAAACACTAGCCTACCATTTTCACTTTAAAATTCCTTCTTCAAGTACTCAAAGGAGTCCATACTTTACTCGTGGTTCTATCCTTAAGCCAAGGCGTGAAAGGTAGAATTGTTTGAGGGTTTGGCCCCAAAATCAACTTTACTTTATTTAATTTAATTTAATCGTTGTTTTATTATTTCCTTGAAGTTACTAACTCGTTTATTATTTTGTAGTTGCAAACAAACAGAATCAAAGTAAGAGTCGTGCTCCTTTTATTTTTATTATTTTTCTAACGATTTTATGTTGTTGGAATTGTGATTAAATTGGTTTTAATATTAATGTTATTCTATTATTGATCACCATATTGCATATTTAAAGGGAATATGTAATTGAAAATCACGCCTAATAAGATAATTTGGACAACCGGTTTAGGATCCTTTTAATCTTATTATTAATTGAAGTGATCACCAATATTTTAGAATTATGTGTGCATTAATATTAAACCAATTTAGTTAAATAATAGTTTGGAGCGAATTGAATTATTGTTTGTATGCCTTTGAGATCACAGGAATGCTTTTCACTATAAGAATCGAGTAGAGGCCAATACGGGCGAATGTGACTCCATGACTCACTTCGTACCATCATCCCCGATCCTCCTTTCGTGGTTCCGAACCATATGGAGTTAGTAATCTCATGGATTATGAATGGGGTGTAACCTTCACGGGTCAATCGTTGTTGCCTATCGTTGTCCCTTATCGTGGTTGCCTTTTTATGATCTGTGAACGGTTTACAAGTTCCTTAAAAACTTGTTGGCGGCTCCCTACTTTATTTGTCCCTAATCGTATTATGTCAATTCCCACTTCCTATGAGTGCCAAGCATATTCACAACATGCTTTTAACGTAGGCGCACTTCGAGCAACGCCTACAATGTCCTTTCTTCTATTTCTAAAGGCACATTTCTAAAGGTTTTGGTACATTTCACTACCCCACCTGTCGAAATGGTTATGGGTAAATCTACTACTTCTACTGTCTTTAAATAGTCTTTAAGTTTTGAAACAATACCCTTAGAAACAAAAGAAAAAGTTGCACCAGAATCAAACAATACTTTAACAGGAATAGAGTTAATAGAAAAAGTACCAGTGATAGCATCTTTCGTGGCATCCGCCTCATGCCTACTCAAAACATTCAGTTTCCCTTCAGTTCCACCCTTCTGTTGGCTATTCCCACTGGTGGTGTTACTGTTCTTCACTCCATTCTGTTGCACTCCCTTATTCCCAGTAAAGTTTTTGTTGTTTCCCTGGAAATTCCTCTTGTTTCCTCCTGAATTATTGTTGTTTTGCCTGTTCCCATTGCTATTCTTGGAGAAACACTCATACTCCCTATGCCCAAGTTTATTACAAACACGAAAAGCGACCAAATTTCCCTCGCAATCCTTCCCAGGGTGGTTATTTCTACACCTCTTGCAAAAATAAATCCTCCCATTCTTGTTATTCCCCTGGTTATTGTTTCTAGCCCCTCCATTGTTGTTACGGTTTCTCTGACGGTTATTACCCGGGAAGTTATTATTGTTGTGAAAGTTATTGTTATGGTGGTACTTCTGCTTCTTAAAACCATTCTGGTTTCCCTGCTGGTTACCAGAAACCTTCCCCACTTCCTTCCTCTTCTCTCTTCCTTCTATTTCAGCTAACTCCTTCTTCTTCTTCTCCTCCAATGCATAAAGGTGTGCGGCCCTTCCATATACTTCATCCAGGGTCTCAAATACTTGCCCGCACAGATTTAACTGCAAATTAGTAGTTAAACCACTCTCAAACTTCCTAGCTTTTGCTTTCTCCGTAGCGACAAACTCTTCAGCAAAACGGGACAACTCAATAAACTTGGTGTAGTATTCAGTAACTGACATCCTTTCCATCTTCAGGTTTGAGAATTCCTCAGCTTTCTGCTTCTGCAAAAAGCTAAGATAAAACTTGTCTCTCACTTTCTCTTGGAACTTAGCCCAATTGAACCCATGTAGCGCTCTAATGGTAGTCTCATTTTGTTGCCACCAAAGGTCAGCTTCACCCCTCAGATAGTAAGTAGCACAACTCACTTTTGAGTTTTCAAGGCATCCCACAGCTTTAAATAGTTTCTCAAATTCCCTCAACCAGTTTTCCAATATGATAGGATCATACTCCCCTTGATATGTTGGTGGCTTACTTTGTGCCACCTTCTTAAAGAGCTCCCCCTGAGCATCCCCATTACCAGTTGAGTTTCTTGCGAATTGTTGGGCAACTGCTGCCAATTGCCTCACTACTTCATTCAAATCATTTCCACCATTACCATAACTTCTTCCCCCTGCCATTTTGCTTCTCCTGAATTAAGGACAAGGGTCTATATTAGAAATGGCTATGGTTAATTCTCAAGACATACACCCATCTATTACCTAGCACTCTTTAAACATTCACAGTAAAATTTGAAGCTAACAAATTGGGATAGCGAAAGCTAAGAATTCCCTAAATTTGTAACTTTGTCAATGAATTATTGATTGCTAACCAACCATACATTTAATAAAGCATCACATGGATGAAAAAAAAAATTCCCATAGATGCCCATAGCTTAGAAATATTTATTGGAATTAGTTTGCTTGGAATTTTGGCTATTGGAATAGTGATGTGAAATGGGAGATTTGGAAAATAAATGAATTTATGTATTAATAATATATAAAAATTTTGACAAGGAAATAAATGAGGTCTTATTAATTAAAATAGACTAAAATTACTAAAATAAAAATTGTTTTCTAGAAACTTATGTGGTCATGCCACTTATTAATTTAAAACTAAAATATTAATAACTAAAATAAAGACTGTGAATTCATGACGAGGAAAGTTATAAAATCTAATCCTTTCGAACGTTGTCCCTTTTGTTAGTGGATTGTTTGTAGCTTGAAAGATCGAAATCAGAATCATTTGACTCCTCCATTGGTTCAGGTGACTCAGGTTCGGGTTCCACTTGTACAAACTCCCCTTCTTCCTCCTCATCCGATGAAATGTCTATTATTATTGGAGGTGGAGGTGGATTAGGATTAGAAATCTCCATAAGTGAGTTATCTCCCTCTTGTTGTTCTCCATTTTCTGCCTGACTACCCCCTGACGAAGAAGAAGAAGAATTTCCTGGTTATTGATTAGGAGGAGGATTGTTCCCTACTGGATTATCGTAGTAGTAGTCAGGGTAGGGGAGATTTAAGTGCTGACAATGAGCTTTTTCCACTCTTACGAGATATTTAGTCAAGAAAACATAATCTGGATACCACTGGCCATAATAGTCTTTGTATTTATGGTAATTTGGGATGTCTCCTAGAAGGTAAAAAACAGAAAATCTCTGTTTGACAGCAATGTAAGGAGGCTCCTCTGGAAGACAATGGACAATCATAGCCGAAATACGATTAGGGGTGTCATAAACTCCGTCTCGTAAGACATTGCTCATGTAGGAACAAAAGTATCTGATCTTTTCTACAAAGTTGTAGGGGTGTTCATTATGTTTCTTTATAAGTGATCCCATTTGTGTATATTTGCTAGGAAAGATTGGCATCCTGTAGAGAAAAGGCTTAGAAAGAATTCCCTTCCCAAAGAAAATAAAATAAATAATACAGTCTTGTAGGAAATTAAGTTTGGTGTTCAATCATACAATTTTAAAGGATCACATAAAATAATACACATATTGCATGTTTTCATCAACAAACATCTAGTCATACAACATGCTTGAACACTCAAAATAAAATTATGCACACAGGGGAAAAAAAAATTAAATTCTAGCCTATATGCCTTTTCTTTTCCTACCCGAGCTCACCAACATGTTAATAAAACCTTTTAACACATAATTCTTACCTCAATCCTTGCTCCCTGCAAAACTTAACAAACAAAAAAAATATTTTTACCCTGCTAAAATAAAATTTCGAAATTGATGGGAAGAGGGCCAAAATTTTCGGCCCTAGTAAAAAAAATTTCGGACACTCTAAAAAAAATTCGAGTGTCCCTTTAAAAAAAATATCGGACCAAAAATAAAATAAAATAAAATAAATAAAATTTCGACCCCTTTGGAAAAAATAAAAGAAATAAAATCGGAACAAATAACATGTATAATTAAATTAACACTTGGCCAAGTTTAAATCATAGTAAGAAAAACGTTTTCGGGTTAGTGGTAATTTAAAATCTCAACCAAAGCTCCCAGATACCACTTTGTAACACCCTAGAAATTCCTTTCCTTTAAATACCCACTTTAATTTTTAAAACACTATTTAGGAATATCTAAGACATTACCGCCACCGTGAAAACGGCTAAGGAAACTATCAAAGATACACAGCGGAAGACTTAAAATTAAAAATCGTTTAAACAATTCAACTCAAAAGTCCACCAAACGAAAGTAAAGTTTAAAACCAAAACAAACAAAGTTAAATAAAATCAAACTAGCTACAACTTGGAACCATTAAAGGCCCTTATTCAAAACCGTTCTAAAACCAAACCTTTGTGTTAGTCCACACAAAATACGTCATAAATAAATAAAGCATAAAATAAACTAATGAAAACTAGCATGATTCACTCTTCACTCATGCCCCGTCATGAATATGCTTCAATACCTGAAAGGTTTATCTCTACTTGTCCCCACTACTCTCCATTAAAAATGGGTCATCATAGGGCCAAGATAAAGACATGACCAAACACAACAACACACACAATCAGCAAAGCTAAGTACATAGGCGTAATTAAACACACTAACATGCTTTCACCTATCAACACACACTTACCTCAATGCACCTATTTACAAGCACACGCAAAAATCAACAAGACACTTTAACTAGACACTAAATAATTCATTTTGCGTTGATTACGCATCGAACGGGTTTCCAACTATACCTCCCCCAAATAAATTGAGGTTAACTGACACGGGAGCTAACTGTGCTAGCGACAAAACCACTCAAAGGTGGCGGAATTCCTGCGCATAATAATAAATAAAAAGGAATGTACAGCGTCCTGTACTCCATTAGAAGTTATGGTTAAATATAAAACCCTATAACTCCCCCCATTGTTCATACTCAAGGTATATACGTTCCAAGAGTTTTGGTGCGTAATCTCTTTCACTTTACGTTATTTACATGTTATTAGACTTGGTGATGACTCTCAAGCATAATAAATCAATCAACAATAAATATTCAATCAACCAAACATACCAATTTAATTCTTGAATAATTAGTGATCACATATTACTTAATGTTGAACCTTTTTTAATTCTACCTCAGTGTCAAAGACACTTTAAACGCATAAAGCGCCAAAAATCCTATCCCTCGGTGTTCAAAACACCTTAAGTGCACAAAGGCACCAACATACAATTTATCCCTTGTGTACATAGACACTTATATAGCTCCTTCCTCATGTTTAAAGCATCCATAAAAATTATTTGAACCATAATAAAATTCCTTTTCAATATTCCAAACATAATTAAACATGTAGTTTAATTATTCATGCATTCTAACATACCATAAATAAAAGTGTAGTTCAAACACAACATGCCCAAAATATAATTTTCCAATCCATAAACCATCACAAATAATTCATGCTTCACATTTCAATCACCAACACAATTAATTCACAATTCCGTACATAAACCTTAGCATGATACTACTTGTAATTGATTGAAATCAAGCCTATCATGATTCTACATCATCAAAATATGCTAAGTACGCGTACGTACCTTGAGTACGATTTTAAAATTGTCACGACTAGTAGAAATTGCTTACTTCAAAGTCTCCTACACGTTAAAATCATAATAGAGTATTAAATTCCACTCTAAAAAAATTTCCAGCAATATATACTATTTTAAAACCCCTCATAATTTAATTAAAGTAAGCTGAAATTATATTTAAAACACCATAATTAAGTCCCAATTAATGGGTAATTAAAATTCCTTTAAGAAACATAATATTAAGTGTTCTACATAAAATTCCAGCACTTTATTTTAATTAAACTTGCTGTAATTAAGCCTTAAAACACTTAAAACAAAGATCTACCCCAATATACATCATAATCCTTCAATAACTCATAAATCAAGAACCTAGGGTTTCAAAAATTGGGGCTTTTTAATTAAAAACCAAATATGAAAATTAATCAACATAATTATAATAATCAAACACCAAAATTAAATCCCAAAACTCATAATTTACCATTAGATTAAAGCATAGATTAAATTTGAGCAAGAAAGATTTGATTTTTAAGTTTTTTTTTCGAAACCCACGACTGCCGACAGCAGGCCGGCGCCACTGCCGGTTGCTGCCAACACTGGTGGTCGCCGCTGCTGCCGGCTGGGTGGCTGGTGGTCGGCGGCCCACCGGTGGTGGTGGTTGCCAGTGGTTGTGGTGCGAAAACAAAAGGGGAAGGGGAAGGAGAAAGAAAAGAAAAAGAAAGAAAAAAAATAAGAAGAAAAGGGAAAGAAATTTACCTTGGGTTTTCTCTACTCTGGGCAAAGTTGATTTTCCTCATAAGAGGGATATTTATACCCCTTCTCTATCACCCTTTTACCCTAAACTTTCCTCCTTTAGTTTTTTTCTAATCCCTTCCCTACTAAAACTTGTTAAAATTATAATTTCCTAAAATAAAACTCCAACTTTTATAAAATAAATAATTAAACAAACTTTCCTTTGGTAAAAATATTTCCAAACTTACATAGGATAAATAATTAAAACACCATAATTAAAATATTTAAATTATTTAAATACCTTTATAAAATACATATTTTAAATAAAATACGTATAAAAATACGGGGTATTACATGGAGGGTCTATTTGGGTATTAAATACCCCAAATCTGTACGGGGTCCAAAAACTTTAGAAACTTGCAAGTATTCTAAAGGTGCGTAAAGAAAGTGAGGCCTTAAAATGATTTGAAAAAAATTGTAAATATTTCTTTGTTACCAGCTAAAATAAGATATGAAAATATTATTAAATAAATAAAAAGAGCTACTTTGAAAAAAAAAAGCTTTTAGAAAAAATTTGATTCAAAAATTATGTGTGACTATAGAACAGGATTATCAATCTCCAATTCTCCACTAACCCAAATGTAGTACCAACTAGATTAAACCTGTGCGATGCACGTATTTTAAAAATTATTGAAATGAAATACTACCTCCGTTTCTTATTATGTGCAACAAAAGAATATTTTATATCTCACAAATAATACCCCTTTGTTGCATATAATAAGAAAACGGAGGTACTAGCTTATTTCTATTATTTATTTTCTCGTACATACTTTATAAGTTAAATCATAAAAGATATACAACTATCATCATAAATTACATTAGTAACAAAATATAAAAATGAAAGCCAATTTCTAGTTATCAAACATTTATTCCAATCAAAAATAAAATTTTTATCCAATTCCTCTATATATATATATATATAGGGTAGGGATCCGGTGAGAATAGGTTCATATGTGAGAATTCATACTTATATGAGAACTGATTTTAAATTTAGAACATGTGAGTAAAAGTTTAGAACATACGAGTAAAAATTTAGAACATGCGTCTGAAATTAAAATTTAGAACATCTGAGTAATAATTTAGAACATCTAAGTGAGTAATATGTTTAGAACATTTGATTTAAGAATTAGAACAAGTGATTAAAAATTTATAAAATCTGCTTTATGAAATTTTAAACATATGAGTAAAATTTAGAACATTTGATTTAAGATTATGAACATGTGAATAAAAATTTAGAACAAACAAATATAGAATATAGAAAGTGTGAGTAAAAAATTTAGAACATATGAGTAAAAATATAGAACATACGCTTTAAAATCTGGAACATATAATTAAAAATCTTAGAACACACATTTTAAAATTTAGAACATATAAGTTAAAATTTTGTAACAAGTTATTTAAAATTTATGATATTAAACTTAACTAATTTATGGTTTAGAACATGTGAATACTAAATTAGAACATTTGATTTAATTTAGAACACCTAAGGAAAAGTTTAGAACATCATATTTAAAATTTAGAACATACAAGTAAAAATTTAGAACATAAAGAGTGTTCCCACATAAAAAAAAAATTCTCACATAAGAAAAATTCTCACGAGAGCCTCCCCCTATATATATATATATATATAGGGGAAGGCTCTTATGAGAATTTAGGTCTTATATGAGAAACTCACTTATATGAGAATACATCTTAGCCGTAGATTAGATTCAATCTAACCGCCCAAAACATTCTACAGTAATGGCAAAATTGTAATTTTGTTTGCTGATATACCCCCTTCTCTTTTTTCACTTTCACTGATTTTTTTCTCTCTCTAAAATTTAGGTTTTTCTCTCTCTAAATTCCATCCACTCTCTAAATCCTAGTTCATGCATGCTACTTCGTGAATCAGAATATGGATTCGAATCAAATTCTACCAACATCTCCAATTGTTACTTATGAAAGAATGTAATAAGTTTATGTTTATGAATTTTGATTATATTTTTTCAAAATTTTCTCCTCTTTTTTTTTGTTAATTTTCGTTAATTTTTTTGTAGATCAATCGATTCACAATGTATGGATAAATCTCCAATACAAGCCATTTGTCCATCAAATCAGTAAGTAGCGATTTTATTAGGGTTTAATTATTTGATTTTGGTTTATGTTTTAATTATCATGTTTGAACACAAAAATTAGGGCTCAGTTTTGCTCGATTTGGGAGGGTTTGGCTCGAATTTCTTAAGCATATACAGTATTAGTTAACTTCCATTGGTTTTGGTGTCAAATTTGTTGCGATTTTTGTCGAGCCTTCTCGTGAATTTTGTGAATTTTGATTGTTGCATGTGCTGTATTTTTAATTGCAATTTTTGTTGTGTTCTTTCATGATTTACTGTCCAGGTTATAAAATTCGATTTGAGTTACTAGGAATTCGATTGGAATTATTGTATCTCTTGTTAATTTATTTCTTATTTGCTTTAATCTATTGCACACTAAGCGTTCGATGAAATGTCTGACTAGTTTAATGGAATGAATGTTATGCTATGTTGCTAGCTTAGGTGTGATAATCAACATTACAATTAATTTTAATAATTGTGATTAGCTTAATTATTTGTTGCTAGTTTTGCAGGTGGCAGCAGCAGCTGCAGCCTTGCCAGGAGCAGCCTCGGCTGGCAGCAGCAGCTGCAGCCTTGTCATGAGCAGCCTCGGCTGGCAGCAGCAGCCACCTGCAGCAGCAGCTTCAATGTGAATTTAAAGTGCTATGTAATCTTCAAGCAAATCAGATAAAAACATTAAAAATGATATATTGAGAATATACGAGATAATTTATATGAAACTGGCCTGGAAGAGTAGTATTAGGAGGATACAGGAGTTGAAAAATAAATTCTAGCATGTTTTAAGCTTCTAACTTACTCTTTTTTTCTTTGTGAATAGTGAGGTGATGAAGCACTTGTCAAAAAGAAAAAAAGTGATGGTGATGAAGCTGTAAAAAATGATGTGCAGTGGCCTAGAAGTCCAATTGTGGAGTCATCCTTACTAGAAGCTATAAACAACGATCTCATTCAAAGGTTTGTAATCATCAATGGATATTGATTAATTTTTTATGCATGTTAGATATGTTCTAAAATTTTACTCATATGTTCTAAAACTTTACTTGTATGTTCTAAATTTAATTCTAATTTTAACTCTTATTTTACTCACAATTTTATGTTTTCCTCTTGAATTTTGTTCAGTATTGCAGTATGTATACATTACAGTTCAATTGTTAATTTTTGCTACAAGTTTATGTCTATATTTTTTACTCATGTTCTAAATTTTTGTACAAATGTTCTAAATTATTACACATATGTTATGTTCTAATTATTCCCTTGGGTTCTAACCTTTATATATGTTTTATGTCATGACTTGCAGTGATAATCTTGTTGGTGTTGATGGTGCTACAACCTCTAATCAGTTTGCTACAACATCTTCTGGAAATGCAAACAAGAGTACCAATGTAGATAATAAAGAAGGTGATCAAATTAAGGGGAAACTTAAAGTTAGAGCTAAAGATGTTCCGAAAAACAAAGCAATGAAGAAAGAACCAAAGAAGGAAGGCAGAGGGAAAAAAAGGAAAAGAAAGGTTGATGAGAGTGATTCTGATGATGATATTGAAGTTGTTCATGCAGATCAAATGGAATGTAGAGCATTAAGTCAACGAATTACTCCCAAGAATTTTATGAACACCGTGCTTAAAGATTTGCCAAAATCTCATAAGGCGGCTATTAGAAAAATTGGCTTTGGAGGTTTCTTAGATTTGGATTTAGATGAACATAAATCTGTATTTTACTCTAAGCTTGTGTCGAGTTTTGACTGTGATAGGGTGTCTTTAGTTCTTGAGAGGAACCAAGAGATTGAAATTACACCTGTAGACATACATTTGGTTTATGGATTGCCGATGGGAGGAGAAATTATTAAAGAGCAGCAGCAAGAGGAGGATGAAGAATGGGTTGATTTTATTAGACAATGGAGATTTTATTTTGGGTTAAGTTGTGGAAGTCCATCAAACTCTGTAATTATTAATCGAATTGAAGAGTTAAAGAAGCAACCTGTGTGTGATGAATTCATTTGGAATTTTGTAGTTTCTGTTGTCAATTGTTGTATGAGATCCACTGCCAACCCATCATTAAATTATAGGTTCTTGTATAGTTGCATGGATACAAAGAAGATCGAATGTTTGGATTGGTGTGAATATGTTTATAGGAGTTTAAAGTCGTCTGTATCGGAATGGCAAGGTGGTTCAGCTTTCTTCACCGGTCCATTGCCTTTCTTGATGGTAATTTCTTTTTTTTTTTAATATATGGTACATTTTTATATTAATTTGTCTTTTTCTAAATTTGTCCTTGTTTAACGCATTTTTTTTTTTTGTATATTTGTATTAGATATGCTATTTTGATCGTTTGCAAAGATCTAAAATAAGCAATCCAAGGCAATTCCCACTCCTTTCTGTTTGGAAGAAAGATTTGATCAAGGAACGGATGAAATTGGAAATGAAAAGAGGATTTGGAAAGGGACATGTACTTGATAGAATGGAAGTTGATAGGCATGATAACAATGTATCACAAGTGGCTGGAGATCCCGAACTTGGTGGAAGTGATGTTAGTGGTTCTAATGAAATGCTGGTATGCATATTTTTTGGAACATGTTTTAAACTAAAGTCTTATTATAGTTAGTTATATGTTCTAAATATATACCCACATGTTCTAAATATATACCCACATGTTCTAAATATTTAGTCATATGTTCTAAATATATAAAGTGGATGTTCTAAACTTAAATCAGATGTTTTACATGGTTATTCAACTGTTCTAAATTTATATAATTTTTGTTTGTTAGGAATTCCTTTAAAAATTCGGAACATTGGCTAAGAAGCTTGCTGAGAATTTAAGTGAGATGCATGCCATGTTGGATAAGGCGAATGAAATATTCGCTAAAGAAGAAGCATCTGATATGAACACTTTTATTCAGAATATTTGGAATAAGTATTCCATGAGAAGGGAAGAAAAAAAAAAAAGGACAGCCCCTCCATTCTAAGTCAAGACAAGCATTTGTTTGACGAACCAGCTTCCATTAAGGAGTTAGATGATGTTATGAAAAGATCATGGGAAAAGTTCAAAGGGAAGAAAAAGACACCTTTAGAGATGACTCCTCCGAGTTTTGATTTGTTTTCTCATTCTCAAACACCTACTCCTCCTCCTCCTCAAACTCATGAGCCTTCTTCCCCTCTTCGTCCTCCTCCTCAAACTCATGAGCCTTCTTCCCCTCTTCCTCCTCGTCCTCCTCCTCAAACTCATGAGCCTTCTTCCCCTCCTCCTCCTCCTCCTCAATTTCAAGAACCTTCTCCTCCTCTTCCTCATCCTCAAACTCAAGGACCTTCTCCTCGTTTATCTCCTCCTCCTCCTTCTCAAACTCAAGGGATTCCTCCTCCTCCTCCTCCTCAAACTCAAGGGTTTTCCACTTCAATTTTAGGAGGAGCATGCTCGGGTGCTAAAGTCCAACAATATGTTCATGGAGAGAAGAACAATATTCAAGCAAATGAAGAGAAGAACAAGAACAATGATGAGAAAGAAGATGATAAGATGGAGGGGTAATGTAGTTATGTTTATTAGGGACACTATTAATTATTGATGAATTAATATTTTATTTTTTAAGAACACTAATTATTAGTTTGTTTGTTTTGGGACACTAATTATATATATACATTTATAATTTTAGAATTTGTGGTATATTTTTTTGAAATATTTTGTTCATTAAATATTTGTATTCGTTCACCTATATATTTACAGGAAAGGAAATGTAGGAAAAAGGGAGAAAAGATGTCCCGAAAACCTTCCAAACTGTATTCGTTCGCCTTTTATGGTTCAGTATGACAACATATTCAAAAAGGTTGATGGACACAAGAAGAGAATGGCAGAGTATGCATTTGCCAATGGATTACCTAAGTAAGCTCTAAATTTACTTAGTAATTTTAAAATAATTAGTCATGTATTCTGATTTATTAATCATATGTTCTAAATTAGTATTCATATGTTCTAAATTAGTATTCATATGTTCTAAATTAGTATTCATATGTTCTAACTTAGTATTCATATGTTCTAAATTAGTATTCATATGTTTTAAATAAGTATTCATATGTTCTAAATTAGTGTTCATATGTTCTAAATTAGTATTCACATGTTCTAAATTAGTATTCATATGTTCTAAATTAGTATTCACATGATCTAAATTAGTGTTCACATGTTCTAAATTAGTATTCACATGTTCTAAATTAGTATTCATATGTTCTAAATTAGTGTTCATATGTTCTAACTTAGTGTTCATATGTTCTAAATTAGTATTCATATGTTCTAAATTAGTATTCATATATTATAAGGTTTAATCTTATATTATAACATTTAATGCTATTTGTTTTTATGTTTGTAGTGAGATTTTATATGATGATGGTCAAACTACAATCCGTAGAGATGAGATGTCAAGCCTTGCAGCGAACAATCATGTGTTTAATAACATTGTTGATGCTTGGTCATTCATATTGAACATTGAAAACAGAAGACGAACCCCAGGGTCAACAAACAGATTGTTTTTTTCAACGCAAGCTTATGTATGATTCTTAATATTGAACTTGGCTTCTTTCATGTTATAAATAAAGATTTCATAACTTATTTTTAAATGATTTCAGGAAATTTTGTGTACGAATTATCACTTTTCTCCAACTGTGAAAATTCAAGATAGATATCATACTTTATTTGAAAGGTTGGAAAAAGAGATGAAGCACTCTAAAGTACAAAACTTTGATAGAGTTCACTTGGTAAGACATTAAGAAATCCAAAAGAATTTGAATATAGATTTTTTTCTTTATAAGCTTTCTTCTTTTTTTCTTATTTCGATTTCATGATCTATTATTATATGCAGGTATTTTTTCCAGTTGTATCTTCATCACATTATTACCTGCTTTGTGTGAATTTTCTCAGCAAGACTCTCGACGTCATTGACAACAGATATTTGGAATATAAAAATTCTTTTTGGCACAAATACAAAAACAAACCAAAGAATTTGGTAATATCTATGTGTCTCATTTACTTGTGCTTAGAATTAGATTTTCTAAACATTTATTTCAATGTTCTAAAGTTTAGCTCAGATGTACTAAAATTATACTCATATGTTCTAAATCAGATGTTTTTAAAAAATTTCATGTTCCAAATAGTACTTATACATTCTTAATATTTTCTAATACTTATTTTAATGTTTAATTTTAGTTGAGGGCTTTTGCCATGTTCTTGTCAACCAAGAGATCAAAATGCGATCAAGAGGTTTCTAGTTTCAAAACTAGGACGTTAAAAATGAGTTGGAGGACAAATGATAAAAATGATGATTGCGGCGTGTTTTTGCTTAAACACATGGAAACCTATCATGGTGAGAAAGATACCAATTGGGAATGCGGAATAAAATTGAATGATGTAAGTTTGTTTTATAATATTACTCATGTTCATATGTTCTAAATTTTTATACATCTGTTCTAAAATTTCATACATATGTTCCAAATTGTGTAAATCTTAATTTTTTTTTTTTTTTTTTTTATAATGATGTAAAAAGTGAGATAGCGGATACCAAAGTCTAATGATTTTATCTTATTATATTGCAGATCAATCAAATGAAGAAATTGAGGGTGGATTTTTGTGCTAAGATATTATCACACAAGGAAAATGAGCTACATCATGAGATAACTTCAAGATCACAGAAATGGGCTAAAGAAAATAGTTTCTAATATAATTTTAGAAATAGCATGTAGAATTTTGTATAGTACTTTAAATTGTAAGCCTTCACTCGCAAACTATTTTTCTAAAAGGTTGTATTCGAATATATAAGCTTGACTTGTCTTTCTTGTGATCAAAATACTAATTATAACTCATATGTTCTAAATTTTTAATGATATGTTCTAAACATTTAGTCATATGCTCTAAATACTAATTATAATTCATATGTTCTAAATTTTTATTCATATGTTCTAAATTTTTAGTCATATGTTCTAAAGTTTTAATCATATGCTCTAAATACTATTGTCAAAATATTACTCATGTATTTAAGAACTAAGAATTTAAGTGATTAATTTTAATCGCATTGGAACCATACACCACACATGATTACTAATTATAACTCATATATTCTAAAATTTTAGTCATATGTTCTAAATTTTAATACATATGTTCTAAATTTTAATACATATGTTCTAAATTAAACTCATAAGTTCTAAACTGTAATCATTTCTATAATAGAAAAAAGTGTTATTCAATACACAAATTCAAAAAAAATGTTCCAAAATTATTAAGTATCATCTAACTTTTTTTGGACAATTTCGAATATCGTGGTGACTCAATTCCCCACAACCTTTGCATAACCTCTTTTTTTTTTTCTGATTTTGTTCTACCGCCTTTTCTTTGTCCCCCTTTAGTCTTTTCCCACTTCCAGATCTTGTTTCAACATTTGAAGTCTCTACAGATCTTGTTTCATTATTTGAAGTCTCTACAGATCTCGTTTCAATATTTGACAAATGAACTCCTGTACCTTTGTTCTTAGAAATTTTTGGAGGTTTGATAGATATTTCACTTGGAACACTAGCTCCAATTAATAGTTCTATGTCTTTTTCTTTGTTAGTAGCATTCCTTTCACCATTACTTCTTGCATTTCTTTTAGCTTCCAAATCCAACCTCAATCCTCGAAGATTAATCACAAGGTCTTTAATATCTTCATCGTCACCCTCTGCCAAACTAACACAATTATGTATCTCTGACCACAACTCATTCAACAACTTTTTCTTGTCGATTATATTGGCACATTGTTCCAACAAATTTCCTCCCAGGTCAAATATTGGTCTTTTCGTTGCCATAGTAGTCCATCTGTTTAGAATATATTGCTCAGGAATAATTTCAAACCGTTTTGCTTTCCAAACCAAAACCATGTGCCTGCATGGAATGCCTTGCCTATAAAACAACTTGCAAGAACATGTTGTCTCTTGGTTAGTCGGATTAAACACAACATCAAATGTTCTACTCCGACCCCCTTCACTTACTTTTGCAATTTCTAATCCATTTTCTCTCTTAAACTCTTCACACCCACAAGCAAAACAAGCCATTTCTACCTCATATTGGAAATCATAAAAAACAGAAATAGTGTATATGGTTGAGGCATACTTTTCTATCCCTAGTGGTGTCTTGCACTCTGGGTATTTGTGTTTTGAATCATTGTCGTTTTGACCTTGAGCGTGTCTCTGGGCATCAATTGCAGCTTCATATCTCATATAAAACTCAACAAGTGAAACGTGAGGATTGATAAAGGAGCAAAAAAAGTTATTTTCACTTTCTGATCTTGACGTGGTACGCATTATTCCTCCGAGGAACACATCTCTGAAATATGCCGGAATCCACTTATCCCTTATCTCGTACATATAACACAACCACTCATTACCTTCCAATTCAAACTCAACCATCACCTTATTCCAACTTTCTTCAAACTCAGCTGGCTCAATTTCAAGATGCCAAACACAGGCACATATTTTTTTCAGGAATCCTGTTTCCTCCTTTGTGATCGCTCGCCCTACTTTATCTGGCAACTTTTTCATTATATGCCACATACAGAACCGATGTTCAGATTTTTGAAACACTCTACTAACAGCAATTTTCATAGCTGGATCTTGATCTGTGATAAGACAATTAGGTTCATTATTGCCCATTGCCTTAAGAAATGTTTTGAAAAGCCACTCAAATGATTCAATATCTTCCTTTGCTATGAAACCAGCCGCAAAAGTGATACAACTCTTGTGATGATCAACCCCTGTAAATGGAGTAAATACCATGTTGTACCTGTTTATAACATGAAGATCAAATTTCATTACATACAAAATATAGCACTACCGTTTTAGAACATGTGAATAAAAATTTAGAACATATGAATAAAAATTTAGAACTTGTGATTAAATATTTAGAACACATGATTAAATCAGAACAAAAGAAATTATTTAGAGCATAGATTTAAGACTAAAGTTTATAACACATAAAGGTTATAATTTAGAGCATAAAGGTTATGAGTTTATAACACATAAGTTAGAGCATTAGACTTAAACTTTATAACATAAAAAACAAATTTTAGAACATGTGAATAAAAATTTAGAACGTATGATTAAAATTTTAGAACACAAGATTATTATTTTACTTAATTGTAATTGGAACATAAGAATTACTATTAAAACATTTGAATGAAAAGTTAGTTGCTAAATCTTATGAGCATATAAAACATAATTTAGAACATTAGACTTAAAATTTAGAACAGTAGAAGCAATTTTTAGAACATTCAAAACATAATTCAGAAAATAAGACACATGAATTATATGAATCACCTGTTAATTTGGTAAGTGGTGTCAAAAGATATCATATCGCCGAAGAGAGTATAATTTTTTTTACAAATAGGGTCCGCCCAAAGAGCTCTAGAAAGACAAGAATCATCATCAACTTCAAAATAAAAAAAAAAAAAAGCACTCCACATCAACTTTTTCTTTGTGAAATTGTCTACAAACATTTGAGCATCGGAACCTTGAATGAATGTTTTTAAATCTCTGTGAAAATTTTTAAAATCTTGCTTGGAAGCTCCAACATTATCAAAACCTCCAAGTATTTCCTTCATCATTCGAAAAGTTTTTACAGGGCCAATATTCACCTATTATAGGCAAAAAAAAGTTTTAGAACATATTAAGAAACTTTTGGAACATGTGAATAATATTTTAGAACATATGAGTAAAATTTTAGAACGCACTGTAAAAATTTATGAAAGAGTTACCTTAGAGTTATCAACAATCATTTTTTTGTGCAAAATGTTCATCTTTCTTCCTTCTTTTTGAAATAGATTACAACTTGGTGTGTAGAGGGGATGAGTATGTCCTTCGTGGAACTGTGTCACTATATACTTTTCATCTTCACAATGTTTTAGAACCATAAAAGCTTTGCACCCAACACGAGTGACTAATCTTTTTCTTGTTATTGAAATCTTGCCTTCCTTGCTTTGTCCTTCTTTATCATTTAGAATACTCTCAACAATAGGCTTTTTCTTCTCCTTGAAACCCTGTTTGTTGCATAAGACATATTGGAATGCCAATTTTTTCTTTGTATGCCTTTTACTGGTAGACTTCCTAGTGTTAAAACCAGCAGCAAGTGCATATGATTTATAAAATTCAACACCCTCATCAACACTATTAAATTTCATTCCTATTGCAGGTTTTAACTCATTGCGGCACATAGGAAACCATTCTTTTGTTCCTCCGGGAGTTAATATAGGTACTACTGTAGGAGTAGTTGGCACACTTGCATTGGCATTAGAAACATTATCAAGTTGTTCGTTGTTGTTTATTATTTCTGCACAAAAGTAATTTTAACAAGTTAAAAAAAATTTAGAACAAATGAACAAAATTTTAGAACATATGATTTAATATTTAGAACACATGATTAAATCAGAACATAAGACATTATTTAGAGCATAGATTTAAGACTAAAGTTTAATTAATTATTTACAGCATAATTTGGAACATTAGACTAAAACTTTAGAACACATGATCAAATATTTAGAACACATGATTTTAGACATCCCATTAGAAAAATCAAAACATGTTCCAAAATTTTACTCATTTGTTCTAAATTATTTATCAAATGATCCAAATTATTTATCAAATTTCACTCATCAACATTCTCATTTATTACTTTCCGTTGCTTTCCTACCAACATGTTCTAATTTTATACACACATGTTCTAATTTTATACACACATGTTCTAAAAAAAAAAAAAACCTGCTTCATTATTTGCTTGTTCATCCATAATTGTCAACCTAATATAATGAACCTGCAAAAATACTAAGAATTAAAATCGAAAATCGAACAAAATCGCAGCAAACATAATCGAAAATCGAACAAAATCGCAGCAAACAAAATCATAAGAATTAAAATTGCAGCAAACATAATCAAACAAAATCATATAGTAAATCGAACAAAATCGCTGCAAACATAATCAAACAAAATCGCAGCAAAAAATTGAAGCAAAAAATCGAAAAATCGCATAAGAACACTAAAATTTTCCAGAACACTAAAATCGAAAATTAGAACATCAAATTTTTAAATTTTAACGAAAATACTAAATTAAGATCACTCATTACTAAAATCATAACAAAAATCCAACATTCAAACCATGAAATTCGAAAATTACTTACAAAAATTAAGGAAAAAACTAACAGAACTTTTGTTGATTATTTACCCGAATAATCTATGAAACTTGTTGATTCTTGCTATTGCTGAAATCTGACAAAAATCGAACGGAATTGTGTTCGAAATCCTTGAATCTCATTGAAATTGAAGCTCGTAGTTTCTTCACTCTGTTTTTCTGATTAACAAGTATATTGATGAAAAGTTTGGTTTTATTAGAGTCGTTGAGATCGTTTGATCCTAAGGCTTAGATTTGTTCTCATATATTAGGAATATTCTCACATAAGAACCTATTCTCACCGGATCCCTCCCCTATATATATATATATATATATATATATATATATATATATATATATATATATATATATATATATATATATATATATATATATATATATATATAGGAAGGCTCTTATGAGAATTTAGGCCTTATGTGAGAAATTCACTTATATGAGAATACATCTTAGCCGTAGATTAGATTCAATCTAACCGTCCAAAACATTCTACAGTAATGGCAAAATTGTAATTTCGTTTGCTGATATACCCCCTTCTCTTTTTTCACTTTCGCTGATTTTTTTCTCTCTCTAAAATTAGGTTTTTCTCTCTCTAACTTCCATTCACTCTCTACAAACCCTAGTTCATGTTAATTCATGAATCAAAAAATGGATTTGAATCAAATACTACCAACATCTCCTATTATTACTTATGAAAGATGGTAGAAAGTTTATGTTTACGAATTTTGATTATATTTTTTAAAAATTTTCTTCTCTTTTTTTGTTAATTTTCGTTTACTTTTTTATAGATCAATCGATTCACAATGTATGGATAAATCTCCAATACAAGCCATTTGTCCATTAAATCAGTAAGTAGCTATTTTATTATTGTTTAATTATTTGATTTGTTTAATTTTTAAATTATCATGTTTGAACACGAAAATTTGGGCTCAGATTTGCTCGAATTTCCTGAGCATATACATTGTTAGTTAAATTCCATGGGTTTTGGTGTCAAATTTGTTAGGTTTTGGGGTCGTTTTTAGAAATCATCGAAGAATGCTTATAAACTGTTCGATAAAATGCCAAGCTGAAATTTAAATGCATGTTGTGTTTATTGATTATGGAAGTCAATATTGTATATAGGCAGCAATTTTTTGGTTATTGCAGTAGATCCCCTCAAAAAAAAAAGTAAAAAAGTTTAGTGCATGAGATAAGCCGAAGAACAAGAGGCAGCATCAACCTCGGCAGGGCAGCAAGATTAGCAAGTGTACCTTGTTTTTTATATCTGTTTTAAGCTTAATCTTCTAACCTACTCTTCTTTTTTTACTTTTCAAATAGTGATGGTGATGAAGCACTTGTCAAAAAGAAAAAAGGTGATGGTGATGAAGCTGTAAAAAGTGATGTTCAATGGTCTAAAAGTCCAATTGTGGAGTCATCCTTACTAGAAGCTATAAACAATGATCACATTCATAGGTTGGTAATCATCAATGGATACTGATTAATTTTTTATGCATGTTAGATACGTTCTAAAATTTTACTCATATGTTCTAAAACTTTGCTTGTATGTTCGAAATTTAATTCTAATTTTTATTTTTATTTTACTCACATTTTAGAACAAATAAACTTACTGTGCTGTATTAGGTTGACTAGCAGCTCTCACCAATTGCTGAAACATCTTTCTTTCATTGATGGGGTCCATTCCTGCCTTCTTTTGTATTTGAGTGTCATTTCATTTAAGGTTTGTGGGTGTATGTTATGTATGATGAGCTAGCTATGATTGATCATATAGTGAATAAGGCTCCTTTAGTGGAGTTTTGGAGAGAAAGGGTGCTGATTGATCAATAGGTGTTTCAACATTTTGTTTTAAAATGTTGGCGGCTAGGTGTTTTATTGTTCATGTGCTTGTTTCATGAATTTCCTGCACTATAAATTATATTCTGCTATCTGCATTGGAAGAGGAAAGGGGGTGGGGGGGGTACCGGAATACGGTAGTGTTCTACATTTTGTTTTAAAATGTTGGCGGCTAGGTGTTTTATTGAGTAACAATAGCTACCAAATCTGATTCAAATTTTGAATGAGCAAAATTGTTGTCCATCTTTAATTTGCAACATGTAAGATTAGGATTTGGTTGCATGCTTTACTGACAGAAGGTTTGTGTGCATTATTAATTAGTATTGTATGATAATTGTCTTTCTCGCTTAGATCATTAAGAAATGCATCATTTTCCTGATACCAAAGCTTGATGCTCCTCCATTTTCTGTATATTGATAAGAACGTCACAATCACCCTAGAGATTCTATGTTTCAATGGGGTTTGTAGCTACTAAGCTGCTTCATGTCTCTTTCTACCCTGACTAATGTCATACAAGTATACAACACCTTTACCCATATACTTATACAACTTTTCGAGTAATAGGCTCCTGCATCAGTGTAAAGATGTATATAGCCTTTTATTCTATGGGAAATGCATATATCCTTACACATGCAAATAATGATTGCTTGCAAAGAGGATATTTTGCATCTCTCACCTAAATTACAGGGGATTGTCAGCTATGCCTTGATCTGAAAGGTAATAAGCTCGACTTTTTTGTAAGGGAAGTATGATAATGGGTTGGCATGAATGTGATTTTACTTTTATTTAATTGAATTAGAATTATTTGGCATGTAGAATATTAATTTTGTGTATTTTCTTGATCACTGGCTTAGTGGCTTGACTTTGTATAATGAGACACATCGTATTAGGAATTTTTAAGTTTTTAACTATTGAAGTAAAGGCAAAGTTGTTTATAGTTGTATGATTATGTAATAAACTAACCCAAGGAGGGGCATTATGGGTAATATTGTATTATAAGGTTAATAATCTTTAGTATTGTTATAAATACAAAAATAAGGTAAAGGAAGAGGCAGACAAATTTTTGGAGTGAATCCTTCTGAGAGTTGTGACTTCAAGTCACTATTTTGAGAGTGGTGACGTAAAGTCACTTATATAGGTTGGCAGCCTAAAGTTGCTAGCTTGTACAAACCCCCGTTTTCAATATTAAGTAGTTTATGAAGAATTTCTCTATTCTCTAATTATGAAGTACAGCAGCTTGGCAGACAACATTAGCTTCTATGTACTGCTTGCTTTCGTTCTATATTTTTGTACATATGTTCTACATTATTACACATATGTTCTTTTCTAATTATTTTTCCCTTGTGTTCTAACCTTTATATATTT
This sequence comes from Chenopodium album, assembly GCF_948465745.1. Taxonomy (NCBI): domain Eukaryota; kingdom Viridiplantae; phylum Streptophyta; class Magnoliopsida; order Caryophyllales; family Amaranthaceae; genus Chenopodium; species Chenopodium album. The sequence goes on along the minus strand of NC_137841.1, from coordinate 36,633,734 downwards.
TATATGTCTATGACTTGCAGTGATAATTTTGATAATCTTGTTGGTGATGATGCTGCTACAACCTCTAATCAGTTTGCTACAACATCTTCTGGAAATGCAAACAAGAGTACCAAAGTAGTTAATAAAGAAGGTGATCCAATTGAGGGGAAACTTAAAGTTAGAGCTAAAGATGTTCTGAAAAACAAAGCAATGAAGAAAGAACCAAAGAAGGAAGATAAGGGGAAAAAAAGGAAAAGAAAGGTTGATGAGAGTGATTCTGATGATGATATTGAAGTTGTTCATGTAGATCAAATGGAATGTAGAGCATTAAATCAACGAATTACTCCCAAGAATTTTATGAACACCGTGCTTAAAGATTTGCCAAAATCTCATAAGGCGGCTATAAGAAACATTGGATTTGGAGGTTTCTTAGATTTGGATTTAGATGCACATAAATCTGTGTTTTGCTCTAAGCTTGTGTCGAGTTTTGACTACGATAGGGTGTCTTTAGTTCTTGAGAGGAACCAAGAGATTGAAATTACACCCGTAGACATACATTTGGTTTATGGATTGCCGATGGGAGGAGAAATTATTAAAGAGCCTCGACATGAGGAGGATGAAGAATGGGTTGAGTTTATTAGACAATGGAGATCTTTTTTTGGGATAAGTGGTGGAAGTCCATCAAATTCTGTGATTATTAATCGGATTGAAGAGTTAAAGAAGGAACCTGTTTGTGATGAATTCATTTGGCATATTATAGTTTCTGTTGTCAATTGTTGTATGAGATCCACTGCCAACCCATCGGTAAATTACAAGTTCTTGTATAGTTGCATGGATATAAAGAAGATCGAATATTTGGAATGGTGTGAATATGTGTATAGGAGTTTAAAGTCGTCTGTATCCGAATGGCAAGGTGGTTCAGCTTACTTCACTGGTCCATTGCCTTTCTTGATGGTAATTTCTTTTTTTTTAATATATTGCACATTTTTATATTATTTTGTCTTTTTCTAAATTTGTCTTTGTTTAACGCTTTTTTTTTTTGTATATTTGTATTAGATATGCTATTTTGATCGTTTGGAAAGATCTAAAATAAGTAATCCAAGGCAATTCCCACTCCTTTCTGTTTAGAACAAAGATTTGATCAAAGAACGGATGAAATTGGAAATGAAGAGAGGATTTGGAAAGGGATGTTAGTGGTTCTGGTATGCATTTTTTTGGAACATGTTTTAAACTTAATTCTTATTATAGTTAGTTATATGTTCTAAATATTTAGTTATTTTTCTAAATTTATACCTACATGTTCTAAATATTTAGTTATTTGTTCTAAATATATGCCTACATGTTTTAAATATTTAGTTATTTGTTCTAAATTTATACCTACATGTTCTAAATATTTAGTTATTTGTTCTAAATTTATACCTACATCTTTAAATATTTGGTCATGTACTAAATATATAAAGTGGATGTTCTAAACTTAAATCAGATGCTTTACATAGTTATTCCATTGTTCTAAATTTATATATCTTTTGTTTGTTAGGAATTCCTTCAAAAATTCGGAACATTGGCTAAGAAGCTTGCTCAGAATTTAAGTGAGATGCATGTCATGTTGGATAAGGCAAATGAAATATTTGCTAAAGAAGAAGCATCCGATATGAACACATTAATTCAAAATATTTGGAATAAGTATTCCATGAGAAAGGAAGAAAAACACAAGGAAAGCCCCTCCATTCTAAGTCAAGACAAGCATTTGTTTGAAGAACCAGCTTTCATCAAGGAGTTAGATGATGTTATGAAAAGATCATGGGAAAAGTTCAAAGGGAAGAAAAAGACACCTTTTCAGATGACTCCTCCTAGTTTTGATTTGTTTTCTCATTCTTAGACACCCATTCCCCCCCCCCCCTCCTCCTCCTCCTCCTCCTCCTCCTCCTCCTTCTTCCCCTCCTCCTCAAACTTACGGGCCTTTTCCTCCTATTCCTCCTCCTCAAATTCAAGGGCCTTCTCCTCCTCCTCAATTTCAAGGGCATTCCACTTCAATTTTAGTAGGAGCACGCTCAGGTGCTAAAGACCAACCATATGTTCATGGAGAGAAGAACAATATTCAAGCAAAAGAAGAAAAGAACAAGAACAATGATGAGAAAGAAGATGATAAGATGGAGGGGTAATGTAGTTATGTTTAGGGACACTATTAATTATTGATGAATTAATATTTTATTTTTCAAGAACACTAATTATTAGTTTTTTTTTGGGACACTAATTATATATATACATTTATAATTTTAGAACTTGTGGTATTTTTTTTTTTTTTGAAATGTTTTGCTAATTAAATATTTGTATTCGTTCACCTATATATATTTACAGGAAAGAAAATGTAGGAAAAAGGGAGAAAAGATGTCCCGAAAATCTTCCAAACTGTATTCTTTCACCTTTTATGGTTCAGTATGACAGCATATTCAAAAAGGTTGATGGACACAAGAAGAGAATGGCAGAGTATGCATTTGCCAATGGATTACCTAAGTAAGCTCTAAATTTATTTAGTAATTTTACAATAATTAGTTGTGTTCTGATTTATTACTCATATGTTCTAAATTAGTATTCATATGTTCTAAATTAGTATTCATATGTTCTAAATTAGTATTCATATGTTCTAAATTAGTATTCATATGTTCTAGATTGATATTCATATGTTCTAAATTAGTATTCATATGTTCTAAATTGGTATTCATATGTTCTAACTTAGTATAACATTTAATGCTATTTTTTTATGTTTGTAGTGAGATTTTATATGATGATGGTCAAACAATAATCCGTAGAGATGAGATGTCAAGCCTTGCAGCTAGCAATCATGTGCTTAATAACATTGTTGATGCTTGGTCATTCATATTGAATATTGAAAACAGAAGACGAACCCCAGGGTCAACAAACAGATTGTTTTTTTCAACGCAAGCTTATGTATGATTCTTAATATTGAACTTGGCTTCTTTCATGTTATAAATTAAGATTTCATAACTTATTTTTAAATGATTTCAGGAAATTTTGTGTACGAATTATCACTTTTCTCCAACTGTGAAAATTCAAGATAGATATCCTACTTTATATGAAAGGTTGGATAAAGAGATGAAGCACTCTAAAGTGCTAAACTTTGATAGAGTTCATTTGGTAAGACATTAAGAAATCCAAAAGAATTTAAATATAGATTTCCTTGTTTTTAAGCTTTCTTCTTTATTTCTTATTTCAATTTCATGATCTATTATTATATGCAGGTATTTTTTCCAGTTGTATCTTCATCACATTATTACCTGCTTTGTGTGAATTTTCTGAGCAAGACTCTCGACGTGATTGACAACAGATATCTCGAATATAAAAATTCTTATTGGCACAAATACAAAAACAAACCGAAGAATTTGGTAATATCTATTTGTCTCATTAACTTGTGCTTAAAATCAGATGTTCTAAACATTTATTTCAATGTTCTAAATTTTAACTCACATGTACTAAAATTATACTCATATGTTTTAAATCATATGTTTTTAAAAAATTATACTCATATGTACTAAAATTATACTCATATGTTCTAAATCATATGGTTTTACAAAAATTTCATTTTCCAAATAGTACTTATACATTCTTAATATTTTCTAATACTTATTTTAATGTTTAATTTTTAGTTGATGGCTTTTGCCATGTTCTTGTCAACCTAGAGGTCAAAATGTGATCAAGAGGTTTCTAGTTTCAAAACTAGGACATAAAAAATGAGTTGGAGGACCAATGATAACAATGATGATTGCGGCGTGTTTTTGCTTAAACACATGGAAACATATCATGGTGAGAAAGATACCATGTGGGATAGCGGATTTTTTTTTTTTTTTTTTTTAGGATAGCGGAATAAAATTGAATGATGTAAGTTTGTTTTATAGTATTACTCATGTTCATATGTTCTAAATTTTTAAACATATGTTCTAAATTTTTATACATATGTTCTAAATTTTTATTCATATGTTCTAAATTTTTATACATATGTTCTAAATTGTGTAAATCTTTTTTTTTTTTATAATGATGTAAAAAGTGAGATTGCGGATACCAAAGTCTAATGATTTTATTTTATTATAATGCAGATCAATCAAATGAAGAAATTGAGGGTGGATTTTTGTGCTAAAATATTATCACACAAGGAAAATGAGCTACATCATGAGATTACTTCAAGATCACGGAAATGGGCAAAAGAAAATATTTTGTAATATAATTTTAGAAATAGCATGTAGAATTTTGTATAGTACAATTATACTTTAAATAGTAAGCCTTCACTCGAAATTTTTGTCTTGTCTTTCTTGTGATCTACTTCATTGTTATGCAAGAATATAAAAATACAATTTATTATATATTAATACTCATATGTTCTAAATTTTTAATCATATGCCCTAAATACTAATTATAATTCATATAATCTAAATTTTTAGTTATATGTTCTAAAGTTTTAGTCAATCGTTTTAAATTTTTAGTCATATGTTCTAAATACTAATTATTTTTATTTTATTTTTTTGGAAAATAAGAGAAAAATTTATTACCAAAAGGAAAAGTTACAACTTACAAAAGCTAAATTTTTAGTCATATGTTCTAAATACTAATGTCAAAATATTACTCATGTATTTAAGAACTAAGAATTTAAGTGATAAATTTTAATCATAATGATCTAAATTAAAATTTTGAAATCTTATCGGAACCATGAAACACACATGATTACTAATTATAACTCATATATTCTAAATTTTTATTCATATGTTCTAAATTTTAATACATATGTTCTAAATTAAACTCACAAGTTCCAAACTGCAATCATTTCTATAATACAAAAAAGTGTTATTCAATACACAAATTCAAAAAAATGTTCCAAAATTATTAAGTATCATCTAACTTTCTTTGGACAATTTCAAATATCGTGGTGGCTCAATTCCCCACAACCTTTGCATAACCTCTTTTTTTCTGATTTTGTTCTACTTCCTTTTCTTTGTCTCCCTTTAGTCTTTTTCCACTTCCAGATCTTGTTTCAACATTTGAAGTCTCTACAGATCTTGTTTCAACATTTGAAGTCTCTACAGATCTCATTTCAGTATTTGACAAATGAACTCCAGTGCCTTTGTTCTTCGAAATTTTTGGAGGTTTGATAGATATTTCAGTTGGAACACTAGCTCCAATTAATAGTTCTATGTCTTTTTCTTTGTTAGTAGCATTCCTTTCACCATTACTTCTTGCATTCCTCTTAGCTTCCAAATCCAGCCTCAATCCTCGAAAATTAATCACAAGGTCTTTTATATCATCATCGTCACCCTCTGCCAAACTAACACAATTATGTATCTCTGACCACAACTTATTCAACAACTTTTTCTTGTCTATTATATTAGCACATTGTTCCAACAGATTTCCTCCCAGGTCAAATATTGGTCTTTCCGTTGCCATAGTAGTCCATCTGTTTAGAATATACTGCTTAGGAATTATTTCAAACCGTTTTGCTTTCCAAACCCAAACCATGTGCCTACATGGAATGCCTTACCTATAAAACAACTTGCAAGAACATGTTGCCTCTTGGTTAGTCGGATTAAACACAACATCAAATGTTCTACTCCGACCCCCTTCACTTACTTTTGCAATTTCTAATCCATTTTCTCTCTTAAACTCTTCACACCCACAAGAAAAACAAGCCAGTTCTACCTCATATTGGAAATCATAAAAAACAGAAATAGTGTATATGGTTGAGGCATACTTTTCTATCCCTAGTGTTGTCTTGCACTCTGGGTATTTGTGATTTGAATCATTGTCATTTTGACCTTGAGTGTGTCTTTGGGCATTAATTGCAGCTTCATATCTCATGTAAAACTCAACAAGTGACACGTGAGGATTGATAAAGGAGCAAAAAAAAGTTATTTTCACTTTCTGATCTTGATGTGGTACGCATTATTCCTCCCAGGAACACATCTCTGAAATATGTCAGAATCCACTTATCCCTTATCTCGTACATATAACACAACCACTCATTTCCTTCCAATTCAAACTCAACCATCACCTTATTCCACCTTTCTTCAAACTCATCCGGCTCAATTTCAAGATGCCAAACACAGGCACATATTTTTTTTCAGGAATCCTGTTTCCTCCTTTGTGATTGCTCGCCCTACTTTATCAGGCAACTTTTTCCTTATATGCCACATACATAACCGATGTTCTGATTTTTTAAACACTCTACTAATAGCAACTTTCATAGCTGGATCTTGATCTTGATCTTGATATGTGATCAGACAATTAGGTTCATTATTGCCCATTGCCTTTAGAAATGTTTTGAAAAGCCACTCAAATGATTCAATATCTTTCTTTGCTATGAAACCAGCCGCAAAAGTGATACAACTCTTGTGATGATCAACCCCTGTAAATGGAGTAAATACCATGTTGTACCTGTTTAGAACATAAAGATCAAATTTCATTACATACAAAATATAGCACTACCATTTTAGAACATGTGAATAAAACTTTAGAACGTATGAGTACAAATTTAGAACACGTGATTAAATATTTAGAACACATGATTAAATCAGAATAAAAGACATTATTTAGAGCATAGATTTAAGACTAAAGTTTATAACACATAAAGGGTATATTATTTAGAGCATAAAGGTTATGAGTTTATAACACATAATTTGGAACATTAGACTTAAACTTTATAACATAAAAAGCAAATTTTAGAACATGTGAATAAAAATGTAGAACATATGATTAAAATTTTAGAACACATGATTTGAACAAAAGACTAATTATTTACAGCTTAATTTCAAGACTGAAGTTTACTTAATTGTAATCGGAACATAAGAATCACTATTTAGAACATTTGATTGAAGATTTGTTAAATCTTATGAGAATATAGAACATAATTTGGAACATTAGACTTAAAATTTAGAACATTAGAAGCAATTTTTAGAACATTCAAAACAAAATTCAGAACATAAGACATGAGTTATATGAATAACCTGTTAGTTTGGAAAGTGGTGTCAAATGATATCATATCACCGAACAGAGCATAATTTTTTTTACAAATAGGGTCCGCCCAAAGAGCTCTAGAGAGAGAAGAATCATCATCAACTTCAAAATCAAAGAAAAAAGCACTCCACATCAACTTTTTCTTTGTGAAATTATCTACAAACATTTGAGCATCGGACCCTTGAATGAATGCTTTTAAATCTCTGTGAAAAATTTTAAAATCTTGCTTGGAAGCTCCAACATTATCATAACCTCCAAGTATTTCCTTCATCATTCAAAAAGTTTTTACAAGGCCAATATTCACCTATTGTAGGCAACAAAAAGTTTTAGAACATATAAAGAAACTTTTGGAACATGTGAATAATATTTTAGAACATATGAGTAAAAGTTTAGAATGCCAGTGTAAAAATTTAAGATAGAGTTACCTTAGAATTATCAACAATCATTTTTTTATGAAAAATGTTCATCTTTCTTCCTTCTTTTTGAAATAGATTACAACTTGGTGTGTAAAGGGGATGAGTATGTCCTTCGTGGAACTGTGTCACTATATACTTTTCATCTTCACAATGTTTTAGAACCATAAGAGCTCTGCACCCAACACGAGTGACTTATCTTTTTCTTGTTACTGAAATCTTGTCTTCCTTGCTTTGTTCTTCTTTATCATTTAGAATACTCTCAACAATAGGCTTTTTCTTCTCTTTGAAACCCTGTTTGTTGCATAAGACATATTAGAATGCCAATTTTTTCTCTGAATGCCTTTTACTGGTAGACTTCCTAGTGTTAAAACCAGCAGCAAGTGCATATGATTTATAAAATTCAACACCCTCATCAACACTATTAAATTTCATTCCTATTGCAGGTTTTAACTCATTGCGGCACATAGGAAACCATTCTTTTGTTCCTCTGGGAGTTAATATAGGTACTATTGTAGGAGTAGTTGGCACACTTGCATTGGCATTAGAAACATTATCATGTTGTTCGTTGTTGTTAATTATTTCTGCACAAAAGTAATTTTAACAAGTTAATAAAATTTTTAGAACAATTGAATAAAATTTTAGAACATATGATATAATATTTAGAACACATGATTAAATCAAAATAGAAGACATTATTTAGAGCATAGATTTAAGACTGAAGTTTACTTAATTATTTACAGCATAATTTGGAACATTAGACTAAAACTTTATAACATAAAAAGCAAATTTTAGAACATGTGAATAAAAAGTCATAACATTTTATTGAAATTTTAGAACACATGATTAAATATTTAGAACACATGATTTTAGACATCCCATTAGAAAAATCAGAACATGTTCCAAAATTTTACTCATTTGTTCTAAATTATTTATCAAATGATCCAAATTATTTATCAAATTTTATTCATCTACATTCTCATTTATTACTTTCCCTTGCTTTCACACCAGCATGTTCTAATTTTATACATACATGTTCTAAAATTTTCAACCATGTTCTACGATTTTGGAATATGTTATACATAAAAACATCCTAGTTAAAAAAAAATAAAAAAATAAAAAAAAAAAAAAAAAAAAAAAAAAAAAAAAAACACCTGCTTCATTATTTGCTTGTTCATCCATAATTTTCAACCTAATATAATGAACCTGCAAAAATTCAGATAAATTTCAAATAAAACACTGATAATATACACAAATTCAATCCAAGCAATTAAGATCAATAAATTTAGCACTCCACATCAAACAAAAAAAAACTCCACATCAAAGAAAAATGTACTCCACATAATCATACATAAAGCAAACAAATGCTTGATAAAAATCGAACATAATCAAACATAAAACAAACATAATCAAAAATCGAACATAATCAAACAAAATCGCAGCAAAAAATTGAAGCAAAAAATCGCATAAAATTGAAAAATCGCATAAAAATCGAAGCAAAAATATCACTTCAAAAATTGACAAAAAGCGCATAAAAATCGCTTAAGAATATAAAGAATTTAATCATAAGAATTGAATCATAAGAATTGAATTACATACCAAGAACAAGAGGAGAGAGAAAGTCAAGCTTATGGAGAGAGAGAAAATGGTAACTTGATCAAGGTTGAATGCGTGGGTTTTAAGTTTTTGAGTGGTTTTATTTGATCAAAAATTACATTTTTGCCATTACTTTTGGAGTGATTTCAGCTGTTGGATCTTGTTCTATTTAATGGTTGTGATGTATTATCATATATGATAGATTTCTCACTTAAAGAGTTATTCTCATGGGATCCCTCCCCTATATATATATATATATATATATATATATATAGGGGAGGGATCCGGTAAGAACTCATCCTTATATAAGAACCTTAGTTATATAAGAATCAATCTCATTCGTAGGATTAGATTAATTCGGACGGTTCAGATTAAAACACGTATCCTCCCTCTAACCCCTTACCCACCACCCAAAATTTTCTCTCTCCTCTAACTTTCTCTCTCTTCCTCACGTTTCTTTTCTCCTCTCTCTCTTCAAACCCCAAAAATCTCCCTAATATTGCAATTTGAAGGATTTTAATTTAAGGTATGTTTTTCTTTTCGATTTTGTTTAAATTTCTAAGAAATTAGCATGATGTTGAAGTGGATTTTGTTTTTCTTTTCGATTTTTTTGGGTTTGATTTTCGAAAATATTGGGCTCGAATTTTCGAACTGTTGATTTTTTTTTCTTTCCGATTTTTGTTGAAAAATTTTATATAGTTCGATTTTTGTTTTTCTTTTCGAATTTTCTGTTTTTCTTTTTTTTTTTGTTCGATTTTCTATTTTTTTTGGTACGATTTTTTTTTTGGTTCGATTTTCTTTTTTTTTTTGTTCGATTTTATTTTATTTTTTGTTCGATTTTCTTTATTTTTTTGTTCGATTTTCTTTGTTTTTTGTTCGATTTTCTTTTTTTTATTTGTTCGATTTTCTATTTTTTTTGGTTCGACTTTTTTTTTTGTTCTATTTTCTTTTTTTTTTGTTCTATTTTTCTTTTCTATTTTTGATTTTCGAATTATATAGTTCGATTTTTTTTCGATTTTTGCTCGATTTTAGTTCAATTTTTGCTAATATTTTGATTTTAGTTCAATTTTTGCTAATATTTTGATTTTTTGTTCAATTTTAGTTCGATTTTGTTCAATTTTAGTTCGATTTTTGTTCAATTGGTGGCGGAATAATTGTTGTTGGTGTTGCGTGGTGGTGCAGGGGCAGCAACTAATTACGGCTGGTGGTGTTGAAGGGGTGTTGCGAGTGGGCTGCTCGGGTGGTGTTGAAGGGGTGTTGCATGTGGGCTGCTTGATGTGAGTTGGTGGAGTGAAGAGGGCAGCAAGCTGGTGGAGTAGGGGGATGAATTGGGGAAATGAATTATTTTCTCTATTTTGCATGAATTATTTTCTCTATTATTTTATGATTTATCATTTTCATTGTTGATTTTGTTTGATTTTATATAGTTCAATTATGTTCTAAAGTTCAATTTTATATAGTTCGATTATGTTCTAAAGTTCAATTTATATAGTTTGATTATGTTCTAAAGTTCAATTTATGATATGATATCTTTTTTCTTTTTATACTTCCAAAATGCAACAATATTTTAGCAATGATGCTGAAAAGTTAAATAAAGGAAATTAAAGTTTATGTATTATTTTTCCCTTATGTTCTAAAGTTTTCCATTATGTTCTAAAGTTTTGCCTTATGTTCTAAAGTATTTTTATTATGTTCTAAGATTTTCTATTATGTTTTAAAGTATTTCTATTATTCTATAAAGTTTTCTATTATGTTCAAAAGTTTTCTATTATGTTCTATTATATTTTTCCCTTATGTTCTAAAGTTTTCCCTTATGTTCTAAAGTATTTCTATTATGTTCTAAGATTTTTTATTATATTATAAAGTATTCTATTATGTTCTAAAGTTTTCCCTTATGTTCTAAAGTATTTCTATTATGTTCTAAGATTTTCTATTATGTTGTAAAGTATTTCTATTATGCTATAAAGTTTTCTTATTATGTTCTAAAGTTTTCTATTATGTTCTAAAGTATTATGCTATAAAGTTTTCTATTATTTTCTAAAGTTTCTATTATGTTCTAAAGTTTTCCATTATGTTCTAAAGTTTTCTATTATGTTCTAAAGTTTTCTATTATGTTCTATTATATTTTTCCCTTATGTTATAAAGTTTTCTATTATGTTCTAATGTTTCTATTATGTTCTAAAAATTTCTATTATGTTCTATTATATTTTTCCCTTATGTTCAAAAGTTTTCCCATATGTTCTAAAGTATTTCTATTATGTTCTAAAGTTTTCCCATATGTTCTAAAGTTTTCTATTATGTTTTATTATATTTTTTTCCTTATGTTCTAAAGTTTTCCCTTATGTTCTAAAGTATTTCTATTGTGTTCTAACATTTTCTATCCATATGTTCTAAAGTATTTCTATTATGTTTTAAAGTTTTCCCTTATGTTCTAAAGTTTTCTATTATGTTCTAAAGTTTTCCCTTATGTTCTAAAGTTTTCTATTATGTTCTATTATATTGTTCCCTTATGTTCTAAAGTTTTCAATTATGTTCTAATGTTTCTATTATGTTCTAAAGTTTTCTATTATAGTAAAAAAACAATTTGAAATTAAAATCCAATAATAGAAAAACTCAAGCAAGAAAAAAAATCTGGAAAAAAAAATTAAAAATGAAAACTAGAATAACTCAAAGTAAATAATTTTATAACATAGAACATGAGCAAAAAAAACATAAGAAAAAAAAAATTAGAACATAGGATAAATAATTTAGAACATAGGCAGAAAACTTTAGAACATTAGAAAACTAATTTAGAACATAAGCAGATTACTTTAACTACTTTTGAACATATGAAGAAAACTTTAGAACATTGGCAAAAAAATTTAGAGCATAGGGAAAATGATTTAGAACATAGGAAAAATGATTTAGAACATAAGGTTATTGTTAGGTATGCTAATTGCTAAAACCTATTAGCTCAAGTGGTAGAGCACTATGCAAATGCATAGGGGATGTAGGTTCAATTCTTACATAGGTTATCTTTCAAAATAATTTAAAATAACAAAAGTAGACCAAAATATTTTATAAATAAACTAGAATAACTCAAAGTAAATCAAACTAGTGTTAAGTTCTATAAACAAAAAATTGGCTTGAAATCATTACTGAAAGTCTAAAAACTTTGTGACAAACAGATCTAATATAATTCTCTTTTCAACATTACACAAATTAACCTACGTGGGATTCAAACCCACATCTTTGTGCTTTTGCACACTGCTCTACCATTTGAGCTAGTAGGCTAATGTTTATAAAACATCATTTAATTTGCTACTAAAACCATTAACCTCTACACAGACCAAAACTTATAACACAACACTTTATGCCTTTATGGTATACATTATGCCATGTGCCCATGCTAATATGATACATTGTCATCTCTATAACCACATACCAAAATTAGGCACTAATATACATAGTGCTCATACAACTGTCATGCTTTAACCATAGTGCTAAATCTGAGGGCTTATGAAATAGTCACTCATTGCAAGGAAAGTTTCCTAAGCAAGTTAGAACTTTATATTTGAATAAAAGATGAATGACATTGAGTATAAATGTATAGCCATTTATATAACGGGAATAAGAAACTCCTTTTTCATTCATTTCACTTTGGTCAAGAACAACAAATTAACAACTTTGCAAGCCACCTAAGTATAATCTTACTAAGAATCTGACAACCAACAATTATCTTAGAACTTCGTATATGGCTACTGATCAACTATTCAACTAAAAATAAAATCCAACTTATAACTCATTGCAAAACTACCATAATTATAGGTTGTATATATAAACTCGAGCCATCATTTGGCTTTCCCTCTTTTGATCTATCATGAGTGCTATATGTTTAACATTTGTAAGTATTAGAGTTGGAAGAGATGACAAGCTGTCTAGGCCATCATTATTATCTGGTAGGGGGTTAGTGTAGATTGCATAGGTAAACTTTAGAATATAGTTGGAAAAATTTAGAACATAGACTAAAAACTTTAGAACTTGTAAGTAAACTTTAGAACTTGTAAGTAAACTTTAGAACATAGGAAGTAAACTGATTAAAGCATAAAAAACAACTAAAATTACCCGAATGATCTATTAAGCATTAAAAACAACTAAAATTACCCGAATGATCTATCAGTCATACAACTACCAGTATAGTAGTACTCAAATACGCATCACTTACTCATGGTCATATTGGAGGGATGATCTATCAATCATCCATGACTACTACGATACGTCGGTAACATAACCAAGTTGAGCTGAATATTCACGTCCAAGCTCATTTAGCTCTGAACTTTTCACAAGCATAAATAGACAAAATGCCCTTCAACAATCAACACATAAACAAGAGCATCTCTCACTCTTTTTTTATTTCAATGAAAAGGGGATATATTAATAATTAAGCCACATCCAACAAACCCATAGTACATATCTAAACTGAAAGTAAAAAGGCTGCAAATAAATAAGCTACATGTTGATGTATTTAAAGCAGTTTGATACATAAACTTGCTGCTATAACAAAAATAGAATAAAAAATATACACATATCAGGTCCTCGATATCCTTCTCATACGACTTATCTTTCAAGCAGCAAGGAGCAGCATCATGAAGCTTACTACACATCTCTAACTCATTCATCAAACAAGCTCCACAATTCATTTAAACGGAGTATAAAACAGCATGTTCATGTTACACATAGAGAAGGTGTTTGGAAGCAGCTAAGATCTTTTGGCAAAGTTCATAAAAAAACTAGTAAAGGCACATCATTATTCAAATGAATATCACAAAAATCAAACAAAAACAGAAAAATCGAACATAATCGGAGAAAAAAATTGAGAAATTAATGCATCAAAATCACAGCATACAAAAACCGCAAAAGGCTGGGAAAATTTGAGAAAAAAATAGCAGCAAAACAGCATCAAAATCGCAAAAGAAAACCGAACAAAAAAAAATCAAAATTAGAACAAAAAAATCGAACAATCAAACAATCGAACTAATAAATAATCGAACAAAATAAATATAAATCGAATAGAAACTCGCCAAAAACAAAATCGGATAGAAAAATACCCAAAAATCGCAAACGTATTGACGAACACTTGAATTAATAAAGACTTCGGACAAAATTCGTGAGTTCCAAGCAGATTTGAATGAATAATTTGATGAATCTTTCTTTGAAAGCTTTGAATGAATTTGGGGAGAGAACTTTAGAGAGAGAAAAAAGTTGTACCAGTTTTTAGAGAGAGAAAGAGCAGACAAATTTTTCTAAAATTTCTATTATACAATAAAAAAGTTCATCAACTTATAATAGTGCCATTATTTTGATCCGGGTAAATGTTGAGCGTTAGATCTTGATTGATCCAATGGCTGAAAATGGTTCTTATATATAATGGGTTCTTATATAGAGGAGGGTTCTTATATGAGCCTCTCTCTCTCTCTCTCTCTCTCTCTATATATATATATATATATATATATATATATATATATATATATATATATGACATCATAAGTGCATTTGGCGGGAAAATTTTTCATGAGAAAGTGACATTTGAGAGAGAGGATGTCAGTAGATTTATGTTTTAGTAATAGTTAATAGATGTACCATTTGTTTACAATGTAGGGTCCGTCAACAAGAATCTACATGCTAAGGGAGTGACGGCAGGAATCTTACGCCCTTAACTATGGCTCATGGGTTTTTACACCCTGTACGATACACCCGTTATATACAAACATAAACTTGCAAGCATCTTCACTAATATAAAGCATCACCCCGTTGCATATGGATTACAATACCCATCTTACGGAAGGGGGAGTAGACACAAGTCAAAGACTAAAAATCATTACCTGAAAACACCAATCTAACAACAATTACGCTAAATAACTCACAGTATGTCAGGCAAAACCGCAAAACTTGACTCTTCATCCATGTCAGGATACAATGCAAGGAATCAAAACCTTAACAAGCTAACATGTTCACGAATTTTAACGTCTTGACATAATATATGCATGCAGTTACGAATTTATTGGTCTTGCAATTGCAGGAAGTAATAAATAAGCTTTCATCATAGAAAATTTTCGCTTCAAGCAAATCTACAATCAGGGCAAGTTCCATACAGATCTAACTCTTCTCAATTTTGCAGGCGACACAAAGTAGAAACAATTGATTTACATTGTATAACCTGCATGAAAATTGTACAATGATGTTGATAACAATCAACCTTTCTATAAATAAATTACATCAGCTTCTCATTTTAACATCGCATGAGTAAACATATGACATTCAGCAAGCAGCTGGAAGACGTTTGAACAAACACCTGCAAACGGCGACCAAGTTGGCCTAGCATCAACAACTAGCAACACATTGGAGCAAAAAAAAATTCAAATAAATAGAAATGAATTGATATGCAACAATTTTACTTCATCAGTGTCATGATTCATTCAAAAATCATAATGCAGGATCTAAGTCTATGTATGTGGTATATAGTGATAGTTGATGAGCAATCTTTTTAATTACAAAATTGATTGCTAGAGATCATGCGCACCTGACATTAATTGTTATATTAATATTTCTTTATGCTACAAATTGAAATTATGCACTACTCTTACTAGTGTGTGCATGAGTGAGTATAGGAGTGGAAGAGGCACCAAGGGCTTTGTATAGAAGCACGACAGCACATAAAGTATAGTAACTCATGTAATCATATGCAAAGCTAGAGTGTCACTGACATGCTACATTTCATGCACTTCTAAACATACATTTTTCTGCCCATACATTTTTCTACCTGGGATTGAGAAATTTAGATGATGGAGCATTTAATCTGCGTACATGAACTGGCAATTATTAAAATTGATACTACCTCCAGCTGAAATTATAGGTCAATTATTTTCCTTTAATGTGCGAAAAATATGACTGCTAGATGACCTCCCCCTTACTTAACGATTAGGTATTTCCTTAAATCCAAATAAAAACAATCACCAAACAACCGAAGCTGACAGCAAGGAATTACAAAGCAAAACAAGAAACACAGAGATCTGATGTTTCTTTATCATCCGATCCTTCTAGGTTGCCATTATTGTTTACAAATACAGCTTCAGCCAAAGATAATTACGTTAAACACTGGCCTCGTTAACCTCTTTATAATTTCCATTGCTCAGCTATGTTTTAATGCAACCAATGTGACCACAACCCCCCACAATCAGTATATCATAGGAATATTTGCCAGAAAAAACCTTTTAAAAGCACCCCAAAAAAAAACAAAAAAAAAAAAAATCCTTTTAAAACTGTTTTAGCAAACAAAAAACCATCAAATTGCATTTTGTGTCAATAGATACCTTTGTGTACTATTTTAGCATACACTATCATTTTTAAGCATTGACTTCTTTTTCGTATGTGCACCAAAAGAACTTGTTATTTGCACCCAATGTTCTAAAATCGCGATTCGGATAGTACAACCATAAAATCTCAATCCCCCTAAACGATGTAAATTGACGATAAAATCGCAATGTTATAGAATCGCTCATAAAATTGGTTGAATTAAGGCCTGTTCACATTTACTAAACTGAGCTAAAATTATTGGAGCTAAGCTCAACTGAATAGAGCTGGAATGGATATTTTATGAGAGAAGGAAATTAGGAACTGAACTGATTGGAACTGAAATTAAGCTGAAAGAATAGGCTCTTACTTAGAATCGGTGGAATCGGTACCGATTCTAATGATTTCACTCCAACAAAAAGTCTAATTTTTCGAAAGCCATAACTTTTGATTACGAAGTTGGAATTGGGATTATAATATATTGTTGGAAAACTCTTGAGGTCTACTTTCTAACAAACTTGGTCCCGTACCCATATCATTTACTACCTTCGTTTCATTTTTTTTTTTTTTTGTAACTTTTGCAAAAAATGGATGTTACACATTATTTGCAACTAATGTTTTCTTTGCTTTTTAAGTTGTTATTTCTCTCTATCTCTCTATTCATCACATGCATTCTTATATTTTTCTCTCTATCTTATACTCACAAACAAATATTGCCTAAGAGTCCGCGCATCTTCAAAGTTGCAAAAAATGTAAAACAAAGGTAGTACACACTACTAGAAATAGGCAAAATAGCGACGGATCTCTTCCGACGGACTGGTTTTTCCGTCGCAAAATTCAAAAATTACGACGGATTTTTTTCCCTCGCAAGTTTCCGACGGATTTCAATGTTTTCGATGAATTTTCCGTAGTAATACTTGCGATGGAAAAATTTTCCGTCGTAATTTTCTTTTTACAACGGAATATTCCGTCGGAAAAAGGAAATACGACGGAAATAATTCCGTCGGAAATTATAAGCCTTTTTTAAAAAAATACCCAAATTGACTTAACCTAAAAAATCGAAAATTCCAATTGAAGGGGAAACGGGAAGCTACGAACAGAAGAAAGAGAGAGGGAAAGAGGCCACACACCGCCGACGACGACCAAAACGCTGCAGATGATTAACTAGAAAAAGAGGACGAAAAGGAGAAAGAGAAAGAGGACGAGGAGTAAGAGAAAGACAACGTTGGTCGAAGTGCCGGCTTGTTTTCCGTCGAGCCTCCGTTGACGCTGCTGGTTGTAGCCGACGCCGCGTCTAGGTAAGTTGTTTTTGTTTTTTGTTTTCTTTTTTTTTTTTTTTATTCGTTTTTTTTTTTTAAACACATTCAAATCTGACTTGACCACCACAACCGCAGCCTCCGGCCTCCTCCCTTCCCTCGCCGTGGCTGAAGCAGTTGGTAAGTTGTCCTTTCCCCAATTTTTTTTTAATTTTTTTTTTAATAATAAACCCTTATTTATTTAATTTAATTATTTTTTTTAAATATTTTGTATGTAGGATTTGTACAATTAGATGGTTTAATTGTCAAAAAGAAGTGCAGATCTAAAGGTTAGTCACATTACAAACCCTAATATAACGTATGTATGTTAGTTTGGTTTGGTTTTGTTTAACATAACTTAGTTTCGTTAAGTTTATTCTAATATAATGTGTTTTAGTTTAGTTTAGTTTAGTTACTTTTTTTTTTGTAAGTATGTTAGTTTAGTTTAGTTTAGTTTACTTTTTTGTAAGTATGTTAGTATAGTTTAGTTTATTTTAATATAATGTGGTTTAATTTAGTTTAGTTTTACTAAAGTATATTAGATTAGTTTAATATTATGAAACTTTAGTTTAGTTTATTTTAATATAATGTGGTTTAATTTAGTTTAGTTTTACTAAAGTATATTAGATTAGTTTAATATTATGAAACTTTAGGTATGTTTTGTTTGTTTTGTTTAATATGATGTATGTTAGATTACTTTAGTTCATTATAATCTACTTTAGTTTTGTTTAGTTTAATATAATGTTTCTTACTTAAGTTTAATTTTTTATAATGCATGTTACTATATTTAATATTATGATATGTTAGTTTAGTTTGGTTTTGTTTGGTTTGATTTGTTTATATTAATGTTATGGTTTTATGATATGTTTGTTTATGTTAAGTTTAATTATGATATATTTGTATAATTTTTTGTATGTTAGTTTAGTTTTAATATCTTTAAATAAATCATTTGCATAATCATATGCCTAGATACCCATTCAAGGCATACACATTAGGAGTATGTCTTGAATAGTCCCCGGTTGGGACTGTCCTTGTACGTTTATTCTCACTTAGGTGGTGAATGTATACCTTTGTTTTAATTCTAAGGAAGATCCTTGCTTGTCATTTCTCTACAATGTTCTCTAGGTACATATATAGGTGTTTCTAATCGCCTATATTGTGTACTTGGGGAACTGTAGGGAGATGCTGCCGGATTTTCCATAGAATTGAAATTCTGGCATACATTCACTAGTGAGATTGAACGTACAAGGATGGGTTAGGTTGGAGTGATAAGGACCCTTGGAAATCATTTCTCTTCTCATTTGCATTTCCATAACAGTTTGATCTATAATGAATATATATTGTGCTTTATGACTAATGTGATTAATGGGCATATGTGTTAGTTGTGTAGAACTTGTAATCATGAAACAAAAAGAACGTAGCTGGATGTACGAAAGGAAGGTTGGGAATTCTATTAATCCTGAGTTCTTGAAGGGGGTAGATGAATTCCTTAAATATGTGGAAGATCATCCAGAGAGTAGCAACTCGAATGAAGTTAGGTGTCCATGTTTTAAATGCAAAAACAAGGGATCCAGATACGGTCAAACTTCATTTGTATCGCAGCGGTTTTTTACCTAATTACTATGAGTGGATGTGTCATGGGGAAGGGTTTCCAGGAACTCGTAGAAGCAAGGCAGTCAAATGAATATCGTGAAATGGTTTTTGATGCCTTTGGTCAGTCTCAAGATCAAGGCCATTCCGAAGAGCCACCTGTTTCATTAGAGGAGGAGCCTAATGCACAAGCCAAGCCATTTTTTGATTTGTTAAGGGCTTGTGAACAACCGTTATACGAAGGGAGTTCATTGTCTGTGTTAGAGATGGCTTCTAGAATCACTAGCCTAAAGTGTGAGTATAAATTTGCCGCACAGATGTGTTGATGGATTTGCTTCTTTGGTTAATGAAGCGATTCCTAACAACAACCACATGGCCGAGACATTCTATGAGGTCAAGAAAATTGTTAAGGGGTTAGAGCTGCCCCCCCATGAAAAGATTCATGCATGCCCGAAAGGATGTATGTTGTTTTGGAAAGATGATGCTCAATTATCTACATGTAGGGTGTGTGGCAGCGACCGATACAAGAAGACTTCTAAAGGTAGCTTAGTGCCTTTGAATGTTCTATTTTATTTCCCTATCACACCTAGGTTGCAAAGGCTTTTTGCAACTAAAAACATTTCTGAGGAAATGACATGGCATGCTAAAAATCCTCGAGTTCAAGGCACAATGGCACACCCTAGCGATAGTGAAGCGTGGAAACACCTAGATAGTTGCTTTCCTGAGTTTGCCTCTGAACCTCGTAATGTTCGACTTGGCCTATGTACGGATGGATTTGCTCCACATGGTCAGTTTGGGGGACAGTATTCATGTTGGCCTGTCATTTTGACCCCTTGTAACTTGCCTCCGTCAATGTGTATGAAAAGACAGTTCATGTTTCTTTCATTACTCGTTCCTGGTCCTAAAAACCCTAAGGGCAACTTGGATGTTTACATGCAACCGCTCATACACGAGTTGAAACAGTTGTGGGAAGTTGGGGCAAATACTTACGATATTTCGAGAAAACAAAATTTCAATCTTCGAGCAACCATCCTATGGACCGTTAGTGACTTCCCATCTTATGGTATGTTATCTGGTTGGACCACAGCCGGTAAGAAGGCTTGTCCATATTGCATGGAGAAAAGCAAAGCATTTTGGCTCGAAAATGGTGGTAAGGTTTCTTGGTTTGATTGTCATCGTCAATTCCTTCCGACAAATCATCCTTTTCGAAATAGTAAAAATGCATTTTGTAAAAACAAAGTCGAAAAAGGTTCACCACCTCACATCATGTCAGGAGAGGAACTTTGGGAATGTGTGAAAAACCTCCCGAAAGCAACAGATGGCCCCGAGGCACTGAAACGTCTCAAGAATGCAAAAAAAGGGTGGTTCAAGCAAAGCACTCTATGGGACCTTCCATATTGGAAACATCTGCTTGATCGTCACAACTTAGATGTCATGCACGTTGAAAAAAACTTTTTTGATCAGTTGATTCACACTATAATGGACGTGAAAAAGCTATCTTGTGACACGCCATCAGCTCGGAATGACATTGCTAAATACTGTAAACGGCCCCAACTACATCTTCAAGAGGATGATAGAGGAAAAGAATTCATGCCAAAGGCTCCATTTGCTCTTGACAAGGCTCAGAGAAAGGTTTTGTGTGAGTGGGTCAAACAGCTGCGGTTTCCTAATGGTTACGCTTCCAATTTAAGCCGATGCGTTGATTTGTAATCAGGTAAGTTACATGGAATGAAAAGTCATGATTGTCACGTGTTCATGGAGAGGTTGTTGCCCACTGCATTGAGAGAATTGCTCCCTACCCATATATGGAATGCAATTACAGAGATAAGCCAATTCTTTCGCGATTTATGTTGCTACACAATTACAGTTAGCGACATGGAGCGATTGGAAAAAAACATAGCTGAGATCCTGTGCAAGCTTGAGAAGGTTTTCCCCCCCTCTTTCTTCAACTCCATGGAGCATTTACCAATTCATTTGCCATATGAGGGCAAGTTATGTGGACCTGTTCAATATCGGTGGATGTATCCTTTCAAAAGGTAAATCAAAGGTCCTTTCTCAACTCTTACTTTCATCTCTTTCATTGCTTTTCGTTACTTATACTTCTACGACTACATAAACATAATTACAGGTTCCTCACCTGAAACGAAAAATTGGTAATAAGGCTCGTGTTGAAGGTTCCATATGCAACGCTTATCTCACTGAAGAGATATCAAACTTCTGCTCCAATTACTTTCAGCCCTCAGTTGACACAAAAACACGAGATCTAGGTCGAAATGTGAATGATGATGTAGAATCCCCGGCTGACAACGATGAAATCCCAGAGCTGTTCACGGTGGATAAGGGTCGTGTGTCAAATTTGGGTAAAACTCGGTATTTAGATGACAAGGAACTCGAACGTGCTCATTTGTTCGTTTTAAGAAATATCGACATTCTTGGTGAATACGAAAGGTATATATGTTTAGGATAAACTTTTGAAAATCCCTTAAATTTAATATAATTGCTGCAATGATTAACCATGTGTCATTAATCTATTAGGCAGTTTGAGGACTACATTCTTAGTACTCGAACTTATTTACGTCGAGAAGATGTCATGGAAAAATGCGAAACTGAATTCCCTGATTGGTTTCATCACAAGGTGATAATACTTTTCGAACATTGCATATCGATTAATTTGTGATAATATAATATAATATATTTCATTTCAATTAGTGTGACATTTGTATTCGTAACGGTTATAGGTGAGAGAACAAAAACCAAGTTCCGATGTGTTGCGAGCATTGTCTATGAGGCCTTTCAAGCGTGTTCGAACTTGGAACCAGATATTTGTCGGTGGCTTTAATTTCCACACACAGTCCTATGGCAAACACAAATCTACGATGAATTACGGGGTATGTGTCTCAAGTGAGGACGGTGGAGAGTACTTTGGCATTTTAAACGACATAATTGAACTTGTCTACACTGGTCCCGAAAAAGAGTACAAGACTATTTTGTTTAGTTGTAGTTGGATGGATTGTGGTAAAGGAATGAACATCCATGAACAATACAAGCTTGTCGAAGTAAATCATACTAAGAAGTATCCCAAATATGATCCATTTGTCTTATCTTACCAAGTGTCTCAAGTGTGTTATGCATCTTACCCTAGCCTTAAACGTGATCGGGTTCAATGGTGGGCTGTATTTAGAACTCAAGCAAGGTCGGTGATTGATGCTCCGGTGGATTTAGAGTTTTTGCAGGGTCCTTCACCACAAGTACATGCAACGCTTTGTCCACCAAATGACATTCCAGACTATGAACTTGATAGTGATGATGATGATGACGATGGTTTTATTATCTCAAGCGATGAAGAAGAAGAAGAAGAAGAAAGCATTGGCTCCAGTGATAGTGACGAAGAAGAGGACATCGATGTATTTTTAGATGACACTAGTGATAGTAATAATGATAGTGATAATGATAGTGGTAGTAGTGATAAGAGTAATGAAGAGGAGAATATGTAGTTACTCCTTTAACTATTGTCTTCGAATGTTTAGTTTTTAATGACTACTCGGACTTGTAATATTGCATTACATTTTTGGTCTCATTTTATTATTTTAATGTCTTATGGATCTAATTTATGAATTTACAATGTGCGATCATGGTACTAACAACTTTTTCAGGTGGTCATCATGGGAGGAGGAAATAAAGGAGAAACGTCCAAGAGGAGAAAGACTAAGGGGAAATCTCAGGTTGTACGTGTTGACGAGGATGAGTCAATGGAGGAAGAGGAGGCACATGATTTGGGGGCCTCTCAAGAAATCGTCAATCCGAGACAGATTCCTAGGCATGTACAAGGGCAACAGGAGCAACAGGAACAGGAGCTACAGGACCCGCATCGTAATGACTTGCTAGAGTTGGACCCTTCCACACTTTGGTGCGTATGTATTTGTATAATGAAATTTCCTTAAATTCGTATTTACTTTGAAAAAGTGAATTTGTATTACTTTAACCATGTTTTGTTCACTTTTTGTTGATTATCTACTTACATGAATGTCTATCCTTTATTATAGGTTTGATGATATCCCGGTGAAGAATTTTTGTTAATGATATAATAGGTTTGTTGATTATCTACTAACCGGCTACTATGTTGAGCCTTGGAGGAATTATGGAGAGGTTGATGAAGATTCGAGAGAGCACTTTTGGAACTTGTTCAGCGTATGATAACTTTAACCTAACATAATACATGTTTTATAAAGTATATTGATGAAGTTGAATTTTGTAATAAAGACATTTTCTTGATTTGCAGAAAAAATTCAAGTGGGCACCTGAGTTAAACAACCAAGTGAAGGACACTTTCGAAGAAAATTTTGCAAATCGCCTACGTGACACGTTCTACAACATCACACACAGGCTGAATGGTCGCAGACCAAGATGGCTTAATAAGGATGTCCACGAAGGCATGATGCGAATTGTTGCCACCGATCCAGATTATAAGAAGCGGTCGGAACAAAACAAGAAGAACCGAAGAGGCGGATCCATGGAAAATGTCGTTGAACCGACCCACTTTCAAGGTTCAATGTCATCTGTACAACATGCTAAAAGGATGGTAAGGTTCCTACAATATGTCCAGTAACAATTAAGTCATTTGTCTATTAATGAATTCTGGTGGGCTAACATGTTTTCATTGATTTTCTGCATGTATATATAAAGGCTGCAAAAAACCAAGGCCAATTACCAAATGCCCATGATCTTTTCTTGAAGACACACTTCAAGGAAGTGCCTGGATGCCAACAACAAAGCAAAAAGGATTGCGGTAAACACTTATTATATGAGTTGATATATGGCAAATTAGCAAAGTAGAACTCATTATATGCTTATTTGGATGATTTTGGATGAGTTAGGGTCGAAAATTGACATATGTGCTTATTTCTCTTAATTTCTATCCTTATGCACCTAAAAGTATGTGATATTGGAATGTTAGAAGAAAGAACGAGTCCATTTGCTTGAAAACTTAGAAAATAGGCATGGTTTTAGCCTTATAGGCCAAATTTGGATGATTTTTGATGAGTTAGGGTCGATATTTGACATATGTGCTTATTTCTCTTAATTTCTATCCTTACGCACTTAAAAGTATGTGATATTGGAATGTTAGAAGACAGAACGAGTCCATTTGCTTGAAAACTTAGAAAATAGGCATGGTTTTAGCCATATAGGCCAAATTTAGATGATTTTGGATGAGTTAGGTGAAAATTGACATATGTGCTTATTTCTCTTAATTTCTATCCTTAGGCACCTCAAAGCAATTGATATTGGAATGTTAGAAGAAAGAAACCTTACATTTGCTTGAAAACATAAAAAATAGGCATGGTTTTAGCCATATAGCCCAAAATTGGATGATTTTGGATGAGTTAGGGTCGATATTTGACATATGTGCTTATTTCTCTTAATTTCTATCCTTAGGCACTTGAAAGCAATTGATATTGGAATGTTAGAAGAAAGAACGAGTCCATTTGCTTGAAAACATAGAAAATAGGCATGGTTTTAGCCATATAGCCCAAATTTGGATGATTTTGGATGAGTTAGGGTCGAAAATTGACATATGTGCTTATTTCTCTTAATTTCTATCCTTAGGCACCTAAAAGCAATTGATATTGGAATGTTAGAAGAAAGAAACCTTACATTTGCTTGAAAACATATAAAATAGGCATGGTTTTAGCCATATAGCCCAAATTTGGATGATTTTGGATGAGTTAGGGTCGATATTTGACATATGTGCTTATTTCTCTTAAATTCTATCCTTAGGCACTTAAAAGCAATTGATATTGGAATGTTAGAAGAAAGAACGAGTCCATTTGCTTGAAAACATAGAAAATAGGCATGGTTTTAGCCATATAGCCCAAATTTGGATGATTTTGGATGAGTTAGGGTCGAAAATTGACATATGTGCTTATTTCTCTTAATTTCTATCCTCAGGCACCTAAAAGCAATTGATATTGGAATGTTAGAAGAAAGAAACCTTACATTTGCTTGAAAACTTAGAAAATAGGAATGGTTTTAGCCATATAGGCCAAATTTGGATGATTTTGGATGAGTTAGGGTCGAAAATTGACATATGTGCTTATTTCTCATAATTTCTATCCTTAGGCACCTAAAAGCAATTGATATTGGAATGTTAGAAGAAAGAAACCTTACATTTGCTTGAAAACTTAGAAAATAGGCATGGTTTTAGCCATATAGCCCAAATTTGGATGATTTTGGATGAGTTAGGGTCGAAAATTGACATATGTGCTTATTTCTCTTAATTTCTATCCTTAGGCACTTAAAAGTATGTGATATTGGAATGTTAGAAGAAAGAACGAGTCCATTTGCTTGAAAACTTAGAAAATAGGCATGGTTTTAGCCTTATAGGCCAAATTTGGATGATTTTGGATGAGTTAGGGTCGATATTTGACATATGTGCTTATTTCTCTTAATTTCTATCCTTACGCACTTAAAAGTATGTGATATTGGAATGTTAGAAGACAGAACGAGTCCATTTGCTTGAAAACATAGAAAATAGGCATGGTTTTAGCCATATAGGCCAAATTTGGATGATTTTGGATGAGTTAGGGTAGAAAATTGACATATGTGCTTATTTCTCTTAATTTCTATCCTTAGGCACCTAAAAGCAATTGATATTGGAATGTTAGAAGAAAGAAACCTTACATTTGCTTGAAAACTTAGAAAATAGGCATGGTTTTAGCCATATAGCCCAAATTTGGATGATTTTGGATGAGTTAGGGTCGAAAATTGACATATGTGCTTATTTCTCTTAATTTCTATCCTTAGGCACTTAAAAGTATGTGATATTGGAATGTTAGAAGAAAGAACGAGTCCATTTGCTTGAAAACTTAGAAAATAGGCATGGTTTTAGCCATATAGCCCAAATTTGGATGATTTTGGATGAGTTAGGGTCGAAAATTGACATATGTGCTTATTTCTCTTAATTTCTATCCTTAGGCACTTAAAAGTATGTGATATTGGAATGTTAGAATAAAGAACGAGTCCATTTGCTTGAAAACTTAGAAAATAGGCATGGTTTTAGCCATATAGCCCAAATTTGGATGATTTTGGATGAGTTAGGGTCGATATTTGACATATGTGCTTAATTCTCTTAATTTCTATCCTTAGGCACCTAAAAGCAATTGATATTGGAATGTTAGAAGAAAGAAACCTTACATTTGCTTGAAAACATAGAAAATAGGCATGGTTTTAGCCATATAGCCCGAATTTGGATGATTTTGGATGGGTTAGGGTCGATATTTGACTTATGTGCTTATTTTTCTTTATTTCTATCCTTATGCACCTAAAAGTATGTGATATTGGAATGTTAGAAGAAAGAAACTTTACCTTATATTGTTGGTTGTTTTTTTAACAATATTTTTTATTATCTTCAATATTTTGTAGGAGACCTACCAGAAGAAGCTCGAAGAAACAAGGAGTCAGGGGATTCAGAAGAGTCCCAATGAGTTGTACTGGGAGACGGTGGGTGGGCGCAATAAGAAGGGGCGTGTGAAGGGACTTGGCCAAGGTGCAGAGCTCTACTATGGCAAACAGATGGGTCGAGGTTCCCGTTCTTCGCAGCAATACACGCCGTCTGTCATTTCTCAAATGTCATTTCTCAAATGCAAGACCAGATGGAACACAGGGTGCAAGCTCTCCAAACTCAAATGGAAGCCGAGATGGAAAGGCGAATTGACTCCCGAATGGCTGAAATGGAGAGGAGATACAAGGAGAGTATGGATGAGATGATGAGTCGTTTGACCAACAACGACTCATGTTCCACCATTCATCCTAGACCCAAGGAACGACCCGGGTAGTGGTGGAGCAGGCCAGGTTTCCAGGCGATTGCGTAGCTTAGCTTTAGTCTAACATAGAATCACTCTAACCTAGCTTTTGTTTGGTATAGATACCAAAATGTAGACTATCTTTTGTACTAGGACATAATTATTATATATATATGTACATAAATATAATTTCGTAGGTCAGTAATTAATTTTTTTAAAACAACAATTTCAGGACTTAATATTTAGTTTTTTTTTTTTTTTGTCGATTATCATTAAAAAAATTCAAGTTTGAAAATGCAGAAAATTACAGAAATTTGTTTTGGGCTGGAACTATAATTTACGACGAAAATTCCGTCGCAACCTATAATTTACGACGGAATTTTCTGTCGTAATTTATAATTTGCGACGGAAAATTCCGTCGGAATTATATAGGTTGCGACGGAATTTTCTATCGCAAACTCTAATTTACGACGGAAAATTCCGTCGCAACTTATAAATTTCCGACAGAATTTTCCGTCAGCAAATTATAGGTTGCGACGCTATTTTCCGTCATAAATTAGAGTTTGCGACGCTTTTTTCCGTCGTAAATTATAGTTTGCGAGGCTTTTTTCCGTCGTAAATTATAAATTACGACAGAAAATTCCGTCGTAAATTAAAGGTTGCGACGGATCTGTTTCCGTCGGAAGCTTGCGACGGATCTTTAATAAAGGCCAATTTCAAGTCCGACGATATTATTTCCGTCGTAAAGTAGGTTTACGACGGAAATTCCGTCGGAATATGGCCATTTTCCTACAAAGGGTTTTTCGACGACCAGTTCCGTCGTAACCCTACTTTACGACGGAATTGACATATATTACGACGAACTTTTTCCGTCGCAATTTTGCTGTTTTCTTATAGTGACATTTGTTATGTTATAGCCTAAAGAGTGTAAGGGTGTCATAGTTGAGCCTAACTTTAGTCAATGACTTATATATTATTCAATATAAATCATAATAAAGCTTATGAAACATCAATTTAAATAACTTTCACAATTCTATCCCACCATTTAATTTTTTTGGGCATAAGAATATATTCATGAGTCTTATGCACTTAATTTTGGACATATAAACACTTTTATAACATGAATTTGTTATAGTTGTCATTTTTTAGCTATCTCGTTAAAATTAACTAACTTCACACTTAGTTTTTTATTATCATTGGATTTTTTATTTGCTGGGGGGATCAATTTTACGAGTCAACAACGTTATTTTTTTCATAATTTAACAACAATTGTCTTGTACTCTCGTGGTTAAGAATGTGTACTAATAATCTGACGTTATAGTTTATTGTAACCGTTTGAGATTTGCGCGTGCGAAATTATTTCTTAAACTATTTTATACTTGTATTGTCGATATTATGTTATCAACAATATATATTACTATAATTATGTATGTCGTCATTAGTTACATTTTGAAGCTCAATTTTACAATTTTGTAGAATGTACGATTCTACGATTCAATTCTACCCAACTCATCGATTCAAAGTAGAATCCCCATTCTGATAACTATGTTTGCACCCACCCTCTTCTTCTTTCCCTCCTATCATTTTCAATCATCTTCTTCCAACAAACCACCTCTTGCGCTGGAGAAGGCAGCGCCGTTATAAATTGAATATATCATAACATTTTTTAAAAAGAAAGGTCCAAGCTAGAACCTCACATTCAAGATTAAGCCTTCTTCTAAGCTTAAGGTACAACAATAAGATTGAGTAATAACTAGAAAGTGATGAAGAAAATAAGCGAGATTTGAGACTTGAAAAAGAGCTAGCAAAATGATGATCATATTCATCAAGTTCAAGGCCTATAAATCAAGGAAGCTGATTTTTATTTAAATTTTCTTTTTGTGAAAGAGACGCACCATCGCCAATCTACATGACGAAGAAAATATATCAAAGGTGAAGAGAATATGTGTAGCTTAATAGAAATGAAGGTTGTCTCACTATGTTTAATAAGTGAGTCTCTCATTTAATAAAGTTCCTTTAGCAAGTGGTTTAGACCTGATTTGCAAAATCCTAAAAAAAAAAAAAAAAAGAGAACTTTATAGAATTGGGACCCAAGATAAAAACACAAGTCATTACAAGACATTTGGTGTGAATGATACACAAGTCATAGTTGAATAGCTTCTAAACAACCTCTAATTAACTTAGTACTTAAGTCACTTCATAACCATAAGTTTATTATTAGTCTTTCATCAATCGATATTTTGGCATCCAATCTTATTCTCTTAGACACTATTTCAAGGAAAAAAAAAAAAAAAAACTGAAAACATGGAAAGATAAATGTCCCAAGTTTTCCTTTAACCTCTTGTATCATCGGTAAGGATGGAAATATCCAACGGATGATCCGACCACCCGATCCATCCGCTTTATTAAACGGGTGAAAAACCCGGTTTATATGGATGAGAGGCGGGTGACGAGCGAATCGGGTAATGAATCGGGTCGGATTTGGGTGGTTGTTAATCCCATCCGTCACCCATCCATCCATCCGTTTAGTATTATAAATATTCTTATTTTTTAAAAATAAATATAAATATCTTATACATATATAATATTTGCATATTAGTTGTATGGTACAATTATATTTTATTTTTTATGTTAATATTTGACATATCACAATTATTTTACAATAATTATTTTAATATTAAAGGGTAAAATAGTTATCTCAAAGTTTTTTTTTATCTAAAATTAATTTTTATTTACCCACCCGGCCCATCCGTTTCACCCGCGGATGGTGGATGGATGGATTTCGGGTGATGTATTATGCGGGTGACAGATGGATCGGGTGAAACGAATAGATGCGGGTGGAGCTTCACTGATCCGAACCCGATCCATTTCCATCCCTAATCATCGGCCTTTTTAAGAGTTAATCCATAGGTAGTCAGATTTAAGAATAAAAGGAAAGTGAACAAAATGATATTATCTAGCCAAAGAGAAAGATTATTTCCCCTTCGTTTTGTGAGCGTGAAGCACTCTTATACTACCTCTGTTCTTGTATAGTCTTGATGTTAACTATTCTCACGGAAATTATGGCAGTTGGAAAGAGACTATTGATGAGGTGAGTGAAATAAGATAAAATAGATAAAGTAAAAAAAAGAGTTATAAGATGGTTTAATATAAGGAAAAAGGTGGAAAAAGTAAGAGAGAGTGGAAAAATACAAGCATTGTGGGGTAAGGGGGCAGGGGAGTATATGGAATTTGCCAGATATAGATTAAAGTGAAGCTGTAAGGAACTTTGAGGAACAAACTAGTGAGGAAAAGATTAAAGTGAAGCTGTAAGGAACTTTGAGGAACAAACTAGTGAGGAAAGTGTTTAAAAACATTTAGGAACAGAGGTAATACATTTTTAGATAAAAACAGAAAGGGGAAATTTTCCCTCAAAATCGTTATAGCTAAGAAAAATAAAATTTTGGGCACACTGTTTGAAATAAGGATTGATAATTATCTAGTTCCAAAATATACACAAATGATGATAAAAATAAATCAACAAAGATAAATAAATTTGGCATACCACAAGGCTTGAAACTGCATGTTTGCAAAAACTAGTTCACATTGCGGTTGAGCAGCCCTTGGAATGAGAGGTAAAGATCTTTGTTATCTGTACCTAGTATCTCTTCTGCTTTTCGTAAGGTTTCCTAATATGAATATGAACACAGGAGTATGTGATTTGTCTGCTTTAATCAGCAATATAAAGAAAATGGCTGTTCCTATCTCTATGCTTGGGTCAAAGAAATTTTACAAACACCAAGAAGCCCGAATTGCCTAAACATTTTCTGATTATCTTTCTTCCTTAATTCTTCTTTTACTGACTTCTATAGAATAAGAGAGAGAAAAAAATATATCAAAGGCTCATAGCTCATAAACTTGTTTCCTTTCACTAAAAAGGGCTGACAAATGATCTTAACTAAATAAATAGTTACAGGTTACTAGAAGCTCACAATTACAGGACCGGATTTAGCTCAACAACAACAACAACAAAGCCTTAGTCCCAAAATGATTTGGGGTCGGCTAACATGAATCGTCATAAGGAATCCCTCAATATAAAGAAACGAACATGACAAAACCATCATTTAGAAGAGTTTTAAGAAAGGTGAGTAAAGTGAGTAAACGAAAGAGCTTAAGAAAAATTAAGAGAGTTTTAAAGGTAAATCAAGAATAAAATGCAAAAACGGTTTAAGAGAGTTGTTAAAACGTCCAAGTTGAAAACAGAAGGTTTGAGAAAGCTTTAGCAAAGGAAAACAATACAGTTCATGAAACGTTAGTGGGCCAAAATAACATTAAAAACGAAAATAAACTTCAAAAGGATATATAAACAATTCAGGTCGTTGACGTAAATTTTCTCCCTCCATACCGTCCTATCCAACACCATATCCTCCTTAATCCCCAAGGCACTCATGTCACTCTAAATCACCCTCTTCCAAGTTTATGTTAAGTAAATGTACAACTAACATTTACTAATAAGGCTTACAACTCTACATATGTACTAAATTACTAGATAGAACCAGCCACAATAAGGGTAATGCTTCTTGAAATACAGCTATTATTACCTCGCGTGATTGCTTGTGATCATTTAGTTGCTTAATATTCGCAAGGAAAGCACTGAATTGCTCATATGACAATCGACTCCTGATACATAAAAAAAATTTAGATAAACATTCGTAAACACAGTGAATTATTGTTTTAGATAGAAAACAGAACTCACCGAGCCTGGCGGAAAAACTCTTTTCCGTCGATTCTAGGGGTTCGACCTACATTGTTAAGAGCAGCTTCAATATGAGTAAACAAAATAATAACACAACAAACCATATATGAATACAGAAGTTATTCTCTCATGTACGCATCACAACACCACAGACCACAAAGAGACAAGCTAGCAATAAGAATGGTCAGATATACAACAATGAACACAATCCATAGGTATAGAGATGGAAACAGAAGTAAAGTGGATAATCCGCTCAGATACAGTTCTTGGTCATTCAGCTAACTAACATTTCAGAAGATAGGATATATTGCTAAAAATTATTCAGTAGTATCCAAGAAAAAACAAGAAACCTTTGAGCATTGGTAACTTGACACAAAATTGGAATTATTGCATAGATTGGCTTTATAGAAAGATAGCAAATCAATCAAAATTCATAGGTAAGAAAACCCCATACTTGGCAAAGCCCGAGCACGAGGTGGTGAGTTTGCTGTTGATGATCGCTGACTTGACGGATACCATGATGACAGTGAAGTTCGTCCATCATACTGCATTTTAGTAGGAGTTGTTGCCCCAGAGTCTTTCTGAGGAGACCCAACAGCGGAATAAGATTTGGGGGAACCAGTAGTTGAAATAACTTTGGGTGTTCCAGTAGGAGTCAGCCGAGGGGTTATTTGATAGGGAGTCAATGAAAATCGTTGACCAGTTTGTTTCACAGCTACAGAACGAAAAAAAAAAGTCATTACGAGAGAGATGCTAAAGCACACAGCCAAATGAGAGTCCAAAAATATAATCTGAATAATAGAAGCAACATACATTCATTGCTTGAGTATCTGGATTCAGTGGTGCTATTATAAGAATAGTGTCTTGTGTGGCCATTAGCACCGTCAGCTTCAGACAGTAGTCATATTAAGAAATACATAAGTTCCTCATACGAAGATATCACATTCACACCACATTACCAGATCTCATAAAACTAATATGAACTTAACAAAAAAAATTAAGAGCTGAATACAGTACCTTTGTCTGGATAGGCTCTTGGAACTGCTTGATCACAGGTCCCAATATCAACAGTTTCAGTCTGCCATTCATAAAACATATACTCACTTATTGCTACAGTTAATATAGATCACAAAACAAGATACACATTTTGGTGGTATCAATCAAGCACAATTTGGGAATTCAGAGAGAAACAACTTCCATAATAAATATAAAAAAAAATAAAAACTTACAGAAGAATCTTCACTGAGTGATTGCATCAGTTGTCTCTTGAATGTCTCCAGCTGCCATTTAAGGGAAGGACTTAAATATGGACTGATGAAATCCACTATGCACAAATTTTAAGGTTAAACCAAACCTTGATGAATCATTTTTAAAGCAAATGAAATAAGGAGCTGCAGATGTTGAATTACACGAAGTGCATGCTAATAGAAGCATGTTTTGGTTCAACAGCCCATATGATGAAAACATGATGCCAAACATCTCATCAAAATAGAAGCTTAAAATATTGTTCTCTTACATATAGACCAGAGACAGAAATTGAGGTCATAAATTAACAAACTCCTAATAATTAACAATGAACCCTGCACTTAGTTTCCTTTCGATCTATGCCTGACTTTGAAAATCGAAATTGGGGCAAAACACTCATAGCCGTAGCATACTAGCATTAGGGTCATTTTGCTGATTTATTCTCTTTTTTTTTCACCTTTTTGTAAGTTTATTATTACGTTGTTAATTTCTACAACCATCAACATCAATTAATTTTACTAATATTTTGATTTTCTATGTTTACATGAATACATGTCTTTAATAATCACACGTTACTTTATTGTATAAATTTCTATCTGATGTATGTATGTATTAATGTTGGATTTCAATATCTGCTGCTATTATGCTGTTACTATTGGTAATGAGGTTAATCATCCAGATTCTCAAAGCATAGTTAGTCAGATCCAAACTCAAACTTGAACTTGGACTATTGGATTAGTTTATTGATCAATTTAGATTAAGATCCTACCAAGTCTAGCTCGAATCCAACCCGTAGGATTTAGCCATTCCTAATTACAGCAAAAGGACAAGGAATCTTCACAAAGTTGCCAAAAAGCCTACTACAAGTTAATCCAATTCCTTTAAATTTTTTACACACAAAGATGCTAACAGACTACAAGTTAATCAAATTCCCTAACTCCATCAAAATTTTAAAAAATAATAAAAAAACCATATACTTTACAAGATTTCCATCATAGTATTTCTTAAACACGTCTTCTTCTCCAAAGACATTGTAAACACCACATTCTGAATTAGAAGTCAATCAATAATCAATAATATTCGAAAGACAAACTATTTCTCATTATTCAAGATATAAATAGCTTACTCCAACGTTTCTTTAGCCACTATGAACATAATTTGTCTTCACTCTCTCCTTCCCCACAAAACAAGTACATAATTATGTTCATATGTTGCCATATGAACCCCTTTGACAAGCTAGTTGGTATCAAGTACATTCAAGCTACAAGTGAAGATCTATTCCAAGATGTAAGCTTATATTAGTAGTTTTGGCAAGTTCAACCGTCTATGAGGAGGCTAGTCAATAAAAAATAAAAACCAAGCTAGGCTAGACCCCAAGGGTATATCTCAATGGAAACTCATGAAACAATATTGATAGTATTTTAGCTAACATATCCCCATCCCTCCCCCCCCCCCCCCCCCCAAGCTTCACTATCCCACATTTCTCTCTTCACTGGCTAACCGTCTTACGAATGGCAAATGATCCCTCTTTCCTCCTATTCTAAATTTCTTCATAAATTTCTTATAGTTAACATAAAGGATATCAACACTCCACATATTCAAACAAAAGTTCTTGCAAACCATTATTAAGTAGCAATTAATTAACCAATGAAAAAAACAAAATATATATATATATATATCCATACAATACATTAAAGCAAAACCACTCTATAAAGTTTCCCTTCCAAAATTTTCCTCCTTGAAACATCAAGAACTAAAATCTACAATGGAGATTTATGCAATGGTTGTACTTTTTAAAGGGGTATGAGGTCGGTCCCACAATACCCATGGGTAGTGGGGCAATGCGAATCGAACCCAAGACAAAGCCGTAGGAACCGAAGCTTGCTCCAGCTGAGATAATGCATAGATTTTAGTTAATTAATGCTCAAATTTTTAACAAATGCATTAGAAATTCTAGCTTGACATAAGATAACCAATTTTTTAATAAACCAATTATATGCACCAAAAATCACACATTGACTCGTGTGGTAGGATGTAACCAAGTTCAATTAGAATTTAGAGTGAAAAGTTCCAAAAATAAATGCTAGACTACAATTTTCCTGCCCCAATCGAACATACAGGGCCGTAGCAAGGGGAGGGCAGCTGGGGCGGCTGCCTGGGCCCCTTGTTAAAAAGTCCAGCTTTAATACAATACAAGGCCCCAGAAATTTATACTTCGTACTAAATAATAATATGTATATATATTTTTAAGAAAAAAAAAATAAAGAAAACAAGAAGTGTGTACTGTACAACACTACAATAGTGCAGTAGAATTCCAAAATATCAAATGACATTTTTTGAATGGTGCATACATACTTTATTCATCAAGTTCTCTTATTTGTATTAAATTATTTTTCTTAAAATGTATAACAACTTTCATTCAAATATTACAAAATTTGGAAAAAAATTTAATTGATTGGTTGGATACTCGGTTTGAATGGTTCGGCTGGTGTAATTATTTCAACGAGAGTTACGAGAATGTAATCTCAATGTTTTATGAAATTTGATGTTTATAAAAATTATTAATCATAAAAATATGTATTTTCATTTTGCATACCCAATTTTCTTAAAATTTTATATAGTATATGTCAATTAGGGCCCCAATTTATGTTTTTGCCCCAGGCCACCGAAATCTCAGAAACGGCCCTGCGAACATACTTCGTATGATACAGAAATAATCAAAAATCACAATTCCACCAATTTCAAATTCCAAATGAGAGAGAAATTCAAACCTTTCCCAAGTCCCGGTTCAATTTCTTCACAGTCGCCGACAACGAATCTCTCTCCTGTACTAATTTCATCTTCAAACAACCAAACATAAACCAAATTCAAAACCCATATCAAATTACAAAGGAAAAAAACCCAAAAATCAGAGGAAATTATTCATACATTTTCATCAAGAACAAGCTTCAACCGAGAATCAGCTTCCTGAAAAACTTGCTGAAGGCAAGAAGCTTTCTCCTCAAGTTCAAAAATATGGCGGTCTTGATCAGAAACCTTCTGCTTAAGTCGACTAGTTTCAGACTCAAGATTCGAGACTCGAGAAGCAATCGCCATTGAAGTAATTTTGCGAGCTAAATCAAGCTGGTCGTAAGGATCTGTAGGAATGACTGCTAAAACTTCGTCAGGTAGGTGAAAATCCGGCGCCTCCATTGCTCCGGCGTTGAGCAAAACCCTAGCAATTGAGGAGAAATCGAGAGGAGAGAGAAAGTGGGTGAGAAAATTGGGGGAATGGAGTGTGACGATAGCAGAATAAACAAGTGACGTTTGGGTAATGGATTCTGGATTGTTTGCTTGTGTTTGGGTTATAGTGGGGGCGATGCTTAAAGAGTCAACTGCAATTTGAGGGGTATTTTGGTCAGATTTTGGACAAAGTTTTTAAGGGTTTAAATTTTGAGTGTTTCCCTCCATTTATTGTTTTGATTTGGAAGTAGGGACAGAGGGTGCTAATTAATTATTGTTTGTCACCATTTTTTAAATTTATTATTCCATTCCTCTTTTATGGCTTTATTGTTATGTTCTGTATTAGATTATGCCCCATGTTGTTTTGGGTAAAAATACTCTAGACATGTGGACCAATCAGAGAGGGATACGTGTTAAGCCTGGACAGGTTAATTGGGCCAATTACCAGTTGACACGTATCAGCCTCAGATACCTACTAGAATTGCGGCTTTCAAGGCCTAATTTCCTAGAACGCCGCAAAAAGGGCGAAGCCCACCAAATCTAGGTCAAATGACCTAGGAGAGAGCATCTTTCCCAATGACCCTATAAAAAGGGAGATATCCCCCATTTTTGGGACAGATTCAATCATTTATTACACCTACCCTACATTCTCTCATATTAGAGAAAACACCTAATCTCGGAATTCGAGAAGATCCTCTTTACTTTCCGCATCTTTTTACTTTCTCCATACACATTCTAACTTGACCGTTTGAGGCGGAGCTCCAACCACCCGTAGTCTCAATTGTTTTGCAGGTACAGGCGCAGTTGGACTAGTCTTCGAGCTGTAACTCTCCCGAGGGACAAAAACACCCAAAACATTTGGCGTCGTCTGTGGGGAGAGTACCTCAAAGATGGTTCAAGAGTCTATACCACCTCTTAACCTCAAGGATCATCAGCCGAAGGTCTTTACAGACTGGGAGGATGATGATCCTCGGGTAGAAACATATGTGGCCAAAGATGGGTCACTCATTACTAGGCGCCTCCGTCCTAGGCGGGTACAAGCAGGCCCCCTGGGCAGCCGGAAGGGGAAACCCAGACGGTAAGAGGTCAAGCTCTAGTCACCAGAGACGAGCTCATGAAATTCATGACAAGTTTCAAGGGTGAGATTAAAGACCTGATCGAAAAGAAGACGGCTGGCTCTAGCAAGAGTGAGTCGGCCAAAAAATCTCCTCGTACTGCGAGGAAGAAGTCAGTCAGGAACAGGCAGGCTAATCCACATCCCAAGGAGAAGACTACGCCTGCCATTGACTTGACAAAGATTCTTCTGCCCTAGACGGGCACAATCACAAGGAAGATCATCCATGTTGTTCAACCGGATGGCAACAAAAAGACTTACACTGACGCTCGACATGTCATCGAGCGAAATCGGAATCAGCAGCTGTGTGAATCAGCTTCTACTTCGAGCTTTCCTGACAGCTTCAAAAATACATCTGTAAGGAATACTCATTCCTTGCAGAGCCAGACAGACGGCAACACCGTCCACTCTGCCCCTCAGATGATTGGGAATGCTCTGTATGTACCCCCTATGGTCTACGGCCCGTATTCTCCTCATTTCATGCAGCCAACCCTCTTTGGGGGGTCAAGCAGCATACAATGTCCAGCCTTTGGACTGGCAGCTCCGTTTGCTCAAACTTGCTGAACAAACTTCTGTGTTCACCAAGGAGATAACCGATGCGGCACAGCCGGCCAAGGTTAAAAATGTGTTGGTGGGTGCCTATGATGGTACCTCCAAACCGGAGGACCACCTCATGGCCTACTCCAACCTTATGCACATGCAGGGGTTGGAGGATGCAATATGGTGTCGCTGTTTCCGGACTACCTTGAAGGACATAGCCCAACAATGGTTTGGCAACCTGTTAGTCGGGTGCATTGACAACTTCAGGAAGCTTGCCTTCCTATTTGCCTCCAACTTCTCAATGAACATCTCTGCCAAGAAAACATGTTTTAAGTTGAGCACCATAAGGCAGGGAGAGAGAGAAGGGGTTTGCTCCTATGTCAGGTAGTTCAATCTAGTGAGAATCCGTATCTAGGGGCTATCTGACGAGGTAGCCTACACAGACTTCTTCAAGGGTCTGAAGGATGGGTCGACCTTTAAGTTTGACCTTGTTTGAAAGAGGGTCTTCACCCTTCAAGAGGCGTTGATAGAGGCGGAGAGCTTTATTCAAGCCACCGACCTCTGCTCGTCCAGCCATCAGTTGGACTCTAAGAAGTCCGACAAGCAAAAAGAAATTCGGTCTGCTAAGCCGACTCAGAAAGCTGAAGAGATAGAGCAAAAAGAGAAAAGAAGTTTGGGCGGTTGATGAGCCTCACCAGCCATCCAAAAAGAAAAAGAAAGAATTCAAGTCGTATGTCTCACGATACGAATTCAATAAAGACTGCCACTCCATCTTCATGGAGATAAAGGACCGGCTAACCATTGAGAGGCCAAATCCAATGAAGAGTTTCATTCAGTCGCTGAACAACAATAAATATTGTCACTTTCATGAGGAAGTAGCCATGACACTAATGACTGCTATAGTTTCAAGCGGACGTTGGACAGTCTGGCTAACAAGGGCTTGCTGAAGTCCTATGTCTCGAAGTCCAAAGTGACTTCCAAGACGAATCCAGGACAGTCGTTTAAGACTGTCCAACCTACTAGTAGCTCGAACATCGACAAGGATCCAGTCTACACAATAGATGGTGGATTCGCATGCGGTGGCCCGACCATCCGGGGCACCAAGGATCATCTAAAGAAGATGATCCACTCAATTGAGGATGGACAGGCGTCTACCAGTGGAACATTCCCAGACGTCCTCATCACTAAGAAGGATCGGGGCAAACTCCTCCGACCGCATGACGACCCATTCGTCATTGAATGTAAGATCGCCAACCAGTTGGTTGGCCAGATCCTTATAGACACGTGTAGCTCCTCTGATCTCATCAGCTACAAGTGATTATCCAAGCTGAGCTATAAGCTGGACAACCTGCACGACGTCTCCTATCCACTAGTTGGCTTTGGTGGAGGGGTCGTGCACCCAGTCGGACAAATTGATTTATCCATCCGGCTAGGGAAAAAGGGAAAAGGTCGACATATGATCGTCCGGTTCTTGGTGGTTAAAGAGTTGACCACCTACAACATCATTCATGGGTGTCCCACTCTAAACGAGTGCAAGGCCGTCATCATCTTAACTCTCATGCTGCTCAAGTATGAAAAGGATGATGGCTCTATTGGCTCCATCAATGGGGTTTAGAAGACGGCAAAAGAGTGTTATCTCTTAGACGTCAAACCAACGACTGCTGCTGCTGGTCAGCCGAAGGAACCAATAGACCTTGACGATTTCAAAGACCCTGATTCACCCCCTTTAGCAGCCGTAAAGAAAAGGAAAATTGATCAGCTGGTGGAGGAGAAGAAGGAAAATAAATAACAATCACTAATCGGGGAACAATCAGATGATCTCCGTCCCCAGCCGGCTGGTGAGCACATTGATATTCCTCTGGACGGCAAGACACCTAAAAATGTCTCCCAAAAACCAAACTCGATGATGAACAACCTTTCACCGCCATTATTGGTCACGTTGAGTATTTAATCTTTGGAGTGCTTACATCCATATATACATTTCATAAACAAAACAATTCCTAGACCATTTTCCCAAACCGTCACTTATTTTCCTCTTTTCGTGCCTTTAAACCCAAAATAATTCATTCCGTGTCCTTTAAAATCTTTCATTTCGTGTCCTTTTTATAAAAACGTTTAATCCAGTTTATTTTGGTCCATAATCTGGTTCCAATGATTAAATAGTTGGATGGGGCTTTTAAAGATCTTTCCAACGATATATTATAAGCCCAAATCCAAGTTATAACGAATAAGTTATGGCCAAAATATTAAACCGAGGAGCCCAAACCAAACCTAAGCCCACTTACCTACGACCCAATGATCATGTGGAGGGTCCACATTATTTAATCCCATTCCTAAACCAATTAGGATTAATTAGAAGCTTCTATAAGTTTCTAAAAAATCTTAATTATTATTTTTGAAAAGATAAGATTAAAGAGTTTGAAATTGAATAAAACTCCTTTTTTTGAAAGTCCTAATTTTATTCGAATTGAAAGACATTCAAAAATAGACAGATATTATTTTTGTGCCTCATAGTTTTTATCTAAATTTTATATGGTTGGATAGCCCTTGAAATTATCTGTCCAATGATATATTATAATATCAATTCCGAGCTATAACGGAAAAGATATGAATAAAATATCAAACTCTATCCAAAACTGACATCGTCTCACTATTTCGGCCATATCTTATATACTATAAAATATTTTAATCTGATTCTAATTGGGTTAAAAATTAGACTTCAAGAGCTTTCCAATGTAATCCCCCATATTTTTAAAATATATTATAAATGAAATTATATATTATTTATAATATTTATTTGTATTTTTCCGGAATTTAATTTTAAAAGTTTCAAATTTTAATTTTGGGTCGAAAATTATTTTGGTACAAATTTTTTATACATACCTTCATTCTATAATTCATGTCCAAACAATCAAAGTTAATCTCACTTTACTTACTTAATTGGCCCATTAATTTTTGAGGTCCAATTTTACTACTTACCCTACACCACTCTCTCTCCTATAAATACCCTATACATCCCCAAATTTTTCCCCACACAAAAAGGTTAGTAAACTCTCTTCTCTTTATTTTATTTCTCTTATTTTCCCTTTATTTTTCTTTTCTTTTATTTTTTTTCCCTTCTTTTTCCTTTTCTTTTCTTTTCTTTTTTTTTCTTCTTCTTTTCTTTTCCTCCTCCTTCCTACGTGAGAAGCTGCTGCCCCTATTTGCTGTCGCCACTTGCCTTGGCCGGATTCCGGCGCTGCCGCCCCCTACTCGCCGGCGGACCACCAGCCTGCCACCGCAGCCACCTTCCCCCCCTTCTTCTTCCTTTGTTTTCTTAATTTTGCTTAATGTTCATATAATTAGTTTTGGGTTTTGATTTTATAGTATAAAGTTTATATTTTTAGTATCAAAATCATGTTTTTGATGTTTTAAACTAATAATTTCATATTATAATTGTTGTTATAATTTTCAGATTTTATAATTTTTAAACCTAGGGTTTTAATTTAATCAAATTGGGATTTTAGGGTTCTTATGATCAATTAATTTGGGGCTTTTGTTCCTATTTCATTTCTAATGATTAATTAAGCATAAAAACATGTTTTTAATGAAGTTTTAAGGAGTTTTAATCTAAATTATAATGCTGGAAATTTGGTTAAGTATTAATTTATTGTTGTTGGTTGTTTTCTAGGAGGTGATTATTCCTTAGGAGACTTTTAAGTGATTAAAAGTGGCACAAAGGATTGTTTATACGAGGTACGTACATGTCTACTTCGTTGTAAGTAGTATCATGTTTAGGTACCAAAGAAAAGAACTTAGTTTCATGATTAGAGAACACTTGGATGAAAATTGTTTGGTTATACATTTAATTAATTCATGTGCTTATGTTTATGAGACATGTTTTGGTGAATTGATTATGTTTGTATGGAATTATGGATGCAAGCATGTTGAATTATATTGAATTAATTATTTGAATAGAATGTTGATACAAGCATATTTTTTATTGGATTGGTTTGTTAACCATATTTGGATTATTAAAGGATTGGAATTGAATGGTTTAAGTGGAATGAATTTATTAATTATTCCACAAGGTTATTATTATTTTATTTATTACTCGAGCATGACTTGTTAGTATGTTGAGTAAAAGTGGATTAAGCCGAAATGGCTAGGTGGGTTGACTATGTTCAACAATTTGGATAATTTGGAAGTTTAATGAAATTAAAGGTCAACTTGTGATGTGATCACCATTGTCCTAAATAAGATTAAAAATAAATTGATGTATGATTTTTATGTATGGTCTATTGGATTGAGTCGGCTATTAATTAAAATTGTAATCACGTAAAGTGAAACATGGATGAGCAATAAAACTCTGGAAAGCGTGCACTTCTAGAGTATTGACAATTATGGGTTGGGGTACACGGTGGTAGCCCGTGGCTTTTCGAGGCTTGTTTGATCAACATGTCCTCTTCTCTTTGGTATTTACATATTATTTTATAATGAAAGTTAGATGGGATCCTAGACTAACTTTGTGAGAATGGAGTCGTGCCCATTCTTGCATCGCGCTAAACTTTTACTACCTCCGTTTCGCATTATCTGCAACAAACTCCCTTTCACATTCCCCAAGACAAAATTTCTTAAGCAAAAATTAGTAAAAAAAAGAACATCTGATTAATTGGATGAGAAAGAGTAAACACCACCTTGTAACTCACCCTCTCACCACCACTAAGATCTGAAACACCACCACCCAAAACCCACCCGACCAACTCACGCCACCACCAATTAGCTTGCACCACCACCCAAAAATCCACCCAACCAATCGCACCACCACCCAAAATCCACCCAACCAACCCGACGTCCCGACTAGCCACCAATCAACTCGCATCGTCGCACCACAACCCAACAAAACCACCCAACCAACCTGACCAGCCACCAATCAACTCGCACCACAACCTAACAAACCCGACCAGCCAATGAACCCACCAAACCAACCAACTCGACCACTACTAATTTAGATCTGAAACCACAACTTACCACCATCCAATTTCGATTTTGAAAAGGGGAAAAGAGGCGGCGACGACGACTTTGATAAGGGTAAAAGAGCCGCCGGCGGCGAACTTGCGAGGTAAAATATTCGGTGGTGCGGTGGATAATAGAGAAGATAGAAGAGAGAGAACAGAGAGAAGAGATGGTGTGGTAGGTGGTGGTGCGGTGGAATGGTCGGTGGTGTGGTGGATCTGGGTGGTGGTGGTGGTGTGTTGGTTGTGCGAGAAGAGAGTGAAGAGAGATGAAGGTTGGTGCTGGTGGTGGTTTACAGGGAGGAGAGAGAAAAAATGGTGATGGTGGTGGTGGATATGGTTGTGAGGGAGGAGAGAGAATGTGGGTTAGGGTTTTAATTATGGATAAATTAATTTGGGTTAAAGAATTAATATGTTGTTTATTAATGTTAAGTGTAGTTTAGTAAGGGTATGGTGGTAATTTAACACAAAAAATTTTACTAAAAGAGGAAACTTTTTTTTTGTTGCACATAATATGAAGCTTCCCTAAATGGAAATTGTTGCAGATAATGCGAAACGGAGGTAGTATTTCAAATGGTCATTTGGGACCAAAATGATTTGATGGACTGGACAACCTCGTCTATTGCTTACTCCAAATTAAATTAATTAAATTAAATATAAAGAGTCAAGTGATTGGAATTGATTAGCAAGTAAGTTGAGTCGATTGAATTGTTTAAGTGTGGAGTCTTGATTAATGAATTCGTGTTGTATGTTTATTTACTTTGATTAGTTGAGCATGCTAGGTTTGGTACGTTGTAGCTTGTATGTACTCAGCTTTGCTGATTGCGTGCTTTTGTGTGTTTTCTTTGGTCATGGCCTTCGCCTTTCAATGACCCTGTGATGATCCAATTATTACACTTGTATTATTGGGGAGCAGTATTGCACAGGTTAGCTTGATGATGTGAAGTTCGGGGATTTGACATACGCATTGTCAAGGGATTTGTGTGATTGAGAGTATTCGTTCTTTGTGTTGAACTTATTTATGTTTTACTCTTTTAATTATGTTTTGGGATTTTGAATATTGGTTTGGTTTTAATAAGGGCCTTTATGGTTCCAATTTGTAAGCTTTGACTTATTGGTTTTCTAAATTATATTATTTTAATATTTAAGTTGGATTTCTGCTACAATACTTTGATAAAGCCTTAACGTTTTAACACGTGGCGGTAACATGCCAATGGTTCTCCTCTACTTTTTATTTAAAATAAGTGGTTTGGAAAAGGGAGAATTATTGGGGTGTTACA
Source organism: Chenopodium album (assembly GCF_948465745.1). NCBI lineage: Eukaryota > Viridiplantae > Streptophyta > Magnoliopsida > Caryophyllales > Amaranthaceae > Chenopodium > Chenopodium album. The sequence continues at coordinate 36,589,586 of NC_137841.1, read as the reverse complement.
TCCAACGATATCTTATTCATCTTATTCCGATTTCTGGATCAAAAGATATGATAAAAACAAAACCGCAAAAACTGCAGTCTATCGAGTTTTATTCCGATTTAATTCAGATCTTATCTTAATTCTTCGACCCATTTTTTTCCTCTATAAATAGAGGTCATATCACCCCTTTTCCAATCATCAATAAGCTTGATCACAAGATAATTCTCTTCTCCCTATTTAGCCTAAATTCTAGCCACCCTATTCTCTCATAATACTTCCCCTAAGCACTCCAAGGAGTCCATACAATACCCGAAGTTCTATACTTAAACCAAGGCGTGAAAGGTATAATTGACTAAGGGTTTGGACCGAATCAACTCTAATTTTTATTTAATTTAATTGTATCTATTTGATTTATATTTTTATTGAAGTTACTAACAGTTTATTCATGATGTAGCAATTTAAAGGAACGCGCGGAATGTGAGTAATTAATTAATTTAATAACTCTTATTTTATTTTAATATTGCTAGCATCATGATTAGGTTATTTTATATTTGATTTGACTAATGATATTATGGTTAAATTGCTTCCAATATTAATGTTTATTTTATTATATTTATTGATCACAACATTGCATGTTAAAGGGAATATGTAATTGAAAATCACGCCTAATAAGATAATTTGGACAATCGGTTTAGGTTCCTTTTTAATCTTGTTATTAATCAAGTGGTCACTAATATTCTAGAATTATGTGTTGCATTAATATTAAACCAATTTAGCTTAATAATAGTTTGGAGCAAATTGAATATATTGTTTGTATGCCTTTGAGATCGCAGGAATCACTTTTCACTATAAGAATCGAGTAGAGGCCAATACGGGCGAATGTGACTCCATCACTCGCTTCATACCATCATCCCCAATCCTCCTTTCGTGGTTCCGAACCATATGGAGTTAGTAATCTCATGGATTATGAATGGGGTGTAACCTTCACGGGTCAATCGTTGTTGCCTATCGTTGTCCCTTTATCGTGGTTGCCTTAAATGATCCATGAACGGTTTACAAGTTCCTTAAAAACTTGTTGGCGGCTCCCTACTTTCCTTGTCCCTAATCGTATACGTCAATTCCCACTTCCTAAGAGTGCCGAGCATATTTACACATGCTTTAATGTAGGTGCACTTCAAACGACGCCTAAACAACCATCCAGAGCGAACTATTAAGGTGGGGACGACAACCTTCTAAAGGTTGGGTGCAGACTTGCACCTTATACTGAAAGAATTTAAAGACATCTTTGCCTTTGAAATGGAAGAGATGCCAAGCATCGGCCCGGATCTTGCTGTCCACAGACTCGCTGTGGATCCAAAAAAGAAGCCCATTCGGCAAAAGAAAAGAAATCACGGCGAGGAGAGAAATCAGGCGGCAGCTGCCGAGGTCAAAAAGTTGTTAGACGCTGGGTTCATTCGGCCATGTAACTTCCTAAATTGGGTTGCGAACGTGGTGCTTGTAAAGACGTCGAATGGTACTTGGCGCATGTGTGTTGACTGCACTGACTTGAACAAGGCATGTCCAAAGGACAGTTATCCGCTTCCAAAGATCGATAGTCTGGTTGACTCTATAGATGGGCATGCCTTGAGAGTTTTATAGATGCCTACTCCGGCTTCCACCAGATACCCCTGTGGAAAAAAGATCAAGAGAAGACAGTCTTCGTCACTGATTAGGGGTTATTCTATTATACAGTGATGCCGTTTGGCTTGAATAATGCGCCGGCTACTTTCCAACAAATGATTAATATAGTCTTCATTAGTCAGATTGGGAGGAATGTAGAGGCGTATATTGATGACATGATAGTCAAATCCAAGCTACAGACAGATCACCTTGTTGCTCTTCGAGAAACGTTCGCCACACTCAAGCGGCATAAGGTCATGTTAAATCCAAAAAAAAATATGTTTTTGGTGTTGAGTCTGGGAAGTTTCTCGAAATCCTGATTGATCAAAGGGGGATAGAGGCTAACCCCGAGAAGATACAGGCGGTGATTGACATGAAGTTACCCTGCACTGTCAAGGAAGCTCAGAGGCTTATCGGTTGTCTGGCTGCGCTTGGGAGATTCCTCAGCCGGTCAGGTGACAAATGCCTTTAATTCTTCCAAGAAATAAGGAAGAAAACTAGAATCGAATGGGGAGATGATGCAGAGGCGGACTTTCAGAGATTGAAAGAACATTTACACTATTTTCCAAGGCTTGTTAGCCCTCTCCCAAAGGAGACGCTTTACATGTACTTAGTCGTCTCGGATCATGCCCTCAGTGCCGTTCTCCTTGCTGAAAGAGACAGTATTCAGCTCCCGGTCTATTTCATTAGCCATGTTCTCAGAAATGCTGAACTGCGGTACCCCATGGTTGAAAATTTTTGCCTTGCTCTTTACATAGCTATTAAGAATTTGAAGCTTTTGCCTTGCTCTTTACATAGCTATTAAGAATTTGAAGCCTTACTTCTTAACACATTCGGTGGTGATCTATACAAATCAACCCCTCAAGAGGCCAATGATAACCTTGGAGTCATCCGGCAGAATGCTCAAATGGGCCATTGAAATGCAAAGTCTTTAAATCACCAACGAACCAAGAAAGGCAGTGAAGGGTCAGGCGTTTGCCGACTTCATTGTCAAAATGACAAGGCCGGTTGCTCTAGACAACCTTGATCAGGTTTGGAAGGTGCATGTAGACGGGAGCTCTACTATGAACTGTTGTGGTGTAGGTATAATCTGTCAATCTCCTAAAGGGGATAAATATGAATATGCACTACGGTTCAAGTTCCAAGCCTCAAATAATGAGGCGGAATATGAAGCCCTGCTAGCCGGCATCTTCATGTATAAGGCGGCAGGGGTAACAAAAATTGACGCCTGCTCGGATTCTCAACTGGTTGTTAGTCAATACTATGGTGAGTATGAAGCCACCCATCCGACTATGATCAATACTTGCAGGCGGTCAAAGCAAAGGCTGGGAAACTTGAAGAATTTCATCTAAGTTAAGTGCCAAGGTCTGAAAACAACCAAGAGGATGCTCTGTCAAAATTGGCATCCTCCGCCTCATGTGATACACCTCGGTCAGTCTTTTGGGAAGTTATGAAAAAAAAGGAGTATATTTGATGAAGATCCCATTGGAGTACTTGACCGAAGCTCTACCTGGATGGATGACATCTAAGCATACATGACAGACGACATACTTCCTGATTCACCACAGGAGGTAGCCGTCATGAAGAAGTGTGTTGCAAACTTCAAGATGAGAAAAGGAGAACTCTTTAAAGCAGGTTTTTTGAAGCCTCTACTGAAGTGTATTACCCCAGAAAAGGGGAAAGAAGTTCTCGAAGAATTTCATGAGGGATACTGCGTCTCTCACATAGGCGGTAGATCCTTGGCCGTTAGAGCCAGGCGACACTACTTTTGCCCAGTCTTGAGTTAGACGTCATGGAGTTGGTTAAAAAAAATGATAAGTGTCAAAAATTTAGCAAGCTAATCCATCGTTCGGCTACTGACCTGGCGGCAATCCATAGCCCAGTTCCATTTGCTAAATGGGGCATGGACATTTTGGGGACTTATACGCCTGCACCAGGCGGAAAGCGCTACATCCTAGTGGTTGTGGATTACTTCACAGAGTGGGTAGAGGCAGAGGTGGTCAAGAACATCAAGACAAAGGATGTCATCTCTTTCATCTAGAGGAACATTATCACCCGGTTTGGGGCACCTATGTCTATGGTGTTTGATAATGACCCTCAGTTTGAGATGCCTCAGCTCAAGACTTTGTTGGGAGATAAAGGGATCTCTCATTGTTTTGCATTAGTAGGCCAGCCCCAAGAAAATGGCCAAGTTGAAGCCTTCAACAAACTCATCTTAGACGACATCAAAAAGAAAATTGAAAGAGCCAGTAGTTTATTGGCTGAAGAGTTAATTCATGTCATATGGCCCATCCGGACAACTAAAAAAGGGGCAACCGGTGAAACCCCATTTCTCATGGTTTACGGTGTTGAAGCCGTCATGCTGTACGATGAAGAGGCAAATTGGGAGGCTATGTGGATAGCATTGGACTCACTCTCGGAGCGCAGGGGAAACGCTGCCTTGCGTCATGAGAGTTACCATCTGAGAATGACCCGTACCTATAACAAGAGAGTGCACAAACGACCCTTGAAAGTTAGGGACTTTGTGTTACGAAAGATGGAGGAAATCGGTAGGGCCAATGAGCATGGAAATCTAAAGGAATGCCTATACCAGATCTATGAGGAAGTAAGAAACGACACCTATCGCCTGGAAACTCCAAACGGCAGGCAGCTGCACAGAACTTGGAGTGCAGATAACTTGAAAAAGTACTACTTCTGAGATTTGTAAACCTTTGTAAATGAAAAGCCTATCAATAAAAAAAAGTTGCCTTTTATTTTCAATCTTGTTAATTGCCTTGTATATATATACATGCGTAATGATAAATTACTGCCTGCGCAATGCACAGACGGTCAACTAATGAATTAAACTAATTTAAAAACTTAGTGGCTAAATTAATTAATTAAACTAAGTTAAAAACTTAGTGGCTAAATTAATGTTCAAACTATGAGGCCAATGGCCGGATGCTATCTTATTTTATAAATTCATCTGCTCCAACATGAGTAAGGCATCCGGCGACGCCCATCCGGGTAGAATCGTAGCAGAGGATATCTCCCATTCGGGTAACCAAGTTCTCTATGTATCCATGCAGACGGCAAAGATTGAACAACCTAATTGGTCAACTCATAGCTGTTTGAACAAAATAGTCTAAATAATGATTAAGCTCAACAACCGGATATCAAATGACATCAACCGGTTGATGACTGAAGTTCTGATGTAGATTATTCAACGAAATTATACAAGTCCACCCAATGGGACAAACGGACAAAGTGCAATGGATTGCAGGTCAGGCGGACCATTTGTCTCATGCCTCATCAAGTTCTAGGCGGAAATTTACCTCATGCCTATCAAAATACAGTTTAACTGGATTGCGAATAACCCAGATGGAGGAGAAGGGCTATGGTACAGCTAATTCTTCGGTTGGGTAAGCGGCTACTTACTGGTTTTGTAGACGGCTGTGTACTTGGTTTGGGGTAATCACTAATGTGATTGATTAACTTAGGAATATCTCATACTCCTTAAAGTATCAAAAGTTCCCAAGTCAATCAATCAAAGAAGTACTGAAACCAATCACAAGCCGCCAGGGGCAAGAGTAGCCGGTATACTGACTGCCGCATGTTATAAAAAAATATAGGCAAATGTTGCAAAATTTAAGTGCAAAAATTGAAACAAATTCATCAAATCGACTTAGTCGGCAAATTTCATTCAAAACCGGTCAAGGCCGGGTAATATTGCTAACCGGGATATACCTTCGAAAGAAAATAAATTAAAATTGTTAACCGACTCCTTAGTCGGTAAAAAACAAACATACTCAGCTCACATGCCGGAGAAAATAAGATGGAATACGGTCGCAGTAAATACAAGGGAGGCTAAACTAGGGCTACTGAGTCTGCTCCGGCTGGTTTTGGCCGCCTGAGAGGTTCGCTTCGTTTTGCCCAGCTGGGACTTGATCACCCTGGACTTGATCAGTCTGGACTTGATTAGCCTGATCCGCAGTCAGCTCCTCCTCATCATCTGAAACCTCAAAGCCTTGCTCTAAGGCCCATGCCTTAAATGGAGGCGGAGCTGAAGGAGTTATGTCTTCGATAAGTGCAATTACTAGATATATCAAGGATCACTATTATGGAGATAATAAGTTCCTTTTTTTGGGGTCGTTATTATCTATTGCTAGACTATGATCAATGATCTTTGGGCTAGTCAAATATTCCAAAGCCCACTAGAATGGATCCTATGAGGTCATACACAAGGGTATTGGGTTAAGCAAGTTAGAGGCCCATTTATGGGCCTCATGAGCAAGTAACTAATCATGAATTGGATTGGGCTAGCATAGTTAGATTATAGTTAGGTTTTGGGCTTTGACATGGACTCTTATTTAGCGATGATATCTATAATTAAGATCCATGCCTAGGGTTGTAAAAAATAACAATTAACAGTTAACTGTGAATCAAGCAACCAGAAATCCCAAAAACCCTATGATGAGTGTCATTTATGGCACTCATTTGGTTCTTTTTAGGGTGACTTTCATGCTATTCTATAGCTCTTTTACTTAGATTTTCCTTAATTTTACTCTTTATTTCTTTTAGTTTGCATTTTCTTAGTTGAATTTCTATCTTTTATGCATTTCTTGGTTTATTTTGTTATTTTCTCTTTTATTTGCTTGTTTTCTTTCATTTTTCAGGTTAAGGTCGTTATCCAAGATTCCAAAGGCCTCTTCACGAGTTTGGCATTGATTAGGAGGCCTAATGTTCTCCATTTGAAGCTTAAGCATGGAGAAGTGCAAGTTCCTAAAGACCTTAGGTTGTGCATTCAAGCTGTGGGGGCATGATTTCTCGTGTTGAACCCGCAAACATGGAGAAGAGGGCTACCCAGTTCCCAGGTGCGGGCGCGCGCGGCTATGGCGCGGCCGCGCGACCTGATGGCGCCGGCGCGGCTATCTGGGTCTCTGTTCCGTACCCAGATATGTGCGGCCGCGCTCTCCCTTATAGTTCGCTACTCCTGTACGGGTTTATTTGGGGACGATCTAACTAATTTATCTTAGTTAGTTTTACTATATATAAATTTTCATTCTATTTTCAGAAAAAAAAAGATAAGAATTGATTTGAGAAGAATTAGAATTAGAACTTTAGAGAGAGAAACTCTAGATTGTAGAGAGAGAATTTCTTGATTGATGATTGAAGATTGGTAATTCTAGCATTTTCTCCATTGAATTGAAGCAAGTTTGTAAGGATTTCTTTTACTTTAATGCAATCTTTAGCTTATCATTTCAATTGTTTTGTTGATTGCTCAAGTTTGAATTGAATTTGTGATTGAATTAGTTTTATTGATATGATGATGATGAAATTGTTGTTTAGCTTAGTTTTGATCTTGATTTCTATGGATTGTGAGTAGTTCTTTTTCTAGGGGATTGGTGAAGCATATATGAGTAATGGATTGATGCCAATTGGGGGAAATTGATAGAGTTGATGTTGTGATTAAATTGGTTGATTGATTAAGTGCATGTGTGTGATTAATTGAAGAGTAGCTAACTTTGATTGTTACATTAGAATGCATTGTAAGCTCGAATTGATACGTAAAATTGATTTGTGGCTTGCTTTTGTTGATTGAGTAGGTTTGCAAGGTTTCTAGTTAGAGTCTCTCGTAGTTGACGCTAGCTTGACCTCTAGGAGATTAACCTACCTTATTCTCTTGATTGCTTAATTGATTTTCCTTCGCAATAGTCGACTAAGTCATCTCCAATCCCAAATTAGCTATATCCATTCTGAGTATATGCAGATCCTAACCCTAGTGCTTGATAAATTTGATTTCATTTTGATTGTTTAGAATATACACACCTTACTTCATAACTTTGAGATAGGTTAGCTTTGGCATTAGCATTCATCTCCCATTCCTAGTGGTTCGACCCTCGACTTACCTTATACTAGGTATAAGGGTGTGTTGAGAGATTACAAATTTTGTTTTGACCAAGGGTAGATTAGTTTTCAACGACCTAGTCTCCGCCCTAGGCTAAAAATGGCGCCGTTGCCGGTGAACGAACCCGGGTCACCCGCGTGACAGGCGGGAATACTTACCACTATACTACAACGACATTCCCCTATCACACTCTCTCTAACCCACGGCTCTCTCTCTCCTCCCCATTGGACTCACGGCCGACCACCCCTAGTGGCAAATGTGGTGGTTCGTGGTTGGTTCGTTGCTCGTTCTTCTCCTTAGAAGGTTAATTGAAGGGTTCAATTGCAACTAACTAGCATTAGTGGAGGTATTAATCCGTTCCCGTTGACTAAGTAGAAGAATAACGTTTGAGGTTCTTTGTCTCCCTTATTCTTGTTCGATCACACGTGGAATCACGCTACAAAGGTATTATTCTAACTCTTTATGTGTTATGCATGATCTTGGGATTAGGTGCTATATGAATATGATTCATGTTTTCCGCAATTGTACCTATAAACTCCTACATTGGTATTGGTTAGCCTATGCATGTACATATATTGAATATTAATTCTTTGATAGTCCACAATTTTAATTCAATTAGGAGGGAGAATAATTTAGTCATGGGTCAATTATTATTTTAAATGTGATTTAACAATATAGAATCATTAAAAGTTGTTTAATTTGCTCCAAATTAGCCATTAAAGATCCGAATTTTGCCCCTCTATCACTCAAAAATTTCGAAAACCCCCACCCTAATTTTTGAAAATTTCTAAACGTTAAACCCTAATTTGTGAAATTTGTGTTTGGTTATGATTTAATTCGATAAATATGTGATTGATGAATTTAATCTATTTGATTTCATGTTAAATCATGAATTTTGATCAAATTATTTAATTTAAGAGTTAAATTAAATTGGGGATTAATTTCATAAAGAACCCTAATTTCATGATTGAATATGACTTAATTTTGAAATTAATTGGACCACATTAAGATTAATTTAATTTTAATAAAAATTGTTTTGTTTTTATTTAAATTGAAATAAAAATGGGATTTTTTTAGCAACGGCAACCGCGGCTGGGTGGCACAACCACGAAGGCTTCTGCTGCAGGTGGTCCGGAGGGAGGTCGGGGCGGGGCAGCAGGCGGGTTAGAGAGGTGCAGCAACAACAGCACCGTGCAAGGGTTGCGCGGCACTGCTGCTGCTGCTGTGCACCGCTGCAGAACAGCATACACCTCACAGTGTACGGCCACTGTGGCCGGCTTCGGCTGGCCACACCACGGTGGGTGGTGCACGATTTTCAAATAAAAAAATTATTTTATTTTAATAAAAATCAGATTTCAAAATTAAATTTAAGAGATAAGTTTTGATTAGCCATTGAGATGCTCATTAGAGGGAGATTTAAGACTATAGGGAGAACGCGGTAAGATCAAATGGGATGAAGGTGAATTGTGATAACTAGTTCTCTACGTTTAGCATATTCTATGTTTCAATAAACCTCGGATATCTTGAAACGTGCATACCCCTATTTGCTTAAGAAATATGTTTATTCATTTAAAATGTAGTCATTTTTGTAAAGTCCAATTCGTAAAGGTTTAAATTTTGCTTTTCTTTCTTTTACTTTACTTTTTGTGGTTTGCCTCATGTATGTTGGTGGAGAGTTATAGGTTAAGCTCTTAGAAAACCTTTACGAGACCTCACTCATCCTCATGGGCGACTTTAGGGTTTAAAGGGCTTGTTGTAGCTAAAAACAACTGTGATTCCTATGTTAGTGAGTCTTAGTGTATATTCTTGTCTCAGGTTTTTCTTTTTCTTTTTGAATACGTCTTTCATCCTTATTCTTTCTTGCTTTGTTTTGCTTGAGGACGAGCAAAAGTTTAGCTTGGGGGAATTTGATGAGTGTTATTTATGGCACTCATTTGGTTCTCTTTAGAGTGGATTTCATGCTATTTTATAGCTCTTTTCTTTAGCTTTTCCTTAATTTTACTCTTTATTTCTTTAGTTTGCATTTTCTTAGTTGAATATCTATTTTTATGCATTTCTTGGTTTATTTTGTTATTTTTCTCCTTTATTTGCTTGTTTTCTTTCATTTTCAGGCTAAGGTCGTTATCCAAAGATTCTCGAGGCCCCTTCCCAAGTTTGGCATTGATTAAGATGCCTAATGTTCTCCATTTGAAGCTCAAGCATGGAAAAGTGCAAGTTTCTAAAGACTTTAGGCCGTGCTTTCAAGCCGTGGGGGCACGAATTCTCGTGTTGAACCCACAATCTTGGAGTTTGGAAACTACAAGTTCCCGGTTTATTAAGAGCATTGAGTGGAACACACGAAGAACATCGACATGATGGTGAAGAGGGCTGCCCTGTTACCAGGCGCGGGCGTGCACGACTATGGCGCGGCCGCGCCTGTCTGGGTCTCTGTTCCGTATCCAGTTTTGCGCGGCCGCGCTCCCCCTTATAGTTGGCCGCGCCTGTAAGGGTTTATTTGGGACGATCTAACAAAATTCTCTTTGTTAGTTTTACTCTATATAGATTTACTGTAGGGAATATTTCAAGCATTACCCCAAACTTGAACCCCACTGTGATCATACACTTAAGCATGGTGGCGTCCAAAGGGAAGGAAGCTAGAGCAAAAGAATCGCCAACAAGTTTTAGGACTAACATGCAATCAATAGGTTTACCCTAACCCTATTTAATCTATGTTGGTTGAATATTAATGCACAAATAAATCTATAATTGGCGATCACTTGAATTATAATCAAATTAACCCTAAATAAGATTATTAATTATCTTATTAAGTGTGATTACAAGTACAAGTTCCCTTTAAACATGCATAAAAGGTGTGATCAACTAATAACAAATAATAATAAATATAATCAAGCAACATAATAATCATCATAATAATAACAATTATAAAAACAATCATGTTAAAGAATAATTGTAACACCCCGTCCTTATACAAATATTGGCGTTAGCGGAAATACACCGTGACGGAGGTCACTTTGTCACTATCGGATGTTAACTTAAGTCTATGTGATCTAATTGGAGCATATACATTGGATTTTAGTGTATTTAAACCTAAACGGGTCTAAAAGTGGAAATTGAGGCCCTAGAAAGAAGAACTCGACTAAGCGAACAAAAGATAGATAAACTTGAAATTACAAGAAGCCAAGGGAAGAACAACCCTTATCGGCAAATCCCAAAACGTATTAAAGCCAAACTCAGTTAAGAGAATCCACACAAACAATTCAAACAAGCCAAACCAAACCAAAGCATTCAAAAGTCCAACTTAGGGTGGCCTAAGGTCTACTCAAACCCGGCCCAACGACACATAACCCAACATCACTCTGCATCTGAAACAACCACAAAAATTCCACAATCAGTGGGGAGCAACTATTAGTTCTCCCTCAAATCAGTAATAATAAGGTTTAGAAATTAAATTACAGGTAAGAAATCACTTACACTCAACCATACAAATCACGAAAATTAACTTTGAAAGCAAAATCAAATAAACCAAACTGAAGCAAAAATTCATTTAAAAAAAATATATATAATTTCATAATCCGTTTAAAAATCATTCAAACAGCAGAATTGGCATGGAGGGAACGCTAGTGGCCTCGCAATCCACTTCCTAAGGTTTGTCAGGACGAACCCCCGGTCATCTCGCAGAGACCGTGTCTAAGATTGGCCAACTCCCGGTTATGGGTAGATGCCTATAAGGTCTTACACACCCTCGGACGACAACAATTAACCCAGGTTGAGCTACCTAAGACTCGCAATCAAGGTAGTTAGCATGTTCATTAACCATCGGGAAGCAACTCGGCCTCACACCCGACTATGGCCCCACACACAATTCAAAATCAATTAAAATAAATAATATAATATATTTCACTTAGAAATCTGTAGAGAAGCCTAAATGGTCTTACACTCAATTAAAACCGCATAAGAAAAATCATATTTCTTAAATTCAATGGAAGCTCCAATTCAAAATACATTTCAACTTAAAAAAATCACAAAAGGTATCGTCTGAGTTCGGGAATATAATTAATTATCGGAATCCAACAATTAAGTGCATTCACAACTCTTGGCGAAGTGATGCTAAAGACAGTGTTATCCTTCTCTAAAGCATTACGACGTCGACAATACAATCTCAACCCACACATATTCAAACACACATCGAAATATTTCACTTTAGGGGTTATAATACCCAAAAATTCACTCATCACCTAATTAAAATATAATTTCAACTAACACATAATACTTACAATAAAAATTACATAAAAATCATTTCAATAAACCAAAAATCCAAACTATCATTTCCTTAAACAACCAGAACAAGACAACAACATACAAGTCCAATAATCATTATAAAAACCCAACCAAACATGCTTCAAATGCAAAATAAAAATTAGGGCATATACATACACTCATTAGGCATCATATAAAACCATTTCGGACTTAAAATTCAAGAGAGCACATGCCCAAATAAAATCATACATACAGCATCCCCTACATTGAATTACAGCAGAACCAAAGACACCAATCCACCCAAAAAATCACCTTAAACATGAAACTAAGCTTAACCCATTATTGTACATGATCTTACAATATAATATGCCATAACAAACATCAATTTGGGCTTAGAAATTAGGCAATACACCTTTGAAAATCACCTAAACTACACGCATTGACTAACCTGCTGGCAGCTTCTACATACCTTGTTTTAGCCTCTAAAAACATATCAAACTTGCTTGGAATCATGCCAAATTAATTAGGTGATATCCTAACAAGATACTAATTTAGTGTAGGCATTAAATTAAACCATATAATCAGATTTAAAACTCAAATTCACACCCCCAAAACTACTGTAACTCATTCGCGGATTCCAGTTTCTCGTGCTCAATAACAAGTCCAAAACATGCCCAAAATCGAAGTTTAACACATGGAAATTATACCCAACAATCCCTTGTATGCTAATACTCATTAAACAGCAAGAATTAGCCCAAGAAAATAGGTTAAACATGCCTCATAACCACAACAAAACTCATGACAGGTATGTAACATTTCAGCAGTACCTATGGTGCATTTTGTGCTTCAAAACCATGTATAAACTCATTAAAAACATCATACAAAGATCATACATCATCAAGGATTTGATATCAATCAATTTTGGGCACAAAAACAAGGATTAATATCACTAATTCACGTTCTATGTCATACAAATTACAACAGCCACAAAATGAACGAAAATTACAAATGATCCTAATCCTAGCCATGTTTCCACTTATCGATTCAACTCTAAACATTAGAATTCCTAATCTAAGGGATTGTACTAGTTACCTTTGAAGCGTGACTCGATTAAAGACTTAGAAAAAGGAGTAGAAGACCCACGAAAATCCCCTTTGAAACCCACGAAAACCACACGCCCAAACAAGCCTTGTTTCTCCTTGATTCCCTTGCTTCAATGGAGATGTTCCACCATGATTTTGCTGATAAATTACACAGAAAGAAGAACCTTCATTTACCCTTGATAACACCTTTGAGGACCACGAAAAATTTGAGGAAGAGAGATGATTTTTGTGCAGCGTGTGAAAGGAATGAAGATTATGGTTTTGTGAAGCCTATTTGTACGTGAGAAAGGGAAGAGGAAGAGCAAGTGTTAAGGCATCATTAAGGGGGGTGTAATGAGGAGTAAATGGGAGGTTACTTAGGTTAGACAATCTGTCTTTTAATCCCCCTATCAGCTGCGTGAGATAAGAAGAAAATGGGCTCCCTTAAGCCCCTTAAATCAAGTCTCAATATCTAATGTAACATGATCCTTCTTTAGGCTCACTTAGGTGTAGGTTATTAGCTTAGGAAGAAAACTTATTAGGCCCCTAAATGCAGCAACCCACTCGCCTATCATATGGCCCAAGCACACCTATAACCTTCTAGTTTAAACAACAACCATTCGGTAAAAAAAAAAAAAAACGAGGCAAGTGAAAGAAGTCGATTGTTTAAGAAATCGATTTCAAATTAGATTAACAATAAAAATTTAAATATTGAAATATAAATTATATATAATAAACTTAAGATAATGAAATGATTAATAACAAAATATAGATTAAAGGTAAATAGGAATGAAGTTTTCTGGCACGAAATTTCGGGGCGTTACAATAATTATAACAAGATCCTAGACATGATACTAACAAGATTAAAAAAAAACCCTAGCATGTCACTAAACATTAAAGATCAATTAGCCCAAACCCCATCCAACTACACTATTATTACCCATATCATGGACCAAACTAAACTGTAATGAACGTTTTTCATAAATAGGGTAAGAAAAGAAATATTTTCAAAAACAGAAAGAAGAGATATTTTAATTAAAACATCCTCATCACTAGACTTTTCACACTTTTGCAATGTTCGATAATAAAATGATATAAAAGGTATTCATCACTGGGTTTGGTTTTGGGGATACACATTTGGGTGTCTACATTTTCATTCTATTTTTTAGGGAGAGAGTTCATTTTTAGTATTAGAATAGGAATTTTAGATCATTTTGTAGAGAGAGAAACTCTAGATTGTAAAGAGAGAAGTTCTTGATTGATGATTGATGATTGATGATTGAAGATGGATGATTCTAGCATTTTCTCCATTGAATTGAAGCAAGTTTGTAAGGATTTCTTTTACTTTAATGCAATATTTAGCTTATGATTTCAATTGTTTTGTTGATTGTTCAAGTTTGAATTGAATTTGTGATTGAATTAGTTTTATTGATATGATGATGATGAAAATATTGTTTAGCTTAGTTTTGATCTTGATTTCCATGAATTGTGAGTAGCTTTCTTGCTAGGGGAATGGTGAAGCATATATGAGTAATGGATTTATGCTAATTGGGGGAAATTGATGGAGTTAATGTTGTGATTAAATTGGTTAATTGATTAAGTCATGTGTGTGATTAATTGAAGAGTAGCTAACTTTGATTGTTGCACTAGAATGCATTGTAAGCTCACTTTGACACGAAAAATTGATTTGTGGCTTGCTTTTGTCGATTGAGTAGGTTTGCAAGGTTTCTAGTTAGAGTCTCTCGTAGTTGACGCTAGTTTGACCTCTAGGAGATAAGCCTACCATATTCTCTTGATTGCTTAATTGATTTTCCCTCGCAACACTCGACTTAGTTATCTCCAATCCCAATTAGTTTAATCCATTGCGAGTATATATGGATCCTAAACCCTAGTGTTTGATAAATTTGATTTCATTTCAATTGTTTGATTGTTTAGAATATACACACCTTACTTCATTACTTCGAGATAGCTTAGCTTTAGCATTAGCATTCATCTCCCAATCCTAGTGGTTCGATCCTCGACTTACTCCTATGCTAGATATAAGGGTGTGTTGAGAGATTACAAATTTTGTTTGGCCGAGGGAAGATTAGTTTTCAACGACCTAATCTCCACCCACGATCAGAAAGTAATAAATCTAATCTAAGAAAACACACCAAAAAAAAATGAAAAGGGAAAAAGAAAGATACCAAATCCAAAAATCTCCCCCAAGATAGAATCAGACAATGTCCTCATTGGCTCAGGAACTTGCCCAGATGACTAATCCTCCACCGCTACCACCTGCACCACCTGCACCAGAAGAGCTACCACCAAAATAGTTAGGCTAAAACCCCCCCAGCCGGTCTCCTAAAAGGTATGTCCTGGCTGTACCCGTGGAAAGATGAATAATCAGTATAAATACCACGAGCGGTGGGATCCCTATCATATCCCTGGGGTGGGGGCTAAAACCAATCAGGGTAAATAACATCGTCGAGAATATTGCCCCGATAAGCATAATCATCATACATAAGATACAGGGCTCTACCTTGGTTCCTCTTAAGGTACCCTAATCGCTGGTCAAGGGAGCCTACCATCCTCCTAAGGTCGCTATGTGAATACTCTATGCGTCCTATGGCCTGACCTATACTCTGAAGATCCTAAATTGTCTCAGAGTCGCTATGAGGAGGAGGTGGGGCTATATGAGACATGCGATGTGGTGAAAGCACTACCTCGGGCTCAGGGTGGGGTGGTGGTGGAACTGGTGGTGCTTTCCCCCGGGCGTGGGCAATTAAAAGGTCATATCTATAGGACTCTTTCCCAGGGGGGAAAAGCCGTCAACTCGGGATTAGGCAGGGGAAAGATAGGCAATGGTTGCTCTGTTCTTGTCCTAATGTACCAGTGGGGGACTCGCTGGCTATCTAAACGTACCCAACCCAAATTCTCAAGGTACCTAGCAGTCATGTAGGTGTCTGGTCCATAGTTAATGAGACCGTGAGGTCCACTCTCAACAAACACGACCTTCTTAATTGTTATCCTAGTAATTAGGCCTCCTAGACGAATCGGGGTAGTAGCATGGTTACTAGCCGAGGCATGTCTACTAAGGTGAAAGATGATGTATCTAGCAATGTTTAGTTTACCGCACCCAAACACATAATGTCCAATTACAGCTAGTTCATTGGTTTGGGCATTATGTGGCTCATTCCTATCTAGAAAACAAACACCTGCAAATCTTTGCCAGATTTTAGGTGCATGGTGATGGATAGGTTTGGCACTAGCATGTTGGGCGTTAGGCGCCGATAAATCAGTTAAAACATGATAGATATTTTCCATTTTATATTTTTCATGCCATTGGATGGGTAATTCAGAATTCAAATAATTTTTTTTACAAAAATCAACAAAGGTTAAAATAATATTCTTATTATTTAACCTAAACATCAATTTCGGACCATTTTTACTATTCACAACAGACAAAGAGGAAAGGAATTCACACATTAATTCACGATAAGTAGGGTAGTGCATATCGACAAATTTCCTCATTCCTATATCGTTCAAAAAACGTGTAACATAATCATATAAACCATAAGATTCAAGAGTAGAGCGGTGTAACCACCGTGAAGGGATTACCTCTCGCCCGTAGAGTTGCTCAAGTAGTTCTTTTTGCTCCCGGGTTGCAATTCAGATGGTTGCGATTGCGGAAGTTGCAATTCTGAATCATATTGTTGACTTGAGCTAGAACTCCTCCCAAGAATCGTTCTTGACCTCTTTGATGCCATACTTGAAAAATGGGTATGATTTTTTTTATTGGAATTTGTGGATTTTGGTATAGAAATGTAGAGGATGAAGAGAGGGTTAGAAATATGTAAGAATTATTGGATTTGGGTGAGAATTGGAGAGGAGATCTTAGAGAGAAGTTAGAGAGTTTAAGGTTTTAGAGAGAGAAAAAATGGTGGAAAGAAAAGGAAATGAGAAAAGAAAGAAGGAAGAAGAAGAAAAGCTGGGCGGAGAAGATCGCGCCCGGTCGGGCAATTTGAAACTCAGAAATTGTATAGCTCTTGCGCCCGATCGGGCGCCGTTCGCTCGGTCGGGCAACAAAAACGCTCGATTTTTCTTCAACTCTCGTGCCCGATCGGGCGATGAAAATTTTCGCACTTTATCAAATTTCGCGCCCGGTCGGGCAAAAATTCCTGATTTAGGACCCTTACTCTCGCGCCCGGTCGGGCCCGAGACAATACTTGGTACGAGAAATTCCTTTTTTTTTTTTTCAAATTTGACTAACTCTTTTACCTTCAAACCTGTACAAAAACTCAATAAACTCATTAAACTCCCTCCTCTCTCCTCTCATAAGAAAAAGAAAGAAAGCTAGGCTAAAAAGCAAGAAAATACGAGTTGCCTCCCGCAAAGCGCTAGTTTATCTAGGTCCTGCACGACCCTCTTACCACAAGACTAAAAATCAGGACCCTTTACCGCTTGATCGGGTGGTTTCTCACCTGGCCGAGCGGTGTTTAGACCACAACGTGGCTTCCTAAAATGCCCCGTGGGACTCCGATTCACCTTATCTAGTGGATCCTCCTTGTCGTGAACTGGGGGTTCTTTACTACTGCTCACAAGAGACCCCTTTTTGACCGATGGTTGCTTCAAGCTGTCACTGGATTGAGTAATTGCAACTCGATCTGGTGGAACACTCACTATAGGCTCAGTTTCCGCAACTTGCTTGTTTGTTTCCACCTTCTCATCTTCAAAGCCAAGATCGATAGTGTAGAGGGCTCTTTCTATTGCATCAACTTCCTTTTTCCATTTGTCTATTTCATCTGTAGAAAATGCAACACAAGATACCACCTCCAAGGGATCTTTTACAAGAGCTTGGGGCTTATTAGAACAATTATCAACCACATTAACACTAAAACACTTCTCCTCTGTCATGGAATTTTAGGGGTATTATTTAAATTGAAAGTAATTTTATCATCCCCTACTGATAGTGTCAATTTGCCACATTTCACATCTATAATTGCTCCTGCAGTGTTAAGGAATGGTCTACCCAAAATAATTGGAGTTTGCAAATCCTCAGCCATATAAAGAACAACAAAGTCAACAGGTATATAAAATTTACCTACTCTAACAGAAACATCCTCCAAAACACCTAAGGGGTATTTAAAAGAACGATCGACCATTTGTAGAGTAATATTAGTAGCTTTTAATTTACCCATATTTAGCTTGGAACACACAGACATGGCATGACACTAACGCTAGCACCCAAATCACATAATGAATTATCAATCATTAGATTGCCAATATGACAAGGGATAGAAAAACTACCCAGATCTTTCAGTTTAGGTGGAGATTTATTTTGTAGTACGACACTACATTCTGCAGTAAAAGCGACTGTCTCTACCTCACTAATAGATTTCTTTCTAGTCATTATTTCCTTCATGAATTTAGCATATGCAGGAATTTGTGTAATTATTTCTGTGAAGGAAATCGTTACCTGCAAGTCTTTAACCATTTCAAGAAACTTACCAAACTGCTTATCCAAATTTATTTTTAAGTGATGACTGGGGAATGGAAGTTTGATAACCGGCTTTGGAGCATTACTGCTCTTATCTGAAGCTGCTATCTTCCCTGGAGTTGTACCCAACAATGTATTATTAGAAATATTAGTACTACTCTTTAGCCCTGTAGGGCTATTAGCAACATTGTTAGGTTTAATGGAATAAAGATTAGCATTATTCATTAAAACAGGTTCATCATCTTTGGGCATAGGAGGCCCTTCATAGTGTGAACCACTCCTTAGAGTAATTGCGAAAGCTTGATCCGTAGGCTGGTTAGCTGTGCTAGCAGGGCTCCCTGTTGACGGGCTTGTAGAGTAGAAGAAATCTGCGCAATTTGATTATCTACAATTTTATTATGTGCTATGATCGAATCAATTTGAGCATCTCTACTCTTCATATGCTTTTACATACTAGCCAGCATCGCTCTAATTTCTGCCAAAGCAGGGGCGGAAGATGAGGAGGTTTTTTGTGGTTGGTTCTTCTGGCCAGCATTAGGGTGGTAATATTTCTGTTGTGGTTGTTGTGGCGCCTGTGATTGTTGTGGAGGTGGCGGATTTTGAACATTGGTGCTCTGCTAAGAAAGATATGGATGAGATCCGGAACCCAGGATTGTAGGTGTTGGAGTATGGGTCATTCTGCCTATAAGCTTGAAAGGCATTGACTTGCTCCACGGAACTTCTGCAATCTTGCTCCCAATGACCTACAATTCCACAGTTTTCACATAAAGCCTCATTAGCATTATTATTAATTGCAGAAACATTAGCTATATTTGCAGTACTAAGATTATCTAATTTTTGACAAATAGAGGTTAATTGAGCTTGAAAAAAGGATACAGAGTCGACACTATGTTTTCCTTTATTAGAAGCCTCTAGGATTCCCATATTGGGAATTGTGGATTGCCATATCTTCGATAACTTGACCTGCATCATCAACATTAAGGTTCATAAACCTCTTATTAGCTGCAGAGTCCAACATTGTTCTAGATAAAATTTCCAATCCAATTATAAAAGGCTTGGATCAACTGCCACTGTGCTAAATTATGGTGGGGACACTCCCTCTGCAAATCTTTAAATCTTTCCCAAGCCTCATACAAAGTTTCATCTGGCTCTTGGGCAAAGTTTTGAATTGCGCTTCTTAGCAAAGCTGTCCTCTCTGTAGGGTAATATTTATTATAGAAATTCAAAACAAGAGTCTCCTAATTAGTTATACCAAGTGCAGTTCTATTTAATCCATTATACCATAATTTGGCTTTTCCACATAAAGAAAAAGGAAAGAGAATCTCCCTGATTTGGTCCTATGTAACCCCAACTTGCCTGATGGTATTACAATATTGACAGTAGTCTGCAATATGAAGATTTAGGTCTTCACCCTTAGCTCCACTGAATTTCTTTCTTTCTATCATCGTGAGAAATTGGGGTTTGATCTCGAATTGCACCCCATCAAAAGCCGGAGTGGGAGTTAGGTGTTGAAAATCTGGAAGCGTCGGCTGTGAATAATCACTGAGCTTCTTAGGTGTCGTCATCTCTGATTCTGAATATGAAGGTACTTCTGAATCACTAGAATAAGTTGGAGGGTCTCGACGATTATTGTTATCCCCAAAACCGGCCAGGATTTTCTTGTAAAGATTCTTTTGTCTATGAAAAGAGCGTTTGATCTCAGGATCGAATGGGATATAATCTGATCTGGAACACCTGGGCATAAACAAAGAACTAAAAAGAAAATATGAGACTTGCCTCAAAGAACTAACGTTCTCTAAGACAAGAAGAAATAACCTAGACTACAAAAAACAATCAGAAATAAAAATAAAACCGTTTCCCTGGCAATGGCGCCAAATTTTGACAGGCTAAAGCCGTATCACCTAATCAAAAGTAATTTCTAAATCCTCTAACTAATGCAGATAGGGAAGTAGGGTCGAATCCATAGGGAAACTGGTCTTTCTATTCCTATTTAATAAAGCAATCTAAATTATTAAGTAACCAATTTGTTATTATAAAGGAGAATTAAACTACTAAGAGTAAAAGTGAGAAGGAATAAAAGTAGGGGGAAAATCAATGAATAAAAGACCTAGGGCATAGGTTCACCAATAAATAAAATTCCAGGGTAAAACATAACAATCAATCATCAATGCATCAATTAATCAGATCATAAAGGGCTCTCGCTACTTATTACAATCACAGAATTAATCTACCGATATTAAATCTCATCTCTCGAATCTCGACTTAACCATTTATAAATTAACCTGCCTATTGAAACTAAGCTTAAACATCAATTCTCATATCTCGAATCTCGAATCAATATTGATAAACTCATACATAAAAGACCAGCACTAATCTAGTTGTAGAGCATTAAATCAGTCAATAGGAAATTAATCAAGCATTGATAATCAACAACAATAATTTACCCCTTCACATTAGTTATGGATCCCCGTAAACCCTGGAAAGAAAACTACTTAGACATAATTAAATCTAAACTAATCAAAACAATTAAACAAGACATGATGAAAGAAATAAAGTAAATAACTGAGATTAAAGTAGAAGAAATCGTTACCAAAGTAATCAGAATTAAAGAGTTGAATTAAGAACAAAGTGGTAGAGAGAGAAAATAATCTAAAACTAAGTAGAGAGAGAAAGTCTAAGAGAAGAGGTACTAAAACAAAGAGCATTAAATCGTATTTATACAAAATAATTACTCCTAATTAAAACTAAGAAATTCCGTTGAATATAACTCCTCATAATCTCGCGCCCGATTAGGTAAAGGGCCGCCCGATCGGGCCCGCCTTTTTTCCATCATGGGCGTCTCTCGTGCCCGGTCGGGCGCGAGATAGGGCGAAAGGTATTCTTCCTCGCCCGGTCGGGCGCGCCTTCAGGCGGTGCCTATTTTAGCCGGGCCACACTCCTTTGCAACTTGGACTTCTTGATTGGGCTCTGATTATTCGGCCCAATTCGGATTTCCTATTCGGGTCTTGAATACTCGGTCCAAATGCCTTGGTATCACATGCACCAAGCCCTTAATCACCGGTTCGATAACTCTAACCGGCCTTGGGCTATAAAGGATGGTCATGTTCCTCTAATGCTCGTAGCCACTTCATAATATCCCGAGAAAATGCTCCAAAAGTGCAATTCCCTACAAATGTCAACCAAAACTACTAAAACACTAGAAAACACCAATTAGTAATAAAAGTGGCTCTAAAGAGCCAAAAACACTACTAATTATGACCAAGGGACGGGGGTAAAACACTATATAAAATGGACATATCATCATGCTTGTTAGGTAAAATGAGCAAGTCACCTTTTACTGGAAAAGGTGAAAGAGCCAGTGACCTTTTGGGCCTCATACATACAGATGTATGTGGACCAATGAGTTCAAAAGCTAGAGGTGGTTATAACTACTTCATTACCCTCACTGATGATTTAAGTAGGTATGGTTATATCTATTTAATGAAACATAAGTTGGAATCCTTTGAAAAGTTCAAGGAATTCCAAAATGAGGTACAAAACCACCTTGGGAGAACAATTAAGGCATTACGATCTGATCGTGGTGGTGAATATTTAACAAGAATTTGAAGAACATCTGATCAATTGTGGAATACTTTCACAGCTAACCCCTCCAGAGAAGCCACAATTAAATGGGGTGTCAGAAAGGAGGAATAGGACCTTACTAGATATGGTTCTGTCCATGATGAGCTTTACTGATCTTCACATATCATTATGGGGATATGCACTAGAAGCAGTTGTGAACATACTAAACAGAAGCCCATCCAAAGCAGTTGAGAAGACACCATATGAGTTATGGACTAGAAGAGTTCTAAAGCTGTCATACTCAAGGTTTGGGGTTGTGAGGTCTATGTAAAACATTTACAAAGCAACAAACTCGGCCCTAAATCAGACAAATGTTTCTTTGTGGGTTA
Organism: Chenopodium album; assembly: GCF_948465745.1. Lineage (NCBI taxonomy): Eukaryota > Viridiplantae > Streptophyta > Magnoliopsida > Caryophyllales > Amaranthaceae > Chenopodium > Chenopodium album. The sequence continues at coordinate 36,567,293 of NC_137841.1, read as the reverse complement.
TCCCAAAGAAACAAAAGGGTATTACTTCTACAATCGCGAAGATAACAAAGTGTTTGTTACTCGCGATGGTGTCTTTCTAGAAAAGGAATTCCTCTCTAGAAAGCCAAGTGGGAGCAAAGTAGTTCTCAAAGAAATTCGAGACCTGCAACAAATGGATGTGGATAACACCACATTAGAGGCGAGGGCGCATAATCATGTGTCGGAGGAAGCTAATTCGACTAGCGAGACTCATATCGTCCCACTTGAATCTAATTCTTGCGAAAATCTTCAAAGAGTTGAAGAGAACATTTCTATTGTTGCTCCTACCCCACGTAGGTCTGCCAGAATTACAAATAAAAAGTATGTTAAAGTTATGTTAACTAAGGATTTTAAAATCTTCTTATTGGAGAATGAGGAACCTACAACCTACAAGCATGCTTTAGCGAGCCCCAACTCAAATAAATGGCTTGAGGCCATGAAATCTAAAATGGAATCAATGTCTGAAAAGGCTGTGTGGACCCTGGTGGACTTGCCTAATGAGGTAAAACCTATTGGTTGCAAGTGGGTTTACAAGATTAAAACTGATAAGGATGGAAATGCCTACATCTACAAAGCAAGATTGGTTGCGAAAGGGTACAGAGAGATTCATGGTATTGACTATGATGAAACCTTTTCTCCAGTAGTAATGCTTAAGTCCATTCAGATTCTTCTAGCGTTTGCTGCATTTTTCGATTACGAAATTTGGCAGATGGATGTCAAAACTGCCTTCTTGAATGGGTTCTTGATGGAGGAAGTGTATATGATACAACCTGAGGGTTTTGAAGATCAAGAAAATCCTAGAAAGGTATGCAAGCATCAAAATTCCATTTATGGATTGAAGCAAGCATCAAGGAGTTGGAACCTTCGTTTTGATGAAGCAATCAAACAGTTTTGTTTTCTCAAAAGCAAAGAGGAACCTTGTGTATACAAGAAGTCCAGTGGGAGCAGCATAGTTTTCTTAGTCTTGTATGTAGATGACATACTACTCATGGGGAACGACATACCAATGCTTGAGTCAGTCAAGGAGTGGTTGAAGAGTTGTTTCTCCATGGAAGACTTGGGTGACGCCGAGTACATTTTGGGAATCAAGATCCATCGAGACAAGTCTCGAAGGATGATTGGACCGAGTAAAGAGACTTATATTGATAAGATTCTTGATAGGTTTGAGATGGCAAAATCCAAGAGAGAATTTCTCCTCATGTCTCATGGCATTACGCTCAGTAAATCTCAGTGTCCAATTATGCCAGACGAGACTAGACATATGGCTATTATACCTTATGCTTCAGCAGTAGGGTCGATAATGTATGCCATGATTTATAAAAGGCCGGATGTTTCATATGCTTTAAGCATGTGTAGCAGATTTCAAGCAAATCCAGGAGAAGCACACTGGACAGCTGCCAAGAACATCCTTAAGTACTTGAGTAGACTAAAGGAATGTTTCTAGTATATGGCGGTGAAGATGAGTTGGTTGTCAAAGGTTATACGGATGCGGGTTTCCAAACATACATAGATGATTTTAAATCCTAGTCTGGGTACATCTTCTGTCTGAATGGAGGAGTAGTGAGCTAGAAGAATTCAAAGCAAAGCATTGTACTGTCGTAGACACTACGACAGAATTAGAGTATTTAGCTACTGTAGAAGCAGCTAAGGAAGCTGTTTGGATTAAGAAATTCCTTATTGAGATGGACATTGTACCAAGTGCTCAAAAGGGAATCGAGTTATATTGTGACAACAATAGCACCATTTCTCAATCAAAGGAGCCTAGGCCACACTTCAAATCCAAACATGTTGAGAGGAAGTATTATCTCATTCGAGAAATCGTTGGCAGAGGAGATGTCAAGATGTGCAAAGTTCATACGGATGTGAATATTGCTGATCCACTTACTAAACCCCTTCCATTGCCCAAGCATGAAAAGCATGCTAATGCAACTGGATTGAGGCTAATGATGTAATTTAAGTTGTATTTGTTTTTAGAGAAAAGCTTATTACATATGTAATACATTCATTGGCAAAATTATGTTTAATAAGAAATTCATCATTTCTCTTATTTAATTATAGTTTTATGATATTAAAAAAATGTCCAAAATAATTATGGATTGATGGGCTCATCAGGTTGATAACCTGGTGAATGAAAACCCCACAGGTGAACGAACTCCATATGTTATTCTAGTTCCTAGTCCGGAATCATTAAAGTGGACATAAATGATTTTTCTGCGGCAGCATTAAATTTAATATAGGCGCCTCTAAATCCGTCATTATTGGGTCTTAAGCTTAATTATGATCGGATTTAGTTAATTGGACCTTGTTTTGTATTTGTTTTGGGTTAGGCTAATGTTTTTTTGTCTTTGCGGTTTAGGTAGTCATCCATAACCATTCTTCACTTCTATCCAACACAAAGATGGTTTTATTTATCGTCATTGCACTTCCTGTCGGGACAGGAGGCCAAAAGTAGAAGTCTATAATGATATGCGTTATTTAAACATATAAAAGAGTTAAGAAACGCGTATCTTGCACCATCGAGTACACGTCTCTGGAGTAACCGATTTTGTTGCTGCATTTTGTTGTGACGACCCCACAAGCTAGAGGATATCGCCTGAAGACTGGTCCGCTTGTAGCTGCCTTCAATTTATGCTATTTTATGACCATCTTCCATATCCTAGGGAATATGATTGAAGATAACTCCCCTTGTAACCATCTTCTATTGTTTATGACAACTCTCCACATCCTAAGGTGCGTCGTCGAAGGTGACTGCTTGTAGCCATCTTCAGTTATACTGCTGTTGATGTTGTGGTCGCGCTTCACTGCTATTGATGTTCACTCGTCTCTGAAAAATGGAGCTTTGATAGGATGCCCACGCGTCTCTGAGCAAAAGACTTTGATATGTCCACGCGTCTCTGAACAAAAGAGCTTGATAAGAATGTCCACGCATCTCTGAATTAAAGAGTTTCATGATATGTCCACGCGTCTCTGAACAAAAGAGATTCTTCTTTTCTTTTTTATTTAGAAATGTTCACTTATCTCTGAAAAATGGAGCTTTGAATGATATGCCCACGTGTATCTGAGCAAAAGAGCTTGAAAGGAATGTCCACGCGTCTCTGGACAAAAGTGCTTTGATACTTGAATTCTTGTTGAGATCGTTCGGTTGGCTGCGAACATGAGCTTTGCTGAATGATTGTATCCTGTAAAAATCAAAAGATTACCAAAAGACTTTGTTGAAGTTTTTCTTAGGGTTGACCTAAGGTGGTTGACTGACTTGAGATTGACTTATGTGTTTTGACACGTGTGTGACTCTTATGTGATTTAATGTGTTTGACTCAAAATGCAAAAAAGCAAAAATTTTCCATCATTTTTGTGGAGGGTACCGACTTTCTCCCGAAAAGAAAGACGCAAAGAATCGAAGTGAGTGTTTGATGGTGCATGTTGAATGAGTTTGGTCAAATGTATGCATCTACGTTGTATCTCATGGTACAAGGATTGTAACATCCTAGGCTATCTCGATTGTTGACTCGATGATGAAAGTATTTGGGTAACTTAGGCACGGAGGCTAACTTCAAACTTTGTGATGCAATAAGAATTATGATAATGAGAGATCTTGATATGATAAGGCGTACTTCATCATTGTGTTAAGATTTCATGAAAAAAGGTTCCTAAGAGGAGGAATATTTGTCTATGTATCTGTGATGTGTGTGAAAGTGATACTAAAGTTAGGTTGCAAAGGCTAAGTGTATGGAAAAATATATTTTTTAAAAAGAGTCAAATAATGGTGACAGCTAGGTAAGCTAATAATGTAGGGATCAAGCCCTCAATTCTAGCTCTAAATGGATAGGGATGAGCATCGGAGATCTCTTGATATGATCAATTATGAATGTATTTTATTACTGCCGCACCTGTATGTGAGGTTGCCTACGTATCCGTTAGGAATTAGGCCGAACGTAGCTCTAGCCGAACCTCTCACAAGTGTGTGTATACCTCAAAGAGGTCTTTTAAGGGTTGTAAAGTGGTTAGGATAAAGGTTAAAGAAGAAGGGGATAAAGGCTCAAGACCCTAGACAAGCCCCCAAGGTGTGCAACCTTGCTTTTGAAACTTTGTGTTTTATATGCTTGAGATCTCCTCACTTTGAACTCTTTTTTTGTTTATTAATTTTTGCTTTATTTTTCCTTTTTTGCATTTTTTGATAAGTGTGGGCAATCCCAATCATGCGGTCTATCACTCACTAGGCATTCATGTTTCTCAGGCATGGTACCGAGTACTCGATAGGAGATGCAATCTGAGACGTGTTCTTATCAAAGACATGTTCATATCAATGACATTGGAACAGTTGCCCTTTTGCACACTTTTATTACTTTTGCTTTTTTTATTTTTTGAGTTATATGTAAAATCATTCAAGCTTTAGTATTTAGAATTTGCATAAGTTGCACACTATCCCATCCCAGGGTTAGGTAGGTAAGGGTTGAAAAAGAAAGGTCTATCAGTAGACGAGGCTCAAAGTGGCTTGTCAAAAAAGGATTTATATTTTTTAAAGGGTGAAAGTGATACGATATGGCCACAAGGGGTGCCTCAAATCATTAGTATACCTTGTGCTTAATTCAACATGGATTTTTTTATTTTTTATTTTTTTTGATGCTATGTAATGAAATGATCATATGCAAGAAAATAAATTCTCATTTATTAAAAGGAAAAGAAAGAAAGATCTAATAAAAGGTGCCTATGCTAGACTTAATGGGGATAGTGGAATAAAAAATATAGAAAAAGAGGTCACGAAATCTTGTCGTCGAAGCTCGCCTCGTGTCTAGTGCGTTATCATCACTCGGTCTTCTTGCCAGCTGGAGGGAACCGGAGTTTGTTTGTATCGATGAGGTCTTGAATGAGATTTTAAAACTTATAACATTGATTTGTAATATGACCTTTGCTTTGATGGTACTTGCAATAGGAATTTGGATTCCATTTAGATGTTCTCCTTTCAGGAGGAGGATCTTGCATAGGTCCAATTGGTGTGATGAGTCCCTTAGCAAGGAGTCAATCAAAGGCAATATTATAACTCATTCCAATTGGAGTGAACTTCCTTTCTTGTTATTTGGTCTTCAAAATATTTTTATCGATATAACTTCCGTTCTGATAGGAAGAAACAAAAGAAGGGTTGTCGTTCTTCCTGCTCTTGCCACCATTTTTATAGATTTTGACCTTCTTGTTGCTCGGAAGAACACGAAGGTAATTTGAATCAACAATATCTTCAATTCGGTCTTTAAGGGTGAAGCACTCTTTGGTGGTGTGACCATGGCCTCTATGATATTTGCAATAAGAGTTTGGATCCCAGCCGGGAAGCCGTTTCTGAGGTGGTGGGTCTTGGATTGGACCAATGGGATGGATAAGGTTTTGACCATGAAAATAGTCAAATGCTTCATTATAAGTCATTCCTATTGGTGTATACTCTACAATGGTCCGTTTTGCCTGTGGCTTAGGAGCATTGAGTTCTTCATTAAATCCTTGGTGAGAATTTTGTTCGATAACCCTTACTCGAGTTGCTAGTCCTTCTACCACGTTCAAGAGCATGGCAATGAAATCTTGTAGTTTTCGAATGTCTTCTCTTAAACTTGACAAATTTTCTTCGTTATCATCTAAGAAAACCCTATCATCTTCCTCAACCATGGTCACTTCATTGATAAAGGTTATATAGTCTGTCTTGATTATAGGCTCTCCTACAGGTGTGTTGAGGAGGAAGGATTGAAGGATATTTGATCTTCTGCGATGGCTAGAATTTCAGAAGTAAAATTGTTATCGATAAAGTTTTGTATAGCTTCTTTGAGTTTCCAACATTCCTCAGTGTCATGACCCTTTCCTTGGTGATATTTACATTGTTTATTTGGATCCCACTTAGGTGGCCTTGCTTCTGGAACTGGATCTTTGATAGATCCTATGGGCATGACTAGTCCTTTGTAGTGTAGCTTTTCAAAGGCTGTCTTGTAACTCATACCAAGTGAAGTGAACACTCTTTTTGACCTTTGGATTCGTTGTTTAGAAGTGTTCGCATCATATATTTCATAAGTGGGAGAGGAAAAAGGATGGTCGTTCTTCTTTCCTATCGCACTATCTACTTTCAAAATATCGTCTTCGATGTTAATGCCTATATCATAGAAATCCTTGAAAGTATTCAAGTTGTGTTGATATTTTAAGTGCTTTGAATACTTTTCTTGATGGTTCTTGATGAACATCCTTACAGATTCTTTTTCAGTAGGAACTTCAACCATATTAGTGGAAGTTTCCTTCCACTTGTTGAAGAAAGAGGTGAACCCTTCGTTTTCCTTTTACTTTAGAATCTCAAGTTGTCTATGGTTAGTTTCAACTTGAATGTTGAACTTATATCTATCAATGAAAGCGTTTATTATTCCATACCAAGTAGAGGTCTTTGATAACTTATTATTCGATATGATTTTTGGATGATTTTGAACCTCGTTTACTTGATAAAGTGGTGTTTTGGTTCACTTTTACTCCATTATCATGCAATTTTTGTGTATCCCTTGCTTCATGGGTTGTTAGTGTTTTTGTTGAGTTTTTAGGTTCAAAGACGACTATTTGAAGCATGTGGATGATAAACAGTGTTTAGAAGCCGAGACAAAGGAGCATAACCGAAGAAAAGTGAAAAAAAGGGCCTAAGAGAGCCTGCACGTACGTGCAATTGCAGGAGTGCATCACAACAATCAGGAACTTCAGTTTTATGCTTTTAAGACCTGCACGTCCATGCAGAGTTCAGCACGTCCGTGCAGGATATTCAGCACGTCCGTGCAACTTGCCCAGCCCGAATCAGTTTCAAAACTGATTGTGTAGTTTAAGGCTTGCACGTCCGTGCCATATTTGGCACGTCCGTGCAGGATTTCCAAGCTGAATCAGTAGCAAACTGTTTCTCATCTTTTGGCTCTGCACGACAGTGCATATGGTGGCACGTCCGTGTAGATTGGTCTGCACGTCCGTGCCAAGCCTGGCACGTCCATGCGGACCTGTAGCCGTGCCTGACTCTTGTTTTCTCCGTCCTTTTTATTAGGGGGTCTTATAAATAAGCCCTTGAGCTCATTTGTTCGGCATCCAAGTTTTTAGAGGAATATCTTAGTTTGTAATCTTAGAAACACAAATATTCTTAAATCATTAGTTAGATTTTAATTATTAGCTTGGAAATTTCAATCTCAATCATTGTAGAAGACAAGTTCCACCATTGTTATTCAAGTTGAAGCTTCTAGTAACTTTTCTTACTCTTCTCTTCCATTTTAATTGCTTTAATTAATAATTATTTTGCTTAATTCTTGTATTCGTAGATTGTTAATTAGCTTAATCTTTAGTTTGAATCTTGTTCATGAGTAGCTTGAAAACCTTAATTGCTTTAATTTCCATGGGTTGTGAGTAGTCTAATTTTTCTAGGGTTTGGTTAAAACCCTCAATGTAGTCACTAATTGCTTGTTGCATGTGTTAATTTGGTAATTGATGGGTGTTAATTAGTTGAGCTTAAGTGGTTTAATTGCGTAGTTCTTGTATATGGCCATTGCTAGAACTATTATTCAAGCTTTCTCAACAAAGAATCAAGAGATGAACTTGAGTTAGCTCCTTTATGCTTAATTGACTTGAAATGCCATGTGTAGGGAATATTTCAAGCATTAACCCCTAGCTTAAACCCCACTGTGATCATACACTAAAGTACGGTGGCGTCTAAAGGGAAAGAAGATAGAGCAAAAGAGTCGCCAACAAGTTTTTTAGGAACTTGTAAACCGTTCACGAGGTGAAGGTTACACCCCTTAACGATCCAGGAGATCGTTAACTCCATAAGGTCTTGAACCAAATAGGGTTCGGGGATAAAGGTACAAATCCAACCTAAAAGAGATTGAACCTGCCCTAATAATAGGCCTCTACTTTATTCTGATCGTATTCATGTGCGCTTTCTGACTAACATGCAATCAATAGGATTAGCCCTAAACCTGTTTATTTATGTTGGTTGAATTTAATGCACAAATAAATCTATTATTGACGATCACTTGAATTATAATCAAATTAACCCTAACAAGATTATTAATATCTTATTAAGCGTGATTACAAGTACCAAATTCCCTTTTAACATGCATAAAAGGTGTGATCAAGCAATAAAAATAAATATATCAAGCAACATAATAATAATCAAATTATATATAAAAGTTATCTGTCAATTAACAAATAACATGAAATAATTCGTAAATTAACAAATTACGTAAAATAATTTGTAAATTAACAAATTACGTTAAATTATATAATTCGACACAACAATAATCATAATCATAATCATAATCATAATTATCATAACCATGTTCATGTTAAAGCATAATAATAGCAAGATCCTAGGCATGATACTAACAAGATTAATAACAAACCCTAGCATGTCACAAAACAATAAAGATCAAATCTTTAATCCTAACATGATACTAACAATCATAAATATTAGGAAGAACTTAGGAAGCATAATACTTTTAATCATACTTGATATTACAATTACCCTAGACATGATACTAGGAATCATAATATTAATCTAAGCATGATTTCTAAATCATAATATCAATTAATTACCATTAAAGTACTTACTTGGATGCCTCGTACCTCTTTCTAATAATAAAATACACACGTTAGTAACGTCAAGGAAAATAATAATTAAAACAATTAAATTAAATAATTGAAAGAGAGATTTGGGACCAAACCCTCAGAAATTAAACCCTTCACGTCTAGGGCGAAGGCAACTTCGAATTTGGCTAGGTGTATCTAAGTCTTGCGAATGCGGAATTTTGTATTCGTGAGAAGGCTAGTTTAGAAAAGAGAGAGAGATAGAGAGAGTAATCAAGAGAATCTTGATGAGAGTTGGTGAATGAAAACGGAGTTTTTAGCAAGCTATTTATAGAGAAAATCAGTCAAAAAGATAAAAAATCAAAACAGAGTTCTGACGCGTAAAACCAGGTTAGCGTTAGACGCTGACATTAGCGCCAGGCGCCAAGCTTAGCGTCTAGCGCTAATGCTGGCGTTTGGCGCTGACTAAGTTTTTGACACGTTTTCTTAAAATAAGATAGAAATTGCCGTACAGGAGGATAAAATCGTATTTTCCTAAAAAAAGTTCTTTTATTCTGATAAAAACTCTAAAAAGTCAACAAAAGTCAATTTATCAATGCTAATTGAATTAGGAATGAAAAGAACCTTTTAGAAGAATCTAGAAGACTAAATCTATATTAGGCCCTCCTCTAGATCATTGGGCCGCATATAAGGCTCAAACCAGACCCAGTTTAGTAATTTGGCCATAACTTCCTCAATATTCATCGGAATTGGGCTTATAATGTATCGTTGAAAAGCTCTTTTCAAGCCCTATCCAACTACACTACTATTAGACCCATATCATGGACCAACCAAACTGGATTGACTGTTTTCTTAAAATAGGTTTTCAAAAACAGAGATAAGAGAAAAGAAATTAAAACTGTCCGCAACACTAAACTTTCCACACTTTCACTTTATTCGATTATGATTCGACGTGAAAGGTGCTCATCACTGGGTTTGGTTTGGGGAGACACAAATGGGTGTCTACAGAAGCCCCCACTTTGACTGAGTTTGGAGAAACGCAAGTTTCGAAAACAAAAGTCAAAGTAGCGATAGGGACGGAGAATGATTCAGAACGTTCTGCGATCCTAAATCCCTCTTGTAACGCGGATACCTACAAACTAGCGTTAGTTAAACAGATAAAAGAGTTAAGAAACGCATATCTTGCACCAGCACACGTCTCTGAAAGTAACCGATTTGCTGCTACTTTACTGTTGTATTTAACTTGATGACCTCCTGCAAGCTAGAGAATGCCATCCCGCTTGAAAACTGCTACGCTTGTAACTGCCTCCAATATTGAAGATTGCTTCACTTGAAACGATCCTCTTCCACTTTGTGACCATCTTCCACATCTTAGGGAACACGATCGAAGACAACTTCGCTTGAAATCACCTTCAGTTGTTTGTGACAACTCTCCGCAAGCTAGGGAATGCTGCCGAAGATATCCTTGCTTGAAGCTATCCTCATTTGTTGCGATAATTTTCCAAAGGAAATTACCGAAGACCTCCGCTTGTCGACCTTTATTGTTTCCCCGGTGGTTTTGCTGCTTGAACCTGTATGTCAGTGCCTTTGCCGAATTATGAACCAGTATGTCGGTGCCTTTCCGAATGAACCAGTATGTCGGTGCCTTTTGCGATGAGCCAATGCTTAGGCGCTTTAAGCTAAGTGCGACGATCTTTCATTAGGTCGATCACTTTATGTAATCAAGCCGATTACTAAAAATCGTGCCAAATTGCTTAGAGGGGCTAACTGGCGTACCAAGGAACCCAAAATATACTGCATAAGGTTAGAACAACCGTACTAAGTGGCTGAATGTTCTGGCGCCGCTGAAATAACATCAACGCCGATTATTTGGCTGTAGCGCCAGACGCTGGAGCTAGCGCTAGGCGCTAAAGCCTATCGACTGACGCCAAGGTCTGACGCTTGGCGCTAGAGTCGGGTTTTCCTTAAATACCCTTATCTTCTTCATTTCCGCTACTGCTGCTCGTGTTTCTTGCTCGAGAATTCTCAGAACTTCGTTTGATCCGTTCTTGCTCGTTTCTCAACCAAATTCGCTCAAATTTGTAGCAAATCAAAGCTTATTCCATCCATTTTCCCGATCTATGTAAGTTTTCTTCAAACTCACACCGGTTTTAATGAATTTCGCATGTGTTTATTCCCGAATTTCTTAAAAATTCAAAACTTAGAATGCTAAATTCTCTTTGTTTATTAAATTTTATGCCATGAAATTGCTTGATTATGTTTATATATTGCCTTGGGAGTAATTTGAGACTTGTTTGACTCAATTTGGTGAAGAAATGAACAAATCACCATTGTTGAACCTCTTAAGGTCGGGAAAACAATGTGGCTTGTTCTTGATATTTTTGATAGCAATTCTTGTCCAATTTGTCACAATAATTACTATAGTATTGCAAGAAATTTTTTGATTGCTTGAAAAATGCCGTTATGCTCAATTTGAATTTGTGCTCTATTTTAGTACTACATACTCTGTTTTTTTGCGAACATAGTATCATGCGACTAGGCGAACCTTAAATATTATAGAACCTTAATTTATGAGAATTCTGCACAATGTAGCATGGCTAGACAGCGAGGTTCCGGTTCACGGACCCGAGACGTTCGACGGGAGCATGAGCCTGTAGAGGACGATGCTGAACCGCCCACTTCACTCAGTCGACTCCCTGAGTGGGATGAGCGAACCTTGTATTTTTCTCCCGTCCATCACATTTATGAGAGGGTGAGACGAGGCATCACTGTTGGGAGGACGCGCTGTCATGGTTCCGGCTGTGACGGCTTGGGCGATCTGTACAAGATGTACATCGCCAGAGACGATCAGACGAGACTTCTATGGGAGTCTTGCGGGCTTACTGCGCTGTTCGAGACCTCCGAGGCAATGGTTGCCTCTAGCGGGGGTCACCATGTAGTTAGTGCTCTGGTGGAGTTCTTTTGGGACGCCACCAACACTTTCCACTTCCCCTGGGGTGAGATGATGGTCACTCCTACCGACTTCAGTCTCATCACAGGACTGGAGTTTAGCTCCGTGCCATTGCCGTTCGACAGCGGGATCGACGTCTTTTCTCCTGATGTCGAGGAGCTGTTGGGTCCGATTGCTATTCGAGCTCGAGCTGAGGTAGAGTCGACTCAGTTCAGTGCTAGGGGGATTCGCCGCTCGACTCTAGCAGCGACTTTTGATGATGGTGCCACTAGCCAACCCGAGAGGAGCGGGTGCGCATCTTTGCACTTATCTTGCTGTCAGGGACGTTCTCCCCTGACAAGGGTTGTTTTGGGTGTTTCTGTCCCTCGGGAGAGTTACAACACGAAGACTGATCCGGGATGAGCTGTACCTGCAAAACAAACGGAGACACCTGTTGGGTGGTGCTCCGCCTCCAACGATCAAGTTAGTAACTTGAAAAGGAACAAAGAGTACGGAAATTTAGGTGGGTATCTGCTCGGATTCCAAGCTCAGGTGTTTCTCTAATGTAAGAGAATGCAGGTGTATTAAATGGTGAAAACGTGCCCTCAAAATGAGGGATATCTCCCTATTTATAGGGTCTTTGGGAATTGTGCCCCTGATTAGGTCACTGAACCCTAATCATTGGTGGGCTGCGCCGTTTTGCGGCATTCTCGGGATTTGGGCCTGAAGGCCGCCTTTTCCCTTGATTTCTGGAATGACACGTGTCAAGCAGGGATTGGTTCATTTTAGACCAATCGGGGGCTGACACGTGTCAGCTTCTGATTGGGCCACGTGGCAGGGTGAAATTACCCTAAACATTTGCCCCTCACAGATGTGACGTGGCACGCCACGTGGCATCTGTGACACATGTCACGCTCCGGCTGGCGGTAATTTTACCGTTACAGAGTAACCGTTCACCTTCCGGGTAAATTACGGTAATGCCCCCATATTTACCCTCTATATATAGCCGTTTTACCCTCATAATTTTGTACGTTTACAAAAATTTTCTAGAGAAAAACTTCGAGAGAGCAGAAGTCATCCGTTTGAGTCAGGCGCGAGCAAGAAACTTTGTTCTTCCGCAACCCAGCCAGACCCGCCTTCCTTCAGATATCAAATCCAAAGGTACCGTCTCTGTCTCTCTCAGCTCTTTTCTTTTTTCACCGCTTGTACATATTTCTTGCAATAAATGGATGCATCACCAACACACACGGCACAGCCTAGGTTAGAGTCCAGCCGGTCACCAGGGACGGCTGAGTCTAGGACTGGGAGTGCCGGCTCGGGGTGTTGGGACCACCCTTTGCCATGGATTCCGACCAGTTATGTGTCTGTGCAGGACACCATGGCTCAGACAATGCAGACGGCCACTGATCCAAATTACAGAAGCAAAGGCTCAGGCGGCCAAACGCCTGAGGGAGAAACGTCTGGTCAGGGAGACCAGACGGCTCTGGAGAGATCCCCTCCGCGCGCCCCTTCAACCCCTGCTGACTCTTTCTTGGAAGAGTGCGACCAAGGCGGCGACGAGGCCGCCTCTGCCCCCATAGACCAAAGCAAGGGGGAGATGGAGAGCGACAGCTCCGCCTCTACCTCCGAGAGCAGCGATGACTTGCCCCCTCTTCCGGATAGCGAGGAGGAAGAAAGGAAAAAGTGGAGTGAGAAGGACGATCCCTTCAGCATCCACGTCTCCTCCAAGGACCGAATCCAGATGGGGGAGAGTTTAGAAAACTTTAAGAAAATGCACCCGCTAGGAGACGGGTATAAGATCCGGGTGCCGCCTGAGTTGGGCACCATTGCTTGGGGAGATGATCAAGAGAACGCCAACAACTATTTTGGCTGTTATGAGGCGGAGTTCAAAGCCGGCCTTCGCTTCCCCCTTCACCAGGCGGTGAAGGCAATTTTGAGAGGCTACGGCCTGGGGCTTTGGCAACTTACCCCCAACTCCTGGACCAACATTCTGGGGTATGTTGCCGCCTGCGAGTTCCAAGGGCTTAACCCCGGCTGGGAGGCTTTTGCAAGCATGCATTACCTCAGCAGGAGCCCAGGCGGCTGGAGAGCGTGGTATACTCTAACCACACAGCCGCAATACATGATGACCTTGGACAAGGTCTCAAAGTTCGATGGATGGAAGCACAGGTTCTACCTGATGTCAGCCCCAACCAGACGGGAGAATTATGAATTCCGTCTGTACAATAAGAAGCCTGACTTGTTGGGCAGGAAGTGCGCTCTTCCCCGGATCTCAGAGGAAGACTTTGACAAAATAATCGAGGCAGACTTTTTCGGCCTCACAGACGCAACTCTGTCAAGCGGGGAAACAATAAAAGTCCCTAAGAACTGGATTCCCAAGAGCGCCTGGTTCAGGGATGAATGTTTCCTAGCCGCCTGCGGGCTAGGGCACATGTTTAACAAACGTATGCGCCTGAGTTCACACCGTCTGTAGTATTTTTCTATCGGAATTGATTTATGATTGACCAATTTATTTCTTTTTGCAGAAGAAGCGCTAAACATGTTGCAGTCGGAGAAAACCCCCAAGCGGTTTTCTGCGACCATCCGTAAAGATCTTGCGGAGAAAGCTGCGGCCGAGCTCAGGGCCAAGGTAATGAGCGCCTAACCCTTTCTTAAGTTTATTTTATAAACTGTCTTGCCCGGATGCTAACCTTGACTTGTTTCTTTTCGCAGGGGGGAGAAGTTGGGAAGTCGTTTGAGAAGAACCTCAAACGGGCTAGAGAGGAGGCCCCAGCCATTCTAAACAAAATAAAAAAGTCCGCCTCTACGTCAACTCCTGGCGCCTCAGCCGGGGCTAAGACGATACGGATAGCGGGGCGACTCGAGAAGGTAGGCGGCAGCCTGTGCCTTGATCTTGTCAACCCCTCAGCAACCGCAGGGTTCACCACGCCTGCAAGCGGTTCCCGCTTGGCCGGCTCTGAAGGTAAGAACCCTTTTGAATCCCCACTTGAGCTGAGGTGGCCTTTACGGGTGAAATCCCACTCCCAACAGACGTCATCCTCAGACGGTCGGCAACAGATAGGTGCTGCCTTAGTTTCGCACTCATCACGTGTTGATTGTGGTGCAGATCAATCTCCCCGCTGGCCAGACGTCCAGAAGCACGCCAAGGCCATGTTGGACGCCGTCCGGAAGAGGGATAAGGACAATATCCCTGGGATAGAGACGTTCAATCTTGAACGCATTCTATCCCTTCTGGCTGAGGTAAGCAACTTGTCAATTCCATGTTATATTTTCCAAATAACTACCCCGCCTGTAATTCTTATACTGCCTGCTTTTTTGCAGGCCATGCTGCGGGTGGACGGGCTCAAACGTCCTTATTCCCGCAAACGGGAAGAGGTAAAAAGGGCCAAGAAGTCTGCCATAGACGCTGATAATATTGCTTTCCACTCAACTATTGTAAATGAACTTGAAACTACAGCAATAATTATGACACATGCGTCTAAAATCCAGCAGCTGGAGCTAGATCTGATGGCGGCCGACTAGCGGGTAACGGATGCTGAGACGGCCAAGAAGGGGGCGGAGGAGGCCCAGAAGAAAGCAGACGAGGGCGCCAAACAGGCTGAAGAGGCGCTCAAGAAGGCCCAGGCGGACCTTGGCAAACTGAAATCCAGGGTTGAGAGGCTGGAGAAGGATGCTGCTCAAGCTCAGAAGAACTTTGCAGCAACCTTGGAGGCGGAGCAGAACCGCCTTGTTGCTGAAAGTGATGCTGACAACGACGCCCGTATGAAGATTGCTTGGGCTGCCTTGTATCCAGACGCTGATTATAGCATCTGGACAATGGCACACAGCTATGCAGAGTACGTGGTGTACTTGAGAGAGCAAGGTGAGCCAGAGCCTGCCTCCTTTGAAGCCTTGCTCAGCAATAATGAGTCGTCCGCGCCTGAGCTTCCTGGTCCCGGCGAAGCACATCAAATTCTCTCAGATGATGAGGAGAAGGGGGAGAACCAGGAGGCTCCGTCTGCAGGCCAGAAGTGACTTTTCAGCGGCAGTATGCCAATCTTCACTTTTGTCTTTTTCTCTTATTCAGCGGCTGTATGCCAAAACTTGCCTTTTCCGGCCTGCGTGCCGAGTATTCTTGTATTTACCGGCTATGAAGCCGTGTTAATTAACAATTTCTTTCTCCCGGACGAGGTCCGGTAACATTTGATCCATTACAACCATTTGGTTGGATGGACTTTTATGAATTGCACCGACTAAGTCGGTTTTGATTATTTTGCATTTGAATTTTTAATTTTTGCCTATCTTATGAAAAGCATGCGGCGATTCTTTGCCTAACTAGTCAATAGTCTGGCTGTCCTTGCCCCTGGACGGCTGTGTGATTGGTTTCAGTTGGAGCTGGTTGATTGACTTGAAAACGTCTGATGCTGCAAAGAGCATGATATGTTTGTAAGTCAATCAATCACCGTAGTGATTGCCCCAAACCAAGTGCACAGCCGTACACCCGCAGGCGTTTCGGTCACTACCCAGACGGGTTACGCCCGTCTTGGTAGAGATTTCATAGCCATTGAACTCTTGCCCCAATTGGGGTGAGGTGCAATTTTTGGAATGGATAACCTAAGTGAGATCTTCAGCCGGTGACCGACTGATGCCTATGGGCATCCGGTATTTAGGGACTTATTCGTTCTTCGTAGGTTATTTCAGTCAGACGGCTATGAGTTGACCAATTCGGTCGTTCAATTTTTGTCGTCTGCATGGATACGTAGAACAGACAGATAATCTGTTCTCTGCGACGATTGCACCCGGAGGGGTGTCGCCGGACGCCTTTGTCCATGTTGGGACAGGCGATTTTATAAAAAGAGCAACCATCCGGCCATTTTAGCCTCTGGTCTTGTTTGAGACCGGTTGTATAGCTACTAAACGTTTTTGTGCTTAGTTTCTTAATCAGTGTTGAATTTACACTAAGTATCGAACTTAGTTTTTTAATCAAACGAGTCTGCCTGGTTATTACCCAGACGATCAGGCAAATATCTGATCATGCTAAGTATCAAACTTAGTTAGAAAAATGGAGAATCTGTCTGAGTATTACCCAGGCGGATCATGCTAAGTATCAAACTTAGTTAGAAAAATGGAGAATCCGTCTGAGTATTACCCAGGCGGATCATGCTAAGTATCAAACTTAGTTAGAAAAATGGAGAATCCGTCTGAGTATTACCCAGGCGGATAGTTTAGCAGTTGAATAAACAAAGTACCCAACTTAAGTAAACAAGGGATCTGAGCATTACCCAGGCGGATAAATGTAACCTTCACTAAGTATCGAACTTAGTTAGGTAGATGGGGAATCCGCCTGGATATTACCCGGATGGATAATCGAACGATAACTCAATTTTGCAAACAAAGGCTGAATCTTCAATAATTGACTCATTGTTTACAAAGAATTACATTCTCAGAAGTAGTACTTTTTTAGATTGTCTACATTCCAAGTTCTAGGCAGGCGCCTACCGTCTCTTACTTCTTCATAGATCCGGTAGGGGCCTTCCCAATTTGGTGTTAGCTTTCCCAACTCATTGGCCCTACCGGTTGCCTCCATCTTTCGTAACACTAAGTCGTCAACTTTCAAAGGACGCTTGTGTACTTTTTTGTTGTAGGCTCTAGTCATTCTCAGACGGTAAATCTCATGACGCAAGGCGACATTGCCCCGACGTTCTGGAAGTGAATCCAATGCCAGGCGCATTGCTTCCCAATTTGCCTCTTCATCATACAACATGACTATGAGAGTCGGCTCGTAATGTTCGATGGGCAAGACGGCTTCAGCACCGTAAACCATGAGAAATGGGGTTTCACCGGTTGCCCCTTTCGCTGTTGTCCGGATGGCCCATAGGACATGGATTAATTCTTCTGCCCATAAGACACCGGCTCTTTCTATTTTCTTTTTAATGCCGTCTGAGATAAGTTTGTTGAAAGCTTCAACTTGGCCATTTGCTTGGGGCCGGCCTACAGATGCAAAATAACTTAAGATCCCCTGATCTCCCAACCAAGTTTTTAGCTGAGGCGTCTCAAACTGAGGACCATTATCAAACACCATAGACATGGGTACCCCGTACCGGGTGATAACATTCTTCCAAATGAAGGAAATGACGTCTGAGGTCTTGATGTTTTTGACTGCCTCAGCCTCAACCCACTTGGTGAAATAATCCACAGCCACTAAGATATAGCGCTTTCCGCCTGGAGCAGGCGTGTAAGGACCTAAAATGTCCATGCCCCACTTTGCAAACGGGATTGGACTGTGGATGGCCGTCAAATCAGTAGCCGGACGGTGAATAAGTTTTCCAAACTTTTGGCACTTGTCACATTTTTTCACCAATTCCTTGGCGTCTGCTTCAAGAGTGGGCCAAAAGTAATGTCATCTGGCTCTGACGGCTAGGGACCTGCCGCCTATATGAGAGGCGCAGAATCCTGAGTGCAAGTCTTCGAGAACTTCTTTCCCCTTTTCTGGGGTGACACACTTCAACAAAGGCTTCAGAAACCCCGCCTTGAAGAGTTCTCCATTTTTCAACACGAATCTTGCAGCTTGCTTTTTCAGGACGGCTGCTTCCTGTGGCGAATCAGGAAGTGTACCGTCTGAGAGATAGGCCCGGATGCCATCCATCCAGGTAGAGCTTCGGTCCAGAGTTCCAACGGGATCCTCATAGATGCTTCTCTTTTCAAGAACTTCCCAGAAGACTGACCGAGGCGTATCATGGCAGGCGGAAGATGCCAGTTTCGACAATGCATCCGCCTGGTTGTTTTCCGACCTAGGCACCTAATTCAGCCGGAATTCCTCAAGTGCCTTGGTCTCTTCTTTGACTGCCTAAAGATATTTAATCATAGCCGGATGGGTAGCCTCATAGCTTCCCTCATACTGGCTAACAACCAATTGAGAATCAGAGAAGGCGTCAATTTTAATGGCCCCTGCCGCCTTACACATGCGTATGCCGGCTAGCAGGGCTTCATATTCCGCCTCATTGTTAGAGGCTTGAAACTTGAAGCGTAGTGCATATTCAAATCTGTCTCCTTCAGGAGACTCATAAATTACGCCTGCACCACAGTCGGTCTTTGTAGAGCTCCCGTCTACATATACTTTCCAAACCTGATCAAGATTATCCGGAGCCACCGGACGAGTCATTTCTACAATGAAGTCGGCAAACGCCTGACCTTTCACTGCCTTTCTTGGTTCGTAAGTGATTTCAAGACTTTGCATTTCAATAGCCCATTTCAACATTCTCCCGGATGAGTCCAAGGTAGACATCGGCCGCTTGAGTGGCTGGTCCGTATAGATCACCACCGGATGTGCCAAAAAATAAGGCTTCAATTTTTTGAATGCCATATACAAAGCAAGGCCAAATTTCTCAACCATGGGGTACCGGAGTTCAGCATTTTTAAGAACATGACTAATGAAGTAAACCGGGAGCTGCACGCCGTCTCTCTCAGTAAGGAGAACGGCACTGAGGGCATGGTCTGAGACGGCTAAGTACATATACACCGTCTCTCTAGGCAAAGGACTGACTAACCTAGGCAGAGAGTGCAAATGCTCTTTCAACCTTTGGAACGCCGCCTCAGCATCATCCCCCCACTCAAATTTAGTCTTCTTCCTGATTGCTTGGAAGAAGTAGAGGCATTTGTCGCCTGACCGGCTGAGGAACCTCCCCAAGGCGGCCAGGCAACCGGTGAGTCTCTGGACTTCCTTGACAGAACGGGGTGACTTCATGTCTATCACCGCCTGTATCTTTTCAGGGTTAGCCTCTATCCCCCTTTGATCAATCAGGAATCCGAGAAACTTCCCAGACTCAACACCAAAGACGCATTTCTTAGGATTTAACATAACCTTATGCCGCCTGAGGGTGGTGAATGTTTCTCGGAGATCAGCAAGGTGATCCGTCTGTAGCTTGGATTTGACTATCATGTCATCAATGTACGCCTCCACATTCCTCCCAATCTGATTAATGAAGACCGTATTATTCATCCGTTGGAAAGTGGCAGGCGCATTTTTCAAGCCAAACGACATCACAGTATAACAAAATAGCCCCTGATCAGTGACGAAGGCCGTCTTCTCTTGATCTTTCTTCCACAGGGGTATCTGATGGAAGCCGGAGTAGGCATCCATAAAGCTCATCAAGGCGTGACCGGCTGTTGAATCGACCAGACTATCGATCTTTGGAAGCGGGTAACTGTCCTTTGGACACGCCTTGTTGAGGTCTGTGTAGTCAACACACATGCGCCAGGTCCCATTCGATTTCTTAACAAGGACCACATTGGCCACCCAGTCGGGAAAATTACAGGGCCGGATGAACCTGGCGTCTAGCAGCTTTTTGACTTCAGCAGCTGCCGCCTGACTTCTTTCCTCGCCGTGGTTTCTTTTATTTTGCCGGATGGGCTTCTTTTTGGGGTCCACGGCGAGCTTGTGGACAGCAAGATCCGGGCTGACGCCTGGCATCTCTTCCACTTCAAAGGAAAAAATGTCTTTGAATTCTTTCAGTAGAAGGTGCAAGCTTGCACCCAAGGTAGCATGAGCTACCGTCCCAACCTTAACAGTACGTTCTGGACGGCTTTCGTCCAGAACGAGATCAATGCTTTCACCAGCCGGTTGGGGACGGAGCTCGTCTGACCGTTCACCGGTCAGTGATTGCTATTTTTTCTCTTTCTTCACCTCCACCGGCAGGGGAGCCTTTCTTTTCTTCCCGGCTGCTGATGGGGCGGGAACTGGGTCGGCATCCTTGACATTGTCAAGGTCTATTGGTTCCTGACCGCCTGGGGTCACTGTATCTCGGACGGCTGAGAGAAAACACTCTCGGGCCGTCTTCTGATCCCCATTCAAGGAACCAACAGAGCCGTCATCCCTCTCATACTTGATGAGCATGAGAGACGGGATGATTACGGCCTTGGCTACGTTGAGGGTTGGCCTACCAAGGATGATGTTATAGGCGGTCAATTCCTCAACAACCAAGAATCTGACGACCATATGTCGTCCCTGGCCTTTCTCTCCCAGCCGGATGGGTAAGTCAATTCTCCCGGCTGGGTAGACCATCCCACCCCCAAAACCAACCAAGGGGTGGGTGACCGGATGCATGCTGCAGACGTTGTATTTCAGCTTTTGCAGGCACCGGAGGCTGATGATGTCTGATGAGCTACCGGTGTCTATAAGGATCCGCCCAACCAGCTGATTGGCAACCTTACATTCGATAACGACCGGGTCATCATGCGGGCGGCGGACGCTGCCCCTGTCCTTCTCAGTGATCAACACGTCTGGGAAGGAGGAGTTGGCTTCCGCCTGCTCATCATCATCTTTGTCCATCTTTCGAAGATGGCTCTTGGTGCCCCAGATGGTAGGGCCACCACATGAGAACCCGCCTGCTATGGTGTAGACCGGCTCCTTGTCGGTATCCGAGCTACTAGCATGCTGGGGGGGTAGTCTTGGAGGACTGACCCTTGTTTTTCTTTTTTTCCCCGGCTGGGGACTTAGAAATGTAGGACTTTAGCAGCCCTTTGTCAGCCAGACGGTCCAACGCCCGCTGAAGACTAAAGCAGTCGTTGGTGTCATGGCAAACTTCCTCATGGAACTGACAAAATTTATTTTTGTTCCGTGACTGGACGGAACTCTTCATAGGATTCGACTTCTCAATGGACAGCCGGTCCTTTACCTCCATGAGGATGGAGTTGCAATCTTTGTTAAACTCGTACTTAGGGACGTACGGTTTAAACTCTTTCTTTTTCTTCTGGGACGGCTGGTCAGACTCAGTAACCGCCCATACTTCTTTTCTTTTCTTGCTCTCTTCTTTGTTTTTGGCCGGCTGAGCTGACCGGCTGGCTTTCTGTTTGTCGGACTTCTTAGAGTCCGACTGGCTACCAGGCGAGCAGAGGTCGGTAGCTTGGATGTAGCTTTCCGCCTCCCTCAGGGCCGCCTGTAAGGTGAAAGCCCCTTTTCTAACGAGGTCGAACTTAAAAGTCGACCCGTCTCTCAGACCCTTGAAAAAGTCTGTAAAAGCTACCTCGTCAGACAGTCCTTGAATCTGAATTCTTATCAGATTGAACCGCCTGACATATGAGCGCAACCCTTCTTTCTCTCCCTGCTTAACAGTGCTCAAATCAAGGCTTGTTTTCTTAGCAGGGATGTTCATTGAGAAGTTGGAAGCAAACAGGAAGGCAAGCTTCCTGAAGCTGTCTATGGACCCGGCTGGCAGGTTGCCAAACCATTGTTGGGCAATGCCCTTCAATGTAGCTGGGAAGCATCGACACTAGGCGGCATCGTCCAACCCCTGCAGATACATGAGGTT
The DNA here is from genome assembly GCF_948465745.1 of Chenopodium album. Classification (NCBI taxonomy): domain Eukaryota; kingdom Viridiplantae; phylum Streptophyta; class Magnoliopsida; order Caryophyllales; family Amaranthaceae; genus Chenopodium; species Chenopodium album. The sequence continues at coordinate 36,545,492 of NC_137841.1, read as the reverse complement.
GGTGTAAGCCATGAGGTGGTCTTCCGGATTGGTGGTGCCATCATAGGTACCAACCAACACATTCTTAACCTTGGACGGCTGTGCCGCCTCGGTTATCTCCCGAGTGAACGCAGAAGGTTGTTCACCCAGGCGCAGCAGACGAAGCTGCCAGTCCAATGGCTGGACATTTGGATATGCCGCCTGACCCCCAAAGAAGGCCGGTTGCATGAAGTGAGGAGGATACTGCCCGTAAGCCGGAGTAGGCACATACGGGACAGCTCCAATCATATGAGGGCCAGAATGGACGGTATTACCGCCTGTCTGACTCTCATGCAAGGAGGGTGCACTCCCTGCAGAAATGTTGTTGAAGCTGTTTGGAAAGTTCGACGTTGAAGCCGACTTAGACAGCGATTGATTTCTCTTCCGGTTAATAATTTCCCGGGCATCAGAAGTTGGTTTTTTACTTCTCACCGGCTGTTGGGGCCGGCGAGTGTTATTGGTGTTCCTCCCAGGAAGGAGAATCTTCGACCAATCAATGGTCCCGGCTGCCTTCTCCTTTGGATGAGGAGTGGGCTGCCGGTTTTTGACTGACTTCCCCTTCTCCGGAGGAGTCTTCTTAGCCGACTGACCTTTACTTAGGCCAGCCCGGCTTTTTGTGATCAGCTCTGTAATTTCACCCTTGAAACTAGTCATGAACCTCATGAGTTCGTCTCGGGTGACAGGGGCTGATCCAGCTGTCGTTTGGGTTGCCCCTTCCGGCTGCCCAGTGGGTCTGCTCGGACCCGCCTGGGAGGCGCCCCGCTCCAGAGTCTCTCTGGGCCGGATGCGCTTGACTCTGAGAGAGCCATCCTCGGCTGTAGAGGTTTCGACTTGAGGATCCTCATCCTCCTCATGGTTTGTAAAAACTTCTGGGTCTTCACCCAGACGGTTAGGTGGCACAAACTCTTGAACCATCTTCGAGGTACTCTCCCCACAGACGGCGCCAAATGTTTTGGGTGTTTTTGTCCCTCGGGAGAGTTACAACACGAAGACTGATCCGGGATGAGCTGTACCTGCAAAACAAACGGAGACACCTGTTGGGTGGTGCTCTGCCTCCAACGATCAAGTTAGTAACTTGAAAAGGAACAAAGAGTACGGAAATTTAGGTGGGTATCTGCTCGGATTCCAAGCTCAGGTGTTTCTCTGATGTAAGAGAATGCCGGTGTATTAAATGGTGAAAACGTGCCCTCAAAATGAGGGATATCTCCCTATTTATAGGGTCTTTGGGAATTGTGCCCCTGATTAGGTCACTGAACCCTAATCATTGGTGGGCTGCGCCGTTTTGCGGCATTCTCGGGATTTGGGCCTGAAGGCCGCCTTTTCCCTTGATTTCTGGAATGACACGTGTCAAGCATGGATAGGTTCATTTTAGACCAATCGGGGGCTGACACGTGTCAGCTTCTGATTGGGCCACGTGGCAGGGTTAAATTACCCTAAACAAGGGTAGTAGGGCGCTGCTTTACTACCTTCCTGATGTCCGCGATCTACACCGGATCGGGACTTATGACTGGGCCAGCTTGGCCTACGCTGATTTCATTCGAGCGTTGCGGGACTCGTGTCGACATCGGTCATTTGGGTCGAATGTTGCTTTGTCCGGCTTTTGGAAGGTCGTAGAGGTAAACCTTATTCCCTATAAAGTTTAGCTCTACCTTTTAGTTAGCATTTGATGATAACTTTAGTTTCTTGTAGATCTGGTTCTACGAGTACTTTCCCTCAGCTGCGCCGGCGAGACCGTCGCCGCGCAGGCTTCCAGTTAGTGCTTCGTGGGGCAGCCGCCGTGTGGGGATGTCCACTGCATATGTCCGAGATTGGATCATCTCGGTATGATTATTTTCCTATTTGACATTTTGTGACGCCTTAGATAGACTCTTGCCTGATTGACGCTCTTTGCAGGAGCCTGAGGTGCTGTACCGGCCGTGGGTCGACCTGGCAGTCCCTGGGTTAGCCGCGCAGTATTCTGCTGAGCGTCGCTATTTCTTGGGGACCTATAGAGCGGCTGCATATCTTGGAGAGAGGGTTATTATTCAGCATTCCTCCGATACCTTTATCGTTCTTGCTCCTCCACCACGTCACATGTTTAACGCCCCGAGGTTGGTGAGCATGCCAGAGGGAGCTGGTACCCCTTGGCGATCTTACACGATCCCTGGGCGATGCTATGGGGAGGAGCTACTGCCGTTGTTAGCTTGAGTTCCTGTACTTGCTGAGGATGTGGCGGTACGATTTTTCAGCTTTTACCTTTCGTTAAGTAGCCCCCAAGTAATGCTTCACTGATTTTGTTTTGCCTTGTCAGGACGATGCTGCTGAGTTCGTGCCACCCCGTATGTCTATCCATTATCAGGGGACATATGGGCCGATTGAGGAGATAATTCCTCCGGCTCCTGAGGACGAGCGCTTTGTGGAGTGGTCGATTCCTCGCCACCAGACTCGGGTAAGCTTGTTTATTTGCAACTTTTGTCCATACATGTTATGCATGTTTACTGACTTATTTCTTTGACAGTTCTCACGCGAGGTGGTTTCGACGATGGCACGTTTCATAGATGCCTTTCGGAGCCAGCTTGTCCAGATGAGGAATGTGGCTACCTGCCGTCGAGACGACGCCGTTCAGGAGGTAGTCTTCCCTTCATATGTTTTTGTATTATCGCTTTTATTTTGCCTGTTTATGATTTTAATTTCTTTTGCAGGGTCATCCCATTCCTTCTTGTACCCGCACGAGACTTGAGGCGCGGAGGGATCCAGCGAGGTCTAGCTCGAGACGTCGCCGCACCGATTCGGGAGGTCGGGGCGGTCATTCTGAGGCTGCTCGTACCGTGGCGGTAGAGGGCTCGGGCTCTTCCTCTGAGGGTGCACATACTGCGCCGGTAGGCCAGGGAGAGGCTACCTGGGCTCTTAGAGGTGGTGGGATGTACGAGGTTGGCTTGTCATCGCAGCAGCCTCCGCAGCCTCAGCCTCAGGTTGATCTCCGGTGGACGGGTCCTGTGTTGAGCTTTCCTCCTCCCGCGGGAACTGGAGCTGGTGCTGGTGGAGAGGTTACTCCTCGTACGGTGGAGTTTTATGGGATGATGGGTATACGTCCCCCGGCGCCGTAGCTTATTCCTGTGTTTTTTATTATTTATTTTGACTTTGTACAGAACTTTGTCTTTTATTAGACTCATTTTTTAGACATGTTTTGTATATACATACTATTATGAGTTTATTCTTTATTTATCATGTTTTTTCATTTTAGAAAAAGATAAGGAAACCGTAAAGTCATTAGCAGACTCGAATTAAGTCGAAAACGCGGTTTTTTAGAAAGCGCGTGCGATGAGGCATATTGGCGCCAGCTGGCGCCACGCGTTTTGGTGTAGCGCCAGGCGCTACACTTAGAGTTTGGTGTCAGGCTCTGGCGTCAGGCGCCAATAGTTGGCGTCTGGCGCTAAAGAGCGCTGACTCCGAATCCTTCCTGGATTAAAACTGCTCCGATTTTGTGCATAAATAGCCCCCTGCCCAGCCGATTCTCTTCATAATTTCAGCAGATAAAATATTTCTTAGCTTTGAGAAAAATAATATCATGTCTCTAGTCTCCAAAAGTTTTACCAACTACACCCATGAATGGTGTCGGTCTCTTAATGCCTAAGAAAGAAAAGAATTAGATTTATTTCACTTGGGGGGAATTTATGGTATCAAAGGGGTAGATCTTGACTTAGATTTCATTCATACCGCTCTAGAATATTGAGATGTTGATACTCATTGCTTTAGAATAGGGTATGATGAAATTAGCCCTTTGCTGGAAGAATTTGGTGCTATTTTAGGCTTCCCTGCACTAGATCTTGTAGTAATCCCTAGAATAAATGAATATTATTTTAAGGATTTTGAACGCTTCTTTAATTTAAAAGACAAAGATCTATCAAAAATAGTAGATGGTAGCATAGTTAATTTGAAAGAGTTTGCTCGCCATTATTTTGATAGGCCTTATTCTGAATCTTTCCATGTTTATAGAAGAAGGGATTTTCTATTTTGCATGCTTAATCAATATATTCTTACTAGTGGTAAAAATAATGAGGGTCAATTAATTATATCCACTGTTTTAGAACAAATTGAATCAGGGAGAAATCCAATGCCTTTAATAGTTGGAGAGACTATGCTTAGTCTTGATGAATTAAAGAGGAATCCAAAAGCACCTTTTCAGGGCTCTCCAATTTTATTATAGGTAGAAAAATAATATTTTTAATTATAGAAATCAAAAATATATTTTTGTATAGTAATAATAATTTATTTGCATTGCAATTTTTACAGATGTGGCTAATGGAAAGACTGGAGTTAATTAGCCCTCTAGACAACATTGAGAAGTATACTCCAAATTGCTTCGTGAGGAGGAAGAAACGCTTCTCTAAGATGGGGCGCCATGAATGGAAGAAGGTCTTCGAATCTTGCAATTTTGCCATCAAGTGGGCCATCCCTTGGTGGAAAATAGAAAAGATGGTTGGTGTCAACAAGCAACCATTCTGCCGTCTTCCAAGCTTGTCCCGTATGACTTTTTATTATCCCTGCAGGGTAAAAAGACAATACGGCCTACTTCAGACTATTCCTTTCGGTGATCTTCGTCGTCCCTACGAGTTCCCTGTCTCCCAGGAAGTAGACAAGTTTGATGCTTATTGGAGCGCTAGACCTTTATGGGAGGTAATTACCCAAAAGGTTCCTCCTTCCTTGCCCAATGATGTGAAAAAGTGGCTTCTGAAGAAACCCACGAAGGACATGAAGAAAAATCAGAGTAAAACTGATGTGAAGAGTCGTCTAGGTGACAAAGTGGTTCCTGTTAAGGAACGCTTAGGTGAAAGAATTGAGTTCAAAACACCTATAATGCCTAGGAAGAAGAGTACTGCAATAGATAAGGGAAAAAGGAAAGCTGACACCACAGAAAAGAAAGCTTGGGTAGAAAAGAAGCATGGAGTCCTAGCTGAGGGGGAAACTATTTACTCTAAGATTGAATGTAGGTCCTCTAAAGGATGCCTACTAGCTAAGGTTATGGATGAGGAGGAAGAAGCAGACAAAAATTGGAAAAGGGCTAAGAAAGAGAAAGAAGATTAAGAGCATTGCTTAATTTCCAATTATTAGACTTAGTTTATTTTTTTTTTTATTTAAAGTTAAATTATTTAAGCTTAATTTAAATTCCATCAATAATGTAGTTTATTTTATTAATGAAATTCCAGCTTTTAATTAAATTATTTACTTTAAATTTATTTTATTAAAGCAATGAAAACCGAAAAATTAATTTCCAGAAATTTTTTCGAGTACGGAAGTCGAAAATTTTCCAAAAAACACCGAAATGTTCCCAGAATTTTATCTATTAATTGGCGCCACAGATCTGCGACTGGCGCCGGTTGCGGCAATTTGGGGTCAGGTGGCAGATGCCGTCGTCTGGCGCTAACATTCATCGGCTGGCGCCAGAATGTTTTCCGTGACGCCGATATTTCGTCGATCTTCTGTCGAATTTTTATTAATTCTGGGATGCGAGATTTTTTAAAAAATAAAGTGGCCGCACTCGTAAAGGGTTGCCTACGTATCCTTTCTTAAGGAATCATGCCAAACGTAGCTCTCTTGAGTATCCCACTTAAGTAATTATGGGTAGTATTTCTTAAGTTGGTCAAGATTTGTCATGTTTGAGAACTCATTGCCATCCATATTAGTTAATTTTGTTGCGCCTCCTGACAGGATTGTTTTGACAACGTAGGGTCCAGACCAATTAGGTCTAAATTTTCCCCTTGGATCTAAAATATTTTTCCTTAAAGCTTTTTACACCAAGTCTCCTACTTTGATGTTTCTTGTCTTGACCTTCTTATTAAAATGCCTAGCCATACGAGTTTGATAACACTGAGTATGATGTAGAGCTTCTAGTCGTTTTTCATCGAGTAGAATTAGCTCTTCATATCTTGCTCTAGTCCATTCAACTTCATCGAGTTTACTTTCTAACACAATGTGTAGGGATGGAATCTCTAGTTTGACAGTTTGTACGGCATCCATTCCATATACCAAGGAAAGCGACGTATTTCCTGTTGATGTGCGAATTGACGTGCGATAACCCCACAATGCGAAGTGAAGTTTGACAGGCCAATCCTTATAATTTTCCGTCATTTTCTCGATGATAGTCTTTAGATTTTTATTAGCTGCCTCGATTGCTCCATTTGCTTAAGGCCTATAAGGGGAAGAATGATGATGTTGAATGCCATATTTTTGTAACAATTCTTCACATTCGGCTTGAAAGTGAGTTCCATTGTCACTTATCATTTCATGTGGGACTCCGTATCGACAAATGATATTTCTCTCGATTAAAAGTGCTACATGTTTTGCAGTGAGTTTAGCGTATGATTACGCTACGACCCACTTTGTGAAGTAATCAATTGCCACTAGGATATATTCATGGCCTCCTGTTCCTGGGGGAGTGATTTTGCCGATGATGTCAATTCCCCATGTAGAGAACGACTATGGTGACGTGTAGGTGTAGAGTAAGGATGGAGGAACATGTTGTAAATTGGCATAAATTTGGCACTTAGGGCATCTTTTTACGTATTGATGGCAATCCCTATTTATTGTAGTCCAATAATATCCTTCTCGCATTATCTTTTGGACTAACATTTTGCCATTTATGTGAGTGCCACAAATACCTTCGTGGACTATCCTCATTGCTCTTTGGGCATCCTTTTTTCCTACACATAAGAGAGCTCGACCCTTAGGTACCCTTTTATGTAGCTCGTTGTCTATGAGTACATATTGAGAAGACAAGAGTCTTAATGCTCGCTTTGCTCTTTTGTCAGCATGGGGAGGTTATTCTCCTTTGGTGACGTAGTTGAGCATATCCGTGTACCACGGTTCTTCTTCTTCTTCTTCTTCTTCTTCTTCTTCTTCTTCTTCTTCTTCTTCTTCTTCTTCTTCTTCTTCTTCTTCTTCTTCTTCTTCTTCTTCTTCTTCTTCTTCTTCTTCGTCTTGGACTACTTCATCATCTTCTATAGCTTGAATATATGCCGGTTTGTGCCTTTTTTCTATAGTTAGCGACATTTGCTTGATTTCCGTGGGAATCCTAACCATCGAGGTTAGTCTTGCCAAGCCATCAGCAAATTGATTTTCTTCCCTAGGTAGATATGTGTATTCTACCTTCTCTAACTGATTGGTAAGGGTTTCCAGATAGGTTTGGTAAGGGGCTAGACTTTCGCTCCTTACTTTCCACCTTTTGGATATTTGATTGATGATTAATGAAGAGTCTCCGAATATCCGTAACTTTTTTACTCTCAATGCCAAAGCCGTTTCAAGGCCTACCTTGCATGCTTCGTATTCAGCAGCGTTGTTGGTAACGTCGAAATCAAGCTTTATGGAGATTGGAACATGCTCTTCTTTAGGTGATACTAGTAATACTCCATCGCCATATCCCTTTTGGTTTGAGGCTCCGTCGAAGTATAAGGTCCAAGTATCATCTTCAGTGACCATTAAGTCTTCATCTGGAAATTCATTGTCTTGTATTGGCGTCGAGTCTTCTATTGGAAAGTCCGCTAGAAAGTATGACACCACGGATCCTTTGATAGCTTTTTGCGACATAAACCTTACATCAAACTGGGATAAATTGACTATCCATCTCGATATACGTCCATTGAGTGTAGATTTCTCGAATAGATACTTGAGTGGATCTAATCGGGAGACTACAAAGACGCTATGCACTAGCATGTAATGTCTTAACTTGGTTGTGGCCCACACCAAGGCGAGGCACAATTTCTCAAGTGGTGTATAACGTGCTTCATATTCGAGCATTTTCTTGCTTAGATAGTAGATTGCATTTTCTCTGCCTTCTACTTCTTGTGCTAGCATAGCTCCCATTGTCTCTTTGGTAACTGTTAAGTACAACCTAAGAGGTATTCCGGGAAGTGCTGGTGCTAATACGGGAGGATTTGCGAGATAGGCTTTGATCTTTTCAAAGGCTTTTTGACACTCGTCATCCCATATTACCGGTACATTCTTCTTAAGCTTTTTAAAGATTGGTTCACATATCGTTGTCAATTTTGTTATGAACCTACTTATGTATTGCAACCGGCCAATAAATCCTTTAATTTGCTTCTCGGTTTTGGGAGGTGGCATTGACATGATTGCTTTGATCTTGGTAGGGTCTATCTCTATTCCTCTAGAGCTTATGACATAACCCAAAATCTTGCATGAGGTGACTCCAAAAGCACACTTAGATGGGTTCAACCTCATATTGTATTTTCTTAGCCTTTCGAAAAATTTTCTTAAGGCTACTTGATGGCCTGGGCGGTCTTTTGATTTTACAATCATGTCGTCCACATATACTTCGACTTCTTTATGCATCATGTCATTGAGTAAGGCAGTCGCTGCACGTTGGTAAGTAGCACCAGCGTTTTTCAACCCGAATGGCATTACCGTGTAGCAGTAAGTGCCCCATGGTGTTATGAAGGTTGTTTTCTCCATGTCTTCTTCTGCCATGAGAATCTGATTATAACCTGCGTATCCGTCCATGAACGAGAGAATGCGTGATTTGCCGTGTTATCCACCAGAATATCGATGTGTGGTAAAGGGAAGTTGTCCTTTGGACTTGCCTTATTTAGATATCGATAGTCGACACACATTCTTACCCTTTCGTCTTTTTTCGGAACTGGGACAACGTTGGCGAACCATTTAGGGTATTTTGATACCTTGATGAAACCTGCAGTTATTTGTTTTTGAACTTCTTTTATTTTAAGAGCTATGTCGGGTTTCATTCGACGCAACTTTTGTTTTACAGGTTTCATTCCCGGAATTAGTGGTATAGTGTGTTGAGCTATTTCTCTATTAATGCCTGGCATATCTTCGTATGACCAAGAAAATACATCGATGAATTCTTTAAGTAAGTTAATTAAATCGGTTCTTTCTTGTTCATTAAGTGTTAGTCCGATTTTAACTTCTCTTTTATTGGTTGAATCATTTGAGATATCAACCGTCTCAGTTTCTTCAATTATCGGTGTTTTCTTTTCGAGTTTTTCCATTGATTTAATAAGTTCTTTATCTTTTTCATTGTTAGTTAAGCAATGCTCGTCATCTTGGGTTAGAGAAGAACACAAGAAGTAAGGAGAAGAAGTTATATTATTATACTCTGAGATCATTACATCAAAGAGTAATATGTCCTCAGGGACTTGATCACTAACTATTCTAGGAGAAGAGATAGAAGAGGAAGATGCTACTACTAAAGACCTAGATGACTCTATAGTGAGAGAATCTGACTCAGACTCAGACTCAGACGACTCTTCGAACATCGGTCCTTGCCTTGTCATGATGGATATCTTTCTTCCACTTGGAGTAGTTACCTTGACGGTCTTGTGCCACCCTTGTAGTGATCCTTTCGCTGGAGTGATTAGCTTCGAGGGATCGAAGTTTTCACTTTGTATGACCGTTTGAATGAGCGAGGAGTTATCCTCTTTGTATGTCGGCTCATCCTTTTCTCGCCCAAATAGTAGTCCCATGACGTTAAAGTCAAAGCATGGGGGTGATTTCTCCTTATGGATAGGAGTTGGGATTTCATCTGTGAAATAGCAATCCAAGAAAATTTCAAATCCCGGTTGGCTTATGCCGTTTACGACAAATGGCTCGGGAAATTCATGGCATGGATAGTCCTCTCCTTCTTTTATGGATTGACCATTAAGTGTAAGAGGGTATTGATCCATTGGGATTGCTTTCTTTTGGATGCGAGCGTCCCTACGTGCCTTTGATTTTTCCCGGGCTCGCTTAAGATCTTTCTGAGTCGGTTCGAAACCAAGTACGAAAGTATATAATTTAGGGAGGCCCGGTGACTCCAGCGGTTTTGCTATTCCCTTTTTATTTCCTAGGGTCATCCCAGGAAAATGTCCTTGTTTCTTTAGAATAACATTCACGATCATGTTAGAATGGGGGTTGTGGCAAAGAGGGGTCCTTTCATCCTCCTGGATTAAGGAGAGCTCTTCGTTAAAGCCCCATAAATCTTCATCATCCTCATCGTGCTCTACATTAATTATTGGATTTTCTATAGACTTGATTCTCATAGGTGAAGCATCGATGGTGATAGGAATTCCCCCAACTATGGCTTTTACTTGTTGGTGGAGAGATGAGGGGACGACCTTTAGGTCATGAAGCCAAGGGCATCCCAATAATAATTTGAATGAAGCCTTGATATCTACTACTTGGAAAGTAGTAGCATGTTCTATCGCTCCCGCCGTTACATTCATGGTAATTTTACCAAGAGCTTGACGACGAGTGTTGTCGTAGGCTCTTATTCCTTGTGTTGATGGGGTTAGGTCTTCATCCCTTATGCCTAGCATCCTCGCAGTTCTAAGTGGACAGACGTTAATGGCTGATCCATTGTCTACTAGAGTCATAGGGACGTTCATTCTCTTGCAAACTACTATGAGGTTTAATGCCTTATAGTGTTTGTCACTTTCTGGGGGCAAATCCTTGTCAGAAAAGGTGATCAAATTGATGGGACTAGGTAGATCACTCGTGAGGAAGTTAGCCAACCCCTCAGGAGTGGTGTCAGAATCTAACCCTATTTTGTCCAAGGAATTCATTACAGCCAACCTATGTTCTCGAGATGTCGCCAGAAGTTTCCATACTATAGACACCCATTTGTGTCTCCCCAAAACCAAACCCAGGGATGAGTGCCTTTCACGTCGAATCATAATCGAATGAAGTGAAAGTGTGGAAAGTTTAGTGTTGCGGAAAATTTTAATTTCTTTTCTCTTCTCTCTGTTTTTGAAAACCTATTTTAAGAAAAGAGCCAATCCAGTTTGGTTGGTTCATGATATGGGTCTAATAGTAGTGTAGTGGGATGGGGCTTGAAAAAAGCTTTCTAACAATATATTATAAGTCCAGTTCCGATGAATATTAAGGAAGTTATGGCCAAATTACTGAACTGGGCCCGGTTTAAGCCTCATATGTGGCCCAATGATCTAGAGGAGGGCCTAATATGGATTTATCATTCCTAATTCAATTAGGAATGGTTTTAGTCTTCTAGATTCTTCTAGAAGGTTCTTTTCATTCCTAATTCAATTAGCATTGATAAATTGACTTTTGTTGACTTTTTAGAGTTTTAATATGAATCAAAGAACGTTTTTGAGGAAAATACGATTTTATCCTCATGTACGTCAATTTTTATTTGATTTTAAGAAAACACGTGAATTTTTGAGTCAGCGCCAAACGCCAGCTGTAGCGCCTGACGCTACGCTTGGCGCTTGACGCTAAGGTCAGCGTTTGGCGCTAATCTGGTTTTTTGCGTCAGAACTCTTTTTGGCTGATTTTCTCTATAAATAGTCTTCTAAAAACTCCGTTTTCATTCACCAATTTTCACCAAATCTCATCAAGATTTTCTTGATTACTCTCTCTCTCTCTCTCCCTCTTTTCTAAATTAGCCTTCTCTCAAATATAAAAATTCCGCATTCATTAGATTTAGACACACCTAGCCAAATTCGAAGTTGCCTTCGCCCTAGACGTGAAAGGTTTAATTTATGAGGGTTTGGTCCCAAATCTTTATTTCAATTATTTAATCTAATTATTTGTTTATTATTTTCCTTGAAGTTACTAACGTGTGTATTTTGTCATTAGAAAGAGATACGAGGCATCCAAGTAAGTACTTTAATGGTTTTTTTTATTGATATTATGATATATAAATCATGCTTAGATTGTTATTTTGATTCCTAGTATCATGTCTAGGGTAACTTTAATATCAAGTATGATGCCTTTTATGTTTTTCCTAATATTTATGATTGTTAGTATCATGTTAGGGTTAAATCTTTGATTTTTATTATTTAGTAACATGCTAGGGTTTGTTATTAATCTTGTTAGTATCATGCCTAGGATCTTGCTATTATTATGCTTTAACATGATTCATTATTATTTTTATAATTGTTTTGATTATGATTATAATTTTATGATTGTTATAATTATTATTATGATGATTATTTATTATGTTGCTTGATATTTATTGTTATTGCTTGATCACACCTTTTATGCATGTTTAAAGGGATTTGGTACTTGTAATCACGCTTATATAAGATAATTAATAACCTTGTTTAGGGTCAATATGATTATAATTCAAGTGATCGCCAATAATAGATTTATTTGAGCATAAAATTCAACCAACATAGATTAAATAGGTTTAGGGTTAATCCTATTGATTGCATGTTAGTCAGAAAGCACACATGAATACGATTAGAATAAAGTAGAGGCCTATTATTAGGGCAGGTTCAATCTCTTTTAGGTTGGATTTGTACCTTCATCCCCGAACCCTATTTGGTTCAAGAACTTATTGGAGTTGACGATCTCTCGGATCGTTAAGGGGTGTAACCTTCACATCGTGAACGGTTTACAAGTTCCTAAAAAACTTGTTGGCGACTCTTTTGCTCTATCTTCTGTGCCTTTGGACGCCACCGTACTTTAGTGTATGATCATAGTGGGGTTCAAGCTAGGGATTAATGCTTGAAATATTCCCTACAGTTTTTGGCGACTCCACTGGGGAGGATTTCTATTTTAATTCCTGAAATTTATTTCGGCAATGATTTAGAATGAGTGGATGAGACTCGAAACGTTCTAAGTATTTCATGTGCGTAATTTTGATTAACATTATTGTCATATGCATAAAAATTATCTCATTGGAAAGACCATCTGTAATGAGTTAAAACATAGGATTTTTACACGTAGGAAATTTGAGAAATATATTTCACAACTAGGACTGAAATAACACTGCGCGAAACTAGAAAATTTTATCGAGCACAGAAAGCTGCTGAGGCATGTAGGATTAACGTCAGCGAACAGAATATTAGCGCCAGACTTTAAATTGTAGCGCCAGACGACAGTACTGTCGCCAGGCGCTACAGCTAAAACATGACGCTAAATTCTTCCAATACCGAGCCAGAAATATGCGTTCTAATTTCGACCAGTTTTTAGCACTGTTTGCTCGATCTTACTTCCTGATTGAGTTTTTCTCACTTTTCTGAAACCCATATGTGTTCTACATATGGACATAACCCTCTGGGAATTCATGCTCCATCTACCTGATTGAACGCTTTGAGCAACAAAGGGTACATCCGAGAATGTTGAATTCACCAAACCATGGAAGCGAGTTTTTCTAAACTCGCGGTGTCCCATCCACTCGCGCCAACCCTCACTACGTGAAAAAATGAATTTGGCACCGGTTCAAACCCGGCCTAAGGCACCGGTTTGAACCGGTGCCAATGTGGGGGGGTGCCAAAAAGGGGTTTAAAAAGGCACCGGTTCAAACCGGTGCCAAAAATCGAAATTGGCACCGGTTAACCGGTGCCAAAAAGGCCCACTAAAAATTATTTCAAAAATTTTGGCACCGGTTAACCGGTGCCAAAAAACCCCCAAAAATCAAATTTTTTTTTTTGTCTTTTTTGCTTAAAAATTAAATAAAAACACAAAATATAAATCAAACATCACAATAAATATAAACGATTCTGTGTAATATATATATAATCAATAAAATTTTACAGCATAGATTAATAAAAAAAATTACTTATAAATAAAAAAAATTGCAACATATAAATAAAAAAAAAAACTACAATATAAATAAAAAAAAAAAATATTACAACATCACAACTAAAAATCCCCATATTCTTGATTCTTGATTCTTCGATTATATATACCTGCGCCAATTAAAACATCAAAAATAAATTGATTAAAATGAATAAGCTGCGAAAAAAATAAAAAACACCAAGAAAATAAAAATAAAAAAATCGAATTAAAATAGATTAAAATAAAAACAAAAATCGAAAAAACCCAGAAATAAAAAAAATCAAAACAAAATCGAAAAAATAAAAACAAAATCCCAGAAAAAAATGAAAAAAACCCAGAAATCATAAAAATAAAAACAAAATCGAACAATTAAAAAACCCAGAAATCAATTAAAATAAAAACAAAAACAAAAAAAATTGAAATCGAAAAAACCCAGAAAAAATCGAAAATCAAAATCGAAAAACAAAAATCAAAAATCAAAATAAGACAACGAAAGTAAAAATCGAAACATAAAAATCAAAATCGAAAAAAAAGAAAAACAAAAATCAAAATCGAAAAACAAAAATAAAAAATCAAAAATCAAAATTAGACAACAAAAGTAAAAATCGAAACACAAAAATCAAAATCGATAAAAAAGAAAAACAAAAATCAAAATCGAAAAACAAAAATAAAAAATCGAAAAACCCAGAAATCGAAAAAATAAAAACAAAAAGGAACAAATAAAAAACCCAGAAATCAATTAAAATAAAACAAAAACGAAAAAAAATTGAAATCGAAAAAACCCAGAAAAAATCGAAAATCAAAATCGAAAAACAAAATTCAAAAATCAAAAATCAAAATCAGAAAACAAAAACCCAGAAATTGAGGTAGGAGGAGACGTGTTCGTGGTGGTCTCCGTGGTGGTGTTGCATGTGCTCGCGGTGGTCTCCGTGGTGGTGTTCGTGGTGGTCTCCGTGGTGGTCTTCGTGGTGAGCTTGAAGGAGAAGGAGACGCGGTAGCTTAGGGAGAATGAAGAAAGGGAAGGAGGAGATGAGAAAGGGAAGGAGGAGATGAGAAAGGGAAGGTTAAGTGGAGCGAAATAGGAGGAGAGGAGAAGAGGAGAGAGAAAGAGTAGGAAAGAAGAGGAGAGGAGAAGCGGCGAGAATGAAGCTAAGAAATAGGGTTTGGGGGTATAAATATGGCTGAATTTTTTTTTTTTTTTTTTTATAAAGTTTAACCGGTTTTCTTTAAATTTAGGAGCGGTTCAATTGGAACCGGTTCAAACCGGTGCCCTTTTAATTTTTGGCACCGGTTTGGTTTGAACCGGTGCCTTTTATATTTGTGAAAATGGCGCCCAAATTTAGGCCGGTTTAGGGCATCGGTTTGGCCTGAACCGGTGCCTTTATGGGGGTGCCTTATTGTATTTTTCTACCAGTGCCTTCACAGTTAGGCTTCTGCGCGGTGCATCCGGACAATTAACCATGAACCCTCTATTGACTAACCCATATCCCGAACTTTAGAGAACTAGAGCCATGGTTAGGTTGCAAACTCATTGCATCATGTTGTGCCTAATTGACTACTTGTGCATTCTTGGTTGCGCATTCTCTATGTGTTTTTTCCTAACCATTTGTTTGACTTGCATTAAGAACAAAATAAACTACTTAATGGCTAAAAAGGACTTTTCTTAATTAATTAATTAATCTTGGTAATTAGAGTCTAATAATCTAATCAGAGTTGACTTAGTACGACTTTAGGCATACCCTGTAGAGTAATAATACCGAAAGCAGTTCCAAATCAACGTTCCATCACTGGCGCCGAGATTTGGATTGCAGCGCCACTCTGTGCAGTGTAGCGCCTAGTGACAGCTCTGTCGTCTGGCGCTACACTACACAGTGCGGCGCCAGTCCTGTCGTTTTGGCGACAGTTCGGTATATTGCTCGAATCATCACTTTGTGTCTGATTAAACAGTTTGCTAATCAATTCTGTTAATTATACCTTGTTAAGTCATTAATTGAGTCTAGTCACATAGTCTAGCCACATGGTCATGACACAACATGTCACCTACACTCACTAGTCTTAGCACACACTTTGAGTATATGTCACCATGACCATGTCTTAGGTTCATGCATGAGTCGATTTTTTTCGTCGTTCGAGTTGGGGGTACATTCTATTCCTAATTTTCCACATCTCTCCATCTATATGCTTTCTCCATATCAGCACCCTCATTTTTCTACCTTCTTATTTCCATTGCATGTTGAATAAAGTTTGAGTCAAATAATTAACAATGAATATCCCCAAATTCCTTTTCCACAGTTCTTGGTCGAGGAGAGAAGGGCGATTAATCAAGGATAACCTCTTTATTCAATTCTTACTTTTTGATAAACCGATTCATCAAAAGAGGAAGGCTAAAAAGATAATGGCAACTCAAGAGGAAGTTAATGAACTTAGGAGTCAATTGACTAACGTGACTGAGGTGTTAAAGGCTTTAACCCTCAAAATTGACCCTGTGAAACAACAAATGAACCTCATGCAAGAAAGCTTTAGCAAGCTATCTAGTGACTATAAATTTCAGGGCATTAGTTCACAAGGGGTCTTGGTGGATAAGGAACTTCTTCCGAATAAGTTCAATGCCAACGACATCCCAAAATTCAAGGCAACATATAACCCTTACTTTCATCTAAGAGCTTTTGAAACTATAATGAACATTAAGGGAATTGATAAGAAAGTCTTTCATTCTTTGTTTTCTTTATTACTTGAGACCGTTTGTCAATAATGGCTCTTTTCCCTTGACAAAGAGAAAACCTCTACTTGGGAGTCGATAACAAACGCTTTCATAGATAGATATAAGTGCAATATTCAAGTTGAAACCGATTATAGACAACTTGAGATGCTAAGGCAAAAAGAGAATGAAGGATTTACTTCTTTCTTCAACAAGTGGAGGGAAACTTCCACTACGATGATTGAGGTCCCCACCGAAAAAGATTCCGTGAGGATGTTTATCAAGAATCTCCAAGAAAAGTATTTAAAGCACTTAAAATATCAACACAACTTGAATACTTTCAGAGCCGTCTAGGACATAGGTATCGAGATCGAAGACGACCTCGCAAAGCAAAAGCTACTAACAATAGTAACCACGGTGGCTAGAAAGGAAAGAAGAACGACAATCCTTCTTCTTCCGAAAACGCCCACTCTAGTAATAATGTTAGTACCTTTGACCATGATGGTTTCTTAGCCATGGACAATCAAGGATCTAAAAGGAAACCCAGGCGAGAGTTCACACCCATTGGAATGACCTACGATGCTACTTTCGACCGTCTTTACGATCGAGGATTAATTAAACCTATTGGCCCTACCGAGGATCCAACGCTAGAAAATCGATCTTTGAGATGGAATCCAAACTCCTATTGCAAGTACCATTGAGGAAATGGTCATACCACTGATGAATGCTACAGGTTTCAAAACTTCATTCATGATCTCATAGAGGCAAATAAGATCCCATTGCCTCTAGATAGCGAGAAGACTGGATGATGTCAGAGCAAACAACACAAGACAGAGGCGAGCTCCAATGACGAGATTTCATGACCTCTTTTTCTATTTTTTTTTCATTTTTTCTTTTCCCCAATAAGTCTAGCATGGGCACCTTTCTTTTCCCTTAGATTACTTTTGTAGATTCTTTATTTTTTTCCCTTTTAATAAAATGAGCATTTATTTTCTTGCACATGATCATTTCATTACATCAAAATAAAAAAAAAAAAAAAAAAATTTCATTGTCAAGCTAAGCATAAAGTATACCAATGATTTGAGGCACCCCTTGTAGCCACATCATATCACCTTTCACCCTTCAAATATGCAATCCTTTTTTGATAAACCCTTTTGAGCCTCGTCTAACGATAGATCTTTCTTTCTTCAGCCTACATCTACCTAACCTTGGGATGGGATGGTGTGTAACTTATGCAATTTTTAATTTCATAAAAAGCTTGAGTAACTTCAAAATATTAAAATAGCAAAAAATAAGCAAAAAAAAAAAAATATAATAAAAGTGTACAAAAGGGCAAGTGTTCCAATGTCTTTGACATGAACATGTCTTCGATATGAACACGTCTCAGATTGCGTCTCTTATCGAGTGCTCGGTACCGTGCCTGAGAAACATGAATGCCAAGTGAGTGATAGACCGCATGATCGGGATTGCCCACACTTATAAAAATAAAATAAATGCTAAAGCAAAAGAAAGAGAGCTAAAAAAGAGTAAAAACTCAAGCATAGAAATACAAATATTCAAAAGCAAAGTTGCACACCTTGGGGGGCTTATCTAGGGTCTTAAGCCTTTTATCCCCTTCTTCTTCAACCTTTAGCCTAACCACATTACAACCCTTAAAAAGCCCTTTTTGAGGTATACACATACTTGTGTGAGGTTTGGCTTAGAGCTACGTTCGGCCTGATTCCTAACGGATACGTAGGAAACCTCACATCGAGGTGCGACCGTAATAAAAAATTGCATTCATATTTACATTCACACATCATGGTCATATCAAGGGATCTCCAATGCTCATCCCTATTCACTTAGAGCTAGACTTAGGGGCTTGATCCCTACATCATTAGCTTACCTAGCCTAAGAGTCACCATCATTTGACTCTTCTAAAAATAATATCTTTCCACACACTTAGCCTTTGCGGCCTAACTTTAGTGTCACTTTCACACACTGCACAGATACATGACAAAATATACTTTCCTTTAGGAACCCTTTGTTATGAAATCTTAACACAACGTTGAAGCATGCCTTGTCATATCAACATCACTCATCAATCATAATCATCATTGCATCGAAGTATGAAGTGCTTAGCCTCCGCGCCTAAGTTACCTAAATACTTTCATTATCGAGTCAACTAGGATAGTCTAAGATGTTACAATCCTTGTACTGTGAGAGACAACATTTGATTAAGCTCATTCAACATGCACCTTCAAAAACTAAACTTCGATTCTTTTTTCGCGTCTTTCTTTTTCGGGATAAAGTCGGTACCCTCCACAAAAACGATGGAAAATTTTTGCTTTTTTGTTTTTAGCATTTTCGAGTCGCACAATCATAATACAATGCACACACGGGTCATGAGTCACACGTGTCATTTCACTTCGAGTCGAGTCAACCTCGAGTCAATTACAACGAGTCAAGTTCATACCTTGAGTCACGACAAGTCAATGAGTCAAGCAACACTAAGTCTTAGGTCAACCCTAAATAAAGATAAGCAAAGTCCTATAGTCAAAGATTAAATGCAGGTGCATCCCAGCAAATTCCCGGATTTTTTTTTAAAAAAAACCGCGAATATGATACATGAGATTCTTCCAAGATGAGAGGAGTTTGAGCAAAATTACATTGATCAGTAAATTAGAGATGAAGAGCTTTAATTTACAAAATATTTGAGCGGATTTGGTTGAAAGGAAACGACCAAGTTCAAAGTTCGAAGCGAAACCGAGCAACAGCGGCAGCAAGAGCAGAATAGGGAAGACCCGACTCCAGCGCCAGACGATAACATCAAGCGTCTGGCAATAGATTTCAGCGCCTGGCACTAGATCCCAGCGTATGGCGACAAAGTCAATTCTTGGCGCCAGAGATATTTCAGCAGCGACAGAGCTCAAAGCCTCTCAAAACGGTTATTTCGACCTCATACAACAATTTCGGGTTCCTTGGTACGCCAGTTAGCCCCTATAAGCAAATTGACATGATTAGTAGTTGGCTCAATTACAATCGTAGTAAGTGATTGACCTGATAAAAAATCGTCTCACTTAGCTTAAGCGCCTAAAACACTGGCTCATTACAAGCACCAACGTATCGGTTTAAAAGCAAGCACTAAAACGACAATATTTCCAAATATGGATTGTCGCGCATTCTTCTTAAACGACAATATTTCCAAATATGGATTTTCGCGCATTCTTCTTAAACGACAATATTTCCAAATATGGATTGTCGCGCATTCTTCTTAAATGACAATATTTCCAAATATGGATTGTCGTGATCTTCTTCAACGACAATTTTTCCAAGATTGGATTGTCATCTCTGGCAAAGTTTCCAAGCGTGGATTGTCATGCTCCTTCTCTGTTTGGCAATTTTTTCCAAGTTCGGATAGTCATTGCTGGCAAGTTTTCCGAGATTGGATTGTCATACACCCAGTTCCCTATGGCAAAATTTCCCAAAGGATTGTTGTAGGTTTCTATTCATCATAAATTTTTGCAAAGGTTCCTCAACGTGGATTGTCATTTCAGCAAGTGGCAAATTTTACCGAAGTGGATTGTCGGTCGACTCTTTTTTACAAATGTGCCAAGATGCGGATCGTCAATTGTTGGCAATATTTTCCTAAAAGGATTGTCGCATAGCGTTGGCAAATTTCCAAGGTGGATTGCTTTCAATAGTTATATTCCAAGATGTGGATTGTCGATCGTAGCAAAATTCTTATGACAGATTGTTACGAAGCATTGACAACTTTTCCCAAAAATTGGATTTTGGCAAATTTTTTGAGATACGGATTGTCGCTTCATCGTGGCAACATTTCCAAGGATGGATTGTTACGAAGCATTTACAACTTTCCCTAAATCGGATTGTCATACATCATACAAGAGAGTTGTCTCCATATGTGCAAAGGTATAAAAGCCATCAATATGATCTTTGTAAGGACACACACACAAAGCCTCAAGCAATTAATTCTCTTGCATAGCTTTCTCTCTCTACACATTGTACTGACTTTAGCATCGGAGGGGCCTTCCTCGGCAACACCCCCGAGGCTAGTTTACGTGTGTTCGCTGTGCAGGAAACCTTCGGCCCAACATCACTTGGACCGGATCCAGTCTTCCCCACTCTGGGAGTCCGCGCTTCAATTTCTCTTAAGCACCCCACTAAGTAACCGTTAAACACACGACCTCGTGATTAAACCGCCCATTATCCGTCCAACTTCCACAGTTGTTCACCTAACCGTTGTTATTTCCTTAATTACGGTTTAAATCCAAATTTCTTGGATTAAATCATTTACTTCCCTCCTTTTCTGATTAGTCAGACCCGACCCGTCATCCTTCCAAATCGGGTCTGGGGGGCAAGTTGTTTGGGTCCAATTTAGTCCAATTGGGCCTAGTCATTAAATGATTCAATTAAAAGCCCAAGGTCAAGGTTCAACTCTCCAATTGTGCTAAAGTCAAGATCAGTCCACAAGACATGTCAATTGGGCCACGGCCCACATTCTCCATATGTGCAAAGGTATAAAAGCCATCAATATGATCTTTGTAAGGACACACACACAAAGCCTCAAGCAATTAATTCTCTTGCATAGCTTTCTCTCTCTACACATTGTACTGACTTTAGCATCGGAGGGGCCTTCCTCGGCAACACCCCCGAGGCTAGTTTACGTGTGTTCGCTGTGCAGGAAACCTTCGGCCCAACATCACTTGGACCGGATCCAGTCTTCACCACTTCAGCGGGCTTTCGGCAAGGCCCCATTGTTTTCACCCGAAACAATTTGTTGTGTTGGCAACTATTCCCAAAGAAAAGAGGATTGTCATCACAGCAAAAGCACCGACATATTGGTTCACAAGCAGCAAAGCGCCGACGTACAGGCATAACGGAAGCAAAGTTCAAGCGAGCTTTTAAAGATCGACAAGCGTGGGTCTTCGGTAATTTTCTTTGGAATATTATCGCAACAAATGAGGATAGCTTCAAGCAAGGATATCTTCGGCAGCATTCCCTAGCTTGCGAAGAGTTGTCACAAGCAACTGAAGGTGATTTCAAGCGAAGTTGTCTTCGATCGTGTTCCCTGGCTTGCGAAAGATGGTCACAAATCGGAAGATCGTCACAACAAATCGGTTACTTCCAAAGACGTGTGCTCGACGGTGCGAGATACGCGTTTCTTAACTCTTTTATCTGTTTAACTAACGCTAGTTTGCAGGTATCGGCGTTACAAGAGTGATTTAGGATCGCAGAACGTTATAAATCATTCTCCGTCCCTATCAATACTTTTACTTTTGTTTTCGAAACTTGCGTTTCTTCAAACTCAGTCAAAGTGGGGGCTTCTGTAGACACCCATTTGTGTCTCCCCAAAACCAAACCTAGTGATGAGTACCTTTCACGTCGAATCATAATCGAATGAAGTGAAAGTGTGGAAAGTTTAGTGTTGCGGAAAGTTTTAATTTCTTTTCTCTTCTCTCTGTTTTTGAAAACCTATTTTAAGAAAACAGCCAATCCAGATTGGTTGGTTCATGATATGGGTCTAAAAGTAGTGTAGTTAGATGGGGCTTGAAAAGATCTTTCCAACGATATATAATAAGCCCAATTCCAATAAATATTGAGGAAGTTATGGCCAAATTACTGAACTAGGCCCGGTTTGAGCCTCATTTGCGGCCCAATGATCTAGAGGAGAGCTTAATATGGATTTATCATTCCTAATGCAATTAGGAATGGTTTTAGTCTTCTAGATTCTTCTAGAAATTTTTTTTCATTCTTAATTCAATTAGCATTGATAAATTGACTTTTGTTGACTTTTTAGAGTTTTTTTTAATCAGAATTAAAGAACGTTTTTGAGGAAAATACGATTTTATCCTCCTGTACGGCAATTTTTATCTGATTTTAAGAAAACGCGTGAATTTATGAGTCAGCGCCAAACACCAGCTGTAGTGCCTGACGCTACGCTTGGCGCCTGGCGCTAGCCTTAGCGCCTGGCGCTAAGGTCAGCGTTTGGCGCTAATCTGGCCTTTTGCGTCAGAACTCTGTTTTCGATGTTTTATCTTTTTGGCTGATTTTCTCTATAAATAGTCTTCTAAAAACTCCGTTTTCATTCACCAATTTTCAACAACTCTCATCAAGATTTTCTTGATTACTCTCTCTCTCTCTCTCTCTTTTCTAAACTAGCCTTCTCTCAAATATAAAAATTCCGCATTCATTAGATTTAGACACACCTAGCCAAATTCGAAGTTGCCTTCGCCCTAGACGTGAAAGGTTTAATTTCTTAGGGTTTGGTTGTAACACCCCCAAATCTCTTTCTACGTAAATACTATATTTATACGTATAGAAATACCGTAAAGATAGACTTGGGCGTATTACCGCCACGTGAAAACGTAAGGCTTAATTAATTACTCAAATTACAGCGGAAAAATAACTAACTTTTATTAATAATATGAATAACCATGATAACTGTTTAGGGTAATTTTACCCCGCCACGTGGTCCAATTAGAGGATAACACGTGTCAGCCCCAGGATGGCCCAAGGTGGACCTATCCCTGCTTGACACGTGTCACTCCAGAAACCTGGGAGGAATGGCGGCCTTCCGGCCCAAATCCCGAGAAAGCCGCAATGCGGCGCAGCCCACCAATGATTAGAGTTCAGTGACCTAATTAGGGGCACAAATCTCGAGGACCCTATAAATAGGGAGATTCCCCTCTTTTGGAGGGCACGTTTTACCATTTATTACAAACTGTCCCTGTGATAGAGACATCTGAGCTTGGAATCCGAGCAGATACCCACCTAAATTTCCGCACCTTTTTCTCTCCCTTCAAGTTACTAACTTGTTCGTCGGAGGCGGAGCACCACCCAACCGGTGTCTCCGTTTGTTTTGCAGGTACAGGCCGCACCGGATCAGTCTTCGTGTTGTAACTCTCGTGAGGGACAAAAACACTCAAAACATTTGGCGCCGTCTGTGGGGAGAGTACCTAAATATAATAATTTAATTTGATGATTAAATCAAGTTATTATATAAAATATAGATAATATCAAAACTAAGATTAGTTATAATTCATGGGATAATAATTAAGATAAGGTTGTTAAGTATTGTTAAGGTAAAATCCGGAAAAATAATAATTATTTATTTTTTTTTAAAAAAATAAAATAAATAGCGTACAATGTTAACTAACAAATTATGGACCGACCAAGATCATAATTTATTGAATTATTCCAAATAATTAGATAAATTACTAAAATAATTAAGAAAATCTTTCAAAAAATTGGGGGCATTACATTGGTCCCAAATCTTTATTTCAATTATTTAATCTAATTATTTGTTTATTATTTTCCTTGAAGTTACTAACGTGTGTATTTTGTCATTAGAAAGAGATACGAGGCATCCAAGTAAGTACTTTACTGGTTTTTTTTTATCGATATTATGATATAGAAATCATGCTTAGATTGTTATTTTGATTCCTAGTATCATGTCTAGGGTAATGATAAGTGACTTTTATGTCACTTTTAGGGTGTTTATTGAGTCGTATTCCGGCTTATTTTCCAATAATTTCACCCTTTTTATCCTTTATTTCTATTATTTTCTTATTATCGTCTTTTATCTTTTTGTTTTGAGTATTTTAGTAGTTTTTAATAGTTTTTAGCTTATTTTCTTAATTTATTTAAATTATCTTATTTTCTATGTTTATATTTTAAGTTTGTAGTTCTTGTTATTTAATAAGTTCCTAGTTTCTCTCATTTTCTTATTTTATTTTCATGTTTGTTTTCTTTATTTTATTTAATTTCTTTTGATTTTATTTTCAAGTTATTTTATTTTATTTTTTTTCTTTATTTTATTTTATTTTATCTCGTGGTAATACCCTCGTGTTTCTGGTTGTAGGTGTTCCGGGTTTCAAAGTCATATTCGTGTTCGGGGTCCGAGGTTTGAGGCAAATGCACAATGCCAAGCTACTGCCCTCTTGCTAGCAGCTTATCAGACACCACTCTCCCTCCTTATCCTTCACCACACCAGTCACGCACCACTCACTCCCCTGCTCCCCTCAACAACACCAACTGCAAGAGCAACAAATACACCACCTCCAATCACCTTCCCCTGCTTCCTCACGCAAACCCCAACACCTCCAACCACCACGCAACTCTCCTGTTTCTACCAGCCGCCACTAATCTCCGCACCTCGAACCACCTGCCACGCACTCCCACCAATCTCAGTCTTCACAGCCATCATTAACCCCTGCTCCAGTTCATCTTCTCACCTTCACGCAACAACAACCACTGAAACCACCATCAATCATCAAACCACCTCACGCATTCCCACACCTCCAACCACCAGCCACCGCATCTCACACCCCAAAATTCGCACCTTCCTCACCCGATACACCACCACACAACGCCAACAACAAAAGCAGCTAGCAAACCGCAAATTCACCTCAAATCAGCCCCAATTCAGAGCAAATAGTAAATCAATCGAGTTCGGGCAAACCCATTGAAGAGTTCGGTCGAAGTGAAAGGGCGAAAACAATCAGAATCATTCGAAATTTTCGAATTTTTAGAGTTGTGGTCGAACACACCCATGGTTCGATCGAACCAGCCCATAGTTCGGCCGCACCTACTTTCGGTCCGATCGAACCACCTCACGAGCTTCGCGCATGATATTTAATAAGATCGATTTGATGATGATTGAAGGTGAAGCTTTCCAGCCATTGATTAATTGCGATGATGATTATGCGTGGTGAGGGTTTTCAGCAGAGCAGCCACGAAAGGAAGAAGAGGATGGGCTGATGGGGGGGATTTGTTGGTTTTATTAATTTCATTTTCTTTTATTTTTATTTTATTTTCTTAATCCTTTTTATTTCTTTCCCTTTTCTTATTTCTTTCTTTATTTTATTTTTCCCCTTTTTATTTTTCCTATTTTTCCTAAGTTGTTCAAATACCCATTTTTTGGGGGGGGAAAAATCCATCTATGATTCTAATTTCTTAATTAGTTTTAGGAGAGCTTCTCTCTCTTAGGGTTATATTAGATAATTTTTAGTGAGAGAAAATAGATGATGGCT
Organism: Chenopodium album; assembly: GCF_948465745.1. Taxonomy (NCBI): domain Eukaryota; kingdom Viridiplantae; phylum Streptophyta; class Magnoliopsida; order Caryophyllales; family Amaranthaceae; genus Chenopodium; species Chenopodium album. The sequence continues at coordinate 36,520,229 of NC_137841.1, read as the reverse complement.
CAATTTTCTTCCAAGATTCAATTTTGCTCAAGTTTAAGTTTCAATCAAGCAAGAATTCAAGTTTCCATCTTTCATTAATCCTTTCTTTAGTAATCTCTTCTCCTTTCCTTTAGTTTTATTTATTTGTTTTATTGTTGTTTATTCTTGTTAATCTTATTAGTTCATCTAGTTGTTATTGATTTCATTGATTTTAATTATGTTTTGTTTTGAGTTTCTTGAGTTTATTTCTAGTTTTGATATTGAGTTTAATCTCCCTTCTCTAGGCTAAACTTTTGGCTAGGGGAAGGGGGTGGAAGATATGATTTGATATTGGATGAATGATGATGGTTGGATTGAACTTATGCCATATATTGATGAAAGACATGATTTTTATTAGCTTGGGATTATTGTTGCACTCTATTTGATGTTTTCTAGTTTAAATGCATGAAAGCGATTTGAATTAGATTAGGATCACCTCTATTTTAATGATTGCATGAGAATGAGTTATTAAAGTGGAGTTTTTATGGATTGTGCTTCTTTATTCTCTTGATTTGATTGTAACTAATAGGATGCATGAGAATGATCCTTATTAGTGTAGACCTCTTTCATTGATTTGCCTAGACTATTGCATGAGAATGAATTGTTTAGGTAGAACCTTGTGTTCTTTGGCATATGTTTCATGATAATCACCATTATTCACCTCTTTCTAATCATATTAAACACCCCGTATCCCTAGCGTCATGTTCTATTGATTTTAATCATCATTTTCTTGCTTACTTGTAGTTTTAGTGTTCTACTCAACAAAACCAACAAAAACAATCCCCTTTTCACTCTTGCATTAGTGATATTTGATGTTGAATTAGCGTGCTTCCCTAGTGGTTCGACCCTTTACTTGCCACTAACTAGTTTAGTGTAGGTTTAGGTATTATAAATGATTAATTTGGTTAGGATGGTAGCTTAACGACCTATCTTATCCCTATCAGGTAACTTTAATAACAAGTATGATTAAAAGTATGATGCCTTTTATGTTTTTCCTAATATTTATGATTGTTAGTATCATGTTAGGGTTAAATCTTTGATTTTTATTGTTTAGTAACATGCTAGGGTTTGTTATTAATCTTGTTAGTATCATTCCTAGGATCTTGCTATTATTATGCTTTAACATGATTCATGATTATTTTTATAATTGTTTTTATTATGATTATAATTTTATGATTGTTATAATAATTATTATGATGATTATTTATTATGTTGCTTGATATTTATTGTTATTGCTTGATCACACCTTTTATGCATGTTTAAAGGGAATTGGTACTTGTAATCACGCTTATATAAGATAATTAATAACCTTGTTTAGGGTTAATATGATTATAATTCAAGTGATCGCCAATAATAGATTTATTTGTGCATTAAATTCAACCAACATAGATTAAACAGGTTTAAGGTTAATCCTATTGATTGCATGTTAGTCAGAAAATGCATATGAATACGATCAGAATAAAGTAGAGGCCTATTATTAGGGCAGGTTCAATCTCTTTTAGGTTGGATTTGTATCTTCATCCCCGAACTCTATTTGGTTCAAGACCTTATTGGAGTTGACGATCTCTCGGATCGTTAAGGGGTGTAACCTTCACCTCGTGAACGGTTTAGAAGTTCCTAAAAAACTTGTTGGCGACTCTTTTGCTCTATCTTCTTTCCCTTTGGACGCCACCGTACTTTAGTGTATGATCACAATGGGGTTTAAGCTAGGGATTAATGCTTGATATATTCCCTACACATACGTTCATTTCAACTTTTGTCTTCTTGAATTGTTTGACGATATCATTATCTTCAATGATAGGAACGGGAACTTGCTGTGTGGTTGGCATGGGTTGTGTTGAAACGGGAGGTTGCATTCTCCCGGATCTTGTGAGGACGTCTAGTGATGAATCTTCTTCAACCCAAAAGTCATCCATGGCGTATGGCACTGAAGGTGGAGGTCCTACCATGTCTTTTAAGTAGACGTCTTCTTCGTCACTGTCCCAAACTCCATTAATACTTGCATCCTCTTCTTGTGGAACTTGGACAAGCTTCTTTTCATCAATCATTTTCTGAATTAAATCCTTGAAATTAAAACAATTTTCGATAGTGTGACCCCTGACTGATGATACTCACAGTAATATCTATCTGTCCTTTTCAATGATTCGAATGGTCTTGGTTCAAGAGGTTTGATCTTGCCACTCTAGGAGAGCATTTCGAACATTTGTATATATGGGATCCCAATTGGAGTGTAGAGTCTATTACTCTTCTTGGGTTTTTCGGTGACTTGTAAAGGAAAACGTTTTTCCTCGTGAGTCGTTCCCATGGGTGTGAACTCTCTCTTAGGTTCATCTTTCGGGAGTGGAACCTCGTCATATTTCTTCTGAAGTTCCTTTATAGCCTTGAGAGTTTCACGTAGCAAATGCGATCCTTCCATCATAGACAGTGTGAGCGATTGTATATCCTCTTTACTTGTTGGTTCTGGAAGGTTATCCATGGCGTCGAAAAAGATCTCCTCCTCTTCTTCAATGGAATGGATTTCTTTAATAGGTTTGATGAGAGGCGAGGGGTCAACCTCATTTTCCTCATCAGAGATAGCCAAGGAATGAGCGAGAGGCGCATTATCAATACATGGCTTCTTACTGGCAGGGGGCAATGACAGCTTGTTGTTGTCAATTAAGTCTTGGATAACTTCTTTAAGCTTCCAACAATTCTCGGTGAGATAGCCCCTACCTTGGTGATACTTGCAATGTGCATTGAGGTTCCAGTTAGCCAACCTCTTTTCGACTAGTGGGTCCCCAAATGGTCCAATGGGAGTTATAAGACCTTTTGCATTTAATCGATCAAATGCGGTGTCATATCTCATGCCAATAGGAGTAAAGTTCCTCCTAAATGGTCTCTTTTGTCCTTGACTATTCATAGCAAGGACTTCACCTAGGTTAAAAGTTCTAACATTGTTCGAGTGGGTGGTTTTGAAAGAAGAAGGATTGTCGTTCTTCTTGCCTTTCCAGCCACTGTTAGAGTTATTGTTGGCAGCTTTCAACTTAGCCAGGTCGTCTTCAATATTGATTCCAATGTCGTAGACGGCCTTGAAGGTATGGAGATTATTTTGATACTTGAGATGCTTGGAGTATTTTTCTTGAAGGTTTTTGATGAATAAACTTACAGACTCTTTTTCACTTGGCACCTCAATCATCTTAGCTGAGGTTTCTCTCCATTTGTTAAAGAAGGAGGTGAAGCCTTCGTTCTCCTTCTGCCTGAGGATTTCAAGTTCCCTATGGTCAGTCTCAACTTGAATGTTGCATTTGTATCTATCAACGAAAGCGTTTGCTATGGACTCCCAGGTGGAGGTTTTTTCTTTCTCGAGAGAAAAGAACCATTGCTGGCAAACAGTCTCGAGAGATAGTGAGAACAGAGAGGGGAACACCTTTTTGTCGATACCCTTTATACTCTTTATTGTTTCGAAGGCTCTTAAATGAAAATAAGGGTTATCGGTTGTTTTGAATTTCAGGATGTCGTTGGCATTGAACTTTTGCGGAAGAAGATCTTTGTGCACCGAGACCCCTTGTGAACTAATCCCTTGAAACTTGTGTTGGGGTTTGGTGAGTCCGACTCACCGCGGAAACAAACCCAAAAACAAGACCGCACTCGCAATAAATAAAACCATAAACATAATTAAATTAATCACAAGATTAAGATAAGCTAATTACCTTTGACGCGTGCTTCGCTCCAAAATGAGCTCTTACTTGAAAGCTTCAAGTCTCGCTCACACGGAGACCTCCAACGAAGTCCACCCGCACCAACAAAACCAACTAGGTCCAATGTCTTGGGGTTAGCAAGACCCGACCAATAAAACCCGAGTAATTATATTGAGTTCAAAGGTTTTCACTAATTGTGATGCCTTTTCCAACTCTTACTCAAGCATCATTCCCAATGCCCATACTTGGGTATTTATAGGAAATGATGGGAGTATCATTTACTCTCCCATCAATGTGGGATAGTATGATTTTTCCATTTTATTTTAAAGCTAAAATAAAATTAATAATCAAGCTAGTAATAAATCCACAAGTGGTAAGCTCATGTGAGTGGTTAGGTGAGGACCACTTGGAGAAGGGGGGGACCAAACTTGCTCCCCACTCCCTCTCCCATAACCGGCCACCTCACTCCACACACACTCAAGGACCACTAGCCACATGGCACCCACCCTTGGGTACCAAGGCAGCCAAGGTGGGCTGCCATGTGATGCTGTCCGTGGCAGCCACGCCCAGCAAGCCCAGCAGGCCCAGCACTCGCATGCGGGCTGCCAGGCGCTGCTGGCCAGCAAGCCCAGCATGCTTGTGCGGGCTGCTGCTGGCCTTGTGCCTTGGCCAGCGCTGCTAGGCAGCAAGCAATGGCCTAGCCATGCTGCTGCTAGCTGTGGCGAGCTGGCGCGCCTAGCGTGCTAGCTGCTGCAGCTTGTTGCGGCATGGCTTGCTAGCCATTGCGCGCACAAGGCTGCGCCTAGCATGCTAGCACGCACTAGGCAGCGCCTAGCCTTGCGATGCTAGCATGGGTGCGCTAGCACGCACCAGCCAGCCTAGGCTCGGCTTGGTGCGCATGCTAGCCACCATGCTAGGCCATACGCCCTTAGCACTCGGTTTGCTTGGGCATTCCAATGCTAGGGGTATTTTGGTCTTTTGTTGATTTATTACTATTTCTCGTCTCGTCTTTCACTATTTTTCGACTCGACTTCCGACGCTCGGTTTCGACGCTCTAAGCTCGAATTTCCGACGTCTAAATAAATATTACTCGGTCGACTCATTAATTCCTTCCAAATTAATTCGTCGGTTCAGTTTGTTGAATGCTTGGGTGTGACCCGAAGGGTTCAGTCAAGATTAAGTTGTAATATTAATTATTCATTAATATTACTGATCGGAAGCGGCCTCCACCCAGGCATTCCGATCACTTGACCTCACTGAATATATTAGCTTTCTAATAATTCTGAACCCACTGAAGGAATAGTACACTTGTTCGAATGACACCATTCCTTTCAATCTCCCACTTGTCCTTCCGGACAAGTGTGCATTTTGTGTACAACCTTTTTCCTATGTCGCTTAATGTCTCTTCATGAACTATAAGGTAAGATTTGTTTTGTCATCCTTATTACATCCAGAAGTGTTTCTCGATTCCGAGTCCGACTGTCAATAAACAGATGATTTCTAAAATCCATCCGAGCACGGCCATGCATTTTACAGTCTCGCTCTACGAGAGGCCTTGTATACAACAAAGACATCTTCCCTATTTTAGTAGGGGGACATTCCCAGTCTTGTAATGTAGCTCCTCTTACTGAGAGGACCTAGTCGCCCGATTTTTGCCCTTATAATCCCCTATTACGGCAGACGTTTGACAACATCAAAGCGAACTAGTACTCAAACAAGAGAACTCACAATACTCATGGTCGAGGAAATAGGTTCCGATAGCCATAATGAGAAGTATACTTATGACAAATTTTTAATTTCTTAAAGTATTCTCATAGGTCGATCCAGTATGGTTCTAAACCAATACCTGTGCAAATGATTTATGACAATCATGTCCTTGTAGCACATGAAACAGTGCTATAAATCAAACTACACACTAATCTCAATCGATCATTAATCGTCCATTGTTTAAATGACCTTGATTAGGGATAATTTTCGATTATAATATTCAATGTTCACTTAATAGGTGTTTCCTTACCAAGACTGGTCTTGATACCCTATTTTGAATATTCTCATAATCGAATGGACTCATTATTTAATCCTAAACCACAATTAAATAGCATAACGGAGTAATAAAATATTACATGAAATTTTATATTACTCTAAAACTTGAATGGTTTTCCTTAGCGTCTTACATTAATTTTTCTCAAAATTAACTAAAACACTAAACAAGGAATCAAAGCCAGTCTCCTACATGCTTGATTCCCATTGCCTCAACGTGCTTGTTGTGCTTCACTTGAGGCAAAGGTTTAGTAAGTGGATCGGCTACATTGTCATCCGTTCCAACTTTGCAAATTCTGATTTCACCCTCTGATTTCCATTCTCGAATCATGTGAAATCGCCACTTGACATGTTTGACCTTCTGATGTTCCCTAGGCTCTCTGGCCTGAGCAATAGCTCCATTGTTGTCACAATAGAGGGCTATTGGACCCTTTATAGAGAGTACAACATCAAGTTCACCAACGAACTTACGAATCCAAACAGCCTCCTTAGCTGCTTCAGTAGCTGCTAAGTATTCGGCTTCAGTTGTAGAATCTGCAGTTGTACTCTGCTTTGCGCTCTTCCAACTAAACGCCCCTCCATTTAGACAGAACACATATCCAGATTGCGATTTGAAATCGTCTCTGTCTGTCTGGAAGCTTGCATCGGTATAACCTTCCACAACTAAATCCTCTGCACCACCATACACCAGGAATTTATCCTTGTTCCTTTTCAGGTACTTTAGGATATTTTTGGCCGTAGTCCAATGCGCCTCTCCTGGGTCTGATTGGTAACGTCTCGTAGCACTCAAGGCATACGATACATCTGGCCTAGTACATATCATGGCATACATGATCGATCCAATAAGAGAAGCATATGGAATCTGATTCATTCTTACCCGCTCATCAAGTGTCTGTGGACACTGCTTCTTGCTTAGGGTTATGCCATGTGACATTGGCAGGTGACCTCTCTTGGCCTCCTCCATGCCAAATCAAGCAAGTACCTTATCAATAAAAGTACTCTGACTCAATCCAATCATCCTTTTCGATCTATCCCTATAGATCTTGATGCCTAGTATGTACTGAGCCTCTCCCAAGTCTTTCATTGAGAAGCACTTTCCAAGCCAGGGCTTTACAGACTCTAACAACGGAATGCTGTTTCCAATGAGCAATATGTCATCAACATATAAGACTAGGAAGGCGATGTCACTCCCACTAACCTTCTTGTAAACACAAGATTCATCGGGATTCTTGATAAAACCAAACTTACTGATGGCTTCATCGAATCGCAGATTCCAACTTCTGCTTCCTTGCTTTAGTCCATAAATAGACTTCTTAAGCTTACAAACTTTCCTAGCATTGTTTTGGTCGACAAAACCTTCAGGCTGTGTCATATACACAGTTTCTTCCAAATAACCATTAAGGAAGGCGGTTTTGACGTCCATCTGCCATATTTCATAATTGTAATATGCAGCAATCGCTAGGAGGATCCGAACGGATTTAAGCATTGCGACTGGTGAAAAGGTTTCATCGTAATCAATACCATGAACTTGTCTGTAACCTATTGCCACCAATCTAGCTTTGTAAATGAATACATTTCCATCTTTGTCGGTTTTCAACTTGAAAATCCACTTACATCCGATAGGTGTATAACCTTCGGGTAAGCCAACCAAGTCCCAGACTTGATTATCAAACATGGAATCCATTTCAGATCTCATGGCCTCTTGCCATTTAGCAGAGTCGGTGCTTTCCATCGCTTGCTTGTAGGTTGCCGGTTCATCTCCATCCATAATCAGGATGTCCTGATTCTCGGTTAATACTAAACCAAGATATCTATCAGGTTGAGATCTCGGCCTCTGAGACCTACGTAGGGTAATGGATTGAGCATTTGCATTGTCGGTTCGACTTTGCACATTTTAATCATTTTGACCTGCGTCAACAGATGCTGTTTGAGCACTTTGACTGTCATTATGATTTTGTTGCTCATCCTCACGAACTTCGTCGAGTTCGATTTTCCTCCCTCTTGTCATTTTGGAAAGGTGCTCCTTCTCCAAAAAGACACCATCGCGAGCAACAAACACTTTGTTCTTCGATTTGTTGTAGAAGTAATACCCTTTGGTTTCTTTTGGGTAGCCCACAAAGTAAACCTTGTCAGATTTGGGATGAAGGTTGTCAGAAATCAATTTCTTGACATATGCTTCGCATCCCCATATCTTTAGAAAAGATAACCTAGGAGGTTTCTTCGTCCATAATTCATATGGAGTCTTTTCTACAGCTTTTGATGGAGCACGGTTCAGTGTTAGTGCCGCAGTTAGAAGTGCGTGTCCCCAGAAAGAGATAGGAAGATCACTAAGACCCATTGTTGATCGTACCATGTCTAACAAGGTCCGATTTCTCCTTTCGGATACTCCGTTCCATTGTGGAGTTCCTGGAGGTGTCAATTCTGATAGTATACCCTTTTCTTTCAGATGGTCATCGAATTCTTGGCTCAAGTATTCACCACCTCGATCCGATCGAAGGGCTTTGATTTTCTTGCCAAGCTGATTTTCAACTTCACTCTGAAATTCTTTGAACTTTTCAAATGATTCAGATTTATGCGACATGAGGTAGACATAGCCATATCTACTATATTCGTCTGTGAAAGTGATGAAATATCGATGTCCATTTCTTGTGGTTGAGCTCATTGGTCCACATACATCGGTATGTATAAGACCCAATAAGTCACTTGCCCTTTCTCCCAACTTGGAGAATGGCTGTTTAATCATCTTGCCTAATAGACATCCCTCGCAATTCTCAAACGATTCTAAATCGAAAGAGTCAAGAACACCTTCTTGTAGAAGTTTCTTGATGCGTTTGATGTTGATGTGGCCAAGACGTCAATGCCACAAGTATGTCTGATTTGACTCTATGGTCTTAGCTCTTTTGGTATCATTATAAACAATTTGTCCAAAGACACAAACGTGTCATTCCATAAATATAAAAAAGATGATATGTCTTGTGATCAAGTTCAAAATGACGTCCAACGCCACAAGATCAAAATATGGTAGATAAAACTAAACAAGTTTTAAATCTAGACAAAATATGAGATTACAAGCTTTCTTTGAAAGATTATCTTCTTCTTCCACTTGTGTACTCATATCCACTTGAAAAGCACCGCTCACTTTGTTCCTGAAACATGAGCATATAGTGAGCCAATTTTCCGGTATCTAATACCTTATAAATGGCTTATGTTCAAGTGTAAAGATGATACCTGAGATTGAGGTTACTTTTCTTTTCGCCTCATCTTCTAGATACATGCTACATTCTCTTTTGTAGTGTCCGGTTCTACTACAATAGAAGCAGCGCATCTTAGCTTTGTTCTTGAACTCCTTCTTCTTTGGTCTCAGAGCAACCTTAGCCTTCTTGCAAGAATAGGTTTTCTGGAGCTCTTGAACAACTTCCATCAAGGACAGTTTGTTCCGCTTGGCCGTAAGTTGCATCTTTAATGCAACATACCCCGAATGGAGTGAGCTTAGTAGCATGAGAGCCGCTTGCTCATCGTCCACTGGTTTTCCAATTAGCTCCAGACGGGTGAATAGCCTTGTCAAGTTGAGCACATGAGCTTGAAGTGGCATCTCGGGTCTAAGTCTTGCATTATAGACCTTAGCCCATACTTCTTGTCTCTCTTTCGTGAGACACCCATCTTGCGGTGGCTTGATCCTCATGTTCGAGAGTGACCTAGTCACATCTTCCACAAGTCCATCATAGTTGCCTCTGGTACTTTTGGTGACTCTCAAATTGACTACATATTCTAGAGCTTTGAGCATCATGTCCGGAAAATAGTTGGAGAACTTCCCCTTCCATTGTACCGGGATGGAGTTTGCCATGAGTCTGGAAACTCTTTTACAATCCACACTCCATACCTCATGTGCCTCATCACTCATAATCCCCTTTGAGTAGAAACTCGGGATTTGAGTGTCTAGAATGTGCTCTAGGTAGCAATTTCGGAGGGTCTTTCGGAGTTCCTCTTCCCATTCCTTAAAGTTTACCAAGTTCAGAGAAATTGGCAACTTTTCGGGCAATTCCGGGAGCATAAGGTCGTTGACATTAGTTGAAGACATGATTCTACAATTGAAAGAATTTGAAATAAAAAATCATTCATTATACTTAAATAAGATTGAATTCATGCATTTTAATCAAACTTATTTAAAACGTCTTATTCACACATTAAAGATTGTCCCCATTTTAGGTGAGAATAAGTCGATTCCAAGATCCAAAGAAACAAAGAGTGGTTAAGCATGCTTTGGCTTGTCTTAACACTCAATCTCCTAAGGTAAGCAACGCTTTGCTAATGGCTCCAAGCCACTCTTGGTTGAATAAATCGTCGCATCCAATGCTCTCTAAACAATTTATTCACTTTGCCACGACATGTTAGGACTCCATCACTCATATCGTTGAGTATAACCAAAACCACCTTGCATACCCGGTATGCCTTACGTTCCTTGGAGAAGTAGTGATGCCTCGCTTTGGCGTAGCCCACCACTACCCTCGTTCGCTTGGTAAGTGTGTTTTGGAATGGCAAGTTTTACTCAATATTTTAGGGACCTAGGGTTTCTATGTTGGTTGATTTAAGTGAACTTAATTAATCATCTCAACATTCGAAATCCTAAACATGCATCTAACATATAATTCATATATATAAACATAAATATATATCGAAAACATAAATAGAGATGCATTTGGCAACTAGCATGACCCCTTGAGATCTTCAAGTCTTCAAAAGGTCTTCATTTGCAACTTCATGGCTTTGTCTTCTAAGAACCCCATCTTCAAGACTTGACCAAAATATTACAATTGCTAGTATCTACGATTAGGACTAATCTAAATATTAAGGTACAAAAATACTCAACGGTTCGCAGACCGTATTTAGATTTACAAAAATACATCACGGATCACAGTCCGTATTTTCTATCCTAATCGGGCCCCACTAGTTGCCATTTCATAAAACCTGCGAGAGAATTTAAATTCCATTCATCCATTCACTATCTGTGAATGGCCCATGCGTTTTACAACGATAAACAAGTAACAATGCATAAAACGCGCGAGAACTAGTAACTAATCTAGGTGGTTAATCCAATTAACACGCCTAATTAAACTAGTCAAAGTTGTTTTAACCGGTTATGAAAATAACTAAGAGACGCTCCCACTAAATTCCGCATCCAACTTAACTAATCCAATTAATTAAGTCGGTGAACCCAAATATTTGCCAAAATTAATTTTTGCAAATGTCGCTCAAAAACCGAGGTCTAGCCTCCAAAAGTTTTAATTAAATAAACAAAATAATTAAAATAATTAAAACGACAATTTAAGCAAAATTACGAATTCCAAAATGTCTAAGTGCCTAGCACTAAGACTTGGAGTCAAAAAAAAAAAACACCCTTATTTACATATTAAGCAACGCTAAAATTAACTTTAAAATAGCATCGCCTTAATAACCCGGGGTTATTGTGCCAATTATGGGATTGTACATACCGTACAACAAGCACGTAGTATGCCCATGCGCACCCCCGCAACACCAAGCATGCATGTGGGCTGCTTGTGCTCGCATGCGCTACGCCCAGCCCAGCCAAGCATAGCAGCACGCACAGCGCGCACAACCTTATGCTGCTGCTGCTGCTTGCTGCTGGCTGGCGCGCTATGCTGCTGGCAGCGAGCAGCAGCCCACGCCCTTCCTCGCACACACACACGCACATCACCAAGAACCTAAGAACGAAGTGCCCAGCAGCCTCGGCAGCCACATATGGGTTGCGTGAGCAGCCCAGCTGGCCGAGAGCTAGTTCGGGGTTCTTAGGCCTCGTGTTGCGTGCTAATGTTTCGAAAATTATCGATTTTGTGTGTGACATTATAAATCAATTCTAAATTAATTTTAGAATCAATTTTGAGGAAAAATGAAAAATTACAAGTCCAACTTAAATAATTCATCCAAAAGCAATTAACCAAATTTATTTCCAAGAACCATTCTTTAATAAAATTGGTTTAACTTGGTGTAATGAAATAAATTAGAGCAATTCTCACTATTAATTTAATCATTTTAAATTAATCTTGAGATTTTGACAAAATAAAAGGGAGTTGGAAAAATGAACATAAGTTCAATAAAGACTCCAACTTTAATACTTGTGACTCCATGAAAAGTTATATCTTCCAATATGAAGATAAACCAATTTCAATCACAAGTTTTAAACTTTATGATTCCAATCAACTAAAAAATGATTAAATCAACAAAGTTTAACCAAAATTCATGGAATTTAGTAACTCAAAGTTTCAATCACTTATCATAAATAAAGATTGAATCTTTAGTACTTGGAAGCAACAAAGAATAACAATTTCACACTTAATGCAATCAATTTGCAATTATGTGAAAAATAAAACCAAACTTTCAAGCACCAATTACTACCAAGTAATCATGCTTAAAGTGGTCTAAAATTGCATATAAATTAAGGAAAGAACTAAATACATAACCACCATAAATATGCAATCAATTTTCAAGGTTAGAATGACTTAAAATTTTTCGTTAAAACGAAAAATCCCTCGAAAAATGCATTTCTGGTTGTTTTTTGGCTAAAAACCGAGCCCTAAAATGGTAACCATTTCCAGAACGCCTTTTCCACCCAAAATTCACTATTTTTGGGTCGAAATCTGGGTTCGGGAGCTGAAGACAGCTCTAATACGAGGTAAAAATTGGAAAAACGAGTTACTAATCTAATTAGCAACTTAAAACCATAAAAATTAAGCCATAAAAACACCTTGAAAATATTATGATTTTAAAATAAACGAGCGAGGCTCCGATACCGCTGTTGAGGTTTGGTGAGTCCGACTCACCGCGGAAACAAACCCAAAAACAAGACCGCACTCACAATAAATAAAACCATAAACATAATTAAATTAATCACAAGATTAAGATAAGCTAATTACCTTTGACGCGTGCTTCGCTCCAAAATGAGCTCTTACTTGAAAGCTTCAAGTCCCGCTCACACGGAGACCTCCAACGAAGTCCACCCGCACCAACAAAACCGACTAGGTCCAATGTCTTGGGGTTAGCAAGACCCGACCAATAAAACCCGAGTAATTATATTGAGTTCAAAGGTTTTCACTAATTGTGATGCCTTTTCCAACTCTTACTCAAGCATCATTCCCAATGCCCATACTTGGGTATTTATAGGAAATGATGGGAGTATCATTTACTCTCCCATTAATGTGGGATAGTATGATTTTTCCATTTTATTTTAAAGAAAAAATAAAATTAATAATCAAGCTAGTAATAAATCAACAAGTGGCAAGCTCATGTGAGTGGTTAGGTGATGACCACTTGGAGAAGGGGGGGGGGGACCAAACTTGCTCCCCACTCCCTCTCCCATAACCGGCCACCTCACTCCACACACACTCAAGGACCACTAGCCAGATGGCACCCACCCTTGGGCACCAAGGCAGCCAAGGTGGGCTGCCATGTGCTGCTGTCCGTGGCAGGCACGCCCAGCAAGCCCAGCAGGCCCAGTACTCGCATGCGGGCTGCCAGGAGCTGCTGGCCAGCAAGCCTAGCATGCTTGTGCGGGCTGCTGCTGGCCTTGCGCCTTGGCCAGCGCTGCTAGGCAGTAAGCAATGGCTTAGCCATGCTGTTGCTAGCTGTGGCGAGCTGGCGTGCCTAGCGTGCTAGCTGCTGCAGCTTGTTGCGGCATGGCTTGCTAGCCATTGCGCGTACAAGGCTGCGCCTGGCATGCTAGCACGCACTAGGCAGCGCCTAGCCTTGCGATGCTAGCATGGGTGCGCTAGCACGCACCAGCCAGCCTAGGCTCGGCTTGGTGCGCATGCTAGCCACCATGCTAGGCCATACGCCCTTAGCACTCGGTTTGCTTGGGCATTCCGATGCTAGGGGTATTTTGGTCTTTTGTTAATTTATTACTATTTCTCGTCTCGTCTTTCACTATTTTTCGACTCAACTTCCGACGCTCGGTTTCGATGCTCTAAGCTCGAATTTCCGACGTCTAAATAAATATTACTCTGTCGACTCATTAATTCCTTCCGAATTAATTCGTCGGTTTTGTTTGTTGAATGCTTGGGTGTGACCCGAAGGGTTCAGTCAAGATTAAGCTGTAATATTAATTATTCATTAATATTACTGATCAGAAGCGGCCTCCACCCAGGCATTCCGATCACTTGACCTCACTGAATATATTAGCTTTCTAATAATTCTTAACCCACTAACGGAATAGTACACTTGTTCGAAGGACACCATTCCTTTTAACTTGTAGTCGCTAGATAGCTTGCTTAGACTCTCTTGCATGAGGTCCATCTGTTGTTGTTTCACGGGATCATCGATCTTAAGGGTTAGGAGCTTTAGTGCCTCAGTCACGGTAACCAGTTGGTTCCAGAGCTCATTGACTTCTTCTTGAGTTGCCATTACTGTCCTAGCTTTCCTCTTACGAGCAATGGGTTTGTCGAAAAGTTGCATTTGTACGAAAAGATTGTCTTTGATTAACCGCCCTTCCTTTCTTGACCACGCGCTGTAATTTAAACCATTTTGTGTTTTAATTACTTGACTCAAATCGACCTTGACTTTACGGTTTTAAAGAGGAAAAATGAAAAAAGGTGCATATTTTTGGCAAAAATAATGTATATATTTTTGGAACCAAGTATGGTATTTAAATTGGAGGATTAATATCCGACTTACCCCCCTAAAAAAATGACGGATAAAACGTGCATACAAGACTCTCTTAGACATGGTCAAAGTATGTGTATTGCTGTGTGCGTTGAGTGTAAGTGACATGCTTGGACTTTTGTGTAAGACCATGGGACTTGGTGCCTAGACTTGATTAATGACTTAACAAATTATTATTGACTATAAAATTTAACCGAATTAATTAGCAAACTGGTTAATTAGACACAAGGTGATGACTCGATCAATAATCCGAACTGTCGTCAAAACGACAGGACTAGCGCCTCTCTTTGCAGTGTAGCGCCAGACGACAGAGCTGTTGCCAGACGCCACACTCCACAGAGTGGCGCTACAGTTCAGACTTTGGCGCCATTGCTGGAGCTTCAATCTGAAACTGTTTTTGGTGTTATTAATCAACAGGGGTATGCCTAAAGTCGTACTAGGTCAATTCTGATTAAAATATTAGATTTTATTTACTCAAATTAATTAATTAATAAATTAATTTATCAGGCAAAGTTCTTTTAGTAATTAATTTATTTAATCTTAACACAATTCAGACAAACGGTTGAGAAAAACACATAGAGTATGCACAACAATAATGCACAATTAGTCAAGTAGGCACAATATGATGCAATGAGTTTGCAACCTAACCATGGCTCTAGTTCTCTAAAGTTCGGGATATGGGTTAGTCAATAGAGGGTCCATGGTTAATTGTCCGGATGCACCGCGCAAAAGCCTAACCATTAAGGGTTGGCGCGAGTGGATGGGACACCGTGAGTTTTAAAAAAAACTCGCTTCCATGGTTTGGTAAATTCAACAATCTCGGATGTACCCTTTGTTGCTCAGAGTGTTCAATCAGGTAGATGGAGCATGAATTCCCAAAGGGTTATGTCCATATGTAGAACACATATGGGTTTCAGAAAAGTGAGAAAAACTCAATCAGGAGTAGGATCGAGCAAACAATGCGAAAAACTGGTCGAAAGTAGAACGCATATTTCTGGCTCGGTATTAGAAGAATTTGGCGCCAGCAAACAGAGATTGGCGCCGGATTTTGGCTGTAGCACCTGGCGACAGAGTTGTCGTCTGGCGCTACGGTCAAATTTCTGGCGCTAACTTCTATTCGCTGACGCTAATTCCTACATGCCTCAGCAGCTTTCTGTGCTCGATAAAATTTTCCAGTTTCGCGCACTGTTATTTCGGTCCTAGTTGTGAAAGATATTCCTCAAATTTCCTACGGGTAAAATCCTATGTTTTAACTCATTACGGATGGTCTTTCCAATGAGATCTTTTTTATGCATATGACAATAATGTTAATCAAAATTACGCACATGAGTTACTTATAACGTTTCGAGTCTCATCCACTCATTTTAAATCACTGCCGAAATAAATTTCAGGAATTAAAATAGAAATCCTCCCCAGCGGAGTCGCCAAAAACTGTAGGAAATATTTCAAGCATTAACCCCTAGCTTGAATCCCACTGTGATCATACACTAAAGTACGGTGACGTCCAAAGGGAAAGAAGATAGAGCAAAAGAGTCGCCAACAAGTTTGTTAGGAACTTGTAAACCGTTCACGAGGTGAAGGTTACACCCCTTAACGATATAGGAGATCGTTAACTCCATAAGGTCTTGAACCAAATAGGGTTCGGGGATGAAGGTACAAATCCAACCTAAAAGAGATTGAACCTGCCCTAATAATAGACCTCTACTTTATTCTGATCGTATTCATGTGCGCTTTCTGACTAACATGCAATTAATAGGATTAGCCCTAAACCTTTTAATTTATGTTGGTTGAATTTAATGCACAAATAAATCTATTATTGGCGATCACTTGAATTATAATCAAATTAACCCTAACAAGATTATTAATATCTTATTAAGCGTGATTATAAGTACCAAATTCCCTTTAAACATGCATAAAAGGTGTGATCAAGCAATAAAAATAAATATATCAAGCAACATAATAATAATTAAATTATATATATAAGTTATCCGTCAATTAACAAATAACATGAAATAATTCGTAAATTAACAAATTACTTAAAATAATTCGTAAATTAACAAATTACGTTAAATTATATAATTCGACACAACAATAATCAAAATCATAATCATGTTCATGTTAAAGCATAATAATAGCAAGATCCTAAGCATGATACTAACAAGATTAATAACAAAACCTAGCATGTCACAAAACAATAAAGATCAAAGCTTTAATCCTAACATGATACTAACAATCATAAATATTAGGAAGAACATAGGAAAAATAATACTTTTAATCATACTTGATATTACAATTACCCTAGACATGATACTAGGAATTATAATATTAATCTAAGCATGATTTCTCTATCATAATATCAATTAAACCATTAAAGTACTTACTTGAATGCCTCGTACCTCTTTCTAATAACAAAATACACACGTTAGTAACTTCAAGGAAAATAATAATTAAAACAATTAAATTAAATAATTAAAAGAGAGATTTGGGACCAAACCCTCAGAAATTAAACCCTTCACGTCTAGGGCGAAGGCAACTTCGAATTTGGCTAGGTGTATCTAAGTCTTGCGAATGCGGAATTTTGTATTCATGAGAAGGCTAGTTTAGAAAAGAGAGAGAGAGAGAGAGAGAGAGAGAGAGAGTAATCAAGAGAATCTTGATGAGAGTTGGTGAATGAAAACGGAGTTTTTAGGAAGCTATTTATAGAGAAAATCAGCCAAAAAGATAAAAAAAAATCAAAATAGAGTTCTGACGCGTAAAACCAGGTTAGCGCCAGACGCTGACATTAGCGCCAGGCGCCAAGCTTAGCATCTGGCGCTAATGCTGGCATTTGGCGCTGACTAAGTTTTTCAGCGTTTTCTTAAAACCAGATAGAAATTGCCGTACAGGAGGATAAAATCGTATTTTCCTCAAAAATGTTCTTTTATTCTGATAAAAACTCTAAAAAGTACACAAAAGTCAATTTATCAATGCTAATTGAATTAGGAATGAAAAGAAACTTCTAGAAGAATCTAGAAGACTAAAACCATTCCTAATTGCATTAGGAATGATAAATCTATATTAGGCCCTCCTCTAGATCATTGGGCCGCATATAAGGCTCAAACCAGGCCCAGTTTAGTAATTTGGCCATAACTTCCTCAATATTTATTGGAATTGGGCTTATAATATATCGTTGGAAAGCTCTTTTCAAGCCATATACAAATAAAATACTATTAGACCCATATCATGGACCAACCCAAACTAGATTAGCTGTTTTCTTAAAATAGGTTATCAAAAATAGAGAGAAGAGAAAAGAAATTAAAACTGTCCGCAACACTAAACTTTCCACACTTTCACTTTATTCGATTATGATTCGACGTGAAAGGTACTCATCACTGGGTTTGGTTTCGGGGAGACACAAATGGGTGTCTACACCATGAGAATAGGAATTTCCAGTCAAGGGAATTTTTTTGTCATCGTGATTATGCTTTAATACTTATTTTATGCTTTATAACCACGAGAGTAGGTTGTATTCATGATTCAAGTAATCCTTCTAGCTTGAGAGAGTAGTTGGGTGCTTTAGATTACTTCCCCTATATTATCCTCTTAATTTACCATTGTTTGCTACATGCTATTTGTGATTTGTGATGAAGTTGAGTGGTATATACCGCGCCCTAGAATCCTCTAAATATTGTTAATTTCCCCTTAGTCTTGGTTGAAACGAACTAGTACATGTTACATAAAACAAAACCTATATCGACTTCATTTAGGTAATTTCTACGGTAGTATCTTGGTGGTTGATTCAACGCCTCTCTTGGGTTTGACCCTTTCTTACCCTTGCTATTAGCTAGTGAGACCAAGATAGGACTTTTATCTTTGGTAGGCTCGACGATGACCTATCAAATTTTGGCGCTGTTGCCGGGGAGGCAAAGTGAAATTGAATGTATTATTGTTGAATGAGTCTAAGTGTGTATATTTGTATCATAATTTTTCTTATTTATTTTTTCTTAATTGCGTTTTTAACTTGTGATAGTCATTGCTAACGTTTTCTTAGCTTTGTTTGACTTTGCATGACACGAAAGAGGAAGCAATCACCGCTTATTCCCGTGGATTTAGAGTTGAACAAGACCTTAAGGAACGTAAGGAGGCTCTTGCAAGGTACTCCGGAATTCTCCATTGTCTATTCGGATTCCGACTCGGAAGAGGTTCCTGGGAGCAACGAAGAAGATAACATGGGTGATAATGAATTTCCTCCACCCTTGCTTCGAGATTATGACCACCCCAACAAATTTCCAACTACGGAGTGGCATACGTGTCCCCACTATGAATGAAAATAATTTTTAGCTTTCACCTCAACTCATCCGTATGATCCAAAGTGATAAATTTGGTGGTAGTTCTCATGAGTGTCCTTTTGCTCATTTGGACAACTTTCTTGAGTTGTGCACAACCATCAAGCAAAATAATATTACGGAAGAGTTCATCCGTCTGCACATGTTTCAATTCTCCCTCCGTGGCAAAGTAAAGCATTGGTTGAGAACAGTTAAAGAGGGATCGTTAAGTACTTAAGATGAGGTGACTAGAGCTTTACTTGAAAAATATTGTCCTCCCGAGAAAACCGCCAAATTAAGACGGAAAATCACCAACTTCAACCAAGAGGTTGATGAAACCTTATGTGAAGCATGGGAGCGGTTCAAGGATTACACTAGAGCATGCCCTCACCACGGTTTCACCTCATGGATCATAGTGCAAAGCTTCTATGATCGTCTTACTCCTACCTCAAGGGCCAACCTTGATTTCGGAGCCGGTGGTAGCCTTAAAAATTTATTGGTTGACGAGGCTTGCAAAATGAATGAAGAGGTTGAATTGCCAAGCATTATGCTTATGGGGGTGACAAAAGACAAAGTCATCCCAAGAAAGGTGGAAAGCATGATCTTGAGGCAATAGACCTTATTGCTATAATGGTTGATATGTTAGCTCGAAAGCTAGATCAAGTGAACAACGTGCCCGGTAGCTCCTCCTCACAAATCATGTCTTGTGAGACTTGTGGAGGAAACGATCACATGGCATCCTATTGTAACACTACAACAACGGACCATGTGGCTTCTCTTGGGAGAAATGATCCTTACTCTCAAACCTATAACCAAGGTTGGAAACAACATCCAAATTTTGGGTGGAAACAACCCAACAAAGCTCCCTCTCCTCAAAACAATTATAATCAACTCCATTCACAACAACAAGCTCCCTATCGCCATCCCAACCAAAGAGACAACACCCAACAAAGAACCCAATACAATCAAGCCCCTCCTCCTCAAAAATCCAACATTTAATCCGTTTTGGAAACCTTCATGACCCAACAAACCAAGATTAATAGGGAAGTTAGTAGCTCAATTCAACAACTCCAAGCACACAATAAGATGATTAAAAGTCAATTATCTCAAATTGCGAATCAAGTTGGATGCCCTTCTAACCCTGGTGGTCAATTTCCAAGCAAAACGGTAATAAACCCAAAGGATCATGCAAAATCAATCACCTTGATTTTGGAAGGAGGGTATGAAGCTCCAATGATGAGAGAAGAGGTT
Source organism: Chenopodium album (assembly GCF_948465745.1). Taxonomy (NCBI): domain Eukaryota; kingdom Viridiplantae; phylum Streptophyta; class Magnoliopsida; order Caryophyllales; family Amaranthaceae; genus Chenopodium; species Chenopodium album. Next base: position 36,500,269 of record NC_137841.1, on the reverse strand, counting down.
GCAAAAAAGGGAGATGAGGGAGATTGTTGGGTAGATAAAAGTGAGTTTGAAAATGAAGTGAGTGAGGAAGCAAGAGGAAGGACAAAATTGAGTGATGAGGGTGTGTAGGGAATATTTCAAGCATTACCCCAAACTTGAAACCCACTATGATCATAAACTTAAGCATGGTGGCGTCCAAAGGGAAGGAAGCTAGAGCAAAAGAGTCGCCAACAAGTTTTAGGAACTTGTAAACCGTTCACAGGGTGAAGGTTACACCCCTTAACGATCCATGAGATCGTTAATTCCAATAGGTCTGGAACCAAGACTAGAAGTTCGGGGATGAAGGTACAAATCCAATCTAAAAGAGAAAGAACTCACCCTAATAATATGCCTCTTCTTTATTCTACTCGTATTCATGTGCGCTTTCTGACTAACATACAATAATTAGGTTAACCCTAAACCTGTTTAATCTATGTCGGTTGAATATTAATGCACAAATAAATCTATTATCGGCAATCACTTGAATTATAATCATATTAACCCTAAACAGGATTATTAATTATTTTATGAAGTGGTATTACAAGTACAAATTCCCTTTAAACATGCATAAAAGGCGTGATCAAGCAATAACAATAAATATATCAAGCAACATAATAATAATAATAATCATAATAACAATTATAAAAATCTTAATTACAATCATAATCATGTTAAAAATAAAACATAATATTAATAGCAAGATCCTAGGCATGATACTAACAAGATTAATAACAAACCCTAGCATGTCATTAAACAATAAAGATCAAAGCTTTATCCCTAACATGATACTAACATGAATATTAGGAAAGAAAATAGGAAGCATTCTTTTAATCATTTTTGATATTAGAAATTACCCTAAACATGATACTAGGAAGTAATAAAACATCCTAACATGATACTAGGAAATATAATAATCTAAGCATGATTTCTATATCAAAATATCAATAAAACAATTAAAGTACTTACTTTGATGCCTCGTATCTTTTCTAATAACAAAATACACACGTTAGTAACTTCAAGGAAAATATAAACCAAAACAATAAAATAAAATAATTGAAATAGAGATTAGGGACCTCAAAAATATTAAACCTTTCACGTCTAGGTTGAAGGCAACTTTGAACTTGGTTAGGTGTGTCTAGTGCTAATGTATGGGGAATTGTGTTTGTAAAAGGCTAGGCTAGAGAAAGGGAGAGAGAATAAGCTATATTGCTTAAGAGAGCGATGACAAGGGGAAAACTAGGTCGTTATCTAATCTTCCCTCGGTCAAACTAAATTTATAAACACTTAACAAACCTAAATACCAGTATAGAGGCAAGTCAAGGGTCGAACCCAAAGGAACGGTAATGTTCAAGCACTTTCAATTATGCGCCTAAGCTAGGTCGAAGACGAAGGTAAGAGAGAATACTAACAACTAACCAAACAAGTAACCAAGGAAATAAAACACTAGGAACGGGGATCAACAAGTAATCATGTCAATTGCAACAACATGGGAAGAGCATGCCAATCAAAGGTTGTGAGGACTAATGATAAGAGCAATCAATAGGAATTAAAGAGTTATCTCCTAATTGTTAAGCTAGGGTTCACTATGAATAACAAACTAAGAGAATCACAATCAAAACCAATTGATAATTGCAATTCCTAAATCAATTGTTCATGTCATTAGCAATTACAATGCAATCTAGCATAATTCTCAAGGCCAAATTGAATTACACACATGCAAACCTTCACTAATCACTTTAATCTCAACAATCAATCAACACAATCCCCAAATTAATCACAATTAATCAATCATACAAGTTTCACCCAATTCCTAGCCAAACAACTATTCAAAAATCATCATCTATCAACTAACAACTATGGAAATCAAGAATCAACAAAATACCAAGAACAATTACACTAATCAAGCATCAAACATCAAAATTAAACCAAACAAACATGAAATTAAACAAAGAAATAAGGTGAGATAGAGTTAAGAATGCTCATTGATAATAGAGAAGATCTTGAACACAATTGTCACACTTGCATCTTCAATCTCTCAATCACCATTGAAATTCCTCACTTTCTCTCTCTAAAACTACTCCTAATCTAGCCTAATCTAGAGAGAGAAGCTCTCAACCTAAGAGAGAGAAAACTATTCTAAAACTAAAGAAATACATGAATGAAGAATAAAGGAAACCAAAAACTATATAAACAAAAGGAGAAAAGAAGCTTAAAATCGTAAAAGACCCAGAAACCCGCGCCCGCGGAGGGGAACGGACACCCCGATAGCCGCGCCCGCGGCCCAAGCCCGTGGAGCCAAGGCCCGCGCCCTCGGGGAGTCCTCAGGACAACCGCGGGTGCTTACTGCCCAAATACGGCAGTTTTGGAGCTGCAGCAACCCCGCGCCCGCGGGTACTGTAGCCCGCGCCCGCGGAAGTTTTCTAGGGCCAACTTCAGAAGGCTGTAACTTCTGATCTAAGAATCGTATGAAGGCGTGCAACCTATCATTGGAAAGCTCTTCAAGTATAGTTTCCAACCCAACTTGAATCACCCTAATCCGATTTGTAGAACTTGAGATATGACTAAAACAATGCACAAAGGTCCTATTTGATACTTTGCAATCCTTCGTTTTCCTTTGTTTCAAACTCAAATTCGATTCCGAAAAGTGCATATTGATCCTAGTGGGTGCTATTTTCAATTCCCATGCATATAGCCCGCGACATACCTACAAAACAAGACAAAGAAACGGAGAAGCAAGAGAAATAGCCGAGAAATGAATAAAATGATAAGAAAGCCATTAAAAGCATGCATTTCTCTAAGCTAACACAAAAACACACGAATCGAGCATTATTCTCTAAAAACACGACATAAACGACTACAAAGGAGCATAGAAATATAAAGAAAACATAGCCTAAAGGTGCCATAAATGGCACAGATCAAATTCCCCCAAGCTAAACTTTTGCTCGTCCTCGAGCAAAACAAAATCCAACCCAAGGGAAAAATGATGACATTATTCAAGCAAAGAAAGAAACGAGAAAACTAGAGAAGATGGGAATATACACTAACTCACTTTCGTAGGAATCACGGTCAATTTTAGCAACTAAAGACAAGCCATTTAAACCCCTAGATCGCCCTAGAGGACGAGTGATGCTCTCGTAAGGGTATCCTAAGAGTTTACCCATAACTCTCATAATAATACAAACAAGGCAAAGCATGAAAAAGAAAACAAAATACAAGAAAAGGAAACAAATGTTCATGAAAGGACTTTTGCAAATGTACAAGCACAATGAATGCAAATCTTTCTAAACAAGTAAGGGAGTGCACGCTATAAGATACCTAAGGTTGATTGAAACATAAAAATGCTAAGCATAGGAACTAGTTATCACACTCCACTTTCATCCCAAACGGTCTTACCGCGTTCCCCCTACTAATCTCATATCTCCCCATAGTGAGCATCTCATAGATTCCGCGAAGGAACCGGAAAAAGATCAAATTTTTGGGCTACTCGACATCTTGACTTCGCATCCCCTTTCCTTAGGCAATGACCCATGATTCCCTCCCCCGAATAGTGACTCAACTTTATAGGTCGAAAGGTCTTTCCCCAAGGTTGTAACATAAGGCATAAAGGGTGAAGGTAGGCTAAAATTTAAAATTTGGAGGTTTTCCTAAAAAGTGAAGCAAAAGGGTGATCAATCCTTAACAACACGATAAAGCCAAGCAAAAGCAACACCCCCAAGCTTATTTGAAGCTATACTCACAAGAAATATATACAAAAAGCGTAAACGCTTCTCCCCCAAGCTTAAATGAAGCATTGTCCTCAACGCTTAGAAGGAGAAAAGAATACATCAAAATATATTTGAATTTTCACTTTTTTCAACATTTTTTTTTTTTTTTTTTTTTTTTTTTACTTAAACTTGCAATGTCCTCGCCTTTTGCTAAATTAGGACGGCTTTTTCTATAATGAAATTATTAGTCCATGCCTTTTATGATTAAGGACGACTTTTACTCAAACACTTTCCATTATTCACAAAGAAGACTTAATCACAAACTAGCACTCATAAAAACCAAATTTCCAACTTATCCACCACAAACTCCATCATACGGCACCATTTTGACAAGGGGAAAACTACCGGCAACGGCGCCATTTTGACGAGGGGAAAACTAGGTCGTTATCTAATCTTCCCTCGGTCAAACTAAATTTATAAACACTTAACAAACCTAAATACGAGTATAGAGGCAAGTCAAGGGTCGAACCCAAAGGAACGGTAATGTTCAAGCACTTTCAATTATACGCCTAAGCTAGGTCGAAGACGAAGGTAAGAGAGAATACTAACAACTAACAAAACAAGTAACCAAGGAAATAAAACACTAGGAACGGGGATCAACTAGTAATCATGTCAATTGCAACAACATGGGAAGAGCATGCCAATCAAAGGTTGTGAGGACTAATGATAAGAGCAATCAATAGGAATCAAAGAGCTATCTCCTAATTGTTAAGCTAGGGTTCACTATGAATAACAAACTAAGAGAATCACAATCAAAACCAATTGATAATTGCAATTCCTAAATCAATTGTTCATTTCATTAGCAATTACAATGCAGTCTAGCATAATTCTCAAGGCCAAATTGAATTACACACATGCAAACCTTCACTAATCACTTTAATCTCAACAATCAATCAACACAATCCCCATATTAATCACAATTAATCAATCATACAAGTTTCACCCAATTCCTAGCCAAACAACTATTCAAGAATCATCATCTATCAACTAACAACTATGGAAATCAAGAATCAACAAAATACCAAGAACAATTACACTAATCAAGCATCAAACATAAAAATTAAACCAAACAAACATGAAATTAAACAAAGAAATAAGGTGAGATAGAGTTAAGAATGCTCATTGATAATAGAGAAGATCTTGAACACAATTGTCACACTTGCACCTTCAATCTCTCAATCACCATTGAAATTCCTCACTTTCTCTCTCTAAAACTACTCCTAATCTAGCCTAATCTAGAGAGAGAAGCTCTCAACCTAAGAGAGAGAAAACTATTCTTAAACTAAATAATTACATGAATAAAGAATAAAGGAAACCAAAAACTATATAAACAAAAGGAGAAAAGAAGCTTAAAATCGTAAAAGACCCAGAAACCCGCGCCCACGGAAAAATCGGCCGCGCCCGCGGAAGGGAACGGACACCCTGATAGCCGCGCCCGCGGGGCCAAGGCCCGCGCCCTCGGGGAGCCCTCGGGACAACCGCGGGTGCTTACTGCCCAAATACGGCAGTTTTGGAGCTGCAGCAACCCCGCGCCCGTGGGTACTGTAGCCCGCGCTCGCGGCAGTTCTTCAGGGCCAACTTCAGAAGGCTGTAACTTCTAATCTAAGAATTGTATGAAGAAGTGAGACCTATCATTGGAAAGCTCTTCAAGTATAGTTTCCAACCCAACTTGAATCACCCTAATCCAATCTGTAGAACTTGAGATATGACTAAAACAATGCACAAAGGTCCTATTTGATACTTTGCAATCCTTCGTTTTCCTTTGTTACAAACTCAAATTCAATTCCGAAAAGTGCATATTGATCCTAGTGGGTGCTATTTTCAATTCCCATGCATATAGCCCGCGACGTACCTACAAAACAAGACAAAGAAACGGAGAAGCAAGAGAAATAGCCGAGAAATGAATAAAATGATAAGAAAGCCATTAAAAGCATACATTTCTCTAAACTAACACAAAAACACGCGAATCGAGCATTATTCTCTAAAAACACGACATAAACGACTACAAAGGAGCATAGAAATATAAAGAAAACATAGCATAAAGGTTCCATAAATGGCACGGATCAAGCGAACAAAAGAATTAGAGAATTCTAGGTAAGAGTTGATGATTGAAAACGGAGGTCTAGGGACCCTATCTATAATAAAATAGTTCATAATTGATAGAAACAAATAAGAGTTTAAAAATGAATAAAACACGCCTCTGTCGCCAACAACAGGTGATGAGTGTCATTTATGGCACTCATGGGGTAGTGTTTTAGGATATTTTCACTATATTTTTCATGCTTTTCCTTTGTCATTTTGGTCATTTCTCCTTTAGTTTCTCTATTTCTTCTTTCTTCGTGTTTTACTTTCCTTTATGTGCTTTTCCTCGTGTTTTCCTTTTATATTGCTCTTCTTCTCTTCTATTTTCTCTCTTTGGTTTTTCTTGTAGGTGCCTAAAGACTTAGCTTTTGAAAGAATTTAAGAGGAGCAAAAAGAGCCAAGCAAAGGAGTTTCAAGCCTCATGGAGAGGGCTTGGAGAGGGCCCTTCCCTTCTTCTCTTGCCCGTGGGCGCGGGTTATGTGCACCATTGTGGTAATTTTGGGCAGGAACTCTCCGCGCCCTAGCCGCGCTCTAGCCACGGGCGCGGAAGATCTAGAGAGGCCGCTCCAGAATAGAGAGACCGCGACCCCCTGGTTTGCCTGGAACAAGGCATCTGCTGCGCCCTGAGCTGCGGGCGCGTGTGGTAGTGCCGCGGGCGCGGGCTATAGTACCACAGGCGCGGGTTTTGCCCAGTTTGCCCGCGGAGTTAGTTATGGGTTCCGTACCCTTTTCTGCGCGCCCACGGAGTCTTCTTGGAGAGGGCGCGGCCGATCAGTTTTTCTTCTTTGTCTATATGTACTCTTGTAAATCCTTTAGAAAGGGAACTTTTAGATAATATTTCATTTGCTTAGTTTTTAGAGAGAGAAACTAGAGAGAAGTTAGAGAGAAAGTAGAGATTCTAATATTTTGATTTGATTTGTAATTCAACATTGTTTTCTTCAATCAAGTTTGTGATTCTTCTTCATATCAATCAAAGTTTGTAAGATTTCTTTCCTTTGAATTTACTTCAATTGCAATATACTTTTATGCTTGAATGTTTGGTTTTGATTTTGCTTTAGTTTTGAGAATTTGTGGATTGATTGTATTTCCATTTGATTTAGCTTGATATGAATGTGTTTGTGATTTAATTTTTTCTAGCTTTAGATTTCACCATGATTAGTGAGTAGATTAGTTGCTAGGGAGAAGGGGAAGCATGCTTGATTAATGAGTTTTGATAGTTGATGATCCTTGATTGATTGATTGTTGCAATTAAATTGGTTGACATAGTTGTGCATGTGATTAATTAGACTAAAAGTGATCAACCTATAAGATTAATCTAGATTTCATTGCAAATTCCAATGACACGAACAATTGATTTGGGAATTACTTTAATTTATTAAATTTGATTGTGATTCTCTTTGTTACCATTGACAAGGGAATAATCGTGTCGTTGAGCGACTACACCTAAATCAAATGAATTTATAACGCTCTACTGACCTAATACGTGTATAGGGTAAATAGAGGGGTCGAACCACAGGGAGAAATGCTTAAGCACTGCATTCATTACCTAGGGTCTAAGCTATCTCGGAACAAGAAGTGTGAATAACTAAAAGGTTAAACTAAGAACGAAATGGATTAAAATTAATATAACTAGGCACCAAGGGAAATGGGTAGGCGAAGTTGACGCTTGATCATGCAATAACAAAGTAGCATATCAATGGTAAACTAAACATGCATGAATACCGAAGAAAAGGGGTCCAATCTAACCGCCTTCTGGGGTTAAATGGTTTCTCCTAACATAGCCTCTATGTTTTCACATTAGAACCATATATTAGAAGGTGCAAACAAAGAATTATCGATAGTAATGAATCTCAACTAAGTCAACTTCCGTTACTTGTTAGTAAAGACTCATCTTTGATCAACTAACAATGTGCACTTGCAAGAAAGACCAAAGAATATCAAGCATGCAAAGACTTTAATCACCATTAACATAACCCCAACATTATAAGCATGAACAATTAGCAACTACACCATCCCCACACCCTTGGCTAGGTGACTACTAACAAATCATATTGAAAAATATATCAATCATCAAATCAATAAGCATCAACATGATTAATAAGCAAAGAAGAAAAATCAAAGCAAATAAGCAAAATAAAAAACAAAGGTAAAGAGAAAGAGTAAGAGATTGCTCATTAATTGAAGATGAAGGTCTACAAAGGATTGAACAAAAGTCCTTCTTCAAAATCCAAGTTCATCAATGAAGAAAACCACACTTTCTCTCTCTACCAATGAAGACTAATAGTGTTTCTCTCTCTAGATTAAGCTAAAAATGTAGAAAAATTAAAACTAAGTTAATCTAATCTTTAAAACGTTCTAAGATGGGACTTATATAGTCCGTACAAAGCCAGCTGATAAAAGGAGAGGTCCGACCGAACAAATGGGAAGGTTCGGCCGGACTACAGGGTAGGTTTGGCCAGACTACAGGGTAGGTTCGGCCGAACCATGGGTAGGTTCGGCCGAACCATGGGTAGGTTCGGTCGAACCTCCCTGATCCTAGTCTGGTCGAACTCATGTGGTTCGGCCACTCCTGCAAAACTGCCAAATTTCATCTTGCCCCTGCCTTAACGTTCGGCCGAACCACTAAGCAGGTTTGGCCACACCTTGGTTCGGCCACACCTTCAGGAGGTTCGGCCGAACCTCTTCTGAATCATGCTTCCTCCAGCTTCCCTTGAGCTTAGCTTCCTCCTCTTGAAAATCCCGATGGTTCCTACAAAGCATAAGCATGAAAATCACAATAAGAACAAAGCGAGAAGACTAAGAAAAGGGAAGATAAAGGAGAAAGAAAAAAGGAAGCAAAACTAAGTAAAAATGCTTAGAAAAAGGGCCAAACAAGTGCAAATGAGGGAAGAATACTTAAAGAAAAAGGATAAAAGAGTGGCATAAATGCCACTCATCAAAATCCCCCACACTTTCCTTTTGCTTGTCCTCAAGCAACGAATACTAAAACAAAAAAGACAACACACACAACAAGCATAATATGACAATGGTTAAGAAAATCAATCAAGCTTCACGATGGGAAATGCTCCAAATGGACTCTAACATAGGGACATGAATCAAAGAATGCTTACTTTTCTCAACTCAAAGAGGGGGAACACGTTCTAAGATGCTCATGGTTGAAGGAGACAAACCTAAGCTAAGCGTAGAGAACTAATGATTTCATCCTCTGCCCTAGCTCCAACCAAGACGGTCCGCGTTCTCTCCACTAGCTTCAAATCATCCCCAAGTTAGCTCCTCATGATTCCTCGAGGGAACCGGAAAAAGAAATTTTATGTGAAGTCATAAGGTTATCCCGACATCTCAACTATGCACACTCTTTCCATTGGGTTGAATTCTATCTCCCTCCACCGTTCTTTGACCGCACTTCTCCAAGTCCAAGGGTCTTAACTTGGGTTGTAATGTCATGGCTAGGGGTTAAGGTTGGGAATTAATTTGAAAATTTTGGTGGCAAATCCTAAGTGAAGCAAAAGAGTGGCCATCTCTCAAGAACAACCTAAGAATTGAACCTAAATTCAAATTACAACCTTCAATACAAAATTTCACAACATTACTTCATTTCTCTCATCATTTTCTCTTTCTTTTCTTTTTTTTTTTTTTCAACTTTTCTTTCTTTTTTTTTTTTTATATTCTCCTCTTTTTTTTTTTTTTTTTCTTTTTTTCATTTTTTTTTTCTTTTGGACTTCATATGTTGCATCCTTCCTCACAAACTTTTTGCAAATATTTTCTTTCATGAACAACTTTCAAAATCTCACTTGAACCAATATTCACAACTTTCTTGCCCTAAAACCAACACTCTCGAATTCGAACCTCAAAAGCCAATGCTTCACTAACTACAAGGGTTGGTAGAACATAGGCCGATAGGTTTGTAATATGGCTAGATCAAGAAAGGGGAATGAGGCCCAAATTGGTTAGCAAGTGGGTGGATGTAAAAATGAAAACCAAATTTGTAACAAAACACAAAGAAAACAAAGAAAAATGAGAAGAAATGCCCTCTTCCTCCTTTAAAGTTGTTTGGTCACGATCTCGGGAGCTAAATACCAACACAAAGATTAAGACATGCATAGTTAAGGATCCAAAGCGCCGCTCACAAGAATGATGAAGGCTAGAAAAAATGACGCTCACACGGGATAAAAATAAGCAAATACCAACCAAGGGAATCCTATTCACTACGGAGAGCAACACCATCTTACCACTTTCCGTGAACTAGGGGGTTCAAACGTCATCAAAAGTTCTAAACCGGGCTACCTTAGCTTATAATGTGTCTAATTCAACCTTAAGCATTCTTAAACAGTGTAAACCCTCATCAACTAGGAAGGTAAGCATTCAAAGTCATGTCATCAAAAAGGCACACAAATTCTCGAATCCAAATGAATGAGCAAATCCACATCAAAAATATTTCAACTTGCCGTAGTCAAGCTTGTTACACAAAAGAGAACAAGAAAAACACACAAAAAGGAGGAAAAAATTAAAAAGTTTCATAATCGAGGCATGTAAATCAAATAAATCCCAATCGACATACAAGTGATCGTTGATATCAACATCAACAATCCCAGGTTCCTTGGAACCAAAATCAATCAACCTCGAACCATTCAACTCTTCCTAAACTAGACCTAAACTAAGCACTCAAAGAAAAAGAAAAAGAAAGAGAGGAAAGGTCTCACCGAATGCCGCTTGAAATATAAGACAAGGTAATATATCCAATCTCACCAAGGGAGCTAGTGTTGCTCCTTAACGTCCTACATCTCCGCTTCAAGCTTCAATAAAGATGAGCCTAACAAAAGAAACTACAATCAAAACAAGAAAAGGTTAGAAAACAAAGAAAAAGACTAAAGAAATAAACAAAAATAAGAAAAAATAAATAAAAAGCTATCTACAAAGTTTGGATTAAGGGAATTTGGATTTTCGGGAAATTTGGATTTTTTTTTCGGGAGCATCTCCACCTACAAAAACTCAAGAATCATCAAAGAAAATCATCAGAAATCAACAAAAATAATCATAAAACATCATCATCATCATCACATCACCACATCAATATCATCACAACATCACCATCTCATCACATCACCATCACAACATCACCAACATCATCACCACCGTCACAACGCCACATCAATACAAAACAAAAAGAACTAATTTGGGATGCTGCTGTACAGTTCCTGTATCCATTTGCACTACAATCTACTCCAATTCTTGTTTATAAGCTGCTTGACTCTGTCCATGCTCTCCCTACCAATAGCCTTACAAAGCTTGGAAGGGTGAATAACAACTTTCTCCCTACCAACTGTCCATGCTCTCCCTAGCAAACCAGATGTGATAAACAACACAAGCCAGAACCGCCAGAACCACCTTCTGCTGCACCTTGTCATTCACTGCTCTGAGCTAGTTCTTCCAAACCTCATCAATGCAGTAATTCTGATTTGGAATATGGAGCCAATGGGCAATTCTCATCAAGCACTCTTGACTGTATCTACAATTAAAGAACAGATGCTGCCTGTCCTCAATATTAGCACCACACAGCAAACAACTATCCTCAGCAGAAGCATCATATTTCAAGAGTTTCTCTCTTGTTCTGAGTCTATCATGCATAGCCAGCCATAAGATGAAAGAATGTTTGGGGATATTGAACTTATTCCAAACCCATTTACACCAATCCACCTTTGTTCCAGTTCCTTGCAGCCATTTGTAGCACTCAGAAATTCTATAAGTGCCATTCATCCAGCTATTTTGCTCAAAACCTTCTTTTAGCTGGTCCTTAACTGCACATAATCTCCTCCAAGCCCATCCTGTAGACCTTTTAGGACTATAATTCCACTAGTCTTGGTCTTTAATGTACACAGCATGAACCCATTTCACCCACAGAGAGTCCTCTTTTTTAGCTATTTTCCACACATACTTCCCCAATGCTGCCCTATTCCACATCCCACAATCTCTAATACCCAAGCCACCCTCAGCTTTGCTTTTGCAGACCCAGTCCCAGGCAATGGGGGGAGCCTTAGACAAAACAGCATCTCCACACCAAGAAAAGCTCTGGACAACTGAGTAATCCTCAAGATAACTGACTTAGGTAAAAGCACACACTGAGCCCAATAAGTATGCAGACTAATCAGAACAGAGTTCACCAGCACAACTCTTGCAATATAAGACAGATTTCTGCTAGACCAGCATGTAATTCTAGCCAGCATCTTATCAACTATAGCATCAAAGTCAGATGCTCTCAAATATTTAGCATTCAGGGGGATGCCATGATATCTAAAAGGAGTTTCTCCTATAACAAACCCAGACTCAAACACAATTTCCTGCTGCATTTCAGGCTGCACACTCCCAAAGTAGATAGCAGATTTGTCAGCATTAGCCTGTAAACAAGAACAACCCTCAAAAGCTTTCAAAGCTCTTACTAAGAGGGAGACAGACATTTCTTATCAGCATAGGAAAATAACATCAAATCATCAGCAAAATTAGGTGATTTAATCTTAAGGATTTGCATCTTTGGTGAAATCTGAAGCCTCTCTTTGCTCCCATTTTCTTAAGCAGTCTTGAAAGATACTCCATCACAATTAAAAACACCAAAGGTGACATAGGATCACCTTGCCTGATTCCTTTCTTACCCTTGAAAAAACCATTCAGACCACCATTTATCATAATAGAGAAAGAAGGGGAAGTACACATCAATACCACAAGGCCACTATCCTCACTATCCTCCTTATGTGCAAGCAACTACCCTACCACTCTACCTTCCTATGTACACTTCAACCAACCAAAAGGACATCCTCCCCCACACTATTCGTTTGCTCGTCCCGAGCAAAAGTGACAAGTGAGAAGATCGGGGGGGAGGGAAAAGATCCCTCATCACTGGTTATCATCTCCTCGCCCCCTAGGTCGAGGGGGGTTGTTAGGATCAAACCCGGGAGTGTCCATGAAAGGGTGGAAGGGTTGGTTAAAGTGCTCATAGGGCCACCCTTGGGCACCCCAACCACCATCAAAAGGATCGGGGGTGGATGTGGATGCCGGGTCATAAGCCGGATCACACCCACCCGGACGATAGGGGTCGTATGGGGGGGTGCCAACGCGTTGGGTAGGGTCGATGGGACCTTCCCAATAAGCGTAGCAAGGGGGGTGGGGTGCTGAGGGTCATAGGGTCCCCAATGATTGACCGGACCCTCTTGAGGAGGGTGGTAAGGGTAGTTCACATAGGGCACTTGAATGCCTGCTTGCATAAGATTGTCATAATTTCCCTTGCGTAGTACCCCCATTTCTCAATGGAAGCTTGATTGTCTCGACGGATATCATCGAGGGTACTACGAAGGGCATTGAAATCAAAAGGAGGAATGGAAGAAGAAGAAGATGCCTCACCTCCCCCGCAAAGGGGGGGAATGATTTGCTCTTGATGGAGGACCGGTGGAGGTTGAGGAACTCCACCCCGGGCTCTAGTTCGCCTCAGCTCATTGGGGATATTTTGCTGAGGGATCTTCCATTTGAGAGGAGCGGAGTGGTCCACCGTAGTGAGGTCGGGGTCCGGGAGGACACACCATTCGATCTCCCTATCGACCAAGAGGATGAAACGGCGCTTGATATTAGTGTAGTTGAGGAAGCGGCTGTGACGGAGGGCGCTTATGGAAAGAGCATAGGGAGGGAACTCGTCGGTTAGCTCTTCTCGGGTTTGGTGCACGGGTGGGAGCAATTCAATTTGATCTTTGTATGCTCCATTCTTCAAAGAAAGAGCAATGATAGTAATCATGCCACCCATAAATATCTCATCACCGAGACGGTTGTCCCTAGTATCCAAGAGCCGTTGGATGAAGGTGGAGGAGCATTGAAATTTGAGCCGTTGAGGATTATCGGCCAAGAATAGGCAAGCAACCTCATCTTTTACCATGGAGCCGAGGTTGGCTTTGAAGAACACGACATATTGGAGAAGCCGTACAAAATACCTCAAGGCTATATGAATGATGTTGTTGACCTTTGAGGTATTGGTTTGGAACCTATCCTTGTTTGTGATACTCCTCCACCACTCTTGCTCGTTGTAAGGAATGCGATGGGAGGAGGTCATTTCAAACGGGTGATCAAGGCCGGTGGCGTGCCAAAATAAGATCTCATTTAGATCACTTTCCGTTAGAGAGTGATCCTCGTTGAACATTCTGAAGTGAATCATGAGTTGAGGATCCTCATCGACATCTTCCGGCTCAAAAACTTCCTTGCGAAGAGAGGCAAGGAATTCCAAATTTACACGCTCGTAAGTGTGAGCGTGGAGGTGAATGAAGTCACCCCATCAAAAGTTTTGAGCCAACCTTGTCACCTCATCCAATATTCCCACCTTCCTCAAAGTTTGAGGGTAAAAGAACCTTGTAGACCTAATCGGACGCTTGACGAGTGAATCATATATGGGCCAAAATTGCTCGTCCGAAGCAATAATGCCATGATCATTGATGCCGGGAGGAGGTGGGAATTGCGGTCCTGAAGATTCTCCCACCCTCTTCCTCTTTGACTTTCCTTTTCCCTTGCCGAACATCTTGATTCTACAAATTCACCAAGAGAATATCATTAGAACAAATTGATAAGAAATGACATAAGAAGCCAAGTACTTAGCCAAGGTAAAAGTGTATGCATGAGAGTATACAATTCAAGGCATGCATGAATACATTTGAACCAAGGTTTGAATAAGAATTCCTATGTCATTCCTATATTAGTCCTAACAAGGTCTAGGTGAAATTTGGCATGATGTCCCCTAATTTTCATGATATCCATTCATCAAACCATCAAAATCAAACCAAAACAATGAATAACAATCTCCAACAACATCCAACTCATGCATTTCTCAATCATAAAATGGTAACATGAACACCCTAGTATGAAACCGACAATTAAAGACATTGAGATCAAAATAAAACCAAGGCAAACATGCATAATCATCATAACAACATGTTCTACTATCAACAACCAATCAATTGCAACAAGTCAATTCGAAGAACCACATGAATCAAACAAGTTATTACTAACAATTTCAAGAATACCATAATTCACACTTAAATATGTAGAACATGGTAAAACTATAAGAAATTAAAGAAATAAACTTGCAAAAGCTAGGACAAACATACCACAATTGATTGGAAGGAAGTAAAAACCCAAAAACACCAAAGCACTTAAACCCTTGAAATTGGGGAAAATGGAAAGATGGGTTTTTTGTGAGGAATTTTTGGTGGAGATTGTAGAAATTGAGTAAAGGATGGAAAATAAGTGAGAAAGGGTGAAGATTGGAGTGATTTTGATGGAGATTTGAGGTTGTAAGGGGAGGTGTAATGGAGGTTTAGAGTGAGAAGGAGAAGAAAGAGGTAGGTGACGAAAATGGGAGTTGTGGTCACGAAAATACAGCAAAATAGAACTTATGGCAGCATTTTTTTTTTTTTCAAATCTGAAGAGAGGTTCAGCCGAACCAAGGGTATGTTCGGTCGAACCACAGTAGAAGTTCGGTCGAACTCCCCTTTGGTTCGGTCGAACCATTGCCAAAACTCAACTTTCTGAAATCCGGGCAGAAAGTTCCAGCAAAATCGCAAAAAGAGAGGAGTGACCGAACCAAGGAAAGTTCGGCCGCACTACAGTTTAAGTTCGGTCGAACCATCCAGGGGTTCGGTCGAACCTGTGCTGGAACTTCAAATTTGCAAATTCTGGCAGAAAGTTGCTGAAATTTTCTAAAAATTAAGGAGTGACCGAACCCAGGAAAGTTCGGCCGCACTACATTATAAGTTCGGTCGAACCTCCCAGGGGTTCGGTCGAACCTTCTGCCAGAATGCAATATTTTTATTTTTGGCAGAATGTTGCCATAAATCCTTGAAAATGCTGCAGTGGCCGAACATGAAGTGGTTTGGTCAAACTCCCATAAAGAATCACGCAAGTAAAAATAGTCCTTAACACACATCTAAACACCATACAATCATGCTAGATGCAAAGCATATCTAAAACCCAAGCACAATCAAAACTCAAAAATCCCAACAATCCAAAGTTGTAGATGGAAAAATAGAAGCAACATGAAAAGAAAAAGTATAAAAGGGTTAGAAACTCGGGTTGCCTCCCGGAAGCGCTTTTGGTTAACGTCGTTAGCTCGACGTTCTTTGAGTTGATCAAGGAGGGTTGAATTGACGATGCACATCAAGAAGTGTCACAGAAATCGGTTCATCACTTGGGAATCCTTCGTAATAGGGCTTGAGACGGTGACCGTTGACTTTGAAAGGAGAGTGGCCGTCTTGGGAGATTTCGTAGGCTCCATATGGAAACACTTCCGTGACAATGTACGGCCGACTCCACCTTGACCTAAGTTTGCCCGGGAAAAGCTTTAAGCGGGAGTTGAATAGGAGGACTTTTTGGCCTTTGACGAATTCCTTCTTGACAATTTGAGCATCGTGCCAAGCCTTAGTTCGCGCCTTATACATGCTTGCGCTATCGTAGGCATTCATCCTCAACTCCTCTAACTCATGTAGCTCTAGAAGCCTTTGCTCACCCGCACTATGGAGATCAAAGTTGATTTGCTTGATTGCCCAATGGCTTCGATGCTCCATCTCCACGGGCAAATGACAATTTTTCCCATAAACAAGCTTGTAGGGAGTGGTCCTTATTGGAGTTTTGAAGGCGGTCCTATAAGCCCATAGTGAATCAATAAGTTTGGAGGACCAATCCTTCCTTGTCCTAGCAACCGTCTTCTCCAAAATCACCTTGAGCTCTCTATTGGTGACCTCCGCTTGACCACTCGTTTGAGGGTGGTAAGCAAGCCCTCGCTTGTGAGACACCCCATACTTATCAAGTAGTCGAACGAAGGTGTGGTGCTTGAAATGCGATCCCCCATCACTAATTATTGCTCTTGGAACACCAAATCGCGGGAAGATCACTTTCTTGAAAAGATTGACCACCACCTTAGAGTCATTCGTTGGAGAAGCCACGGCCTCCGCCCACTTAGACACATAGTCAACGGCGACCAAAATATACTTGTTCCCATGTGAAGAAATGAAAGGGCCCATTCTATAGCCCACACATCAAAAACTTCAAGCTCAAGGATGGGGTTTTGCGGCATTTCATCCCTTCTAGAAATATTCCCCATCCGCTGACATCTATCACAAGTTTTGACAAATATCCACGCATCCTTGAATAGAGAAGGCCAAAAGAGCATAGATTGAAGGACCTTTGAGGCGGTCTTTTGAGCACTCATATGCCCACCACAAGGATAAGAGTGGCACATATGGAGAACACTTTGAACCTCGTTGTTGGGGACGCATCTCCTCAACAAACCATCGACCCCTCTTTTCAATAAAATGGGATCATCCCAAATGTATCTCTTGGCCTCATGCTTGAGTTTTCGACGTTGTTGCGAAGTGAAATCCGGCGGTATGGCACTACAAGCTAAGTAATTCACAATATCCGCATACCACGGCTCCGATTTCACTTCAAGGACATAAAGCACATCATCTCTTAGAGCGTCCTCTATTGGCAAGCCATCATCTTCAAACCTTGCACCGCCCAACCTTGAGAGGTGATCCGCCACCACATTCTCGGCTCCCTTCTTGTCTCTCATCTCATAATCGAAGTCTTGGAGGACTAAAACCCATCTCAACAACCTTGGTTTAGCTTCCTTCTTCCCTATCAAATATTTGAGAGCTTTGTGGTCGGTATACACAATTGTCTTAGAACCAATGAGGTAGGTTCTAAACTTCTCGAATGAATGGATAACCGCTAGGAACTTCTTCTCGGTAGTTGTGTAGTTTCGTTGGGCATCATTGAGAGTTTTAGACAAATAATGTATGACATGAAGTTTCCCATCCTTTCGTTGTCCAAGAACCGATCCAATGGCCTCGTCGCTTGCATCGCACATGAGCTCAAATGAAAGAGACCAATCCGGACCTTGGACAATAGGAGCGGTGCAAAGGGCTGCTTTCAACCTACAAAAGGACTTATGACAAGCATCATCAAACACAAACTCCTTATCTTGTTGCAATAGGGATGTGAGAGGCTTAGAGATCATTGAAAAATCTTTAATAAAGCGTCGATAGAACCCGGCGTGGCCAAGAAAAGACCTCACTTCCCTCACGTTGGTGGGGGGAGGAAGTTTTTCGATGACCTCAACCTTGGCTCTATCAACCTCAATGCCGACATGGGAAATTTTGTGCCCAAGAACAATCCCACTTTCCACCATAAAGTGGCACTTTTCCCAATTCAACATGAGGTTAGCCCTCTCACACCTTTCTAAGCAACGAGATAAATTAGATAGACAATCTTCATAGGCGGCTCCTCCAACGGAGAAGTCATCCATGAAGATTTCTATCTCATCCTCAATCATATCACTAAATATGGACATCATGCAACTTTGGAATGTTGCGGGGGCATTACAAAGCCCGAAAGGCATCCTACGATACGCATAAGTACCGTAAGGGCATGTGAAAGTCGTCTTCTCTTGATCCTTGGGGTCAATCGGGATTTGGAAAAATCCCAAGTAACCATCAAGGAAACAATAGAAGGAATGCTTTGTAAGCCTTTCCAACATTTGATCAATGAACGGTAGTGGAAAATGATCTTTGCATGTACTTGTGTTAAGTTGGCGATAGTCAATATACATGCGCCAACCGGTAACAAGTCTAGTGGGTACTAGTTGATCATGATCATTTTTCACTACCGTCATGCCCCCTTTCTTAGGCACAACTTGCACGGGAGATACCCAATCACTATGAGCAATTAGGTAAATAATTCCCGCATCAAGAAGCTTAGCCACTTCCTTCCGCACAACCTCTTGCATGGAAGGATTAAGCTTTCTTTGCCTTTGCCTAACGGGTTTGGCATCTCCCTCTAGATCAATTTTGTGCATACATAAAGATGGACTAATACCTTTGATATCATCAATGGTATAACCCAAAGCTTTTTTGTGTTTTCTCAAAACATTGATCAAGAGGGAGGTTTGCTCCTCCGTTAGGTTAGAATTTACAATCACGGGGAAAGACTCATCGGGACCAAGAAATGCATACCTCAAGCCCAAAGGTAGAGGTTTCAAGTCTACCTTTGGTGCTCCCTTACCATTGGGGCTCTCTTCTCTTTCTTCAACTTGAAAGAGGTCATGAATGTAAGGATCCTCTTCTTCCATGCTCGCGCCCTTGCACTCCTTCTTGCTTTCCTCAAGCAAATCCTCATAGAATTGTATGTCTTCTTTGTGAGTACCTATCTTTGATTCATTCAACAACACACTTTCAAGAGGATCATTAGTAACATGCAAGTGGGAGCGAGAAAATTCATCAAGAACCGTATCAAGAACATCTACCCTAAAGCATTCACCACTTGAGGAGGGTTGTTGCATGACATTGTTCAAATCAAACTCAATAGAATCATTGTCAATTTTCTAGATATCTTCTCCTCCTTCACATCGATGATAGCTCTAGAAGTAGCTAGAAATGGCCTACCAAAATTATAGGAATCCTCTCATCCTCGTCCAAAATTATAGAAATCCACGGGGAATGTGAACTTTCCTACCCTAAGGGGAATGTCCTCAACTTTGCCCATGGGGAACTTAACGGAACAGTCCGCTAGTTGGAGAGTAATGTTAGTGGGAGAGAGGGTTCCTACACTAAGCTTTTGGTAGACGGAATAGGGCATGAGACTCACACTTGCTCCTAAATCACACAAGGCTTTATCAAATTCAATGCCATTGATAGAACAAGGGATGAAAAAGTTACCCGGATCTTTCAATTTGGTAGGTAGTTTGTTGGAAAGAATTGCACTACAATTGGCGGTCAAACTCACCGTCTCACACTCCCTTCTCCCACTCAAAATATCTTTCAAAAATTTGGAATAGTGGGGCATTTGCTTCATAGCATCAACAAAAGGGACGGAGATATGAAAATTCTTAATGACTTCCAAAAACTTTCCAAATTGGGCATCAAGTTTAGCTCTCACAAATCGTTGTGGAAAGGGTAGCTTCTCCTCTCTAGGTTGGCGATTTAGGGGCAAGGGGGTGGCTTCTTTTTCCTTGGGCACCTCAACATGTTTTTCTTTTCAACACTCAATGGATCATTGGGTTTTTCACCCTCATTCTCTAACTCCACCTCTTCTTGGGGTTCTTCCTCAATTAAAGGGTCACTCCCTAATACCTTCCCACTTCTAGTTGTCACGGCATACAAAGGTTTTGGGTTGACTCCTTGACTTGGGATGTGAGAATAAGAAGAAGAAGAAGAATAAGGGGATGAATTAGATGCAAGTTGAGCAATTTGGGTTTCAAGCATTTTCATATGAGCATTAGTTCGTTTTTGGGCCTCTTCATGTTTCTTTTGATCCTCCTCACGCATTTTTAAAAGAGCATCTAATTTAGCCATCACGGGATCTATTGGAGGGGCTTCAAGTTGAAGAGGTTGTTGAGGTGGAGGAAGTTGGGGTTGATGGAAACCCGGAGGCCTATTAGTTTGGGCATAGTTAGAAACAAATTGGCCCCTATTGCCTCCGGCGCCTTGGTTAGGAACATTGCTTTGTTGATTATTTCCCATGTTACCTTGGTCACCAAAATTTTGATTTTGATGGTCATAGTATCAGGAATTAGGTTGTTGGTTTTGATTACCATACCCCCTTTGGTTAGAGTAGCCTCTTCCATTGAAATTGGAAGGGCCTCCCCCACCATGGTATTGGTTATCATAACCACCACCACTTTGGTTCCAACCACGGTTTCCACCTTGATTCCAATTCCCCATTTGATTGGATTTTGGCCTCAAGTTTCCTACATTTCCCATTCTAGGAGCAAAATTCATAGCATTGACATTTTCCATATTACCATCATGTTCATGGGAAGGGGGTTGAACTTCACAAGCATATACACAATGAGAGGTATCATGATCATAGGTTTCACAATTAGAACAAAACATGCATCCTTGGGGCATTGTATTGTAAGAAGAGGGGGAGGAAGTATCCATACCATTGCCTCCCTTGGTTGAAGGGGAGGTATTACCATGAGGGTTGGACCTTTCTTTCATCAATTCATCCATTTGCTTGGTCATTTTGGAGATTTGGGTAGAAAGGTTGTTGATTGCGTTGGCTTGCTCCAAAGCATAAACACCCTTGCTAGAAGTAGCATCCCTTTCTCCTTCGTACCAATCATCATAGTGCTTTGCGGCCTCCTCTATAATAAACTCCACTTCATGCTCTCCTTTGTTCATGATTGGACCACCGGCCGCGGCGTCTAGGCTTGTTCTTCCTTGAGGTGTGAGACCTCCTTAGAAAGTGTGAATGAGTTGATACTTGGGTATCCCATGGTGTGGGCATTGCCGTTGAAGCTCTTTGTATCGTTCCCATGCCGCACTTAGAGACTCACCACTCTTTTGGCGAAAACCTTGAATCAAAGACCGAGCCTCGACGGTCTTCCTATGGTTATAAAACCTCCTCAAGAAAGCCGTAGTCACTTGGTCCCATGTCGTGAGAGAATTAGGGGGCACCTCCTTCTCTAGCCATTCTAGACTTCTCCCAATTAGCGAAAATGGAAATATTTTGAGGCGAATATATTCTTGAGTCACTCCATTGGCTTTTATTGTGTCACAATATTTCTCAAACTCTTTTAGGTGATCATGCAATAACAAAGTAGCATATCAATGGTAAACTAAACATGCATGAATACCGAAGAAAAGGGGTCCAATCTAACCGCCTTCTGGGGTTAATTGGTTTCTCCTAACATAGCCTCTACGTTTTCACATTAGAACCATAAATTAGAAGGTGCAAACAAAGAATTATCGATAGTAATGAATCTCAACTAAGTCAACTTCCGTTACTTGTTAGTAAAGACTCATCTTTGATCAACTAACAATGTGCACTTGCAAGAAAGACCAAAGAATATCAAGCATGCAAAGACTTTAATCACCATTAACATAACCCCAACATTATAAGCATGAACAATTAGCAACTACACCATCCCCACACCCTTGGCTAGGTGACTACTCACAAATCATATTGAAAACAATATCAATCATCAAATCAATAAGCATCAACATGATTAATAAGCAAAGAAGAAAAATCAAAGAAAATAAGCAAAATAAAAAACAAAGGTAAAGAGAAAGAGTAAGAGATTGCTCATTAATTGAAGATGAAGGTCTACAAAGGATTGAACAAAACTCCTTCTTAAATCTCCAAGTTCATCAATGAAGAAAACCACACTTTCTCTCTCTACCAATGAAGACTAATAGTGTTTCTCTCTCTAGATTAAGCTAAAAATGTAGAAAAATTAAAACTAAGTTAATCTAATCTTCAAAACGTTCTAAGATGGGACTTATATAGTCCGTACAAATCCAGCTGATAAAAGGAGAGGTCCGACCGAACAAATAGGAAGGTTCGGCCGGACTACAGGGTAGGTTCAGCCGAACCATGGGTAGGTTCGGTCGAACCTCCCTGATCCTAGTCTGGTCGAACTCCTGTGGTTCGGCCACTCCTGCAAAACTGCCAAATTTCATCTTGCCCCTGCCTCAACGTTCGGCCGAACCACTGAGCAGGTTCGGCCACACCTTGGTTCGGCCACACCTTCAGGAGGTTCGGCCGAACCTCTTCTGAATCATGCTTCCTCCAGCTTCCCTTGAGCTTAGCTTCCTCCTCTTGAAAATCCCGATGGTTCCTAGAAAGCATAAGCATGAAAATCACAATAAGAACAAAGCAAGAGGACTAAGAAAAGGGAAGATAAAGGAGAAAGAAAAGAGGAAGCAAAACTAAGTAAAAATGCTTAGAAAAAAGGCCAAACAAGTGCAAATGAGGGGAGAATCCTTAGAGAAAAAGGATAAAAGAGTGGCATAAATGCCACTCATCAACCATTCATTGTGAACCCTAGCTTGGTTTATAGGATATAACCCTTGAATTCCTTTGATTGCAACTAATGTTTGTCCCTTGTAATGTTTGAATCAATTGGGTGATCTATCAATTAGCATGATTGTTAAGCTTGCATGTGGAACCTATATCCCTTGTGTTTAGCAATTTGATTGAATTCTTGATTCTTGTTATCCTAGTTACCATACTCAACCATTGACACTTCTTCAATTTAGCTTAACATTAAACTATAACATAGTTTCGATTCATTCCTTTGGGTTCGACCCTTAGCTTGCCTCTATACTCGTATAAGGTTTGTTAAGTGTTTACAAATTTAGTTTGACCAAGGGAGAATTAGATGGCGACCTAGTTCTAACCCTTGTCAAAATGGCGCCGTTGCCGGGGAGTGACATTGGTGCTATGTTATAGTTGTTGAGTTTATTTCATTCTAAAAAAAAAACAAAAAGATTTTCCTCTTTAAGGCTACACTTGTAGCCGTGCTACTAATCATTTCCTTTGAGTTGTATGCATAGAGCATGTGGTCATTTACTTGTTCCATTTGATCCGGAGATTGAGAGGACTATTAAAAGATTAAGGGTTGTTAGGAGATCTTTTAGCTCTAGCATTTCAAGTGAGTAAGAACCGCAACAAGAGGAACAAGCAAGAATGGGAGAGAATCCGACAGTGGCATTGAAAGAATTAGGGATTCCCGGTGCATATAGATTTGAGAGTGGAATTGCTCCACCCACAACTCTGGCAAATGATTTTGAAATTAGGCCTGCTATGATCACTTTGATAGAGAGGCGACAATTTAGTTGTGCCAAGCATGAGAGCCCGCTAAATCATCTCAAGGAGTTTGAAAAATATTGCAATACTATTAACGTGAACGGAGTTTCCCAAGAATTCAACCGCCTCAAGCTCTTTCCCTTTTCTTTCATTGGGCGTGCTTTGGAATGGCTAGAAAGAGGTTAAGCCAAATTCTCTAATGACATGGGACGAGGTTACAAAGGAATTTCTAACTCGTTTCTATCCATAAAAGAAAACGGCGGAGGCAAGAGCTTTGATTCAAGGCTTCAAACAAAAGCCAAGTAAGAGCCTCTATGAATCGTGGGAGAGATATAAGGAGTATCAAAGGGAGTGTCCTCACCACGGAATTCCAACCTATCAAATTATTCAAAATTTCTATGGAGGCCTAAATCCCCAAAGCAAGTCATGCCTAGATGGAGGAGCCAGAGGTCCCATCACGAATAGGACGAAAGAAGAAATGGTGGACATCATTGAGGATGTTGTGAGGTACTATAGAGATTGGCAAGATGGTGAGAGAGAATCAACTAGCAAGAGTAGGTCTTCGGTGTACTCGGTTGTGACAAGGGAATAAACGCGTCGTCAATTGTCTATCCCTAGATCAAATACAATTTATACGACCTAAACAAACCTAATACGAGTATAAGTCATGCATAGGGGTCGAAACACAGAGAACGGATAAACATTACCAAATGTTATCGACAATTAAGCTAGTCCGGAATAGGAGATAAATAAACTAAAGTCTAAAGATGCTAAAACAAGAAATAAATCATTAAGGAAAATGGTTTAGGTATAGCATTCACTTGAACATAAACAAAGGCATAGAAATTGAATTAATTATGAACTAAACATGCATGAATATCGAAGTAAAGGGTCCAATCTAACCGCCTTCCGGGGTCAATTGGCTTCTCCTAACATAGCCTCTCTGTTTCCACATTAGAACCATATACTAGGAGGTACTATTAAATAACAATCGATAGTAATGAAACTTAACTAAGTCAACTTCCGTTTCTTGTTAGCAAAGATTCACCTTTAATCAACTAACAATGTGCACTTGCAAGAAGATTAAAGAATATCAAGCATATAAAGACTTTAATCACAAATAAATTAATTCTAAAACCTAGAACATGCTCAAGGTCCAACTACACCACAACCATCCCCTTAATGGGGAAATTACTCAATAATCATGCTAATAACAAGATTAATTAACAAATAATCAAGAATAAACATGATTAACAAGCAATACCAACGACTAAAATAATCATCAAAATAAAATAAATAAAAATAGAGGAGAAAGAGTTAGAGATTCTCATTGATTGAATGTGAAAATCTACAAGCAAGATGAGCAATCTTCCTCTTCAATATCAAAGCTCAACAATGGTGAAACCCTTACTTTCTCTCTCTAAACTATCCTAATCCTAACCTAAATCTAGAGAGAGAAGCTCTCCAAAAACTAATTAGAGAATAGCATAGATGATGAAAAGTTGAGAGAGTATTAACCCCCAAAAAGGGGTATTTATAATACAAGGCTTAAAATAAAATAAAAGAAATAAAAAGAAAATAAAACTAATTAAAATAACTAAATAACAAAGCAAAAAATAAAAGGGAAAAAGAACTAAAAATCCCCAAATTCCCTCAAACCCACCGATTCCATCAGACTGAAAATCCTCTTCCCTCAAATAGCTTGGCTGCTCTAAATTATCATCTTCACCATTCACGCATGAGCCTTCAAGGCATCACCATCGATCACCTTCAATCGTGGCCGTCCAAATTCAATAAGAACCCCCATTCACGAGCAAGACACTTGAGGATTAAGGAATTCAAGACCCGCGAAGGAGCGGCCGCGGCTAGGCATCTCCTAGGCATCTACCGAAACTTGGAGAAGGATGGAAGGACCCAAGGCCGCGGCAGCAGCAGCCGCGCCCGCGGTGGTCTGGGTAGCTTCTTGCTTTGAATTTGGTTCGATTGGTTGCGGATTAGTGATGCGGGGAGGAGTTGCCGTTGCTAATTGTTGGCGTTGTGAAGCAGGGGTTAACTTGTGGGAATGCGTGGCTGGAAATTGGTGTGATTGGAGGTGGTTTGGTGGATATTGATGGCGGTTTTGGCGGTGGCTGGTGCAGTAGGTTGCGAAGCTGATTGGAGTTGCGAGTGTGGGGCTTCTTGTTGGGGCTGCGGTTGTGGTTGGTGGTGATTTCTGCAGGTGGGTGATGGTGGTAAAATTGAGGTGTGGGATTGTGTGGCTGGTTTGGGTTGTGGTGGTGTAGCAGGGAGAAGGGGAGGTTGTGTTGATCGAGTAATGTTGGTGAATTGGGGAAGCACGAGAGTGATGAGGAGAGTGTGGTGTAGGATAGGGAGATGGAGTGGTGTATGGTAAGAGTGGCAGCAACTTGATGCTTGGAAGCTTGTTGTTTGTCTTATTTGACTCGAACCTAGAATTTCAAACTTGATTAGAACATGAATATTGAGCATCGACCCGAACACACCTACAACCAAAAAGCAACACGAGGGTAGAACAAAATATAATAAAATAAATCGAGAGCAAATAAAATACGAAAATAAACTAATTCTAATAAAAACTACGAAAAGAACTAAAACAAGACAAAATTATTAAATAAACAAGAAATGTTATTAAAGAGAAAACAAGAGAAAGAAAAGGGAAAATAAGATAAAATAAACACGAAAATAGCTCTAAAACTACTCCCTAAGAGTGACATAAATGTCACTCATCAAATTCCCCCAAGCTAAACCTTTGCTCGTCCTCGAGCAAAGCTAAGGCAAAATAGAACAAGATGGAATTATTGAAAGCAAAAGAAACAAAATAGAAACAAAGAGAAAGAATGTACACTAACTCACTGTCGTAGGAATCACAGTCAATTTTAGCAACTAAAGACAAGCCATTTAAACCCCTAGATCGCCCTAGAGGACGAGTGATGCTCTCGTGAGGGTTTCCTAAGAGCTTACCCCACAACTCTCGACAAAAACCAAGGCAAAGCAACAAAAGGAAAAAGAGAAGAAACATGAAAAGAGAAAACAAACACAAGATCATATATGGACAAGAGATAGGGACAAGTACTAATGAATGCAAACCTTTCTAAATGGACAAATGTATGCACGTTCCAAGATGTCAATGGTTGATTGAAACATAACACATGCTAAGAATAGAGAACTACTTAGGACTCAATCCAACCTAGCCCCAACCAATCGGGCCACGTTCTCTCCACTAGCTTCAAATCAACCCTTAAGCTAGCTTATCGAGATTCCACAAAGGAATCGGAAAAAAATAAAGAAATGAAAAACTTTGAGAAGGTAATCCCGACGTCTCAACTATGCATACTCTTTCCATAGGTTTGAAGTATATCTCCCTCCACCGTTCTTTTGACCTAACCCACTAGAGTCTAAGGGTCTTTTTATTGGTTGTAACGAAAGGCTAAGGGTTAAGGCGGAATAAAAATTTAAAATTTGGTGATATTTCCTAAGTGAAGCAAAAAGTGCGGCCGACACTCAAAAACAACTCAAGAAGTCACTAAATATCAAACAAAAATACCAATAATGCCACTCCCCCCAAGCTTATCCAACACCAACACACAATTTATACAAAATGAAGGAACGATCCCCCCAAGCTTGAACAAAGCATTGTCCCCAATGCTTAAACTAAGGAAGAAAACGAAATCATGAAAAATATTTTTATTATTTTTGTTTCTTTTCCTTTTTTTTTTATTTTTTTATTATTTTTTTTATAGAGATTTTATTCGTTGTCCTTGTCTTTTTAACTATGGACGGCTTTTTCTTGCAACATCATTTGATTTTCTTGAATTGCATCTTTCTTTTGAAACTCAACTCTAACCAAATCTCAAAGTGCTTCTTGTTTATGATCAATATTTTCATACCTCAAACCTCACATGCCAATGCTTCACTAACTAAAAGGTTGGTAAACATAGGCCATTAGGTTTGTAATGCGGTTTAAACAAGAGCGGGAAACATATGGCTCAAATTGGTTAGCAAGTAGGTAAATGCAAATTAGAAAATCAAATTTGTAACAAAACAAAAAGAAGATAAAGAAAAATGAGAAAGGGGTGCCCTTTTCCTCCCCTAGAGTGCTTCGGTCACGATCTTGGGAGCTATAAGTCAAAACAAGGATCAAGACATGCATAGCTAAGGATCCAAATGTGCCACACAACAAAATGATGAAGGCTAGAACAATATTACCTCACAAGGGATTAGAACTAGTCAAATACCAACCAAGGGTGTCTCCACTATAGAGAGCAACACCGTCTTACCACATACCCGTGAACTAAGGCTTCATGGATTCCTAAAAGTTCTTAACCCGACTATCTTAGCATGTAATATCCTAGAGTCAACCAATGACACTCTCAAATCGTGCATACATTAACCACTTAGGAAGAAAGGCATTCAAGAGTAAACAAATCAAAAAGATATAATGACCAAAATAAGAACGAACAAAACATATTTTTGCTAAACTTGCCTTGAAGTAAACAAAAATCTTTTTGGATTTTCAAAAGCATGAAAAACATGGAAATGCATATACTCAAGTGCATGGAACATATGAATCAACATCCCACCAAACATGATAGAATACCCTCCCCCAAGCTTGAACAAAACCAAGCTCTCAAATCATAAAAAATGAAACCAAGGAGGGGAAAAACAAGGAGAAATTAATCCAACAATACCAACACATCACCTTCAAGTCACAATGAGTAAGAGAGAGGGAAAAGAAGGATATTACCGGATATGGGGAAAATGCAAAATCACACAAAAACCCGAAATAACCTCATAGGATCCACAATCTCTACAAATAAGGCTTGAACTCCACATGGGTAAGTTGAGGCACATTTTCTTGATTCTTGATCATCACCAATGCACAAGAGTATATCGAGTTGTGTACATAGCAAGAAACACAAACACGTCCATGAGAGAAAATCTAATCTAAAAAGAAAATAAAATGAAAGCAATAAAACACGGGTTACATCCCGCAAAGGCTTGTTTAACGTCCAATCGAGACCGCTCTAGGAAATAATAATTCAACGCGCGAAAGAGCTTGTCAAATGCACTACTACACATTTCATGGGGGTGTAAATAGGAAAATGACGGAATAAGAACGTGCAACAAAATCATTGCACGCAAGTGAAGAGGGAGATGCCAAAAGAAAGAAGAAGAAGGATTGAAAGGAAACTCCAGAAAGTAAGAAGTAGAAGAAGGAAAAGAATAATGGAAAGAAAAGGAAAAATGCAAATCCTCATCACAAAATTTTCGGTTGACAAAATTCCTCTCTTCCTCAATAATGATGGAATGAGGGACATGAAAATCATCCATAGAGGGCGGCTCCCAAATAGGCTCTTTGAGATAGGAAGGGAGAGAAATAGGGTAAGGAAGGATGTGGTCGAACCTTAGAGAAAAAGGGGTTCGAGAAACGGGAAAAGGGGTAGCTACTCCCTCACCACAAGGTCTCACATCGCCAATGAGGGCATGAAAATCAATCATAGAATCCTCAAACGAAAGACACTCACGATTCACACCTCCCTCAAGCTAAAAAACTCCAAGGGAGTCAACCTTATCCTCCTTTTCACCACAATAGACAACCTTTCCTTCAACTATCTCAAAACCCAAGGTCCCAAAGTCGTGTATGAATGGAGGTAGATTCATCTCAAACTCATCTAAGTCCCAAGAAGCGTTCTCGATGAAATCATCCAATAATCTATAAGTCCTCATATGACTCTCGAAAAATATGTGGGACATTACCTCAAAAGAGTCTATATACTCATAGATTGAAGGGTCACAAACATACACTTGAGACTCGTCAAGATGGGAAGAAGGATTAGGATTTTCAAAATCAACACTCTTTTCATTTTCAACTCCTTCACCATCACTCGAATGCTCTCTAATGGGATCCTCACTCATATGGGGAAGAGAAGAAGAAGGAAGGGCATTTTCTTGAGAGTTGGCTAGTAGGAGAATTTGGCTCTCAAGCATCTTCATTCTAGCTTCCGTCTCCCTATTCTCAACTTCCCTCGTCTCGTTATACTTCTCCATCATCTCCATTATCTTCATTATCTTCTCTTCCTTCAAATTTTCCATAGAATTACCCTCATAAAAGGACTCATTAGAAGCATAAGGGAAATAATTTGAAGCCAAGTAAGAACAAGAAGATGAGGAGGGAGGATCATTCACATTATAAACATGAGCATCATCATATTGGGGAGAGGGGGCATAATCAAGCAAATGAGATTCATCATCAACAATAGGAGATAGAGAGTTGAAATCACTTGTACTAGGTTCACAAATAGGATCACAAGATAAATCTTGGGGATGCATGCCACTACTAAAGCTATTATCGCATTGAGAATAAAAATTAGCAACATTACATGCCCTATTGCATACTTCCTTAGAAAACCATACAAAAAAGCTCCAAGCACTATGAACCGATAATGCCTGAAATTCGCCATTAAACTTGCTTTTAACTTCATATCCCGTTTGTTCATTCATGCCATAATAACAAATCTCACAAGCTTCACAAGGATTACAACCATTATAGTTCAAAAACCCAACAAGTCTATGGAAGTAGACATAAAAAGGCTCATCATCATATTGAGGAAAAGAAAAACGTGCCATTTTTCAACAACAAAAACAAAACAAAGAGAACAAAAAAAAAATCAAAAGAAAAATATATACAATGGACTAGTCTCAATAAGATAACATAACGGTAATGGAAGCCATTCCCCGGCAACGACGCCAATTTGACAAGGGAATAAACGCGTCTTCAATTGTCTATCCCTAGATCAAATACAATTTATACAACCTAAACAAACCTAATACGAGTATAAGGCAAGCATAGGGGTCGAACCACAGAGAACGGATAAACACCACCAAATGTTATCAACAATTAAGCTAGTCCGGAATAGGAGATAAATAAACTAAAGTCTAAAGATGCTAAAACAAGAAATAAAACATTAAGGGAAATGGTTTAGGTATAGCATTCACTTGAACATAAACAAAGGCATAGAAATTGAATTAACTATGAACTAAACATGCATGAATATCGAAGTAAAGGGTCCAATCTAGCCGCCTTCCGAGGTCAATTGGCTTCTTCTAACATAGCCTTTATGTTTCCACATTAGAACCATATACTAGGAGGTACTATTAAATAACAATCGATAGTAATGAACCTTAACTAAGTCAACTTCCGTTTCTTGTTAGCAAAGATTCACCTTTAATCAACTAACAATGTGCACTTGCAAGAAGATTAAAGAATATGAAGCTTATAAAGACTTTAATCACAAATAAATTAATTTTAAAACCTAGAACATGCTCAAGGTCCAACTACACCACAACCATCCCCTTAATGGGGAAATTACTCACTAATCATGCTAATAATAAGATTAATTAACAAATAATCAAGAATAAACATGATTAACAAGCAATACCAACGACTAAAATAATAATCAAAATTAAGCAAATAAAAATAGAGGAGAGAGAGTTAGAGATTCTCATTGATTGAATGTGAAAATCTACAAGCAAGATGAGCAATCTTTCTCTTCGATATCCAAGCTCAACAATGGTGAAACCCTTACTTTCTCTCTCTAAACTATCCTAATCCTAACCTAAATCTAGAGAGAGAAGCTCTCCTAAAACTAATTAGAGAATAGAATAGATGATGAAAAGTTGAGAGAGTATTAACCCCCCAAAAAGGGGTATTTATAATATAAGGCTTAAAATAAAATAAAAGAATTAAAAAGAAAATAAAACTAATTAAAATAACTAAAATAACAAAACTAAAAATAAAAGGGAAAAAGAACCAAAAATCCCCAAATTCCCTCAAACCCACTGATTCAATCAGACCGAAAATCCTCTTCCTTCAAATAGCTTGGCTGCTCTGAATTATCATCTTCACCATTCACGCATGAGCCTTCAAGCCATCACCATCGATAACCTTCAATCGTGGCCGTCCAAATTCAATAAGAACCCCCATTCACGAGCAAGGCACGTGAGGATTAAGGAATTCAAGACCCGCGAAGGAGCGACCGCGAATAGGCATCTCCTTGGCTTCTACCGAAACTTGGAGAAGGATGGAAGGACCCAAGACCGCGCCCGAGGCAGCAGCAGCCGCGCCCACGGTGGTCTGGGTAGCTTCTTGCTGTTAATTTGGTTCGATTGGTTGCGGATTGGTGATGCGGTGAGGAGTTGCTGCTGCTAATTGTTGGCGTTGTGAAGCAGGGGTTAATTTGTGGGAATGTGTGGCTGGAGATTGGTGTGATTGGAGGTGGTTTGGTGAATATTGATGGCGGTTTTGGCGGTGGTTGGTGTTGTAGGTTACGAAGCTGATTGGAGTTACGGGTGTGGGGCTGCTTGTTGCGGCTGCGGTTGTGGCTGGTGGTGATTTCTGCAGGTGGGTGATGGTGGTAGAATTGAGGTGTTGGATTGCGTGGCTGGTTTGGGCTGTGGTGGTGTAGCAGGGTGAAGGGGAGGTTGTGTTGATTGAGTAATGTTGGTGAATTGGGGAAGCACGAGAGTGATGAGGAGAGTGTGGTGTAGGATAGGGAGATGGAGTGGTGTATGGTAAGAGTGGAAGCAACTTGATGCTTGGAAGCTTGTTGTTTGTCATATTTGACTCGAACCCGGAATTTTGAACTTGATTAGAACATGAATATTGAGCATCGACCCGAACACACCTACAACTAAAAACCAACACGAGGGTAGAACAAAATATAATAAAATAAATCGAAAGCAAATAAAATACGAAAATAAACTTGGGGAAGGAAGTGAGTGCAATCAAGGAAAAATTGAAAAGCTCTTGTTCCCAAGCTCCAAGTCTTCCCTCTCAATTTAAGGGGAGAGGTACTCCTTATAACTCTCATCCCCCTCCTTCTAGTAACTTGCCTAGTGGTTGTTTGTTTTGTGATGTGTGTGGTTCATATGATCATGATTCTAGTAATTGCCCTCATTCTTTTCCGGAGAGTAATGATGATTTTGATAATAATGAGAATGAACATGTGAACTATGTGTCAAACAACAATAATGTGCAAAGGTTTGATAACCAAAGGGGTAAATGGAATAGGAATTACCAAAACCATGTATTTTTTACAATTATAACCAAGGTGGTGGTTATAGGAACCAAGGGAACCAAGGTTCTCGACGTAACTATAACAATCAAGGTTATAGTGGCCAAATCAAAGCCAAAATTATGGTAATCAAAACCAAGGTTATGGAAATCATAATCAAGGAGGTGGTAACCATAATCAAGGTTATGGTCAATATCAAAGTAGGGGTAATTGGAATAATCAAGGGAGAGGAAATTTTCAAAATAATGCTCAAATAGGCCCTCTACCCGGAGTTGCTCCAAAGACTCAGGTTGATAATTCCTATTCACAATCCTCTTCTTCTAGGACTAACTTGGAGGAAATCATTGAAAATCAAACAAAGTTGTTGAGCACTTACATGGCCGTAAGTGACAAGAAATTCAATGATGTGATGACTCAAAATAAGAAGCTTGAAAACCAAATTTCTCAACTTGCCAATGCTTTGAAAGACCATGCTAGTCCTTCTTCTTTACCTTCCCAAGGCTTAAATCCCAAGAGACCCGTGAATGCTATTGTTACAAGAAGTGGTAAGGTTCTTGAGGAGAGTTTGCCTAGGAAGAGTGGAACTAAGGAGGTCACCAAGGAGGTCTTGGTAGAGGATGAGAGAAATGGTGCATATTTGAGTGAGGTTGTGATTGAGACACCTAGAGAGGTGAAATTAGAGAAGGAGATTGTGAATCCCAAGCTTCCATATCCACAAAAATTCATGAGGCATAAATTGGATTAACAATTTTGAAGATTTATTGACATGCTTAAGCAACTTCATCTTTCTCTACCTTTTACCGAAGTTGTTACCCAAATTCCCTTCTATGCAAAATTCCTCAAAGACATCTTGAGTGGTAGGAGGTCTTGTGATGTTGTAGAGACAATCAACTTGACCGTGAATTGTAGTGCAATTATAATGAACAAGATTCCACCCAAGTTAAAAGATCCCGGAAACTTCTCTATCCCTTGTGCCATTAACAAGATGCAAATTTATAATGCCTTATGTGACTTAGGAGCTAGTGTTAGCCTAATGCCATATTCGGTTTATAAAAAACTTGAGTTAGGGGAACTTATGCCTTCCAAAATCACCTTGCAACTGGTCGATAGGTCAATTAAGATTCCTAAGGGGAAGGTTGAGGATGTTCCTTTGAGAGTAGAGAAGTTTGTGATTCCGGTAGATTTTGTGGTTCTCGAAATGGATGAAGATGCTACCATTCCCATTATTCTTGGTAGAACTTTTCTTGCTACTTCGGGTGCTATGATTGATGTTAAGAGTGTGAAACTTTCACTCAAGGTAGGAGATGAGGTTATTGAATTTGACTTGAATGAAAGCATGAAGTATCCATGTTCTTCTTTAGAAATTTACATGGTTATTGATTCTCTTGATCTTATTGTATCTTCCATGCATGAGCACTTGCTCACTTCTAATGATCCTCTTGAGAATGTCTTGTTGAACAAGGATAAGATAGGTGCTCCTATCAAGGAAGTGGCAATGTATGAGGATTTTCTTAATGGAAGCATTGAGGAAGTGGATGAGCATATGTGCATGAATATCTCAAGCCAAGAAGCTTTGCAAGATGCCACTTCAAAGGAAGGCGAAGGTGTACCAATGGTTTAGGTCAAACCTCTTCCATCACACCTTAACATCAAGGGATCAAGATGGAGCGGTCACAATTCGGCCATGAGTGGTTTTCCAAATGGTTTTGTAGAATTCTCGATAAAAGATTCTTTTTCTCCGTTCAAGGCTAATGGCAATCATCTAATGAAGTATTTCGACGATGCTTTTGTTGGTTTCGTTGACTCATTGTTTCTCCGACTACAACCTTAATTAGTGGAGGACGTCGAGCTAACGACGCCAACCAAAAGTGATACCCGGGAGGCAACCCGGTTTTCTAACCTTTTTCTTTGATTTTACAATTCTCTATATTTCCTCCTTTAAGAACTTTTCTTATTTCTCTCTATTTTGGTTTGTTCTTTTGATCCTAGGTACCATGAGATTGGATCGGAGAAAATTTCCAACAATTTTGGTACTACTGACTTCGTGAGGTTTAGTTAGGCTTAGAGGAAAGGGCTCATTGAGGTTATATGTTCTCGTGTTTGCATTCCCATCGATTTTTATTCATGTTCAAACATATTTTGGTTTGTTTCTTATGAAATTTTTGAGTCCTTGATCATGACATTTGATAGGGACGGTGAGAATGCAAACACGAAAGCATTATTAAGGGGTGTTCCTCTTTTTAGAGCCTTCCCGAGATGCATGTTGTGCGCACGCACCACAAAGATCACCCACGGGCGTAGGTCTATAAGCCGCGGGCGCGGATGTCTGTGCACCAAAAAAGCCAAAATCCGATCAGGAACTCCCCGTGGTCTCGCCGCGGGCTACCTGCGGGCGCGACCTTCTGTTGCGTGAACGCACCAGCTGGCAGCCCTTATAATTCCAAAACGCACCCTACTATTTCAATTCTCTCATTTTCCCTCCTAAAACCCTATACCCTCTCTTACAATATCAAACCTACTTCACCTCTTTTGCTATTATTTCAACATCAATTAAAATTGCCAACATCAAGTTTTCAAATTTTAAACCCAAAAATTTCAGATTTTCTTCCCCTGTTCAATAAAAAATAGGGACTTTATTTGTTTTTGGGAGTTTTATTTGTTCTTACATCTTCATTTTGAGCATTTTACAAGCATTTCAAGGCTTCATTGAGGTATGATTTCTTATTGTCTATTCATCATCTTCCTCTTTGATTTTAGCTTGAATCCTTATGCTTTCATGTGAAACTCTATGGTTAGTTGTTTTCACTTGGAATTTATGTTGAATGATATCATTGGGTGTTGAATTGAAGTGTCCTCATGATAAATGTGTAAACTTTGATTGAATTCTTGAATAATCATTGTTGGCTATTTTCTCTCTCATGGGTTTTCTTTATAATAGTTTCATATCTTTGATAATTCAATGTTTGGGATTTATTTTGCTTAATTTGACTCATGATTTGGTTTCTTATGTTCAAATTTGCCTTCAATCCATGTTTATTTGCTTAATATTCATGATGTTATCAATGGCATTGTTCATTTGTTACCATTTCTTGCTTCTATTATGAAATATTTCCATTTTGTGCTTGTTCTTAAATAACTACTTATGCTAAGTCTTGATACTTTGTAGATGGCCACACTTCGTCATAAGAAGTGAGCTAGAGCAAGTTAAAGCAAGCCTAGGTATGTTGTTCCACCTCCACCCGATGTTGAAGAAACTTATATGTAGGGAATATTTCAAGCGTTAAACCCCTAGCTTGAACCCCACTGTGATCATACACTTAAGTACGGTGGCGTCCAAAAGGGAAGAAGATAGAGCAAAAGAGTCGCCAACAAGTTTTAGGAACTTGTAAACCGTTCACCGGGTGAAGGTTACACCCCTTAACGATCAAGAGATCGTCAACTCCATAAGGTCTAGAACCAAATAAGGGTTCGGGGATGAAGGTACAAATCCAACCTAAAAGAGATTGAACCTGCCCTAATAATAGGCCTCTACTTTATTCTGATCGTATTCATGTGCGCTTTCTAACTAACATGCAATCAATAGGTTTAACCCTAAACCTGTTTATCTATGTTGGTTGAATATTAATGCACAAATAAATCTATTATTGGCGATCACTTGAATTATAATCACATTAACCCTAAAAAAGATTATTAATTATCTTATTAAGCGTGATTACAAGTACCAATTCCCTTTAAGCATGCATAAAAGATATGATCAAGCAATAACAATAAATATCAAGCAACATAATAATAAATAATTATAACTATCATAATTAAAAATAATCATCATTATAACAATTATAATCATAAATCATAAAGTATAATCATAATAATAATCATCATAATAATAATTATTATAGCAATAATAAAATTATAATAATCATAAATCATGTTAAAGCATAATAATAATAGCAAGATCCTAGGCATGATACTAACAAGATTAATAACAAACCCTAGCATGTCTCTAAGCAATAAAAAATCAAATCTTTAACCCTTACATGATACTAACAATCATAAATATTAGGAAGAAAATAGGAAGCATCGTAACAATCATATTTAATATTAAAATTAACCTAGACATTATACTAGGAATATCATAATAACAATATAAACATGATTTCTACATCATAACATCAATAAAAACCATTAAAGCACTTACTTTGATGCCTCGTACCTCTTTCTAACAACAAAATACACATGTTAGTAACTTCAAAGAAAATAATAAACAAACAATTAAATTAAATAATTGAAAGAGAGATTTGGGACCAAACCCTCAGAAACTAAACCTTTCACGTCTAGGGCGAAGGCAACATCGAATATGGCTAGGTGCTTCTAGATCTTGCGAATGCGGAATTTTGTATTTAAAAAGCAAGTTTAGAAAAGAGAGAAAGAGATAGATGGTGAATGATTAAGGAAATCTTGATGAGAATTAGCCAATGATTAAAGAGAATGAGAGAGAATTAAAAACTGGTTGTAGGTGTATGAAAACGGAGCTTTTACGTTGTTATTTATAGAGAAAATCAGCCAAAAAGATAAAATTTACAAAACAGAGAATTGGTGCAACTGAAACAGAGTTGGCGCCAACGCCAGCTATTGGCGCCAGGCGCCAATGCTAAGCGCCAATGCCTGGCGTTTGGCGCTAACACTGTTTTTGATGCGCTTTCTCAAATTAGAAAAATTCTTCCGTACAGGAGGATAAAATCGTATATTTTCCTCAAAAATGCTCTTTAATTTTAATTAAAACACTAAAAAGTCCAACAAAAGTCAATTTATCAATGCTAATTGAATTAGGAATGAAAAGAACCTTCTATAAGAATCTAGAAGACTAAAACCATTCCTAATTGCATTAGGAATGATAAATCATATTAGGCCCTCCTCTAGATCATTGGGCCGCATATAAAGCTCAAACCGGGCCCAGTTTGGTAAATTGGCCATAACTTCCTTAATATTCATCGGAATTGGGCTTATAATATATCGTTGGAAAGCTCTTGTCAAGCCCCATCCAACTACACTACTATTGGACCCATATCATGGACCAACCAAACTAGATTGGCTGTTTTCTTAAAATAAGTTTCCAAAAACAAAGAGAAGAGAAAAGAAATTAAAATTATCCGCAACACTAGGCTTTCCACACTTTCACTTCATTCGATTATGGTTCGACGCGAAAGGTACTCATCACTGGGTTTGGTTTTGGGAAGACACAAATGGGTGTCTACATTATGGCATTGAATTTTCAAAAGAATCATATTGGGATTGCTTCAAGCATCTATCCAAGAGAAAGCTTAGACCAACGAGATTCTACAATCAAACAAAAACCAAGTTTCTAGGAATTGATGAGGATGTTCGCCTTCTTGTGGAGGGTCTTGATCTTTTAGAGTTCTTGGATTTTAGTGCCCCTACGTATGCTAGGGTGACTTATGAATTCTTTTCTTCTCTCGAAGTTGTCCATGAACCTGGTGCAAATTACTCAAAGATTTTGACTTTCCAACTCTTTAACAATGATCACTCATTGACGGATGCTCAACTATGTTCATATTTCTAGTTTCCATGGGCAGAGGATCTAGATTATTGTATCTATCCGGCTCATAGTAGAATGGCAAGGGATCATGGATATGATGAGCAACATTGGTGGAGGAGTATATCGGAGGAAGGAAAGTATGACCCTCAAACTTCAAAGTCCGCTTCCATGATTCATCCGGCTATGCGGTATTTCAACCGAATCCTCACATACACTCTTTGCTCCAAGGACTCTTTGGGAGTTATCTCCCGTGATGAGCTTTTTTAGTTGTGGATAGCCGACCAAAACGACTTTGAGATTGAGTCGGTGGATTTCACGGAGCATTTGATCTCTCGATTCTTGGATATTCGTGATGGAGTTTGCCTATCGGGGTGCATCCAATTGGGTGGGATGATTTCTATCCTAGCTCTTTGCATCAACAATGATTACAAGACCATGTTAGATGAGCTTCCCCCGATTATTGATCCTTGATAAAAGTCTCCCTCTCATTTCCTAAACATCTCCGCCCTAGTGAATAAAAAATTTGTTGATCGAACAAGGAAGGACGATGTTTTCATTTGGAAGGTTTCTCGGTATAAGGAATGGTTCCTCATCCCTTACAAGGAGGCAACTACTCAACCCGAGGAGAGAGATTCTTTATCCTGAAGGCCACTGGTGCGAGATGTTAATCCCTCTATCTAACGAAGGACTAATTGTATAAGAGGTCGTTAAACCAATACATGCTCATCGATGGCTCATTCTCTTCCCCCGGTTGAACCGGGAGGTACACCTACTCTTTCCCCCTCTCCCATTCCTTCTCCTTTTGATATGTCAACAATTCATGCCAAGCTTGATTCTATTGCTAACATGTTGTACTCCATGCTTTCTGTGCAACCCCCTTCCCTTGGTTATGATTACCATACGTTTCGATTATATGATTTGCATGTTTGGTTTGGGGAGATAGAACCTTACGTCAACTATCCGTACCTCTCGGTCCAACAAGGTCCCGTCCCTCAATGGGAGCCTTTTGATCCTAATGTGGGTCCTAGACTTTGTTACCATTATTGGAGGGCCCCCATATTCACCCTAGTTCTACCACAAGCACTACCCCAGGCACTTACGACTATAGGTGACCCGGTGGTTGTGATGCGTATAATCCGGCTAATCCTTTGCCTTTTTGGGACCCCGAGACTTTTGGTAAGTGGGGTAGGTCGGGTGAGACGATTTTAGATGATTGGTCTCATTATTTTAAACTTGATAGAATTAGGAGGGAAAGTTGGTTGAGGGGTGTAGGGAATATTTTCAAGCCTTTAAAATCCCACTAGCTTGAACCCCACTGTGATCATACACTAAAGTACGGTGGCGTCCAAAAGGGAAGAAGATAGAGCAAAAGAGTCGCCAACAAGTTTTTAAGGAACTTGTAAACCGTTCACGAGGTGAAGGTTACACCCCTTAACGATCCAAGAGATCGTCAACTCCATAAGGTCATGAACCAAATAAGGGTTCGGGGATGATGGTACAAATCCAACCTAAAAGAGATTGAACCTGCCCTAATAATAGGCCTCTACTTTATTCTGCTCGTATTCATGTGCGCTTCTGATTAACATGCAATCAATAGGATTAACCCTAAACCTGTTTAATCTATGTTGGTTGAATATTAATGCACATACAAATCTATTATTGGCGATCACTTGAATTATAATCACAATTAACCCTAAACAAGATTATTAATAATTTTATTAAGTGTGATTACAAGTACCAAATTCCCTTTAAACATGCAATAAAGGTGATCAAGCAATAAATAATAAATAATATATATCAAGCAACATAATAAATAATCAACATCATTAATAATCATATTACTAATCATAATCATGTTAAAGCACAGCAAGATCCTAGGCATGATACTAACAAGATTAATAACAAACCCTAGCATGTCACTAAACAATAAAAATCAAATCTTTAGCCCTAACATGATACTAACAATCATAAATATTAGTAAGAATATAGGAAGCATCATACTTTTAATCATACTTGATATTAAAATTACCCTAGACATGATATTAGGAATCAAAATAACAATCTAAGCATGATTTCTACATCATAATATCAATTAAACCATTAAAGTACTTACTTGGATGCCTCGTACCTCTTTCTAATAACAAAATACACACGTTAGTAACTTCAAGGAAAATAATAAATCAAAAAAATTAAATTAAATAATTGAAAGAGAGATTTGGGACCAAACCCTCAGAAATTAAAACCTTTCACGTCTAGGGCGAAGGCAACTTCGAATATGGCTAGGTGTTTCTAGATCTAATTAATGCGGAATTATTTATTTGAGAAAAGGCTAGTTTAGAAAAATAGAGAGAGAGAGAATAATCAAGAAAATCTTGATGAGAGTTGGTGATTGAAAAAGGGGAGATATGACCTCTATTTATAGGAAAAAAGAGGGTCGAAGAATTAAGAAAAGAATCCAAATTCGAATCGAAATAGAACTCGTAGACAATAGTTTTTGCGGATTTTGTTTTTATCATATCTTTTGATCCAGGAATCGGAATAAGATTAATAAGATGTCGTTGGAAAGATCTTAAAATCTACTTTCTAACCCAATTGGAATCAGATTAAAATATATTGTAGAATAAAAGATATGAACGAAATAGTGAGACGGTGTCAGTTTTGGATAGAGTTTGATATCTTATTCATATCTTTTTCGTTATAGCTCGGATTTAATATTATAATATATCAATGGAAAGATAATTTCAAGATCTATCCAACCATATAAAATTTGGATAAAAAATATGAGGCACGAAAATAATATCTGACTGTCTTTGAACATGTTTAAATCTGAATAGAATTAGGACTTTAAAAAAGGAAAGTTTTATAAAAAAAGAAAGTTTACATTTAAATCAAATTCCTTAATCTTATCTTTTCAAAAAAGGATAATTAAGATATTTTATAAACTTATAGAAGATTCTAATTAATCCTAATTAATTTAGGAATAGGATTAAACCTTTGGACCCTCCTCATGATCATTGGGTCGTAGGTAAAATCCGGTTTGGGCCCAGTTTAGTATTTTGGCCATAACTTCCTCATTATTCATCGGAATTGGGCTTATAATATATCGTCGGAAAGGTCTTTTCAAGCCCCATCCAACTACACCATTATTGGACCCTTATCATGGACCAAACTAAACTGTAATGGACGTTTTCATAAAATAGAGTGGGTTTTCGAAAACAGAAAGAAAGAATTTTAACAAAAACTAACCGCAACACTAGACTTTTCATACTTTCACCTCATTCGATTATGGTTCAAAGTGAAATATATTCATCAATGGGTTTGGTTTTGGGGAGACACAAATGGGTGTCTACAGAAGCCCCCACTTTGACTGAGTTTGGAGAAACGTAAGTTTCGAAAACGAAAGTCAAAGTATCGATAGGGACGGAGAATGATTCAGAACGTTCTGCGATCCTAAATCAATCTTGTAACGCCGATACCTGCAAAACTAGCATTAGTCAAACAGATAAAAGAGTTAAGAAACGCGTATCTTGCACCGTCGAGCACACGTCTCTGAAAGTAACCGATTTGTTGCTGTATTTTGTTTGATGACTTTCTACAAGCTAGAGAACGCCATCTTGTTGTTTCGATGTTCACTCGTCTCTGAACAAAGAGCTTCTTTTTCCCGCTGTGATAGTCTTCGAAAAGATCACTGCTTTTTAATCCTTAATGATGCTATGCCAGTACGTCGGCACTTTGCTGCTTGTGAACCAGTATGTCGGTGCTTTTGCTGTGATGACAATCCTCTTTTCTTTGGGAATAGTTACCAACACAACTCTTGTATGATGTATGACAATCCGATTTAGGGAAAGTTGCCAATGCTTCGTAACAATCTTTCATAAGAACTTTGCTACGATCGACAATCCACATCTTGGAATATAACTCTTGAAAGCAATCCACCTTGGAAATTTGCCAACGTTGTGCGACAATCCTTTTGGGAAAATATTGCCACTATTGACGATCCGCGTCTTGGAACATTTGCAAAAAAGAGTCGACCGACAATCCACTTCGGTAAAATTTGCCACTTACTGAAATGAATGACAATCCACGTTGAGGAACTTTTGCCGATATTTATGATGAATAGAAACCTACAACAATCCTTTGGGAAATTTTGCCATAGGGAACTGGGTGTATGACAATCCAATCTCGGAAAACTTGCCAACGAGCCGATGAATGTATGACAATCCGAACTTGGAAAAACTTGCCAATAAAAGAAGGAGCACGACAATCCACGCTTGGAAACTTTGCCAGAGATGACAATCCAATCTTGGAAAAATTATCGTTGAAGAAGATGCACGACAATCCATTTTTGGAAATATTGTCAGTTGGGGATGACAATCCAATTTTTGGAAAACTTTGTCGTTTAATAAGAATGCGCGACAATCCATATTTGGAAATATTGTCGTTTAAGTGCTTGCTTTTGAACTGATGCTTTGGTGCTTGTAATGAGCCAATACTTAGGCGCTTAAGCTAAGTGAGACGATTTTTTGTCAGGTCAATCACTTACTACGATTGTAATCAAACCGACTACTTAATCATGTCAAATTGTTTATAGGGGCTAACTGGCGTACCAAGGAACCCGAAATTGCTGCATGAAGTCGAAATCACCTTTCTGGGAGGCTTCGAGCCCTGTCGTTGCTGAAATATCTCTGGTGCCAGGCGCTGGAGTAGGGTCTTCCCTGTTCTGCTGCATCTGTATTTATTTTTGACTATAGAACTTTGCCAATCTTTTTTAATTATCTTAGGGTTGACCTAAGGCTTAATGTTGCTTGACTCATCGAGTTGACACGACTCAAGGTATAAACTTGACTCGCTGATTGACTGACTCGGGGTTGACTCGACTCGAAGTGTAATGACACATGTGTTAGACTCAAATCAAAGTGATATGACACAACATGACTCAATGTGTACATGACTCGTGTGTGCATTGTAATGTGATCGTGCGACTCGAAAAATGCAAAAAAGCAAAAATTTTCCGTCAATTTTGTGGAGGGTACCGACTTTCTCCCGAAAAAGAAAGACGTGAAAAAGAAAAATCAAAAGTTTGAAGATGCATGTTGAATGAGCTTAGTCAAATGTCATTTGATACTAACTCTTAAGGTTCAAGGATTAATTCATCCTAGGCTATCTCAACTGTTGACTCCATGATGAAAGTATTTGGGTAACTTAGGCACGGAGGCTAAGCACTTCATACTTCGTGATGCAATGACAATTATGAGTGATTTTGACGAAGCATGCTTCAGCGTTAAGATTTCATGACAAAGGGTTCCTAAGGGAAATATATTTGGTCATGTATGTGTGCAGTGTGTGAAAGTGACACTAAAGCTAGGCCGCAAGAGCTAAGTGTGTGAAAAGATATATTATTGAAAAGAGTCAAATGGTGGTGACTCTTAGGCTAGGTAAGCTAATGATGTAGGGATCAAGCCCCCAAGTCTAGCTCTAAGTGAATAGGGATGAGCATTGGAGATCCCTTGATATGATCATGGTGTAAGTGTGTGAATGTGAATATGAATGCATTTTTATTACGGCCGCATCTCGATGTGAGGTTGCCTACGTATCCGTTAGGAATCAGGCCGAACGTAGCTCTAGCCAAACCTCGCACAAGTGTGTATACCTCA
Source organism: Chenopodium album (assembly GCF_948465745.1). Classification (NCBI taxonomy): domain Eukaryota; kingdom Viridiplantae; phylum Streptophyta; class Magnoliopsida; order Caryophyllales; family Amaranthaceae; genus Chenopodium; species Chenopodium album. The sequence continues at coordinate 36,456,489 of NC_137841.1, read as the reverse complement.
AAAAGGTCTTTTTAAGGGTTGTAACGTGGTTAGGCTAAAGGTTTAAAGAAGAAGGGGATAAAGGCTCAAGACCCTAGATAAGCCCCCAAGGTGTGCAACCTCGCTTTTGAATATTTGTATTTTTATGCTTGAGTTTCTACTCTTTTTTTAGCTCTCTTTTTGCTTTAGCATTTATTTTATTTTAATAAGTGTGGGCAATCCCGATCATGCGGTCTATCACTCACTTGGCATTCATGTTTCTCAGGCACGGTACCGAGCACTCGATAAAAGACGCAATCTGAGACGTGCTCATATCAAAGATATTTTCATATCAAAGACATTGGAACACTTGCCCTTTTGTACACTTTTATTTATTATTTTTTTTTGCTTATTTTTGCTATTTTGATTTTCTGAAATCACTCAAGCTTTGTTCTTTGAAAATTGCATAAGTTGCACACCATCCCATCCCAAGGTTAGATAGATGTAGGTTGAAAAAAGAAAGGTTTATCGTTAGACGAGACTCAAAGTGGTTTATGAAGAAAGGATGTAAATTAGAAAGGCGAAAGGAGATATGATGTGGCTACAAGGGGTGCCTCAAATCATTGGTATACCTTGTGCTTAAATCGACATAGTTTTTTTTTTTTTTTTTTTTTTTTTTTTTTTTTTGCAATATAATGAAATGATCATATATAAGGAAATAAATGCTCATTTTATTAAAAAGGGAAAAGAAAAGAAAAACTACAAAAATAATCTAAAGGAAAAGAAAAGGTGCCTATGCTAGACTTATTGGGGAAAGGAAAAAATGAAGAAGAAATAGAAAAAGAGGTCACGAAATCTTGTCGTTGAAGCTCGCCTCTTCTCTTGTGTTGTTTCATCATTACCCTCATTTTTTGTTTGTCAATCACATGACTCAAACTCGATTCAACACACATGGATGGAGAAGGTGAAGAAAGATGGAAGAATGTGAAGAAGATTTAGGTGGAGGGATGTGAAGAATTAAGAATAGAATGTACCCCCTCAACTCAAATGACGGAAAAAAACCGACTCATGCATGAACCTAAGACATGGCCATGGTGATGTATACTCAAAGTGTGTGCTAAGACTAGTGAGTGTAGGTGACATGTTAAGACTCGTGGCATGACCATGTGGCTAGATTATGTGACCAAGACTCGATTAAAGACTAAGTTAAGACTTCACGTATATGCATTAAACTGGACAGACTGTGGTATTTTAGTCATAACTTTTTATCTGCGTCTCTGATTGGGATGAAACCAACGCCAAATTAAAGATAAAACTCGGGGCTACAGATCCATAGGTTGTACGACTCGTATTTCTTTCTAAAACTCCAGATATGACCAAAACAAGTTGACGTTTGTGCGGTATACGGGAATAAAAATCCGGGTTGACTTAAAGGAACTATGACTCGATTTTATGTTTATTTATTAGCTCAAATTAATTAATTAATTAATTAAACAAAATCCTTTAGTCATTAATCAGTTTATTTAGTCTTAACACAAGTCAAACAAACGATTAGGAAAAATCACATAGAGTATGCACAACAAATAATGCACAATTAGTCAAGTAGGCACAATATGATGCAATGAGTTTGCAACCTAACCATGGCTCTAGTTCTCTAAAATTCGGGATATGGTTTAGTCAAACAGGGTCCATGGTTAATTGTCCAGATGCACCGCGTAGAAGCCTAACCGTGAAGGGTTAACGCGTGTGGATAGAACACCGCGAGTTTTTAGGAAAAACTCACTTCCATGGTTTGGTGAATTTAACCTCTCAGATGTACCCTTTGTTGCCAGGAGCGTTCAATCGGGTAGATAGAGCATGAATTCCCAGAAGGTTATGTCCATATGTAGAACACATATGGGTTTCAGAAAAGTGAGAAAAAATTCAATCAGGAAGTAGGATCGAGCAAACAATACGAAAAACCGGTCGAAATTAGAACGCATATTTCTGGCTCGGTATTGGAGGAAATTGGCGCCAACAAACAGAGACTGGCGCCAACTTTTAACTGTAGCGTCTGGCGCTACGGCAAAAAGTGTGGCGCCAAGCTCTGGCCCCTGACGCTACTCCCCACATGCCTCAGCAGCTTTCTGTGCTCAATAAAATCATCCAGTTTCGCGCGGTGTTATTTCAGTCCTAGTTGTGAAAGACGTTTCTCAAATTTCCTACGTGTAAATTCCTATGTTTTTGACTCATTACGGATGGTCTTTCCAATGAGAACCTTTTTATGCATATGACAATAATGTTAATCAAAATTACACACATGAAATACTTAGAACTTTTCGAGTCTCATCCACTCATTCTAAATCATTGCCGAAACAAATTCAGGAATTAAAAAAGAAATCCTCCCCAGCGGAGTCGCCAAAAACTGTAGGGAATAGTTTCAAGCCTTTAAAATCCCACTAGCTTGAACCCCACTGTGATCATACACTAAAGTACGGTGGCGTCCAAAAGGGAAGAAGATAGAGCAAAAGAGTCGCCAACAAGTTTTTAAGGAACTTGTAAACCGTTCACGAGGTGAAGGTTACACCCCTTAACGATCCAAGAGATCGTCAACTCCATAAGGTCATGAACCAAATAAGGGTTCGGGGATGATGGTACAAATCCAACCTAAAAGAGATTGAACCTGCCCTAATAATAGGCCTCTACTTTATTCTGCTCGTATTCATGTGCGCTTTCTGATTAACATGCAATCAATAGGATTAACCCTAAACCTGTTTAATCTATGTTGGTTGAATATTAATGCACATACAAATCTATTATTGGCGATCACTTGAATTATAATCACAATTAACCCTAAACAAGATTATTAATAATTTTATTAAGCGTGATTACAAGTACCAAATTCCCTTTAAACATGCAATAAAGGTGATCAAGCAATAAATAATAAATAATATATATCAAGCAACATAATAAATAATCAACATCATTAATAATCATATTACTAATCATAATCATGTTAAAGCACAGCAAGATCCTAGGCATGATACTAACAAGATTAATAACAAACCCTAGCATGTCATTAAACAATAAAAATCAAATCTTTAGCCCTAACATGATACTAACAATCATAAATATTAGGAAGAATATAGGAAGCATCATACTTTTAATCATACTTGATATTAAAATTACCCTAGACATGATATTAGGAATCAAAATAACAATCTAAGCATGATTTCTACATCATAATATCAATTAAACCATTAAAGTACTTACTTGGATGCCTCGTACCTCTTTCTAATAACAAAATACACACGTTAGTAACTTCAAGGAAAATAATAAATCAAAACAATTAAATTAAATAATTTAAAGAGAGATTTGGGACCAAACCCTCAGAAATTAAAACCTTTCACGTCTAGGGCGAAGGCAACTTCGAATATGGCTAGGTGTTTCTAGATCTAAGGAATGCGGAATTATTTATTTGAGAAAAGGCTAGTTTAGAAAAATAGAGAGAGAGAGAATAATCAAGAAAATCTTGATGAGAGTTGGTGATTGAAAAAGGGGAGATATGACCTCTATTTATAGGAAAAAAGAGGGTCGAAGAATTAAGAAAAGAATCCAAATTCGAATCGAAATAGAACTCGTAGACAGCAGTTTTTGCGGATTTTGTTTTTATCATATCTTTTGATCCAGGAATTGGAATAAGATGAATAAGATGTCGTTGGAAAGATCTTGAAATATAATTTCTAACCCAATTGGAATCAGATTAAAATATATTGTAGAATAAAAGATATGAACGAAATAGTGAGACGGTGTTAGTTTTGGATAGAGTTTGATATCTTATTCATATCTTTTTCGTTATAGGTCGGATTTAATATTATAATATATCAATGGAAAGATAATTTCAAGATCTATCCAACCATATAAAATTTGGATAAAAAATATGAGGCACGAAAATAATATCTTACTGTCTTTGAACATGTTTAAATCCGAATAGAATTAGGACTTTAAAAAAGGAAAGTTTTATAAAAAAAGAAAGTTTACATTTAAATCAAATTCCTTAATCTTATCTTTTCAAAAAAGGATAATTAAGATATTTTAGAAACTTATAGAAGATTCTAATCAATCCTAATTAATTTAGGAATAGGATTAAACCTTTGGACCCTTCTCATGATCATTGGGTCGTAGGTAAAATCCGGTTTGGGCCCAGCTTAGTATTTTGGCCATAACTTCCTCATTATTCATCGGAATTGGGCTTATAATATATCATTGGAAAGGTCTTCTCAAGCCCCATCCAACTACACCATTATTGGACCCTTATCATGGACCAAACTAAACTGGAATGGACGTTTTCATAAAATAGAGTGGGTTTTCGAAAACAGAAAGAAAGAATTTTAACAAAAACTAACCGCAATACTAGACTTTTCACACTTTCACCTCATTCGATTACGGTTCAACGTGAAAGGTATTCATCACTGGGTTTGGTTTTGGGGAGACACAAATGGGTGTCTACAAGGGGTAAGGCTCCCATGGAGGTGAGCGAGATGGCAAGCTCTAGTCATTTGATGGAGGCCGGTGAGGGGAGTTCTCATTCTACCTCTTACCATAGTGCAGAATGATACTACCATAGTCCCCCCCCCCCCTCTTTTGTGCTTTATATGATGTTTCTCTTTTGCCTATATGTCTTTAGGTTTAGAGTTAGAGGGTGGCCCATTTTAAGCTTGGGGTTATTATATGTCGTTTGTTGTTGTGCTTCGTTAATTTCCCCCCTTGCTTTTGTAGTTAATTCCTGGTCTCGTCTTCTTGATACTATTTCGGTCTGATGTCTTATTGGCTATTACTCCTATTGCTATTTGCTTTTTCTTTATTTTCATTATTTTATTTTCTTCCTTTTATTTTGTTTGATTTGTTTGGAATTTACTAACAATTTTCTTTGTATATAGTTCTTATATTCTCACCTTGCTCTATTGCTTATGCTTTGGATTTCAACGATGCGTAAGGTGCTCTTTCACCTTGATTATGTAGCATATCTTTGGCGCTCGGTGAGATCTTTCTATTTCTCTTCTTTTTCTTTTCTTGGTTGCTTAGTTTAGGATTAGCTTTAGGATGAGTTAAATGGTTCGAGGATGTTTGCTTTGTAACACCTAGCGTGTTTGGGGTCATTGGCGTTGTTGCCGAATGACCACTTGTTTGACGATTGGGTATTACTTGTATATGCTTGCATTCTTGTGCTTTTATCTCTTTATTTTGATTTTTAGCTCTTTTCCTTATTTCAATTACAATAAAACATTTTTTAGGCTATTCTTTTTCTTTTTGCTTGTTTAACTCTTTTCTTTGGACATTCTACAACTCTGAATTTTGCCTTTGCATGTATTCTTTCCTATGTTTGATTGGTGTGCATGTTTTGAGAATATTTGCGGTTGACTATAGGATAGGGTATGCTAAGGTAGCGGTTTAGACCTTTGGAGCCTTGAAGCCGGATTCCTTTGGGTTTGTGGTAAGACGGAGTTGCTTCCTTTGGTGAATTTGACACCTTTAGTGAGTTTTTGCCACATCCATGTGAGGTTCATTATTTTTCAAGCCTTCAACATATATTTGCATGAGCGGCATGGATCCTTGACTATTGCGGACCTAATCTAGAATTTGACTCATAATTCTCAACCTCAAGACCAAACCAACTAGGGAGGACAAAGGCATCTTTTCGGGGTGGTAATTTTTCATTTCTAGGATTTTTATTTATTTTTAGTTCATTGGGCTTACATTTTCCATCTTGCTAACCATTCGAGCCTTTTTCCCTTCTTTTCAAGCCACATCTTTAGATCTTAAACCTTTTGTTTCATTTTCATTTCCATTATTGGTTTTTGTGAAGCAATTGATCATTATTGTTGGAGTTTGTGGTGAAGGAGTTTGGGTATTTGGTTCTCTTGAAAGCAAGTTTATGTTGTGATATTTGTGTGAATAATGGCAAATGAATAAAGTAAAAGCCGTCAAAAATAAAACAAAAGGCAAGGACAATGCAATTGCATATTTGTAAAAGCCGTCCTAAGTTTAAGAGGCATGGACAATTGTTTTGATATTATGACAATACAAAAATAAATCAAAGAAAAAAAAAAGTGAAAATAAGACAATCAAAAAATATTTTGATGTAATTTCTTTTCCCTTTTCAAGCATTGAGGACAATGCTTCCTTTTAGCTTGGGGGAGAAGAGTTTACGCTTTTGGTATATATACTTATGTATATAGCTATGAATAAGCTTGGGGGTGTTAGTTTGTTTTTGTTTGGTGACTACTTGATTGTGATTCTAAGAAAGGCGCCGTTCTTAGCTTAACTTTTAGGGATACCACCAAATTTTAAAATTTTAGCCTACCCCTAACCTTTTGCCCTTACGTTACAACCTTTGGGAAAGTCCTTTCGACCTAGTGGTTGAGTCATATACCGAGGGAGGGCATTATGAGTTAAAGCCTAAGGAAAAGGGATGCAAGGTCAAGATGTCTGGAACCCTAAATTCTATTCTTTTTCCGGTTCCTTCGAGGAACCATAGGGACGCTTACTAAGGGAAGATTTGAAACCATAGGGAGAACGCGGCTAGATTGGTTAGGATGAAAGTGGATTGCGCCTCTTTAGTTCTCAACGCTTAGCATACCTTATGTTTCAATAAACCGTGAATATCTTGAAGCATGCATACCCATTCCATATAGAAAAGTTTTCATGCATTTGCATTTGACCATTTGTGAAAGTCCTTGTAAAGAGCTATTTGTTTGAATTTTTTTCTTTTACTTTCTTTTATTTTCTTTTTAAATGATTTTGCCTCATTTTATTTTAAAGAGTTGTGGGTTAAACTCTTAGGAAACCCTTACGAGACCTCACTTGTCCTCATAGGCGACTTTGGGATTTAAAGGGCTTGTTATAGCTAAAAACAACCGTGATTCCTACGATAGTGAGTCTTAGTGTATATTCTTCTTCTCTCTCTTTATGCTCAAATAAACCTTCCTTATTTCTTTTTAGCCTTTGTTTTGCTCGGGACGAGCAAAAGTCTAGCTTGGGGAAATTTGATGAGTGTCATTTATGGCACTCATGGGGAAGTGTTTTAGGATATTTTCACTATATTTTTCATGCTTTTCCTTTGTCATTTTGTTCATTTCTCCTATAGTTTCTCTATTTCTTCTTTCTTCGTGTTTTACTTTCCTTTATGTGCTTTTCCTCGTGTTTTCCTTTTATATTGCTCTTTTTCTCTTCTATATTCTCTTTTTGGTTTCTCTTGTAGGTGCCTAAAGACTTAGCTTTGCAAAGGATTTAAGAGGAGCAAAAAGAACCAAGCAAAGGAGTTTCAAGGCCCATGGAGAGGGCTTGGAAAGGGCGCTTCGCTTCTTCTCTTGGCCGCGGACGCGGAACCTATGGGCTGCTGGCCGGGTTATGTGCACCATTTTGGTGATTTCGGGCAGGAACTCTTCGCGACCTAGCCGCGGGTGCGGAATATTTTGAGAGGCCGCTCCAGAATAGAGAGACCGCGGCCCCCTATTTCGCCTGGAACAGGGCATCTGCTGCACCCTGAGCTGCAGGCGCGGGTGGCAGTGCCGCGGGCGCGGGCTACAGTACCCGTGGGCGCAGGTTTTGCCCAGGTTGCCCGCGGAGTTAGTTATGGGTTCCGTACCCATTTCTGCGCGCCCGCGGAGTCTTCTTGGAGAGGGCGCGACCGATCAGTTTTTCTTCTTTGTCTATATATACTCTTGTAAATCCTTTGGAAAGGGAACTTTTAGATAATATTTCATTTGCTTAGTTTTTAGAGAGAGAAACTAGAGAGAAGTTAGAGAGAAAGTAGAGATTGTAATCTTTGGATTTGATTTGTAATTCAACATTGTTTTCTTCAATCAAGTTTGTGATTCTTCTTCATATCAATCAAAGTTTGTAAGATTTTTTTTCCTTTAAATTTACTTCAATTGCAATTTACTTTTATGCTTGAATGTTTGATTTGGATTTTTATTTAGTTTTGAGAATTTGTTAATTGATTGTATTTCCTTTTGATTTAGCCTGAGATGAATGTGTTTGTGATTTAATTTGTTCTAGCTTTTAGATTTCACCATGATTAGTGAGTAGATTAGTTGCTTGGCAGAAGGGGAAGCATGCTTGATTGATGATTTTTGCTAGTTGATGATCCTTGATTGATTGATTGTTGCAATTAAATTGGTTGACATAGTTGTGCATGTGGTTAATTAGACTAGGAGTGATCAACCTATAAGATTAATCTAGATTGCATTGCAAATTCCAATGACATGAACAATTGATTTGAGAATTGCTTTAATTAATTGAATTTGATTGTGATTCTCCTTGTTAACCATTCATAGTGAACCCTAGCTTAGTTTAAAGGAGTTAACCCTTGAATTCCTTTAATTGCAACTAATGTTTGTCCCTTGCAATGTTAGAATCAATTGGGTGACCTATCAATTAGCATGATTGTTAAGCTTGCATGTGGAACCTATATCCCTAGTGTTTAGAAATTTGATAACATTCTTGATTCTTGTTATCCTAGTTACCATACTCAACCATTGACAATTCTTCGATTTAGCTTAACATTAGACTATAACATAGTTTCGACTCATTCCTTTGGGTTCGATCCTTAGCTTGCCTCTATACTCGTATAAGGTTTGTTAAGCGTTTAAAAATTAAGTTTGACCAACAAGGGAGAATTAGATAACGACCTAGTTCTAACCCTTGTCAACGGGAACTGTCGCCGCGCGACAGGGTCTGTCGCCAGGCGACAAGCCTGTCCGGCGCTACAAGACAATTTTTGCGGATTTTGTTTTTATCATATCTTTTAATCCAGAATTCTAAATAAGTCATATAATATGTAGTTGGAAATCTCTTGAAGTCTACTTTCCAACCCAATTGAAATTAGATTAAAATCGTTTGTAGATAAAAAGATATGGCCGAAATAGTTGAAAGGTATCAGTTTTGGATAGAGTTTTGTGTTTCTTTCATATGTTTTTCGTTATAGCTCAGAATAAATATCATAATATATCATTGGAAAGATAATTTTAAGATATATCCAACCATATAAGATTTGGATAAAGATAATGGGGTACGAAAATAATATCTGAATGTATTCCATTTTGTACAAAATAAGGATTCTCAAAAGGAGTAGTTTTGTTCAATTTCAAACTCTTTGAAACATAATTATCAATCCTAACTCCATTAGGATTCAAAATAACCTTCTAGAGTACTATAGAAGACTATAATCATTCCTAATATCTTTAGGAATGATAATTAATAATAGGCCCTCCTCTAGATCATTAGGTCGCACATAAGAACCAAACCGGACCTAGTTAAGTATTTTGGCCATAACTTTCTCATTATTCATCGGAATTGGGCTTATAATATATTGTTGGAAAGGTCTGTTCAAAACATATACAACTACACTATTATTGGACCCTTTTCATGGACCAAACTAAACTGGAATTGCTATTTTCATAAAATAGAGTAGGTTTTCGAAAACAGAAGGAACGAATTTTAATAAAAACTACCGCATCACTAGACTTTTCACACTTTCACTTCATTCGATTATGATTTGACGCGAAAGGTATTCATTACTTGGTTTGGTTTTTGGGAGACACAATTGGGTGTCTATTGAAACCCCCACTTTGACTGAGTTTGGAGAAACGCTAGTTTCGAAAACAAAAGTCAAAGTATCGATAGGGACGAAGAATGATTCAGAACGTTTAGCGATCCTAAATCATTCTTGTAACGCCGATACCTTCAAACTATCGTTATTTAAACAGATAAAAGAATTAAGAAATGCGTATCTTGCACCGTCGAGCACACGTCTCTGGGAGTAAGCGATATGTTGCATTTGCTGTTGTGACAACCTTCCACAAACTAGGGAACATTATCTTGCTGTTTTGACGATCTTCCTCAAGCTAGGGGATACCGCCTGAAGACTGCTACGACTGTAACTCCCTCCAATTTCTACTATGATAGTCTTCTACAAGCTTGAGAAAACTATCGAAGATTGCTTCGTCTGAAACGATCTTCTACCGCCTTATGACCATCTTCCGCAAGCCAGGGAATATGATAAAAGATAACTTCGCTTGAAATTACCTCAAGTTGTTTATGACAACCCTCCACAAGCTAGGGAACGTCGTCAATCAATGCTGCTACATCTCGAGCCTTTTCCTTGAATCATAATAATGACAACCTTCCCAATCATAGCAAAAGTCGTTGAAGACCGCCTCATCACGAACCGCTCTTCTAAAATCTTGGTGACAACCTCCATAATCTTAGCGAATGCCGTAAAAGACCACCCATCTCGTGCTATCTTCTCAAATCTTAGTGACAACCCCCACAATCTTAGCAAATGCCGTCGAAGACCGCCCATCTCGTGCTATCTTCTCAAATCTTGATGACAACCTCCACAATCTTAGCGAATGCTGTCAAAGACTGCCTATCTCGTGCTATCTTATCAAATCTTGATGACAACCTCCACAATCTTAGCGAATGCTGTTGAAGACCGCCCATCTCGTGTAATCTTCTCAAATCTTGATGAAAACCTCCACAATCTTAGCAAATGTAGGCGAAGATAACTTCTCTTGAAACCATCCTCAGCTTTCTGACAACCTTCCAATCTTAAGGAACGCTGTCGAAGATAATTTTACTTGAATTCATCCTCAGTTGTTACGATAATGCTAAAGAAAATTACCGAAGACCAATGCTTGTCGATCTTTAAAGCTCGCTTGAACTTTACTGTTGCAAATTTTTTTTGCTGTAATTTCCACGGTGCCAATACACCGGCACATTTTTGCTGTTGTGAACAATTATGTTGATGCTTTTTACTACTTGTGAACCATTGTGTCGGTGCTTTTAATGCTTGTAAACCATTATGTCAGTGCCTTTTCTATGAGCCAATTTTTTGGCGCTTTAAGCTAAGTGAGACGATCTTTTATCAGCTCGGTCACTTTACGTGATTGTAATCGAGCTAATTACTAAATCGTGTCAAATTGCTTAGAGGGGCTAATTGGCGTACCAAGGAACCCGGAAATTTCTGCACTAGGTCCGCATAATCTAATATGGGGGCCACGCATTGTGTCACCGCACCAGCGCCCGCAAGAAAATGTGTCGCCGCACCAGCGACAACCTTGTAATTTGGCGCCTAAGTCGGGTCTTCCTTATTTTGCTCTTGGTGCTATTGTTCGTTGTTCGGTTTCGCTCTAAACTTTGAACTTGGTCGTTTCCTTTCAACCAAATCCACTCAAATATTTTGTAAATTAAAGCTCTTCATCTCTAATTTACTGATTACTGTAACTCCTCTCATCTTGGAAGAATCTCATGTGTCATATTCGCGTTTTTTCGAAAAAAATCCGGGAATGTTCTTGCTTGCTGGGATGCACCTGCATTTATATTTTGGACTATAGGACTTTGCTCATCTCTTTAATTGTCTTAGGGTTAACCTAAGGCTTAGTGTTGCTTGACTCATTGACTTGACATGACTCGAGGTATAAACTTAACTTAATAATGACTCACTTCGTGTGACTCGTGTGTGCATAGTGTTGACTCATGAAGCTCGATACGTACATGACTCGAAATACAGAAAAACAAAAATTTTCGTCATTTTTGTGGAGGTTACCGAATTTCTCCCGAAAAAGAAAGACGCGAAAAAAGAAAGAAGCGAAGTTTTTGAAGGTGCATATTGAATTGGCTTAATCCATTAATGTTGTCTCTCACAGTACAAGGATTGCAACATCTTAGACTATCCTAATTGACTTGAAAGTATTTAGGTTACTTAGGCGAGGAGGCTAAGTACTTTATACTTTGTTATGCAATGATGATTGATGATGATATGACAAGGCATGCTTCAACGTTGGGTTAAGATTTCATGACACAGGGTTCCTAAAGAAAGTATATTTGGTCATGTATCTGTGATGTGTGTGAAAGTGACACTAAGGTTAGGCCACAAGGGCTAAGTGTATGGAAAAATATTATAGAAAAGAGTCAAATGGTGGTGAATCTTAGGTTGGATAAGCTAATGATTTAAGGATCAAGCCCCCAAGTCTAGCTCTAAGTGAATAAGGATGAGCATAGGTTATCCCCTTTATATGATCAATTATGGACGTTAATATGAATGCATTTTTATTACGGCAGCACCTCGATGTGAGGTTGCCTACGTATCCGTCAGGAATCAGGCGAACGTAGCTCTAGCCGAACCTTACACAAGTGTGTATATACCTCAAAGAGGTCTTTAAGGGATGTAACGTGGTTAGACTAAAGGTTGAAGAAGAAGGGGATAATAGGCTCAAGACCCTAGATAAGCCCCCAAGGTGTGCAACCTTGCTTTTGAAATCTTTATATTTTTATGCTTGAGGCTTTAAAACTCTTTTTTTATTTCTCTTTTCTTTATTTCATTTATATTTTGCTCTCTCTTTTGCTTTTACATTTATTTTATTTTCGATAAGTGTGGGCAATCTCGATCATGTGGTCTAATCACACACTTGACATTCATGTTTCTCAGGCACGGTACCGAGCACTCGATAAGAGACGCAATCTGAGACGTGTTCATATTAAAGACATGTTCATGTTAGTGACATTGGAACACTTGCCCTTTTGTACACTTTATTATTTCTATTTTGCTATTTTACTCTTTTGAATCACTCAGGCTTTTGTTCTTTGAAAATTTCATAAGTTACATACCATCCCATCCCAAGGTTAGGTAGATGTGGGTTGAAGAAAGAAAGGTCAATCGTTAGATGAGGTTCGAAGTGGTTTATCAAGAAAGGATTGCATGTTTGAAAGGTAAAAGATGATATGATGTGGCTACAAAGAGTGCCTCAAATCATTGGTATACCTTGTGCTTAGTTTGACCCTTTTTTTTTATGCGATGTAATTAAATGATCATATGCAAGAAAATAAATGCTCATTTTTATTAGAAGATAAAAATAAAAGAAAGTCCTACAAAATGAATCTAAGGGGAATAAAAAGGTGCCTATGCTAGACTTATTGAGGAAGGGATAAATAAAAGAAATAGAAAAAAATAGGTCACGAAATCTTGTCATTGAAGCTCGCCTTGTGTTGTTTGCTTTTTCATCACTCGCTTTTCTTGCTAGATGGAGGTATGGGAAGCTTGTTATTATCGATCAAATGTTGGATAGCCTCTTTTAGCTTCTAACAGCTCTCAGTAGTATGACCCCTACCTTGATGGTACTTGCAATGTGCACCTGGATTCCAACTAGGCAATCTCTTTTCAGGTGCAGGACCTTGAATAGGTCTAATGGGAGTAATAAGTCCCTTAGTATGGAGTCGATCAAATGCAGCATCATAGCTCATCCCAATGGGGGTGAAGTCTTTCCTTAGTTGCTTCTTAGATCCTTGGTTATCCATGGCTAAGACTTCACTGAGACCAAAGGTTATAACATTATTACTAGAGTGGACGTTTTCGGAAGAAGAAGGATTGTCGTTCTTCTTTCCTTTCCAGCCACTGTGGTTACTATTGTTAGTAGCTTTTTTCTTTGGGAGGTCATCTTCGATTTCGATACCGATGTCATAGACGGCTTTGAAAGTATTCAAATTATGTTGATATTTTAAATGCTTCGAATACTTCTCTTGGAGATTCTTGATAAACATCCTTACAGATTCTTTTTCGGTGGGCACCTCAATCATCTTAGCGAAAGTTTCCCTCCACTTATTAAAGAAAGAAGTAAACCCTTCATTCTCTTTTTGTCTTAGCATCTCAAGTTGTCTATAGTCCATTTAGACTTGAATATTACATTTATATCTGTAGACACCCAAATGTGTCTCCCCAAAACCAAACCCAGTGATGTATACCTTTCATGTCATTTGATTATCGAACGAAGCGAAAGTGAGAAAATTCTAGTGATGAGGATGTTTTTATTAAAATATCTCTTCTTTCTGTTTTTGAAAATGTTTCTTTTCTTACCCTATTTTTGAAAAACGTGCATTCCTATTTAGTTTTTTCCATGATATGGGCCCAATAAAGGTGTAGTTGGATGGGGTTTGAAAAGACCTTTCCAACGATATATTATAAGCCCAATTCCGATGAATAATGAGAAAGTTATGGCCAAAATACTAAATTGGGCCCAAACCGGATTTTACCTACGACCCAATGATCATGTGGAGGGTCCAAAGGTTTAATCCTATTCCTAAACTAATTAGGATTAATTAAAAGCTTCTATAAGTTTCTAAAAGATCTTAATTATCCTTTTTGAAAAGATAAGATTAAAGAATTTGAGTTAAATAAAAACTTTCCTTTTTTAAAACTTTCCTTTTTATTTAATCCTAATTCTATTCGAATTTAAAGATATTCAAAGACAGTCATATATTATTTTTGTACTTCATAATATTTATCCAAATTTTATATTGTTGGATAGATCTTGAAATTATCTTTCTAATGATATATTATAATATTAAATCCGAGCTATAAAGAAAAAGATATGAATGAGATATGAAACTCTATCTAAAATTGACACCATCCTACTATTTCGGCCATATCTTTTTATCTAAAAAATATTTTAATCTGATTTTAATTGGGTTGGAAATTAGACTTCAATAGCTTTCCAACGACATATTATATGCCTTATTTGGACTTCTGGATCAAAAGATATGATAAAAACAAAATTCGCAAAAACTGCTGTCCATCGAGTTTTATTTCGATTTGAATTCGGATTCTTTTCTTTATTTTTCGACTCTCTTTTTTTCTCTATAAATAGAGGTCATATCTTCCCTTTTTCAATCACCAATTCCCATAAAGAATCTCTTGATTAATCTTACTCTCTCTCTCTCTCTCTCTCTCTCTCTCTCTCTCTCTCTCTCTCTCTCTCTCTCTTCTAAACTAGCCTTTTGCATACAAAATTCCGCATTCACAAGATCTAGACATACCTAGCATAGTTCGAAGTTGACTTCGCCCTAGACATGAAAGGTTTTAATTTCTGAGGGTTTGGTCCCAAATATAGTCTAAACTTTCTTAATTTATATTTAAATTTTTTAATTTAATTGTTTGATTTATTATTTTCCTTGAAGTTACTAACGTGTGTATTTTGTTATTAGAAATAGATATGAGGCATCAAAGTAAGTGATTTAATTGATTTACTGATTTTATGGTTCTTAGAAATCATGTCTAGGTTGTTATTATAGTTCCTAGTGTCGTGTTAGGGCATTTTAATTTTCCTAGTATCATGTTTAGGGTAACAACTATAATTTCTAATATCAAATATGACAATTATGATTCCTGTGATGCTTCCTATTATCTTCCTAATATTCATGATAGTATCATGTTAGGGCTAAATATTTGATTTTTATTGTTTAGTGACATGCTAGGGTTTGTTATTAATCTTGTTAGTATCATGCCTAGGATCTTGTTATTATGCTTTAACATGATTATAATTTTATTATGATTATCATCATGTTGCTTGATATTTATTGTTATTGCTTGATCACACCTTTTATGCATGTTTAAAAGGAATTTGTACTTGTAATTACGCTTAAGAAGATAATTAATAATCTTGTTTAAGGTTAATTTGATTATAATTCAAGTGATCGCCAATAATAGTTTTGTTTGTGCATTAATATACAACCAACATAGATAAACAAGTTTAGGGTTAATTCTATTGATTGCATGTTAGTCAGAAAGCGTACATGAATACGATCAGAATAAAGTAGATGCCTATTATTTGGGCAGGTTCAATCTCTTTTAAGTTGGATTTGTACCTTCATCCTCGAACTACTAGTCATGGTTCCAGACCTATTGGAGTTAACAATCTCTTGGATCGTTAAGGGGTGTAACCTTCACTTCGTGAACGGTTTACAAGTTCCTAAAACTTGTTGGCGACTCTTTTGCTCTGGCTTCCTTCCCTTTGGACGCCACCGTATTTTAGTGTATGATCACAGTGGGGTTCAAGTTTGGGGTAATGCTTGAAATATTCCCTACAATATCTATTAATGAAAGCGTTTACAATAGCATCCCAAGTAGAGGTTTTCTCTTTATCAAGACAAAAGAACCAATGTTGACAAACGGTTTCAAGAGATAAAGAAAACAAGGAATGAAAGACTTTCATATCGATCCCCTTAATGTTCATTATGGTTTCGAAATCTCTTAAGTGGAAATAAGGATTATCTATTGCCTTGAACTAAGGGATGTCAGTGGCATTGAATTTTTGCGAAAGAAGCTCCCTGTCCACTAAGACCCATTATGAGCTTATGCCCTAGAACCTGTAGTCATTTGATATTTTGTTCAAGATTTCTTGCATGAGCTCCATTTGTTTTTGTTTCACAGGATCATTGATTTGGAGGGTTAAAGCCTTCAACACCTCAGTTACGTCTGCCATTTGCTTTTAAGCTCATTGACTTCTTCTTGACTTGCCATTATCTGAAGCTTTTCTTTTTCGACCGACTGGTTTATCAAAATGTTGAACCTGAACGAAGGTGTTGTCCTTAATTAATCGCCCTTCTCTCCTTGACCAAGTACTGTGGAAAGGGAAATTTGAGATAATTTTTTTTATTATTTATTTTGACTCAAGCTCTATTTAACATGGAAGAGAATGTGGAAGAGAATAGAAATGGAATGGACCCTCAACTCAAATGACGGAAAACAACTCATGCATGAACCTAAGACATGGTCATGGTGACATATACGAAGTGTGTGATAAGACTAGTGAGTGTAGGTGACATATTAAGACTCGTGTCATGACCATGTGACTAGACTCAAGCAAAGACTAAGTAAAGACTTCATGCATATGCATTAAACTGGACAGCTCTGGTATTTTAGTCATAACTTTTTATTTGCGACTCTGATTGGGATGAAATTAACTCCAAATTAAAGATAAAACTCGGGGCTACCATAAGTTGTACGATTCATAGTTCTTCCTAGAACTCCGGATATGACCAAAATAAGTTGACACTTGTGCAGTATACGGGAATAAAAATCCGGGTTGACTCAAAGGAACTATGACTGATTTTAGACATATTTATTAGCTCAAATTAATTAATCAATTAATTAAGAAAAGTCCTTTAGTCCTTGGTTAGTTTATTTAAAAATATTCATAATTATAAGTCACACCAAACGGTTAGTTTAATCACATGTAAGTATGCACAAGCAAATAATGCACAAGTAGTCAAGTAGTCACAACATGATGCAATGAGTTTGCAACCTAACCATGGCTCTAGTTCTCTAAAGTTCAGGATATGGGTTAGTCAAAGAGGGTCCATGGTTATGAGTCCAGATGCACCGCGCGGAAGCCTTACCTTTGGAAGGGTTGGCAAGTATGTGGATGGGACCCCGCGAGATAAACTCGCTTCCATGGTTTGGTGAATTCAACATTCTCGGATGTACCCTTTGTTACTCAGAGATTTCAATCGGGTAGATGGAGCATGAATTCCTAGAGGGTTATGTCCATATTTAGAACACATATGGGTTTTAGAAAGGTAAGAAAAACTCAATCAGGAAGTAGATTCGAGCCAACAATGCTAGAACTAGTCAAAACAAGAAGGCAGATTTCTAGCTCGGTATTGGAAGAACACGGCGCTAGACAACAGAGTCTGTCGCCTGGATATAGACCTATTGCTAGACGACAATGTTTTTACCAGGCGATAGAGCCATATCATCGTCGACATGCTCTGTTTTCTAGACGCTAGTTCTTACACGCCTCATCAGCTTTCTGTGTTCTTAGAATTTTCCAGTTTTTGCAGTATTAATACGATCCTAGTTGTGAAAGATATGTCTCAAATTTCCTATGTGTAAAAATCCTATGTTTTTGACTCATTACGGATGGTCTTTCCTATGAGAAACTTTTTTATTCTTATGAAAATAATGTTAATCTAAATTTCGCACATGAAATACTTAGAACTTTTTGAGTCTCTTCCACTCATTCTAAATCATTGTCGAAATAAATTTTAAGATTTAAAATATAAATCCTCCCAGTGGAGTCGCCAAAAACTGTAGGGAATATTTCAAGCTTTACCCCAAACTTGAACCCCACTATGATCATACACTTAAGCATGGTGGCGTCCAAAGGGAAGGAAGCTAGAGCAAAAGAGTCGCCAACAAGTTTTAGGAACTTGTAAACCGTTCACAGGGTGAAGGTTACACCCCTTAACGATCCATGAGATCATTAAATCCAAGAGGTCTGGAACCAAGACTGGAAGTTCGTGGATAAAGGTACAAATCCAATCTAAAAGAGAAAGAACTCGCCCTAATAATAGGCCTCTTCTTTTATTCTACTCGTATTCATGTGCGCTTTCTGACTAACATACAATAATTAGGTTAATCCTAAACTTGTTTAATCTTTGTTGGTTGAATAATAATGCACAAATAAATCTATTATTGGAGATCACTTGAATTATAATCATATTAACCCTAAAAAAGATTATTAATTATTTTATTAAGAGTGATTATAAGAACAAATTTCCTTTAAACATGCATAAAAGGCGTGATCAAGCAATAACAATAAATATATATCAAGCAACATAATAACAATAATCATAATAACAATTATAAAAATCATGATTACAATCATAATCATGTTAAAAATAAAGTATAATATTAATAGCAAGATCCTAGGCATGATACTAACAAGATTAATAACAAACCCTAGCATATCACTAAACAATAAAGATCAAAGCTTGATACTAGTATTGCATAATTATGGTCAAGTCTTGAAGATGGAGGTTCTTGGAAGACAAAGCCATGAAGTTGCAAAAGAAGACCTTTTGAAGACTTGAAGAATTCAAGGGGTCATGCTAGTTGCCAAAATGCATCAAAATGATTATGCTTTACATATTCATGATTATTTATATATGAATTACATGTTAGATGCATGTTTAGGATTTCGAATGTTGTGATGATTAATTAAGTAAGTTCACTTAAATTAACCAACATAGAAACCCTAGGTCCCTAAATATTGAGTAAAATTGTCATTCCAAAACAACACTTATCGACCTATTGAGAGTAGTGATGGGCTATGCCAAAGCGAGGCATCACTATTATTCCGTAGGATATGTAAAGTATGTGGATGGGTTTGCCAAAGCAATACATCACATACAAGTTGGTTGTGGTTGTACTTCATGATATGAGTGATGGAGTCCTAACATGTCGTGTCAAAGTGAATAAATTGTTGAGAGAGCATTAGATGCGACGATTTATTCAACCAAGAGTGGCATGGAGCCATTAGCAAAAAGTTGCTTAACTTAGGAGGTTGAGTGTTAATACAAGCCAAAGCATGCTTAACCACTCTTTGTTTCTTTGGATCTTGGAATCGACTTATTCTCGCCAAATGAGGACAAATTTAATGCGTGGATAAGACGTTTAATAAAATTGAAAATTTGCATGAATACCTTTTAATTTTCAAACTTATTATGTTATTTACTTGATAAATGGTTATACTTTGCACTTATATTTGTAGAATTCCAAATCAAACCGTATTGTTTTCCATGATTGGTAAGGGAAATGTTTAAGAATGGTTCTCAAAGAAAATTAAAGCATTTCTAAAATACAATTCTCATAAATGACTTTTATAACAAAGTCTGAACGGACGGTTGGACATCATGTATTCAAAATACTAGGTAGTTTTGATAAAACATGAAGTATTGAGTTGCAAACTCAAATTGTCAATATTGACAACCATCATATATTTTTGCTTAAATACATAGATGAGTAGGACTCATTGATGTAGTAATTCAAGCGTGAATTAAAGGAAAAGATGGAGCTTTGTTTTACGGCGCATTAGATAGCTAATTATGCCTAAAAGTGTAAAAGTCAATACTCTTAAAGAAATGGTTCTTAAAGATTATGAGATAAAGTATGATAAAAAATATAGGAAACGAGGAACAAATAAAAGGAATGAGATTCCATTTTACTAAAGAATTCATGTTATTGAAGTTAACTTAGCAACTCATTATCTTCACAAAGTATCGAATAATGCTTGAGTGTTCCACTTTGAAAGTGACCTCAAACTATTAAAGATAAGCTAAGGTATCGACTTACAAACTTAGAATGAAGCAAGTGGTGCTACATCAGTTGTAAGGTCGTATGCTTTGTTTAAAGACCTTTAAGCTAAGGCTGGAACAAATAAATGGTTATTGTGTTCCATAATCAGCAATTGATCTGTTTACACAAGGAAAGACTCACATTCAAAGCAATGAGCAATAGTTGCAAATTTATTTGAATGGAATGGTTGTCTAAACCATGAGTCAAGAATGCTTGATTATAAACAAACATTTTCTTAACATGATAAACTGGCAAAAGCTAAAAGTCATGGGCATGATTTGCGTTCCGAACATCTTTAGCAATGTCACATCGACAATAACGTACTCAAGGATCTATTAGATAGGCTCTTGATAGTTGATCGATTCGGAATCATTCTAAGACAAGCAAGTCTTACTTGTTGAAACCGACAAAGCAAAGAGCTATTGTTATTGGTATAGACAATTGACTCCGAAAGTTAAAGAAGATTCATTTACTTCAATGTTTCACAAATAATTTGAAAGAATATTGCTATATTCATTAAATGTGAACAAACTTGACCTTGAATAGTTCAATATTTCACTAAAGTACATAATCGACTTGGCAAGATATCAAAACGTCTAGATTAGATCGAGTGATGTTTGCTTGAGCCAAGCGTGACCATCACAAAGTTATAAAATTGAAATTTTCATTAATAACTCCACAAAGAACATAGTGTGTCTTCACGGAGACTTCGATGCCATTTAAAAATTACTCGAACAATGATGGATCACATCCTTTCCTATAAAGTTCTTAATATTTGCAAAAGGACTAATGTTACACTAAACAAAATGTCAAAGCTAAGAAAGGACGCCATATTCAGTTATGGATAGAATCAACTTCTAAATATCTTTTCAAGTATATGTCTAAAACTCTTAGCCACAGTGGGAGTTCAATGGCTCAGTGGGAGCTAAGTGACTCAGTGGGAGCTCACCGGCTTAGCAAGAGCTAGGTGGTTGAGTGGGTGCTTGATGGCTCATTAAAGGCTAAGATAGCTCAAGTAGGAGCTAACTATTTGTTTTACAACAAACTTTTACCCAAAGACAATGTACATGCCTCTTTGTAAGCATTCAAGTGAGACTACGGGCATTGCCTCCACAACCTTTGAGAACATAATGTTTGTTGCTCTAAGTGGTGCCATTCTGGAAAGTAACACATTTCCAAAACGACAAGTGGGAGGAAAATGAACTCGATGACAATCGAACTTAGAAACAAACTAGAACTGACAATCTCGAATACTCAAAAGGACTTTACAAGTGCCTTAAAAGATAATTCATTTCTCGCAAAACTTTTAAAATGTTGGAGTAAGATCAAGAAGATCAAAGGGCTTTGGAAGCGCCTTGAAACTCAGTGTTTGATGCAATAACCCCGTATAGGTATAGAATTCACCAAAGGCTTGGATTGAATCCTATAAATTTTATATTAAGCTAGAAATAAACCTAAGACTTACAAGTATACTATTTAATATTAGATAGTAAGGGAATAATGTCTTGTAAAATAGCTACGACAAATCCAAATTCCAAATAATGGTTAGAGGCCATAAAAATCCGAAATAGACTCCATGTTTGAAAATCATGTTTTAAAAACTTGATTAATTAGCATAAAGGGTGAAAGACCCATCGATTGCAAATAAGTTTTCAAGGAGAAAACTAACAAATATGGAAATGTATCTGCATACATAGCTAGATTAGTTGAAAAGGATGTAATTAAATTCACGGAGTTGATTTTAATAAAAACCTATTCACCAATCGGAATGCTAAAGTCTTTTCGTGATTCTTCTAGCCAAATTGCACATATGAAATATGACAAATTAGATACCAAAACCGCCTTCCTAAAATAGGATTTTGGAAGTGACTATGAAAACAGTCTAAGGGTTTTGAAAATCTAAATAAATGCTAGATTTGAAAGCAAGCTCAAGGAATCCATTATGGGATTAAAGGAAGCATTGCATATAGGAATTGGAACGTGTTTTCTCATGAAGTTAATAAGAGGATTGGCTTATGGAGAAACATATAAACTCTTATGAATAAGAAATTTAGTGGTAGCAAAAGTAAATTATATAAAGGTCCAATGAAAAGTTTACAAATTCTATTGTGAAATAAATATCAAATGCTAAATGATTAGATTTGAAAGTATTTTTGACAATGGACCAAACAAAAGACAATAGATAGTATGTATTGGGTATTAAGTTATATGGTATAGACTTAATTAAATGTTTAAATGACTAAAGGAATTTACCGTGATAAACATGATTTGAAGGACTTTGAAAGCCTTTTGACCCGTATGTATAAAGCTAAGTAAATTTTTGAACTAAGTATGAGCTAGGCTAAATACTAAGTCAAACAAGAAAGACTCTAGTAAGAGACTTTTAACCGTATCACATAGCGAACAATTTTAGCAAGACTCGGTGAAACTGAATGAGCTAAAATGTCACGTGGATGGATTAAGATTGATAATTACTCTGAAACTTAAACCATCATGTACGCTATGATATGGAATCGTCGCACAACTTACTTGCTTAGAGCATGTGAAGTATGTATGTAGTACCAATCAACCTGAATCTATGTAATACATTGTTAGATTATGGCCAAGAACATTCAAAGTACTTGGATAAGTAATAGGATAAGTTCTTAACTTGTGGAAACAAATACAATTTGAGAATTGATGTTGCAAGCACAAACCTTAACAAGGATTAGATCCTTAACAAGGAAGCCGTTTATAAGCACGAGCTAACAATGAGTCGTGGTTTGAGAATGGTAACATGGATGTGCATCCATGTGTAATGTGCAGGAATTTAAAGTAAATATCCATGATCACAAGTGATTAGGGTATCCAAAATCATTGTAAATCATTTGGTGTGAAACCCAAGCAAAGCATCATCAGGAAGTCTACTAAAATAAATGTTGAGAATATTATTGCCTTAAAGGCGATAATAAAGAAGATGTTCTATGGAAAGTTTGTTATTGAACGTTAATGATTGTAGGTTGTCAAGTTGAAGATCTCAATCATGAAAATGAGTGGGAGCCATCACTTGGACAATAAATCCTAAATCACATATAATCCATGACACTCTCAAATTTTATCATCTTATTATGAAAGTGATTAGTAATGAAGATGCTAAGATTAGCAAAGTAATTATATCTAAACCTATGCAATAAGTGAATGACAACATTCACAATTGCATGAAAGAAATCAAGCATATTAGATATTGGTGTGATTTCTATAGATGTTATAAAGAGTGTTACTCTTAAAACATTCGGAAAAGCCATTTATCATAAGATGAACCATTCAGGTTTTGGAGTAATTTAAAATTTCATGCAATTTTTATCACTTCTTTTTCTATTTAATTGTGGTTTAGAATTAAATAATGAGTCCATTCGATTCTTGGAATATTCAAAATAGGGTATCAAGACTAGTCTTGGTAAGGAAACACCTATTAAGTGAACGTTGAATATTATAATCTAAAATTATCCCTAATCGAGGTCATTTAAACGATGGACGATTAATGACCAGTTGAGGTTAGTGTGTAGTTTGATTTATATCACCGTTTCATGTGCTAAAAGGACATGATTGTCTTGAATCATTTGCACAGGTATTGTTTTAGAACCATACTGGATCGACCTATGAGAATACTTTAAGAGATTAAAAATCTTCATAAGTATACTTCTCATTATTACTATTGGAACCTTTTTCCTTGACCATGAGTATTGTGAGCTTTCTTGTTTGAGTACTAGTCCGCTTTGATGATTGTCAAACGTCTACCGTAACCGGAGATTATAACGACATCACTCAGGCGGCTAGATCCTCTTAGTAAGAGAAGCTACATTACAAGACTGGAAATGCCCTCCTACTAAAATAGGGAAGATGGTTTTGTTGTTTACAAGGCCTCTAGTAGAGCAAGACTGTAAAAATGCATGGCCGTGCTTGGATGGATTTTAGAAATCATCTGTTTATTGACAGTCGGACGCGGAATCGAGAAACACTTCTGGACGTAATAAGGATGACAAATAAATCTTATCTTATAGTTCATGAAGAGGCATTAAGCGACATACGAAAAGGGATATAGACTAAAAGCACACTTATCCGGAAGGACAAGTGGGAGATTGAAAGGAATATTGTCCTTCGAACAAGTGTATTATTCTAATAGTGGGTTTCAGAATTATTAGAAATCTAATATATTCAGTAAGGTCAAATGATCGGAATGCATGGGTGGAGGCCGCTTCCGATCAGTAATATTAATGCAAAATTAATATTACAGCTTAATCTTGACTGACCCCTTCGGGTCACACCCAAGTAGTCAAAAAACCGAAGCAAAAAATTAATTCGGAAGGAATTAATAAGTTGACCGAGTAATATTTATTTAGACGTCGGAAATTCGAGCTTAGAGTGTCAAAACCGAGCGTCGGAAGTTGACTCGGAAATAATAAAAGACGAGACGTGCAATTAGTAATAAATCAACATAAATCCCAAAATACCCCTAGTATCGGAGTGCCCCGAGCAATCTGAGTGCTAGGGGCATAACGCAGAGCATGGTGGCTAGCATTCGCACCAAGCTAAGCCTAGGCTGGTTGGTGCGAGCTTGCTCACCATTGCTAGCAGCCTCGGCATCCAAGGGCAGCAAGCTGCAGCAGCCCGCACTCGGAGTGCGCGATATGCTAGCAGCGTGCAGTAGCATCCTGCACTCGGAGTGCGTGGCTTTAATTTCTAACCGTAAGCAGTAACCCGCATCTCCAATTGCGGATAGCTGGGCTATGGCGCGGGTAGCTGGGCCGTGAGCAAGGAGGAGCAAGTGGGAGCTTAGGGAGGACATGTGGCACATGGAGAGGAAGAAAGTGGGGATCAAGTTTTGTCCCCTCTCTCTAAGTGGTCCTCGCTTGTTGTCTCATAAATCGTTGACACTTGTTGATTTATTACTAGCTTACTTAAATAATTTTATTTTACTTTTAAAATAAAATGTGAAAATCTCACTATCCCACATTGGTGGGAGAGACAATCATACTCTCATAATTTCCTATAAATACCCAAGTAAGGGCATTAGAAATGATGCCTGAGTAAGAGTTGTAAAGGGTATCACAAGTAAGTGAAAACCCTTGAACTCAAGAGTTGAAAAAGGTATCACATTTAGTGAAAGCCTTTGAACTCAATTACTCGGGTTTTATCGGTCGGGTCTTGCTAACCCCAAGACATTGGACCTTGTCGGTATTCGTTGGTGCGGGTGGATCAACGTTGGAGGCTTCGTGTTTTCGGAGCTAGCTTTCAAGTAAGAGCTCATTCGGTCGGGCGAAGCACGCTCCAAAAGGTAATCATTTTATCTTAATCTTGTTATTAATTTAATTATGTTTATGGTTTTATTTATTACGAGTGCGGTCTTGTTTTTGGGTTTGTTTCCGCGGTGAGTTGGACTCACCAAACCCCAACAAGGATGTTGCCACAGGTTCCGACAGCATCACTATAGGTGGCATGATCACTATAATTGCTGCTTTTCTTGACCTTGATTTTGCAGATGAAGAGGTTTTTCTTGGGCCGACCCAATTGGACATGTCGTCCTTGTGAGTAATGAAATGGATCAAGGATGTACAAGGATCCCACCCCTTCATTTGGTTGGTAATTAGGCATCCATACGCCTACCTCCCTGACCCCGAGAGGACCGCATTTATGACAAAAGTGATTGGGTCTTTGCCAAGGACTTCCCTTGGGTTCCCGGCGCAAAGGGAGAAGAAAGAGAAGAGCAAGAGCAGCAACAACAACAGGAACACCTAGAACGACAATTTCAACATCAACAATTCTATCAACATGAGCAACAACAAAGGTACCGAGGTCAAGGTGTGGGTGAGGACAACCCACACCTCTCTTTTGAGTAACAGATGCAACTCATGAATGTCGGTTTCACCCGCATTTCCATCGAGTTCAAGACTATAAGAAATTCTTACGAAGACATATGGTCCTCCTACGACAACATGAGGACAAGCTTCGAAGGTCTTCGATCGGAATTGGGTGAATTCCAAAAAATGTACCAACATTGGTACCCCGGGGGCTCAAGCTCTAAAGGCGGCCCTATCCAATGAGTTAGTATCCCTTTTTCCCTCCTCTTGTGCTTATATTGTTTTAACATTGAAGGCAATGTTCATGATAGCTTGGGGGGAGTCATTGGCTCATATGTTGGTTCATGTGCTTTATTGTGTGTTGACGATGTTGAATTTACATGAATTTGCATGTTCTTTGTTCCTTTCCCCTAAAGTCCAAATCCCTTAAATCCAAAAATTACTCCCTTTGAAATGCAATACCCTAGAGCCAAATCTCTTAATTTGTGAATACTTCTCCTCTCTCTTTCATTAGATGTATAGTTATGATTAGCTTAGTTTAGGTTAACTTTGTAATTATTCTTGCTTTACAAAAATGAAAAAAAGCCCAAGGATGAGACTCAAATGACGATGCTTATATGTTTTGCTTGCTTGACTATTCTTGAGTGATGAGTAAGATTTCTTTTAGAAGGGTGTGTGCAAGAGTTGGGGTCATTTAGAGGTCCATTAATCTTGATTGCATTAGAGTATATGAAATGAAAACTGATGAATGCTCATTTGCACGTCTAGCATAGGATATTGTCAAATTTGCCCAAAGTAGGATATGTTTGTATCAATTTGCGGTCCCTTGTGCCCTTGATGTTCCTCCCCTCCTCCCCAAAATGAAACTTTATTAGGGAATTGGTTCTATTTTTATCTTGTGTAATAAGTGGCATAATAAGCCACATATCTCGATTAAAAGAAAGCGTCGCTCATAGTTAAAAGAGGTGAGGGCAATGAATGTTAAAAAAAAGAATAATAAAAGAAAGAAAAAAGAAAAAAAATAGAAAAAGAAAGGGAGATAAAAAATAAAAAAAAAATAAATAAAAAAAAAAAAAAAAAAAAAAAAAAACTCCTCCAAAATTCTCAAAATTTTCACTTTTTCTAATCTAGAGGTCAACTTGTGGATGCCTCCCACACATTGTCTTTTTTTATGTTTCTTGTGTAAATTTCCGAGTTAGAGTGTAGTTAAAGGGGCTTGAGAGTGCATTTTGGGAGGTTGACTTGCATTTTGAGATTTTATAACCGAAACAGGGCTTGTTGCAACTTTGGAATATCTAGACGTGCTCTAATGAACTAGTAAAAGGTCTAAAGAAGTATCTTATAGCAACCTTGATTAGTTTTCCTCTTTACCCCCAACTCATGTTCACATTTGTATGATTGGTAATTCTTGAAAGTTGATCACTTGTCTTGCTTGTGTCTCATATCCCGATGAGTTGACTTGGGCAGATAGAAAAAAAAAACAACAGTGTTCTCTTTATCAAGAGAAAAGAACCAATGTTAACAAACGGTTTCTAGAGATAGTGAGAACAAAGAGTGAAAAATATTCCGATCAATCCCCTTAATGTTCATTATAGTTTCAAAAGCCCATAAGTGAAAATAAGTATTGTCAATTGGTTTGAACTTAGGGATGTCATTGGCATTGAACTTCTGCGGAAGAAGTTCCTTGTCCACTGAGACCCCTTGTGAGCTGATGCCTTGGAATCTATAGTCATTGGAGAGTTTGCTTAGGCTTTCTTGAATGAGATCCATTTATTGTTGCTTCACAGGGTCATTAATTTGTAGGGTCATAGCCTTCATCCATTCAGTCATGTTATCCACGTCATTCCTATGTTCGTTGACTTCTTCCTGAGATGCCATTATCTTCTAAGCTTTTTTCTTTTGTCGAATCAATTTATCAAAAATTAGTACTTGGACAAAAGTGTTATCCTTGATTAAACACCCTTCTCTCCATGACCAAGTGCTGTGGAAAGGGAAATTGGGGGTAAATTTTTATTTTGACTAAAGTTCTATTGAACATGCAATAAATGAGAAGAGATCATGGAAGAAAAGGAAGAATGATATGGGTGAAAAAAAATGATATGGATGGAGAAATCATGTGGAGACTTAAAAGATGATGTAGATGGAGAGATGTGGAAGAATTTAGGAGTAGAGTGGACCCTCAACTCAAATGACGAAAAGAACGACTCATGCATGAACCTAAGACATGGTCGTGGTGTGAAAAGAGTATGTACAAAGTGTGTGCTAAAACTAGTAAGTGTAGGTGACATGCTTTGACTCGTGTCATGACTATGTGGCTATGTGCTTAGACTCAATTAAGGACTAAACATGACTATTGTCATTAATAAAATGGTTAAACCGATTAAGCAAATTGATTAATTAGACTCATCTTGAAGACTCAAGCAAAAACATGGACTGTCACCAGAGCAACAAGACTGTCGCCAAACGCTAAAGACCAACAGCAAACAACAACATTGTCGCCTGGAGCTAATTACTAGCGCGTGGTGCTACAGCCTTAACTTTTATGCCATTGCTGGAACATCGGTCTGGGACTGTTTCTTGTATTTTACTCTAAGGGTACAAACCTAAAGTCGTACTTAGTCAAGTTTGAAAAAATTATTTTGACTTTGATCATTTATATTAATTTATTGAGGAAAAATGGAAACTAATAATTCCACCTTTGCCATTTCTGCTCAAAACAATCCCACCATTTCGAAATCTGGAAACAATCCCACCTTAACCCCCATCTGCTCAAAACAATCCCTTTTACCTCCAACTTGTTTAACAAGTTAAATTCTAATTTTATTTGTAATTTTTTTTTATTTAATCTCTCCTCCTACCTTACCACCCTCTTCCATAACAACCACAACCACAACCCCCACCACATCACCACCCAACCTCCACCAGTCCACCACCCGCAACCACTAACCCTCCCACCTTCTTTCTCTCTCCTCTTCTTACTACTTGACTTCTACTCCTCTCACCACCGTCGACCAAAACCTCAACACCACCAGTACAATCGCCGCTAAAACCATCCACTTACACATACTCTCTCTCCACCGTTAACAACACCAGAAACCTCCCTCACCTTAAAACCTGAACCCAAAAAAAATCGAGTTCATACTCGAGAAATTCACTGATTTAAACCCAAGTGAGGCAATGTCGTCGTAGATTTTGGTGGCAGTTTCAAAAAATGGGAGTGTGCAGACAGGATTAGGAGATGAGGTGGGGGAAAGATCAAGGATGTGGAGGCGGTGATTGCCGAGGATGCCGGAGTTTTGGGCGGTGGCTAGTTAATTTTTTTGTATGGGCTGAATTTGGCCGAGTAGCCATTGATGGGGGATGCTTAGAACTTTAGGTGGGATCGAGAAAAGGAAAGGGGAAAATAGATGGTTTTTTTCTTTTTTTTAATTAATTTTGTTTTTCCTTTTTTTTTATTAAAGTGTTTTTGTTTTTTTATTTTTATATTAGACTAATTAGAAGGTGATACATGGCAAGTAACTTTCTAAAACAGGTTACCATTTTCACAAACCGGTTAAAGGACTATTTTGAGCAGATAGGGATTAAAGGTGGGATTATTTCAAGATTTCGAAAAGGTAGGATTGTTTTAAGCAAAAATGTAAAAGATGGGATTATTAGTTTCCATTTTTCCATTAATTAATTAATTAAGAAAAGTCTTTTAATCATTAATAAGTTTATTTAGACTCATTCAAAAGTCAAATAAACGGTTAGTGTAAACACATATAGGTTATGCAAAGGCAAAGAATGCACAAGTAGTCAAGTAAACACAATATGATGCAATGAGTTTGCAACCTAACCATGGCTCTAGTTCTGTAAAGTTAAAGGATATAGGTAAGTCAAAGAAGGTCCATGGTTATGAGTTCGGATGCACCGCGCGGAAGCCTTACCTTTGGAAGGGTTAGCGCAAGTGGATGGGACCTTGCGAGTTAAGCTCACTTCCATAGTTTGGTGAATTCAACAAACTTGGATGTACCCTTTGTTGCCAGGAGCGTTCGATTGGGTAGATGAGCGTGAAACCCCTGAGGGTGATGACCATATGTAGAACACATACGGGTTAAGAAAAGAGGGAAAAACTCAATTAGGAAGTAAAACCGAGCTAACAATAATAGAACTGGTTGAAACAAGAAGGTAGATTTCGGGCTCGATATTGGAAGAATTCAGCAAGAGACTTCAGTGCCCATCGCTAGACGACAATTACTGTCGCCAGGCGAAAGAGTCATCGCATGGAAATGGCGATGTTTTCTCGGCACTAATTCCTACATGCCTCAGCAGCTTTCTGTTCTTGAATTTTCCAGTTTTTCATAGCGTTATTTCAATTCTAGTTGTTAAAGATATTTCCCTAATTACCTACGTGTAAAAATCCTATGTTTTTGACGCATTACGGATGGTCTTTCCAATGCGGACCTTTTTATGCATATGCCAATAATGTTATTCAAAGTTACACACATGAAACACTTAGAACTTTTCGAGTCTTATCAACTCATTCTAAATATTATAGGGAATATTTCACACATCCCACACTTGAGCCCTACTATGATCATACACTTAAGCATGATGGCGTCCAAAGGGAAGGAAGATAGATTAAAAGAGTCGCCAACAAGTTTTAGGAACTTGTAAACCGTTCACAAGGTGAAGGTTACATCCCTTCACGATCCATGAGATCACTAACTCCATAGTGGTTTGGAACCATGACTGGATATTCGGGGATGAAGGTACAAATCCAACAAAAAATAGATTGAACCTGCCCTAAAAATAGGCCTCTATTTTATTCTTCTCATATTCATGTGTGCTTTTGATTGGATGCCTTGTATCTCTTTTCAATAACAAAATACACGTGTTAGTAACTTCAAGGAAAATAATAAATCAAAAAATTAAATAATTGAAATAGAGATTTGGGACCAAACCTCAGAAATTATAAACCTTTCACGTCCAGGGCAAAGGAAACTTCGACCTTGGCTAGGTGTGTCTAGAACTAATGTATGTGGAATTTTATAAAAGGGAAGGGTAGAAAAAGAATAGAGAGAGAGATAGAAAGAGACAGCTTCTAGCTTTAGAGAGAGAAAGAATAGAGATTGATGGTTGTGAATGAATGAAAACGGGGAGATACGACCCTTTTTATAGAAAAAATAGTCCAGAAACAAATCAAGTCCCATTCAAAATAAAATACCTCATGTCGCCAACGACAGGAGTTAGCGCAAGATGACAATCTTAGCACCAGCCGACAGATGTTAGTGCCAGGCGACAGACTTGTCTTCTTACGCTGAGTTAGAAATAAAACGCGCTTTTTACGCGGAATCCTCTTCTTTATATGATTAAGCAGCAAATTTCGCGTTTATCAAATTAAAATCAAGTTTATGTTAAAATACTTATTTTATTCAAAATAAAACTCTTTACAATATAATTATTAATCCTAATCTCATTAGAATTTAAAAGAACCTTCTAGATTATTCTAGAAAATTAAAAGTCAATCCTAATATCTTTATGAATAATAATTAATAGGCCCTCCTCTAGATCACTGGGCCACATATAAAATTCATTTTTTGCCCAATTTAGTGTTTGGCCATAACTTCTTCAATATTCATCGAAATTGGGCTTATAATATACCGTTGGAAAGCTCTTTTAGAACCCTATCTAACTACACTATTATTGGACCCTTATCATTGACCAAACTAAATTGGACTGGTGTAGGGAGGGTGATCCTATTGTAGGGGGCCCTTCCTTAGATGCCCATGGCCATTTAAAAGCCTAGTACTTACGCTTGTTAGGGTGTATTAGGATTTGAATTCTTGATTGAATCAGAATTGATTCTATAATCATGCTTTTTTGGTAAGAAACAAATAGGAGTCACCAATGAGTTTTAGGAAAACCCATAAACCTCGTTCATGCCTTTCTCCCATGTGGAGTTAATGGGACATTTAGCACAAATCGTAAGTTTACCCAAGTTGGCCATGTTGGTGTAAGTAGACCTCTTTTGCTCAATTTTTCTAATAATTCTTTATAGCTCACAGGAAATGGTGTAAATTTATTTCTTTTGTCCATCTTCTTCAAGGATCATTATATTGGGTGGAGGTCGCAAATACATCAATAGAGGATGAAATATTATCATTCCCCTTTTTGTAGTTATTCCTAGGTTGATGATGATAATGTTTGTTTGCTTTTCTTTAGCAAGGTCATCTTCAATCTTAGTAGCCACAGAATAGACCTTTTGAAAAGTGTCTAAACCAAGGTAACGTAGATGCTTGTTGTACTTTTCATGACAATTGTCAATGAACTTTTGTACTAACTCGAGTTCAGGTGGCCTTTGGACAAGGTGAGCCGCCTTTTCTCGCCATCTACCATAGAAACCAAGGAAACCTTCATTGTCGCCTTGCTTAAGCATTTCAAGTTCATGTAGAGTTGATTTTAACTCTACATTACTCTCATATTGTGTAATAAAAGCCGAAACTACATCTTCCCATGTTGTTTTGAATTTCGGATCTAGCCCATAGTACCACTCTCTCGTGGTTGGGTCTAGAGATAAAGGGAAAGTCAAAGCATAAAGCTTAGGATCAACTCCCTTTAATGCCATGGTGCCAGTAAAACACATTAAGTGGTTTTGTGGATTATTGGTCACCTTAAATATTGGCAAGTCCGTAGCTACAAAATTTTCCGGTAAAGAAAGTCCTGGGGGAGGAGCAAACTTTTCTGCGTCGAAGTACTTGTTCCCTAGGGTATAACAAAGAACAAGCTTCTTTAATGACTTTTCTTTGACGGATAATTGTTCCATCTTTTGTTGCAAGGCTAGAGTCTCGGCATCTTTCTTTTTAGCCTTTTCAAGTTTCTTAATTCTTTTTTCCTCGGCCTCTTGAGCCTTTTCTTCTCTCAAGCGAGCAATCTCTTCTTAGAGTTGCTCAATGGTTGACATTGTTGTTGGACTAGGACTAGTGTTTGAGGGAAGGTGGTTTGAAAGGGGTGGATTGTTTGATGGTAAACGTAGAATGCGAGCGCCCGGGAGTCTTCGTTCCCAAGCTTGAAAACCGCCCCTAAAGAAGTACAAAAGGATAAATCAATACGCTTGTTTTGGAGGCAAAAAGAAGAAGAAAGAACGCAAAATATATTCGAATGGATAACATCACCCTTAAACAATTCTTTAATAAAGATATTATTTGAACGAGGAAATTTGTTTTCGTAAAAATCAAAATGGCTTGTAACAGTAGGCGCGAGCAAGTGACTAAGCTGCGCGCGGCTGGCGCGCGCATCATAATCACTTGCGCTGGTTGGGGTCGCGCAACTCATTGAGTTGCGCGCGCCACCTGCTCATAATTTTTTTTTTAATTTGAGCTTTTTTTTATATTTGCCATCATTTATTTTATTTTTTTTTACGTTACCCTTCGAATATAACTCAAAATTACGAAGAGACAACTTTGTAATTGGGAACCTAAACAAAACTAAAGGAAAAAAAAAGTTATCCTACCACGTCGCATATAGTCACGTAATCACATAATCATACTATAAGCCAAGATACACATAATTCCATTCTAGGGTCAAAGGCTTAGGTGTCTAAGGGTACCATATCTTATGAAAAGATGCACAAATGAATCACTCAACGTGTTGACTCATGACATCGCTCTCTCAACATTTTGTTGACGATATGGGTGGGGTGATTGTTATTGATTTCGAGATACAAGCCTAGTGTTGGCAGCCCCTAGTCAATGAGCCAATCCCCAAAGGTTAAATTGTGCTATGATTATGCATGATGCAATGTTGCTTGTTTGGTTTTTACTTTTGTGCAAAAGGAAGATATTATGCGTTCAAGTCTCGCTCTCTAACTAGAGATTATCCAAGTTAATTCCCGTTACAACCCATAGGCAACCTAGTGTTGGAAACCTTGGACCATAACTAAGAGTTAATCTTGTAACCTCTAAGTCCCAGTGGAGTCGCCACTGTAAGGAGGGTGATCCCATCGTAGGGGGTCCTTCCTTAGTTGCCCATGGCTATTTAAAAGCCTAGGAATTTACACTTGTTAGGGTGTATTAGGATTTGAATTCCTAACTATTTGGGGGACCTTGAAGTAGAATTGATTCTATCATCACGCTTTTTTTTATAAGAAACTAGTAGAAGTCGCCAATGAGTTTTAGGAAAACCCATAAACCTCGTTCATGCCTTTTTCCCTTGTGGAGTTCATGGGATATTTAACACAAATTGTAAATTTACCCATGCCCAAATTGGTCTACATAACCCAGAAATGAGTTCGGGAGCAAGGGTACTAAAATAACTTTCCCCTTAAAGGAGAATTGCTATTCTAGCCCTAGTGCGGCCACTACTAGCTCTTCCTTTTTTAAAAATTTCAACACCAAACAATATATGCAACGCGACACCTAAAACTAAGTTAGTTGATTTTATTTACAAGCATTAATCACGTAGGAATTATATCGCAAAGTTGTTATTCTTTATTTAATTCAAATTCGTGAAAGGAGCAAAAGTAAACAAGATTCTATGATTGAAGTTATAATTAATTAATTAAATCAATTAATCAATTAATTATTCAATTATAATGTTTTTTAACACAAGATACTATGTGGAATTAATTAATTAAATATCCTTTTAAAGTGGTCAAAGAACACTATTTTATTGATTAAAGTTCTTTGCTAGATCTCCGTTTAGAACACTTATGGACTTCTTCTTGTTTGGGAACCTCCACCGTAGTAACAAAGATTAAGAGGGGTTAGTGTTTAGGACAAAAGGTTTTGGTAGCTCAAGTTCACATGAGTTTCCACCAGGATTTTAGGTTAATTTCTGTGTTTTTAAGCCTAGGGAATGGGTGCAACTAGGGTTTTAAGCATTCTTCCGCAGCAGGTGTCGCGCGCATCTTGATGAGTTGCGCGCGGCATTCCAGTGCAAGTGATTTAGTTGTGGTGCTATGGGCTGCGCAAATGAATGTCTTGCGCGCGGTATTATGGTAAGATTTGATTCTATATTTTATAAAATTCTGAATCTTCTAAGAGCGCATCTCTAGAAGTTGCGCTGGGTGGTGCGCGCAACTGAAGTAGTTGCGAGCGCCAGACCAGCGCGCCTCATTGAGATGCGCGCGGACGTTTCTGCGGCAGCATTAAATTTAACCTAGGCGCCTCTAAATCCGTCATTATTGGGTCTTAAGCACGGGATTAAGCCTAATTATGATCGGGTTTAGTTAATTGGACCTTGATTTGTACTTGTTTTGGGTTAGGCTAGTCTTTTTGTGTCTTTACGGTTTAGCCAGTCATCCATAAGCATTCTTCATTTCGATCCAATACGAAGATGGTTTTATTTATCGTCATTGCATTTCCTGTCGGGACAGGAGGCCAAAAGCAAATGTCTACAACTGGCTATTTTTCATAAACAGGGTACGAAAAGGAATATTTTCAAAAACAGAAAGTGAGATATTTTAATAAAAACAACCTCATGACTAGACTTTTCACACTTTCACTTCGTTCAGTAATTAAATGATGTGAAAGGTATCCATCACTGGTTTGGTTTTGGGGAGACACATTTTGGTGTCTACAAATATATAGTCCCTAAACTATTGTATTTGTTCACTTTTAGTCCCTCTGAACTATTTTGTGCATTTTTAGTCCCTTAGCTACCATGTTTGATGTTTGTTAGCCAAAAGTTGAGGGACTAAGCCTATTCAGCTAAAGTTTAAGGACCATGACTCATTATTTTTTTTTGTTTTTTTTTTTTTGTTAGAATTTATTTTTAAATTTCTAAAAGTTGAGGAACCAGCTATTAATATTTATTATTAACCTTATTAATACATACAAACTTTGATTAAAATAAGTTCATTAAAATGAAAAAAAAAACTTTGATTAGTAAACTAAACACCATTAACACCCACCGTGGAACCACTCTCTCACCACCACTTAGATTAATAACCCCACCATAACCACCAAAAACTCACCCAGCCAACTCACACCACCAGCAACACCCAACCCTGTAACCACCACTAAGATCTGAAACCCCGCGTCACTACCCCTAAGATCGAAACCACTCCTCATCACCACCAACTAAAACCCCACTACACGTCACATCTAGTAAGACACTAACGAACCAAAACCCATGTCACCAACCACTACCAACGAACCGAAACCCCACCTCATTAGTCACTGTAGACACTCATTTGTGTCTCCCCAAAACCAAACCCAATGATTAGCACCTTTCACGTCGAATCATAATCGAATGAAGTGAAAGTGTGGAAAGTCTAGTGTTGCGGATAGTTTTAATTTCTTTTCTCTTCTCTCTGTTTTTGAAAACTTATTTTAAGAAAACAGCCAATCCAGTTTGGTTGGTCCATGATATGGGTCCAATAGTAGTGTAATAGGATGGGGCTTGACAAGAGCTTTCCAACTATATATTATAAGCCCAATTCCGATGAATATTGAGGAAGTTATGGCCAATTTACTAAACTGAGCCCGGTTTGAGCCTTATATGCGGCACAATGATCTAGGGGAGGACCTAATATAGATTTATCATTCCTAATGCAATTAGGAATGGTTTTAGTTTTCTACATTCTTCTAGAAAGTTCTTTTCATTCCTAATTCAATTAGCATTGATAAATTGACTTTTGTTGACTTTTCAGAGTTTTAATTAAAATCAAAGAGTATTTTTTAGGAAAATACGATTTTATCCTCCTGTACGGCAATTTTATATCTTATTTTAAGAAAACGCGTGATTTTATAATTCATCGCCAAACGCTAGCTGTGGCGCCTGGCGCCAGCATTGGCGCCTGGCGCCATGGCCAGCGTTGGCGCTAGTTCAGTTTTACGTGCGCCAGACTCTGTTTTGATATTTTATCTTTTTGGCTGATTTTCTTTATAAATAACGTCGTAAAAACTCCGTTTTAATTCACCAACTCTCATCAAGATTCTCTTGATTACTCTCTCTCTCTTTTTCTAAACTAGCTTTTCTCAAATACAAAATTCCGCATTCATTAGATTTAGATACACCTAGCCATATTCGAAGTTGCCTTCGCCCTAGACGTGAAAGGTTTAATTTCTGAGGGTTTGGTCCCAAATCTCTCTTTCCATTATTTAATTTAATTGTTTGATTATTATTTTCCTTGAAGTTATTAACGTGTGTATTTTGTTATTAGAATGAGGTACGAGGACCCCAAGTAAGTACTTTAATGGTTTTATTGATGTTATGATATAGAGTTCATGCTTAGATTGTTATTATGATTCCTAGTATCATGTCTAGGGTAACTTTAATATCAAGTATGATTAAAAGTATGATGCTTCCTATGTTCTTCCTAATATTTATGATTTTTAGTATCATGTTAGGGTTAAATATTTGATCTTTATTGCTTAGTGACATGCTAGGATTTGTTATTAATCTTGTTAGTATCATGCCTAGGATCTTGCTATTATTATGCTTTGACATTATTATGATTATTCTTTATGATTTATGATTATAATTGTTATAATTATTGTCATGATGATTATTCTTAATTATAATTGTTATGATTATAATTTTATTATTTTGATTAATATGTTGCTTGATTATTTATTGTTATTGCTTGGTCACGCCTTTTATGCATGTTTAAAGGGAATTTGGTACTTGTAATCACGCTTAATAAGATAATTAATAATCTTGTTAGGTTTAATATGGTTATAATTCAAGTGATCGCCAATAATATATTTATTTGTGCATTAAATTCAACCAACATAGATAAACAGGTTTAGGGTTAATCCTATTGATTGCATGTTAGTAAAAAAGCGCACATGAATACGATCAGAATAAAGTAGAGGCCTATTATTAGGGCAGGTTCAATCTCTTTTAGGTTGGATTTGTACCTTCATCCCTGAACCCTTATTTGGTTCAAGACCTTATGGAGTTGACAATCTCTTGGATCGTTAAGGGGTGTAACCTTCACCTCGTGAACGGTTTACAAGTTCCTAAAACTTGTTGGCGACTCTTTTGCTCTATCTTCTTCCCTTTTGGACGCCACCGTACTTTAGTGTATGATCACAGTGGGGTTCAAGCTAGGCGTTAATGCTTGAAATTATTCTCTACAGTTTTTGGCGACTCCGCTGGGGAGGATTTCTATTTAAATTCCTGAATTTGTTTCGGCAATGATTTAGAATGAGTGGATGAGACTCAAAACGTTATAAGTATTTCATGTGCGTAATTTTGATTAACATTATTGTCATATGCATAAAAAAGATCTCATTGGAAAGACCATCCGTAATGAGTTAAAAACATAGGATTTTACATGTAGGAAATTTGAAAAATATCTTTCACAACTAGAACCGAAATAACACTGCGCGAAACTGGAAAATTTTATCGAGCACAGAAAGATGCTGAGGCATGTAGGAATTACCGTCAGCGACCAGAGGATTGGCGCCATATTTTTAAATGTAGCGCCAAATGCCAGCATTGGCGCCAGGCGCTATAGCTAAAACTTGGCACCAAGCTCTGTTTGTTGGCGCCAAATTCTTCCAATACCGAGCCAAAAATATGCGTTCTAATTTCGACCAGTTTTTCGTATTATTTGCTCGATCCTACTTCCTGATTGAATTTTTTCTCACTTTTCTGAAACCCATATGTGTTCTACATATGGACATAACCCTCTAGGATTTATGCTCCATCTACCTGATTGAACGCTCTTAGCAACAAAGGGTACATCCGAGATTGTTGAATTCACCAAACCATGGAAGCGAGTTTTTTCTAAAACTCGCGGTGTCCCATCCACTCGCGCCAACCCTTCACGGTTAGGCTTCCGCGCGGTGCATTTGGACAACTAACCATGGACCCTCTATTGATTAAACCATATCCCGAACTTTAGAGAACTAGAGCCATGGTTAGGTTGCAAACTCATTGCATCATATTGTGCCTACTTGACTAATTGTGCATTATTTGTTGTGCATATATTCTATGTTTTCTTAACCGTTTGTTTGACTTGTGTTGAGATTAAATAAATTAATGACTTAAAGAACTTTGCCTAATTAATTAATTTGAGTCAATAAAGTCTAATATTTTAATCAGAATTGACCTAGTACGACTTTAGGCATACCCCTGTTGATTAATATCACCGAAAACAGTCCCAGATTGAAGCTCCAGCATTGGCGCCAAAGTCTGGACTGTAGCGCCACTCTGTGGAGTGTGGCACCTGGCGACAGCTCTGTCGTCTGGCACTACGCTACACAGTGCGTCGCCAGTCCTGTCGTTTCGCCGTCAGTTTGGATTATTGGTCGAGTCATCACCTAGTGTCTAATTAACCAGTTTGCTAATTTAATTCGGTTAATTTTCGTTGTCGATAGTACTTGGTTGAGTCATTAATCGAGTTAAGGCACTAAGTCCTATGGTCTTAAACAAGAGTCCAAACATGTCACTTACACACAACGCACACACCAATACACACACTTTGACCATGTCTAAGGGAGTCTTGCATGCGCGTGTTTTCCGTCATTTTTTTTAGGGGGGTAAGTCGGATATTAATCCTCCAATTTAAAAACTACACTTAGTTCTCTAAAAATAAATATGTATTAGTTCCCTAAAAATAAATACGTACATTATTTTTGGCAAAAATATGCACCCATTTTTTTTATTTTTTCCTCTTTAAAAAACCGTAAAGTCAAGTCGATTTGAGTCAAGTAATTAAAACGCAAAATGGTTTAAATTACAACACGTGGTTAAGAAAGAAGGACGGTTAATCAAAGACAACTCCTTCGTACAAGTCCAACTTTTCGACAAACCCATAGCTCGTAAGAGGAAAGCTAAGACCTTAATGGAAACACAAGAAGAAGTCAATGAGCTTAGGAACCAACTGGTTACCGTGACTAAAACACTGAAGCTCCTCACACTTAAGATTGATGATCCCGTGAAACAACAACAGATGGACCTCATGCAAGAGTGTCTAAGCAAGCTATCTAGCGA
Source organism: Chenopodium album (assembly GCF_948465745.1). Taxonomy (NCBI): domain Eukaryota; kingdom Viridiplantae; phylum Streptophyta; class Magnoliopsida; order Caryophyllales; family Amaranthaceae; genus Chenopodium; species Chenopodium album. The sequence goes on along the minus strand of NC_137841.1, from coordinate 36,416,811 downwards.
CTACAAGTTTCAAGAGCTTACTTCACAAGGGGTCTCGATGGACAAAGATCTTCTTCCGCAGAAGTTCAATGCCAACGACATCCCGAAATTCAGAGCAACTGATAATCCTTATTTTCATTTAAGAGCATTCGAAACGATAATGAGTATTAAGGGTATCGATAAGAAGGTTTTCCCCTCTCTGTTCTCACTATCTCTCGAGATCGTTTGCCAATAATGGTTCTTTTCTCTCGAGAAAGAAAAGACCTCTACCTGGGAGTCCATAGCAAACGCTTTCGTTGATATATACAAGTGCAACATTCAAGTTGAGACTGACCATAGGGAACTTGAAATCCTCAAGCAGAAAGAGAACGAAGGCTTCACCTCTTTCTTTAACAAATGGAGAGAAACCTCAACTAAGATGATTGAGGTGACAAGTGAAAAAGAGTCTGTAAGGTTGTTCATCAAGAACCTTCTGGAAAAATATTCCAAGCATCTCAAGTATCAAAATAATCTCCATACCTTCAAGGCCGTCTACGACATTGGGATCAATATTGAAGACGACCAGGCTAAGTTAAAAGCTGCCAACAATAACTCCAACAGTGGCTGGAAAGGAAAGAAGAACGACAATCCTTCTTCTTCCAAAACCACCCACTCAAACAACGCTAGCACTTTTAATTTAGGAGAAGTCCTTGATATGAACAATCAAGGACAAAAGAAACCATTTATGAGAAACTTTACTCCTAATGGCATGAGTTATGACACCGCATTTGATCGATTAAATACAAAAGGTCTTATAACTCCTATTGGACCATTTGGAGACGCACCAGTCGAAAAGAGATCGGCAAATTGGAACCCTAATGCACACTGTAAGTATCACCAAGGTAGGGGTCATCTCACCGAAAACTGTTGGAAGCTTAAGGAAGCTATCCAAGACTTAATCGATAACAACAAGCTGCCATTTCCCCCTGCCAGTAAGAAGCCAAGCATTGGTAATGCACCTCTCGCTCACGCCTTGGCTATCTCTGATGAGGAAAACGAGGTTGACCCCTCGTCTCTCATTAAACATGTCAAATAAATCCATGCCATTGGAGAAGACGAAAAGATATTCTTCGACGCCATGGATAGCCTTCCAGAACCGGCAAGTAAAGAAGACATACAACCGTTCACACTGTCTATGATTGAAGGGTCGCGTTTGCTACGTGAAACTCTCAAAGCTATAAAAGAACTTCAAAAGAAATATGACGAGGTTCCACTCCTGAAAGATGAACCCAAGTGAGAATTCACACCCATGAGAATGACTTATGAGGCAAAGCGTTTTCCTTTACAAGTCACTGAAAAACCCAAGAAGAGTAATAGAATTTACACTCCAATTGGGATCCCATATGCACAAATGTTCAAAATGCTCTCCGAGAGTGGCGAGATCAACCCTCTCGAACCGAGACCATTCGAATCATTGAAAAGGACAGATAGATATTACTGTCAGTATCATCAATCAGGGGGGTCACACTATCGAAAACTGTTTTAAATTTAAGGATTTAGTTCAGAAAATGATTGTTGAAAAGAAACTAGTCCAAGTTCCACAAGAAGACGATGCAACCATTAATGGAGTTTAGGACAGTGATGAAGAAGACGTCTATTTAAAAGACATAGTAGGATCTCCACCTTCTGTGTCGTACGTCATGGATGACTTTTGGGCTGAAGATGACTCATCGTTAGACGTCCTCACAAGATCCGGGAGAATGCAACCTCCCATTTTAACACAACCTATGCCGGCCACACAACAAGTTCCCATACCTATCATTGAAGACAATGATATCGTTAAGCAGTTTAAGAAGACAAAAGTTGAGATGAGCGTATGGAAACTTTTGGTGACATCTCGAGAACATAGGTTGGCAGTAATGAATGCCTTGGACAAAATAGGGATAGATTCTAACACTACTCCTAAGGGGGTTAGCCAACTTCCTCACAAGTGATCTTCCTAGTCTAATTAATTTGATCACCTTTTCTGACAAGGATTTACCTCCAGAAGGTGACAAACATTACAAGGCATTAAACCTCACAGTAGTTTGCAAGAGAATGAATGTTCCTATGACTCTTGTAGACAATGGATCGACCATCAACGTCTGTCCACTTAGAACTGCGAGGATGTTAGGCATAAGGGATGAAGATTTAACTCCGTCTACACAAGGAATAAGGGCCTACGACAACACTCGACATCAAGCTCTTGGTAAAATTACCCTGAACGTAACGGCGAGAGCAATAGAACATGCTACTACTTTCCAAGTTGTAGACATTAAAGCTTCGTTCAATTTACTGTTGGGGCGCCCTTGGCTTCATGACCTAAGGGCCGTCCCCTCATCTCTCCACCAAAAAGTAAAAGCTATAGTTGGGGGAATTCCTATCACCATCGATGCTTCGCCTATGAGGATCAAGTCTATAGAAAATCCAATCATTAATGTGGAGCACGACGAGGATGATGAAGACTTATGGGGCTTTAACGAAGAAGTATCCTTAATCCAGGAGGATGAAAGGACCCCTCTTTGCCATGACCCCCATTCCAACATGGTTGTAAATTCTATGCCGAAGAAACAAGGACATTTTCCTGGGATGACCCTAGGAAAGAAGAAAGGAATAGCAAAGTCGCTGGAGTCACCTAGCCTCCCTAAGTTAGACACTTTTGGACTTGGTTTCGAACCGACTCAGAAAGATCTCAAGCGAGCCCAGGAAAAGTCAAAGGCACGTAGAGACGCTCGCATTCAAAAGAAAGCAATCCCAACGGATCAGTATCCTCTTACACTTAATGGTCAATTTATAAAAGGAGAGGACTATCCATGCCATGAATTTCCCGAGCCATTTGTTGTAAATGGAATAAGGCAACCGGGATTTGAGATTTTCTTGGATTGTTATTTCACAGATGAAATCCCAACTCCTGTCCATAAGGAGAAAGCATCCCCATGCTTTGACTTTAACGTCATGGGATTACTATTTGGGCGAGAAAAGAATGAGCCAACTTACAGAGAAGACAACTCCTCGCTCATTCAGACAGTCCTACAAAGCGAAAGCTTCGATCCCTCGAAGCTAATCACTCCAGTTGAAGGATCACTACAAGGGTGGCGCAAGACTATCAAGGTGACTACTCCAAGCGGAAGAAAAAAATCCATCACGACAGGGCAAGGACCAATGTTTGAAGAATCGTCTGAGTCAGAGTCAGAGTCGGAGTCTCTCCCTATAGAGTCTTCTAGGTCTTTAGTAGTAGCACCTTCCCTTCCTATTTCTTCTCCTAGAATAGTTAGTGATCAAGTCCCTGAGGACATATCACTCTTTGATGTAATGATCTCAGAGTATAATAATATTTCTCCTTCTCCTTATTTCTTGTGTTCTTCTCTAACCAAAGAAGACGAGCATTGCTTAACTAACAATGAAAAAGACAAAGAACTTATTAAAGCAATGGAAACACTCAAAAAGAAAACACCGGTAATTGAAGAAACTGAAACGGTTGATATCTCAAATGATCCAACCAATAAAGAGAAGTTAAAATCAGATAAACACTAAATGAACAAGTAAGAACCAATTTAATTAACTTACTTAAAGAATTTATCGATGTATTTGCTTGGTTATACGAGGATATGCCAGGCATTAATAGAGAAATAGCTCAACACACTATACCACTAATTCCAAGAATGAAACCCGTAAAACAAAAGTTACGTCGAATGAAACCCAACGTAGCTCTTAAAATAAAAGAAGAAGTCCAAAAACAAATAACGGCAGGTTTCATAAAGGTATCTAAATACCCCGAATGGGTCGCCAACGTCGTCCCAGTTTTGAAGAAAGACGGAAGGGTAAGAATGTGTGTCGACTATCGAGATCTAAATAAGGCAAGTCCAAAGGACGACTTCCCTTTGCCACACATCGATATTCTGGTAGATAACACGGCAAATCATGCGCTCCTCTCGTTCATGGATGGGTACGCAGGTTACAACCAGATTCTCATGGCAGAAGAAGACACGGAGAAAAAAACTTTTATAACACCATGGGGCACTTACTGCTACACGGTAGTTCTATTCGGGTTGAAAAATGCGGGTGCTACTTACCAACGCGCAGCAACTGCCTTACTCCATGACATGATGCATAAAGAAGTCGAGGTATATGTCGACGACATGATTTTGAAATCAAAAGACCGTCCAGGCCATCAAGTAGCCTTAAGGAAATTTTTCGAAAGGCTAAGAAAATATAATATGAGGTTGAATCCATCTAAGTGTGCTTTTGGAGTTACCTCAGGCAAGCTTTTGGGTTATGTCATAAGCTCTCGAGGAATAGAGATAGACCCAACCAAGATCAAAGCAATCATGTCAATGCCACCCCCAAAGACTGAGAAACAGATTCGAGGATTTATTGGCCGGTTGCAATACATAAGTAGGTTCATATCAAAATTGGCAACAATATGTGAACCAATCTTCAAAAAGCTTAAGAAGAATGTACCAGTGATATGGGATGATGAGTGTCAAAAATCCTTTGAAAAGATCAAAGCCTATCTTGCAAATCCTCCTGTATTAGCACCAGCACTTCCCGGAATACCTCTTAGGTTATATTTGACGGTTACCAAAGAGACAATGGGAGCTATGCTAGCACAAGAAGTATAAGGCAAAGAAAACGCAATGTACTATCTAAGCAAGAAGATGCTCGAATACGAAGCACGCTATACACCACTCGAGAAGTTGTGCCTCGCCTTGGTGTGGGCCACAACCAAGTTAAGACATTACATGCTAGTGCATACCGTCTTCGTAGTCTCCCGATTAGATCCACTCAAGTATCTATTTGAGAAATCTACACTCAATGGACGCATATCGAGATGGATAGTCAATCTAGCCCGGTTTGATGTAAGGTTTATCCCACAAAAAGCTATCAAAGGATCCGTGGTGTCAGACTTTCTAGCAGACTTACCAATAGAAGACTCGACGCCAATACAAGACAATGAATTTCCAGATGAAGACTTAATGGTCACTGAAGATGATACCTGGACCTTATACTTCGACGGAGCCTCAAACCAAAAGGGATGTGGCGTTAGAGTATTACTAGTATCACCTAAAGAAGAGCATGTTCCAATCTCCATAAAGCTTGATTTCTACGTTACCAACAATGCTGCTGAATATGAAGCATGCGTGCTAGGCCTTGAAACAGCTTTGGCATTGGGAGTAAAAAAGTTAAGGATATTCGGAGACTCTTATTTAATTATCAATCAAATATCTAAAAGGTGGAAAGTAAGGAGCGAAAGTCTATCCCCTTACCAAACCTATCTGGAAACTCTCACCGATCAGTTAGATAAGGTAGAATACACATATCTACCTAGGGAAGAAAATCAATTTGTTGATGCCTTGGCAAGACTAGCCTCAATGGTTAGGAGTCCCACGGAAATCGAGCAAATGCCTCTAACTATAGAGAAAAGGCACAAACCAGCATACATCCAGGCTATAGAAGACGACGAAATAGTCCAAGACAAAGAAGAAGAAGAAGAAGAACCGTGGTACACGGATATACTCAATTATGTCACCAAAGGAGAATACCCTCTCCACGCTGACAAAAGAGCAAAACGAGCATTAAGACTTTTGGCTTCCCAATATGTACTCATAGACAACGAGCTACATAATAGGGTACCTAAGGGTCGAGCTCTCTTATGCGTAGGAAAAAAGGATGCACAAAGAGCAATGAGAATAGTCCACGAAGGAATTTATGGCACTCATATAAATGGCAAAATGTTAGTCCAAAAAATAATGCGAGAAGGATATTATTGGACTACAATGAATAGGGATTGCCAACAATATGTAAAAAGATGCCCTAAGTGCCAAATTTATGCCAATTTACAACATGTTCCTCCATCCTTGCTCTACACCTATACGTCGCCATGGCCATTCTCTATATGGGGAATTGACATCATCGGCAAAATCACTCCCCTAGGAACAGGAGGCCACGAATATATACTAGTAGCAATTGATTACTTCACAAAGTGGGTCGAAGCGCAATCATACGCTAAACTCGCTGCAAAACATGTAGCACTCTTTATCGAGAGGAATATTATTTGTCGATATGGAGTCCCACATGAAATGACAAGTGACAATGGAACTCACTTTCAAGCCGAATGTGAAGAATTGTTACAAAAATATGGCATTCAACATCATCATTCTTCCCCTTACAGACCTCAAGCAAATGGAGCAGTCGAGGCAGCTAATAAAAATCTAAAGACTATCATCGAGAAAATGACGGAAAATTATAAAGATTGGCCTGACAAACTTCACTTCGCATTGTGGGGTTACCGCACGTCAATCCGTACATCAACAGGAAATATGCCATTTTCCTTAGTATATGGAACGGATGTCGTACAACCTGTCGAACTAGAAATTCCATCTCTACGCATCGCGTTAGAAAGAAAACTCGATGAAGTTGAATGGACTAGGGCAAGATATGAAGAGCTAATTTTACTCGATGAAAAACGACTAGAAGCTCTACATCACACTCAGTGTTATAAAACTCGTATGGCTAGGCATTTTAATAAGAAGGTCAAGACAAGAAACATCAAAGTAGGAGACTTGGTGTTAAAAGCATTAAGGAAAAATGTTTTAGATCCAAAGGGAAAATTTAGACCTAATTGGTCTGGACCCTACATTGTCAAAACAATCCTGTTAGGAGGTGCAGCAAAACTAATTGATATGCATGGCAATGAGTTCTCGAACATGACAAATCTTGACCAACTAAAGAAATACTACCCATAATTACTTGAGTAAGATACTCAAGAGAGCTACGTTTTGCCTGATTCCTTAAGAAAGGATACGTAGTCAACCCTTTACGGGTGCGGCCACTTTATTTTTCGACATTCTCGCGTCCTAGAATTAATTAAAATTCGACAGAAGATCGGCAAAATATCGGCGTCGCAGAGAAAACTCTGGAGCCAGCCAACGACCATTAGCGCCAGCCGACGGCACTGTCGCCTGACGCCAGACTGCTGTGTCCGGCGCCAGTGGCAAATAAGCGACGCCAATTCACAGCTAAATTCTGGGCATATTTCGGTGTTTTTCGGAAAATTTTCGACTTCTGTACTCGAGGAATTTCTGGAAAATTAATTTTTTTTTGGTTTTCATTGCTTTCATAAATATATTTAAAGTAAATAATTAATTAAAAGCTGAAATTTCATTAATAAAATAAAATTACATTATTGATGGAATTTTAATAAAGCTGAAATAAAATAAACTAAGTCTTATAATTTGAAATTAAGCAATGCTCCTAACCTTTCTTTTCTTTCCTAGCTCTTTTCCAATTTTGTCTGCTTCCTCCTCCTCATCCATAAGGAATCCTTTAGAGGACCTACATTCAATCTTAGAGTAGATAGTTTCCCCTCAGCTAGGACTCCATGCTTCTTTTCTACCCAAACCTTTTTATCTGTGGTGTCAGCTTTCCTTTTTCCCTTATATTTTGTAGTACTTTTCTTCCTAGGCATTGCAGGTGTTTTGAATTCAACTCTTTCACCTAAGCGTTCCTTGGCAGGAATCACCCTGTCACCTAGACGACTCTTCACATCAGTTTTAACCTGATCTTTCTTCAAGTCCTTTGAAGGTTTCTTCAGTAACCACTTCTTCACATCATTGGGCAAGGAAGGAGGAACCTTTTGGGTAATTACTTCCCATAAAGGTCTAGTACTCCAATAAGCATCAAATGTGTCTTCTTCCTGGGAGACAGGGAACTCGTAGGGAGGACGAAGATCTCCGGAAGGAATATTCTGAAGTAAGCCGTATTGTGTTTTTACCCTGCAAGGATAGTAATAAGTTATACGAGACAAACTTGGAAGACGGCAGAAAGGTTGCTTGTTGACACCAACCATCCTTTCTATTTTCCACCATGGGATGACCCACTTGATAGCAAAATTGCGAGATTCGAAGACCCTTCTCCACTCATGGCGCCCCATTTTAGAGAAGCGTTTCTTCCTCCTCACGAAGCAATTCGGAGTGTACTTCTCAATGTTGTCCGGAGGGCTAATTAATTCTAGCCTTTCCATTAGCCACATCTGTAAAAAAATTGCAATGCAAATAAATTATTATGACTATACAAAAATATATTTTTTGATTTTTGTAATTAAAAATATTATTTTTCTACCTGTAATAAAATTGGAGAGCCTCGAAAAGGTGCTTTTGGGTTCCTTTTCAGTCCATCAAGACTAATCATCGTCTCTCCAACTATCAATGGTGTTGGATTTCTCCCTGATTCAATTTGTTCTAGTACGGTGGTTATAATTGATTGACTCTCGTTATTTTTACCACTACTAAGGAAAAATTGATTAAGCATGCAAAATAAGAAAGCCCTTCTTTTATAAATATGAAAAGATTCAGAAAGAGGTTTATCAAAATAATGGCGAGCAAATTCTTTCAAATTAACTATGTTGCCATCTACTATTTTTGATAAATCCCTTTCTTTTAAATTAAAGAAGCGTTCAAAATCCTTGTAATAATATTCATCTATTCTAGGGATTACTATGAGGTCTATTGCAGGGAAACCTAAAATAGCACCAAATTCTTCCGGCAAAGGGCTAATTTCATCATACCCTATTCTAAAGCAATGAGTATCAACATCTCAATATTCTAGAGCGGTATGAATGAAATCTAAGTCAAGATCTACCCCTTTGATACCATAAATTCCCCCAATGTGAAACAAATCTAATTCTTTTCTTTCTTAGGCATTAAGAGACCGACACCATTCATGGGTGTATTGGGTAAAAGTTTTGGTGACTAGAGACATGATATTATTTTTCTAAAGGCCAAGAATTATTTTATTTGCTGAAATTATGAAAAGAATCGGCTGGGCAGGGGGCTATTTATGCACGAATTAGGAGCAGTTTTAATCGGGGTAGAATACGGAGTCAACGCTACTCGGCGCTAGACGCCACGATTGGCGCCAGACGCCAAAGCTTAGCGCCACACGGTAAGTGTAGCGCATGGCGCTACACCCAATTGCGTGGCGCCAGCTGGCGCCAATTTGCCACGTCATGTACGCTTTCTAAAACCGCGTTTTTACCTTAATTCGAGTCTACTAATGACTTTACGGCTCCCTTATCTTTTCTAAACATCTTTTTATTCTTTTTTTAATTAATATAGCTATTATATTATTCTTTTTTGGATTTTATTTAGGTTAATTTCCAAGTTTTTTATAAACCCAAGCTTTTATTTGACTTTTCCTTTTTTCATTTTTCTTTTTGGGGGAGAAAGTCGGATACCCTCCATCAATAATAAAAATGTTGGAATTTTTGCGCAAAATTACTTGTCACACTTTCTTGCACACACAAACATGCACATAATAATATAAATAAAAAATGAAAAAAAAAACATGATAAATAAATAAACAAATAATAGTATGTATATACAAAATATGTCTAAAAAATGAGTCTAACTAAAAGGCAAAGTTCTATACAAAGTAAAAAAAAAAAAAGCACAGGAATAAAATACGGCGCCAGGGGACGTACACCCATCATCTCGTAAAACTGCATCGTACGATGAGTAACCTCTCCACCAGCTCCAGCTCCAGCTCCAGTCTCCTCGGGAGGAGGAAAACTCAGCACGGGTCCACTCCACCCAAGATCAACCTGAGGCTGAGGCTGCTGCGATGACGAGCCAACCTCGTACATCCCACCACCTCTAAGAGCTGAGGTAGCCTCTCCCTGGCCTACCGGTGCAGCATGAGCACCCACAGAGGAAGAACCCGAGCCCTCTGCCACATCAGCATGGGCAGCCTTAGAGTGACCGCCTCTACCCCCTGACGTAGTGCGGCGACGTCTCGAGCTAGACCTCGCCGGATCCCTCCGCACCTTAGGTCTCGTGCGGGTATGAGAAGCAATAGACTGGCCCTGCAAAAAGAATTAAATCAGAAACAAGACAAAATCGAAGCGATAATGCAAAACATATGAAAGAAAGACTACCTCCTGAACGGCGTCGTCTCTACGGCTAGTAGCCACGTTCCTCATCCGGACAAGCTGGCTCCGGAAGGCATCTTTACATCGTGCCATCGCCGAAACCATCTCGCGCGAGAACTGTCAAAGAAATAAGTCAGTAAACGTGCATAATATATATGGACAAAAATTGCAAATAACTAAAATTACCCGAGTCTGGTGACGAGGAATCGACCGCTCTACGAAGCGCTCGTCCTCGGGAGCCGGAGGAATCATCTCTTCAATCGGCCCGTATGTCCCCAAGTAATGGATAGACATACGGGGTGGCATGAACTCAGCAGCATCGTCCTAATAAAGCAAAACAAAATCAGTAAAGCATTACTCGGGGGCTACTTAATGAAAGGTAAAAGCAGAAAAATCATACTGCCACATCCTCTGCCGGTACAGGAACTGGAGCTAACAACGGCAGTAGCTCCTCCGCATAATATCGCCCAGGGATCGTGACAGATCGCCAAGGGGTACCAACTCCCTCTGACATGCTCAACAACCTCGCGTCGTCAAACATGGGACGTGGTGGAGGAGCAGGAACGACAAAAACATCGGAGGAACGTTGTCTAGCAACCCTCTCTCTCAGGTATGCGATCGCTCCGTAAGTCCCCAGGAAATAGCGACGCTCAGCAGAATACTGTGCGGCTAACCCAAGGACTGCCAAGCCAACCCATGGCCGGTACACCACCTCAGGCTCCTGCAAAGAGAATTAATCAGGCGAGAGTCTACCTAAAGCATCACAAAATGGCAAATAAGAAAGAATCGTACCGCGATAATCCAATCTCGGACATACGCAGTGGACATCCCCACACGGCAGCTGCCCCAAGAAGCACTCATTGGAAACCTGTACGGCGACGGTCTCGCCGGCGTAGCAGAAGGGAAGTACTCGTAGAACCAGATCTACAAGGAGTTAAAATTTTAAGCAAGTGCTAGCTAAAGTGTAGAGCTAAACTTTATAAGGAATAATGTGTACCTCTACGACCCTCCAAAAGCCGGACAAAGCAACATTCGTCCCAAAGGACCGGTGTCGACACGAGTCCCTCAGCGCACGAATGAAGTCAGCATAGGCCAAGCTGGCCCAGTCATAAGTCCCGATCCGGTGTAGATCGCGGACAACAGGAAGGTAGTAAAGCAGCGCCCTACTACCCTTGTCAGGGGAGAACGTTCCTGACAACAAAATAAGCGCAAAGATGTGCACCCGCTGCTCTCGGGTAGTCGCACCATCATCGAAAGCCGCTGCCAGAGTCGAGCGGCGAATCCCCCTAGCACTGAACTGAGACGACTCGACCTTAGCTCGGGCCTGAATGGTAATCGGCCCCAACAGCTCCTCAACCTCGGGAGAAAAGACGTCGATCCCACTGTCGAACGGCAGTAGCACGGAGCTGAACTCCAGTCCCGTGATGAGACTGAAGTAGGTAGGAGTGACCATCATCTCACCCTAGGGAAAGTGGAAAGTGTTGGTGGTGTCCCAGAAGAACTCCACCATAGCACGCACTACATGGTGACCCCCGCTGGAGGCAACCATCGCCTCGGAGGTCTCAAACAACGCAGAAAGACCGCAAGACTCCCATAGGAGTCTCGTCTCGGCATCCCTGGCGATGTACATCTTGTAAAAATCGCCCAAGCCGTCATAGCCGGAGCCATGACAACGCGACCTCCCAACGGTGATCCCCCGTCTCACCCTCTCAAAAATGTGGTGGACGGGGGAAAAGAACAAGGTCCGCTCGTCCCACTCGGGGAGTCAACCAAGCGAAGTGGACGGCGCGGCGTCGTCCTCCACGGGCTCATGCTCCCGTCGAGTGTCTCGGGACCGTGAACCAGAGCCTAGCTATCTAGCCATGCTACATTGTACAGAATTATCATAAATTAAGATTCTATAGTATCTAAGGTTCGCCAAGCCGCATGATACTATGTTCGCAAAAAACAGAGTACGTAGTACTAAAACAGAGCACAAATTCAAATTGAGCATATACGGCATTTTTCAAGCAATCGAACAATTTCTTGCAATAGTATAGTAATTATTATGACAAATTGGACAAGAATTGCTAGCAAAAACATCAAGAACAAGTCACATTACATTCTCGACCTCAAGAGGTCCAACAATGGCAATTTGCTCATTTCTTCACCAAATTGAGTCAAACAAGTCTCAAATTACTCCCAAGGCAATATATAAACATAACCAAGCAATTTCATGGCATAAAATTTGATAAATAAAGAGAATTAAGCATTCTAAATTTCAAAATTTCATGAAATTCGAATATAAACATGTGAAAAATTCATAAAAGCCGGTGTGAGTTTGAAGAAAACTTACATAGATCGGGAAAATGGATGAAAAGAGCTTTTATTTGCAACAAATTTGAGTGAATTCGGTTGAGAAACGAGCAAAAACGAAGCAAATGAAATTCTGCGGTTTTTCGAGCAAAGCACGACGAGCAAAACAGCGAAAATGAAGAAGAAAGGGGTATTTAAGGAAAATCCCATTCTGGCGCCAAGCGCTAGGCTTTGGCGTCAACAATCAGGCTTGGCGCCTGGCGTCAATCCCAGCGCCTGGCGCTAAGGCCAGTTGTGTGGCGCTGATGCTTTTTCAGCGGCGCCAGAACATTCAGCCACTCAGTGGGGTTGTTCTACCTTTTTGCAATATATTTTGGGTTCCTTGGTACGCCAGTTAGCCCCCCCTAAGCAATTTGACACGATTTTTAGTAATCGGCTTGATCGCACAAAGTGATCGACCTGATGAAAGATTGTCTCACTTAGCTTAAAGCGCCTAAGCATTGGCTCATTAACAAAAGACACCAACATAGTGGTTCATTTGCAAAAGGCACCGACGTACAAGTTGAAAGCAACAAAAGCGCCGACGTACAGGCATAGTGGGAGCAAAGTTCAAGCGAGATTTTAAAGATCGACAGGTAGAGATCTTCGGTAATTTCCTTTGGAAAATTATCGCAACAAATGAGGATGGCTTCAAGCGAGGATATCTTTGACGGCATTCCCTAGATTTTGGAGAGTTGTTACAAACAACTGAAGGTAATTTCAAGCAAAGTTGTCTTCGACCATGTTCCCTTAGACGTGGAAGATGGTCATAAAGCGGAAGAAGATTGTTTCAAGCGAAGCAATCTTCGATAGTATTCCCTTGGACGTGGAATATTATCAATGCAGAAGAGGAATGTTTCAAGCAAAACAATCTTCGATGGTATTCCCTTTGACGTGGAATATTATCATAGCGGGAGAGGATCATTTCAAGCGAATCAGTCTTCTATATTGGAAGCAGTTACAAGCGTAGCAGTTTTCAAGCGGGATGGCATTCTTTAGCTTGTAGAAGGTCATCAAAACACAAGCAAAGCGGCAGCAAAACGATTACTTTCAGAGACGTGTTCTCGACGGTGCAAGATACGTGTTTCTTAACTCTCTTATCTGTTTAACTAACGCTAGTTTGCAGGTATCGGCGTTACAAGAGTGGTTTAGAATCGCAGAACGTTCTGAATCATTCTCCGTCCCTACTGATACTTTGACTTTTGTTTTTGAAACTTGCGTTTCTCCAAACTCAGTCAAAGTGGGGGCTTTTGTAGACACCCATTTGTGTCTCCCCAAAACCAAACCCAGTGATGAGTACCTTTCACGTCGAATCATAATCGAATGAAGTGAAAGTGTGGAAAGTCTAGTGTTGCGGATAGGTTAAATTTCTTTTCTCTTCTCTCTGTTTTTGAAAACATATTTTAAAAAACATCCAATCCAGTTTCGTTGGTCCATGATATGGGTCCAATAGTAGTGTAGTTGGATGGGGTTTGACAAGAGCTTTCCAACGATATATTATAAGCCCAATTCCGATGAATATTGAGGAAGTTATGGCCAATTTACTAAACTGGGCCCGGTTTGAGCCTTATATGCGGCCCAATGATCTAGGGGAGGGCCTAATATAGATTTATCATTCCTAATGCAATTAGGAATGGTTTTAGTTTTCTAGATTCTTCTAGAAGGTTCTTTTCATTCCTAATTCAATTAGCATTGATAAATTGACTTTTGTTGACTTTTCAGAGTTTTAATTAAAATCAAAGAGCATTTTTGAGGAAAATACGATTTTATCCTCCTGTACGGCAATTTTTTATCTGATTTTAAGAGAACGCGTGATTTTCTTAATCAGCGCCTGGCGCTACGCTTGGCGCCTGGCGCCAATGGCCAACGTTGGCGCTATTTCAGTTTTACGTGCGCTAGACTCTGTTTTGATATTTTATCTTTTTGGCTAATTTTCTTTATAAATAACGTCGTAAAAACTCCGTTTTAATTCACCAACTCTCATCAAGATTCTCTTGATTACTCTCTCTCTCTTTTTCTAAACTAGCTTTTCTCAAATACAAAATTACGCATTCATTAGATTTAGATACACCTAGCCATATTCGAAGTTGCCTTCGCCCTAGACGTGAAAGGTTTAATTTCTGAGGGTTTGGTCCCAAATCTCTCTTTCCATTATTTAATTTAATTATTTGATTATTATTTTCCTTGAAGTTATTAACGTGTGTATTTTGTTATTAGAAAGAGGTACGAGGCATCCAAGTAAGTACTTTAATGGTTTTTATTAGATTGATGTTATGATATAGAGTTCATGCTTAGATTGTTATTATGATTCCTAGTATCATGTCTAGGGTAACTTTAATATCAAGTATGATTAAAAGTATGATGCTTCCTATGTTCTTCCTAATATTTATGATTGTTAGTATCATGTTAGGGTTAAAGATTTGATCTTTATTGCTTAGTGACATGCTAGGATTTGTTATTAATCTTGTTAGTATCATGCCTAGGATCTTGCTATTATTATGCTTTGACATTATTATGATTATTCTTTATGATTTATGATTATAATTGTTATAATTATTGTCATGATGATTATTCTTAATTATGATTGTTATGATTATAATTTTATTATTTTGATTATTATGTTGCTTGATTATTTATTGCTATTGCTTGATCACGCCTTTTATGCATGTTTAAAGGAAATTTGGTACTTGTAATCACGCTTAATAAGATAATTAATAATCTTGTTAGGTTTAATATGGTTATAATTCAAGTGATCGCCAATAATAGAATTATTTGTGCATTAAATTCAACCAACATAGATAAACAGGTTTAGGGTTAATCCTATTGATTACATGTTAGTCAAAAAGCGCACATGAATACGATCAGAATAAAGTAGAGGCCTATTATTAAGGCAGGTTCAATCTCTTTTAGGTTGGATTTGTACCTTCATCCCTGAACCCTTATTTGGTTCAAGACCTTATGGAGTTGACGATCTCTTGGATCGTTAAGGGGTGTAGCCTTCACCTCGTGAACGGTTTACAAGTTCCTAAAACTTGTTGGCGACTTTTTTGCTCTATCTTCTTCCCTTTTGGACGCCACCGTACTTTAGTGTATGATCATAGTGGGGTTCAAGCTAGGGGTTAATGCTTGAAATTATTCCCTACAGTCACCAACCACCACCAACGAACAAAAACCCAAACTCACCACCACCAATGAATCAAAACCCCACCTCACTTCCACTTAGATTTGAAACCCACCTTACCATCACAAAGATCGGAAACGCACCACCATTACCTTATCCTTATTGGTTAAAAAAAAGGTCATCAAACCTTATCCAAATTACGAGTCCAGAAATTTAAAACGAGAAAAGGAGGCGACGATGAACACTCAAGGTGGAAGTGGCAGCAACTATGATGAGAATGGTAGGCGAATCAATTGAGCTAGTGGTGGTGTGGTGGTTGAGAGAGACAACGGAGCCATTGTCGGAGCTTGCCTTTTTTTTTTGGGTTGGAGCCATTGTGGACGGAGAAGTGGGGTTGTAAGCAAGCCATGTGACTATGTGAGAAGGGAGGAGAGAGGAAATTGGAAAGGGGGTTATAAAAGCCACGAATGAAAAGATGAAGGTTACTGTAAAAAAAACAAATCATAAGAGCAAGATTAAGCCCCAATCATTACTTTTGCAAAAAAGAATCTTTTAAAATAAGATTTTTTTTAAAAAAAAATTAAAAAAAAGCTGACTTACCGTCCCCAAACTATTGCTTACTCAACATCCCTAAACTTATTTGATGACTAGAAGTCCCTAATCTAATGCTTTGTCAGCAAAGTCCCTCAACTCTTGGCTGGAAAACACCAAACAAGGTGGAGGAGGGACTAAAAATGCACAAAAGAGTTTAGAGGGACTAAAAGTGCACAAATACGGAAAACTCTAGGCGCATAGTCCCTATGTATTAAGGATGCAAATATGATGGCATTTTTGTAAATAATGGGAATCTGAAGGTGAAAAATATGATGACAAAAAGTACCACTACTTTTATAATAGTACATACAAAAATACTATTCAAATAACTTATATTTTAATGGTACATTATACATATATAGTAGTACACAAAAATGTACTACTATACTAAAATAAAAGAGAAAATGTACCACCGAACTCCAGATTGCCTTCCTAAGTGCATGCCAAATATATAGTCCCTATGCGCCTAGATGCACTCCACAAATACAAGTGATCGCCAACAATAGATTTGTTTGTGCATTAATATTCAACCAACATAGATAAACAGGTTTAGGGTTAACCTATTGATTGTATGTTAGTCAGAAAGCGCACATGAATACAAGAAGAATAAATAGAGGCCTATTTTCAGGGCAAGTTCAATCTCTTTTAGGTTGGATGTGTACCTTAATCCCTGAACTTCCTGTCATGGTTCTAGACCTATTTGAGTTAACGATCTCCTGGATCGTTAAGGGGTGTAACCTTCACCCTGTGAACGGTTTACAAGTTCCTAAAACTTGTTTGTGACTCTTTTACTCTAGCTTCCTTCCCTTTAGACGCCACCATGCTTAAGTGTATGATCATAGTAGGGATCAACTGTAGGATGCTTGAAATATTCCCTACAGTTTTTTGGCGACTCTGCTGGGGAGGATTTCTATTTTAATTCCTAAAATTTATTTTGGCAATGATTTAGAATGAGTGGATGAGACTCGAAAAGTTCTAAGTATTTCATTTGCGTAATTTTGATTAACATTATTGGCATAAGCATAAAAAGGTTCGCATTGGAAAGACCATCCGTAATACGTCAAAAACATAGGATTTTACACATAGGCAATTAGGGAAATATTTTTCACAACTAAAGTCGAAATAACGCTACGAAAAAAACTGGAAAATTTAAGAACATAAAGCTGCCAAGGCATGTAGGAATTAGTGCTGAGAAAACATAGTCAGCGCCAAGAGATGGCTCTATCGCCTGGCGACAGTACTTGTCATCTGGCGACGGAGACATCGTCTAGCGACAGACGCTATTTTCTCGCACCGAATTCGTCCAATATCGAGCCAGAAATCTACCTTCTTGTTTGGACTAGTTTTCTAGTACTTTTTGCTCAGTTTTACATCCTAATTGAGATTTTCCCTTTTTTCTAAAACCCATATGTGTTCTACATATGTCCATAACCCTATGAGAATTCACGCTCCATCTACCCAATCGAACGCTCCTAGCAACAAAGGGTACATACGAGTTTGTTGAATTCCCAAAAACCATGGAAGCGAGTTTAACTCGCGGGGTCCCATCCACTCGCGCCAACCCTTCCAAAGGTAAGGATTCCGCGTGGTGCATCCGGACTCATAACCATGGACCCTTTTTTGACTAACCCATATCTTGAACTTTAGAGAACTAGAGCCATGGTTAGGTTGCAAACTCATTGCATCATATTGTGACTATATGACTACTTGTGCATTATTTGTTGTTCATATCTTATATGTGTTTCCCCTAACCGTTGGTTTGACTTGTGAATGAGTTAAATGAATTAATTAAAGACTAAAGGACTTTTCTAATTTAATTAATTGATTAATCAATGATTAAAGTCTAAATAAATTGATTAAACTTGACCTAGTACGGCTTTTGGGCTTGTCCCTTTAGAGTAAAATATTGGAAACAGTCTTAGATCGATGTTCCAGTAATTGCGCGGAGATCTGGAATGTGGCGCTATGCACTAGTGATTAGCGCCAGGCGACAATCTTATCGTCTGGCGATGACCCTTAGCGTCTGGCGATAGTTCTGTCGTCTGACGACAGTCCGTATTTTTGCTCGAGTCTTCACGACGAGTCTAATTAATCAATTTTCTAAAACGGTTTAAAATCGGCTTATTAATGACAGTAATCATGTTAAGTCCTTAATTAAGTCTAGACACATAGTATCATGATCTCACACAAGAGTCAAAGTATGTCACTCATGTTAACCATTTAAACACACATATAATATGTAACCTTTTGACTATGTCTAAAGAGTCTTGTATGCACGTGTTTTCCGTCATTTTTTTTTGGGGGGGGGGGAAGTCGGATATTAATCCTCCAATTAAACCATACTTGTTTAAACCCTTACTTGATCCTCAAAAATACACCGTATTTTTGCTTTTTTGTTTTTAAAATCAATAAAGTCAAAGTAAAATTTGAGTCAAGTCATTAAAACAAATAAATGGTTTAATTTACAGCGCTTGGTCAAGAAAAGAAGAGCGGTTAATCAAAGACAATACGTTTGTTCAAATACTCCTTTTTTATAAACCCTTCAGTCGGAAAATAAAAGCCAAGAATATCATGGTGTCTCAAGAAGAAGTTAATGAACTCAAGAAGGACGTGGCCAACCTAACTGAATTGATGAAGAGTATGACTCTTCAAATCAATGACCCTGTGAGGCAACAACAAATGGACCTCATGCAAGAAAGCTTGAGAAAAATATCTAATGATTATAGATTCCAGGGCATTAGCTCACAAGGGGTCTCAGTGGACAAGGAACTTCTTCCGTAGAAGTTCAATGCCAGTGAAATCCTTAGGTTCAAGGCAACAGACAATCCTTACTTCCACTTAAGAGCGTCCAAGACAATAATGATCATTAAGGGGATTGATAAGAAAATTTTTCATTCACTCTTTCTTTATCACTCAAAACCGTTTGTCAACAATGGTTCTTTTCTCTTTACAAAGAGAAAACCTCTACTTGGGATGCCATTGTAAACACTTTTATTGATAGGTACAAATGTAATATTCAAGTTGAAACTAATCATAGGGAACTTGAGATACTTAAACCAAAAGAGAATGAAGGTTTTACTTCTTTCTTTAATAAGTGGAGGGAAACCTCTGCTAAGATGATTGAGGTACCTACTAAAAAGGAATTTGTGAAATTGTTCATAAAGAATCTCCAGGAAATATATTCTAAACATCTCAAGTATCAAAGCAACTTGAATACTTTTAAGGCCGTCTATGACATTAGGATTAGTATTGAAGATGACCTTACAAAGCAAAAAGCCGCTAACACTAACTAGTAACTACAATAGTGGCTGGAAAGGAAAGAAGAACTACAATCCTTCTTCTTCCAAAACCACCCACTCAAATAATGTTAGCACCTTTAATCTAAATAAAGTCCTCGCCATGAATAATCAAGGACAAAAGAAAGCATTTAGGAGAAACTTTACTCCTATTGGTATGAGTTATGACACCGCATTTGACCGCCTTCAGGCAAAAGGTCTTTTAACTCCTATTGGACCATTTGGGGTTTCACCACTCGAAAAGAGAACGGCTAATTGGAACCCCAATGAACACTGGAAATACCATCAAGGTAGGGGCCATAATACTGAGAATTGCTGGAAGCTAAAGGAAGCTATCCAGGACTTGAACGACAACAATAAACTCCCAGTGCCTCCTGCAAGCAAGAAGCCAAGCATCAACAGTGCACCACTTTCTGACTCCTTGGCTATCTCTAATGAGGAAAGTTGTGTTGATCCCTTATCTTTGATCAAACTAGTCGAAGAAACTCATGCCCTTGAAGAAGAAGAAGAAGAAGAAGAAGTATTCTTCGACGCCATGAGTGAATCGTCCCCAATGCAACAACCGCCCACTAAAGAAGATATGTTGCTCCTCGTATATTCGGTAGAGAAATTGGTAGGCATGTGTAGAAGAGTTCTTGAACGCACAGAACAAGAACAAAATAAACATGTCAACAAAGAAGTAACACCTATAAAGTCTACTATGAAAAAACCATTCACTCTATAAGTAGTCAAAACACTCAAAAGGAGCCATAAGTCGTACACTCCAATTGGGACCACCTATGCGAATATGTTCTAAATGAACTCCGAGAGTTGCAAGATTAAACCTCTCGAACCAAGAGCATTTAAATAACTAAAGAGGACAGATAGGTTCTACTGTCCATATCATCAGTTAAGGGACATACAATAGAACACTGTTTTAAATTTAGGGATTTAATTCAGAAACTGATTGATGATAAAAAGATAGTCAAAATTCTACAAGAGAAAGATGCTACTATTAATGGAGTTTGGGACAGTGACGATGAGGACGTCTACCTCAAGGATATGGAAGAGACCCCACTCTCCACAATATATCCAGTGGACGATATTTGGGATGAAGAAGATTCACCCATAGATGTTCTCACAAGATCTAGGAGAATGAAACCTCCCATTACTGTGCAACAACCAATCCCCACTACTCAGCAAGTTCCCATACCCATCATAGGAGCCAATGATGTTTTCAAGCAATTAAAGAAGACTAAATTTGATATGAACATATGGAAACTCTTAGCTACATCCCATCAACATAGATTAGCAGTGATGAATGCTTTGGACAAAATAGGAATAGATTCTGAAACCACTCCTGAGGGGTTGGCTAACTTTCTCACGAGTGATCTTCCTAGTCCCATCAATTTGATCACCATTTCTGACAAGGACCTACCTCTAGAGGGTGATAAACATAACAAATCATTAAACCTCATGACAATCAGCAAGAGGATGAATGTCCCAATGACTCTTGTAGATAATGGATCAACAACTAATGTCTATCCACTCCGAAATGCGAGAATGTTAAGGATAAAAGATGAAGACTTGTCTCCATCTACACAGGGAATAAGAGCCTATGATAACACTTGCCGCCAAGCTCTTGGAACTATCACCATGAATGTAACAGCAGGAGTCATAGAACATGCTACTACTTTTCAAGTGGTAGACATTAAAGCATCTTTCAACCTATTGTTGGGATGCCCTTGGCTTCACGACCTAAAAGTCGTCCCTTCATCTCTTCATCAGCAAGTGAAGGTTATAGTTGGAGGAATCCCTGTCACAACTGATGCTTCACCAATGAGAATCAAGGCTATTGAGAATCCCACCATAAATGTGGAGCACGATGAAGATGACGAAGACTTATGGGGCTTTAACGAAGAGGTCTCCTTAATTGAGGAGGATGAAAGGACCCCTCTTCTCTACGACCTCCACTCTAACATGATAGTAAACGCTATCCTCATGAAATAGGGATACTTTCCTTGAATGACCCTCGGAAAGAAGAAAGGGATAACAATACAAATGGGACTACCTGGCCTCCCTAAATTGGACACTTTTTAGCTTGGTTTTGAACCGACTCCGGAAGATCTTAAGCGTGCCTGAGAAAAAGAAAATGCGCGTAGGAATGCTCGTACCCAAAAGAAAGCAATCCTAATGGATCATTATACTCTTACCCTAAATGGACAATTCATAAAAGAAGGAGAGGATTATCCATGCTATGAATTTCCTAAACCCTTTGTCAAGAATGGGATAAGACAACCAAGGTTTGAAATATTTTTGGATTGTAACTTTCTAGATGATGTCCCAACTCCCGTCCATAAGGAGAAAGTACCCCCATGCTTTGACTTTAATGTCATGGGACTTATCTTTGGGTATGAAAAGAATGAGCCAACTTATATCGAGGACAATTCCTTGCTCATTCAAACAGTACTACAGAGTGATAACTTTGATCCTTCTAAACTTATCACTTTAGCATAGGGTCTGATTCAAGGATGGCAAAAGACCTTGAAGGTGACTACTCAAAGTGGAAGAAAGATCTCCATAAAAACAGGATAAGGACCAATGTTCGAAGAATTGTCTGAGTCAGAGTCCGAGTCAGACTCTTCCCCTATCAAGTCTTCTAAGTCCTTAGTTATAGCACCCTCTCCTAGTTCTTCTATCTAAGCGCCTTCCCCTAGAATAGTTTATAATCAAGTCCCAATGGACATAACTTTATTTGATGTAATGGCTTCTGAATTCAATAACATGTCCTCTTTTGCTTACTCCTTGTGTCATTCTTTAACCCAAGATGATGAGAATTTCTTAACTAACAATGAAAGTGACAAAGAAATAATTAAAGCAGTGGAAACACTTGAAAATAAAACACTGGTAATTGAGGATACTGAAACGGTTGACATCTCAAAAGATCCAACCATTTATAAAGATGAAAGAACCTATTTTATTAATATATTAAAAGAATTTATTAATGTTTTCGCTTGGTCATATGAAGATATGTCAGGCATTAATAGAGAAATAGCTCAACACACAATTCCACTAATTCCAGGAATGAAACCTGTAAAACAAAAGTTACGTCGAATGAAACCCGACATAGCCCTTAAAATAAAAGAAGAAGTATAAAAATAAATAAAAGGTATCCAAATACCCCGAATGGGTTGCAAATGTAGTCCTTGTTCCGAAGAAGGATGGAAGGGTACGAATGTATGTCGACTATCAAGATCTAAATAAGGCAAGTCCAAAGGACGACTTCCCTTTACCACACATCGATATTCTAGTAGATAATACAGCAAACCACGCACTTCTCTCATTTATGGATGGATATGCAGGGTATAATCAAATTCTCATGGCAGAAGAAGACATGGAGAAAACAACATTCATAACACCTTGGGGTACTTACTGTTACACGGTGATGCCATTCGGGTTGAAAAAATGTGTGTGCCACTTACCAACGAGCGGCAACTGCTTCACTCCATGACATGATGCACAAGGAAGTAGAAGTCTATGTAAATAACATGATTTTGAAATCAAAGGATTGCCCAGGGCATTTGATATCCCTAAGAAAATTCTTTAAAAGGTTAAGAAAATACAACATGAGGTTGAACCTATCCAAATGTGCTTTTGGAGTCACCTCAAGAAAACTCTTGGGATACGTCATTAGCTCTAGAGGAATAGAGATAGACTCAACCAAGATCAAGGCAATCATGTTAATGTCACCGCCCAAAACCGAAAAGCAAATTCGGGAATTCATTGGCCGGTTGCAATACATAAGTAGGTTCATATCTTAATTGACAACAATATGTGAACCAATATTCAAGAAGCTCAAAAAGAATGTGCCAGTAATATGGGACGATGAGTGACAAAAAGACTTTAAAAAGATTAAAGCATATCTTGCTAATCCTCCCGTATTAGCACCAGCACTCCCAGGAATCCCTCTTAGACTGTACTTATTAGTCACCAAAGAGACAATAGGAGCTATGCTCGCAAAAGAAGTAGAAGGAAAGGAGAACGCCATCTACTATCTAAGTAAAAAGATGCTCGAGTATGAAATACGCTATACAGCACTTGAGAAATTGTGCCTCGCACTAGTGTGGGCCACAACCAAGTTAAGACATTACATGCTCGTTCACACGGTCTTCATAGTATCTCGAATGGATCCACTCAAGTATCTTTTCGAGAAATCTACACTAAATGGGCGAATATCAAGATGGATAGTCAACTTAACCAAATTCGATGTAAGATTCATGTCCCAAAAGGCTATTAAAGGATCCGTGGTTTCAGATTTCTTAGCAGATTTCCCAATAGAAGATTCCACACCTATACACGAGAATGATTTTCCACACGAAGACTTGATGGTCACAGAAGATGATACTTGGACTCTCTACTTTGACGGAGCCTCAAACCAAAAGGGATGAGGTGTAGGAATACTATTGGTATCACCTAAAGAAGAACATGTTCCAATCTCCATAAAGCTAGATTTTGACGTTACCAACAACGCTGCAGAATATGAAGCATGAGTGGTAGGCCTCGAAACGTCATTGGCGTCGGGAGTAAAGAAACTTTGAATTTTCGGGGATTCTTTGTTGATCATCAATCAAATTTCCAAGACATGGAAAGTAAGGAGTGAAATCTTGGCCCCATACCAAACTTACCTAGAAACTCTCACAAACCAACTGGAAAAGGTAGAATACACATATCTACCTAGAGAGGAAAATCAATTTGTTGATGCCTTGGCAAGACTAGCCTCAATAGTTAAGATTCCTACGGAAATTGAGAAAATGCCTTTAACAAAAGAAAAGTGGCATAAACCGGCTTATATAAAAGTAATAAAGGATGATGAAGTAACCCAAGAAGAAGAAGAAGAAGAAGAAGAAGAAGAAGAAGAAGAGACTTGGTTCACATACATCCTCAACTATGTCAAAAAGGGAGAATATCCACCTCATGCTGACAAAAGAGAAAAACGAGCCTTAAGACTTTTGGCTTCCCAATATGTGCTCATTAACGACGAGTTACACAAAAAGGTACCTAAAGTTCGAGCTCTCCTATGTGTAGGCAAAAAGGAAGCCCAAAGGGCTATGAGAATAGTCCACGAAGGAGTATGTGGAACACATGTAAAAGGAAAAATGCTAGTCCAAAAGATAATGCGCGAAGGGTATTATTGGACTACCATGAGTAGGGACTGTCATCAATATGTCAAAAGATGCCCTAAATGCAAAATATATGCTAACTTGCAACATGTTCCTCCGTCTCTCCTCTACACCTATACGTCACCATGGCCATTCTCAACATGGGGGATAGATATTATTGGAAGAATTACTCCTCCAGGAACAGGAGGACATGAATACATATTAGTAGCAATTGACTACTTCACAAAATGTGTTGAAGCAAAATCATATGCCAAGCTCACTGCAAAACATGTAGCACTCTTTCACGAAAGAAACATTATTTGTCGGTATGGAGTTCCATATGAAATGATAAGTGAAAATGGAAATAACTTTCAAGCAGAATGTGAAGAATTGTTAAAAATGTATGGCATTCAACACCATCATTATTTTCCATACAAACCTCAGGCAAACGGTGCAATTGAGGCAGCTAACAAAAATTTAAAAACTATCACCGAGATGATGACAAAATATTACAAAGATTGGCCTGACAAACTCCACTTTGCTATGTGGGGTTATCGCACTTCAATTCGCTCGTCGACAAGAAATACGCCATTTTCCTTAGTCTATAGGATGGATGTCGTACAACCTGTAGAGCTAGAAATACCTTCCCTACGCATCGCGTTAGAAAGTAAACTCGATGAAGTAGAATAGACTAGAGCGAGGTATGAATAGCTAATCCTACTTGATCAGAAGCGACTAGAGGCTCTACATCATTCTCAATGTTATCAAACTCGTATGGCTAGGCACTTCAACAAGAAAGTCAAGACAAGAAATATTAAAGTAGGAGAGTTGGTGTTAAAAGCATTAAGGAAAAATGTTTTAGATCCTAGAGGCAATTTTATACCCAATTGGTCTGGGCCATATATTGTCAAAACTATCCTATCAGGAGGTGCTGCAAAACTGACTGATATGGATGGTAATGAGTTCTCAAACATGACAAATCTTGACCAACTTAAGAAGTACTACCCATAATTACTTGAGTAGGATACTCAAGAGAGCTACGTTTGGCCTGATTCCTTAAAGAAGGATACGTAGGCAACCCTTATAGGGTGTGACCACTGTAACTTTTACAAATCTCGCATCCCAGTGTCAACAAATCAACTCAGAGCAATTAGCGTGAAAATTTTCAAACGCATCAAAGTTGTCACCTGACGACAGACGTCAGCGTCGGCTGACAGCAACAGCGTCTGGCGACAAGGATAGCGCCAGGCGACAAACATCAGCGTCCGACGACAGACCTAAATTGTGACGCCAATTTTTCCGCATTAAACTGGGCAAATTTCGGTGTATTTCGAAAAATTTCGACTTCTTGTACTCGAATATTTTTCAGAAAAAATAATTAAGTGTTTTCATTGCTTTAATGGAAATTATAATGTATATGTTGATTTAATTTTAAAAGCTGAAAATTACATTAATAAAAAATAAAGTAAAATTACATTATTGATGGAATTTAAATGAAAGCTTAAAATAAAAAAATAAATTGTCTAATAAATTGAAAGTAAAGAAATGCTCTAATCTTTCTTCTCTTTCTTTGTCGTCTTCCAATTCTTGTCAGCTTCTTCTTCTTCATCCATTACTTTTGCTAGCAAGCATCCTTTAGAGGATCTGCATTCAATTTTGGTGTCAATAGTTTCTCCTTTAGCCATCACACCTTGTTTCTTCTCTACCCACACTTTCTTTTCTGTAGAGTCAGCTTTTATTTCCTCTTTGCCTTTAGTAGTGCTTTTCTTCTTAAGCATCATAGGAGTTTTAAATTCAACTTTTTCACCTAGGCGTTCCTTAACAAGAGCTATCTTGTCTCCTAGACGATTCTTCACATTGGTTTTATTTTGAACTCTCTTCTTGTCCTTTTTAGGCTTATCAAGTAGCCAATGCTTCACATCCTTGGACAAAGAAGGAGGAACCTTTTGGGTAACAACTTCCCATAAAGGCCTAGTACTCCAATAAGTATCAAACCTCTCTCATTCTTGTGAAAAAGAAAATTCATAAGGACGACAAAGGTCTCTAGAAGGAATGGTTTGAGCAAGGGCATACTATCGTTTTACCTTGCAGAGGTAATAAAAAGTCAACTTGGATAAGCTAGGAAGACGACAGAAGGGTTCACTACCACAAAATAGACAAAAGAGAACGCCTGAAATAGGCAATATAGAACACTTTAAAGGCGTTCTTCAAGTAGGGTGCCTTATAAAGTATACAAGACGCCTATTTGAGGCATTCTGTATACATTACAATAAAAACACCTATCTTGAATAGGCGATTCATATATTATGTACAAAATGTATAAAAAACAATAAAAAGAGAAATGTCATCTTAGGAAAGGCGTTCTCTATTTGTGTAGTTTGAGAACGCGTATCTTAGATGACAGTTTTGTTTTCCTTTTTTTTTTAATTAAAAATTACTATTATTATTAATAATTAATAAATTGATGCTTTGTAATTAATAGTAATAATAATAACGCATTCCAGAAATAAAAGACTACTACTATACGAAGCATGATACTCAAATCGCATTTGATTACATTGTTTAAGAAAATCATACGAAATATTTGATTACATTAAAAGGAGCTAGAGTACACATGGAAAATTATCATAATATTTGATTACATTAAAAGAAGCTAAGTACACATGGAAAATTATCATCATCATTTTATCAGATACTCCACGAGCTTGGAGCTTCACTTCACCTTGTGAACTTCAATCTCCTTTTACGAGTATGATCCTGAAGAAAAAAATTAAGATAAAGAACTTAGGGAAAAAAAAAAAAGGAGAATTAAAACCAACAAGCTAACCAATTAATAATAATCAATCTTGAAGAGCTACGACATAAAAATCAATGGGTTAATGGAGCATAAAAGGATAGAAAAATTACATTGTTCCTTTGATTATACAAGTAATACATTAATCCAACAACATTATCTATCTTATAAACCATGACAATTGATAATGTCAACCACAATTAAGTTCTCTGGTTAAAGAGTCAGCACGCCAATAAAAATATTCAACCCAATAATTTATGAAACTAAATTATAAAAGCACATAAACACAATAATTCTAACAAATAATATCCGAGAAAGTAACCCAACGACTTTGATTCCGAAAACATAACTGTACACTAACAAAGATCATCAAATATGATTAAAATGAGATAATTAACCACGAATTGATAAAAATCCGTCCCAAATCCACAAATTAAAATAAAAGTAATCCACTAAACATAGATCTACAAACCATAAAAGCCAATTCAGCTTCAATAATCAAAATCCAAATTCTGCAATCAAAATCACTACTCATATGAAATCAAAATGAGGAGAGAGAAATGAACCTGTTTGATGGATTCGGCGATTAAAGGGCCAATACTATCGCCGGGCAAGAGTGTGACGATGATAGGAATGTTGATGATAAGAAAGACGGTGGAGAGCGGAGGAGACAATGTGGCTTCAGATATCCCGATGCGTATTTTACCTTGTTGTCTCGCCATTGTTAAAGCTTTAAATTAAAGCTTTTGGGTTGAGGGGGAGCTGGGTTTTCCGCCATTGGAGAAGGTGGTTAAGAGGAATAGTATTAATTGGAGTTAGGATTAGACTCATGGAAGGAGTAATCCTCAGCGCATAGCTTCTATGTGCAAAGTTTGCATATAGAAGGGCAGGGTGGTAATTTACAGTGGCTTAGTCAGCTGATGATACCTTTTGGTTTGGCTTAGTCAACTTTTTGTTTTTTTTTTTACTTGATGACATGGCATTGCCCCGTTTTATTTTTGAAATGTAATGGAGTTGTTTGTTTAGTGAAATGAAAGGCTTTTCATTTGTTTAAGGCAAAATTGCTTCTGTCACTCGTTCTCTGCTTCTCACTCACTCCTCATTTGACTTAAGTGTTTCGTCTTCATTCCTCGTTCTTCCAAGCTTCTCCCCAAAATCCAGCTGCTTCTTTGGTTCGTTAGCTGACGCTAGTTGTGGTTCGCCTGTTACATTCGTTCGCCTTGTTGAGTAGTTGTCCGCTGAGTGTAAAGGTAAGGTTTTTAGTTCTTTAATTGTATTGTATGTTGTGATGAAATGGACTAAGGATTTATGAAATGGTGTTGCGATCTGGATGTGTTGTTGGTTTAATTGCATGGTTTAAGCTAAATTTGGTAACAAAGAAATTTAAGAAACTTTTATGAGGCAACTCGGGAATAGGTAACCTTGAAATTGAATTAGGGTACTTTGGTTATGGAATTATGGGTTGGTTTGCTGGTTTTGATTTGTTGTTTGTTTTGTTTGTTGCTGAATTTTGATTGGTTGTGTGCCTAATCGAATTACTGCGAATTTTTTGAATTGTACTTTGTTGTTTGTAAATGCTAATGTTAGGGATTACTGTTTTTTTGTTAAATTATGGGAAAATAACAGCGATAAACAATGAAATGTGGTCCTTTTCTTTGTTGTTGTAGCAAATTGCTGGTTTTGCTAAGCTGGTTTTTTTTTGTTCTTTGGTTGAACTGAATTTGCTGAGTTGTTATAACTAATAGCTTGTTTTGCTAGAGTAAGTAGGTTGCTTGTGTACTTTGGAATGGTACTGAATTTTGTGAGCTGTTGTGTAATGTTTAGTTACTAGGTTAGGACTAATTGTAGTACTAGTTAAAACTTGGATGGAAGACTTGCTTTGATAGTATTGAGTAGTACACTGATTTATTTGTTTTATAATTCTCATTTTTATTCTATGATTACTTGGTGGTTGATTTGTGATTAATAGGATTGAGCAGTGAAATAATAGCTTGTTTGTGATTTGTTTGTTGGTGGTTTGGGAAGTCTTAGATTACATCTATTTTAATCTGCACCACAAAGTAATGAAGAAGAAGGGTTCTGGTAGTGGTGGTGTGAAGAGGGATGTGGTGAATGTTGGGGTTAAAAACAAAGGGAAAAAGAAATACAAACCTACTGATTCGGTGTTTGAGGTAGAGGAGTTGGTGGATTCTACCGAGGAGAGTGGTAATCCAACCACTAATGTTTCTAATGAAGACTGTTCAGAGTATGAAGTAAGTGAAAATGATGAAGTGGATGAGACAGATCCTGATGAGGTAGAGGATGTAGATGAAGAAAAAGAAGGGTGGAAGGAACTAGCAATGAAGTTGATGCAGGATCAGATGAAATCTGTAAAGAGGAAGGGAGGTAAAAACAGTGAAAAGTAAAGCTAAAACGGCTAAGGTAATTGTTTTGAATGGTATTTAGTTGTGATTAGGTACTGTATTAATTTGTGAGTAGATGATTAACATGGTTTGTACTCTACCGGTTGAGGTTAAGAAGACACAAGGTGATAGGGTTAAGGAGAGAGGTGTTGTTGTTAAGACCCAGTCAAGAACAACGCAGAAGGTAAAATTGTCAATGTTGTTGTTTACGTATTTGTTGATAATTTTTTATATTTCAGCTCAGTTTGTAGCCTGCCATGGTGTGTTGCATGTGTTTGTTGTGTTTTTGGATATTTCTGATGTCCAGATATTTTGGTGTTGTCTAGGCACCAAACTTGAATGTTGTGAAGGCGTTTAGTTCCTTTGTTCATAAGTTTGATGATGGAAGGAAATAGTTAGTTCAAGATATGGGGTTTGGAGGGCTGCTTTGTATACCACTGTCCTATCTACCTCGCAAATTTGCTTACTTGATTCTGTCAGGGGGTTTTAGCACATGGTTCCATGGTTTTTGGTGATGATTATGTGCTACCGTTGACTGTTGTCCAGGTAGAGTATGTCCTTGGTATACCAAGGGAATCGAAGGTAGTGCCATCATCAATACCAGAAGACGATGAGGAGAAGCAAGCTGAGTCAAGAAGAATAAAGTCACTGTTTGCAAAGGGTGACAACATTAATTTGGCAAATGCAGCTGCTTCATTGGTTCGAGCAGATTCAAAAGGAAATGTGTTGCCTCTTATGACGGAGAGGGAGAAGACTGACTTCAAGATTGGGTTTTTTGTTGTTGCTTTGGGGTACATATTGTGTACTACAACAAACTCAACTGACCTAGCAGTGGCTTTCGGTCCAGCTCTATTGGCGTACAATGATGCTGCCAACTATGATTGGTGCACAACTGGATGTGTACTGCAACAAGGAAGTTCCAAAAGATATTAAATGAAAATGGGTATGTAGTAGGATCTAGTGGCTATATTCTGTTTGCTTTGGTAAGTGTTTGTATCAATTAGTTGTTGCTTTTATTTGGGGGTAAGGTTGAATCTCATTTTGATGCTTATTATTTTATATATGCAGATCTTTTATCTTGATCATCTTCATCGTGTGCCTATGTCATGGGGCTTGACACCGAGGCTGAAGGCATGGTCCCAGGATGTAATTAACAAAGTTGTTGCTGATGACAAATTCGATTCGGGTGACTATGGGTGTACTCCGGTAAGGTTATTTTATAATATAGGGGGGGGTAAATGTGTGAATATGTATGGTGGTTGATTCTTGTTATTATATTGTGTTTTTCTCAGGTCGTTGAATATCACCTATGGTGAGGAGCATCCGCTGGATCCCCGTGACTTTGAGAAAACGCGTGGTTCAAAGAATGCTGTTGTGGATAAGGTTGTAACAAAAGTGCCTATTTCAAGGTCTGAATCTGTGTTGGGTGATGAAGGAATTATGGCTAAGGTAATAAATTTAAGTGTTAAAGGTATGGATTTAATTTGAATTATTTCTGTCTAGTGTTATTTGACATATGTGAATATTGTTGGTGGTAGGTGGTGGAGAAGGTGATGGAGCGGATGACTCCACAAATTAGTTCTCCACCTGTAGTGGATATTGAAGCTAAGGAATCATGGAAAAGGTCTGTACTTGACTGTATTTCACTTTTGTCATGGATAGTGTAAATTTGTGTTTATTTGTCGAGGGTTGTTGTAATTGTCTTTACATCTGTGGTAGGTTGTTGAGAAGGTGATGGATCGTGTGACTCCCTGGTTGAATTCCCAACCCATGGTAGATGTGGAAGGAATTAATGGAAAGATGTTACCCTTGTGAAAAAGAGTAGTCAGGAAATGTTTTATCTTGTGTATTTGTTTGTTTATTAGCTTTTTAGATTTATTTCATTTTTTTTTTTTTGGAAGGTAAGAAAGTGTATTGATCAAAAAAACTGTATAAAAGAATAATGTACAATCCTGGCTAGCAGGAACCCAAAGCTACACAAGCCTTGACATCAAATGCAAACAAACATCATGGTTTCAAAGAGATTCCTCGTACCTTCTAGGAAGGGATCAGGGGAACCTAGACCTGCAAAAACAAAAGGACTTACACCCAACTCCCCATACAACCAGACTAAACAGCAAACAAGCACTAAAAAAAAACAGCTAGATACAAGACTTGAGGTGTTGCAGCCATTTACAATCTTCAATCTTCCAAGTATGATTGATCATTTGCTGGCATCTAATCATCACTTCTCTCTTAACACCTTTTGAGAGCAAATCTGGTCTTAGAACAGCTTTAAACCAAAAAGCATGGTTTCTAGCCATCCAGATATTATAAACAATAGCAGACAAGCAAGCCATGATCATTTTTTCCTGGATACAGTTTCTACCTCTCATTTTCCAGTTCTTCCAGCTGTTAAGAGACTGCAAAAGGGAACTAGGGATTACCCCGCAGTTGATTGTTGGTTGTTGTAGGTGGAGTGCGTAATGAATCGGATTACCCCGCAGTTGATGACTGCTTTGGACAGGATAACGTTCCGTCTTTATAAAGGGATGAATGATTTGTTCGCACAGGGCGTCGTTTTGGCGAAAAACAATAGAGGATTGGTTGGGACCTCTTTGCAGGATTTTGGTGTGGTTGATGCTAGTGCAATTGCAAGCCAGGTTTTATGTGTGGCTTATCCAACTGAGTGTGAGAAGGTAGTTATTCCTGGACCTACAACCAGTGAGTGTCAAAATCAGTGTGACACCTGGTCTTTTGAAAACCTTGTCCAGGCGGCTGTGTTGAATGAAGGCGATGGGTTGCATGCTGGTTTAGATGATGATGCAGTAGGTGAGAAACCATCAAGGTCTTTGATTGAATATATCAGAGGTTTGGATGTACTACAGGACTAAGTGAAGGAGGGATTGGTTGGTTCTGTGTCTGAGAAGGAGGAAGCAGATGTGAATGCTGCTCAGGAGTTAGGTGTTGTGGATCATAACCTGTATGAGAAAGTCTGTGATAGTGGGGATGAGTTGGAGGAAGAGGATGATGAAGGGAGTATTGGTTTTGTGCTGGGTTTGTTAGGTACCAGGGGCACGTGTGTGTACGTCGATAAGGGAGTACATGAGGATTCATCTGATGGTGAACAGGAGGGAGTTGAAAAAGGGGTTGGTACTGCTGACAAGCGTGTGGTTAAACCAACTGCTGCCGCTTGCTCCCAGAAGGCGTCTAACACTAGGAGGCATATTACGTTTGAGAGTCGTATGCTTCAGTATGTCCGTGCGTGGAAGGAGCTTAATGATCCTTTGTTATACACTTTCTACACAGTATTATAAATTTTCTTGATTCTAAATATGTGAATTTTCCTGTTTTTTTCCATGAGTGTGTTATTAACGCTCAATGGAGTTGCTGAAATGTGTTTGGGTTTTTTGTTGCAGTCCCGGTCTTGTTTTAATATCCTGTGGTGACAACACAACAACTTAGAGGGATGCTTTTACAGTTGTTCACCCAAGAGCAGGGGTTGGGGATCAGTACGTAAGGATGGCTAGTAAGCTTTACACAAAGCTCTGGGCAACCACGGAGTATTTGAACTGTAGCAAGTGTATTATGTTCGATCCTAGCTTTGCTGTGAGTAGTGTTTTTTCACGTACTAAGTCTTGTCTGAGTATGAGATGGTCTTGTTTGAGTATGAACTACTACATGTGCTTTGATTCCGCAGAATCGGCTACTCTTGAAAGAGAAAAATGAAGAGCATGTGGTAAAGAAGTATGGGCAGTTGTTTCTAAGTTACAGAATGCGTGATGTGAAAACAGTAAGTGTGGCCTTGGAGTACATATTTATTACATATTCTTTATTTCCTGTGCAGCTGATGGTAATTTTTACGAACTTAATGTAGATATTTGTCCCTATCTTAATTGTCCCCCGGAGTCACCCGATGAAGCACATTGGTTTTGTATTGCACTTGATTTGAAGGGAAGAAAGCTGTGGATGATTGACTCTTTATACCCTGATCCTTTCCAAAAGCATGCAGAAATACTTAGGACTGTGGTATGTAAAGTGAATTAGTCAGTCCTTTTGTGTAAGTGGTTTTGAATGTGTGTCTAATTTTTCTGTTTCTCAATCATGAACATGATTTCCTACTCTAAGGGGTTGATGTGCTATTCACAATGAGTGATCAGTCCTAGAAGGTTGGGGAAATACAAGGCTGGGAAAAATGTTTGTTTGAGCCAACGGGCCTAGTGACGTGTGAGTTTTCCTGTACAAAAGAGTCTCCTTGTTGAGCCTTCCCATTGATCAACATTCACTTTTTTGTCCCTCTTATTTGTTTGTAGGTTATACTGTGGGGTGTTCATGCTTGCTGCAATCAAGTTTTGTGCAAGAAGATTCACAACAAAGTTTGGTGTGGTCAGTGCTTCATTTGTCAAAAGGAGTTTGTTTGTGTTTGTTTGGATTTGAAATGCAGACCTAACTTCTCTTGCTTGATGCAAATGTAGGGCAAGATACACATGGCAAGAGCCAATTTATTTCTCGATAATGCGCAGTGCAATGCAAATGATTTGAAGGACAAGCTTGAAGAAATAGTGCCTGCTGGGAGGAAGACTCGACAACATCAGCAGCATTGACAGAGATGTGAGGTGGTAGCTATAGGTTTTGAGAAAAACAGTTGTTCTTTTTTTGACCGTTGATGATGCATGGCTTTTTTTTCACACCTCGTTTTGGTGGTGATGTGAACATTACTAGTTGGTGTGTAGTTGGTATGTTTGTAATGTAGCAGAAGTGTTGCTACATTTAGTTTAACACCACAGGACGATTTTAACACAGGTAGGATGCAGGAATGATGCCTAAGATGCGAAGGTGTATATTAAATCGCAGTGGTACATCTGAACTGCTATTTGATATAAATATTAATTAATGGTATATTAAATCAGCCACTGGTGCCATTTTTTGTCATTCCTTACACCATCTGGCAGTGGTATTATGTAAATGCCAATCATAATATGTTGCCTGAGTGGTACAATGTAAGTGTCAAACATAATATGTAGGTTTAGTTGTACAATGTAAGTGCCAAACATATACTTTCACACTTAATGTGCCAAATATAGAATTGCATTGTGGCAGCATTTTGATAACAACAAGAAAATAAACAGTATCTTCTTCGATTGACATAAACTTAGCATTACAATAATAAGTTCAATGCAAAGACATTATAATAAACATGATAAATATAAGTCTTTACAACACATACAAACCAGACTGAGATCAAACATACAGACCCACGAACAGGGCTACTCCCATGGCCTCCTTGTGTAGGCACCTCGTCATCTTCAGCAGAAGTCTTTCCCATGGCCGATGTGGTTGGTGGAACCATCAAATCCCAATCTCGAGTTGAAGTAGTAGCTTCCAGGCTCAGGCTCCTCGTCTGATGAGTCAATCTCATTGTTGAACTCATGTGGCTGAAGGGTTGGCTTTGTGGAGGTGCCTCCAACAGAAGCAGTTGCCTTCACAAATCATAAAACTATGGTGTCAATAACAATGTAATTAAATTCCATTATATAAATGTGAATAGTAAACAAACCTCGAGTATAACATTCAGCACCAATCCTTTACGGACAGTAGCCCTGTGTAGGAATTTTGGCGTTACAGCCTGAGCCTTCCAAAATAAAAACACTCCTCTCGGGTTTCCATCTGGACCACAGCATTCCACATTGTACTCCCCTTGTAGATTAGGGAGAACCTAATGTTTTGCAAGATGGGTTCGGATTTTGGCTTCCAATGTCACAATCAAAATTGGCCTATAAATTTGATAGAGAGTAGTGAAGTGGCCAACAAATGACTCCCTTGTGCAACCCCTAGCATTCCAGCAAATAATTCTACTGCCTTGCTCAATCTCTTTGTATGGACGGCAACCATAGAGATATCGTCCTCTGTAACTCACAAGGTGGTACCGTTTACGAATAGGAA
Source organism: Chenopodium album (assembly GCF_948465745.1). NCBI lineage: Eukaryota > Viridiplantae > Streptophyta > Magnoliopsida > Caryophyllales > Amaranthaceae > Chenopodium > Chenopodium album. The sequence continues at coordinate 36,381,285 of NC_137841.1, read as the reverse complement.
GAATGGAATCCATGTTAGGGGGAACAATATTGGGCGATACTAGCAGCTCAATATGGGTATGACGATCACAATCGCTCATAAAGTGGAGGGTGTCCGTGTATGAACCAACAAATATGAACCCCAAAAGCATAGTCAACTTATATATTAGGGAGGTGTCGTAGGTGAGTGAGGGCTTCATGTCAACCAACTCAGCCAAATCAGATGGTATCGTATCCTCGGATGTAGAAGAAAAGAACGCCTGTAGCATCCAAAAAATGGCCACAACTGCCCCTTCATTGTAGCATCCAACCAAATCCTCTAATAGAGTAAGATGAGCTAAAACAGGGCTTCCATCTTGTGAGATCATGAAATCGGTGGGGGCACACATTTTTTGCAGCAACCTAGCTCTGAGGTTTGCCACAGGATGGTGCACATCATTCAAGAGGTGTTCGGTGGTCTTGTAGTACTTGATCAAATTATGGTTAACCTCGTTGAAATCCCTCTCTACTTTCTGAAAGTACATAATTGGTTTCTTTGGATGGACTACTATCTGGTGGTTTGAGGCCATTGTATGCGCGGAGATTTTGGTTAGCTTATACTTTGAAGATATCTGCGTAGAATACCTGTTAAATTATGACACTGCGTTTTTTGAGGAAGTTGAAGACGTAAAAACCAGTAGTGGGGGGAAAACTTAAAATTGAAATCCTTGCATTTACAGTGTTTTACCATGCTTGAGTTTCATTTCGTACCCAATTGTGGTGGGAAATAAAAGTACGTCCACGCGCTGTCTTATCAAAACAAACACACATAACTTAGTGGTACATATATGTACTACTATTAATGAAGAAGTCGGATTAGGTATATATATGTACCACATGATATTTAACCGTGGTCAACCCCAGTGAATTATTGTTACCCCTCTTTATTAACCTCGATTTACGGTCAACTTTCCACCCACCCCTACGTAGCAGTGGTTCACATGCTAATATCACTAGGTGACAGAGAAGTCTCGCCATAACAAATTAAACACAGCTAGGTCTCAATGGTATACATATGTACCACCCGCATATATTTTGAACAAAAGTATCTTAAAAATGCCACTGAAAAGAAAGCAACAAACCTGTCTTAAACAACAATGTGAGTACAATAAGGGGGATTTATTTTCTTCTATTATAGCCAACCAACTGAAGATGACTTCCACCTATGTGAAGTAGGGATACATTGAACTGCGTGGCAGAGCAATCTGGCCTGTGGATCTAGTGGTAGTTTATATGTCCCATTTGATATATGTATACACAAATGGTACTTATTCTATGTCATTGCGGAATGTTTAAAACATACAGTAACACTAAGTAGTTGGGGAGACAATTTATTACATGATGTGTAGTATAAGAGACCTTGGTACATGGTCAATTAACTTCATACGTGCCTTGTTAATTTGTTGTACACAACTGTAGGAATTACCCACACAAAAACAAAATGGTAGGCCATAGAAGCAAGAGGGTGATGGCCGGAAAAAGAGTAGTAGAAGAAAACAAGGTAGTTAAAAAAAAGACATCTAGGGGAATTATGAAGCGGTTAGAGTTTATAAAAAAATGGTTATCACGATGTGAATGGAGTCATTCGATAATTTTACCTCCCTAAAGGAGGTAGGGAGTTGATGTTCTCGCACCAATCAGCCACAATAGCTCGTGGTGGATTGTGAATCCCATAACCGGGATTGATTTCCATCCCGACTTCCCATTCCTTACGCCGTTTAAATTGGGTGGTCCCGGTCATTTCCGCAAAGAGGCCTATTGTTTCATGCACTACCTTGTGGATGCTCACAAGATTGCTATTAGTGTAAACCTTCGGGATTTTCGTGAAACAATTATCGATTGTATGCGAGCGGGATAGTATTGTAGGCATTGGATGCAGTTTTGGGAGTTGTTTATGTGTAACTATGATTAGGTCTCAAATGCAGAATCCATTCTAGAACACCAGTGTAAGGATGGAGAGGAATTTGCTCTATTGCTACTTGTCCATGATTTCACGTCGGACTACGACAAAGACGTGGTTCATGTGACGGTAGAGTGGATGAATTTTTCTTAGGAGGATCCTTTTGATATGATCAATTCTACTGAGGAGCATTGCATGTATTTTAGAAGAAAGATGTTAGTAGAAAATGGGTACGATGAGATGCAACACATGGATCGCATCACCAGAGACCCGTTTCAGTAAGACGACTACCCATCGTGGTATGTCAATCGGTTGAACGAGGCGATGCAAAGATTTGAGGAAAAGTGCAATCCAGATTCCGGAGACTTCTGGGACGGGCATGAGCCAGATTACAATGATCCGTACGTGGATCCGTGGGATGGATACCATGATTTTTGTCTGGACGACGACTGATTGACTGGTTATATGCCCTAATGTGCTCCATCTTCCTCCTTTTCTATTTTATGTGTCTATTAGTTAGTGATTTGCCTACTATGTTATTAAACGTTATGTACTTTCCTTCAAGCTTAAGTTCAAGTTTATTTAGGAACCGAAGTAGCCTGTACCAATCAGTACGTGGTGGTACAATATTGAATCTTATTTTGTTATGTTATACTTCCTCTGTTTTTTTTTTACTTGACCTGTTTCTTTTATCACGCTTACCAATGCAAAACTTTCACGGTCAATAACTTTAATTTTCGATAAGTAAAAATTATAAAAGTTATATATTATATTAGTACTTGTTGAGACGAATTTAAAAATATCTTACATGAATATGTTTTTCTTTAAATATTATTCACAAAACACGGTCAAAGGACGAGGAGTGGTGAATAGTGTAAAAGTCAAAGCGGGTCAAGTAAAAAAGAACGGAGGAAGTATAATATTTTCCTTTCAGTGGGACATTTACCATATTAGAGTTATACCATTTGCACAATCCGTTCTGCTCTTAAAATTTATCTAATGACACCCAAATTTCATATTAGATTTAATCTTGAATCCGAGTGACAGTAAACAGAAAATAAATAATTAATACAGGCTGATACTATAATTGGAGATTAACTTATAGTGCTACTATTAGAATTACCCATTTAAACATAAATAGCAAGAGGTACCTAAAATTTCATAAAAAGAAAGACAAGAATAATGAAGATTGTGACCCCAATTTTTACAATGTTGACGTTCTGTGTCTCTAACATGTCCACCCTTTGCACAATGGCGCCGATGTTGTTTGTTTGTCCGTCCTTGACGAGGTCCGATTCTAGGGCCCATTCCCAGTACCTGCAGTGGCGACATTTATAATACGACCGCTTTAGATTCATTTTGGACTTGGAGATCCGAAATTCCACAAGGGTAAAATCTTCCCCCAAGCAGTTGCAAATTTTGGAAGATATCCAAGAGATATCCAGGGAAGCAAACAGACGTCGAATTAAGAGGCTACTAGAAGAGGCAGAAGATATAGTTGACATTACCTTAAGAATGGTGTGTTGTTGTGTAATTGTTGCAAGCAATACTAAACACCCACTGCTCTCGTATTTGGGTTATAAATAACGGTGGCCAATGTGGAGTCAAAGGGTTTGTAAGGCGGGAAATTAAGTCCCTTTTACGTGCCAACTTTTACATATGGGGCCCAACATTCACATAGCAAATTTAGCGTGACAAAATAACTTATTCACAAATGCACCACTGCATCCTTAGAAGAACCATTGAGGATACAGCGGTACAAAAAGTAGAATAACAGGCTTTAGTGGTACAATCCTTAGAAGAACCTTTTACGCTATTAAATGTCCCACTTGCTTGTACAGTGGTACATTTTTACACAAAGAATATTACTGCTGAATTGTGGCATCCTAATATGTGGCAGTAAATATTTTTTAGTATACATGTTGATATGATTGTAAGTTTACGTTTAATGTGGAATTCTAATAAGTGTTTAGTTTAAACCCAATCGGGATTAAAACCGTTGACTACAACCACAAAATATCTTTCTCCCACTACAAATCCTCCTGCCATAATGATTTTATATTTTTGAGTATATGCTACATCAGCAAAACTATAAATTTAGGAGAAATTTGATTAATTCAAAATATTAAAACCATCAACTACTGTATGATTCATAGTCATAACCATATGTTGCACTCCATTTTCGTCAATCTGACAACGATTTGCTCAATCATCGGCTTTATAAATCAGCTGTGATATGGCCAATAATTTTTACAATCATCACCGCAGTTATCTCCACTTGCTTCAAGAACAGCTTCAAAGCTGGGTACTCTGGGCAGCTCCAAACTATTGCAAGATTTGAGATGAGGAAAAGGGAGAACTGAGAACCTATGAGGTAGAGGTAGAGGTAGAGGGAGAGGGAGATCTGAGGTGTCGTGAGAGTACAGAGTGTGAAAGTAAAGTGAGAATGAATGGGTTTTATAAGCTATTTCATGTAAATCTAACCATTGATTTTTTAATCAACGGTTGAGGGTGGTGATCCGTGTGTGTTTTGGGGGACATAATCTAACCATTGATTTTTTAATCTAAGGTAGAGAATGGCGATCCATGTGTGTTTGTGTGTTGTTTATTCATATACAAAAATAATAATCCCTCAATTCCTAAGTAATTTTTTTTCCCCATTTGATCGGGATCAGTGCCCAAAACACGTATTGCATCTAGTAGTATATCTTCGTTTTCATACATTTAAAAATAATTTAAGGTTTTTTTAATAAAATGTTTAAATACACAAATTATCACTCATGTGTCCATAACTTTGCACTAATACATACGAAAATTTAACTACGAGGTGGCTAGATGCTATGGGTTAAATTTTACATATGATCCATTGAAATAACCAATGTTAATTTGCTAATAATTCAGCACTGATTTCTTTCGGTAAACAAATCAAACTACTACTATGTAATATCTTCATAACTTCAATAAAAATATATAATTTCTATGAAAATATACTAATCAAACTACTAAACAAGTATCGAATAACAAAATTCCAAATTTGCATTTCACAAGATCTTATCAAATCATGACTGTATTTCGCGTAGTATTCAATTGATTAAATAAGAACCTAGACTTTATAAAAAACTTGTTAACTCAATCAAAATACGGAGCATTTCCTTGTTAAATGGGAGCGACGTTTAGCAGTTCCCTTAAACACTCAGGTGCAACACCCTACGATGGACTATTGGAACCAAAATTCTTTTTAGGAAATCAAACATTTTTGTAGGAAACCACAAGTTAGATTGGTGTTATAATACAAATCTTTGTAGGACTTTTAATTGTATATTTAGGTATGCATCGTTAGGACTTCAGTAGTTCATATAGTGTTTTTCAAATTGTAGGGAATATTTCAAGCATTACCTCAAACTTGAACCCCATTGTGAACATACACTTAAGCATGGTGGCGTCCAAAGGGAAGGAAGCTAGAGCAAAAGAGTCGCCAACAAGTATTAGGAACTTGTAAACCGTTCACAGGGTGAAGGTTACACCCCTTAACGATCCAGGAGATTGTCAAATCCAATAGGTCTGGAACCATGACTGGAAATTCGAGGATGAAGGTACAAATCCAATCTAAAAGAGAAAAAACCTGCCATAATTATAGGCCTCTACTTCATTCTTCTCGTATTCATGTGTGCTTTTTTACTAACATGCAATCAATAGGTTTACCCTAAACCTGTTTATCTATGTTGGTTGAATATTAACGCACAAACAAATCTAATATTGGCGATCACTTGAATTATAATCAAATTAACCCTAAACAAGATTATTATTTATCTTATCAAGCGTGATTACAAGTACCAATTCCTTTTAAACATGCATAAAAGGTGTGATCAAGCAATAACAATAAATAGAATCAAGAAACATAATAATCATCATAAATGATAATCATAATTAAAATAATCATGTTAAATCATAATAGCAAGATCCTAGACATGATACTAACAAGATTAATAACAAACCCTAACATGTCACTAAACATCAAAAATCAAAGCTTTAACCCTAACATGATACTAACATGCTATTAAGAAAGAAAATAGGAAGCATTCTTGTAATCATACTTGATAATAGGAATTTTTAGTTGTTACCCTAAACATGATACTAGGAAGCAATAAAACATCCTAACATGATACTAGGAATCAAAATAACAATCTAAGCATGATTCCTATATCATAATATCAATAAAGCAATTAAAGTAGTTACTTGGATGCCTCGTATCTCTTTCTAATAACAAATACATACGTTAGTAACTTCAAAGAAAATAATAAAATCAAAGAATTAAATTAAATAATTGAAATAGAGATATGGGATCAAAACCTCATAAACACCAAACCTTTCACGTCTAGGGCGAAGGCAACTTCGAATTATGCTAGGTGTGTCTAGTGCTAATGTATGAGGAATTGTGTTTGTAAAAAGCAAGGCTAGAAAAAGGGAGAGAGAATCAAGAAATTCTTGATGAGAGTTGATTATGATAATTGATGATTTGAAAAGGGGGAGATATGACCTCTATTTATAGAGAAAAAAGAGGGTCGAAGAATAACAAAAGAATCCGAATTCGAATCGAAATAAAACTCGATGGACAGCAATTTTTGCAAATTTTGTTTTTGTCATATCTTTTGATACAGATGTTTAAATAAGGCATATAATATGTATTTTGAAATATATTGAAGTCTACTTTCCAACCAATTAGAATCAGATTAAAATCTTTTTTAGAAAAAAAAATATGTCCGAAATAGTAGGACGGTGTCAATTTTGGATAGAGTTTTGTATTTCTTTCATACCTTTTTCGCTAAAGCTTGGAATTAAGATTATAATATATCATTGGAAATATAATTTCAAGATCTATCCAACCATATAAAATTTGGATAAATATTATGAGGCACAAAAATAATATCTGACTGACTTTGAACATCTTTAAATTCGAATAGAATTAGGACTTAAAAAAGGTAAGTTTTTATAAAAAGAAAGTTTTTATTTAACTCAAATTCTTTAATCTTATCTTTTTAAAAAGTATAATTAAGATCTTTTAGAAACTTATAGAAGCTTATAATTAATCCTAATTAGTTTAATAATAGGATTAGACCTTTGGACCCTCTACATGATCATTTGGCCGTAGGTAAGATCCGGTTCGAGCCCAGTTTAGTATTTTGGCCATAACTTCCTCATTATTCATCGGAATTGGGATTATAATATATCGTTGGAAAGGTCTTTTCAAGCCCCATCCAACTACACCATTTTTAGACCCATTTCATGGAGAAAACTAAATTGAAATGAACATTTTTCTTAAATAGGGTAAGAAAAGAAACATTTTCAAAAACAGAAAGAAGAGATATTTTATTAAAAACATCCTCATCACTAGACTTTTCACACTTTCGCTTTGCTCGATAATCAAATGACATGAAAGGTATTCATCACTGGGTTTGGTTTTAGGGAGACACATTTGGGTGTCTACAGAAGCCCCCACTTTGACTGAGTTTGGAGAAACTCAAGTTTCAAAAACAAAAGTCAAAGTATCGATAGGGACGGAGAATGATTCAGAACGTTTTGCGATCCCAAATCATTCTTGTAAAGCCGATACTTGCAAACTAGCGTTAGTTAAAATAGATAAGAGAGTTAAAGAAACGCGTATCTTGCACCGTCGAGCACGTCTCTGTTGGTAACCGATTTGTTGCTGCATTTGTCGTAGTGACAACCTTCCACAAACTAAGGAACGCCATCTTGCTGTTTTGATGTTCACTCGTCTCTGAACAATAGAGCTTTTTTGGATATGTTCATGCGTCTCTGAACAAAGAGCTTCTGAATGGTATGCCCACGCGTCTATAAGCAATAGAGATTTGATGATATGTCCACGCGTCTCTGAACAAAGAGCTTTGAATAATATGCCCATGCGTCTTTGAGCAAAGAGCTTCGATGATATATTCACGCATCTCTGAACAAAGAGCTTCTTTTGTTTGAAGATCTTCCTCAAGCTAGGGGATACCGTCTGAAGACTACTACGCCTGTAACAGCCTCAAATTTTCGCTGTGATAGTCTTCTGCAAGCCAGAGAACACTACCAAAGATTGCTTCACCTGAAACGATCTTCAGTTGTTGCAATAATATTCCGAAGAAAATTACCGAATATCAACGCCTGTCGATCCTTAATGCTGCTTGAACTTTGCTATCGATGCATTGGGTGATGACAATCCTCTCTTCTTTGGGAATAGTGCCAACACAACTCTTGTATGATGTATGACAATCCGATTTAGGGAAAGTTGTCAATGCTTCGTAACAATCCATCCTTGGAAATGTTGCCACGATGCAGCGACAATCTGTATCTCAGAAAATTTGCCAAAATCTAATTTTGGGAAAAGTTTCCATGCTTCGTAACAATCTGTCATAAGAACTTTGCTACGATCGACAATCCACATCTAGGAATATAAATCTTGAAAGCAATCAACCTTGGAAATTTTCCAATGCTATGCGACAATCCTTTTAGGAAAATGTTGCCACAATTGACAATCCGCGTCTTGGAACATTTACAAAAAAGAGTTGATCAACAATCCACTTTGGGAAAATTTTCCACTTACTGAAATGAATGACAATCCACATTGAGGAACCTTTGCCGAAATTTATGATGAGTAGAGACGTACGAAAATCCTTTGGGAAATTTTTCCTTAGGGAACTGGGTGTATGACCATCCAATCTCGGAAAACTTGCCAGAGATGACAATCCGAACTTGGAAAAAATTGCCAAACAGAGAAAGAACACGACAACCCACACTTGGAAACTTTGTCAGGGATGACAATCCAATCTTGGAAAAATTGTCGTTTAAGATGAATGCGCGACAATCCATATTTGGAAATATTGTTAGTTGGGGATGACAATCCAATCTTGGAAAAATTGTCGTATAAGTGTTTGCTTTTGAACCGATGTGTTGGTGCTTGTAATGAGCCAATGCTTAGGCGCTTAAGCTAAGTGAGACGATCGTCGTCAGGTCAATCACTTACTGCGATTGTAATCGAGCCGACTACTAATCATGTCAATTTGCTTATAGGGGCTAACTGGTGTACCAAGGAACCCGAAATTGCTGTAAGAGGCCCGCATAATCCAATCTGGGGCCATGTATCTCATCGCCGCACCGGCGCTTGCTGGAAGACTCTGTCGTCGCGTTCTCACTCTGTCGTCAGGCGACAGCCTTGTCGTCTAACGCTGGAGTCAGGTTTTCATTTGCGGCTTTTTGAAAAAAAATCCGAGAATGTTCTTGCTCACAGGAATGTACCTGCTCATGAGTCTTAGGTCAACTCATGAAGCTCGATATGTACATGACTCGAAATGCACAAAAACAAAAATTTCCGTCATTTTTGTGGAGGATGCCGACTTTCTCCTGAAAAAGAAAAACGCAAAAGAAAGAAGCGAAGTTTTTGAAAGTGCATGTGGAATGAGCTTAGTCAAATGTCATTTGATACTATCTCTCAAGGTGCAAGGATTAATTGATCCTAGGATATCTTTGATGAAAATATTTAGGTAACTTAGGCATGGAGGCTAAGCACTTCATACTTCGTTATGCAATGATGATTGATCTTGATATGACAAGGCATGCTTCAGTGTTGTGTTAAGATTTCATGACAAAGGGTTCCTAAGGGAAGTGTATTTGTTCATGTATCTGTGCAGTGTGGGAAAGTGACACTAAGGTTAGGCCGCAAGGGCTAAGTGTGTGGGAAAATATTATTTCAAGAAGAGTCAAATAATGGTGACTTTTTAGGCTAGGTAAGCTAATGATGTAGGGATCAAGCCCCCAAGTCTAGCTCTAAATGGATAGGAATGAGCATAGGAAATCCCTCGATATGATCAATTATGAACGTAAATATGAATGCATTTTTATTACGGCCGCACCTCGATGTGAGGTTGCCTACGTATCCGTTAGGAATCAGGCCGAACGTAGCTCTAGCCGAACCTCGCACAAGTGTGTATACCTCAAAAAGGTCTTTTGAAGGGTTGTAACGTGGTTAGGCTAAAGGTTTGATAAAGAAAGGGATAAAGGCTCAACACCCTAGATAAGCTCCCAAGGTGTGCAACCTTGCCTTTGAATCTTTATATTTTTATGCTTGAGGGTTTTAACACTTTTTTAGCTCTCTTTCATTTTTTTGCTTTTACTTTTTTTTTTTTTTTGAACCTTTTTTATAATTGTGGGCAATCCCAATCATGCGGTCTATCACTCACTTGGCATTCATGTTTTTCAGGCACGGTACCGAGTACTCAATAAGAGACACAATCTGAGACATGTTCATATCGAAGACATTTTCGTACCAAAGACATTGGAACACTTACCCTTTTGTACACTTTTATTTATTTTTTTATTGCTTTTTTTTTATTTTGATCTTTTGAAATCACTCAAGCTTTTTGAAATTGCATAAGTTGCACACTATCCCATCCCAAGGTTAGGTAGATGTGTGTTGAAGAAAGAAAGGTCTATCGTTAGACGAGGCTCAAAGTGGTTTATCAAAAAGGATTGTATATTTGAAGGGTGAAAGGTAATATGATGTGGCTACAAGGGGTGCCTCAAATCATTGGTATACCTTGTGCTTAGTTCGACATGTTTTTTTTTTTTTTTTTGGCGATGCAATGATCGTATATAAGGAAATAAATGCTCATTTTATTTAAAAAGTGAAGGGTAAAAATCAAATTCTAAGAAATAAATTCAAGGAGGATGAAGGGTGCCTATGCTAGACTTATTGGAGAAAGGGTTTGAAAAAAAGAAGAAGAAAGCATGAAATCTTGGTGAGAAACTTGCCTTATGCATTTGTTTCATCATTACCCTCATTTTTTTGTTCGTCAATCACATGACTCAACTCGATTCAACATGCATGGATGGAAGAAGGTAAGAAGAATGAAGGTTGTGATATGGAGAAAACATGTAGAGAATGGAAAGATGATGTAGATGGAGCATGAACTCCCAGAGGGTTATGTCCATATGTAGAACACATATGGGTTTCAAAATATTGAGAAAAACTCAATCAGGAAGTAGAATCGAGCCAACAGTGCTAGTACTGGTCGAAAAAAGAACTCGTATTTCTGGCTCGGTATAGGAAGAACGCAACGCCTGCCAACAGGGACTGTCGCCGCAATAAGAGTTCTGTCTCCTGGCGATAATATTGTCGCTCGGCGACAAAACCTTATCTTCGGCGACAGGCTCTGTTTTCTAGACGCTAGTTCCTACATGCCTCATTATTTCTCTATATTCTTAAATTTTCCAGTTTTTCGCAGCATTATTTCGATCCTAGTTGTGAAAGATATTCCTCAAATTTCCTACGTGTAAAAAATCCATTATTTTTAACTCATTACGGATGGTCTTTCCAATGAGATCTTTTTTTATGCAAATGACAATAATGTTAATCAAAATTACGCACATGAAATACTTAGAACTTTTCAAGTCTCATCCACTCATTCTGAATCATTGCCGAAATAAATTTCAGGAATTAAAATAGAAATCCTCCCAAGTGGAGTCGCCAAAAATCTGTAGGGAATATTTCAAGCATTACCCCAAATCTTGAACCCCATTGTGATCATACACTTAAGCATGGTGGCGTCCAAAGGGAAGGGAACTAGAGCAAAAGAGTCGCCAACAAGTTTTAGGAACTTGTAAACTGTTCACAGGGTGAAGGTTACACCCCTTAACGATCCAGGAGATCGTCAACTCCAATAGGTCGAGAACCATCACTGGAAATTCGAGGATGAAGGTACAAATCCAATCTAAAAGAGAAAGAATCTGCCCTAATAATAGGCCTCTACTTTATTCTTCTCGTATTCATGTGTAGGGGTGTGCATTTTTAGACCTGGACCGGAAAAACGATCGGGATTGGACCGGACCGGACCGTAGGATTCCGGGTCGGTCCTCGGTCCTTAGAAATCAGCCATTCCGGGTTTCCGGTCTAGACCGAAAACCCGGGAAAAGTTTTTATTTTAATTTTTTTTTTTAATTTCCTAAAAACCCTAAATTCAATCAGACACTCAACGCCTCTTCACTCTCTTCTTTCCTCTTCTCACTCTCTGTCGGCATGTCCTCCTTGACACCTCCGCCCTCATCTCCGCAACGCCGCCTCATCTCCGCAGCTCCGCCCTCCAGCCTCCAGGTATATCCTCCAACCTCCTCTTCGTTTTTTTTTTTTTGTTTTTTTAAAATTAAAATCCTCTGTTTGCCGCATCCTGCAGCTCCGAGCCTCCGATCACTCCAGCCGTCGACGCCTCACAGCCCTCACCGGAAGTCAGTCTTGTTTTAGTTCGAAAGTCAGGTTTGTGTTTCCTTTTTTTTTCCGTTTTTGTTACTTGATAAATTGATAGGCAATTTTGGATGTAATTGTGTGTTTTTAATTTGTTTTCAGAGTATTACCATTCAATTGTTCAACAACGAATTCATATTCATGCAATGTAAGTTGCTTGCATCAGTTGCATGTTTAATTCTTTTTAAAAATGTTTTTGATTTTAATTTGTTTCTATTTATATGGTTCTGCCATATTTTTGGGATTTATGGGTCTAAATTCAAGCTTATATTTCTAGATTTTCAATTTGTTATCTATTTCATTCTATTCTTAACATATAATTAACTATAATGTTGTAGATGGCGAGCTCCCAATACAAAAGGGCACCTATATACTCTTCTGATCAAACAAAAAATACACTTTCGGATGCTGCTAACAACGCTGACATTGATTTATTGCGGCAATCCTTGCCTTCGGACAAGACACTTACGGAGGGACGAAAGTATTTGGTCAGAACAAAAACCAAGAGGAAGGCTGAATATTGGAAGAACTACATTGAGTACTTAGATGATGATGGCAAACTACGTGCTGAATGTAAGTTTTGTACAAAAACTTTTGCTGCTGATGGCGATGTTAATGGTACTAAAAATGTTAAATCCATTCTGAAAATTGCTTTGGTAATCCTAAAATTAAAGATAAGGGTAAGGGTAAGCAAAATCAATTGAATTTTCAACACGGGGATAATGAAAATGAGGCTGGAAAAATGAAGTGTGGGGTTGTGAATTTTAAAGGGGCTAGAGAAGCATTGATTCGTATGGTCATTATTGATGAACTGCCATTCAAACATGTTGAAAAACCTGGTTTTAAGTATTTTGTGGAAGTTACTTGTCGTACTACTATTGCTCGTGATTGTTTACGCCTTTATTATCGTGAAAAAGAAATACTTAAAAAATCATTTGAGGGATGTCAAAAAATTTGTGTCACAACTGATACTTGGACCTCAATTCAAAGAATCAACTATATGTGTCTCACAGCTCATTACATAGATAGTGATTGGAAATTGAATAAAATTATAAATTTTTGTCCTATTTCTAGTCATAAGGGTGAGGAAATTGGTAAAGCAGTTGAGGCATGTTTAGAGTATTGAGGTATTGAGGATAAGTTGTACACTGTTACAGTTGATAATGCTAGCTCTAATGATCTTGCTTGTGCACATTTGAAAAAAATGGTTCAACGAACTGGATGTGTTAATAATGGAAATTCTCTTCATGTTTAATGCATAGCTCATATTATTAATCTTATTCTTTAGGATGGTATTAGGGAGCATGGTGTGTGCATTGATAAGGTTAGACATGTTGTAAAATATATCAAGAATTCTCATGCTAGAATTGCTAGGTTCAAAGATCTTGCTCAAAAGGCTAATATACAAAGCAAATCTTCTGTATGCTTTGATGTTCCTACTCGATGGAATTCAACTTACATGATGTTGGAAACAACTTTGAAATTTCAAAAATTTATTGGTGGGGGGTCACTTCCCGATGGATAAGGTGTGAAGGATGATGAAAAACCTCCTGACCATGATGATTGGGTTAAGGTGGGAAGGTTAGTTTTGTTTTTGAAGGAGTTTTATCATTTGACTCGTAATATCTCTGGTTCTCTTTATGTGACAAGTAATAAAGTTTTGTTTTTGACATTGCATATGTTTATGATTTGTTAAATGAATGGGAAAAAAGTGATGATTTGAATTTTCAAGCTATGGCCATTTCAATGAAGAAAAAATTTGATAAATATTGGGGAAAAGTGGCCAATATGAATATTTTTATATATGTTGCTGCCATTCTTGATCATCAATCCAAATTTCGTATGGTTGAGGAAATACTTTGGGATATGTATGGAGAGGAAGAAGGAACAAGACTTGGTGTTAAAGTAAAGCAATTTACTTACTCTTTATTTGAAGAGTATAAAAATTTGTATTCTTCCTTCATTCCTCAAAGTGGCCATAGTGAAGATCATGTGCCTATTGATGTAGATGTAGATGTGGCGGATAAGAGTAAGAATAAGGCCTACTTCACAAAATTTAAGGGTAGAGTTATAAAAAGATGAGAGCGGATAGTGCATTTGCAAATAGTGAGTTTGATAGATACATCAATGAACAATTAGGGCCAGAGGAAGAACAAATGGATGCTTTAATTTGGTGGGCACAAAATGGACATCATTATCCTATTTTTTCACGTATGGCACGTGACATACTAGCCATTCCATTGTCTACCGTTGCATCGGAATCCGCCTTTAGTACGGGAGGTCGCCATCTCGATCCTTTTCGAAGTTCTTTGACACCTAAGGTAATTTTTTTTGCTTTAAGTAATTTTATTTTTAGATAATTATAATCTCATATTCTATGTAGGTTTTTTAATTTAATTTTTTTATTTTTATTCTTTGTATATGAAAGATGGTTCAAGCTTTGATTTGCTCTCAAGATTGGCTTAAACCAAAGGGAATGATGGAAGTTGATGTTGAAGAAAAAGTAAAAGATTTAGAGGAGATTGAGAAAGGTATCATTTCTCTTCAAATTTCTTACGAGGTCATTTTTGTGGACTATTTTGCATGATTTAAGATTTGGAGGTAATGTTTCCAACTTTTATTTTCATTTAAAGTATCTTTAAAGTTCTAATATTTAACGTTAATGATTTATTTAATTTTTTTTTTTTTACTTTTTGCTAGTGCCTAGAGGTGCATATGGCCGATATGGGTGATGGAGAATTGATAGAAAAATGGAGATGAGAAATTATCAAGATTGAAGAACATAGCTCATTTTCATTAAACTTGAATTATTTTGGTGTTGTATTTAACTTGGGACTTGTTTTGGTTTGTATTCGAATAAATCGGATGTATTGAGTGTGTTGTTTTTTGCTTTTTTTTTTTTTTTTTTTTTAATTTTGTGATTTATATAATTTTTTGAAAAAATTCGACACCGTGCTGTTAAAAAACAGGTTAAAAATTAGCAGGAACTCAAGAAGCACGAAGCAGGTTAAAAAATAACAAGTTAAAATGCAGGGAAAAAAAAGTATAAAGTCGGTCCCAACTGGTCCAAAACCGGAACGAACCGTATTAAACAGGTCCAAACCGGGACCGGACCGGCAGATTACGGTCTGGTTTTCGGTCCTTAAAATATGCTCATTTCGGGTTCCGGTCCATTCCGATCCCGGTCCGGTCCGGTTTTGGACCGGTGCACAACCCTATTCATGTGCGCTTTCTGACTAACATGCAATCAATAGGTTTACCCTAAACCTGTTTATCTATGTTGGTTGAATATTAACGCACAAACAAATCTAATCACTTGAATTATAATCAAATTAACCCTAAACAAGATTATTAATTATCTTATCAAGCGTGATTACAAGTACCAATTCCCTTTAAACATGCATAAAAGGTGTGATCAAGCAATAACAATAAATATAATCAAGCAACATAATAATCATCATAAATGATAATCATAATTAAAATAATCATGTTAAAGCATAATAGCAAGATCCTAGACATGATACTAACAAGATTAATAACAAACCCTAACATGTCACTAAACATCAAAAATCAAAGCTTTAACCCTAACATGATACTAACATGCTATTAAGAAAGAAAATAGGAAGCATTCTTGTAATCATACTTGATAATAGGAATTTTTAGTTGTTACCCTAAACATGATACTAGGAAGCAATAAAACATCCTAACATGATACTAGGAATCAAAATAACAATATAAGCATGATTTCTATATCATAATATCAATAAAGCAATTAAAGTAGTTACTTGGATGCCTCGTATCTCTTTCTAATAACAAATACATACGTTGGTAACTTCAAAGAAAATAATAAAATCAAAGAATTAAATTAAATAATTGAAATAGAGATATGGGATCAAACCCTCAGAAACACCAAACCTTTCACGTCTAGGACGAAGGCAACTTCGAATTATGCTAGGTGTGTCTAGTGCTAATGTATGAGGAATTGTGTTTGTAAAAAGCAAGGCTAGAAAAAGGGAGAGAGAATCAAGAAATTCTTGATGAGAGTTGATTATGATAATTGATGATTTGAAAAAGGGGAGATATGACCTCTATTTATAGAGAAAAAAGAGGGTCGAAGAATAACAAAAGAATCCGAATTCGAATCGAAATAAAACTCGATGGACAGCAATTTTTGCAAATTTTGTTTTTGTCATATCTTTTGATACAGATGTTTAAATAAGGCATATAATATGTCTTTTGAAATATATTGAAGTCTACTTTCCAACCAATTAGAATCAGATTAAAATCTTTTTTAGAAAAAAAGATATGTCCGAAATAGTAGGACGGTGTCAATTTTGGATAGAGTTTTGTATTTCTTTCATACCTTTTTCGCTAAAGCTTGGAATTAAGATTATAATATATCATTGGAAATATAATTTCAAGATCTATCCAACCATATAAAATTTGGATAAATATTATGAGGCACAAAAATAATATCTGACTGACTTTGAACATCTTTAAATTCGAATAGAATTAGGACTTAAAAAAGGTAAGTTTTTATAAAAAGAAAGTTTTTATTTAACTCAAATTCTTTAATCTTATCTTTTTAAAAAGTATAATTAAGATCTTTTAGAAACTTATAGAAGCTTATAATTAATCCTAATTAGTTTAAGAATAGGATTAGACCTTTGGACCCTCTACATGATCATTTGGCCGTAGGTAAGATCCGGTTCGAGCCCAGTTTAGTATTTTGGCCATAACTTCCTCATTATTCATCGGAATTGGGATTATAATATATCGTTGGAAAGGTCTTTTCAAGCCCCATCCAACTACACCATTTTTAGACCCATTTCATGGAGAAAACTAAATTGAAATGAACATTTTTCTTAAATAGGGTAAGAAAAGAAACATTTTCAAAAACAGAAAGAAGAGATATTTTATTAAAAACATCCTCATCACTAGACTTTTCACACTTTCGCTTTGCTCGATAATCAAATGACATGAAAGGTATTCATCACTGGGTTTGGTTTTAGGGAGACACATTTGGGTGTCTACACATATATATCATTTTATTAAAATTGGTATTATTTTTCCCATAGAGGTACATATATTGACATCGTAGGATAACTATCACTCTGAAGTGGTACCCTAAATTATGAGTGGTACCCTTGGGTACGGCAATTAGTAATGTGGTAGATATAAATCAGACAACCTTATTTGAAACTTGTCATAAAAGTTACAATTTAAATAATAAAATAGAACAGAAATTAGTACATTACGGTTATCAATAAAGGAAAGTTGGGTATGGGTCGGGTAATTTCGGGTTGGGTCAAGTTCAAGCCAAAAGGTGATCTGGTTAAATTTTAGGACGGGTCATTCTGAGTCGGGTAACTTATCGGACCGGGTCGACTTCAGGTCTCGGGTCGACTTCGGGTCCGCCCACTTGAAAAATCGATCCATAACCGTTCCGAAAATTAGTGTACCCGATCCGATAACCATAACGGTTCGGGTACCTGGTTTTTCTCCCTACTTAAATCTATTAATATAAATCTACACTTTTACTTTACATCGTAATCACTTTATAATATCAATGATTAGTAATATTATTAATAATTTGGTCAAGATCATATGGTATTGTTTTTATTTAGTTGTATATTATATCATAATAACTACATAATTAAGTTTAATTATCATTATTGGAAATCTTATTGGGTGCCCGATAACCAATCTGAAAATCCGGGTAACTGAAATCTGGGTACCCAAACTTATCGGTTCCGGTTATGGGTATCACTTTTAGTGATTTTGGTTATCGGGTATCCGAACTGTTAATTCGGGTTTTAGGTAAATAGCGGGTAATACATTTCAGATGAATTTCAGATCATCGGTCAGGTCATTCAGGTCAGCTCATCAGGTCGGGGTCCGGAATACCACGACCAGTGTGGCGACTTGTTGATTCTTTGACGAAGAAAATTATGTCCAATTTTAATTTTTTTTTTTTAAAAATCAAACACATGTAGGTGTTTTAAAATAATTTACAAAATCAAGGTATTTCTTTTGATTAATAGTGTCACTAAAAACGTGTTTATTTTGAAAACTCAACCGTCCATTTTATGAATCAAATTCGTTTACAATGAATTTAAAATATTTTCCAAAAATTACGTAGTGGTACATTTCTGATGAATGAATGTCCCATCTTGAAATTTGGTTCATTAAATGGGACGTGTTTAAATGAGTCATCTCAAATGACGCGAACACACAGGAAAAACTGCAAAATGGGAGTTGAAAGGTTTCCAACAATCATATGATAACTTCCTCCTCCCACTCTATTTATATAACTTACAAGAAAACTCATTTATAGCTACGATATTTTAGCAACGACATCTATGTTGTTGCAAAACTAATATTTTGCAACGGCAATGTCGTTAAAAATATTTTTTAATTTCCCTCCACAAAATTCATAACGTGGGTCTTTGAAAATTTCACACAAGTATTTTGTACCGACAATTGTCATTGTGAATTACCCTTTCTGTTTATACTAACGACAATTGTCGTTGCGCAATTAATATTTATATTTTACAACGGCCCTTGTCGTTGCAAAAAATGCACTTTTTATACTGCAACAACTTATGTCGTTGCTAAACATACCGACAATTATAAAGTCCTTACCCCGCGTTTTCTTCTAGTCTTCCTATTTTTCTCCGCCCCTCTCATTTCCGCGTCTTTACTCACATTGTTATTCACTTTAATTTATGTTCTTTCTCTACTTACTATATGTGGGTACTTTGGATCCTCCATTGATGCGTCTTCCTATATTCCCCTCTTCAATTGAAGTCATTTCTGAGGTAAGCTATATCAATTTCACAATCTGATTTCAACTCTCTATTCCCCATCTCTCTCCTTGTACTCTATCTCTTCCATTGCAGCGAACTCCAATTTTACCATTGAAGCGTATTCTGCACTCTCTCTACTCCATTAAGCTAAGATATGGTGTTTATTCTTTTTTTATAAGCATCTTCTAATGTCAATTTGACAATCTTGTGTTTTCATTCACACCATCTTTGATTTAATTATTTTTGTCTAATTGTTAATATGGTCAGATTAGGGTTATGTTTATATTTCTCCCAAAAAAAATAAATTTAATCATAATTTCTCTTTTAGATATCTTATCACGTCCCCCTTTTTTATTTGTAATTTTCCCTAATTTTAATTTGGTCCCTTTTGATAAAATTTCTATGCTATTATCATCAGGTAATCTCCCATTTTACTATGTAATTTGTGTTCTTTTCTCCCTATAATTTGGACTGTGAGGCGTTAATTTACTGTTTACTTAAGTCAATTTAAAGTATTAGTAATAGTTATAATTAGTTAATTTAGGAAAGATGATATGAGTTTATTGACTTTTTTAAATGAGAAGTTTTGTCATTTTCAGAGACTTGTTTGATATTTGAATCAATTTAAGATTCTTATAAGCTGGAATATTGAAAAATTAGTTAAAATTATTGATGTTATGAAAGGTTATACGAGTAATTTGGGCGATTGATTATGTTTTTTTTGTCTGTAATTATTAGGAAAATGAGTTCACTATTTACTATGGCTACTCCAAAATCGGTTTGAGTAAGTTTTATACTTTATTTGATCCCAATTGGGGATTTGAGGTTATTATTTTATTGGTTTTAGTTTCTAGAATATTGATTAATCTGGGTTCTCTATTTTTTATTTTGAGCTGATTTATCATATTGGTTTTAGCATTTGGAATATTGATTAATCAACATTTATAGAATAGAAGATGTATGGGTGAAATATGTGTTATGGTTGTGGTGGTTAATGATGGTGTATCCGTTATTTGCCATAAGATTTTGGATATTGTGGTTGTTAAGGTGATGAATCGTGTTGAGTGTCTACCAAAAGTGTTCTTCTATGCCTTTATCAACTTTTATTTCAAGTTTCTTTATACGGCTTTATATATGCCTTCTATGTGGCATCTCTCTTTTGTGTTGATATGTATGATTATTAATTCATTCTAATGGGGTCATAGGTGGTGATGCTTTTTAGTGAACTTTGTGTCTTTGCATTAATCATCTCCATCTCCCAAACATTATTCTCAAATATTTTTAATCCTAGCTAACAATTTTTTCTGCACTATTGTACAATGTCTGATAATATCAATAATATACAAGTATTTTAGCTTCTTCTCACTTTCACATTAATTACATATCCCTCCCTTGTGTTTGGTATTAGTACATTTGATGTAAATAGAAATGTCCGTATGTATTTGCATTCTTGATCTACAATTAAATTGAATGAGAGTTGTATGAATCAATGGAACATAACCATAAACCCCATCTTGCAACTTGATTATTTGTTTATACATACAAATTACTGTAGACACCTAAAAATGTCTCCCCAAAACCAAACCCGATGATGAACAACCTTTCACCGTCACTATTGGTCGGGTTCAGTATTTAATCCCGAGAGTGCTTAAACAATCGTATTTAATTAAATTCAATTTTTGGATAGTCCAGGATCAGTCTTGATGTTTGGTCAAAGCATAGATTTTTTAATTTCAGCCTAAACCTTTTTTTATTTTATTGTTTTATTATTTATTTTGGCCCAAACATTTTATTTATATTATTTGCTTATTTTCTTTTTTTTAGCCCAAATAATAATAAATCAGAAATGGCCCGATATTATCAATCGGCACTTAAAATGCCGAACGAAATTAGGATTATAAATGAATTTAGACGGAAAAACGGACTAAAAATTCCCGCGTTAGGGCAATATTCCACCGTGTCACGGGAAACTGTCCCGTCTGACGGTGGGATTTCCCGTGACACGGGAAACCTGCTGTGACACGATAGTTTCCGTGTCCGTTCCGCCTAAACCCTTCACGCGTTTTATTCCCCGTACCCTAAAATATTTTTCGCGTCACGCAACTGTTAACCGCGTCACAGGAATTTTTCCTGTCTGACGGTGGGAATTCCCGTGTCACAGTTACAGTGTCGTGTCGCGGTTTATAATTTTAGGGTTTTTTTTTATCATTTTAGGGTTCCGTGAATTCCCTCAGCACATTTTTTCTATAAATACCTCCTCATATCTGATGTACGGGGCATCAATTAATTCTCTATTTTTCTCTTTTCTTTGCTCTAGCCTAAACACTAGCCTACCCTTTTTTTTTTTCAAAATTCCTTCTTCAAACACTCCAAAGAGTCCATACTTTACTCGTGGTTCTTTCCTTAAGCCAAGGCGTGAAAGGTAGAACCGTTTGAGGTTTTGGCCCCAAATCAACTCTACTTTATTTAATTTAATTTAATTATTGTTTTATTATTATTTCCTTGAAGTTACTAACTCGTTTATTTTTTTGTAGTTGCAAGCAAACATAATCAAAGTAAGAATTATATTCCTTTTATTTCTATTATTTTTCTAACAATTTTATATTGTTGGAATTATTGTTAAATTGCTTCCAATATTGATGTTATTCTATTATATTTATTGATCACCATATTGCATGTTTAAAGGGAATATATAATTGAAAATCACGCCTAATAAGATAATTTGGACAACCGGTTTAGGTTCCTTTTTAATCTTGTTATTTAATCAAGTGATCACAATATTTTATAATTATGTGTTGCATTAATATTCAACCAATTTAGCTTAATAATAGTTTGGAGCGAATTGAATCTCTATTTATATGCCTTTGAGATCGCAGGAATCATTTTTCACTATAAGAATCGAGTAGAGGCCAATACGGGCGAATGTGACTCCATGGCTCACTTCGTAACCATCATCCTCGATCATCCTTTCGTGGTTTTGAACCATATGGAGTTACTAATCTCATGGATTATGAATTGGGTGTAACCTTCACAGGTCAATCGTTGTTCCTTATCGTGGTTGCCTTTTTATGATCCGTGAACGGTTTACAAGTTCCTTAAAAATTTGTTGGCGGCTCCTTACTTTCCTTGTCCCTAATTGTATTATGTCAATTCCCACTTCCTATGAGTGCCAAGAATATTCACACATGCTTTTAAAGTAGGCGCACTTCGAGCGACGCCTACAATTTGGCGACTCCACTGGGAGGATTCTTGGTTATTTATCGATTTGAGTGATCGGTATTTAATTAAGATGAGTGGATGACACTTTGAAAGATTCTTGAAAAATATTCCTGTGATTAATCTGGCATTTTTGCATAAGCATAGACTTTTGAACGTCGCATTTAGGTCTGTCTCGTAGCTGAAATTGAATAACTTGATTGCGTACGAAGGAAAATAGGGCACCAGTCAGATTTTCTGACTGCCGTGCCACGGTACAGTACCCCGTCTGACGGTGTGCAATACCGTGGCACGGGAATCTCTGTCGTGTCACGGCAGTCATAAAATTAGTCCGGTGGCTTGTTTTATCTTCTCACAGTCAACTTCCTTCGATTTTTCTGAAAAAACGTGTGTGTTCTACATGCGTCTTAGCCCCGGGGAATTTAAGCTCTATCAACCCAAAAACGCTCATGGCAATAAGGGTTCATTCGAGTTATTAAATCCACCCAAACCATGGAGTCGAGTTCGATTTCATCACGAACTCGCGGAGCCGCCCGTTGGCGTACACCCTCAAGGGAGGCTGCCTTGCTAACGCGTCCAAACTCTTAACCATGGTACCTTATCAACACCAAATAAACCTGACCATAGTCAAACATAGAACTTGACCTTAGGTTGCGAACTATTTGTTGCATCATTGTGCCTACGTGTTTTATGTTTGGTTGTTTTGATCCTAACCTTAACGATCTTTCTTTGTCTATGGTGGATCATTTTATGACTAACGATTGCCAATGGACCGTACTCACTTAGTAATTAGCGAAAAAGATGTTGATATCTTGTGCCACGTTAGCATCCACCGTGTCACGGGAAAGTTCACCGTGTCATGGAAATTTCCACCGTGGCACAGTGGATTTCAAAAAAAGAAAAAAAAAAAAAAAAAAAAAAATCCTGTGACACGTCAGCATCCACCGTGCCACAAAAAATTCACCGTGTCACGGTAGTTTCCACCGTGGCACGGTGGAAACCCAGCACAAAAAAAAAAAATCCCGTGCCATGTCAGCATCCACCGTGTCACGGGAAAGTTCACCGTGTCACGACAATTTCCACCGTGGCACGGTGGATTTCCAAAAAAAAAAAAAAAAAAAATACCCGTGACACGTCATCATCCACCGTGCCGCGGGAAAGTTCACCGTGGCACGGTGGAATTCCAAAAAAAAAAAAAAACCACCGCGTCACGGCAGCTTGTACCGTGACACGGTACAGTTTTCCGTGTCACGGTGCCCTTGAAATAAGTCCAGTCAGCTTTTTTTAACTCTTCCGTGACAATTTGGTCCTCGCGTCAGTCATTTTGGCTATTGTTCACATGTCTAGCCATACGATCATACCACGAGTCTTATAACATCACTTAGTCATCACGAGTTAAGTATAGTCCACACACTTTCTTTATGTTCCGACTCGAGTCGTGCACCAGGTTGTTTATGATCGTATACTAGGTTCATGCACCCTTTTTTTCATCATAATAAAAAAATGAGTGGAGTTTTCTCACCTGGTTTCAAATGTCTATTTTTTTCCTTCCTTTTCTATCTTGAGCAATGAGTTAAACAATTAAGTGAATTATTTTATTTCACAGTACTTGGTCAAGGAGCAGGAATAGATTAATACGGTTCAAGTCATTACCGCAACAATTTCTCAGATCTAATAGACGTTCAAAGAGAGCTTTGCCATCTCCACATTACTTATTAGCTTTCAATGGCCACTAGAAGATATTGAGAACATCAACAAATCCATCGAGGCACTGTCTGCCATGATGCAAACCCTTACAACTAGGGTCACTACCATGGAACAAAACAAGGTCACTGTTTCCACCCTCGACAAATTAAAGAAACAAATGAGTAAGATTTATGAGGATTTCACTTATGTGGAACGACCTCCCACTCCTTTGGATGTGAAGGACAGACTTCCTGAAATGTTCTCCACTGCTGATATTTCAAAGTTCAAGCCTACTGACAATCCAATATTCTATTTGAAGGCATTCTTTGCAACCATGGCTCTTAAGGGATTGGACGTAACACTCTTCCCTACGGTGTTCCCTCTCTCCTTAGAGCATGTTTGCCAACAATGATATTCTCTAGATGCCAAGCATACTGCGACTTGGCAAGATGTCACCGACAGTTTCATGAATCGTTACAAGTGTAACATTCAAACTAAAACTTCTGAACGTGAACTCTCCATTGTCAAACAGAAAGAGAATGAAGGCTTCACCGCTTACCTGAACAGGTGGAGGGAAACAACTTCACTCTTGGTAGATCCTCCCAAAGAAAGAGAGATGGTTCGCCTCTTTATTCAAAATCTGACTCATAAATATAGGGAACATCTCAAATTTTTTCCACTGAACACTTTCGAAGCTGTATACAACATTGGCATCAATATCGAGGATGATGTAATAAAGACTGCTGGTAGTAACAATAATAACACTTGGAAAAACAAGAAGAACGACCATCCTTCTTATTTGTCTTCTAAGCACGAAAATACTACCAACAATATAAGCCAAGTTGATCTCAATGAAGTGTTAGCTCTTGATGCTCCATTGCCCAAGAAGAATAGAACTTACACTCCTTTAGGAATGACTTATGATGCGGCCTTTGATCGCCTTTACGGTCAAGGCTTGATCACACCTATTGGGCCATTTCCAGAGCTAAAACCTGAAGAAAGGAGCGCCAAATGGAATCCCAATGCCCATTGCAAGTACCATCAAGGAAGGGGCCACACTACGGAGCAATGTTGGAATTTGAAGCACGTCATTCAAGATTTGGTGGATGCAAACAAACTTCCTGTCCCTCCAGGCGGCAAGAAGTAATTAACACAAGGCGCACAGCAGATCCTTCGTGCAAGATTTCATGATTACTTTCTTTATCATTCATCTCCATTCCCCCATTCATGTCTAGCATAGGTTTTCCATTTTGAATTTTTATATGTTTCATGTGTTTCGTTCACCTTTTCCATTAATAAAATGAGCAAATTTCCTTTACATCTCGATCATACAATTTTTCATTCATTCATTCTCAAAAAAAAAAAAAAAATCAATTACCGAACTAAACCCAAGGTACACCAATGACTTGAGGCACCTTTGCAACCCTGTCATTCCCTGTTAACCGTTCAATCACATTCCATTTCTTCATCAACTATTTTGAGCCTCGTCTAACGTTTGGCCTTCATTTATTCAACCCACATTTACTTAACCCTGGGATTGGAAGATGTGTGATTGTATAACATTCAAAAAACAAGTAAAAAAAAAAAAAGCAGCAAAGCAACAATAAAACAATGTCTAAAGGCAAGTGTTCCAAAATCTTTGATATGAACACGTCTCAAATTGCGTCTCTCATCGAGTGCTCGGTACCGTGCCTGAGAAACATGAATGCTAAGTGAGTGATGGACCGCATGATCTAAGATTGCCTACGTTGATTCAAAAGAATGAAAAAAAAGAAAATCAAAGCAAAAATAAATAAAATGTTGAAAATAAACTTGCAAAATTCAAAATTTTCAAATTCACAATTACATATCTTGGGGGCTTCTCTCGGGTCTTGAGCCTTTTACCCCTTTCTTCCTTAAACCATCAACTTAACCACATTACAACCCTTGAAAGACCTCTTTGAGGTGTACATACACTTGTGCAAAGTTCGGTTAGAGCTACGTTCGGCCTGATTCCTAACGGATACGTAGACAACCTCACATTGAGGTGCGGCCACATTCATATCTATGCATAATTGAGTCAAAGAATATCCAATACTTATCTCAATATCCCTACCCATTTAGAGCTAGACTTGGGGGCTTGAACCTACATCACGTTAGCTTACCCAGCCTAAAGAGTCATCATCTTTGACTCTTCACACATATATTTCCATCACCATAACCTTTACAGCCTCACCTTAGTATCACTTTCACTCACTTCTTTCACACATACATATCCATATCATCTTTTTCTTAGGAACCCTTTATCATGAAATCTTGTTTCCCTACCGCGCATGCTTCATCATCTTTCAAGACAACATTCATGAGAAGAAACATTGTATACTTGCTTAGCTTCTTGACCTGAGCAATGTTCATTGTTTCGTGCATCGCATAATGTGCTGAGTAACATTTCTATATCAATGATTTGTATTAATACAAAGCATATCGTTCTTAGCTCCTTGACCTAAGCAAAGTTCATAATCACTTCATTTATATACGTGCTTAGCTTCAAGACCTAAGTGACGTTCAAGATTGTTTATGATTTGGGTATTTTTACCCAGCCAGCTGGCCCAATCCGAGCCAGCCATTAGTACCTAAGAGGAGCGTCCACCTGGCCCTTCCAGATGGTGACACGTGGCAGGCAGATTAGGCCCCCTGGAAATGGCGGCTTTCAAGGACCAAATCCCAAGGGGCCTGCAAAAGCGGCGTGCCCTTTCCTAGGGTACAAAACCCTAGAAGGGGCACACGTTCCTAGAGCCCTATAAATAGGGAACATTCCCCTCATTTATGGGGGGCAGAATTTTAAGGACAACTTTTATGACCTAACCTTGATTGAATACCAATCATTGTCAGAACTGTCACTCTCAAGAAACAGTACACTTGAGCTTGGAATCCAAGCAGATAACTTTATTTCCGCACGTTTTACTCCGAATACTTTTCTAACTTAACCTTCAGAGGCGGACTACCGACCATCCGGCGGTCCGTTTGCTTTGCAGGTACAGGCGCTCTTTGCTGAATCCAGTCTTAGTGTTGTAACTCTCTCAAGGGACAAAAACCCCCGAAACATTTGGCGCCGTCTGTGGGGAGAGTACCTCTAAGATGGCTTCACAAGTCCCTATACCGAATCCTGAGACCAATCGACCTCCAGAAGACATAGTGGTCTAGACGGACCATGACTCAGGGGACAACGCTGACGTCGAAACCTATGTGGATCCTAACGGGTCCCTCATCTCAAGACGCATCCGCAAAAGGGAAAAGCGGGAGCGTCACACTGATCAGGCGGGGCCAAGCAAAATTGGTGGTCAGCCAAAGAAGCCCTCGGTGCGGACGGGTGATCCTTCCCAGGCGGCAGGATCGACTCCCGTCACTCGAGATGAACTCATGAAACTCCTGAGTAGTCTCAGGGTTGAAATCAAGCAACTCGCCTCCAAGAAGTCCCAAGCTGGCAAACAGAAGTCGGTCAGGGAGCGCCAGCTGACTCCTCATCTTGCCCTTACGGAGAAGGCCCGACCCCAATTTGACCTCACCAGGCTCCGTTTCCAAGAAACGGGCACAAGAAAAGCCATCCGTCACATATAGCCGGATGGTAGCAAGAAAACATTCTCTGATGCTCGACATTACATTGAGTAGAAGAAAACTCAGCTATCAGAGTCGGCTTCAACGTCGACCTACCATGATATCTTTCAACATGCCTCTGCGAGGTATTCCCAGTCTGTACATGAGACCCTAGCAAGCAGCCCACGGGTTCAGTCTGGCCCTCATGTGATCCAGTCGGTCCAGTACATGGCTCCGCTATTGTACAAGTCGCCAGCTTTACCTTACATGCAACCTGCCCTATTTGGAGGCTAGGCGGCATACGGCTATCAGCCGATGGACTAGCAGCTCAGGCTGCAACACCTTGGAGATCAACCCTCTGCCTTCTCTAGGGAAATAACCGAAGCCGAACAGCCGGCCAAGGTTAAAAATGTTCTGGTTGGAACCTATGATGGGACCTCCAACCTAGAAGACCACCTGCTAGCATACACCCACCTCATGTATTTACAAGGATTGGACGAACGATTGCTTCAGTCTCAAGCGGGAGCTCGACCGTCTGGCTAACAAAGGACAACTAAAGTCCTATGTGATGTCCAAAGTGACTTCAAAGGCAAATCCGGGGCAGTCCAAGAAAAAGACTCCCCAGCCTGCTGTTAGTGCCGAAACCGATGAAGATCCGGTATACATAATAGCAGGCGGATTTGCCGGTGGTGGCCCGACCATTCGGGGCACCAAGGACCATATGAGAAAGACGGTCAACTCTGTTGAGGAAGGAGAGGCGGCAGGCACATCCGCCTTCCCTAAAGTTGTCGCATAATGACCCTGTGGTCATTGAATGCAAGGTGGCCAACCAACTGGTTGGTCGAATTTTGATTGACACAGGAAGCTCCTCGGACCTCATCAGCCTCAAATTCTTATCCAATCTCAAATACAAACCGGATAACATGATGGAGGTCTCTCACACCCTTGTTGGGTTTGGGGGAGGACTTGTGCACCCAATCGGACGAATTGACTTATCCGTCCGCCTGGGGAACAGGGGAGACAGTCGGCACATGACCATCCGTTTCCTAGTGAATGAAGAGCTCATAGCTTACAACCTCATCTTTGGCCGACCCACTCTAAATGAGTGTAAGGTCGTCATCATCCCTGCTCTCATGCTGCTCAAGTATGAGAAGGATGATGGAATAGTCGGTTCCCTCAATGGGGACCAGAAGACGGCTCGAGAGTGTTATCTCTCGGACGTCAAGCCCGCGGCCGCAGCATCCGGTGGGGGCAAGCAAATAATCGACCTCGACGATGTCGAGGAAGAACAGTCGGCCCCACTAGTCGGAAAGAAAAAAAGACTGATGAGCTGGTGGTGGTCAAAAAAGAAAAACAATAGCAATCACTGATAGGGGAACGGTCGGATGATCTCCGTCCCCAGCCTGCTGGCGAACACATTGATATCCCTCTGGACGACAGTCGGCCAGAGTGGACGGTTAAGGTGGGGACGGTTGCATTTGCTAAGCTGGGTGAGAGCCTGCACCAGCTGTTGAGAGAATTCAAAGACATCTTTGCCTTTGAAGTGGAAGAGATGCCAGGCATCAGCCCGGATCTCGCTGTCCACAAACTCGCCGTGGATCCTAAAAAGAAGCCTATCCGGCAAAAGAAAAGAAAGCATGGCGAGAAAAGAAGCCAGGCGGCAGCCGCCAAAGTTAAAAAGCTGCTGGACGCCAAGTTTATTCGGCCGTGCAATTTCCCTGAGTGGGTAGCTAACGTTGTCTTAGTAAAAAAGCCGAATGGAACTTGGAGCATGTGTGTTGATTACACAGACCTCAACAAGGCATGTCCAAAGGATAGCTATCCACTGCCTAAGATCGACAGTCTGGTCGATTCAACAGCCGGACATGCCCTGATGAGTTTTATGGACGCCTATTCAGGTTTCCATCAGACCCCCCTGTGGAAAAAAGATCAAGAAAAGACGGCATTCGTCACTGATCAGGGGTTGTTCTGTTGTACGGTGTGTCGTTTGGTTTGAAGAATGCGCCTGCTACTTTCTAACGAATGATTAATACGGTCTTCATTAATCAAATCGGAAGGAATGTAGAGGCGTACATTGATGACTTGATAGTCAAATCCAAACAACAGGCGGATCATCTTGCTGATTTCCGAGAAGCATTCGCCAAACTTAGGCGGCACAAGGTCATGCTAACCCAAAAAAGTGTGTCTTTGGTGTGTAGTCAGGGAAGTTTCTCGGATTTTTAATTGACCAAAGGGGAATAGAGGCCAACCTTGAGAAAATACAAGCGGTAATCGACATGCAGTCGCCCCGTACTGTGAAGGAAGTGCAAAAGTTAACAGGTTGCCTGGCGGCCTTGGGGAGATTCCTCAGTCGGTCAGGCGACAAGTGTCTCTACTTCTTCTAGGCAATAAAAAAGAAGACTAACTCTGAATGGGGTGACGATGCAGAGGCGGCCTTTCAAAAGCTGAAAACTCATTTGCACTCTTTGCCGAGGCTTGTTAGCCCTTTGCCCAAAGAGAAGCTCTTCATGTATTTAGCCGTCTTTGATCATGCCCTCAGTGCCGTTCTCTTAGATGAAAGAGACGACATCCAGCTCCCGGTGTATTTCATTAGCAATGTTCTTAGGAACGCAGAGCTTCGGTACCCCATGGTTGAAAAATTTGGCCTTGCCCTTTACATGGCCATCAAGAAGCTAAAACCTTACTTCTTGGCGCATGCGGTAGAGGTCTATACTGACCAACCGATCAAGCGGCCACTCACAACCTTGGAGTCTTCTGGACGAATGCTCAAATGGGCGATTGAAATTCAAGGATTAGAAATCATTTACGAACCAAGGAAGGCAATAAAGGGGCAAGCATTCGCCGAATTTATTGTTGAAATAACAAGGCCGGTTGCACCGGATAATACTGACCAGGTTTGGAAAGTGTATGTGGACGGGAGCTCCACTACGAACGGCTGCGGTGCAGGGATTATCAGTCAATCTCCTAAGGGAGATAAGTACGAATATGCATTACGGTTCAAGTTCCTGGTCTCTAACAATGAGGCCGAATATGAGGCCCTGCTAGCCGGCATTCGGTATTGCAAGGCGGCAGGGGCAAAGAAATTTGACGCCTGCTCCGATTCTCAACTGGTCGTACTCCAGGTCAATGGAACGTACGAGGCCAGTCATCCGGCCATGATAAAATATTTGTAGGCGGTCAAAAATGAAGTTGGGACACTTGAGGAGTTTCATCTAACTCTGGTGCCCAGATCTTCAAACAATTTGGCGGATGCTCTGTCAAAACTGACATCATCCGCCTCCTGTGAAACGCCTCGGTCGGTTTTCTGGGAGGTCATGGAAAAGAGAAGTATATCTAATGAATACCCCATTGGAATTCTCGACCGAAGATCTACCTGGATGGACAACATCCGGGCCTATCTTGCAGACGGCACGCTTCCTGATTCATCCTAGGAGGCGGCTATTCTAAAGAAGAAAGCGGCTAACTTCGAGCTGAGACAAGGAGAACTCTTCAAGACTGGTTTCTTGAAACCCCTGTTGAAGTGTGTTACCCCAGAGAAGGGTAAAGAGGTCCTCGAATATTTGCATGCGGGTTTCTGCGCCTCCCATATAGGCGGCAGGTCCCTAACTGCCAAGGCCAGGCGGCTCTATTTCTGGCCTATTCTGGAGTCGAATGCCATGGAAATGGTAAAAAAATGTGACAAGTGCCAAAAGTTTGGTAAGCTCATCCATCGTCTGGCCACAGACCTGATGGCCATCCACAGCCCAATACCCTTTGCCAAATGGGGCATGGACATACTTGGGCCTTACACAGCAGCACCAGGCGGCAAGCGCTACATATTGGTAGCTGTGGATTACTTTACCAAGTGGGTAGAGGCGGAGGCGGTCAAAAATATCAAGACCAAAGATGTCATCTCCTTCATATGGAGGAATGTTATCACCCGTTTTGGGGTGCCTATGTCTATGGTTTTTGACAACGGAACTCAGTTTGAGACGCCTCAGCTCAAGACTTGGTTGGGAGACCAAGTGGTCTCAAACTTCTTTGCATCAGTCGGCCGACCCCAAGCAAACGACCAGGTCGAAGCTTTCAACAAGTTAATCTCAGACGGGATTAGAAAGAAAACAGAAAGGGCTGGTGGCCTTTGGGAGAATGAATTACCACACGTCCTCTGGGCCATCAGAACAACCGCCAAAGGGGCAACTGGAGAAACCCCATTCCTCATGGTGTATGGTGCAGAAGTTGTCCTGCCCATCGAACACTATGAGCCGACTCTTCGAGTCATGTTATATGACGAAGAGGTAAACTGGGAGGCCATGCGGCTGGCACTGGATTCACTTCCAGAGCGTCGGGGCAATGCTGCCTTGCGCCATGAGATTTACCGTCTGAGAATGTCTCGAGCCTACAACAAAAGAGTACACAAGCGTCCTCTCAAAGTGGGGGACTTTGTGCTACGGAAAATGGAGTCAGTCGGTAGGGCGAATGAGCAGGGAAAGCTAATCCCAAATTGGGAAGGCCCCTACCGAATTTATGATAAGGTAAGAGACGGCACCTACCGACTGGAAGAACCAGACGGTAGGCGGCTGCCTAGAACTTGGAATGTAGACAACTTAAAAAATACTACTTCTAAGAATTTTTGTAATTACTTCAAAGTTCTGATTAATGAGAAAATGCCTTCATTTCCCAAACTTGTCTTCTTGCTAAATTTTGTAAATTATGCTAGAGTCGCCTATACAAAGTACAGATGACCACCCTTTTAGCGTCTGTCCCAACAGCAGACGCCCCATTCCGTCTGACGGAGCCGACTGCACCAAAGTAGTCGACCCTACTGATTTATTTTCAAGTTAAGTCTAACACTTAACAACTATTTACCATTTTTATAGAGGCCAATGGCCGGATATTAATAAAACAATAGAGGCCGACGGCCACAGTCTGCTCCAACATGAGTATGACTGTCTGCTCCAACATGAGTCAGATAGCCGACGACGTCCATTCGGGTGAATTTGTCGAGGAGAAGCATCTCCCATTTGGGTGGCACATTGCTCTACTAATACATCAAACGACCCTACCGAATGCTAAAAACGCATCCGCAGTTGTTTGAATAAATTGAAAGTGAAATCTAAAAGGCCGAAAATCCTTCGAATTGTTCTAGTACAATTGCAGAAAGGTCACTGTTTCATGACTAGAGGCTATCGAGGCATAAGGCCGGAAGCGCCTGTTTTTGCTCTGGGGCAAGACAGGCGGAGAACTCTCTCTCAATAAAAAAAGCTAAGTCCAAAAACTTAGCATTATGCGTATACAAGGCTTATGGCCGAATGCGCCTGTTTTGCTATTGGGGCAAACCAGGCGGAATACTTTCTCTAAACAAATAAGCTAAGTTAAAACTTAGCATTTAATTTCAACGAGGCCTACAGCCGAATAAAATTAAAGAATCGATTGCTCTGAATGGCCGTCTATCGCTTGGTCTGGGGCAATCACCAAAGTGATTGATTGACTTAGAAACCATGCATACTCTTCTAAGTATCAATAATTTCTAAGTCAATCAATCCAATCAACCGAAACCAATCGACATCCGCCCAGGGGCAAAGAACATTCGCATACTATACGGGCTAAAAAACTTAGCTAAAATTCTATGCATAAAAATAAGCTTTGAAAATTTTTAAAGCATGCATAAACACCAATATAAATAAAACCGGCCGAATGACCGGATGCTTCATAGAAATTAGACAATCGTCAAAATTGATGACTGCAAAGAGTTAACTGGCAAAGCCAGGAGAATTGTAAAATAACCCGACCCCTCGGTCGGTAAAGATACATTTTTACTCGGCACGCATGCTGGAAGATGAGATAAATGGCCATTCGGCCGCAGAAAGAAATTATAAAAAGCTTAAGGGGCAGGGGAGTTATCAACATTGGTAGCCGCATCATCACCCGCCGGCTGCTCCGCATTTTCATCATCCTCCTCGTCCCTCTGCGTCCCCAGAAGAGCCTGATGAGGAGCCAAAATCTTCGCCCTCAACAGCAGCCTTGTTCGCCTCCTCTTGAGATTGGCGAAGAAGTTCAGCATTAAAATCCTCATTAGCTTGATCAAACTTTGATTTCCAGGTGCTATAGTCAGCTTCCGGTTGTACCGCCTCCCATGCCATCCGCATGATGGCCTCGTAGTCCTCCATCATTTGTTTGACAAGGGCCTCCTTCTCCTCCTCAGCTCGGGACATGAACTTTGCCTTCAGCTGCTTCTCCTGGTTCGACAGGCGCACCTCCAGGCGGCCAACCCGCTCCTTGGCCCTCTCGGCCTCTTTCTTGGCCTCTTGAAGAGGCTCAAGCTTTTCCTTGAGACCTTTAATTTCGGCCTTAAGGTCAATGATTTTGGAGCGAGCCGAATCCAGGTACTTCTTTACCTGCAGGTTAGCATCCGCCTGGGAATACATCATATCAACGGTCAGTAGCTCATTCTGAGCAATTTCAAATTGAGCTCGGTCTAAGGCGGACTCGGCTCGAGCTTTAGCGGTTGTTACCTCTTTGGACTTTTCCTGGATTGGCCTTCTTAGCCCCTGGATGCGCAGCATAGCCTGAAGATGAGAAAAGAGCCGAATGGTCAAGACCAGTCGGATATGTATTTAAACAATAAGAAAATTAAGCTAACTCTTTACCTCACAGAGATTCCCCAAGATGGCATCCAAGTTAAGGGTGCCGACTCCTCTCACGGACGCCTTGTCCTCTGGATCAAGCGCCCTCAGCATCTCCTTGGCCATCTGGACAACGGTCGGCCTTTGCACAGGAGCTGTAAAATTAAGTTAGTCAAGAAAATTCTAAGAAACTATCTTGATGTTGAAATTCAATGAAGATGCGGTTTATACCGTCCGACTGAACCTCCCCCTCCTTCCCATGACGCCTCTTCTCTCCTGCAGAGCCGACAACAGTAGTGGGTTGTTTAAAGCCACCCTTCGATGCCTGAGTAGCATCCGGTTTGCTGACCTCCCTGTCAGCTTCGAGAGTACAGCCGTCTCTTTTTTTGGGCTTGTGAGCAATGTGCTTTCGGTTCTTGCCGGATGCACTCACATCACCAGTCCTAGTCTTCTGGATTTTTGATTGGGATTGCTTGGAGGGAGAGGGCCTGGTGGAGCTACTCTGCATTAGCAAAAAGAAAGGCGTCAGAAAAACAGGCGGGCAAAAATTAACCTTTGCTGAAAAATATACCAAGTGTTATAAACAACTACCTTGGGAGTCCCGACTGTTTTCTGCTCGTCACTCGCTCGATTAAGGACGTTCGAGCGATATTTTGCTGCAGAGACAGCAGCCGGCTTCCTTGTTGCCGAGATCTTTTCCATAGCTTTGTCTGCACTAAAAGCAGGAGTTAGACTTTATAAACAAACATTGAAAAGCAATTTAAAGGTTGCCTAAAATCAGACGGCCGACTACCTCTCGGTATCTCAGAGCTTAGCCCACAAGCGGCCAAGAACACCCCATCTTCTAGCCACTTGTAAAGGGGAATGTAGCTCTGGGGGACGACTATTTTCTCCCCCTGCTCATTTGTCCGAACGGACACTTAGAACAAACCCCGGTAAAAAATTTCCTCCTGGGCACGCCTAGGGAGAAGGGGTAAGGCACTCTTGCCAGCCATGAGGGGCGGATCCTTGTTCCACCTATTGTATTTCTGGTTCAGTCGGCTATCAGAGGAATGGACTATGTAGAACTTTGTTCTCCAGCCCTTCCACTTGTTCTCCTTGCCGATTGCCATCATGTACCCCTTGCGGTGGACAATGTGTACCAGCCTTCGCCGCCCTTGGCAGGCGCTCGACTGAGATAATGCATGTGGGCGAATGCCTCAAAGCTGGGATCCACCTCCAGCATTTCACATGCGGCAACATACCCGATGATATTAATCCATGAATTCGGGACAAGTTGCCAGATACCCAGTTGGTATCCCTCCAGTATTCTCTCCACGACCGGATGGAGAGGGAAGCGTAGACCAGCCTGGAGGACCGCCTCTTTGCAGCCGAATGCTTGGTCCATATAGCTGGCCAAGGTCGGCCAGGTTATCGTATCATCCTTGTTGGGAACGGACAAGGAAAAGCCATGACCCATTACGGTCTTGCGCTTGAAATTGGCAAGACCGGATGTCATAGAATTCCGCTTACTTTGCGGGACATGGTGATAGTAGGGGACGCGTTCCAAGCGTCTAGAAGCACTCGGCTCCGCCCAACCTTAGCTCTTCTCCACTGACAAGGATTCCCTTGAAGTGCTTATCTTTGCTCGGGCCTCCTCTGAAGTAACAGAGGCATTTTCAGAATATGATGAGGCCGAATCGTCATTAGAGCTCTCCCCAGAGCTAGGGGACTGCCGGATGGGGCCAGCAGGGTCCTCCCCTAGACTCTCTTGAAGGCTCGGCCTGGTATTGACTATCGGCTTCCCGCAGTATGGTATCACTGGGGGTGCCGCTTGAAGAAGGGGAAGAGTAATAAGTTGGAGTTTGGGGAAGGTCAGAAGAAGGGTTTGCTAGCAGGCACCCTAATGGAGCCATCAGAGTTGACAGTCTCACTGTCTGAATGGTAAAAGAAACCATCCGCCCTATATCTCCTCGTTGTCTGCTTTGTTCTGGCCATCGTGTCCTGCAGATGCATAGACACTGTCGGATTTGGAGATGTACTTAAAGCAAAGTTCTCGAACGAGCATTCGACACTCCCAGTTCTAGATTCAGCCGTCCCCGGTGACCGGCTGATCACTAACCTAGGTCGTACCGGGTGCGTTTAGGAAACCATTTGATAAAGAAAAAATGCAAGAAAAAATAAGTAAAAGAGAAGAGCAGGCGGTTACCTTAGAAGAAGGTACTATGAGACGCCTGGTTTGCTGAAACAGACGGACAGAAAGCCGAGCGTCGGATGCTTGATAAGTTTAAGTCTTTGAGAGTCTTTGAAAGTCAAAAGTCCAGAGATTCTCCAAGATTCGCAAAGGTGTGAAAACAAAAGGGGGGGGTCAAACCCTTCTATTTATAGAAGGGGTAAACCCTAATTTTTCCCCCCAAAAAGTTAATTTGACATGTGGCCAGTTGGATTTTGACACCTGTCACAGGCGACACGTGGCAAGCGCGTGTCCCCTGTGAGGGGCAAATGATTTGGGTATTTTTACCCAGCCAGCTGGCCCAATCCGAGCCAGCCACGTGTCCCTAAGAGGAGCGTCCATTTGGCCCTTCCAGATGGTGACATGTGGCAAGCAGATTGGGCCCCCTGGAAATGGCTGCTTTCAAGGCCCAAATCCCAAGGGCCCTGCAAAAGCGGCGTGCCCTTTCCTAGGGCACAAAATCCTAGAAGGGGCACACGTTCCTAGAGCCCTATAAATAGGGAACATTCCCCTCATTTATGGGGGGCAGAATTTTAAGGACAACTTTTATGACCTAACCTTGATTGAATACCAATCATTGTCAGAACTGTCACTCTCAAGAAACAAGAAACAGTACACTTGAGCTTGGAATCCAAGCAGATAACTTTATTTCCGCACGTTTTACTCCGAATACTTTTCTAACTTAACCTTCGGAGGCGGACTACTGACCATCCGGCGGTCCGTTTGCTTTGTAGGTATAGGCGCTCTTTGCTTAATCCGGTCTTAGTGTTGTAACTCTCCCAAGGGACAAAAACCCCCGAAACAATTTCTTTACACCATATATGATGCTTAGCTCCATGACGTAAGTTCATTCATCTATCGTGTCACATGATGTAATTGTCCTTAGCCTCCTAGCCTAAGAACATGCATCATGCATACATTATGCTCAAGACGAGCAGTTCAATATAACAAGAAGAAAATCCATGTGATTCATTTCGTCTTGCTCAACAAGGAAGTTCAAAACTTCTTCCCTTTTTTATCATGACTTTTATTTTAGGGAAGTTTAAAAACTAAACCTCATTTTTCATGTCTTTCTTTTTCGGGAGAAAGTCGGTACCCTCCACTCATGCCAAAAATGACGGAAAATTTTTGCTTTTGCATTTTTAATTGCTTGTGTCAATGCACACACTCACTCAAGACACACACAATCACAAGTCATACACATGTCATGTCATGTCAAGTCAAACTTGGTCAAGTCAGTTGGTCATGTCAATCATAGTCTATACGAGTCCCCTGGCAAATAATTTGCAGGTCTCAACCAGCCTATGTCCGGGGACAAGCAGACCATCTACAGCCCACGTCCGGGGACAAGCGGACCATCTACAACCCACGTCCGGGGACAAGCGGACCATCTATAGCCCACATCCGGGGACAAGCGGACCATTTATAGCCCACATCCGGGGACAAGCGAACCATCTACAGCCAACGTTCGGGGACAATCGAACCACCATCATTTCATGACGCAAGGTTCTCGATACACAGAGACTTGTAATCTTATCATCTGTCGACTTTCCTCAAGCATGGAAAGTATTATCCGATGGATTTCTTCAAGCATAGAAAACCGCCAAATTCCTTTGTCGGCTTTCCTCAAGCATGGAAAGCATTATCGGTGGATTTTTTCAAGCAAAGAAAAACGCCAAAATCATATGTCGACTTTCCTCTAGCAAGGAAAGTGTCATCCAGTAGGTTTCTTCAGGCTTAGAAAGCTATCAAACTCATCTGTCGGCTTTCCTCAAGCATGGAAAGCATTTCAACAAATGTCATCTAGTGGATTCCTTCAAGCATAGGAAGCTACCAAACTCATTTGTCACCGATACACTGGTGTTAGATAAGCATTCTATCCCTTTACTCTTTTATCTGTGGAACTAACATTTTTCTGCAGATATTGGCATATATAGAGTGATTTAGGATCGCAGAACGTCTTAAATCATTCTCCGTCCCTATCGACTACTTTGACTATCGTTTTCGAAACTGACGTTTCTACAAACTCAGTCAAAGTGGGGGCTTCTTTAGACACCTAAAAATTTTTCCCCAAAACCAAAACCTATGATGAACAACCTTTCACCGTCACTATTGGTTGGGTTCTGTATTTAATCCCGAGAGTGCTTAAAAAATTATATTTAATTAAATTCAATTTTTGGATAGTCCATGGATCAGTTTTGATGTTTGGTCAAAGCATAGATTTTTTAATTTCAGCCCAAACCTTTTTTACTTTATTGTTTTATTATTTATTTTGGCCCAAACATTTTATTTATTTTAATTTGCTTATTTTCTTTTTTTAGCCCAAATAATAATAAATCAGAAATGGCCCGAAATTATCAATCGACACTTAAAATGCTGAACGAAATTAGGGTTAAAAATAAATTTAGACGGAAAAAAGGACTAAAAATTCTCGAGTCACGGCAATAGTCCACCGTGTCACGGGAAACTGTCCCGTCTGACAGTAGGATTTCCCGTGACACGGAAAACCTGCTGTGACACGGGAGTTTCCGTGTCCGTTCCGCCTAAACCCTTCACGCGTTTTATTCCTCGTACCCTAAAATATTTCCCGCGTCACATAATTGTTCACCGCGTCACGGGAATTTTTCCCGTCTGACGGTGGGAATTCCCGTATCACGGTACACAGTGCCGTGTCGCGGTTTTTGATTTTAGAGTTTTTTATCATTTTAGGGTTCCGTGAGTTCCCTCAACACATTTTTTTTCTACAAATACCCCCTCATTTCTCATGTACGGGGCATTAATTAATTCTCTATTTTTCTCTCTTCTTTGCTCTAGCCTAAATACTAGCCTACCCTTTTTTTTTTCAAAATTTCTTCTTCAAGCACTCCAAAGAGTCCATACTTTACTCGTGGTTCTGTCCTTAAGCCAAGGCGTGAAAGGTAGAACCGTTTGAGGGTTTGGCCCCAAATCAACTCTACTTAATTTATTTAATTTAATTATTGTTTTATTATTATTTCCTTGAAGTTACTAACTCGTTTATTTTTTTGTAGTTGCAAGCAAACAGAATCAAAGTAAGAATTATGTTCCTTTTATTTCTATTATTTTTCTAACGATTTTATATTGTTGGAATTATTGTTAAATTGCTTCCAATATTGATGTTATTCTATTATATTTATTGATCACCATATTGCATATTTAAAGGGAATATGTAATTGAAAATCACGCCTAATAAGATAATTTGGACAACCAGTTTAGGTTCTTTTTTAATCTTGTTATTTAATTAAGTGATCACAATATTTTAGAATTATGTGTTGCATTAATATTCAACCAATTTAGCTTAATAATAGTTTGGAGCGAATTGAATCTCTGTTTGTATGCCTTTGAGATCGTAGGAATCATTTTTCACTATAAGAATCGAGTAGAGGTCAATACAGGCGAATGTGACTCCATGACTCACTTCGTACCATCATCCCCGATCCTCCTTTTGTGGTTTCGAACCATATGGAGTTAGTAATCTCATGGATTTTGAATGGGGTGTAACTTTCACGGGTCAATCGTTGTTGCCTATCGTTGTCCCTTATCGTGGTTGCCTTTTTATGATCCGTGAACGGTTTACAAGTTCCTTAAAAACTTGTTGGCGGCTCCTTACTTTCCTTGTCCCTAATCGTATTATGTCAATTCCCACATCCTATGAGTGCCAAGCATATTCACACATGCTTTTAATGTAGACGCACTTCGAGCGACGCCTACAATTACGCTTCTCTTATATTTATTGTTTTCAACTAGAAAAAGTTGTAGATGGCTATTTGACAGCTTTTCCAAGTTGGATTCTCTGATGTTATATACCCATAAAATTAGTGTTCGAAAAGGTTTCAGCCATATTTTCCTTTGTTTACTATTGCTCTGTTTAGCTAGCTTTGGCAAGTTAGATTATATCTCTTATATTATATAGGCATATGATCAGAGTTTTAAAAATATTCTGCCATATTTAGTGTTGCTCTCTTATGCTTCCCCATCTTTTTATTGCTTCTACCGTGTGAACTTCTGCTATTCCATCTTTTAATTTCTTCATATTGCAATCTAATACTATAAGTTTCACTATCCTGACTCCATATCAGCTTTACTAGCGAAGAAACACATTACGTCAAGAGCCAACCTTTCATGTAAGATAAAAAGAGGTTAGCCTCTATTTATGTAATTTACTCTAATCTCCTATTATTGGTTGTATACCATGTCTGCAATAATCTAATTAATTAGGTGATGGTGAGCAGGATCCGGGTCCTTTGTATATCAAGCATTTAGTTTTATTCACAATAAATGTGTAAAGTTAAAATATTGTTAGACTTTAATTTATTAAGAATCTTCATAAGCTATGTTTGTACACTATATGAAATGGAGAAAGACAAAAGACACCCTATTGTGATTGCGCTTGCAGGTGGGCATTATTCAAATCAGAGGGTCTTGATGAGGTTAATGAGTTTAAGGTATGTCGTCTCTTCCTGTTTCCTTCAATTTTTAGATAGCTCAATTATACTCAAGAATAATAATCTATATAATTATTTCTGCTATTCATATATACTTGTTTTGTGGGTTTTAAAACAGGTCGTCTTGTGTTTACTCTTGACAAATTGTGAGCAAGGTATCCCTGGTTTTCATTCAAGCATATATATTGTTGATGCTATTAAATATTGCAATATTATAACTTTGAACGATAAATAAAAATACTTTCTTTGGGATTAAATTGTAATATTACAGTAATTTATAAATGAAAATATTCAAGTTTTTTATGTATATGTCTTTCTTTATCAATATAGAGGGAAAAATTGAGCAAAATGAACTTTATTTTATTTAGTCATTTTTTATTGTTTTTTTTTTTTTTATAACATTGATCGTTTTTTGCAACAACTTTTGTCATAGCTAAATATATATATTATTTTGCAACGTGAAATATCGTTGCGAAACACATCTTTGACAACGACAAATGTCATTGTTATAAATATATTCCATATGGCTACTAACACTATGTATGGCAACGACAAATTTATTACAACGATAATTGTCGTTGTTAAAAACATTTCTTTAGCAACGAT
The DNA here is from genome assembly GCF_948465745.1 of Chenopodium album. NCBI lineage: Eukaryota > Viridiplantae > Streptophyta > Magnoliopsida > Caryophyllales > Amaranthaceae > Chenopodium > Chenopodium album. The sequence goes on along the minus strand of NC_137841.1, from coordinate 36,339,907 downwards.
GAAAGTTGTTGCTCCCATTTTTTTGTGACGCCCATACACACAACGACCTTGCAACGACAATTGTCGTTGCTAAAGTTATATTTTGCAACGACAATCTGTTTTTAGCAACGACTTTTACTGTTGCCAAAAACTAGTTTTCTTGTAGTATTCCATTCTCCTATTTCAACTATCTCTCTCCTTTTAGTTTTCTCTGCTTTGTTTTTCTGTCTCTGTCCTCTTGTTCGAAGATATCAAAAATATTATTTCAGTTTTTTATTTATATTTTTTATTACTTTTGCCTTTCTTCGAAAATGGTGAAACAAAACAAAGGCAAACAACCGATGGTAAAGTCAGACACTAATAAACCAAGATACTTACAATTCCTCCAATTGAAGGAGAAGATGTTAATTCAGCAATTAAACGATCATCAGTTCATATGCAGGGCATTGCAGGCTCAGTTGCAAGATGTCACGTCTGCCATTCCTAGCATTCAAAAGGGGAAGGCAGACAGCTCCGTCGCACAGACGGGAAGTGTGAACAAAAGTCTTCTGCGGCTAGGGGCCCGAAAAAGACCCACCAAGGTTGCTAAACAGCGGCGATTAACAGGGTGTCTGGGAGGGGTGGTGGCTGTGGTGCAGCAAGCCGTGCACGAGTTCATGATGGTACTGGACAAGGGGCAACGGTTGCTGGACAGGTACCCACAGAGGCCGGTCAAGCAACTGGCGTAGGAGTGCAACCACCCGTGGAGGACGTGCCACCAATCAGGCCAGGCCGAGGCAGTGGCAAGTACGTCAGAGGAGCCACGACAGCCCCAAAGACGTCGTACCCCATGCTCCGTACAATGTACGTAATCGGTGGTCTGCAGAAGTATCTGGCCCAGCAATCCGGTGATTACGGTCACTCAACTTCAACCATTGAAAAACTCGAGTGATAACCTCAAATCACAGCCAACAATATTTGCCTTTTAGTTTATGTTTTGAAAAAAAATCATCTAATATTTCTATTTAGTTTGAACATTCTCTTAGTTTCAGTATGGTAATGTTGAACAATGTGTTTATGTTTTAATTCTGATCAAATCTAATTAAGTAATATTTTGAACGTTGTAATTTAGTCCTATTTCTCATTCATGTTTTTTTTTTCTATACGTTTTTTAATTAAATTTATACCATTTATATGGAGTAGTAGTACACGTTACTTCAACCAATTATCCTTGGTACTAAATATGAAAACATAATGTGCCACCTGCGGCTATGTGGTACAGTATTGATATGCAGAAAGTACCACTACAACCCCCCTTTATCGAAATCCTATTACTGAACAAAATAAGGATGAAAATTACAAATCCTGGTTTTACAAATCAAGAGAAATGCTTAAAAATGATTAAAACACATCAAGGGTACAATTATCTTGAAAAATACAAAGTCCAAACATTATTTTTGATACATTTATAGGAGGGGATGGGAACTTGGGGTACCCACACAGTTGTAAGTTGGAGTTACTCCTAGAAAACTTGCAAACACTCCACCAGAGTTTCTACTTCGCGTAGTGAAGTACCCTAATGACTCGTCAACCTCTCTCATTTGAATTCCTCCAACCGATCGAATGTACTCGTTAGTTGACATTGACAGAGGTGTTTGGACAGCCGCAGCAGCTTCCGCCTTCTTTGCTCTAGCCCTTGTTGCATTTTTTTCCTTTGTCTTAGTCTTTTCTTTCCCCTTCTTCTCTGTGCAAGAGGGATAACGTACATTTGTAGTTCGATGCGACTTCTTTCTCGACAAGAGTGGGTCTTTTATCCTCCCGGGGGATGAACCTTCACAGCAGCCTTGGAAAAGCACTGCTTAGTGTGCTACTGTTTGGCATTCCTGAACCTAGAACTCAGGTGTGTTTGTGCCCTCAGGTCTGCTGTTTTGTCCAACTGAGGAGGCGGTGCGAACAGTAGTAGCTGGAGTTTTAGTGTGAGCAGCTAGAGGACTCTCCTTTGCTGCTTCTTCACGCTTTTTGGCTACCATTGCGAAAACCTCATCAACTCTCACATCCATCAATTGCAAAAGCTCTGCAACATCATCTATACCTTCCTTACAAGTAGAAGTCTTGGAGCAAATGGGTTTATAAGTACCCATAAGTTTGTGATACTGTCTCACTTCATCTGTCTTCAATGGATCGTGATACGCCACTTTAACTCGTGTGTGCTTCCGTTGCACGTCCTTCCGCCAACGACGCAAAACGTACTTCTCAAGAACAACGCTGACTCCACTCACGTCATACACAAGGATCATGTGCCTACAAATTATCCCCCGACACTAAAAAGTGTTTACAATCACATACGGCTTCATATGTGATCCTGTCAAAACACATCCTATAGCATATCCGTGCTTTCATCACTTCCTCTTTCCTTGCATATTTAGGCTTCACCCAAATACAATCCTCAATTACAAACTCAATTATATTAATCCCTATTTCGATTTGATCTAAGCAACGCAAATACAAAATCTTAGTGCACTCCCGTTGCACTTCTTTGAATTTGGCATCTGTATAGCACTTTTGGAACAACAACTACGCTGGGAAATCAGTGACTACTGACCTGAAATACCGCAGTGTGTTTGAGTCGGCTATTCTTTCAGCTTCCGCTCTTATCGACATAGCATCACAATACCGAACAACAAACTCAGACAAGGTGGTGTTCCTGTCAACATATCCTTTAAAAAACTAGTTGAAACTTTCCGATCTTTTTGTTGTTTTCATTCTCGCCCAAAACAAATGCTTCAAATAGGCAGGGATCCACATGTACCTCTCCTCATACATCCCTGTTCACACAAACAATAGGGTATCCAAGTATCAATCACCTACAATGGCATGTGACTATGTGTGTGAGTGTGACTGTGTTACCCGTGAAACTTAAACTATCAAATAGCCTGAAACTGTGACTGGGTATACAATTATAAGTGTGACTATGTGTGTGAGTGTGACTGTGTTACTGTGAAACTGAAAATATCAAATAACCCAAAACAATAACATATAACATACATTTTGCACCACAAAAATTTCATACAATTAACGAAGAAAGTAAAGTACTTCAGAAATACCTTCAAGCCACTCATTGTCTACCAACTCGTAGTACAAAATTGCTTCCTCCCAACGATCAACGAATTCATCAACATCCAAACTGCCATAGATAATTTTTTCCAACTCCTCCTTTATTGCATCGAAGTCCTCATTCTTACGTAGGTACTTCCCAAAATTTTGAAGAATGTGCAATATGCATCACCTGTGGCACGTATCAGGCATTGTCATGTGTATAGCTTTCTGAATAGTAGGATCTTGATCAGTAAGGATAGCTAAAGGAGCTTTACCCCCCATGTAGTGCAACCATGTTTAGAAAACCCACTCATACGTGTCTGCACTCTCCCGAGAGATTAAGGCACACCCAAACAATATACTTTGCCCATGGTGGTTGACCCCAAGGAATACAGCAAAAGGAAGATGAAATTTATTAGTCAAGTAGGTGCTATCAAAACACACTACATCGCAAAACTCCTTATAGGCTGCCCTACTACGCGCATCTACCCATACAACATCCTGCAACGCACCATCCTTCCCAAACCTACATATATGAAAAAAATTTTGATTGTTTGAACTCATTTTTTTAAAATACTCAATCATCCCTTTAGCATTGCTCTCCGTAAGCTCAAGTTTTTTCTTCTCCGCGACTGCATTCTCCAAGTCCTTTTGAGTAAAAGCCATCTCCTCCACTCCATTGCGCTCACGAGCAAAATAACTATACATCTGAGATATTTTTACCCTAAACTTCTTCGCATTTTGTACCTGCTTCACCAAGTGACTGTTCTTTTCTACCAACTCATGCTTCCAAAACATCGAAACATCCTTCTCCTTTCTAGGTGTAACAATGTGACCATCATGCTCCAAATTCTGCTTTCGGATTACCGAGTTCCCATCCTCATTCACACTAGTATACATCTCAACTAGACAACCACATTTATTTGATTAGCGCTTCAAAGCTGTTTCTTCATCATGTGCCAAACCTTCCTTTAAAACATCCACTTTACGCTTCCTTGAAGGTTTCCCGTAGCACTCACATGTCCACTTTGCATTCCTTTTCTGCTTACAACACCTTCCTTCTCCCAATTCCTTCTTCACCTTCCCTCACCCAGCTGCAGCCCTAACAATACCAAACCCCCTCTATCTACCATATCTCCAAAAATAGGTATCTACTTCTTCCCAACTACCAAATACCATGCCCACCGCAAGGGGTGGTATTTCCTCCTCCTCCTCCCTAAAAACAATCTCAACATCCCCCTATTCCTCTTAGGAGTTGTAAACCCTGATCCACTTGCACCAACATCTCCTACAACCTCTTTTGCTTCTTCCAACTCATCGTTTTCTACTCCCTCACCATCTTCCTCGCTTTCATCCTCATCTAAATACTCACATTCTCCTTCACCATCTTCATCACTACTAATCAATTCACCCTCAACTCCTACACCACCATCACATTCTTCTTCATAATCTTCAAAATCAAGTCCAACACTAACACCCTACATATATAAATAAACCAAACTACTCATAAATACACAAACATAACAAATCAACTACATTTATCATATATTTTGGCACATACCAACATTAACAAACAAAATCACAAAATCATTTCTACTATCTTTCATATTTATCATATGAATCAGATTGTAACAATAACATACAAGATCATTTCATACATTTCTACTATCTTTGATATTTCATGCCCCTATAAATACACATACTGATAAAGTACCTCCCACAGCTAATAATTTTTCAAAAATTTTACCCATTACTTTCATATTAAGATAATTATACAAATTCATCATATTAATAGCAATTCGATACATTACTATAACTACATTCACCGCACAATGACCAGAGTAGCACATGCATTACTCTTTAACAAAAGATCCACCAACATTATGAACATTCGACAAACCCTAACCCCAAATTCCTTCAATCAATTGATAATTAAAAGCTTATAACAAATATAGTAAACAACAATTACAAATACTTACATTTTAACTATTAAACCGTAGCTCCCTTGTGCAGCCATGACCACCTTCCTCAACATCACGCATGGCTTGAGCTAAATCCACCCCCAATATATCCTCTAAACGATTTCGCATCTTCTCAATTGGAGTACAAAATTAATTGTTCATCAAACCTACTCTAATTTTATCAATGTCTTTCGAATTCAATTTCTGGATTCGTCCAATTACAGCTCCATCAACTCGACCCCCTAATCCTGATTCTTCGGCAAGAAACAGAAAAATAAAAAATATTTATGCGTTTTGATTTCCCGCTCCTTAAGCCGTTTCCTGTTGTAAGATTAGTTAGCTATTGCTCCGTTATACATGTAAACATACATGTTGGCATCTTTAGGACCACTTCCTTACACCAACTTCAGAATAATCACAGAATTACCATCCTATAAGTTTAGAAACATATAGGAGCTATGGGACAAGGCTTAATCTCATGGAAGAGCTCTAAGCCGAATATGAGGAGAGAGAAAGAGGAAACAGTTGAGGAGATCGAGGGAAGAGAGAAACCATAAACGGCTGGTTTAGGAGTTAGAGAAAGGAACAAGGAGTGTGGAAGGTCGTGGAATAAATAGGGTTTTGACAGTTTTTTTTTATTTATTTTTTTTTTATTATTTTTACTTTTTGAAAAAAAAAATTGTTATTATAAAACAGAACGTTTAACTATTAAGGGCGTTCTATATTATAAATCTATAGTTTATTACAAGAAATCAAACTTAACTGTTAACTAAGAAAGGCGTTTTTTATGATTCAATATATTTAACGTTCTTCTACCAAAGGCGTTCTATTTAATTAGCAAAATCACAAGAAGCAAATATTTTACTCCACTCTCGGCGGCCCATCTTTATTGAAAAGCGTTTCTTTCGCCTAACAAAGCAATTTGGTGTATATTTTTCAAAGTTGTCAGGAGGACTAATTAATTCTAGCCTCTCCATTAGCCACATCTGCAAAAAAAATCAATGCAAATAATTAGTATTACTATACAAAAATATATATTTTTGATTTCTATAATTAAAAATATTATTTTCTACCTGTAATAAAATTGGAGAGCTTCGAAAAGGTGCTTTTGGATTTTTCTTTAATTCATCCAAACTAAGCATAGTTTCTCCAACAATTAATGACATTAGATTCCTCCCTGATTCAATTTGTTCCATGTCAGACACTAAAATTGCTTGACCTTCACAATTATTTCCACTAGTGAGGAGATATTGGCTAAACATGCAAAAGAGAAAAGCTCTCCTCCTATAAACATGAAAAGACTCATAATATGGTCTATCAAAGTAGTGGCGTGTAAATTCTTTCAAATTAACTACAGTTCCATCTACAATATTTTCTAGATCCCTGTCTTTAAGATTAAAGAAACTCTCAAAATCTTTATGATAATATATATTCGCTCATATTAGGAATTACCGCAAGATCCATGGAAGGAAAGCTTAGAATAGCACCAAATTCTTCCGGTAAAGGACTAATTTCATCATAGCCTAGTCTGAACCAATGAGTGTCTGGATCCCAATAATCTAAGGAGGTATGAGTAAAATATATATCTTTGTCTACCCCTTAATACCATAAATACCTCCCAGATGAAAGAAATCAAGCTCTTTTCTCTCCTTAGCAGTCAAAGATTGGCATCAGTCACGAGGAAAATCACTAAAACTTTTAGACATGATTGCTTAAGAGAAAATTAAAGCTATAACTATTGTTTTAATCTGTTCAAAATATACAAAAATCGGCAGATTTGGGGGCTATTTATGCAAAAAACTGGTACCGTTTGTTTTCCGAAAGGTCAACGTCTGGCGACGAGGCCTGGCGACAAATTCAGCGTTTGGCGACAAGGTCAGCATTTGGCGACAGAGAATCGACTCGACGTCAGCTCTTCGCGCTATGCAAATCATATGTTTGTTTTAATTACGACTCGATTTTGTACATTGACTTTACGTTTTTTGATCTCTTTCAAACACTTTTCGATTATTTTAAGCTTAATTAATTTTAGGCTTATGTTAGTCAAAATTTATTTAATTTTTCATTTTTTCTTTTAGGGGGAGAAAGTCAGATACCTTCCATTAATAATAAAAATGAAAGAAATTCTTTGCGCAAAAATTAGTCACAACTTTTCACACACTCACATGCACATAGAATGAAAAATAAAATGCACAGATAAAATAAATATAATAAGTTTGTATATACCTTGTATCTAGCGTAGAAGTCATATAATATAAGTTAGCAAATTCCTACAAGTCTAATAAAATAAATACAGATACAACTACAGTGCCGACAGTCGGGATCGACAAAGTAGGGTCATCCCATCCAGGCCCACCCTGATACTGAATAGCCAACAACAGAGGCTGCGGCGGCTGCTGCGATGACGAGCCAACCTCGTACGTCCCACCACCCCCTAAAGGAGTCGATGTCACGCCTCCTTAGCCTGCTGGCCTAGCATATGCATGACGAGTATCATTTGATGCATTTAATGAGAATTTAGGTTGTTTTATTCCTCTTTTCATAGCCTTCATGCTTAATAAATGCCATTTTTATGCATTTGGTCTTGGTTTTACCTTTCCTCTCTTATTTTGTAGCTTTTGTGCATTTTGTTGGTTTTTCTACTCTTTTCTCTTTTATTTGCTCTATTTTCGTGGTTGTAGGTATTGTACGAGGTCTGGGTCTTGATATTGGTGATTTACTAAGGTGGAATATGCTTTTGGAGCAAGCTCGTGGCAATTGGAAAGCTCAAGATGTAAGGAAGTGGATTCTCCAAGTTCTAGCTCTTGTGCTCTCAAGCCGTGCTCTTATGAAGATAGGGTGTTGAACCCACTATCAAGTGTCTTAGAAGCTTCCACTATTAGTGTTCATTATCATCATATCACGCGTCCACTCAAAGACCTTAGCGAACGCGCGAAGACGAGAAAAGATCCGAAGAAACCCAAAAGAGCGCGGGCGCTCCTCTGCGGGTTCCGGCTTCGCACTTCTTCGTTTCGCGCCTCTTATAAATACCCTTTTGAACCCAATTTTTGGAGGCAAGTTTCAATTAGATTTTAGATCATAATTTTAGCTTAGTTGATAGCTTCTCTCTCTAGTTTTTAGCGTTAGTTTAGGAGTAGATTTAAGAGAGAGAAAGTGAGGAATTTTAATGGTGATTGAGAGATTGAAGATTCAACGGTGACAATTGTGTTGAAGATCTTCTGTATTATAAATGAGCATTTCTAACTCTATCTCATTTTATTGCTTTGTTTAATATTCTTGTTAGTTTTGATTGATTTTTATGTTTTATGCTTGATTAGTGTAGTTGTTCTTTATATATTGTTGATTCTTGATTATTTTAGTTGTTATTTTATTAAATGATGATGTTTGAGTAATTGTTTGGCTTTGGATAAGGTGAAACTTGTATGATTGATTTATTGTGCTTAGTTTGGGGATTGTGTTGATTCATTGTTGAAATTAAAGCGATTAATGGAAGTTTGCATGTGTGTAATTCGATTAGGCCTTGAGAATTATGCTAGATTGCATTATAGTTTCTAATGATATGGACCATTGATTTAGGAATTGCAATTGTCGAATGAGCTTGATTAGTGATGCTCCTATTTAGAGTCTCTCGTAGTTGGCGCTAGTTTGACCTCTAGGAGATAGCTTGTTGACTCTTTTGATTGAACTTGCCATTAGTCTTCACAACCATTGACTTGCAAGTATTTTCGAGTTGCTACAATTGTCATGATTACTTGTTGATCCCCGTTCCCAGTGGTTTATTTTTTTGGTTTCTTTGTTTGGTAGTTGGTTAGTGTTCTCTCTTTATCTTGGACTTCGACCTAGCTTAGGCACATAATTGAGAGCGCTTGAACATTACCGTTCCTTTAGGTTTGACCCTTACTTGCCTCTATACTAGTATTTAGGTTGGTTAAGTGTTTATAAATTTAGTTTGACCTAGGGAGGATTAGTTTCAACGACCTAGTTCACCCCTCGCCAAAATGGTGCCGTTGCCGGGGAACGGTGTCTATGTTTGAGTGTACTTTATTTCTTGAGTCTAGGTCTTTGTTTATACTTTTATATTATTTTTTTTTTTGTTTTGTATAAAAAATGGCATGTCTATCATTTCCTCAATATGACAATGAGCCTTTTTGTGAATATTCCAATAGACTTGAGGGATTTCTTGACTATCATCATTGTAGTCTTTGGGAGGCTTGCGAGATTTGTTACTTTGGTTTGAATGAGCAAATTAGGGACATAGTTGAAGGAATGAATAATGGTAGATTTAGAGCATTTTCAATTGATGATGCTTGGGAGTTCTATGTTTGGTTTGCTTGGGAAGTTCATAATGGGGATAATCATGCTTCTAATTTTGATGTGCAATGTGTTAATTCTTCTAATGCTAGCATGATTTCCCATGATGTGTCACATGATCCCATAGTTGAACCTAGGATAAATGCTTCCAATTCTATTTCCTCTTTTGTTTATGATAATGAGGCGCATGCCCAAGTTAACAAATCTCACATGTTTGATTGTGCCCCCACCCCCCAATGTGATGTAAATGCTTATGATTTTAATATTGATTCTTCCAATCTTGGTTGTAATTCTTCTTCTCTTGTTGAGCCTCAATCTTCTACACCTTTTGAATTTCTTAATGCTACTTGGGAAGCTCTAATGGAGGAGTGAAGAAGGATTGGTGAAGAGCTAGAATAAAAAATATCACTCTTGACGCTTGCTTATAAAAATTCCAAATCCAATGTGTGTGTTTAGAATGATGATAATGATATTCACGAGCAACCAAGAGTGTATGAGGATCCTATTGTTGAGCATAGGAGTGAAGGAAAGGGATTTGAGAGTGTTGATGATTTTGATGATATTTTGAATCTAGACTTCTCTTCCTTTGTTGATTGTGATGAGTCTCAAGTGTATGTATGTGACTCTTTTATCCATGAGTATTTGGACTTGTTTGAGGTTATGTCCAATGTGTTTTTTGAGTGTCAACGGAATACCCATAGCCTTTTAAGTAAGTTCATTGAGAATGCTTCATGGGAGAGAGATGATTTTGAAATGAATTTGCATCCATTCATGCATGGTTTTGAGACTTTGGGCTTTAAGGAAGTTGAGGGAGCTGTTGTTCATGAATGTAGTGAAGGAGATTATGTTGTTTCTCTAGGAAGATGGATGTTTAAGGGGGATGGAGATCCTGAGTGTTCTTCTTTTGAAGATTCTATAATTTATTTTTATGCCCTCATTGGCAATGTGAGACCTTGTGGTAAGAGAGTAGCTACCCCTTTTTCTTTTTCTCATACCCTTTTTTCAAGAAGATTCAACCAAATCTCTTACACTCCTATTTCCCTCCCTTCTTTTGTCAACGAGCCTATTGGGGACCCTCTTGTCTATGATGATTTTAATGTCCCTCATTCGTGTATTGTTGAGGAAAAGGGTGATTATGCCACCCAAAAATATTGTGCGGAGAGTTTGCCTTCTTCTTCTTCTTCTATTTCCTTTTCTTATTTAGTTGAATTTTCTTTTGATTCTTCTTCTTTCTCTTAGCATCTCTCTCCTCATAGGCGTGCACTAAGCTTGTTACACTTCCTCTTCCCGTCATTTTCCTATCTTCTCTCTAACGAAATGTGTAGTAGTGCATTTGACAAGCTCTTGCGCGCGTTGAATTATTACTTTCTAGAGCGGTCAAGCTTCGACCTTAAGCAAGCCTTTCTCGGGAAGTACCCATGTTTTATTGCTTTCATTTTCTTTTCTTTTTAGAATGGATTTTCTCTCATGGAAATGTTTGTGTACCTATTGCTAGGTACATGACTTGATATACTTTGGTGCTTTAATTTGGATCAAGAATTTAGGAAGTTTGACTCCTATTTTTGCTAACATATGGAAGGAAAGGTTCAATTCTTGAGGAAATTAGCTTTGAAAGGTTTAATTGGGTCATTTACGGGTATTTACACCCTCCTAATATCCGGTAATATCATTTCTTGCTCTTGATGACTTGTTGGACATATGTTGGTTTGTTGGATTGATCTCCTTGTTTTTCCCTCCCATGGTTTCTATGATTTATGTTTGAGTGTATTGTGTCATTTAAGCTTAGGGAGGGTATTCTATCATGTTTTATGGGATGTTGATTCATATATGCTATGCACCTTTGTATACGCATTTCCATGTTCTATATCTAGAAAAACTCCAAAAAGATTTCTGTTTCTATCAAAGTAATTTAGATGTGTTTTATATTGTTCTTGCTTTGGATATAATACTTTTAGACTTGTATAATTGAATGCTTTTCTTCTTAAATGGTAACGGTGTGCACGATTTGAGAGTGTGTTTGGTTGATTCTAGGATAGAGTATGCTAAGGTAGTCGTTTAGAACTTTTGGGACCTTGAAGCCGGATTCTATTTGTTTTTGAAAATTTGCAATTACTCCCTTTTGGTGAATTTGAAGCTTTTAGTGAGTTTTTGCCATAACCTTGAGAGGTTTCATGATTTTCAAGCCTTCTACATATCTTGCATGAGCGGCATGGATCCTTTATTATTGCAGACCTAATCTTGAATCTTGACTCATAATTCTCAAACACGAGATCGAACCATCTAGGGAAGACAAAGGCATCTTTTTAGGGTGGTAATTTTTCTTTTCTAGGATAGTTTTAATCATTTTTTATTTTTGGGTTTACATTTGCCTACTTGCTAACCATTTGATCCTTTTCCCTTCTTTCAACCCGCATCTTTAGAACTTTGAGACTTTTGAGACTTTTTGTTCCATTTTTTGTTTTGTGAAGCAAATGACCATGTTTTTGGAGAATGTGGTATATGAGTTTGGATATTGGTTCTTATTTCTAAGCAAGCTTGTGTTTTGTATATCTTGTGAATAATGGCTAGTGAATAAATGAAAAAATCATCCAAAGTTAAAAAAGGCAAGGATAGTGAATAAAGTGAAAATTTTCACAAAATTGTAAAAATGAGAAAAAGCAAAGCTAATTCAAAAGCTTTGGCAAAAATTGAAAAATAAAAAGTGAAAAATGAAAAAATTCAAAAACATTTTGATGTAAATGTTTCTCCCTATTTTAAGCATTGAGGACAATGCTTTGTTCAAGCTTGGGGGGAAGCGTCTTACGCTTTTAATTTGTATATATGATTATGGTTATATCTTTGAATAAGCTTGGGGGTATTAGTTTGTTTTTGTTTGGTGACTACTTGATTGTGATTCGAAGAAAGGGCCCGTTCTTTGCTCCACTATTAGGGATACCACCAAAATTTTAAATTTTAGCCTACCCTCACCCTTTTTGCCCTTACGTTACAACCATTAGGAAAGACCTTTCGACCTAGAAGTTGAGTCACATATCGAGGGAGGGAATTATGAGTTAAAGCCTGAGGAAAGGGGATGCAAAGTCAAGATGTCGAGAAACCTCAAATCTATTTGTTTTTCCGGTTCCTTCGAGGAACTATAGAGACGCTCCCCTAAAAGTAGATTTGAAGCTAATTGGGAGAATCTGCTAAAATGTTTTGAGATGAAAGTGAACTGTGTTTCTTTAGTTCTCTATGCTTAGCATGTCCTATGTTTCAATCAACCTTAGATATCTTAAAACGTGCACTCCCTTGTTTATAAAGATTTGCATTCATTTATGCTTGTACATTTGGAAAAGTCGATTCATGATTATTTGTTTGCTTTTCTAGTATTTTGGTTTTTTTTTTCGTGCTTTGCCTTGTTTGTATTATTACGAGAGTTATAGGTTAATCTCTTAGGAAACCTTAACGAGAGAATCACTCGTCCTCTAGGGCAATCTAGGGGTTTAAATGGCTTGTCTTTAGTTGCTAAAATTGACCGTGATTCCTAAGAAAGTGAGTTAGTGTATATTCTTGTCTCATCTCTTCTTTTTTATTTGTTTGTTTGAATAAGCTCATCATTTCTCCCCTGGCTTTGTTTTGCTCAAGGACGAGCAAAAGGTAAGCTTGGGAGTATTTGATGGGTGTCATAAATGGCACCCATTTGATGAGCATTTAGGTTGTTTTCTTCCTCTTTTCATAGCCTTCATGCTCAATAAATGCCTAGTTTTATGCATTTGGTCTGGGTTTTACCTTTCCTCTCTTATTTTGTAGCTTTTGTGCATTTTGTTGGTTTTTCTACTCTTTTCTCCTTTATTTAATCTATTTTTGTGGTTGTAGGTATTGTACAAGTTTCGGGTCTTGATATTGGTAAATTACTAAGGTGGAAGATGCTTTTGGAGCAAGCTCATGGAAAATGGAAAGCTCAAGATGCAAGGAAGTGGATTCTCCAAGTTCTAGCTCTTGCTCTCTCAAGCCATGCTCTCATGAAGATGGGGTGTTGAACCCCACTATCAAGTGCCTTAGAAGCTTCCACTATTAGTATTCATCATCATCATATCACGCGTCCACTCGAAGACCTTAGCGAACGCACGAAGCCGCGAGAAGATCTGAAGAAACCCAGAAGAGCGCGGGGCGCTTTTCTGCGGGTTCCAGCTTCGCTCTTCTTCGTTTTGCGCCTCTTATAAATACCCTTTTGAACCCAATTTTTGGAGGTAAGTTTCATTTAGATTTTAGATCATAATTGTATCTTAGTTGAGAGCTTCTCTCTCTAGTTTTAGGGTTAGTTTAGGAGTAGATTTTAGAGAGAGAAAGTGAGGAATTTCAATGGTGATTGAGAGATTGAAGATTCAATGGTGACAATTGTGTTGAAGATCTTCTCTGTTATCAATAAGCATTTCTAAATTTATCTCATTTTATTGTTTTGTTTAATATTCTTGTTAGTTGGATTGATTTTTATGTTTGATGCTTGATTAGTGTAGTTGTTGTTCACATATTGTTGATTCTTGATTTCTTTAGTTGTTAGTTGATTAGATGATGATGTTTGAGTAGTTATTTGGCTAGGGATAGGGTGAAACTTGTATGATTGATTGATTGTGCTTAATTTTGGGATTGTTTTGATTAATTGTTGAGATTAAAGTGATTAAGGGAAGTTTTCATTTGTGTAATTCTATTAGGCCTTGAGAATTATGCTAGATTGCATTGTAGTTTCTAATGATACGGACCATTGATTTAGGAATTGCAATTGTCGATTGAGCTTGATTAGTGATGCTTCTAGTCAGAGTCTCTCGTAGTTGGCGCTAGTTTTTCCTCTAGGAGATAGCTTGTTGACTCTATTGATTGAGCTTGCCATTATTCTTCACAACCATTGACTTGCATGTATTTCCGAGTTGCTATAATTGTCATGATTACATGTTGATCCCCGTTCCTAGTGCTTTATTTGTTTGATTTCTTTGTTTGGTAGTTAGTTAGTGTTCTCTCTTTATATTGGACTTCGACCTAGCTTAGGCACATAATTGAGAGCGCTTGAATATTACCGTTCCTTTGGGTTCGACCCTTGACTTGCCTCTATACTAGTATTTAGGTTGGTTAAGTGTTTATAAATTTAGTTTGAAGTAGGAAGGATTAGTTTCAATAACCTAGTTCACCCCTCGTTAATGCACCCTCAGACGACGAGCATGAACCCTCCGACCTCTCAGTTGGAGACGTCTCTGATCGGCCACCACCTCGCGAGAGAACTGTCAAGAGACGGGTCAGTAGCAATCGAAGATATATGTACAAGTAAAACGGTAAATAAATAACTCACCGAAGTTTGGTGCTGAGGTATCGACCGCTCAATAAAGCAATGATCCGGAGGAGCCAAAAGAATCATCTCCTCGATAGGGCCGTACATCCCCTGATAAGTGATGGATACGGGTGGAGCATCGAGCTCCGCGTGTGCATCCTAAAAAATAAACGGAGTAGTTAAAACCTACTTAAGGGCTATACAAAAGACAAAAGTAGAAGATGAAGAATACCTCCTCCGCTCCCTCTAGCAAAGCAGGTGGTGGAGCCAAGAACGGAAGCAATGCCTCTGTGTAGCATAGCTCCGGACAGACATGTGTCCGCTAAGGTGTGCCCTCTGGTGACCTATTTGCCAAGGTCCTCAATCTCGCCTTATAGAACATATGCCAAGGAGCTTGAGCACGAACAACAAAAGCCTCCAAGGAGTGATGAATAGCCACTCTCTCGCCTAGATACACCGCAACCCCAATTGTCCCTTGGAAATACCTACGCTGAGCAGTGTACTGCGCAGCAAGGGCAGGGATATTGAAATCAGCCCACAACCGAAACTCTGCTGCCGGCTCCTACAAAATGCATACTCATAAGATAAAATCCTACTAAAGGTATAAAAAGGTAAGTATTTGAGGAGCATACCGAGAGGATCAACTCTCGAACGCGCCTAGTAGAAGCTGCATCACTGTGACGACCTCCCCAACCGGCAGCAACAGGGAGCTTGCGAGGTGAAGGTCTCGCCGGCACAAGAGGCGGAAAGTACTTGTAGAACTAGATCTATGAAGATATAGAACTGTTAATGAATGTCAAAATAGATCTGGAGCTAACTTTAATAAAGGAGATAAAGTGTACCTCTACGACTCTCCTAAAGCTGGAAAGCGCGATATCTCCCTCGAAGGACCTATGACGACTAACAAGTCGAAGTCCGACTAGGAAGTCCGCGTAGGCCAAGCTGGCCCAATTATACGACCCGACCATGGGAACGTCGCGAAGAGCAGGCAGGTAGTAAAAGTAGCACTGGACTACCTCTGTCAGGTGAAAAGGTCCCTGACAACAAGATGAGAGCAAATACGCGCACTTGCTGCTCAAGGGTTGTCGCGATGTCCTAAAAGGCTGCCGCGAGCGTGGACCGACGAATGCACCTAGATCAAAGCTGCGTCGGCTCAGCCTCACTACGATCCCGAATGATGATAAGGCCCAACAGCTCCAGTACCTCTTGAGAAAGACAGAGATCTCGCTATCGAAAGGAAGCGCGACCGAAGTAAACTTCAATCCCGTGATGAGACAGAAGTCAGTAGGGGTAACGGTCATCTCACCCTAAAGATAATGGAAGGTATTGGTGGTGTCCCAAAAGAACTCCACCAAAGCTCGAACTACGTAGTGGCTTTGTCCGATGGAATACATAGCCCGAGTGGCTTGCAACAAAGGAGTCAAGCCACAAGACTCCCACAGGGGGCGCAATTTGTTATGATCGCGGAAATAGGTATCGTACAAAGAGCCGATGGTCGTTTTGCCAGAACCATGGCTGCAAAATCTCCCGTTGTGAATCCCTCGCCGAACGCGCTCTAAAATGTGAAACTCAGGCGCGAAATACAAAGTGCGCTCATCCCACTCTAGAAACCTCCCTAGGGAAGAAAAGGTCCCGATGCCGGCATCAACGGGATCGTCCTCCCAATGAGCCTCCCTAGAACGAGAACTGGAACCTCGTCGTCTAGCCATGCTATATAATGCAAAATAACAGAAAATTAAGGTTCTATATTATCTAAGGTTCGCTTAGCCGCATGATACTATGTTCACAAAAAACAGAGTATGTAGTACTAAACAGAGCATGATTTCAATTCAAGCATAAATAGCAATTTTCAACAATCAAACAATTTCTTCCATTACTATGACAAATATTATGACAAATTTGACAAGAATGGCTAGCAAAAACACAAAAAATAAGCCGCATTAGGTTCAATAATGGCAATTTGCTCATTTCTTCACCAAATTGAGTAAAACAAGTCTCAAAATGCTCTAAAGATAATATATAAACATAATAAAGCAATTTCAAGGCATAAAATTTGACAAACGAAGCAAATTAAGCATAATTGAGTTCGAATCTTTCAAAAACCCGCTCATGAATATGTTCGAATTCAGCAAAAACTAAGATAAGTTTGAGAAAAACTTACATGGATCAGGAAACTAGATTAAATAAGCTTTGATTCTCAACAAGTTTGAGCAAATTTGGTGGACAAATGAGCAAGAACGATTGAATTGAAGTTTACGAGCGAAAACACAAGCAACAGCAAACAGCCACGGCCAAATGAGGAAGAAGGGGTTTTAGTTCGGAAAACCCGATATCAGCGCAGACGACAAGCTTGTCGCTAGGCGCTGAGCTTCGTTGCCTAGCGACAGAGCTAAATCCTGGCAACAGAATGTTCCGGCGTGCGCTAGTGCGGCGACAGGATGCGTGGCCCCCATAAATGACTATGCGGACCTTATACAGCAATTTCGGGTTCCTTGGTACGCCAGTTTGCCCCTATAAGAAATTTAACATGATTAGCTCGATTACAATCACAGTAGGTGATCAATCTGATAAAAGATTGTCTCACTTAACTTAAAGCGCCTAAACATTGGCTCATCGCAAGCACCAATGTAATGGTTCACAAGCAGCAAAATGCGCCGACATACTGGTACTGCGGTAATTTCAGCAAATATCACAGCAGCAAAGTTCAAGCGAGCTTTGAGGATCAACAAGAGTTGGTCTTCGCTAATTTTATTCGAAATATTATCACAACAACTAAAGATAACTGCAAGAGGAGTTAACTTCGACGCCGTTCCCTAGGATGTGGAAGGTTGTTAGACAACTGAAGATGGTTTCAAGCGGAGTTATCTTCGACGGCGTTCCCAAGGATGTGGAAGGTTGTCAGAAAATAAGAGGTGACTTTAAGCGAAGTTATCTTCGATCGTGTTCCCTAAGATATGGAAGATGGTCATAAAACAGTGGAAATTGAAGGCAGCTGCAAGCGTAGCAGTCTTAAGGCGGTATCCCCTAGCTTGAGAAAGATCGTCAAACAAAATCGGTTACTCTAGAGAAGTGTGCTCGACGGTGCAAGATCCGTGTTTCTTAACTCTTTTATCTGTTTAACTAACGCTAGTTTGCAGGTATCGGCATTACAAGAATGATTTAGGATCGCAGAACGCTCTGAATCATTCTTCGTCCCTATCGCTACTTTGATTTTAGTTTTTGAAACTTGCGTTTCTCCAAACTCAGTCAAAAGTGAGGGCTTCTATAGACACCCAAATGTGTCTCCCCAAAACCAAACCCAGTTATGAATACCTTTCACGTCATTTGATTATCGAACAAAGTGAAAGTGTGAAAAGTTTAGTGATGAGGATGTTTTTATCAAAATAATTCTCTTTCTGTTTTCAAAAATATTTCTTTTCTTACTCTATTTACGGAAATAGCCAGTCCAATTTAGTTTGGTCCATGATAAGGGTCCAATAATAGTGTAGTTGGAGGGCTCGAAAAGAGCTTTCCAACGATATATTATAAGCCCAATTCCAATGAATAATGAGGAAGTTATGGATTAAATTAAATTAGGCCCAAATGATTTTATATGTGGCCCAATGATCTAGAGGAGGGCCTATTAATTATTATTCCTAAAGTGATTAGGATTGATTTTAATCTTCTAGAAGGTTTTTTTTAATTCTAATAAGATTAGGATTGATAATTATAATTTTAAAAGATGTTTCATTTTGAATAAAATATATTATTTGATTTAAAATTTGCTTAGACGCGGAATTACCTATTAACCGGATTAAAAGATGATTCCGCGTACGAAAGCGTGTTGTACTTTTGAATCAGCGCGAGAAGACAAGGCTGTCTCCTGGCGCTGCTTTTGTCGTCTGGCGCTGACTCCTGTCGTTGGCAACAGGAGGTATTTTATTCTGAATACGACTTTCTTTGATCCCGTGCTATTTTTTTCGTATAAAAGGGTCGTATCTCCCTATTTTTAATCATTCAAAATCATCATTCACAATCATCATCTCTTTCTCTCTCTAAAAGCTAGAAGCTTTCTCTCTCTCTATTCTTTTTTCTAAACCTTCCTTATCTCATTAGCCCTAGACACACCTAACCAAGTTTGAATTTGCCTTCGCCCTAGACGTGAAAGGTTTGATATTTCTGAGGGTTTGGTCCCAAATCTTTATTTCAATTATTTAATTTAATTATTTGCTTTTATTTTTCCTTGAAGTTACTAACGTGTGTATTTTTTTATTAGAAAGAGGTACAAGGCATCGAAGTAAGTACTTTAATTGTTTATTGATCTTTTGATATAGAAATCATGCTTAGATTATTTTGTTGATTCCTAGTATCATGTTAGGATGTTATATTGCTTCCTAGTATCATATTTAGGATTAACTAAAATTGCTAATATCATGTATGATTATTATGACGCTTCCTATTTCTTTCCTAATAACATGTTAGTGTCATGTTACGGCTAATTGATCTTTAACGTTTAGTGACATGCTAGGGTTTGTTATTCATCTTGTTAGTATCATGCCTTGGATCATGCTATTAATATTATACTTTTTTTAACATGATTATGATAATTATTGTTATTATGATGATGATTTTTATTATGTTGCTTGATATATATTATTATTGTTTTTGCTTGATCACGCCTTTTATGCATGTTTAAAGGGAATTTGTACTTGTAATCACGCTTAATTAGATAATTAATAATTTTGTTTAGGCTAATATGATTATAATTCAAGTGATCGCCAACAATAGATTTGTTTGTGCATTAATGTTCAACCAACATAGATAAACATGTTTAGGGTTAACCTATTGATTGTATGTTAGTCAGAAAGCGCACATGAATACGAGAAGAATAAAGTAGAGGCCTATTTTAGGGCAAGTTCAATCTCTTTTAGGTTGTATTTTTACCTTCATCCCCGAACTTCCAGTCATGGTTCCACACCTATTGGAGTTAACGATCTCCTAAATCGTTAAGGGGTGTAACCTTCACCTTGTGAATGGTTTACAAGTTCCTAAAACTTGTTGGCGACTCTTTTACTCTAGCTTCTTTCCCTTTAATCGCCACCATGCTTAATTGTATGATCATAGTGGGGCTCAAGTGTGGGATGCTTGAAATATTCCCTACACTAAGTTAACTCAACCAGCAGGCCCTGGATTCTGACAAAATCCACTGCCTGCACATCAGGCAAAGAATTCTTCTATATCTTGGTCAGAGACCTCACCATCCTCTTGGCAAACGCCTGGACATCAGGCGGCCTTGAAGGAGTATCTGCACCAAAAGAAGTACTAGGTGAGAAATCAGCACAAGCGGTACCCGACTCATGTCGGCTGCTCATCAAACCTCCAGACAGGCTGACCTGAGTCTTAACTCACATGAATTCAAGTGGCCAACGGAGTTCAATTCGTTTCTTACCTTGGGTGCGGAGCTGGGAGGACTCTACCCCTTCAGCCGTTGCAGCGCCGGCTACAACCTTGAGTGGCTCACCACTCTTCGACGTTGTAGAGGCATCAGGCTGTTTCCCAATAGCTCACTCTGAGTTTTCGCTTAGAACTTTCGTTATAGCCGGGCCTTTTCCCCTGGTTGTGGGTCGATCTGGGTTCGCTGAAGAGGTGGAGTGAGAAGGATTCTTCTTTTTCGTCTTAGGCGGGATCTTATTTAGATCATCCCCCGACCGCTTGAAAATCTTGGTAATGGAACGTGGAATTGATTTGTTCCCATTCTACAAATGAAAAGCGAAGGTTACAGCAAGCGAATTTCCAAATTTAGAGAAAGGGGTACAGCCAGTAAATAATTAAATTGATGCAAAAAGCAAGAAAGCATGGAAGGCGGTCTTATTCCATTCTTCTTAGCCTCCTTTGCCTCCAAGGCGGCTTTCTTCTCTAGAAGCTGCTCTTTCCTGAACTGAGTAACCGATTTTGCAGGAATTTTATTTGGGTCAACCATGTTCCGTGCGTCTTCTACAAAGACGAAAGGACATAGTTGGTTAAATAGGCTAATAAAACAATTAAGGCATTAATATAGACGGAAAATTGCTAGATGTATAGTAAATATACCCTGTGGGAACATGGTGCTAAGTCCAGAGGCGAAAAGGAAGGCCTCATCCTTCAAAAAGTTCGGATGGGGTATCTAGTTCTTAGGGACAATTATTTGGGTCCCATTGTAATACCCCTAATTTTTTTGAAATATTTTCTTAATTATTTTAGTAATTTCTCTAATTATTTGGAATAATTAAATAAATTATGATCTTGGTCGGTCCATAATTTGTTAGTTAATGTTGTACCCTATTTATTTTTTTAAAAAAATTAATTATTTTTCCGGATTTTACCTTAACAATACTTAACACCCTTAGCTTAATTATTATCTCATGAATTATAACTAATCTTAGTTTTGGTATTGTAGGGAATAATTTCAAGCGTTAACCCCTAGCTTGAACCCCATTGTGATCATACACTAAAGTACGGTGGCGTCCAAAAGGGAAGAAGATAGAGCAAAAGAGTCGCCAACAAGTTTTAGGAAATTGTAAACCGTTCACGAGGTGAAGGTTACACCCCTTAACGATCCAAGAGATCGTCAACTCCATAAGGTCTAGAACCAAATAAGGGTTCGGGGATGAAGGTACAAATCCAACCTAAAAGAGATTGAACCTGCCCTAATAATAGGCCTCTACTTTATTCTGATCGTATTCATGTGTGCTTTCTGACTAACATGCAATCAATAGGATTAACCTAAACCAGTTTATCTATGTTGGTTGAATATTAATGCACAAACAAATCTGTTATTGGCGATCACTTGAATTATAATCAAATTAACCCTAAACAAGATTATTAAATATCTTATTAATCGTGATTACAAGTACAAATTCCCTTTAAACATGCAATAAAAGGCGTGATCAAGCAATAACAATAAATATATGTATCAAGCAACATAATAATCATAAATATCATGACAATAAAATTATAATCATCATCAAGATAATAATAATAACATTCATAATCATCATAAATTATAACAGTTATAATCATAATCATGTTCATGTTAATATTAAAGCATAATAGTAATAGCAAGATCCTGTAGGGGATTATAGGTACTACGCAGCGGAAATAATCATGAATCATATTCATATAGCACCTAACCAAGGATCTCATGCATAACACATAAAGAGTAAGAATTATACCTTTGAAGCGTGATTCCACTAGCAATCGAGCAAGAACAAGGGAGATAAAGAACCTCAAACGTGATTCCTCTACTTGGTCCATAGGCACAGGTTAAGACCTCCACTAATGCTAGTTAGTCGCGATCAAAATCTTCAATCGACCTTCTACGGAGAGGTATGAGCAACGAACTAGTCACAAACCACCACGAACCACCGCGAACACCACCAGGGGTGGTCGGCCGCAAGTCCAGGGGGGGGGGGAGAGGGGTGCCGTGAGAAAGAGAGAGAGATGAGGGAATTGGGATTTTGGTTGCCTTGATTCACAATTCACTGTGAGTTAATTGTGTCTCTTATGTTTGCTATCCTAGGCACAGATCTTATTTATAGATCATATCCATAAATAAGAGTCCATGACCAAACCCAATTCCTAATCCCAATCAAACTACACTAGCCCAATCCTATTCATGATTAGTTACATACTCATAAGGCCCAATAATGGGCCTCTTACTTGCTTAACCCAATACCTTTGTGTGTGACCTCATAGGATCCATTCTAGCGGGCTTTGGACTATTTTACTAGCCCAAAGATCATCTCTCATAGTCTAGCAACAGATGATGACGCCCCAAGAGAACGAACTTATTATCTCCATAATAGCGATCCTTGATATATCTAGTAATTGCACTTATCGAAGACATAACTCCTTCAATCTCCCACTTGTCTGAGACAAGTGCGCAATATTCAAATTCCTTAAGTCAATGTGTGCCGATTTGATAATATGATTGCATCTAATGTCGTGATCATATTAGTCCACAAATCTTTTCTTGAAAACTGAGTGAGAATTACAAAACAAATGATTACTATGTAATCCATTTGAGCACGGCCATGCATTTTCTGAATTCTCCCTCTTCAAGGGGCCAAGACACATTCCTAATTAAATAGGTAGACTCAATCCAATCTTGTGGCAACCAAAGCTCCCACTCAATTTCAGAAATAACCGGGAAACACCCTTTATAATCTCCAGTTACGGGCAGACGTTTGAGTGTACCACAGCCATAACATCCATTGAATGAAATCAATGTTCCACTCATGTCAAAGGAATCCACTAATATATCCGGAAGTTCTATACTTGAACTTCCAAGTAGGTCTATAGTTCGATCATGCATCATTCATGCATATCCATGTGATTGACTGAGCTTCACTACGCTCCTATAGCCCATGAAACTGCGCTATCCAATCAATCTTACATGCTAGTCCATTACTAGAAATCATTTATGTCCAATTTAATGATTCTGAACTAGGAACTTAAATAATACATGGATTTTGTTCACCTGTGGGGTTTCATTCACCAGGTCATCAACCTGATGAGCCCATCAATCCATAATTATTTTGGACATTTTATTTAATTTCCAAAACCATAATTAAATAAGAGAAACAATAAAATTTCTGATTAAACATAATTCTGCAACTTGATGCATTTCTCATGTAATATGTTTTCTCAAAACATATACAACTTAAATTACACAACTTGCTTCAATCCTAGGACTTTAATATGACTCTCATATCTTAGTCCATGGGAGGGGTTTAGTGATTTCTCACTCATATTAAAACTTTGCAGAACACGACCTTCCGCAGGTCAATGATATCATAATTGAGGTGATATCTCATATCCTTTTGTTTGGATTTGTGATGTGACTCTGGCTCCTCTGTTTTTGGGCAAAGGTGACCTGTTAGTCACATAACATTTTAATCCAAACTTACTCTCTAACTATCTTACTATAGTTTAATACACAAATTCTGACATTGAGTATGCAACAGTGCTCTGCTTTGAACTCTTCAAGCTCACTGTCCTTTTCCATCCAGACACAAATATGCATTTAGATCACCATCTAGAATCATCTTGCCTGTTTGGAAAACTTGCATTCGTGTAACCTTTTTGACAACTTGCTTAAATTACTAGAATTCCTTTTAGTGTTTCTCAAGCACTCAAGGACTTTTCTTGGTAATTCTCTGTATGCTTATTCTGAATTTGCTTGAATTCTGCTACATATGCACGAGTCATATGCAACATCTTGTATTGTACATTTCATGGCACATATAATGAATCCTTTTGCAGAAGCATAAGGCACATTATCCATACAACTCAACTCTATTAGCTTTTGAAGGCACTGAGTCTTACTGAGTGTATTACCATGAAACATGGGAAGATATCCTATGTTAGAGTCTTGCTTCATGAACCTGTCAAGATCCTCATCAACATAAGTCTCTCGATTCGTTCCAGCCATTCTTCAAGATTCACTTCATGGATTTTAATTCCCAATGTGTACTCAACATCTTCTAAGTCTATCATATTGAGACAATCTTTCTAATCACTGCTTGACTTATTCAAGCATTGATATATCATTTCATATGAACTGCATGTCAACTACATACTAGACTAAAAGACCAATTGCTCCCACTAAATTTCTTGTTTCTACAAGAATTCTTTCGTTCTACTAAGGAAATCAAACTGTTTGATTGCCTAATCAAAACGAATGTTCCAACTCCCTGATGCTTACTTCAATCCATAAATGAATTTCTGAGGTTTGCAAAACTTTCTAGGAATTTCTGGATGTCAAAACTCTTAGGATGTATCATATACATTCTCACCATCAAGAACATTTCATGAAAGCGATTTTGATGTCCATAACTAGAATAATCCGAATAGGCTTACCTAACTAATAGGTTTGACCCTATTTATAGACTATTATGGATTAACACATCTTTACAAACATGGAGTCCATACTGGATTTCATGGTTTTAAGCCATTTCCTGAGTTGGAATTTATCCAAAGCTTGCTTGTAGGCCATGGATTCTAAACATTCCAATAGGAAAGTTTTAGAATCCACCTTTTCTCAGAATTTCAACAAACTGTTTGTTTTGATCCCAAGTGACCTACGATAGGTATGAGCAACAATAGAATCATTCTCTTCAACTCTTTGAAGTCTTTCATTCTAGTGGGACGACAGAAGCCTCGCTAGTGGAATTAGCTTGCTTCGACACATGGTTTATCAAATTAGCTGATTTCATATGCCTTCGTCTCTGATGTAGTGTTATTCACATCCATTTGTTGCTCGTCTCGAATCTCATCGAGATCTAACTTTACCCCCACTTGGCTTTGTAGGAAGACATTCTTTCTATAAAGACACTATCGCGAGCAACAAACACTTTGTTTCTACGCGATTGTAGGAATAATACCTCTTAGTTTCCATGAGAAAACCCATGAAGAACTACATTTCTGATTTAGGGTGTATTATGTTGTCGTTGTAAACATTTTACATTGATTTCATAACCTTTAATCCTGTTAGAAAAGATAACTTTTGGAACATTTCCAAATCATAACTCTTATGACATCTTTTCTACTGCTTTGGTTAAGTTTCATGTTTAGTGTATTCGTAATTGTTGTTGTATTAATGCATATCCTCAAAACGATATTTGTAAATCATTAAGTCTTGGATCGAACAATGGCAAGCAAAGTTTGATTCATTTCTTCATAAACATACAATTTAATTGTAATGTTTCTGGATTGTGAATTAATTCAACAATTCCCTTTAGATGATCATTCCTTTTTTGAGCTAAATATTTATCACAACAATCATATTGTGCTGTTAAATTGTTTATCTCAAATTGATTTTACATTTCATTTGGAAATTTTGAACTTTTCAATTATTCCAAGCTTTACTTCATTAAGTAATTATCGAAATATTTACTTAAATCGCTAGTAAAAGCGATGAAATAGTTAAATCCCTTTGATAGTTTTGAACTTATTGATTCACATACATCATATGTATGAGTACCAAAAGGTCATTTTAACTTCTTTTACCCTTTCTACTAAAAGGCAACTTGGTCATCTTAACTTATCAAGCATGACTTCTAATTCTCAAGTGATTCATAATCATATAAGAATGAGAGTCCATCCAAAACTTTGGATGTGCAAATGGTTTATGTGACCCAACCTTACTTTGTTATAAGTAAGTGTACTTTAAATCATCTAAATTATTTTGTGATCTACTTATATCAATGTCAGAAAACAAAATTAACTCATATCTAGCAAAATGAAAACAATTTATTACCTTGGTCATGGATCAACACTTGTCCAAGCCAAGTAAACCAAATTCAGTATCCAAAACAAGAAAACCGAAATATTGTCTCATCAAAACTTGAAATTGTTTTAAAATCATGATAAACTAATCAAAATTTAAAACTATGAAGCTATCTCTGGCCACTCAAATACTTCTAGTGAACCTTCAAGCTCCATTTCCATGCTAGCTTCACTTATTTGCAGTTCCTGCACAACATCACTATGTTAAGCACTGCAACTTGGTATCATATACCTAAGTGAAAGTTAAAATGTTTATAACATTATACCTGAGGTTGATGCTCCATTCTTCTTGAGGAAGTCATGGTATTTCTGGCAATTTCGCTTCCAATGCCCCTTCTTCTTGCAGTAAAAGCATTCACTTTCACTTGCAGCCTTGGGCTTTGGAGTCGTCTTAGGCTTTTCAGGAGCCTTGGCAACTTGCTTGCCCTTGCTCTTGGCACTAGCCTTTTGCCCCTTCTTCTTGAACCCCTTTCCCTTTTGAATCATAAGAACTTCCTTCTTAGGTTCCTTAGGGATTTGTTTCTCAGCACTAACCAACATTGCATGCAATTGATTCATAGTCTTTGCAGTGGCAGTCATGTTAAAATTCATGATAAACTGGTTAAAACTTTTTGGTAGTGATTGGAGAATGATGTCTGTTGCCTAATCATCACTGTATGGGTGCCCCAGTTTTTCCATACTTTGAATTAGGCCGATCATTTTGAAAACATGATCATGAACTGTGGCTCCCTTCTCCATTCTACAATCCAGAATCTCACGATGGAGCTCATACCTTTCAACTCTAGCTTGTTTCTTAAACAAAGCTTTGAGTTCTTGCATGATTGAGTAGGCATCCTGGTCCTCAAAACGCTTTTGAAGACTAGGCTCCATGGTAGCAATCATTAAGCAAGTGATAGGTATAGCTATGTCATGAGCTTCCTTGTGCTTCTTGATCTCTGCCGCAGTTGGATTTTCTGGCAAAGGTCCTGGTAATGGGGTATCAATGATATCCTCTTTACCCTCAGATTTCAGAACAAGTCTTAGCATTCTTTCCCAAGTGGAAAATTTCTCCCCTGTCAACCTATCCTTCACAAGGAATGGCCGAAGGTTGTAAACGTTGTTGTCACTGTGATTACGGCTACCCATCTATGTCAAAATAAGGCAAAGTTTAATAATTATGTTTAATTTCAAATTAAAGTACCATAAACGATTATAAAATTGGTAACTTTAAAACATTCATTCAATTTTAATTGATCCCTATTGAATAGAATGATTCCAAGATCCTTTATTTGTGCAATAATTGACCGGACTTTGGCCCTACCATCAACTATTACATTTTCAAGGTGAGTAAACTCTTTACTGATTACAACTCTTTGTAATTCTTGGTTAAATAATTAACCATCACATGTTTAATTATTACCCTTAGCTTCAAGGTTCTAAACTCTTTAGGTAACCTTGTTGAGTATAACCAATCAAAAGTGTAAAATTTGTTTTACCCCCACTCCCCTAAGATATCTAAACTCTAAACTCTTTACACCCTGCTTTGGCATGACCCATCATAAATATCAAAGGTTTCACCGGGTTTTTGATTGGAAAAGCTACCTCAATATTGTTGGGACCTAGATTCATTATGTAGTGATTGTTTAGTGAACTCTAGAGTATCATCAAACAACATAAATAAAATCTAACATGCATAATCTACTAATGCATAAATAAAACATGACATAGTATGGCCCCTTAATCCTAAGAAAACTAATAAAGCAAAAGCTCCCACTTGAATCTTCATGGATCAAATCCACCTTGCTCCTTTGGGCCTCCACTCCATGGATTCTTGGATTAACTGCAACCTGTAATTTTATTCTATTCTATCTACTACTTAATTAAATAAAATAAAATAAATTACAAAAATACTTAACGGTACGCAGACCGTATTTAGATTACAAAAATACGAAACGATGTGCAGATCGTATTTAAAATCTATCGGCCATACTAGTCTATATAGCAATATATAACATCATATATTATAAAATGCCATATAATAAATCACTCATCATGCTTTCCTAAACTACAACATCGAATATTCACAGTAAAGGAAACATGGCTCCTAAAATATCTCATATTTTAATTAATTAATTAATTACTGTAATTAGATAATATCATATATTATTCATGACCAATTATAAAATATCATATATTTTAATTTAGGTATGAGATAGAATCAAATCTTATTTTAATTATGGAAGATAAATCATATTTATCTTCCATGATTATCCTAACTTTTAGGAGATTCTATCCTAATTACTTGCCAATCACATATTTTAAATCAATTAATATCCTAAAATAATTATGGGATAATCATATTATTTAATCAATTATTATCCAAATAGAATCCTTTGCTCCATAATTAACCTATCTTAACAAAATCAACAACTTTAATTTTGTTAATTATCCTTTCAAAATCAAAACTTATCTTTTAATTTTAATTTTGAAAACTGATTTTATCCAAAATAAAATAAAATAAATTTTTTTTTTTTTTGAAAAACCCGCGTCAGCCACCGTGGTGTGGCCAGCCGAAGCCGGCCACGGTGGCCGCACACCTTGCGGTGTGCGCTGCCCTTGCAACGACGCCCGGACAGCAGCAGCAGCACACCTATCGGGGTGGTGCACTGCTGCGCTGCCCCTTTGACTGACCCGTGCCCAGCCGCCCTCCCTCCTGGACCACCACCGGTGCGGCAGTCGCCGTGGCCGCGGCTGCCGCACCTTAATTCCCCTTTTTTTTTTTTGATTTGATTTTTAATTTAAAACAAAACAATTTTATTAAAATTAAAATTAGTGTGATCCATCCAATTTTAAAATTAAATCATATTCAATTTTAAAATTAGGGTTCTTCATGAATTTAATCCCAATTCAATTTAACTTTTAAATTAAATAGGTTGATCATGAAAAATTCATAATTTATCATGAAATCAATTAGATTAAATTCTTTAACACATAAAACTTTCGAATTAAATCAAAATCAAAAACACAAATTTCACAAATTAGGGTTAATGATTTCGAAAATTTTGAAATATTAAGGGGGGGGGGGGGTTCGAATATTTTTTTGAACTTCATAGGGCAATTTTCGAATCAAATTAGGGCTAATATGGAGCAAATTAAACAACTTTAATGATTCTATATTGTTAAATCACATTTAATATAATAATTGACCCATAATTAAATTATTCTCCCTCCTAATTGAATTAAAATTGTGGATTAACAAAGGTTTAATACTCAATATATGTAATTGCAAGAGGCTAACTGATACCACTGTAGGGGATTATAGATACTACGCAGCGGAAATAATCATGAATCATATTCATATAGCACCTAACCAAGGATCTCATGCATAACACATAAAGAGTAAGAATTATACCTTTGAAGCGTGATTCCACTAGCAATCGAGCAAGAACAAGGGAGATAAAGAACCTCAAACGTGATTCCTCTACTTGGTCCACAGGCACAGGTTAAGACCTCCACTAATGCTAGTTAGTCGCGATCGAACTCTTCAATCGACCTTCTACGGAGAGATATGAGCAACGAACTAGTCACGAATCACCACGAACCACCGCGAACACCACCAGGGGTGGTCGGCCGCAAGTCCAAGGGGGGGGGGGGAGAGGGGTGCCGTGAGAAAGAGAGAGAGATGAGGGAATTGGGATTTTGGTTGCCCTGATTCCCAATTCACTGTGAGTTAATTGTGTCTCTTATGTTTGCAATCCTAGGCACAGATCTTATTTATAGATCATATCCATAAATAAGAGTCCATGACCAAACCCAATTCCTAATCCCAATCAAACTACACTAGCCCAATCCTATTCATGATTAGTTACATACTCATAAGGCCCAATAATGGGCCTCTTACTTGCTTAACCTAATACCTTTGTGTGTGACCTCATAGGATCCATTCTAGCGGGCTTTGGACTATTTTACTAGCCCAAAGATCATCTCTCATAGTCTAGCAACAGATGATGACGCCCCAAGAGAACGAACTTATTATCTCCATAATAGTGATCCTTGATATATCTAGTAATTGCACTTATCGAAGACATAACTCCTTCAGATCCTAGGCATGATACTAACAAGATTAACAACAAACCCTAGCATGTCACTAAGCAATAAAAATTAAATCTTTAACCCTAACATGATACTAACAATCATAAATATTAGGAAGAACATAGGAAGCATCGTAACAATCATATTTAATATTAAAATTAACCTAGACATGATACTAGGAATATCATAATAACAATTTAAACATGACGTCTACATCATAACATCAATAAAAACCATTAAAGTACTTACTTTGATGCCTCGTACCTCTTTCTAATAACAAAATACACACGTTAGTAACTTCAAGGAAAATAATAAACAAAGAATTAAATTAAATAATTGAAAGAGAGATTTGGGACCTAACCCTCAGAAATTAAACCTTTCACGTCTAGGGGGAAGACAACTTCGAATATGGCTAGGTGTTTCTAGATCTAATGAATGCGGAATTTTGTATGTAAAAGACTAGTTTAGAAAAAAGAGAGAGAAAGATGGATGAATGATTAGAGAAGAGAATGAGAGAATTAATGAATGAAAACTGATTATAGATGAATGTAGATGAGAATTGGTGAATTGAGAGAATAAGAGAGAATTGAAAACTGGTTTTAAAATAAGAATTAATGAAATCTGGTTATCGAAAAATGGATTTTTAATACGTTATTTATAGAGAAAATCAGCCAAAAGGATAAAATTAACAAAATAGAGTCTGGCGCACGCAAAACGAGATTGGCGCCAGCCATTGGCCATTGGCGCCAGGCGCCAACGTCAGCGCCAGGCGCTAATGCCTGGCGTTAGGCACCAATCTTGTTTTTGACGTGTTTTCTAAAATCTGATAAATTTTGCCGTACAGGAGGATAAAATCGTATATTTTCCTCAAACATGCTATTTGATTTTAATTAAAACTCTGAAAAGTCAACAAAAGTCAATTTATCAATGCTAATTGAATTAGGAATGAAAAGAACCTTCTAGAAGAATCTAGAAGACTAAAACCATTCCTAATTGCATTAGGAATGATAAATCATATTAGGCCCTCCCCTAGATCATTGGGCCGCATATAAAGCTCAAACCGGGCCCAGTTTAGTAAATTGGCCATAATTTCCTCAATATTCATCGGAATTGGGCTTATAATATATCGTTGGAAAGCTCTTGTCAAGCCCCATCCAACTACACTACTATTGGACCCACATCTTGGACCAATTAAACTGGATTGGCTGTTTTCTTAAAAAAAGTTTTCAAAAACAGAGAGAAGAGAAAAGAAATTAAAACTATCCGCAATACTAGACTTTCCACACTTTCGCTTCATTCGAGTATGATTCGACATGAAAGGTACTCATCACTGGGTTTGGTTTTGGGGAGACACAAATGGGTGTCTACAGGTATTATCTATATTTTATATAATAACTTGATTTAATCATGAAATTCAATTATTATATTTATTATTTATGGTTTTCGTTTTTTATTATAAAAAAAAAACACAAAATGGACGTGAGTTTGTTGAGGCCTAGTTGTTTTTATCATGGCTTAGTGTAGACACCCAAATGTGTCTCCCAAAAACCAAACCTGGTGATGAGTACCTTTCACGTCGAATCATAATCGAATGAAGTGAAAGTGTGGAAAGTCTAGTGTTGCAGATAGTTTTAATTTCTTTTCTTTTCTCTCTGTTTTTGAAAATCTATTTTAAGAAAACAGCCAATCCAGTTTGGTTGGTCCATGATATGGGTCCAATAGTAGTGTAGTTGGATAGGGCTTGAAAAGAGTTTTCCAACGATATATTATAAGCCCAATTCCGATGAATATTGAGGAAGTTATGGCCAAATTACTAAATTGGGCCCGGTTTGAGCCTTATATGCGGCCCAATGATCTAGAGGAGGGCCTAATATAGATTTATAATTCCTAATGCAATTAGGAATGGTTTTAGTCTTCTAGATTCTTCTACAAGGTTCTTTTCATTCGTAATTCAATTAGTATTGATAAATTGACTTTTGTTGACTTTTTAGAGTTTTAATCAGAATAAAAGAATGTTTTTGAGGAAAATACGATTTTATCCTCCTGTACGGTTAATTTCTATCTGATTTTAGAAAACGCGTCGAAAATTTAATTAGCGCCAAACGCCAGCATAAGCGCCTGGCGCTAAGCTTGGCGCCTGGCGCTAGCATTAACGTCTGGCGCTAATCTCTGTTTTTTTGCGTCAGAACTCTGGGTTTGATTTTTTATCTTTTTGGCTGATTTTCTCTATAAATAGCTTCCTAAAAACTCCGTTTTAATTCATCTACAGTCATCTACAATCATCAACTCTCTAGTTTTCTAATTCTTTTCTCTCTCTAAGCAAAAGCTTTTCTCTCTCTTTTCTAAACCTACCCTCTTTTCACACAATTCCTCATACATTAGCACTAGACATACCTAGCATTGTTCGAAGTTGCCTTCGCCCTAGACGTGAAAGGTTTTAATATTTCTTAGGGTTTGGTCCCAAATCTCTCTTTCAATTATTTAATTTAATTGTTGTTTATTATTTTCCTTGAAGTTACTAACGTGTGTATTTTGTTATTAGAAAGAGGTACGAGGCATCCAAGTAACTGTTTTAATGGTTTTTATTGAAATTATGATATGGAAATCATGCTTAGGTTGTTATTATGATTCCTAGTGTTATGTTAGGGTGTTTTGATCTTCCTAGCATCATGTTTAGGGTAACTTTAATATCAAGTATGATTAAAAGTATGATGCCTTTTATTTTCTTCCTAATATTCATGTTAGTATCATGTTAAGGTTAAATCTTTGATTTTTATTGTTTAGTGACATGCTAGGGTTTGTTATTAATCTTGTTAGTATCACACCTAGGATCTTGCTATTATTATGCTTTGACATGAATATTATGAGTATAAATTATTTTTATGATGATTATTATTATTATAATTTATCATGTTGCTTGATTTATATTTATTGTTATTGCTTGATCACGCCTTTTATGCATGTTTAAAGGGAATTGGTACTTGTAATCATGCTTAATAAGATAATTAATAATCTTGTTTAGGGTTAATATGACTATAATTCAAGTGATCGCCAATAATAGTTTTATTTGTGCATTAATATTCAACCAACATAGATAAACAGGTTTAGGGTTAAACCGAATGATTGTATGTTAGTCAGAAAGCGCACATGAATAAGATCAGAATAAAGTATAGGCCTATTATTAGGGCAGGTTCAATCTCTTTTAGGTTGGATTTGTACCTTCATCCCCGAACTACCAGTCATGGTTCCAGACCTATTGGAGTTGACGATCTCCTGGATCGTTAAGGGGTGTAACCTTCACCTCGTGAACGGTTTACAAGTTCCTAAAACTTGTTGGCGACTCTTTTGCTCAATCTTCTTTCCTTTTGGACGCCACCGTACTTAAGTGTATGATCACAGTGGGGTTCGAGCTTGGGATAATGCTTGAAATATTCCCTACACTTAGCTTTATCCTATTTAACATTAAGCATTTAATCTTTTAATTTATCTTACTTTACCTTCTACCTTCCTTAACCAAATTAGTATCTATCTTAATTCCATCTCTAATCTTTTCCATTGGATTTTTTTTTACATGAATTAACCTAGACTAAATTTCACTCATATTCATTTAACAAATTTACATTTATCATGTTCCCATGCTAATCTCAATCCTCCTTCAACTCTATCTTTCCACCCTCAAAACACTATAAATAGACCCTCAATTCTTCACAAATCCCTCACATCAAAAGCTGAACTTTTCACTCCTCTTAAGCCTTCACACCTTTCTCTTGCTATCTTTCCCACACTCATGCAACAACAACACCGAAACCGCAAGTTAAACTAGCTACTACCACCCTCTACCGCCTAGTTGCCGCCACACAAGCCTCCCCGTGAGCTGCCTTTAGAAGGTGGAAAAGCATGTTCTTTCTTTCAACTTCATCTTTGCCGCAAATTTCCTTAAAAAAAAAGGAAAGAAAAGAAAAGAAAAGAAAAGGATACTTTGCTTCCTCTTATTTCTATTGTTACAAATATTACTAAATTATAATACTAAGGCTATTTTGATACTATAATTACAATTTCGATACTTATATCACTACTTTTGATACTAACATAAACTATTAAAGTTTTGATAGTTTTGGTAGTTCATGCATAAATAGAGTATTATCCGTAGTTTTGTGTTTGTTTGGTTAACCTTATATTAATTAAGGTTATGTTATTTGTGTAGGAAGAGTGTCTCGACCGGGGTCAAGTTTAGTGGTCGTACCTTTATTTTCGCGTGATCAAGGTACGTATAGGTGGCTAGATCCTTGACGCAATTTTTGAATGCGTGTTTTGTATAATGTTTGTTTTAATGATTGTTTGAATAAATGTTGTGTATGAATATTTAAGTTAACAATTTTCATGACATGTTAAAGTATATAATTTTATGATTTGAAGTTTTGATCTCTAAAAGTGTTGATCGATTTAATAAAAGTTGTTTGATTTATAAATCACTTTATTTAATTAATTTGCAGCTCATTTTGAGCCTGAGTATTTGATATTTTAATTGTCCCTCTACCCGGGACTGGTTAAGTAAGACCATGAACTTTGTATGATCTGGTCTTTCCTCGAGTATAGTATAACTTGCTTGGGGGGTGTGCACACTTAGATGAGGAAAATTGGTTTGGAATTATATTTTTAAAATTGGAAAGTTTTTAATGATGATCATTACTACCCTTGGAAGGTTTAATTTTAGAAAGTCTAATTTTGAATGTGACTTGTGACAAGTCAAATGGTTATTTCGAAAGCATGTTTGACTATTAAAAATATTGAGCGTTTGACTAAGGCCCATGACGAATTTAATGAAGAAGGAATGTAAGTTTGTTTGGACCCAGGAGTGTGAACAAGCGTTCTAGACCTTGAAAGACAAGTTAACCTCAGCACCAGTGTTAGCTTTTCCAAATGAAAGTGGGCAATATGAGGTGTATAGTGATGCATCGAAGTTTGGATTAGGTTGTGTTTTAATGCTGAATCGGAGGGTCATTGCATATGCTTCGAGACAATTGAAGCTGCATGAGGTGAACTATCCAACCCATGACCTGGAGTTAGCTGCGATTGTGTTTGCTTTGAAAATTTCGAGACATTATCTATATGGTGCAACTTGTAAAATGTTCACAAATCATCAGAGTCTAAAGTACATTTACACTCAGCAGTATTTGAACTCGAGACAGAGACGATGGTTGGAATTTAGGAAAGATTATAGTGTGAATATCCAATATCATGAGGGGAAAGCTAATGTGGTAGCTGATGCTTTAAGTAGGAAAACCAGTCATTTGATGAATATGATGATTTTGCCAGACCAACTGTGTGTAGAATTTTAGAAGATGAATTTAGAAGTGATGGAGCACGGAGAGGTCAGTAAGATGTTGAATGCCTTGACAGTGAAACCTTCTATTTTTGATGAGATTAGAGAAAGTCAGTTGGGAGACTTGAAGTTGAAGGAAATAAACGAGAAGATTGAAAAAGGGCAGGTTTTAGACTTTACTATTGCAGATGAGGAAAGTATTCGATTTAAAGGGAGATGGTTTATTCCACAACATCGTGGGGACATCAAACATAGACTGATGGAGGAGGCCCATAGCTCTCCTTATTCGATGCATCCTGGAGGGGATAAGTTGTATAATGATATGACGAAGGTCTTTTGGTTGCTAAACATAAAGAGAGAAGTAGGAGAGTTTGTGCCAAATTGCTTAACATGTCAGAAAGTGAAGATAGAGCATCGAAGGCCACAAGGAATGGTTCAATCATTGGAAGTACCAAAGTGGAAGTGGGATTCGGTTGCCATGGATTTTGTGGGGGCATTACCAAGGACCAGGGCAGGGAATGACATGATTTGGGTCATTGTGGATCGATTGACTAAGTCTGCAACCTTTATACCTATGAAAAACACTTGGTCAACGGATCAGTTAGGAAGGGCATATGTGAAGTTTGTGGTGAAGTATCATGGAGTGCCTACAGATATCATTTCAGGTCGTGATTTGAGGTTCCTATCTAACTTCTGGAAAATTTTACAAAAGGCCATGGGAACTAAGCTATTGATGGGTACAGCTTTTCACCCTGCAACTGATGGTCAGACTGAAAGGACCATCCAGACCTTGGAGGACATGTTGAGAGCATGTGTATTGGAGTATCAAGGTTCATGGGAAGACCACTTAGACTTGATTGAGTTTCCGTATAATAATATTCATCATGCAAGCATTGGAATGGCCCCATTTGAAGCCTTGTATGGAAGGAAATGTAGGATCCCAGTTTGTTGGAGTGACATAAGTGAAACTGTTGTAATTGGGCCTGAAATGATCGAGGAAACTATTAAGCAAGTGAAGTTGATCCAGGAGAAAATTAAAGCAGCCTAAGATAGACAGAAAAGCTATGCTGATGAGAAGCGCAGGGATGTAGAATTCCAAGTAGGAGAGAAGGTGTTGCTAAAGATATCTCCTATGAAGGGGGTTATGAGATTTGGAAAAAGGGGAAAGCTGAGCCCAAAGTACATTGGGCCATATGAGATCCTTCAGAAAGTTGGGAAAGTAGCATATATGTTGGACTTACCTAACGAGTTGGAAAGGGTGCATAATGTTTTTCATGTGAGCCAGATTCACAAGTATGTTCCTGATGTTGCACATGTTCTAGAACAGAGACAATTGAGCTAGATGAGAGTTTGACCTATGAAGAAAGACCTGTGAGAATTTTAGATAGTAAAGTTAGAAGCACCAGAAACAAGGATGTGAAGATTGTCAAGGTTCTATGGTCGAACCATAAGGTTGAGGAAGCAACTTGGGAGGCCGAGGCAGAAATGCGTAAAAAGTACCCCTTTTCATGGTGAGTGGTTAAGTTACGGGGACGTAACTCTCTTTTAAGGGGGGTAGAATGCAATAGAGTTTCACACTTTTCTTTTTATGTCTTTTTATGAGTCTTTTGAGTTGATTCTTTAGGTTGTGCATGAACTTACTAAATTTTAACCAATTTAAGATAATTTGGAGTATTAATTCGAGTTATTAAATAATTTTAAGTTTCGGGACGAAACTTTTTTTAAGGGGGGTAGACTGTAATACCCCTATTTTTTTGAAATATTTTCTTAATGATTTGGAATAATTAAATAAATTATGATCTTGGTCGGTCCATAATTTGTTAGTTAACGTTCTACGCTATTTATTTTTTTAAAAAATTAATAATTTTTCCGGATTTTACCTTAACAATACTTAACAACCTTAGCTTAATTATTATCTCATGAATTATAACTAATCTTAGTTTTGATATTATCTATATTTTATATAATAACTTGATTTAATCATCAAATTCAATTATTATATTTATTATTTATGATTTTTGTTTTTTATTATAAAATAAATAAATAAATAAATAAACACACAAAATGGCCGTGAGTTTGTTGAGGCCTAGTTGTTTTTATCATGGCTTAGCTTTATCCTATTTAACATTAAGCATTTAATCTTTTAATTTATCAACTTTACCTTCTACCTTCCTTAACCAAATTAGTATCTATCTTTTCCATTGGATTTTTTTTACATGAATTAACCTAGACTAAATTTCACTCATATTCATTTAACAAATTTATATTTATCATGTTCCCATTTTAATCTCAATCCTCCTTCAACTCTATCTTTCCACCCTCAAAACACTATAAATAGACCCTCAATTCTTCACAAATTCCTCATATCAAAAGCTGAACTTTTCACTCCTCTTAAGCCTTCACACCTTCCTCTTGCTGTCTTTCCCACACTCGTGCAACAACAACACCGAAACCGCAAGTTAAACTAGCTACTACCACCCTCTAGCGCCTAGCTGCCGCCACACAAGCCTCCCCGTGAGCTGCCTTTAGAAGGTGGAAAAACATCTTCTTTCTTTCACCTTCATCTTTGCCGCAAGTTTCCTTAAAAAAAAAGGTTTTTCTAAGCTATGCCCCTAAGGTATTCGAGTTTCTAAGGTGTACCCATGCTTTTTCAAGTTTCTAAGCTGCGCCCTTCAACTCCTTATCAATACTAAAATGTACCCTTATTGGTTGTTTAAATGTTATTTGAGAGTGTGATTTCGTGGCTTTAGTTTTCATTATTAGGGTTGCGGTGGCTAAGATTTCTTTTTCCTACCATTTCCCTACCTTTTATCATCTTTCTATTAAATTTATAGTTAACTTTAGGTGACGTGGAAGTCCCAAGGAGGGTATCATTCATCAATGGTAGTAAGTTGAGGGGCACAACTTAAAAACTTGAAAAAGCATGGGTACACCTTAGAAACTCGAATAACTTAGGGGTATAGCTTAGAAAAACCCAAAAAAAAAAAATTGATACTTTGCTTCCTCTTATTTCTATTGTTACAAATATTACTAAATTATCATACTAATGCTATTTTGATACTAGAATTACAATTTCGATACTAATATCACTACTTTTGATACTAACATAAACTATTAAAGTTTTGATAGTTTTGGTAGTTCATGCACAAATAGAGTATTACCCGTAGTTTTGTGTTTGTTTGGTTAACCTTATATTAATTAAGGTTATGTTATTTGTGTAGGAGGAGTCTCTCGACCGTGGTCAACTTTAGTGGTCGTACCTTTATTTTCGCGTGATCAAGGTACGTATAGGTGGTTAGGTCCTTGATGCAATTTTTGAATGCGTGTTTTGTATAATGTTTGTTTTAATGATTGTTTGAATAAATGTTGTGAATGAATATTTAAGTTAACAATTTTCATGACAAGTTAAAGTATATAATTTTACGATTTGAAGGTTTGATATCTAAAAGTGTTGATCGATTTAATAAAAGTTGTTTGATTTATAAATCACTTGATTCAATTAATTTGCAGCTCATTATGAGCCTGAGTATTTTATATTTTAATTGTCCCTCTACCCGGGACTGGTTAAGTAAGACCATGAACTTTGTATGATCTGGTCTTTCCTCGAGTATATTATAACTTGCTTGGGGGGTGTGCACACTTAGGTGAGGAAAATTGGTTTGGAATTATATTTTTAAAATTGGAAAGTTTTTAATGATGATCATTACTACCCTTGTAAGGTTTAATTTTAGAAATTCTAATTTTGAATGTGACTTGTGACAAGTCAAATGGTTATTTCGAAAGCATGTTTGACTATTAAAAGTATTTACATTGCACTTATACGTACTTAGCGTTTTTGCTAATCTTATTTCCTTTTTGTTTTGGTTCGCCCTGTTTACCATTTTTTGTAAACAGTCTTGATTTCAGGTGTGGAGTTGTTCGTGCACATAGTAGAGTCGGGACTGGGATCACATAGTTAGGGGTTAATTTTATTTATGTGTGGAGTTTTCATTAGATTATTTCGATACAGTTATTATGGTTACTCATATTATTATTAATAAAAGTTAGTTATTTTTCCGCTGCAATTTGAGTAATTAAGTAAGCCTTACGTTTTCACGTGGCGGTAATACGCCCAAGTCTAATTCTACGGTATTTGTATACGTATAAATATAGTAATTACATAAAGGGAGATTTGGGGTTGTTACACCCATCCTCCAAGGGCTCGGTCCAAGTCTCAAAGAACCCGGGTCCATTATTTGTTCATAAGCCCTAGACGGAATTCGGGGAAGGGCGCATTTCTTCCTAAGCAATGTCGGGTCCTAATTGTACCGGCGTAAGAACCGGTTTTTTCTTAATTTAGGTGAGGAGATCAAGTGAACATCTCCTTCCAGCCGGACTATTTAGACGGTTTGTCCAAAAAAACATCAAATACTGTGAATGGGTGGTTAGTGTGTACCATGCCTCATACCCGCCTGGTTCCCGGCTCATGTAGTGCATGTGAGCAAAAGCCGCAAAACATGGCTCTATATCTTGAAATTCGCAGGCGACGATGTAACTAAGTATGTTAAACCATGAATTTGGGGTATGTTGCCAGACTCCTAAGTCATACCCCTTCAAAATTTTCTTAATACCCTTGTGAAGGGGAATACGAAGGCTAGCTCTAATCACGGCTTCATAGCAGTCGAAGCAGTTGTCGGCGTTTTCAATGTTATCCTCCCAAGCAATCGTTGCCTCAGTAGGCGAAACTTCTATTTTCCAGCCTTCCCCAACCGGATGAGCATCCGAAAATGATCGGAAGCTACCCCTCATGACAACAAGATCTCTAGGAAGCATCTTAGTCTGTAAGGGATTTGGCAGGATTGGCCCCCCTAAGTGGCTGCTAGTAGTCAGCCGCAATATCGCCTTGATCAGAGCTCGACGCTTCTGATCCGGATCTTTTGACGGCTTCCTCTCTGCTTGACTCCTCTTCATCTCAGGCTAGGGAAGAGGCAGCATCCTCGCCGCCTGACTCCCTCAGGATTGAGTCACTAGGGGTTGAAGGGGTGCCACCCGGAGAAGATCCCGCCTGCTCTACTGAACCCTCATACTCCTCATCCGAAATTATTTCTTCAACGGGCACTTCCCGAGCGCGCCGCTTCCTAGGCTTGATAATCGTCTATTTGACTCTGGCTATGGTGTCTTGCATAGACACAAGGACGGAGGGATTCGGAGATGAGCAAATAATACTAGAAAGTGAACGTCCATTTTTAAATTGTTGAAATTTTGCATGAGATCACAACTAACATGCAGACTCTTTTATAGGGTGGCTCAACCAAGCCTCATCTCTCTCAATAGTCGAACCCTAAGCTGCAAAAGTAGTTGGGTGGCGACGTCGACAAAAGCCGAAAGCACGTCGCCTACAAGCCAAAGAAGGGACCGGCGCCTCCACCCATATCCAGACACCAACGAAGCAAGATACTCATCAACGAGTATCGAAGAGTGGAAAGCCACTCACTACTGCTATTGGCTCAACAGGCGGCAGTGATGCCGCAGGGGGGAGGAAGGTAATACATCTGGCCATACTCCACTTGTTTAATCACATAACCTTGATAAAAAAAAAAACGCAACTGTCTTTTCAAAGTTCTTACTTAGCTTATTTTGTTTGTTTTGACAGAGGTTCCAGCGAGGCCGACTATCCTACAGATGGCCAAGCAGATGCTCAGGACGCTTGATCCTGATAACAAGGCGCCTAAGATAGCTTAAATAAGAGCTAACTGTTTGTTTCACAACAAACTTTTAACCAAAGACAATATACATGTCTCTTTGTAAGCATAAAAACGAGACTACGGGCATTACCTGCATAACCTAATTGAGAACATAATGTTTGTTGCTATACGTGATGTCTTTCTGGAAAGTAACACATTTCCAAAACGACAAGTGGAAGGAAAATGAACTTGATGACCATCTAGCTTAGAAATAAACCAGAACGGAGAATCTCGGAAGACTCAAAAGGGCTTTATGAGAATGACTGATCAAGAATACTCAAAAGGACTTTACTACCTTAAATTGGAATTCATTACTCACAAAATATCAGAAATGATGGAGTAAGATCAACATAATCAAAGGGCATTGAAAGCGCCTTGAAACTCATGTTTGATGTAATTACCCCTTCACCTAAGGCTTGGATTGAATCCTATAATTTCTATTAAGTTAGAAATAAACCTAAGACTTACAAGCATACTATTTATAATTAGATAGTAAGGTTGCACGCATTTCTGGAAATTTTGGTGGGGGGCAGAAGGTTGACGGGAAGCAAAAACATGATGGGTGTGGGGATTATGATGAGGTGATGAGGGATTCAATTGAGGGAGGGGGGGAGTGTGTGCTAGAGAAAGAAATGGTGCGCTGGATGGTGTGGAGGGTGATATAAGGATGGATGGAAGAGCACTAAAAAGTTATAAAATAATGATGAGTCCTCGGGTTGGGTGAAGACAACTCAAGTAACGGAGATTGGCGGTGCCCAATCCCGAAAAGAGCAATGAACATTCTAGCATGGAACTGTAATGGGCTTGGCAACCCATTGATAGTGAGAGCCCTCCAAGATTGGTGCTGGAGGGATAGGCCGGAGTTAGTTTTTGTTTTGGAGACAAAGATTGATAGTCAACGTTTGGAGCTTATTCGAAATAGGTATGGATTTCTGAATGGTTTGTGTCTTAGTAGTGAGGGTAGACCAGGTGGATTGGGGATGTGGTGGAGGGATTTAAGTGTGGTTGTGCGCTCTTTCTCGGCACACCATATTGAGGTTAATATGTGTAATAATGAGAGTACTACTCTTTGGAAGGCTGTGGGTATTTATGGATAGGCGGAGGCAGCTTGCAAATATAAAACATGGGACCTTATGCGTAGCTTAAAGGGGGGTGCGAATGTTCCTATGCTGTGCTTTGGGGATTTTAACGAGATATTGGGGATGAATGAGAAGAGTGAAGGGTCTGTTTGAGAAGAAAGGGTGATGGATGCTTTTAGAGGGGCTTTGGACGACTGTGGATTTAGAGATCTCGGGTACAAGGGTAACATCTACACTTGGCAACGTGGAATTTCAATCAAAGTCCTTGTTCGTGAAAGACTTGATAGGTATGTGGCCGATTCGGGGTGGTGTGCTCTCTTTCAATGTTCTGAGGTAATTCATCTTCCAATGTGCCTTTCCAACCATGCTCCTAATTTGCTTAAATATGGGGATCGTAGCAATATTGATAAGAGGGATAAGGTCTTTAGATTCGAAGCTCTTTGGCTGTTGAATGATGAGTGTGGGCAGGTGGTGGGTGACACATGGATTGAGGGAGTTATAGCTCCCAGTACTGATCGCATTGCATTAGTGGAGGAGAGGCATAAGGCGTGGGGCAGAGAAGACCTTTGGTGGGCTTAAAAAGAAAATTGATAAAGCTGAAAAGAAGCTGCGTGTGCTACAGGGAGGTCGAATGGATAATTCCATTATTGAACAATGTAAGGCAGTGAGTAGTGAACTTAATGATTTGAGGCGTGTGGAAGAGTCATATTGGTTTGCTCGATCTAGAGAAAATGATCTTCGAGATGGAGATAGGAATACAAAGTACTATCACCATAAAGCGTCTTAACGAAGAAAGAAGAACACTATTGTGGGACTT
Source organism: Chenopodium album (assembly GCF_948465745.1). Taxonomy (NCBI): domain Eukaryota; kingdom Viridiplantae; phylum Streptophyta; class Magnoliopsida; order Caryophyllales; family Amaranthaceae; genus Chenopodium; species Chenopodium album. The sequence continues at coordinate 36,296,965 of NC_137841.1, read as the reverse complement.
TTTGATGAGAATGAGGAGTGGCACACTTCTCCTTTGGCCATGGATTCGATTATTTCTGGCTATTTTTCTAACCTTTTTAAATCAGATGAGCTAACGGAGTTTGATGATGCATTGGAGGGTATTGAGAAGCTTGTCACCGAGGATATGAACTTGTTACTTGATCAGGAGCCCACTAGGGAAGAGATAAAAAGGGCACTCTTTCAAATGCATCCTAATAAGGCCCCGGGTCTGGATAGGTTGCACGCTCTATTTTTTCAAAAATTTTGGAGCATTGTTGGGAATGATGTGATTAATTTTGTGAAGGCTTGGTGGCGTGGAGAGGTGGAGTTGACTAATGTCAATCAAACTTGCATTGTCCATATCCCAAAATGCAATGAGCCGAAGAGAATGTCGGAGTTTAGGCCAATAAGCTTGTGCAATGTGTTGTACAAAATTATTTGGTGCCAATAAATTAAAACCCATGCTCGGTTATGTCATCTCTGCAAATCAAAGTGCCTTTGTTCCAAATAGGTTGATTTCTAATAATGCCCTCATCGCCTTTGAAATTTTCCACTCAATGAAACGGAAAGGGGAGGGTCGGGATGGTTTGATTGCACTTAAGCTTGATATGAGTAAAGCTTATGATAGGGTGGACTGGATGTTCCTTGAGAAGGTTATGATTCAGATGGGGTTCCGGATTGCTTGGATTGGTAGGGTGATGAAATGCTTGGAGAGTGTCTCTTTCTCTTTCAAGTATAATTATTCGATTTTGGGTTCCTTAAATCCTTCGAGAGGTCTCCGGCAAGGAGATCCTATCTCTCCATAATTGTTCCTTATTTGTGCTGACGCCTTTTCCACTCTAATTTCAAAAGAAGCTCGTGAGAAAGTGATTCATTTGGCTAGGGTGTGCCGTGGTGCACCGAGGGTGTCTCACCTATTTTTTGCTGACGATAGTATCCTCTTTGCAAAATCAAGCTTGCAAGAATGCTCTTAGATTGCTTATATTATCAGTAGGTATGAAAGAGCATCGGGTCAGAAAATTAATCTAAGAAAGACTGAGGTTGCATTTAGCAAATGTGTTAGTATGGAAAGAAGAAATGCTATTTTGGGAACTCTTGGAGTGAGGGAGGTGCATAAACATGAGAAGTATTTGGGTATGTCGACAATAATTGGTAAATCAAAGAAAACAATTTTTGCTTGCTTAAAGGAGCGGCATTGGAAAAAATTATAAGGATGGAAAGAAAAACTACTCTCTAGGCCGGGTAAAGAAATTCTCATTAAGGCGGTGGCGCAAGCCATTCCTACGTACATCATAAGTATTTTCAAAATTACCGATGGTTTAATCGATGAAATTCACTCCTTGTCAGCCAAGTTTTGGTGGGGTTCGGTGGGGTCGGAGAGAAAGATGCACTAGCATAAGTGGGAAAACCTTTGCCTTCCAAAATCGAAAGGGGGTCTGGGTTTTCGTGATTTACGTGTGTTTAATCAAGCTTTATTAGCAAAGCAAGGTTGGCGATTATCAAAGGACAACACTTCTCTGTTACATGTTGTTTTTAAGGCCCGATATTTCAATAATTTTTATTTTCTTGATGCGAGACATGGGTATGATCCGAGTTACAGTTGGCGTAGTATATGGGGTGCGAAAGGTCTTTTGCTTGGTGGCCTGAAATGGCGAGTTGGGGATGGATGTGTGGGATGAAGCATGGCTCCCTGGTGATATCTCTACTATGGTGCCTTCGCCAATCAGCAATTTAGACCTCAAAGTGTGTGATTTAATTGATAGCGAGCTGCATTGCTGGAAGGATGAGGTAATTACTTCGAACTTTAGTGCGGCTGACAGACTTGCAATTCTTGATATCCCTTTGCCTTCCTCTGACCAAAAGGATATGCGTTACTGGTGGCCATCGAAGGATGGTTTTTTCTCTGTTAAGAGTGGGTATTGGTTAGGTCAACTTGGTCACTTGCGAGCATGGGATTTATTTCATGGTGATAGTTCTAGCTCATTATGCACTACAAGAATCAGGTCAAATAACGACGGACCAGTTCTGACGGACCTGAAAATCCGTCGGAAAAATCGATATTTCCGACGGATTTAATTTCCGTCGGACAATTCCGACGAATTAAAAAATTCCGTCGGAAATCCGTCGAAAATTTCTTACGGAAAATAAATCCGTCGGAATAATTGGACATTCCGACGGAATAAAGATCATTTCCAACGGAAAAATATTCCGTCGGAACATATACTATAAAAAAATAAAAAAAATATTTATTTACCACCTAACCCTAAACTTCTTCTATCTAGCCGCCACTTTTTTTCCCTCACTTCTCTTTCCTCTTCTTTCTCTCTCCTTAACCCTCAGCTCCTCCTTTCCTTTCTTCTCTTTTTCTCTCCTCATCACCTTCGTCCGCCCCTTCTCTCTCCATCCGCCCCTTCTCTTTCCTCCTCCTTTCTTCTCCTCTTTCACCCCCTACCACCACCAACAACAACACCATAAAACACCAAGCAACAAAACCGGCGACTACAACAACAACACCGGCGACTACAACAACACCGGCGACCACAACAACAACGGCGACCAAAACAAGAACGAAGACCACGTACACGCGCATAGATCTAGTTAATTTTTTATGAAATTGCAATGTTAATTTATAAATTTTATTAGATGATTGTATAATTATATATTTCCTTTAATTTTTGTGGTTTAATTATCGTTTTTTTTTTTTAATTTTCTTTATGAAATTCTTGCTTAATTTGTAGATCTATTGGTTTTGATTTATTTGTGTGGTGTTTTTCGATTTTATTGTCTCAATTTTCGTATTTTTGGGTTGATTTTCGATTATGGGTTATTTTTAGTTTTTTTTTGCTAAGTTTTGTGTTTTTTGGGGTTTATTTTTGGAGTGGTGGTGTTTAAAGGTGGGAAGGGGCTAGGGTGGGTGTCGGTGGCGGTGTTTGAAGGTGGATTGGTTGCTGGTGTGGGTGTCTGTGGTGTCGGTGGTTTCGGTGGTGTCAATGGTGGTGTTTGAAGGTGGGAAAGGGGCTGTTGTGGGTGTTGGTGGTGATGTTTGAAGGTGGGAAAGGGGCTGCGGTTGGTGTCGGTGTGCAGTGGGGTCTGGTGGTGCAGGGTGGTTGCTGGTGATGTGGGCTGGTGGAGGGGTGGTGCGAGGCTTTTTTTTTTTTTTAAATAATTTTCCGACGGAATTTCTGTCGCAACATACCGACAGAACTCAGTCCGTCGAAAACTTGCGACGGACTTTCTCGGGCCTGAAAATATTTTCCGGCGGACTGAATTCCGTCGGAAATTCCGTTGGAATAGTGTTTTCGACAGAAATTCCGTCATAAAAAGCCCATTTTCCGACAACTAGTTCCGACGGAATTCCGTCGGAAACGAGTTTTCCGACGGAAAACAAGGTGTTTCCGACGGAAATTTTCCGTCGTTATTTAGCTGTTTTCTAGTAGTGATGGAAACTGATTTGGAATGTTGGAGGTCCTCCAAAGCTTAATCATTTCTTATGGAGTGCGTGTAAGGCCTCATTGGTTGTGACGGGAGTAATGTATTGGAGGCATATCAGGGACTCACCTCAATGCTCTGTATGTGGAAGTGGAGAGGAGTCAATTACTCACACTCTCTTTAAGTGTACTCATGCTACTGCTATCTGGGCAAGAAGTGATTTTGGCGACCTACTACGCGATGCACCTATGAGTTCTTTGCTGCAATGTTAAGTTAGATGGCGACAAAGGTAAATAAAGAACGTTTGAGCATTTTTGCTTCTTTGGCATGGGCTATTTGGTATTGTAGGGATTTTGGTATTGATGATGTGCGTATGGGAGCTGGTTTTGTTAAGTTTTTTTTTACCATTGTGTTTATAATAAGAAGGTTTGCAAGCCAAGTGGTGGGGGTGCGCCTGTGATGAGTGCTTCGTGGCAGCCTCCCTTTAGTGGAAGGGTCAAGATTAATGTTGATGAACACGTTATACAGGGCAAGGGTGTTCAATTTGGTGCGGCAATTAGGGGGTCAAGTGGGCAACTCCTTGCAGCTGTTGTGAAACAAATGGAGGTCTGTTGGAGTGCTGCTATGGCAGAAACTAGAGCTGCTCGTTTTGGGGTTGAGTTGGGACGCAGGCTTGGTTATGAAGAAGTAATCCTGGAAGGTGATGCGCTGCAGGTGGTTCGTGCAATCCAAGCAAAGCAAAAGGTTCGTTCTCCTATTTTTATACTGTACGAGGATATTCGTGAAGTTAGTTCTTTTTTCTCTTATTTCCAATGTAAGCATGTAAGACGCGGTGGTAATTCTCTAGCGTATTTAGTTGCTAGATGGGCTGTGAATCCAAATTCGAAGTTACTTTGTACGGATTCTTTTCCCCATAGTCTTTATACTTTGGCGGAAATTGATTTAATATAATGATGCTTACTTAGTTTCAAAAAAAAAAAAGATAGTAAGGGAATAATGTCTTGTAAAATAGCTACAACAAATCCAAATTCCGAATAATGATTAGAGGCTATAAAATCCGAAATAGACCCCATGTTTGAAATTTATGTTTAAAACTTGATTTATTTTCATGAGGGTGAAGACCCATCAATCGCAAATAAGTTTTCAAAGTGAAAACTAACAAATGTGGAAATGTATATGAAATACATAGATTGGTTGAAAAGGATATAATTAAATTTACGGAGTTGATTTTAATAAAAACTTATTCACCAATCGGAATGCTCAAGTCTTTTCATGTTTATTCTAGCAAAATTGCACATATGATATATGGAAAAATAGATACAAAAACCGCCTTTCTAAAATAGGATTTTTGAAGTGACTATGAAAATAGTCCAAGGGTTTTGAAAATCTAAATAATGTTAGTTTTGAAAGCAAGCTGAAGAAATACATTATGGGATTGAAGGAAGCATTGCATAAAGGAAGTGGAACGTGTTTTCTCATAAAGTTAATAAAAGAATTGACTTATGGAGAAACATTGAAATACTTACACTACTACAAAAGGCGTACTTTTTGGACGCTTTTCGTTCGACGCTTTTAAAGTGGCATTAGCGTATGATTTTTGGTACCACCTTTTCTCGACGCTTTTTAAGGTCGAAGATTGTCTCGACACATAAATGTGTCGGAAAAACACGTGCTATGCACGTGAGTTATTGTTTTTGCAATTTTGAAATCTTTAATGAAAATATTAGCAGGTTATATTTTCCCCAAATTCAAAATTAAACTGCCCACATTCTACTCAATTGCTCATCTCCTCTAAACCCACGACTCCTTCAGCAACAAAAGAATTTTCACAATTTTGCTTGCTAAACTTCAAGGAATTTGGGGGTTTTTTGCTCGTCACTTTCAATAATTTCAGGTATCAACTTACAATTTGCTATACAATATTGTTGCTAGGTATATATCTATCGTTTTTAGTACCCTAATATCTCACAATTCTCTAAATTTCGTTTATATTGGGCATTATTCTTTGCATGTCTTCGATTTTGAGTTGATGTAGAACAAGAATCGATCTCTTATTGAGAGGTAATTTTTTGCCCTTAATTAGATAATTCAATTTCTTTTTATGTTGTTTTTTTCATGAATTCTGTTTTCAAATCCATGGTTTCCATATTTTTGTTTTTATTTTTGTAAGTAGTTTTTTGGTTTTTGTTATGATTTTTATGGCGAATTTTAGGGTATTAGTTTGAAATTTTATGGGTTTTTTACATGAATTTTATAGGCTTTGAATTTTTTGGTTTTTGATATGAATTTTATAGGCTTTGATTTTTCTAGTTTTTGAATTTTATGGGTTTTTGATATAAATTTTCTAGGGTTTTACTAGTTCTCTGCATTCATGTTATACTTTAGGCTTGGTGTGTTGCTACGATTGTTGTGCTAGCTATTGTTTTGGCCTTTAGTTTAGGAAGTTCTAATTACAGTTGGTTGCTGCTGAGAAATAATGCAGTAATGTCGTTTACTATAACTGCTGACATCCCTTTTCACAATAGACCTCAGATTTTCGGATAAGGTTCTGTTTTTCGCGCCACCAACTCAGTACAGGCAGTTTAGTTATATTCTCATTCAAGTATTATACACCACAATGTTAGTAAGTATTGCCAAATTATGTAACGGACCACCATCTATATATTAGTTAATATAGTAATTACGAACTTTAATTTGTCTTTAGCTATTTGATTAAAGACAAAATGATATAATTAATTGTTGCTTTTTCATGAATGAAAGCATTTTTGTAATATACTAGTGCAAAAAAAGAGGGAAAAAAAGTGATGTTGATTTGTTGGCATGTGTTTTTGATAGTATTCTAAAGCTTAGTCTGACTTGTCGAGTATTTTGTACTCTTGTTAACAAAATTATGGAGTATTTCTCTCGTGTAAAATTAACTTTTAATGATTTTTAACTTTTTTGGGGAGTTTATATCCGTAATCTAAGTCAATTTTTTGGCATGCATATTCCTCACCAAACCACTCACTGTTTTATGTACCATGGAAAATATAGAAGAATACATTTGTTTTCTCAGTTGGTTAGGCATACCAAAAATGAACACTGGAGGTTGGGCAGTCTATCTTGCAGCAATACTGTATATTAATGCCATGCCTCAACTTTCGCTCCTCACTCAAATCAGGTTCTTAATAACACATTCAAAGATCAAACTCGGAGTTGAGCAAATACCTCCTTTCATTTAATAAATTTAGCTTGACTTGAAACATAACTATTCTGATGGTTTCCTTTGAAATGAAATGATCAGTGTGACTTGTTAGTTAATGGATGAATAGACCTTACAAAAAAGAATTGCTTAATTATTGTATCTTTTATTTTGCTCATAGAAGTTTCTTCTCATCCTTTTTTCTTGCATCTCAACCTGGTTTTATAAGTTTCATCTCAGGCTTTGCATCCTTTAAAATGTTAAAGCTTACTAACACTACCTATTCTGTTTTCAGCCTTGTTCAGTAGCTTGAAATGCACCGATTGTTTGATCTTACTGTACTTTTGCGACAAAAGAAGGTACACTCTACCTTAGACATTAGCTCAAACTAGAATACATTTTTAAAGATTGTGGCTTGATAGTGTATGTCATATACTTATTTCAATTGTGTAGGCTTGATTAGATTTCCCTAATTGGATGATTCATGTGACACTATCTTCTAATTGCTTGAATAACATGTGCCTACTGCCTTAGAGTCATGTTTTGTAGATTTTCAGTGTGGTTTGTTGAATGAGAAATTAAACGAACTTGCATAATTTTATTTTTTTTGTTGCATGTTTCTTTCTAATTTTCTTCTTTCACCCCCAACAAGTTTGTAGGCTTGAATTACTTACTTACATTATTTTTTAGTGGATAAACTTCTTGATATTATAAGTTTGATCTATGTCTATTTACGTAGTGAAAGTGATGTCCCTATTATATATTGGTTTAACGATCCTTGTAACATGTTTTTTTTATTTATTTATTTTTTTGATGTCATTGTTTTTAATTAGCAATTAACTATATACTTCTTTGTAGACATGGATACTAGTTGGATTGATTTACCAAGAGGTGATCCTGGATATTTTAAAGGTTGCATGAAATTCTTGAAACTTGCTAAAGAGACTCTTTTACCAAATACATGGGAAACTAAATGCCCATGTAATAAGTGCAAGTTAAATAAAACGAATTTTGTAGAAGAAGTTGGAGGGCATATTTTATTTTATGGTTTTTATAAAAACTATAGAAATTGGATATTTCATTATAAAGATGAAGGGAGTAAGACCTATGATCTAAGTGATGATCAAGTAAATGCAGTAGGTCGAGATGATATGGACGAGTTACTAAGAGCAGCTTTTAGAGTTAATACACAACAAACCGACAAAACTCAAGATCCATCATTTAATGAAAAAAGTATTGAAGATGACAATTCATATGACATGGATGTTGGGTTTACCATTTATCGCGAGGTAGATGATGAGAATCAATCAACTTTCTCAAATGAAGAACAGGCAAAGTATAAAAATCTCATGGAAGCTTCTGAAAAAGGCTTATACGAGGGGTGTACTACTTTACCGAAACTTTCATTTCGATTGCATTTGTTTCACCTAAAGTGTATGTTCCATTGGTCTGGAGAGTCATTTATTAAATTACTTGAACTTCTAATTGACGCATTTTCCATTATTAAGGAGTTTCCATCGTCCTATTATGAAGGCATGAAGATAATAAATGATTTAGGGTTAGGATATGAGAAAATCTATGCATGTCCAAATGACTGCATGTTATATTGGGGCAAATTCGCAAATAAAAGTGAGTGTCATATATGCCATACATCAAGGTGGAAAAGTGTGAAAGGAAAGGAGGGTGATGTAAATGAAAAAGGAAAAGAAGCATGTAAGAAAGGCGAGGCAGCTACAGTAATGCGGTACTTTCCCCTTATCCCTAGATTAAAGAGGCTTTACATGTCATCTAAAACTGTAGAGGACATGAGATGGCACTTTAATCGTAAGGATGATAAGATTCTACGACACCCTGCTGATGACAAGACTTGGAAAAAATTTGATGAAAATATACAGAGTTTGCCGCTGATCCTCGCAGTGTTAGATTAGGCCTAGCGAGTGATGGTTTTAATCCATATCGTCTTATAAACACAAATTATAGTACATGGTCGGTGGTCCTCATTCCTTATAATTTACCACCATGGCTTTGCATGAAACCATCATCCTTTATTCTTTCTATAATTATTCCTGGTAAATTTGGTCCCGGTATGGATATTGATGTGTACTTGCAACCACTAATCCATGAATTGAAATTATTGTGGGAAGGTGTTGATGCTTTTAATTCTTATAGTGGAAGCAAATTCAAACTACGAGCAGCCCTACACTCTACTATTAATGACTTTGCGGCTTATGCTATGCTGTCAGGTTGGAGTACGAAAGGCTACAAAGCTTGTCCTTCTTGCACTCATTCTACTTATTCAGATGGATTTGGTGGCAAAATTATCTACCCTGGGTATCGAAAATTGTTTCCTATTGATCACCCATATCGTTCACAATCTAATTTGTTTGATGGGAAAGAAGCTTATTGTGCATGAATCAATATTTAATATCTTATTCATAATTATATAATAAATACATACTCTTTGAATGTGAGTGCAGGATATGTCAGAATGCGGTAAAAAAGCACGAGCCTCCCAAAATCAGTTTCATACATCTGGCTCTAAAAGTTTTGCAAACCGACAAGCTGATTATGTATGGAATATATATGTCATTTTATAATTACCTAGGATTGTATTTAGAGCATGTCTTTTTATATGTGATTGATATTGTTGACTTTTCATATTAAAGCTCTTGTTGCTTTATTATTTATAGGAAGAGGAACACGGACAGAAAATGAGCTTGTTAGAGCTGTGGATTAAAACCCATACGGGTAAAGATGGAAGCTTTCTTGCTAACACAGTCACTGAAGATTTTGTGGTATGGTTTTGTGACAGATTTCTGGTATGATTTTGTGCAAATTTTAATTTGTGGTATAATTTGGTGCAAATTTTGTGGTATAATTTGGTATAGGATGATGTTAAAGCTAAGGTTGAAGAGCTGAGGATGATGCACCCTAAGATGTCTGAACAAGAGCTCGAAGATGAAGCATTTCAGCAAACTATGTATGGCAATGAGATTCCCGATCGTCCTGTAGGTTACGGATTAGGGGTTAAAAAGGGGACATTTTCGGAGTACATGGTGTGTTAAGGAAGGAAGGGTATGGAAAAGTTCAAAAGAGGAATATTGTGATGGATAGTGTTAAAGAAGAAGTGAATGCTTTGCACAAAAAAAAATGATACACTATCCCAAGAAAATGAAAAGTTGAAAGACCGGGTCGGACACAACAATCTTCTTCTTAAAGCGCTTGTTGGACAATTTTCTTAGATTGTAGGTGCAGTTCGTCAAGGGAATGCATCTCCGGATCTTTTAAACAAAGCATCTGAGTTCTTAGGAAAGGCAAAGCATCAAGTAATATCTTTATAACTGAAATCAGAGCTGAAATCCAGAACTGAATTCAGATTTGAAGTTCAAAACTGAAAATTAGATTTGAAATCAGAATTGAAATTCAAAATGCTTGTCTGCCCTGCTCCCCTACTGCTTGTCTGCCATGCTCATTTGTAAAAAAAAAAAAAAAAAAAAAAAAAAAAAAAAAAAAAAAAAAAAAAAAAAAAAAAAAAACTTGAAAAAACTTCAAGATTAGTATGTTGGGACTAAGGCTTTGTTGTTTTTTACTATGTATTATAGGAACTAGGAAGAGATATATTGCCGACAGTTGTTTAATAAATTTTATGGGACTAAGGCTTAAATCATGCATACAGCTACACAAACATAAATCATGCTACATTTATTAGCATATACAAAACCATAGCACAAGTTTGTGAGCTGAAACAGGTACATTTATTAGCATATACAGTCTGACAGTGATGTCAACATAAGAAATGTACCCTGCTAAAAAAATGTTATGTATTTCAGCTTTTAGTGTAACATTATAACTTACCTACCTACTCTAGGTGGAAAGCTGCCTAAATGGTCATACTTAAATACAATTTGTTTTTGGTAGTTAATTGAATTTGCAGTCTATTTATACAGGACAGAGTTCTAGCTATAGTTCTCTACTCTTGTGGCTATGCAGCAGTGATATTTTAGTGTTTTATCTTGCCAATATTTGGAAGTCAATGATGTTTATAGCCTCACTTTAGAAAAATCGTGTTTATCACTAACATGATTGTTTACCCTCTTTTTGACATTAGAGGCCTTCTGTTTTGCATGGTTTTATCAGATTCCCATTCTAAGGAATTGCAAAGCTTGACCAATTAGGAAGTTGGACAAGACCCCAATTTATTGATGTGTAAAGCTCTGCTAAATGATTTGATCTTGTGAGCGTCAAATTGGGTTGTATGAAAATTTTGACATCATTCTTGTTTGAGGGTTAACTCTTTGCTATATATTTAGTGAAATAGGAATAAATAAAGAAGCATTACATGTTCAAAGATATGATAAAGCTATTAATACTTTAGTTTTTTCATAAGTGCTAATCTTGTATAGTTGTGTACTAGTGTATTAAGGAATAACTGTCTCAAAAAAGTGGTATAATATATTGGTGGTGTTGGCTTAGGTAGACCCCACTCCCACTCCCACTTGATGTTTCCCTTGCACTGCACATGTAACTTCTTGTGGCGATAGAACTGGAGAGGAGTGTTTTTCAATTAATTGTGGTGTTTCTGGATTAACTGTTGGCTTTGGCAATGAAATTGTGAACAGACATTTGTAGGGTTGTATCCTGTATGTGTTTGACTATCCTATGCTTGTTGCATGGAAAATGACAGTCTTTGTGCCTTGAGTGTGGTTAGCACACCTGTAGGCGTCGTTTGAAGTGCGCCTACGTTGAAAGCATGTATGAATATGCTTGGCACTCATAGGAAGTGGGAATTGACATAATACGATTAGGGACAAATAAAGTAGGGAGCCTCCAACAAGTTTTTAAGGAACTTGTAAACCGTTCACGGATCATAAAGGGCAACCACGAATAAGGGACAACGATAGGCAACAAAGATTGACCCGTGAAGGTTACACCCCATTCATAATCCATGAGATTACTAACTCCATATGGTTTGGAACCACGAAAGGAGGATCGGGAATGATGGTACGAAGTGAGTCATGGAGTCACATTCGCCCGTATTGGCCTCTACTCGATTCTTATAGTGAAAAGTGATTCCTGCGATCTCAAAGGCATACAAACAAAATATTCAATTTGCTCCAAACTATTATTAAGCTAAATTGGTTGAATATTAATGCAACACATAATTCTAAAATATTTGTGATCACTTGAATTAAGAAACAAGATTAAAAAGGAACCTAAACTGGTTGTCCAAATTATCTTATTAGGCGTGATTTTCAATTACATATTCCCTTTAACATGCAATATGGTGATCATAATAACAATAGAATAAACATTAATATTGGAAACAATTTAACAATAATAACGTTAGTCAAATCAAATATAAAATAACCCTAATCATGATCCTAGCAATAAGAAAATAAAATAAGAGTAATTAAATTAATTAATTACTCACATTCCGCGCGTTCCTTTAAATTGCTACATCATGAATAAATTGTTAGTAACTTCAATAAAAATATAAAGCAAATGAAAATTAAATTAAATAAATATAGATTTGATTTGGTCCAAACCCTCAATTATTTATACCTTTCATGCCTTGATTTAAGGACGGAACCTCGGGTTTAGTATAGACTCCTTGGAGTGCTTAAGGGAAGAATGGTGTAATTAGGAATATAGGTTTAAGGCTTAGAATTTGGGAGAGAGAGAAGAGAATGATTTTTGGTGTAAAAGAGAGAAAGAGAGAAGGATTCGACGATCAAGCTTGTTGATGATTGGAAAAGGGGTGATATGACCTCTATTTATAGAGAAAAAAAGAAGGGTCGAAGAATTAAGATAAGATCGAGTTCGAATCGGATTAAAACTCTTGCGATAGACAGCAGTTTTTGTGGTTTTTGTTTTTATCATATCTTTTGATCCAGAAATCGGAATAAGATAAATAAGATATCGTTGGAAAGCTCTTGAAGTCTAATTTCTAACCCAATTATAGTCAGATTAAAATATTTTTTAGAACAAAAGATATAGACGAAATAGTGAGACGGTATCAGTTTTGGATAGAGTTTGACATTTTATTCATATCTTTTCCGTTATTGCTCGGATTTGATATTATAATATATCATTGGAAAGATAATTTCAAGGGCTATCCAACCATATAAAATTTGGATAAAAAATATGAGACACAAAAATAATATCTGTCTATCTTTGAATGTCTTTCAATTCGGATAATATTAGGACTTTAAAAAAAAAGGAGTTTTATTCAATTTCAAACTCTTTAATCTTATCTTTAAAGGATCATTAGGATCTTTTAAAAAATTATAGAAGCTTATAATTAATCCTAATTGGTTTAGGAATGGGATTAAATAATTTGGACCCTCCACATGATCATTGGGTCGTAGGTAAGGTGGGCTTAGGTTCGGTTTGGGCTCAGTTTAATATTTTGGCCATAACTTATTCATTATAACTCGGATTTGGGCTTATAATATATCGTTGGAAATCTATTTTCAAGCCCCATCCAACTATTCAATCATTGGACCCAGATTATGGACCAAAATAAACTGAAATAAATGTTTTTTTAAAAAGGACACGAAATGAATGATTTTAAAGGACACAAAATGAATTATTTTGGGTTTAAAGGCACGAAAAGAGGAAAATAAGTTATGATTTGGGGAAATGAGATAGAAGTTGGGTTGGTTTATGAAATGGAAATATGGATTTAAGCACTCCAAGAGATTAAATACTCAACCCGACCAATAATGGCGGTGAAAGGTTGTTCATCATCGGGTTTGGTTTTGGGGAGACATTTTTAGGTGTCTACAGAAGCCCCCACTTTGACTGAGTTTGTAGAAACGTCAGTTTTGAAAACGATAGTCAAAGTAGGCGATAGGGACGGAGAATGAGTTAAGACGTTCTGCGATCCTAAATCACTCTGTATACGCCGATACCTGCAGAAAAATGTTAATTCCACAGATAAAAGAGTAAAAGGATAGAATACGTATCTGGCACCAGTGTATCGGTGACAAATGAGTTTGGAAGCTTCCTATGCTTGAAGGAATCCACCGTATGACGTTTGTTGAAACGCTTTCCATGCTTGAGGAAAGCCGACATATGAGTTTGGTAGCTTTCTAAGCCTGAAGAAACCTACCAGATGACACTTTCCATGCTTGAGGAAAGTCGACATATGATTTTGGCGTTTTTCTATGCTTGAAGAAATCCACCGATAATGCTTTCCATGCTTGAGGAAAGCCGACAAAGGAATTTGGCGGTTTTCTATGCTTAAAGAAATCCACCGAATAATACTTTCCATGCTTGAGGAAAGTCGATAGATGATGAGATTGCAAGTCTCTGTGTATCGAGAACCTTGCGCCATGAAATGTTGGTGGTTCGATTGTCCCCGAACATGGGCTGTAGATGGTTCGCTTGTCCCCGAACATGGGCTGTAAATGGTCCGCTTGTCCCCGGATGTGGGCTGTAAATGGTCCGCTTGTCCCCGGACGTGGGCTGTAGATTGTCCGCTTGTCCCCGGACGTGGGTTGTAGATGGTTTGCTTGTCCCCGGATGTGGGCTAGCTGTAAATGGTCCGCTTTTCCCCGGACGTAGGCTGTAAATGGTCCTCTTGTCCCCGAACGTGGGCTGTAGATGGTCCGCTTGTCCCCGGACGTGGGCTGTAATGAGACCTGCAAAAATAAATATGCCAATGGACTCGTATATATTGTGATTAACTTGACCACTAACTTGACCAAGTTTGACTTGATGTGACATGACATGTGTATGACTCGTGAGTGTGTGTGTGTATATGTATGTATGCAGACACAAGCAAACGAAGATGCAAAAGCAAAAATTTTCCGTCAATTTTTGTCATGAGTGGAGGGTACTGACTTTCTCCCGAAAAAGAAAGATGTGAAACTGAACTTTTATTTTTTAACTTCCCTCAATGAGAAAATTTTGAAAAAGTTTTTTTTTTAAACTTCCCCTAAAGAAAAGACGCGAAAAAAGGAAATAAGTTTTGAACTTCCTCGTTGAGCAAGACAATATGAATCGCATGGATTGAATTTCTTTTCTTGAAAGTAATGTATGCATGATGCATGTCCTTAGGCCAGGAGGCTAAGGACAATTACATCATGTGACACGATGAATGAACTTAGGTCATGGAGCTAAGCATCATATATGGTGTAAAGAAACGATCTTGAACGTCACTTAGATCTGGAAGCTAAGCACGTATACATATGAAGTGATTATTGCATAATGAATGTTGCTTAGATCAAGGAGCTAAGAACGATATGCTTTGTATATAAATGTTTCTCAGCACATTATGCGATGCATGAAACAATAAATATTGCTCAGGTCAGGAAGCTAAGCAAGTATACAATGTTTCTTCTAATGAATGTTGTCTTTAAATATGATGAAACATGCATAGTGTTGAAACAAGATTTCATGATAAAGGGCTCTTAAAAGGAAGGATGATTGATATGGATATGGATGTGTGAGTGAATTGTGTGAATGTGATACTCAGGCTGGCTGCAAGGGTTATGGCGATGGAAAGAGATGTGAGAAGAGTCAAAGATGATGACTCTTTAGGCTAGGTAGGCTAAATGATGTAGGTTCATGCCCCCAAGTCTAGCTCTAAATGGGTAGGGGTAAGCATTGGATATTCTTTAACTCGATCATGCATGGATATGAATATTGAATGTGGATATGAATGTGGCCGCACCTCGATGTGAGGTTGCCTACGAATCCGTTAGGAATCAAGCTAACGTAGCTCTAGCCAAACTTTGCACAAGTGTATGTGCACCTTAAAGAGGTCTTTCAAGGGTTGTAATGTGGTTAAGCTGATGGTTTAAGGAAGAAAGGGGTAAAAAGCTCAAGACCCGAGAGAAGCCCCCAAGATGTGTAATTGTGAATTGGACTTTGCAAGTTTTATTTTCAACATTTCTTTTTACTTTGAATTTTTTTTTTTTTTTTGAATCAATGTGGGCAATCTCAGATCACGCGGTCCATCACTCACTTAGCATTCATGTTTCTCAGGCACGGTACCAAGCACTCGATGAGAGACGCAATTTGAGACGTGTTCATATCAAAGACATTGGAACACTTGCCCTTAGACATTGTTTTTTTTTTTTGTTGCTTTATTTATTATTTTTTTTAATTGTCTTTAAATGTTATACAATTACACATCTTCCAATCCCAGGGTTGAGTGAATGTGGGTTGAAGAAATGAAGGCCAAACGTTAGACGAGGCTCAAAGTGGTTGATGAAGAAATGGAATTTGTGCTTGAATGGTTAATGGGAAATGACAGGGTTGGAAAGGTGCCTCAAATCATTGGTGTACCTTGTGTTTAGTTCGGTAATTGAGGTTTTTTTTTTTTGGCGAATGACATGATCGAATGCAAAGGAAAGAAATGCTCATTGATGGAACTTGGCAAATAGACATAAAGATAAGGAGAACCTATGCTAGACTTATTAGGGGAAAAGGGTTGAAACGAAAGAAAAAAAAAAGCATGAAATCTTGTACGGAAACTTTTCTTGTGCTTCGTCTTTATGGCTGCTTATGAATTACTTGTTACCGCCAAGAGGGACAAGAAGTTTGTTATTGTTGATGCTTTGATTAGAAGAAAAGAAGGAAGGAATGATGTTCCCCTTATTCTTCCAACTCTTGCCTAGTGATTCTAGACTCAAGTACTGTGTAAGGATGAACCCACTTAATGCATTCACTCAATACTCGGATTGAAAAGGAAGAGTGTATGAAACAATTTTGAAAACTGATGGGAAATACTTCACTCATTCCTATTACGACGGAAAACGATGCATGCATGGTCCTAGTATACGATCATAAACAATATAGTGCATTACTCGAAGACAAAGTGTATGCAATGACTCAACATGTGTGATTAGGTGAGTTTATTAAGACTCGTGGTATGATCGCATGGCTAGACATGAGGACGTTGTGAAAAACAAAGGACCCAATGACTAAATAGCACGGAAGACTAAAAGACAAACTAACTTGATTAATTTTGTCCAATTTTAATGTTTATGCTATTTACTAGGTGAAAACGGTCCATTGGCATTCGTTAGTCATAAATAAGATCAACAACAATCAAATCAAAGAACACATGTTAAGGTTAGCACAAAAAATCACAAGAAATTAGGAAGAGGACTAGAATTCTAGAAGAGTTAGGACTCATGCGTATAAAAATAAATAAATAAATAAACCTATAATCCTATGTTATACGAGTTGACACGGATTAAAGGATTTGGCTAATACTAGCTTGATACGAAAAGATATAAAAAAAAATTAAAAAAAATAAAACAAAAGAAAGTTGACGCTAAAAAGACACCTAAACTGGACAGGCTGTAGTATGTCGGTTATAACTTTTTATATGTGACTTTGAATGAGACGAAACCAACTCCAAATGAAAGATAAAACCAGGGGCTACAGATCCATAGGTATTACGACACGTAACTCTTTCTAGAACTCCGGCTATGACCAAAATAAGTTGACTCTTGTGCAGTATACGGGAATTAAAATCCGGGTGACTCAAAAATAAAAAATAAAAAATCTATGGCTCGACTCTAATAATAAAAAAAAAAGGGTTTGATAAGAGAAAAAAAATTAATTAAAAAAAGGTCAATAAAAAAAATGCACACATAAGCATATCGTCACGCATGATGCAATGAAGTTCGCAACCTAAAGTCAAGTTCTATGTTCGACTATGGTCAAGCTTTTGGGTGTCAAAGGGTACCATGGTTAAGAGTTTGGACGCGTTAGCAAGGCAGCCTCCCTTGAGGGTGTATGCCAATGGGCGGCTCCGTGAGTTCGTGATGAAATCGAACTCGACTCCATGGTTTGGGTGGATTTAAAAACTCGGATGAACCCTTATTGCCATGAGCGTTTTCGGGTTGATAGAGCATAAATCCCCCGGGCTAGCCACATACGTAGAACACGTACTATTGTGGCAAAATAGGTAACCTAAAAAAAATCATATGTATATGTGACAATGCCAATTAAATCGTAGGAATACAATTCAAGAATCTTTCAAGTCTCATCCACTCATCTTAATTAAATACCAATCACTCAAATCGATAAATAACCAAGAATCCTCCCCAGTGGAGTCGCCAAATTGTAGGCATCGTTCGAAGTGCGCCTACATTAAAGCATGTTGTGAATATGCTTGGCACTCATAGGAAGTGGGAATTGACATAACACGATTAGGGACAAGGAAAGTAGGGAGCCGCCAACAAGTTTTTAAGGAACTTGTAAACCGTTCACGGATCATAAAAGGCAACCACGATTAAGGGACAACGAAGGCAACAACGATTGACCCGTGAAGGTTAAACCCCATTCATAATCCATGAGATTACTAACTCCATATGGTTCGGAACCACGAAAGGAGGATCGGGGATGATGGTACGAAGTGAGTCATGGAGTCACATTCGCCCGTATTGGCCTCTACTCGATTCTTATAGTGAAAAATGATTCCTGCGATCTCAAAGGTATACAAACAAAAATTCAATTTGCTCCAAACTATTATTAGGCTAAATTGGTTTAATATTAATGCAACACATAATACTAAAATATTTGTGATCACTTGAATTAAGCAACAAGATTAAAAAGGATCCTAAACTGGTTGTCCAAATTATCTTATTAGGCGTGATTTTTAATTACATATTCCCTTTAAACATGCAATATGGTGATCAATAAATATAATAGAATAACATCAATATTGGAAGTAATTTAACCATAATTCCAACAATATAAAATCGTTAGAAAAATAATAGAAATAAAAGGAACATAATTCTTACTTTGATTCTGTTTGTTTGCAACTAAAAAATAATAAACGAGTTAGTAACTTCAAGGAAATAATAATAAAACAATAATAAAATTAAATTAAATAAAGTAGAGTTGATTTGGGGCCAAACCTCAAACAGCTCTACCTTTCACGCCTTGGCTTAAGGACAGAACCACGAGTAAAGTATGGACTCCTTTGAGTACTTGAAGAAGGAATTTTGAAATAAGAGGGTTAGCTAGTGTTTAGGCTAAAGCATAGAAGAGAGAAAAAAACTAGAGAATTACTGATGCCCGTACATCAGAAATGAGGGGGTATTTATAGAGAAAATGTGCTGAGGGAGCACACGGAACCCTAAAATGATAAAAACCCTAAAAAAGTATCCCGCGATACGGCAAACTGTACCGTGACACGGGAAGTCCCACTGTCAGATGGGAAACATTCCCGTGACACGATGCAATTTTTGAGTGACGCGGGAAATCTTTAGTAAACGGGGAAGAAAACGCGTTAAGGGTTTACGCGGAAAGGACACGGAAATTCCCGTGTCACAACAAGTTTCCCGTGTCACGGGAAATCCCACCGTCAGACGGGAAACATTCCCGTGACACGGTGGATTCCTGCCGTGGCGCGGGAATTTTCAGTCCCCTTTTCCGTCTAAATACATTTTTAACCCTAATTTCGTTCAGCATTTTAAGTGCCGATTGATAATTTCAGGCCTTTTTCTGATTTATTATTATTTGCGCTAAAATAAGAAAATAAGAAAATAAAATAAATAAAAGGTTTGGGCCAAAAATAAATAATAAAACAATAAAATAAAAAAGGTTTGGGCTAAAATTAAATAATAAGTTTGGGCTGAAATTAAAACTATGCTTTTACCGAAAATCAAGACTAATCCATGGACTATTCAAAAATACGAATTTAATAAAATACGATTTTTTTAAGCACTCTCGGGGTTAAATACTAAACCCGACCAATAGTGGCGGTGAAAGGTTGTTCATCATCGGGTTTGATTTTGGGGAGACATTTTTAGGTGTCTACAACACCACTTTGTTTGATTAGGTTGCAATCATAACTTCTTTAATTTCTGATGGTTTGATATATCTACAGTAATAAAATAAGCTTTTCTGTTATACTTTGGGTGGTGTAGGAGGTTCAGAACTTCAGAGGATATGCTTCTTCCAAAAAAATGTTAATAATAATTTAATAATAATCAGAAGAGATATTTGTGCATGCAGTTTTGGAGAGGCTCTTTTAGAAATTAGCCTTGTCCCTGTTAGGCAACTTTACTTTACTGCAAAACAGAAAAAGTAAAGAACCATTTATCAAGAACATCTTTGACTGTTTATAGGGTAGGATTCCTTTTGTAATTGATTCAGGGATAGATTTGCAAATAATGTGAAACAAGCTATGCAAGAAAAGTGTGCCCAATGTAACTGGGGTTACCCTTTTTTAGTGGAAGTCCACCTGTCCTGTTATTTCCATGAACAACTGAGAACACAAATCAAAATTTTCAGGTGGTCTAGGCTTGTCATTTACTGTTCATTTGGGTTATGCACTATGCATAGAAGTAGAGTGAGTTTTTTTTGTGAAAGTTTCAGAAGTGAAAGCATCAATTGTTTAAATATGGTCTTCGGAAGTCATCATCCATGATGTCCTTTTGGGTTTGAAGGCAGATAAACTATCTCTTCATTTCAAGACCTGAAATTCCACCGTAGTTCTGCTTACAACATTATAACTTACATTGCTTACAACTTAAGACTCTTCTATTTCACAATAACTCTCTTAAGCTTTCTAATGGACAACAAGAAAGCTTAAACAATTATTTTTGATGCAAAGAAAGCTTAAATAATTATAGGCCTACTTTACAGATTTATATATGTGCATTGTACACAATTAATTGCCTAGATTAAAGTATAATGTCCGTGTTATTGTCTCAAATCGATTATGAATCTTGAGCCTATATTGTGTAATGTACTAATTTATACTATTTTTTTTTTTTTTAAGATTGGAAAAGGCAATGTAGGTGCAACAAGAGAATAGGTTGGGACACTTGAGCATCAAGACAAGCGACTATATCGTCTATAAGGTCGTCATCTATATATTTTGGTTTTTTGTCTTATATTAGTGATGTATTTATTTAGGGACAAGCTACTATATATAATATGAGATATTTTTTTATTTTATTAATTGTGTTGATGTTTTCTTTTTAAAATTTTGGTAATTAATTAACTACGTACTGTTATTATATATTGTTGATTAATTATTGTTTTTTTTTTATTTTTTTAAATCTAGTTATATAGAATATTTGTTTATTTTAATTTTTATGTTATTAATTTAATTTATGATAAATTTATATAACTATAATGTATGTATGATGGTAATAATTAAATAAAAGGAAAAAAAAAGCTTAAAAAAAATTCTAGACGCTTTTTAATGTCTACATATTTGCACATTTTTAAATTTCAAAGTGTTTCCCGCCATACCATAGGTTGACACGAATAAACGTAAGATAACAAAAAGCGTCGCGAAATTTGAGTATGTGGACTGGTAAAAGTGTCGCTAAAAAACTATACACATTTGGGATAATGCGCGAAATACATAATTTGCGACGCTTCTTACATAAGTTAGGACACAAAAAAGCGTCGATATTCTCGACGCTTTTTTGTGTCCCTGAAAATTTTAGACTTACGTTTTTTCGACGCTTTTTAGCAGCGTTGTGAAATAATTTTTCGACCCTTTTTAGCGTCGATAAAAAGGCCAAAAAAGCGTCCAGAAAACACGCTTTTTGTATTATGGATAAGAATTTTAGTGGGAGCAAGAGTCAATCTTGTAATGTCTAACAAGAAGTTTACGAACTCTGTTGTAAATTAACTATCAAATGTTAAATGCTTAAATATGAAAGTATTTTCGACAATAGACCAAACTAAAGGCGACACTTAGTACATATTGGAAATTAAGATCTATTGTATAGACTTAATAAAATGTTTGAACGAGTAAAGGAATTTACTGTGTTAAACATGAATTGAAGGACTTTGAAAGGCTTTCGGCCCATATGTATAAAACTAAGTAACTGTTTGAACTAAGTATGAGCTAGGCTAAATACTAAGTCAAACAAGAAAGACCCTAGTAGAGACTTTCAACCATATCACATAGCAAACAGTTTAGCAAGACTCGGTGAAACTGGATGAGCTAAAAGGTCACATGAAAAGAATAAAATTGAGAATAATTCTGCAATTGAAACCATCATGTATGCTATGGAGTAGTCCCACAATTTACATGTTTAGCGCATGAGAAGAATAAAGTATCAATCAAAATAAATCTAAGTCATGGATCGTTATATTATGATCAAGAACATCCAAAGTACTTGGATAAGTAAAAGGGATGGGTTCTTAACGCATGAAACAAATGTAATCTGAGAATTGATGTTGCAAGCACATCCCTTATGAAGGATCAAGATCCTTAAACAAGGAAGCCATTTATAAGCACAAGCTAAAATGCGTCGTGGCTTGAGAACATGTGTAATGTACGAAAAATTAAGGTAAATTTCCATGACCACAAGTGATTAGGGTATCCCAAATTGTTGTGAACCGTTTGGAGTTAAACCCAAGCAAAGCATCATCAGAAAGTCTACTAGAATATATGTTGAAAAAATTGTTTCCTTAAAAGGCAATAATAAGGAAGATGTTAAATGGAAAATTCGTTGTTGAACGTTAAATGATTATAGGTTGTCAAGTTAAAGATCTCAGTTCATGAAAATAAGTGGGAGCCATCACTTGGACAATAAATCCTATATCAAATATAATCCATAACACTCTCAAATTCTATCATCTTATTATGAAAGTGATCGATAATGAAGATGCTAGGATTTGCAAAGTAGTCATAACTAAACCTATGCAATAAGTGAACGACAACATTCACAATTGCACGAAAGAAATCAAGCATATTAAATATGGGTGTGAATTCTATAAATGTTTTATAAAGAGCATTACTCTTAAAACATTTGGGAAAATCATTTATAGCACCGTTCTAATTATTCCACAAAACTATTAAATTGTGGTTTAGAATTGAATTACGAGTCCATTCGATTTGGAGAATATAGAAAATAGGGTATTAAGACCAGTCTTGGATAAAGAAACACCTATTAAGTGAACATTGAATATTGTAATCGAAAATTATCCCTAATCGAGGTCATTTAAATGATGGACGATTAATGCCCCCTTGAGATTAGTGTGTAGTATGATTTATCGCACCGTTCCTTGTGCTACAAGGACATAATTTTCATAAATCATTTGCACGGGTATTGGTTTAGAACCATACTGGATCGACATATGAGAATACTTTAAGAGATTTAAAAATCGTCATAAGTATAATTCTCATTATGGCTATCGTAACCTCTTTCCTCGACCATGAGTATTGTGAGTTCTCTTGTTTAAGTACTAGTCCATTTTCATGTTAGTCAAACGTCTGCCGTACGAGATTATAATGACAACACTCGGGCAGAGTTCCTCTTAGTAAGAGAAACAGACAGTACAAGACTGGGAATGTCCCCCTACTAACAATAGGGAACATGTCTTTGTTGTTTACAAGGCCTCTCAAAGAGCGAGAGTGTAAAATGCATGGTCGTGCTCAGATAGATTTTAAGAAATCATCTGTTTAATAATAGTCAAACTCGGATTTCGAGAAACACATCTGAACGTAATAAGGATGACGAATAATCTTACCTTATAGTTCATGAAGAGATATTAAGTGACATAGGAAATAAGGTATACACAAAAACCAACTTGTCCGGAAGGACATGTGGGAGATCGATAGGAATAATGTCCTTCGAACAAGTGTATTATTCCGATAAAGGGTACGGAATTAGTAGTAAGCTAATTATTCAGTGAGGTCAAGTGATCGGAATGCCTAGTTGGAAGCCGCTTCCGATCAGTAATTTTAATCCTTAATTGGTGATGAGTGTGTTGTTTGGTATACAGACTTATTGGGCTCAAATTTTTATTCTTCCGAAGAAAATTCTGAAAGAGATTGAGGCTAGGTTCAGATGCTTTCTTTGGACTGGATCCTCTGCTCCTGCTAAGAAGTCTTTGGTTGCTTGGAATAATGTTTGTCTTCCTAAAGTTTGTGGTGGCTGGAATCTGCTTTCTCTTCCTGAGTGGAATAAAGCAGCTGTCACTAAGTTACTTTGGGATATTTCTCACAAGGCTGATAATCTTTGGGTTAAGTGGGTTCATATCTACTATTTCAAGCACAAAGATTGTTGGACCACTCCTACCCCTGCTAGATGCTCCTGGTTCTTGAAGAAGATTTTGAGTTGTAGAGATGTTGTGAATGATCAAGGGGGATGGGATGGTTTTGTTCAGGGCAACAAGATGAAAATCAAGAAGCTTTATGCTGCTATTAGGCCTCAAGTGCCTAAAGTTCCTTGGAAGAGAGTTACTTGCCATAACTTAGCAACTCCCAAGAGTGTTTTCATATTGTGGCTAGCTTTATGGAATAGGCTTGTCACTAAGGATAGGTTGCTTCAATGGCACATCTCTTGTGATCCAAAGTGTTTCCTTTGTCTGAATGGCAATGAAAGTGTTCAGCATCTTTTCTTTGATTGTGATTTCTCTAGGAAGGTTTGGAGTAAGGTTTTGGGGATCTTACGTGTTTCCAAGCCTGTTCAGCAGTTTAGTGATGAGATTGATTGGATGAAGAAAATCTGCAGAAGTTCCAGATTGAAGAATAAAGTGATCCAGGTGGCATTTACTGAAACGGTTTATGGTATTTGGATTCAAAGGAATGCAGTTCTCTTTACTGGTTGTTGCAAATCAGTTGATGCCCTTGTTCGGGATATTGTCTTTCACTCAGTTTGTAGAATCCCGGCGGGAAGCAAATATTTGATTGTTTAGGGCTTGTCTCGGGCTCTTTGTGTTTTTGTTCTGGTTTCATTGGGTTGGGTTCTGATACTGGGTTTCCCGTCGTTTCTTTTTGTATTGGTTTCCTTCTCTGCAGGCTGGTTCTAGTTGCTGTCTGCTGGTAGCTCTGCTGGTTTTGTGTTGCTGTGCTCTGCTGTGCTACTGTGTTGCTGCTGCCTGCTTTCTGTGCTGCTGCAATGCTGTCTGCTGTTGGTGTTGCTGTGTTGCTGTTGCTGTGCCTGCTGCTTGCTGTTGCTGCTGGTCTGCAGTGCCACCTGCTGTTCTGGTTTTTTTTTACTCCTGTTGCGCTGCTGTTCTGCTGTCTTTGCTGCTGTGTGCTGCTGTAGGCTATGAGTGGTGTTTGTTGCTGCTGCTTGCTGTGCTTTGCTGCCTGCTGGCTGCTTTGCTGCTGGTAGATTGTGTTCTGTTGTGCTGTGCTGAGCTGCTGGGTTGCTGCAGTGTGTTGCTGATGCTGTTTGCTGTTGCTGCTTTGCTTTTTGCTGCTGCTGATTTGCTTCTGCTGCTGCTGCACTGTCCTGCCTTGCTGCTCGTTGCTGCTGGTGCTGCGTTCTGCTTTTGGTGTTGCTGTGCCCTGTTTTCTTGCAGCTGCAGTGCTGTTTTTGTTTTTGCACGACTGTTTTGATGCTGTCTTTGTTGCTGCAGTTTGTTATTATTGTTGCTTTGGTGCTCGTTTTGTTGTATATCTTTGTTATTTTGGTTTCTTTAGTCGGTTTGCAGGTATGTCTGCTTCTGGCTGTTGGTTTTGGTGTTCTTCGGGTGTTGGGCTTTGTTGTTTTCTGGTTTTTTTTGTTGTCTGGTCCTGGTTTCCGGAACCCTTCCTAGAAGGTGGCCGGAAATCTGAGTCCAGTTGTTCTAGGCCCTTCCTAGAACCCTTCCTAGAAGGTGGCTAGGTGTGGGTCTAGAACTGGTCGTGGGGTGACCTGTTGTTTTCGGTCTATTGGTGTTCTGGTGGTAGTTATAACTTAGCTTCTGTAAGTTGTAACTTTCTCTTTTTGGTAATAAAATCTTATTTTCCAAAAAAAAAAAAAACCCTTCGGGTCACACCCAAGCAACTAACGATCCGATACGACGAATTAGTCTGAAAGGAATTAATGAGTCGCTTGAGTATTATGAATTTAGACGTCGGAATTCGAGCTAGGAGCGTCGCGTCACAAGTCAAGTTGAATTAATAAATGACGAGACGGTTAAATCAAATTAATTAATCAATAATTACCAAAATACCCTTATAATCCGAGCAAAATGCGTGCTAGGGGAAATGGTGCTAGCATGCACACCGCACTAAGGCTAGATTGCTGGGTGCGCATGGCTAGCTAGCTAGCTGGCACAACGCTAGCAATGCTAGCGGCATGAACCACGCACAAGCAGCAGCAGCAGCCCGCATTGCATGGCTGGTGCAATGCTAACACGCTGCTGCTCGCGCGCCAAGATAGCATGGCTGGCAGCAGGCCTCGACCAGTAGCCCGCGCATACGCGTGGCTTGCTGGGTCGAGCCTTCGACTAGCCCACACGCACATTGCGTGCACGGCCATCCCAGCCAAGGCAAGCCTTGGTGCGTAAGGCTGGCGCCACGTGGGGAGTGGTGATTGGTCCTTGTGGCATGATAAGGGCGTCTAAGGGGAAGCTTTGGGAGGAAGGATATGGTCCCTTCCATGGTTCTCACCTACCTTCTCCTTCCATGTATGCCACTTGTTGATTAATCATTTGTTTGAGATTTCTTTTTATTTTTTATTTAAAATAAAATAAGAAAATTGATTTTTCCAACTCTCCCACAATGATGGGAGAGTGGAATTCTCATATGACATTCTCTATAAATATCCACCTTGGGAATTGGAGAAATCACGTGAGTAGGAACTTAAAAAGGCATCTCCACTTCAGATAAAACTTTTAAGTTCATATAATGCTCGAGTAGTGTTTTTGTCCGACTCGACTAAACTCTGAGTAAGAGACCGATCGGTCGGGTTGCGGGTGGATACCGTTGGAGGTCTTTGCACTTGCAAGACTTGACTTTTCAAGTAAGAGCTTTGTAGTGTGAGCGAAGCATGCGTCAAGGGTAAGATGGTCTTTTCACTCTATCTTGTTATTTATGTCTTTTAGTTATATTAATTATGAGCGGGTCTTGGGGTCGGGTTTTGTTCCGCGGAGTGTTAAACTTTCTGAAACCCAACACATAATACCTGTACTTTCCAAAGACAGGGGAATTAGGCGGCAGAATTGCATTAAAATTCTAGGGCATTTGATACTAAAGTGGTTGAACAACTGGAATTAGAGTTGGAGTACGGTGAGCTTGACTTCTGTTGGTCCTTGTCGAGCTAGTATGCTTGGAGAGGGTGTGGTTTGAGAAATCATCCGGCATAGTTGGAGTGGAGGCGATGTCCGAATAGGCTATCCGCTCACGCTTCCTATGCCGGATGCACTCCTTTACATCATTTAAACGCCAAGACGGCTTAATTACTTCCTTCTAAGGCTGCTTGGTCAAAGGATGAGGCATCATGGAATGAGGTGGTCAAAGGATCACTTTAATTGATCGTTGCGATCAAAGTCTTTATATGCCCGTCCTGACCAGGACCCGGATTGGTGTTAGGTGTCCAACATTCTTATGCCATAATGGACGAGTATCCCCACAGACGGCGCCAAATGATTCGGGGATTTTTTTAGATTCCCTTGGGATAATGGTCACGCTCTTCGAACATATGGGCTCGCACACCTACAATATAACGAATATTCTGTTTACCGGAATATTCTCCCTCGGCGGTCAAGTTAGTAACCGAAAAACAGAAAGGCTAGAGAGAGAAAGTAGAGAGAAGTTGGAGCTCTTAATGCTCTTTTCTTTGTTGTGCCACAATCTACCCCTCTCATCGTAAATTTTTAGGGTATTTATAGGGGTGGGGAATTATGCCCCTTAGGGTTACTACCCTAATTTTCAGTGCTCTTATAGGCGGCGCAATCAGGAGTGGACACGTGTCCTTAGGGGCGCCGTTTTGCGGCTTTCTCAGGGTTTGGGCCTCCTGATGTAAGGAGTCCTTTTACTCTCTATTTCAGGTGCTCTTGTTTGAGGTTAACACGTGTCATCTTCCTATAGGGACACGTGTTGCCTTTTAGTTTGGGCCACATGTTTCTATGGGACTGGACGAATTATTTGGGGTATTTTTACCACCCTAAACAAGAATGTCAATCTAAACGCCTACTAAACCTATAAAAATCCAAAACCAAAGAGCAAATGTCTCCTAAAACCTAGGAGTTTGCATTGTCCTTAAGACCAAGAATAATGTTCTTCCTATGGTGAGCCTGAACTACAGAAAAAAGTAATCAAGTATTTTAATCTCAGATGCATTCCACTTCACTTTTGCTCGTTGTTTTCAAAAAGAAACACCACCTAAGCCTTTGTAATCTTTTCCATCCTAAAAGTACTAAACAAACACCGACTACTTTGACAATCAAGATTTAAAAAGTATTAGTGACATCCGTAACCGACTAAAACTTTCCAATCAATACCCCAAGCCTTTTTATGAGAGACACAGAAGACCAGCAAACGATGACGAAGAACACAGAGTCTTTTTTACAACGAAAACATAAGAGACCCCGGGATATGATCAGCAAAAACAGTCCGAACCATAGTAGCAACATCCACAGAGTGTGGGCATCAGTTTTCAATTTTGTAATGCCACTTGTATCTACCAAAAGGCAAAGAATCACATAGAATAATAGCCACACAAGACATTCTTTTGAGTTCGCATTCTCACTTGAAATTTCTATGTAAATTAAGATAAGGGGAAAAAATTAAAATAAAGTACATTTAGACCAGTTATATACAATAGAAGTATAGAAACATTCTTTTTGAAATAATGTACATTAGGACCACTTATTATTTTTGAATAAATTAAATTGGGACAATTAAATTAGGGTAATTGTTGATTAATTTAAAGTATTGTAGACAAATGCATGTTGTTTAATTAATTAGCATAGGTTAACGTGTTGATAATTTAAACAAGTTTTAGAAGCAATAAAGTTCTCAATGTAGAGGAGTTGAAAGCAACCTGGTTAGGAATAGCTCCGCCCAATACGGCGCGAGTGCACGCTGATTAGTGACATTTATGTCACTCTTAGGGTAGTGTTTTTGCTTTGTTTCAACTTGTTTTAGATGGTTTTATAGTTTTTTTTGTTCAGATAATGCGTGCATTCATGTCTTGTTATGTTCTGGAAGCTAAGAAATCACGTATGTTCTTGAATGCTTGCCTTTATAACGTGGCGCGACATATGTGTCATAGTGTGGTAGAGGCTCCCGTGTCTCAGTGCCTGCTGCCATGTCATTGCGGTATCTACCATGTTGTGACGGTTTCTGCCATGTCTCGGTGCCTAATGTTGCGGTGTGGTGCCTTTGCCATAACGCGGCAGATTTTCATTTATGCCCGGGCACGTAGCTCTGTGAGATGGCATGCATAGGAAGCAAATTTCAGAAGCTGAGGCAGAATGTTTGCTCATGGGCTACAAGGGCTATGCGTGGGTGCGCATCTGTAGTGCGTGGGCGTGCAACCGAGCACGCAAAGCCTCACATACCCACTTAAGCGCGGGCGCGTAACATCATGCTAAAGCATGTCGGGCCCTTGTCCGGCTTATTTCAACGGCTCTGTAAATACGCGAGGCTTGTTTTGTATGGGCATCAATTAGACTTCTTCTATTCTTTTTATATCTCTTTCTCTAGTTTTAGGAGAGCTTTTCTTTTTGGGTTTAGCTTAAGATTAGAGTAGTTTAGAGAGAGAAAGTGAGAGATCTTTAATGGTGGTATTTAGAGCTTGAAGATTCAACTTGTGATAATTTTTTTGAGATCTCCGTGTTAAATCAATGAGAATTTCTTACCTTCTCTCCTTTATTTTCATTCCTTTCTTTTGCTTTTGCTTTGTTAATTGCTTATTAATCATGTTGATGCTTGTTAATTTGTTGATTAATCTTGTTGTTAACATGATTAGTGAGTATACCCCTCCATTAAGTTGGATCTTGAGCATGTTTTAGGGTTTGGAATTGATTTGTTTGTGATTAAAGTCTTTATATGCTTGATGTTCTTCAATCTACTTGCAAAGTGCACATTGTTTGTTGATTGAGGGTGGATTGATGCTTGATGATGTGACAGCAAACCTAGCTAGATTCATTTGTATCGATTTATACTTGATTGCACCTTCTAATATATGATTCTAGTATGACAACATAGAGGCTATGTTAGGAGAAACCAATTGAACCAAACAGGTGGCTAGATTGGATATTACATTGAGATTCAAACATATCTAATTCATGATTAATACGATTCCATGATTTGTTTATACATGAGTGAATGCTATGCCTAAACCATTTCCCTTAGTGTTTTAGTTCTTGTTTTAGTGTCTTTAGACTTTAGTTTATATATCCCATCCCGGACTAGCTTAATTGTTGATAGCATTTAGTATTGCTAAACTATTCCATGTAGTTCGACCCCTATGGTTACATTATACTCGTATTGCATTTGTTTTAGGGATAGACAATTGACGATGCGTTTATTCCCTCACCCCCTAATGAGTGTATGCATTTCACCCAGTTCGAGCCACTGCCGCCCGGTCGGGCGCGAGAATGAAGTAAGAATAGCGTTAGGCAGCCGCCCGATTGGGGCCGCTAATGCCTGGCCGGGCGCAAGAACGAGGTTTTGAAAATGGGCTTTCTCACTTGGTAGGGCAACGAGCGCCTTGCCGGGTGTGTGAACATCCAAACCATTAAATGTGAAGTCGAAAGGGTTTTTGGTAAATTAAAAAAAAAAAATTCAAATATTACAAGATGTTTTTTTAACACCATACCAAATACGAATAAAATAAGATTTTAATGAAGGTAAGAGCAATGATCATTGATCACCCAGAATCCTTGTATGATAATTATTATTATTATTATTATTATTATTATTATTATTATTATTATTATTATTATTATTATTATTATTATTATTATTATTATTATTATTATTATTATTATTATTATTAACTGATTACAGCTTGCTCTTAGGAAGCCCAACTGGAGCACTTCTTGATTTTTTCTCTACTACACGAGAAAGTTCCTTCACTGCATCTTTGGGCAGATGGCGTGGCCGGCTCAGCCAGAGTCCTCCATCAACTGGAAGTGTTGATCCATTGACATATTTACCTGAAAAATTGCAAAAGTTGACTCAAATCAGCAGAGTCCTTTCAATCGCTTAAGAGGAAGATTCTGTGCTTTACAAACATAGAGACAGCATAATGTATCTAGTTAAGTAACTTCTTGTTGGTCTGCCCATCGTTAAGTTACTGCCTTATATCTTCCATTCCAAAGAACAAGGGAACATGAGTCTACAAAAATATGAAGTGAGGCATATCTAAACTCACTAAACTCAGCTACTTTTGAATGGAAATATCATCTTATTAGAAAGAAATTGCAAGTAATGCCAGATATAATTCTCTTCTTTGGCTAGGAGGCAACATATACCATATGCACAGATATTTAATAGTCACAGTATCAAAAACAACAGAAAAATGGATTAAAGACTCCAAAAATATGATTCTGACAGACAAGGAATTGCTAACAGGTATGTCTTGGTGTAAGTCATAACTGCAGAGACAATTTTAAATGCAGAATCTCAGAAAAACTAACGGTCTGTTCACTTCAGCTAAATTTCAGTTTAGTTCACCTCCAATCAGTTCAGTTCCTAATTTCTTTCTCTCATAATATAATCATTTCAGCTCAGTTCAGTTCAGTTCAGCTCACCTCAATAAATGTGAACACGCCCTAACAAGCGCAAGCTTGAATACATTAGAGAATGGAAAATAATTTACAGGAACGAGTATTTTTATTTAATTAAAAAAACATACACGTGAGAGGTAAGATAAACGGTAGGTACCACATAGATTTTTTTTACCATCATTATCTATATATAAGGTAGATCACACAAAGTTCTGAAGTAATACACACCACTATTAAAAAGTCAGTCCAACATTTTCAAATTTTCAATGCCTCCGATATCAGAATTATTCAGCATCCTCCAACTAACAGTCTGCTTCCCTACACTCTCTTTATTGGTAACCTTATTACGATAGCACAATATCCACTGCCCACACATAGAACTTAATTTAACTTAACTAATCCGCATCTTGCCAATAGATAGGAAACTTCCAGTTATAAGCACTAGATGAGTTTTGTAATCTAAAAGAACAGAAGATAGATGTCTGGAGGTGAATACAGATTTCAGGCTTGTTGGAAAAACAGCATTATCTAAAAGATCAGATGCATGATTGACCTTATTGAGCTTCATGGTATCAAAATCCTTAGTAGATAACCAAGGCAAAAAAATGGGCTTGCAATACTCCCTTTATCTTCTCTAATTTCAGTACCTCACAATCATATATTCCTCCTTTCCTATTAATGATTTAATTGCAGTGGAACTATGGCTAATTAAAAACAATTCAGTAATAAAACAAAAGGAAATGCTTTTGTTAACCAAGAATAACAATATCATAAAAACTACTTCATCAAACTTGTATACAAGTTCATTGGATAGATCAAACTGGTCAAGAAAAATGTAATAAACAATCAGTCAATCAAAGCCTTAATCCCATAAGCAGGGTCGGTTACATGAACCAAGAGTGATTATTCCGTTTAGTCATCGTCAAAAATCTTCCTCCTCTATCCCTTACGATCAAATGCCTCATCCTCATGCAAATCCATTCACTTCATTTCCTTCCTAATTCCTTCCAACCAAGTCATTTTCAACCTCCCTCTCCCTCGTTTAACCCCATCATGGTCCCACTCTTCCACTCTTCGTACCAGTGTACCCTCGGGTCTCCATTATCATTTTGTGATTCTTGACATAACCCACTCACATATTTGACCTTTGCTCCCTCTCCTTCATTGCAGCCTTTTAAAAAAATCTTTTTTATTTTCTGTTTTCCGTCTCCTCCATGTTCAAAATGTCTTATCAGTTCTCAGCATAGTGACGGTAAAAAGTAGGAATAGGAAACTGCAAGGAAGAAAAGACGGATATCTACCATATCCAATTTGGACAAAATGTGTCAAAATATCAGATTCCAATACCCTTCCCTTTTCCTTCATCATCTCAGTTAGAAAAGTACAAACTCTCCCTTTATTTGGTTCCTCCGATCAATTTACTGCAAATAATCGATGAAAAGAGTACAAAACATTTGCTATCTAATTGGTTCCAAGTCCTTTTACATTGACATGGTAATGCAGACAGTAACAGTCATTGTCCAACATCTAAAATCAAAAGGTAGGAAACTTTTCCCAACCAGTGGGATACTAATGTACTACTGAAAATTTTTAGAACTATCAGCAATGCCCTGATTTATAAAGATGATTTTACAAAACCATATCAAGTTTTACAGAAATTCATAACTGACCCAAACAATGCACAAAAAAAAAAAAAAAAAGGTAGGGGAAAAGGTAAATAAGTATCAAGCACATTCAATAGATTATATACTGAACAAACTTACGAATACTAGGGGAGGAAAAGAGATAAGGAACCCTGATTAATGATCTTAAAAATAGAACAGATGTCTGATTGAAATACAAAATACAAAATGTTCTGAGATATTGCAAACTGGCAACAGGAAGCCTGCCTCAGACATTCCAAGTTATGAAGCAGGGAAATTATTTTGGACAAAAGTAATACTAAATTACTAATAATACGCAGCATGACTAAGCTCCATCAAGAGATAAACCATCAGTGTTTGGCACTCTATGCAAGATTAGCAAAAACGGTGACTCAATATTATACACACAGCTCGATAGCTTATATTTGGAGCAGAGATACCAAGAAATGAAAATCAAAGGAAGATAAAAATCAGACTTCACAGGTTGTATAGTGAGTTAATTTTTTGTTTATTTGTAAACAATTTAGGCAAAAAATGTTTGTCAGCTTCAGAAGATTTTTTAGGAAGGGGGGGAGCAACATAAGAAGAATATTTTGTAAGAACATGCCAACACAAAAAATTATGAGTGATTAATTCCATACAATTTCCAAATTTTTTTTGCAATAATTGAGCATTAGAGCATCTTGTAAAGTGAAGCCTCACTTAGCAAATAAAGCAAACAATCACATAGAGACTACACTTGGGAACGTTGGATGTCACCACAACTACAGATTTGAAAATGGTTCCATATTCAATATTATTATAAAGGAGGGATGAGGAATTAAAGAGATTTTTTTACCATAAATATACCTTAGTTTCATTGAAAGATATTAATAAAAATCAAGCAAGAATGCAGGGAAGTAGTAGTTTGGTTATCAATCTTATGTTGCATGTGGAACAATTATTAATATAAATCTGTGTCTTTGGTGTGCCACACCACCTAACTGAAATGTGACAGCTGCTTACTGTCCTACATGGAAAAGGTGTATTTACATTCTTTTTTCTTCCTACTGATTTACAAGCTCAAGTTTGCGTAAAAGAACTAAATTTCAAAATTTTTAACAAGGCATAAAAAGTAAGAATAATAATATTCGACACTACAGTGCATGTCTATGGAGAAATGCAACTAGACCAGTACACTTGATATCATAAATGCCAGCAAGCATATATACGTCAATAAGCCATGGAGTCAATAATTGCACATCTTGACATCATTTTCTTGTAAATTTAGGAGAGAGGAGGAGGGAGGGGGGGGGGGGGGGGGGGGGGAGAGATGTTAGTAGTTTCTATAACAAAATACAGCTTCTTATATACTAAGTACCATAATTAGGTACATCAAGTAGTAAAGAAGGAAAAAATACATAAAAATGAATTGCTCACCTGCATCTGACGCAAGATATACCGCAGCCATAGCAATGTCCCATTTCTCACCAAGTTTATAAAGTGGCATGTAATCTTTAGCTTTGCTTGTTATCTCTTCAGGTGCAAGTTTACTCATTCCAGGTGTATCACCAATTGGACCTGGCGCTATTCCATTGACTCTAATATCATAATCTGTACCCCATTCCAATGCCAAGTTTCTGGTAGTTGCATCAACAGCTGCCTGCATCACCACCCACCAATTGACAATTAATGGGAATGAAAGAAATAACCTAGAATACTGGAAACAAAAAAATGTATTAAGGGACCCAGATATAGCATTTTTTACAACTAACCTTGGCCGCAGATACATGAATTTGATACCAAGAAGCTGTGTAATGCAACGTCGCACTTATATTCAATATTAGTCCACCACTGGATGACTTTCTTCCTGGCCCCCCTTTCTTGAGATATTTTAGTGCTTCATGGCACATAGTGAATGTCCCAACAGAATCAATATCCATCACTGCAGAGTGAGAAACGTATGCAGTCAGTGGGCAACATAAAAAAAAATTTAAAACTTCAAGAAAATTGATGTCCGCACTAGGGGTATTATTGATTTTAAAAAGTGCATGAACTTGAGCTCCACCTGACTTGAATAAATTGCAAGCGCATTACAAACTCAAGCTTGAATCGACTCAATGAATTCTAGGTTTGAACTTGACTCAAGATAGACTTGAAGATAAACGTCAGTTAGTTTAAAATAACTACAAATTGTATTAATATAAAAAATGTTTGAATAAAGAGGAAAAATTAACAAATTTTGAGTTTGTGTATTTTACAAATATATTTATCAATTCGCATATTGCTATAGCGATATACCAGAATAAGTACTAAACTAATAACTGGGTAAGACAAAAGTAAATGTGATAGAGGAAGCAACACTTCACTTAGTTTTCTATCTTAATAAAATAATAGGATACAAATGAGGGGGCTAGTGTACATCTTGCTTACATGTTTCTTCATTTTTTAACCGTACTATGTGTGGAGGAATTGGATTTTAATTGGAAATAGCAAACACTGAGACAACACGACCTGACTTGACACGAAAAGCTACGGGTTAGTGCCAAGGGTTTACGACCCGTTTAATTAAACGGGTTAACACAACATGACATGACACATTTAATTAAACGGGTTAACACAACATGACATGACACATTTAATTAAACAAGTCAGGTTGGTGTTGAGATTACCAACACAAAACCGAAACAACTCAGCCCGCCTAAGAAACGCAACTAATAATTTAGGGTATTGACGATAAATCTCTTGAAAGAAGCCAACTCTTTTTAATATAACACGACAAAGAATCAAACAAGGAAAAAGTATATTAGTATTAAGGGTTTTCACATTTTTTAGTATATGGTCACCACGACATGACAAGTTTAACTAAACGGATTGCATTGGTATTGAGTTTTCCTAACTAGCTTATTTTCAAATATGAACACAAGCACGACACAATACAACACGCTTTCCAACTCTAATCTTAATGGTGGAATCGTGCAACAAACGTGGTGGTTCAGATTATAATATTTGGTCGGAAGGTTAAATCGATAGATATAGCACAAGGCTCGGGTACAACGTAAATGGCTTTAGGCCATCACTCTCCAAGACTCACTACAATAATCTTCTGGCTGCTTTCTTCTAACTTAGGCTATTCTATTTATACTACTTGATTGCTACAAGCTTTGGCCTACTGCCTTGATTGTTAAGCATTTACTACTATTTGTCATCTAGCTAAATTACCACAGTAAAAGATAAAAGGCTGCCTGCAATTTCAGAACTGTTGCTGCTCATGGTAATGGGTTTGTGTTGCCTTGTGTTGCTCGCTGTTTCTGTCTTCTTCTTCTGTAGGTCAGAATGTGTGGAGGTGGTGGTTGGTGCATTGCAATACTCCCCCCCAAAAGAGCCACCTTGTCCTATTTGTTCTGCCATACTCGCCGGAACCCCCATCGCCATAAACTCTCCCTCAGCGCCCTCCTCCTCCTCCTCTACGAGCAGGACACTTAGTCCCTTAGCCGTGCACACGTGAGTGGGCCCGGTCCAGCGGCCGTCACACTTAAAGCACAGGCCCTTGGCCATCTTATCTTGCATCTCTCTCTCCGTCAAACGCCTCACATTTCTGCTGAATTGGGAAGAACTGGGGTTGGTTCAGTTTTGATTTTGGTAGGTGTAGGTCTGGTAGTTAAAAAAAGCTACGGAGCTCTGAGTTGCAGAAGTATTTTGTGGGTTGGAGTTTGTGGAGTTAGAAGGCTGGTTGTGTGTTGTGTAGGATCCAGATCCAAGAGGAGTGAAGGCTGAACTTCTATTAAAAGAAAAATAGGGTTCAGTTTTGGATACAACCGTACCCGTTTTCTCGCTACCACAGACCCGATTCCGTTCTTTAACCCGAACCGCTAGGTTCATGGCATCTTCTAAAGTTAATGGGTTTAGCAACCGGATTTCTGCCATAATTTCCTCCTTCAATCCCTTGATGAACTGCCCTTTCATCACGCTCTCTGGAATGTCCACCAATGGTGAGGCTTTCTCGATAAACGCCCTCCGATATTCCACCATTGAGGTCGACTGAAGCACCGCGAGCCACTGCTCATGCAAACTCCCTGAGTTCATCGGTTGAAACTGGGTTAAGATCCGTCCCTTGAGATCCTCCCACCCGATCAACGGTCGGCGCCTACTCTCCCATTGGTACCACCTTAACGCGTCGCCATCCATGGCTACCACCGCCGCTTGGAGTTTCTCCACCTCCGTCAGCCTATAAAATTGGAAGTATTGCTCTCCCCTAAAGATCCAACCGTCGGGATTGGAGCCGTCGAAAACCGGCATGTCTAGCTTGCGAAACCTCCGGTTGTCGCGATTTTCGTGGTTGTTGATGGGGTGGTCGTTGTAGGGGTCGCCGTGGTTATGGAATCCCCCACCAGCACCGGGGTCCCAATTGCCAAATCTGAGCCTGTTGAACCCACTAGCACTTAGCGGCGGCGCATTGCAGCCACCTGCACCCACCCTGCGGCGGTTCATTAGAACCACCTGCCCCAGCGGTGGCTCCTTAAGACCACCAGCACCTAGCTGCTGCTCCACTTCCTCGTCCACCGCGATCGGTGTTTTCCCCTTGTCCTTCAAGGTCGCCATCATTCCTCTAATTTCGTCGAAAAAATTGTCTCGGTTGTTCTTCATAAGAGCGTTTTGTTGGTTCTGATCGTCTCTAATCCGATTCATGCGACCTTCAATTTTCTGGGTTGCTTCGTCAATGGAAGCCAAGTTCTTGCGGTTGGACTCTTCGATGGCTTCTCTGTTTTTGCGGGCTGCCTCTTCTTGATTCTTGTTGAATCTCTCTGTCAATGTTTTCTGAATAGCCTCCATACCCTCACGGATTGTCGTCATCAAGATTTGCTGAATGGAATTTTCACCATCCCCTACCTTGTAACTGATCTCTAAACGTTCTTTAAGTGCCGTAACTCGTTCAACGGTAACCGTCGGGGATGTCGGAGGCATGTCGGCTTTGATACCAACTGCAACGAACGTGGTTGTTCAGATTATAATATTTGGTCGGAAGGTTAAATCGATAGATAAAGCACAAGGCTCGCGTACAAACGTAAATGACTTTAGGCCATCACTCTCCAAGACTCACTACAATTATCTTCTGGCTGCTTTCTTCTAACTTAGGCTATTCTATGTATACTACTTGATTGCTACAAGCTTTGGCCTACTGCATTGATTGTTAAGCATTTACTACTATTTGTCATCTAGCTAAATTTTGCCTGCAATTTCAGAACTGTTGCTGCTCATGGTAGTGGGTGCGTACTGGTCTAGGACTCAGTGCATGTGTGTGCTGCTGCAAGATATTATGGTTCAGGATAGGAAAAGTGGTGGCATAAGACGTGGGAATGGTTGGGAGATGATGATTTCGCATTGCAGCATGCTGGAAACGACACTCCTGTGTTACAGAATCTTTCTTCCAACGACTTTTTACTTTCTTTACAATTGAATAAGTGAGAGTCCTGCAAGTGATATATCATAAATTATAAGAAAAAACAGAATAAGTTTTGGGCTTATCTTTACACGCTGACAACTTGGTTTAAGACATGCAAATTCCTCCTGACTTTAATTTAATCTGTCATGTTCAAGTGGCTTTTGGCTAGTAAGTCTTTATTTTCTAGTATCATGTGATCTCTATTGTAAGGAACATAGAGTTATGTAATTTGCCTTCATATAGAGCTCATTAAGATGGTTTTACCATTTCATGAAGCTCGGATGCTGAACGTTAATTAAGCCAAAAAAAAATGTGTAAATGTCACTTTCTGATCAAGAATGTTTTGATGACTAATGAAGTGAAAAGTTTGCCTTACAATTAATTTCATGTGTTTAGAAGAGTAATTTTAAATCTTTCAAAAAAAGAAGAATAATTTCAAAAGAAAGAGTGTTTCCATAATTTCAATGAATAGGTCTAAATTAAGTTTGTTAGACTACTTAGGCCAATGAGGCTTAAAAATAACAGAATAGAAAGCAGAAAAAATAAAGAAAATAAAAAAATAATAATAAAACAGCCTAAATTTTCAGCAATTTGTATTTTACATCTCAAATACCGTTCTCACCCCCTTTTGACAAGTGACATATAATGTCACTTCAAGGTTAGGTTTCGTGCTTGTTTTTAGCTTGTTTTAGTAGCTTGTTTTCATTGTTCGTGCTTCACTGGTAAATGGTGAGTGCACGTTTATGCTCATTTTCTTAATGGTTTTCATCCATTGCCTTATCAATCCTACTCTCCCATTTGCTTTGCTACCTTTGTGTAGGTTTCTTGGGTTTCCCAAGTTCATTAAGAGGTTGTTTGGCCAAGCATGGAATGTAATACCCCATATTTTCATACGTATTTTCTAATTAATTAATTAAGAATTATTTTATAAAAAGGGTATTTTAGTAAATTCATTATTTGAAGCCAAAATAATATTTGAATTTTGGCGCCAAATATAAGTATTTAATCATTTGAATAATTAATTATTTTCGGATTTCTAAATTAATAATATAGGTTTAAGTATCTTTTTTAAGGTCGGTCCATATTTTATTATACTATCTATTTCAAGAGAAATATCTAATATACAATATGTATTTAACTAATTTTGTTTCGAGGTTATTTGTGTCCCTCGGGAGAGTTACAGCTCTAGACTGGATTTAGCAAGGACGCCCGTACCTATAAGCCCGTACCTATAAAACAAACGGAGCACCAAATGGTCGGTGGTGCGCCTCCGAAGATTAAGTTAGTACGGTATTTGGAATGAAACGTGCGGAAATTAAGTTATCTGCTCGGATTCCAAGCTCAGTAATAATTGCAAGAAGTAACATGTCCCCATAAATGAGGGGAATGTCCCTATTTATAGGGTCCTTGGGAAGTGTGCCCTCCCTAGGGTTTGATGACTTAGGGTTTAGGGCACGTCGTTTTGCGGCGCCCTCAAAGTTTGGGCCTTGAAGGCCGCCTTTTCAGAAAGGGATATCTGAGTGACACGTGTCACGCATCTGGAGAGGGCGCCTCCAGGGCGACACGTGTCGCTCTCTCATTGGTCCACTTGGGGGTATTAAATACCCCAAATCATTTGCCCCTCACAGGTGTCACGTGGCATGCCTCGTGGCGCCTGTGACAGGTGTTGGCTTTTAATTGGCCGAGGATTTTACTTTTACTGTTCACCTGAATCTATTGCGTGAATCTTTGGGAGAATCTTTGAATTTTTTGTTTTTGAAGAACTTTGACTTCTTCAGCACTCGGCCAGCTTAGTTCGTCTGTTCCTACAGACGTCCCTGACCGGCGCCTCTTAGTACCTTCTTCTAAGGTAACCGCCTGACCCTTACTTTACTTATTTCTTTGTGTTTTTTCTTTATCAAAAATGGTTTCCCAAACGCACCCGCCACAGCCTAGATTAGCGATCAGCCGCTCACCGGGGACGGCTGAATCTAGAACTAGGAGTGTCAAATGCTCGTTCGAGAACTTTCCTTTGAGTACATCTCCAAATCCGACAGCTGTGCCCCTACAGGACACGATGGCTAGAACAAGGCAGACGACCAGGAGATATAGGATGGATGGTTTTTGGTACCATTCGGAGAGTGAGACAGTTTTCTCGGATAGCTCCATTAGGGCGCCTGTCTCCGAGATTAGTAAAGATCCCCCTAGCAACGTCAGCACTCCCAGCGACTCATTTTTAGAGGAGTGTTATGAGGAATATGGAAAGCCCGAGCCGAGTGAATCGGTGTCGGATGCTGAGTTGGGGGAGGCCACTGCTGGCACCAATCGGCAAGCCCAGAAGAAAATTCTAATGATCATCCTCCAACAGCGCCTCCGTTGACTCGGAGGAGGCGCAGTCGAACCTTAAGACTGCCTGAGAGTCCCTCTTTGTTGAGAAGGGAGAGGGCTGGGAGGAGCCGTCTGCTTTCAGGCGACATAAGCGTCTCCTTATTACTTGCACGTCGCCAAAAGTAGGCGGAAAACAATGAAAGAGGACCTTGGAAAATTTATTTCAGCCCATGTCATGGGACATGGGTTCTTGCTGTCCGTGTCGGATGCTATGGACACGGTCACCTAGCATGAGATGGCCAGCTATGGTGACCAGTGCTACGAAGCAGCCATCCAGACAGGGCTGCGCTTCCCTCTTTATCCGGTCGTGGAGAGGATAATGGATGGATATCAGCTGGGTATTTGGCAACTAGCCCCCAATTCTTGGGTTAACATTCTGGTTGCCGCCTGTGAGATCTGGAGGTGGAGCCCAGCTTCGAGGCGTTTGCTCATATGCACTACCTGAGCAAGACTTTAAATTCAAGCGGGATCGGCTGATTTACTCTAACCAGCCATACCCGTTATATGATGACCCTAGGGAAGGAGAATAAATGGAAGGACCGGAGGTCCAAGTTTTACATAATCTCTTCCCCAGATTTCCAAAAGAACAGGCGGTACAACGGCTGACTCAATATCCGCCCCTCATGGGAAGAAAGTCCTTCTGCCTGTTCCCAGGAGGAGACTTTTGATCGAGGCCTTTTTACTGTGGCCGTCCGAACAAACAAAGAGACAGGGTCAAGGATATTACCCCCCAAAGTTATATTCCCCGATTTGAGTGGCTCTCGGACGGGACGTACTTTGCCGCCTGTGGCCTTAGTATAGAGAAGCCGAGAGGTAGCTGGCCGCTTGAATTTATCAGCTTTGTTACCCATATTGTTTTTATTCATTTCATTTCTAACTATTATGTTGTTTGGTGCAGACATAGCTGTTAGAGCAAATGGTTGATAATTGAAGTAATTAGCAAAGAACAATTAAGAAACTTGATAGTAAAAGAGACAAGAAATTGGAAGGTGGGAAAATCCTTCAAGCAATTACTTGAAGACTATAAAACCCACCCAAGAACAAGGAGAATGTTTGTATTGATTTCAATTAGTGTTTACAAGAGTAATCTCTCACTAATTTCCACTCTAAAGCACAAGGGTTTCAAGAACAAAAACCCTAGCTCTAATTGTGTTTCACTCAATTTGGGGATAATGAACAAAATAAACCTTAATAGGTATTTATACCCCTGACGGATTTGGACAGGGTATCAGGTAGGCACGGACGTGCAAGCCCAGATAACTCATTCCAGTAGCTACTGCTCGTCTGGAACTGCAGCAGCACGGACGTGCCATATTTGGCACGGACGTGCAGCTCCTATTCGCGTCAGCACAAACAGCTCATAGTAAAACAATTATAACTTCCTCGTTTCTTATCGGAATTAAGCTTATGACCTATCATTGGAAAGCTCTTGAAACAAGCTTTCACCTCAAAACTCCAAGTAGTTTGAGAGATATGCCCAGTTGAAGTTGACCCATCCAATGCTTCCTTTCTTAACACAAGTAATTCATCCTCTTAGCTTATATGCCAAGCCTCGATTGATTCTCGAGTCACATTCCAACAATTCTCCACCTTGACAAGATAATCAATCATGTCATGTAACCACAACAACCATCCGAAAAACAACGGATGTAACCAACATCTTCAACAAAGCTGAAACCACCTACAAAAGGTGTAACCATCCTTACAAGGGTGTCAAAAACAACATAGCTAATAACAACCAACCAAGTTTGAGCAATGCTCAAACTTTGCAACCGGCAAAGGCTTAGTTAACATATCCGCCGGATTCTCCGAAGTATGCACCTTCCCTAGTGCTACCTTGCCACTAGCAATAGTATCTCGAATATAGTGATACTTTACATCGATGTGTTTTGTCCTCCTATGAAAAGAATTTTGATTTCTGGCCAAGTGAATAGCGCTTTGGCTATCACTATAAATCATAGGAACACATCTCTCCGACCTCAACTCTCCAACAAAGCCACCAAGCCATAAGACTTATTTGAACCCCTCCGTTAAAGCCATGTATTCGGCTTCCGTTGTTGACAAGGCGGTCACTTCTTGCAATGCCGACCTCCGACTAATAGCCGAACCACCGAGGCAAAACACATACCCCGAAGTGGACTTCCGATCATCAAGGTCACCACCATAATCGGAATCCACATAACCAATCAAGTCATCTCTATTCCGCCCATACTCTATACAAGTGCAAGAAGTACCCCGCAAATACCGAAGAATCCACTTGACGGCTTGCCAATGTGTCTTTCCGGGATTTGCCATGTACCTACTTACCACGCTTACGGCTTGAGCAATGTCTGGTCGAGTACAGAAAAGCTGCTAAGTTTTTTTACTTAGCATATTTATTGAAAACGGTATTATCCGCCTGTCTTGCCCCATAGCCAAAACAGGCGGTAAGGTAGCCTCTAATATGAAACAATAGCCGTTTTCCGCCTGAATAGTCGGAAAACTTAACGCTTTTTCGATTTCAAGTTAAATTAAATCAAACGACAGCGAGCGCTGCCTTAGCACATCCGGTAGGGCCGCTTGTTGTATTTGTAAAGCAATGTGCCATCCAAATGGGAAATGCTTCTCCGCGACGAATTCGAACGGATGGACGTCGCCAGTTGTCTGACTCATGTTGGAGCAGATAGTCGTACTCATGTTGGAGCAGACGGTAGTTTAAATAATTTTCATCCGGCCATTAGCCTTGTTTAACAAATAAATAGCCACTAAGTCATTGTCTTAGCTTAAAATAAAGAATAATTAGCTGCTAAGTTATTAACTTGGCTTAAGGATAGGTTTTAGGACGACTGTTTTGGTGCAGTTGGGTCCTTTCCTGGGTGTTTGCTGTAGGGGCAGACGGTCCCTTAACCATTTTAAATTTTAGAGTGTGCTTAGCCGTCTGTGCAGGCGGTAGCTCATAAAATCTCGACGTTGTTCGTCTGCACATTGTGCAGGCGATATTTGAACATCGTCATTAGTTATAATTTAGTTCGTCTGCACTATGTGAAGCC
This sequence comes from Chenopodium album, assembly GCF_948465745.1. NCBI lineage: Eukaryota > Viridiplantae > Streptophyta > Magnoliopsida > Caryophyllales > Amaranthaceae > Chenopodium > Chenopodium album. Next base: position 36,253,496 of record NC_137841.1, on the reverse strand, counting down.
GGAACGATAAAGGGTAAGTAGGATCCGTCGGCACATAGTGCAGGCGGCATCCTTCATTGTTGTGAGCATGGTCCTTCTGCGTGCGTGCAATCGGTCTCAAAATAAAGTAAAATAAAGACAAGTATGAAACGAAGGTTATATTTCATTAACAAGTCAAAAAACTTTACAAAATTTCAGAAGTAATACTTCTTTAGGTTATCTACATTCCACGTTCTAAGTAGCCTCCTGCCGTCAAGTGTTTCAGGCAATAGGTGCCGCCTCTTACTTCTTCGGTAGGAGTCTTCCCAATTTGGAGTTAACTCCCGTCCACATACACTTTCCAAACCTGATTGATAGTGTCCAGCTTAGTCGGCCTTGTCATTTCAACAATAAAGTCGGCGAATGTTTGCCCCTTTATTGCCTTCCTTGGTTCGAAAGTGATTTCCAGTCCCTGCAACTCAATAGCCCATTTGAGCATTCGACCAGTTCAAGGTCGTCATTGGCCGCTTGATCGGTTGGTGGTGTAGACCGTGACTGGATGTACCAATAAGTAAGGTTTCAACTTCTTGACAGCCATGTAAAGGGCGAGACCAAATTTTTCGACCATGGGGGAACGAAGTTCCGCGTTTCTAAGAACGTGGCTCATGAAGTAGACCGGGAGCTGGATGCCGTCTCTTTCAACTAAGAGAACAGCGAGGGCATGATCTGAAACAGCCAGATACATATAGACCGCCTCTTTAGGCAAGGGGCTGACTAACCTCGGCAAAGAGTGCAGATGCGTTTACAGCTTTTGGAAGGCCGTCTCAGCATCCTCTCCTCATTCAAATCTAGTCTTCTTCCTGATCGCCGGGAAGAAGTAGAGGCACTTGTCGCCTGACCGGCCCGAGTTTTTTGGACTTCCTTAACAGTACGGGGCGATTGCATGTCGATTACCACCTGTATTTTTTCAAGGTTGGCCTCTATCCCCCTTTGGTCAATCAAGAATCCAAAGTCTCAGACTCAACACTAAAGACACTTTTTTGGATTAAGCATGACCTTGTGGTGCCTGAGGGTGGCGAATGTTTCTCGGAGGTTAGCAAGGTGATCCTCCCGATTTGATTAATAAAGACTGAATTAATCATGCGTTGGAAAGTAGCAGGCGCATTCTTCAAACCAAACGGCATCACATTATAACAGAATAACCCCTGATGAGTGACGAATGTCGTCTTCTCTTGATCTTTTTTCCACAAGGGAATCTGATGAAAGCCTGAATATGCATCCATGAAGCTCATTAGGGCATGTCCGGCTGTTGAGTCGACTAGACTATCGATCTTTGGAAGTCGATAGCTATCCTTCGGACATGCTCTGTTTAAGTCAGTGTAATCCACACACATGCGTCAGGTACCATTCGGCTTCTTTACAAGCACAACATTTGCAACCCATTCAGGGAAGTTACATGGCCGCATGACTTCTTTCCTCGCCATAGTTTCTTTTCTTTTGCCGAATGGGCTTCTTTTTAGGATCCACAGCAAGATCCGGGCTGATGTCTGGCATCTCTTACACTTCAAAGGCAAAGATGTATTTGAATTCTTTGAGCAGTTGGTGCAAGCTTGCGCCCAACTTAGCAATAGCAGCCGTCCCCACCTTAACATCAATGTTCTCACCAGCCGGCTTGGGACGGAGGTCGTCTTGCTATTGCTTCTCTTTTTTTACCACCACCAACGGAGTATGCTTTCTCTTCTTAGCGGCTGGTGGGGTCGAATGGTCATCCTTGATATCATCAAGATCTATTGGCTCTTTGCCCTACCAACTGCAGCTGTCGCAGGCTTGACGTCCGAGAGATAGCATTCTCAAGCCATCATCTGGTCCCCGTTTAGGGAGCCAATAGTCCCATCATCCTTCTCATACTTGACAAGCATGAGATTGCACTCGTTAAGAGTGGGTCGGCCAAGGATAAGATTGTAGGCGGTCAGCTCTTCAACCACTAGGAACCGGATGGTCATGTGTCGACCGCTACCTTTCTCCCCCACTTGAATGGGCAAATCAATGCGTCCGACTGGATGCACAACTCCTCCCCCAAAACCCACAAGGGGATGGGAGACATCCATCATACTATCCGGCCTGTATTTGAGGTTGGATAGACATTTGCGGGATATTTGAGGAGCTTCCTGTGTCAATCAAGATTCGACCAACCAATTGGTTGGCCACTTTACATTCTATGACCACAGGGTCATCATTCGGCCGACGGACTTTGCCCTTGTCCTTTTCGGTGATGATGACTTCAGGGAAGGCGGATGTGCTAGCCGCCTGTCCCTCATCAACAAAATGGACCATCTTTCTTATATGGTCCTTGTTGCCCCGGATGGTCGGACCACCACCGGCGAATCCGCCTGCTATTGTATAAACCGGTTCCTCATCCGTTTCAGAGCTGATAGCAGGCTAGGGAGTCTTTTTGCTTGACTGCCCCAGATTCGATTTTGAAGCCACTTTGGACTTCACATAGGATTTCAGCGCTCCTTTGTCGGCCAGACGGTTAAGCGTCCACTTGAGGCTAAAGCATTCATTTGTGTCATGGCCGACATCCTCATGGTAGTGACAGTGCTTGTTCTAGTTTCGATTTTTAGCGGAACCTTTCATAGGAGTCGACTTCTCTAGAGTCAGCCGATCCTTAATCTCCATGAGGATGGAGTAGCTGTCCTTGTGGAACTCGTACCTTGGGACGTACGGCTTCCACTCTTTCTTTTTCTCCTGGGCTGGCTCATCGGAGTTATCAACCGCCAAATCTGTTTTTTCTTTTTGCTCTCTTCTGCTAAGGAAGCCGACTCTCCTTCTGTCGGTCAAACTTCTTAGAGTCCGACTGTACTAGAGGAGCAGAGCTCGGTCGCCTGTATATAAGCGTCCGCCTCCATCAGGATTCCTAGGAGGGTGAAAATTTTCTTGCGGACGAGTTCGAACTTGAAAGTTGACCCGTCCTTCAGACCTTTGAAAAAGTCTGTATAAGCCACTTCGTTAGACAGTCCTTAGGTCTGAATTCTCACCGGGTTGAACCGCCTGACATATGATCAAAGCCCCTCTCTATCTCCCTGCTGCACATGGCCTAGATCAAGGCTCGTTTTCTTTACAGGGATGTTCATAGAGAAGTTAGAAGCAAACAAGAACGCAAGCGTCTTGAAACTGTTTATGCAACCAGTCGGTAGATTGCCAAACCACTGCTAAGCTATTACCCAGCAGTGTGGCCGGGAAGCATCGACACCAGGCGGCATCATCCAACCCCTGTAAGTACAGGAGGTGGGTGTATGCCAAGAGGTGGTCTAGAGGTACCATCATAGGTTCCAACCATTATATTTTTCACCTTGGCCGGCTGTTTAGCCTAGCCTCGGCTATTTCCCCGGAGAATGCATAGGGTTGTTCCCCAAGGTTTTGTAGCTTCTAGCCGAAGCTGCCAGTCCAAAGGCTGGTAGTTGTATGCCGCCTGTCCTTCGAAGAAGGCAGGCTGGATGTAAGGCAAAGCAGGCGGTCTGTATATTGGCTAAGCCATATACTGCGCCGAGGTGATTACATGAGGCCCCGACTGTACGAGAGGACCGCTTGATGGAGTCTGTGGAACTTCCTCACCGAGGTATTCTGAAAACTATCGTGATAAGCCGACGTAGAAGCCGACTCCGACAGCTGCTGATTCCTTAGCCGGTAAATGTGCTGACATCAGGAAAGGAATTTTTGGAGCAGGAAACTAGGGCCGAGCCTTCTCCTTTGGAGCAGGATGAGGAGTCGGCTGTCGATCCCAGATCGACTTTTTCTTTCCAGACTCAGCAGGCTTTGTGGCCGATTGTTCCTTTCTAGGAGCAGTCGTCCGCTTGTTGATTAGTCCCTTAATTTCACCCTTAAGGCTACTCATGAATTTCATGAGCTCATCACGAGTGACTGGCTGATCCTGCCGCCTGGGAGGCATCAATTAGCTTCCCTGAGGGCTTACTTGAGGCTCCAGGGGGCCTGCTAGGACCCGCCTGGTTAGCATTGCGCTCCCGCCTGTCTTTGTGACGGAGGCGCTTAGAGATGAGTGACCCGTTTGGGGCCACATAGGTTTCGGCGTCTCCATCGTCACCTGAGTCATGGTCCGTCTAGACCTCTATTTCTTCCAGAGGACGGGTGGTCTCTAGAGGCGGCACATGTTCTTGAGAAGCCATCTTAGAGGTACTCTCCCCACATACGGCGCCAAATGTTTCGGGGTTTTTTGTGTCCCTTGGGAGAGTTACAGCACTAGACTGGATTCAGCAAGGACGCCTGTATTCAAATACTATTATTATGAGTAGTTTTAATTATATAAAATCAAATTTTTAATAATGTTTATGTTGAAAGGTTCATGTCCATATAGCCGGGAAGTTTTAATTTAATTATTTGTGATTATTTGTTAACCTTATATTGATTAAGGTTATATTTATTTGTAGGGTGTGTTCAATCAAGGTTCTTGAGGTTCTTTTTGTGTGGTTTTGCTAGCAAGAATCAAGGTACGTTTAGGTGGCTAGATACCTTTGAAAGTAATTGGTTTGAATAACATGTTTTACATGATTTGATTGGTGATTGAATTAAATTAGTTTTGAAATTAATTATGTTTGAAGGTATTTATTTTAATAAAAGTATTTGAATGATTGATTTTTAAATCATGTTTTGAATGGTTTGGATTACTTATCGTGTTTAAATAATATTGGGAACTATTGGATATTAAAAGGATTTATTAAACCATTGAATTATTATTAATGTTTTATAAACATGTTAGTAATCCCACTATGCGGATTTGGTTTATTGATAAGGCCTTGGACTTTGTATGACCGGGTCTTTCCTCAAGAATAGCCTTGTAATATAAGGAGACTAGCTTAAGGGGTGTGCACACTTGGGTGAGGAATTGGTTCTTATTAAATGAATTGGTTTTATTAACTATTATTTTGAATATTGAATCATTGGAATCAGTTTTGGAATAATGAGTTTTGAATGTATTAGATTAATTATTGGAATTGGTTTTAAAAGCATGTTTGCAAATAAATTGAGTTTACACTATCTTGCACTTATCGTACTTAGCATATTTTGCTAATTCGTATTTCTTATTTGTTTTGGTTCGCCCTAATGGTCGGTAGTGTTGACTACTTTCAGGTGGAGTCATGAATGAGCATATGGGAGTCATGGATTTGCTTCACCTAGTTTAGGAATGTTGGTCTTGTCTTAATTTTTTAGCACTCACAACAATGTTACTATTTTTATAAGTATTAATAAAAGAAAATTGGGTTTCCGCTGCAAGTTTTGTTGTTGAGTTAAGTACTTTAAGTATCCTTGCGTAATCAAGCGGAGGTAATACGCCCAAGTCTATCTCTACGGTATAATTATACGTATTATACTAGTATTTCCGTAGAGGGAGATTTGGGGGTGTTACATGGAAGCCTAGAAAGAAGCATGAAGCTAAGGAGGAGAGTGAAAGGAGAAATTGCAGGCCGCGCTCATGGGACCAGCACGCCCTCACCAGTTATGTAAAAAAAGACTCCAAACAAACTGATTCCTTCATGCATGGACTGCATAGTTAACTTGGATCTTGAGCATATTAAGGGTTAGGTTTGGGATTATTTGTGATTAACTACTTTACTTTTCATGAATGGCCAATCATTAGTTGTAATTGGGTGAATTGACCAAGGACATAACGATGGTGTGATCGAGATTCATTGAAAGATTTCTTTTAATTGTACCTTGTTGTAAGCAAGCTTATGATTATACAGTAATCTTGTGTGTATGAGAAATCAATCAACCCAAATAGGTTGATAGGTTGTTGATTGTGCTTTAAATCATCGATAATGAATTTCTTAGTTCACATCTTATTCTCATTTCCTATACCCTTTGTGTTGCTTGAGTGAAGAGTTATGCTTCACCCATTTCCTCAGCGCTTGATTGATGTGATTACTTCGTTCATAATATCTCTAGTTTTTGTTTAGTGTGTTTAGTTTAATCACTTTAGTCAGTAACAAGCTAGCTAAATCTCCAAACTTTACTAGATATGTTAGGATTTATAATTATTTTGATTCTTAGGGTGTTTTATTTGACAACATAAAAAACCCTTCACCACCTCTCTCTTTCTCTCTCCAATTAGAATACCCTATTTTTCTTCCCTCCCCTTACCACAAAAATCCATCCATCTCCTATGCATATTTTCATTCTCTCTTCTCTTTCACTTTGAAACATCAATCGATATTTTTTATTGCTTCAAATCTTCCTATAAAATATCTCTTTATCTGTAAAAATAACAACAATTCTCCAATCTCACTTACTTGAGATCAATTTTCCAAAAATACCAGCAATTGGAAAACACAAAATGAATATCCCATTTTCATTACCAAATCCAATTAATCTTGTTAAGACATAAAAATATGTAAATATTATTTGTCCATATTAGCTTTCTAATATATTAGAGTATTGTGTGTAAACCCTAGTATGCTGAATAGAAGCCTCCAAGGAGAATTATCCTATAAATCTTCCTCTCTTCATCCTTATTGGGTAACTTGCATGCAACATTGCTGCCTAATTACTCCACCAAAATCAAACCCATCTTTGAGTTTCTTACGGTAATTGAGAAGTTTTTTATTTTTTTTTATTTTTTTTTTTTTAAAAAATCCCAAATGAGTTAATTATGTAAATTTCAATCGAATCACAAATTTGCTATGAATTTGACACTTTTTTTTTTGGGAAAATTGTTTGACTCTGATGTTTATTGCATCAAATTTTGAGCAAAACAATCTGATGAATGCATTTGGGCAAATGAGTAATTTTATGTAATTGAGTTCATCTAAAACAAAGAAGTTTAAAATTTATTGCACATACCTGTAAATTGGTTATTGTCTTACTCATTTTGAGATAAATGAGCAAAATTGTAATCCCCCGTATTTTTTTAAATAATTTATAAATGGGATTTTATTTCATTTATAATATATATTTGTATTTTTCCGGAATTTCATTTCAAAAGTTTCGATTTTTAATTTGGGTCGAAAATTATTTTGGTACAAATTTCTTATACATACATTCATTCTATAATTCATGTCCAAACAATCAAAGTCTAACCCAGTTTACTTTCCTAATTGACCCGTAAATTTTATGAGGCCCAATCTTACTACTTACCCTACAACTCTCTCCCCTATAAATACCCCATACATCCCCAAAATTTTCCCCACACAAAAGGTTAGTCTTATTTTCTCCTTTGTTTTATTAATTTGTGTAATTATAATTATTGATTTATGGATTTTGATTTTATTGTTGAAATTAATTTAATTAGTATCAAATTGTATTTTGATGATTAAACTTTATAATTTCAGATTTTAATTGTGTTATATATTTTCAGATTTTATAATTTATAAACCTAGGGTTTTAATTTAATCAGATCACGATTTTAGGGTTTTTACGAACAATTGATTTAGGGCTTTTATAGTAATGATGTTTGAAATTTTGGTGATTATAACTACTAATTAGTTTAACTTAATCCCAGAATATTTTGAACACGTAAATTCGTGTTTAAAGTCTTAGATTTCCATTCGTTAATATTAATCCCGTTTTAATCCCGATTAGGTTCTGAACTCATCCGATTTTGATAAAAAAAAAAAAAAAGTAGTGTTTTCCATGTGGAAACAATGTTTTAATAAAGACTCACTACCTTTAGTAGTGAGCACCACCCTCTCGTGGCCAAATTCAGCCTCTAAATATGATTTTCGGGCAGTTTTTGATTTTTAACGAAGTTTTTTTTTATGATTTAAATTTTATCCTTGAGTTTTAAAGGGTTTTTGATTAATTTAAAATGCTGGAATTTTATTTAAAGTAGTATAATTGTGATTTTAATAAAAGGGTGTGATTACCCATTAAAAAGGAGTTTAATTAGGGGGTTTTAAAATAATTTTCAAATTTTTTTTAAGTAGTCTAAAGTAAATTTAAGTTGCTAGAAATTTGGTTAAGTATTAATTTATTGTTGTTGCTTGCTTTCTAGGAAGTGATTATTTCTTAGGAGACTTTTAAGTGATTAAAAGTGGCACAAAAGATTGTTTATACGAGGTACGTACGTGTCTACTTCGTTGTAAGTAGTATCATGTTTAGGTACCAAAGAAAAGAACTTAGTTTCATGATTAGAGAACACTTGGATGGAAATTGTTTGGTTATATATTTAATTAATTCATGTATTTATGTTTATGAGGCATGTTTTGGTGAATTAATTATGCTTGTATGGAATTATGGATGCAAACATGTTGAATTATATTGGATTAATTGTTTGTATGGAATGTTGATACAAACATATTTTATTGGATTGGTTTGTTAACCACATTTGGATTATTAAAGGATTGGAATTGAATGGTTTAAGTGGAATGAATTTATTAATTATTCCACAAGGTTATTATTTATTTATTTATTACTCAATCATGACTTGTTAGTATGTTAAGTAAAGGTGGATTAAGCCGAAATGGCTAGGTGGGTTGACTATGTTCAACAATTTTGAATAATTTGGAAGTTTAATGGAATTAAAGGTCAACTTGTGATGTGATCACCATTGTCCTAAATAAGATTAAAAGTGAATTGATGTATGATTGTTATGTATGGTCTTCTTGATTGAGTCGACTATTAATTAAAATTGTAATCACGTAAAGTGAAACATGGATGAGCAATAAAACTCTGGAAAGCGTGCACTTCTAGAGTATTGACAATTATGGGTTGGGGTACACGGTGGTAGCTCGTGGCTTTCCGAGGCTTGTTTGAACATGTCCTCTTCTCTTTTGGTATTTACATTTTTATTTTATAATGAAAGTTAGATGGGATCCTAGACTAACTTTGTGAGAATGTAGTCGCGCCCATTCTTGCATCGCGCTAAACTTTTATTTTAAATGGTCATTTGGGACCAAAATGATTTGATGGATTGGACAACCTCATCTATTGCTTACTCCAAATTAAATTAATTAAATTAAATATAAAGAGTCAAGTGTTTGGAATTGATTAGTAAGTATGTTGAGTCGATTGAATTGTTTAAATGTGGAGTCTTGATTAATGAATTCGTGTTGTATGTTTATTTACTTTAATGAGTTGAGCATGCTAGGTTTGGTATGTTGTAGCTTGTATGTACTCAGCTTTGCTGATTGCGTGCTTTTGTGTGTTTTCTTTTGGTCATGGCCTTCGGCTTTCAATGACCCTGTGATGATCCAATTATTACACTTGTATTATTGGGGAGCAATATTGCACAGGTTAACTTGATGATGTGAAGTTCGGTGATTTGACATACGCATTGTCAAGGGATTGGTGTGAGATTGAGAGTATTCGTTCTTTGTGTTGAACTTATTTATGTTTTACTACTTTAATTATGTTTTGGGACTTCGATTATTGGTTTGGTTTTAAATAAGGGCCTTTATGGTTCCAATTTGTAAGCTTTGACTTATTGGTTTTCTAAATTATATTATTTTAAGATTTAAGTTGGATTTCCGCTGCAATACTTTGATAAAGCCTTAACGTTTTAACACGTGGCGGTAACATGCCAATGGTTCTCCTCTATTTTTATTTAAAGTAAGTGGTTTGGAAAAGGGAGAATTATTGGGGTGTTATTCTTAAAAATGGCATTTTGTAGACATGCGAAAGTGTTAATTTTAAAAGGCGCAAATGGTCCTTGCAGCCTAGGCGCGAGGCGCAAGGTGAAGGCGCGCGCCTTTTGTATGCAAGGCGCATGTATTTATATATTCATTTCAAATTATTTTTTACTTTGTACTTAATTACCAATTAAAAAGATTCATTATAAATTAAGTAATGACATATGTAAATCCATCATTCTTCAACTTATAACTTAAATCTTAGTTATTTTCCTTGAGGCACAAAGGCGCGCCTTACCAAAGGCACTTTGAGGCGCATGAGGCGCGCGTTCCGTAGGTGATTGAGCCTCGCCTAGCTAAAGCCCATTTCCTGGGAGCGAGGTAGGCGCGCTTTTTAAAACCAAGGCAAAAGTTCTGCTCATATATGATTAATGTAAGAAAGTTACAAAGTCGTGTTTAAGAATTTACTCATTATATCGAATAACCAAAATTTTGTATATTTAACGATCAACAATTAAAATGTTCATCAGTTAATGTTGCAAGCTTAGATTATTTAGGTTGTTTTGTATTTTGTTTGATGAGATGATTTGATGAATTAGAAGGTGCTGTTGCATAATGCCTTTTTGTCTATATCGTTGTAGAGTGGTCTCTTTGGTTGGAACGGAAAATAATTGTGTAGGAGCTAGACGATCCGACAAATTGCCATGGGATAGAGTTACACAGGCTTTAGTGGGCTCATCAATCATATAGATCAGGCTTACATGTAACAGCTTCTTAAGTTAGAAAAAAGCTTATCTTCCTACATGCTCTTCTTATTTAATTCAACGCAAATTTTCTTCTCTTATTGAAAAGCTATATTTTTTTGGGTTAAATTATGCTCAGAGGAGCATAATATATTTTGTGAGACTCAATATAGGTTTAGGCATTTTGCTACTTTATCTCTCAGTATATTGCAGATTGAACACGCTAATTTTACTAAATAAAGCAACGCCATCCGACTACAAAGAAACACTGAAACTTATTAACCCAAACCCTTAAACCAATGACCCATAACAAACAATGAACTCATTTAATCTACTAGAAACCACCCAAGGCAAGGAGACCATGGACTCAATTCAAATTTCACAAATATGAAAGATGTCACTTAAGATGAGATGTAGGCTTTTCCAACCAACAGTTCATTTTTTGAAATGTGTTTATCAGATTATTATTATCAATTTTGATAATTACATTTCTATAGCCATGCTCTACTAGCTGCAAACAAAAATATTCTTTGTGTCTGCCAATCAGCTACTAACATATCATGAAAATGCCAGGTAACGCCAAGCTTGGACATAGCTGCATTATCTCGTACAACCACACTCAGACCAAAACCCATCAGGAAAAATCAATGAGCAGCAGCAACAGCAATGAAGAAAGGGGGAAATTGAAAGGTAGAAGCTTTTTAAAGGTTTGTTTTATCCCAGTAAGCAAATAAACTCCTTGTGACTTTCTCAATACCCCCTCTCCCCTAAATCTCTTCAACACACATTGCAGTTCACCTTCCTTATCCTCCAGCAAACTCACTTGCTTCCTCTACAAGCAAATCCTATACGCTAAAAATCTTTCCACTTTCCCTATACCCAATGCACTACGATGAGTTGAAATCCCTCCTCCCTATCCTTCTTCAGTTCCCCTAGCAGCTTATCAATATAGGCAATGTTCCTAAAAAATCACTCCATGGAAACTTCTCCTATTTCTACATTCTACCTCCCCAAATAGCCCCCAATATGACACAGATCTGCAATGTATTATCACATTCATCCTCTTAAAGCAAGCCCAAACAAGGTCCACAAGGAAATAATCTGCTCAAAATCCCTATGACACTCTTCCTAAACCAGCATAATGAAGACACAACTCCTCCAAGTGTGTAATTTAATTTCCACCATTGTCCATTCATGAAAGAAAAACTGTACAATAAAATTCCCCAAGAATAAAAAAAACTTGTGAAGATCCAATCTAGGCTGGTTTGGGTTCCACTATACGCCCTCCAAAAGAAAATATATTTTGATTCTTGTAGTGTTTTAAGTTTTTTTCTATATGTATGAACAACCCAAAGTTGCAGCAACCCCAACTCAATAACCTCTGCGCAAAGAAAGCTTAGTCAGCTGAACGACCAGAATATTCCCTGTCCTCTAAACTCTAGCAAATGTTATCGACAGAAGAATGAGAACTCAATAGTATGATAAGGACTTGTTCCCTCTCAAATGGAAAGGTCCGCTAAATCTTTTCTATATACCAACAGCCAGAATTCTCATTGATTAGCTCACATACCATCAAATTCTCACACAAGTTACCTCTAGGCAAACTATCCGTGATTGAGTTCTACAAATCCAAGGACTCGCCAAACTTAATCTGTAGTCCACCATACACACACCATCTCATTCCTCACTATACCACCCATTTTAGCACCCTCAAACACCCCATCATTTCTAGCTAAGATAACATCCAGCAATGACCTCAAGAAATCTATTTCTGGGAAACATCATGCCCTTAACCTTCCAAGGAAAAACTGTGGGGCATACGACGCCACACGTGCTTCCTCAAAAGCGCTGCATTAAACATCTTCAAATCAAGAAAACCAAGACCGCACGCTGCCTTGGTTCTACAAAGTTTCCTCCATGCAGCCCAATGCATCTTCGGCTCACCTTTCTTTTAACTCTACCCAAAATGTGAAATCAATGAGTCAATGACTGTAGTTCATCTGAAAAGAAAGGAAGGAAATAAGGTTCGAATTGGATGGACCGCTACCTTAATCAAAACTTCTCAAACCTGCTTTACAAAAAAATATACCTTTCCAGGCTTGAAGTCTTCTTACACACCTTTTCTATAATACCTTTACTCCTTTAATTATAACCTTAGATTTTCCAATAATTATTGGAGAACCCAAGTATCTATCATCAATATCCAGAACCTCACTCTAAAACCAGCAGCAAGGATCCTCTTTCTCTCCTTTATAAGATGATAGTTTTATCAAGATCCATTAATTGCCAAAAGCCTTTTTCATACACCTACAAGTCACCTCATGAATAACCCCAACTTTCTCAACATTAGCACATGCAAAAAATGTACTACTTCCTCCTTTTTTCATTCGATGCATCACTTTCAAATTCAAAGACTCCTAGGCAATTTTTGGAGATGAAAGAGATAGAGAGAAAGGAAAAAGTAGACCTATGTGATATGAGAGAGATAGAGAAAATTTATTAAACAAAAAGGAAAGTGATAAATCTAAAAAAAACTTCCCAATATAAAAAGTGATGCATCTAAAAAAAACTAAGTAATATCTGCAAAAAAAAAAAAATAATAGAGAAAATGCTAGCCTAGGACATTTTCAAGAAGGGAGGGGAGATCCAGTGATGCGAGAGGGAAGAACCAACTTTAATTTTATTACATAATGTATATTTGTCTTCATTTCATTTATTATTATTTTTATTTTATTTTTTTTGTTGGGGGCTGGGGGATATATATGCCTCAATTCTCAAAAAAACTCAAGATTTGAATGGTATGCTAGAAACTATCTCTGAATGTAGACTCGTGAGTTTGTTAATGAATAAGCTACTGTTATGATATAAAGTGGAAAATGATAAAAGGTGAGTGACGATGGTTGGAATTTTGTGCTTTACCTTGGAATTGTTAGGTAGGATCTCTGGATGTTTGTTAGATTTGCAATGTGATAGGCATGGAAATTCATATATGGATACATGTTAAGGTTTTAGTATTGTAGCTTTTACAATTTGTTTTAAAATAAGAAATTTCTTTTTTCCAGTCTAAAAACTTATTTCTAAACACAAACAACACCCATTGCTAGTCATACTTTAGATTTCAAAAGATCATCATGCAAATCATTTCCTCTTGATGATAAATGACTTTGTATAATCAAGAAGACAGTATATACTCATAGAAGTGATATGTCATGTCATAATTGTGGTGCTTGAGGAAGGAAATCATGCCAGCCATTTGAGATGATAGAATGGATTAACTCCTAACCTGTTCGAAATCCATTAGGAGATAAATCCTCTGCAGACGCAAGAAAATTACCAGCTGCAGCATTTACAAGAATGTCAATCTGCCCATAATGCTGGAAAGTTGACTCCACTACCCTTCTTGCATCTTCCAGCTTTCGTACATCCCCTTCAAACCCAATGGCCTGCAGATAACAAAGATATTGATGCAAATCAGGAGAAAAATTCTACAGGCTAAGGAGTGAAAAATCAGAACCATATTCAACTATTACATTCTATAAACTACCAGACAAGCTCCGCTACATACAGTTACGTCAAAATTAAACTCTATCTACATACAAATGCCAAAATAAAAAATTATAAAAAGGACAGAAAAGGGAGAAGGGAGAGACTTAGTTGTTGGAAAGTACAAGATACATTAGGTTAAGGTTTCATGCTTAAAGCATAACAACCGCCGCATAAATTAAGCAGGACCAAAATGAAAAGTCACCACATGTATTAAGATTGTCCAGCACCTTTATCAACAGGTTTCATTGCAATAATCTATTTAATGAGGTTGGTTTGCCTCAACTCTAATCACGTCTACAGGAACAATTCACCGTACTTCTGTTGTATTATTTTCAGCTAACTTTCATCCAAAAATTACTTCAGGAAGTAGTCGGAATGAGATTATTATCTAAAAGGAAAGTATTTAACTTTAAAATAAAGAACTAAATCGCAACATCTCTACCATTAGGTCTATTGCAATAACCTGCTGTGATACCAGCATCAAAAGCTACCCTACCATGCATTAGCAAGACAACTTTTTCTACCCATTGTAATCTGCAAATTCCTCCTTCAACGGCTCGTTAGGTAACCAGTTATATAACAATGGTAACAGTACTGAATTTGAGTGTAAATTTGGAAAGATAATCAATATTCATTACCACGATCACTCAAGATAACCCCCAAACAGTCTATTTTTCTTCCTAATCTCCCTTTCACATCTAAAATCACCTCCCAAGTTATAATGGATGGTAATCAATAAAAAGAAAGGCTTAGGGGATGAGTTTGTCCATGAAAATTATAGGTTGTTTTCCATATTACCCTGTATTTAATTCACATTACTGCAATTTTTTACCGGATACCAAACGACTATATAAAACAGCCCAAACGCCTGAAAGGTTACACAGTTGAATTCAACAAAGCAAAGCTCCATATTAATGATTTAATGGAGCCACATAGCACCATGAAAGATTTCAACTCCACACAGAAATACACGAAACCATCTATAGGAGAGTTAAGAACAAGTTCCCAAAGCTACATACTACCACAAAATGACCTGCCAATATAAACAGGAAAAATAATAATAATAATAATAAAGTCCAAATTAAAAGGTGCATCAATCAATCAAAGCCATAATCCCAAAGTAGGGTCTAGGTCAGCTACATGAACTAAAAGTGATTATTCTGTGCATTCATTGACAAAATTCCCAAAAAAAAAAACACCCAAAATCAATCATTTCAATTATTTGCTTGTCAAATCCACCTAAGAAGAAAGCACAAGGCCAGTCAAATTCTAAAAACAAAATAACATAAAAGTTATGAAATCTTGATAAAACAAAAAACACCCAAAATTAATCATTTCAGTTATTTGCACCTCAAATCCAATCCGCCCAAGTAGAAAGCACAAGACCAGTCAAATTCTAAAAACAAAATAACATAAAAATTAAGAAATCTTGATAAAACCAAAAACAAATTTAAAATAAAAATAATAATAATAATAATAATAATAATAATAATAATAATAATAATAATAATAATAATAATAATAATAATAATAATAATAATAATAATAATAATAATAATAATAATAATAATAATAATAATAATAATAATAATAATAATAAATAAATAAAAAAAATATAAATAAATAAATAAAAACCCATTCGAGGTAAGGAAGGAGAGTACAGGAATGCCAAGGGAAGCGAGAGACGAAACCGCAGCATCAAGGGCTTGTCTACGCCTGCCCATGATAGCGATAGAAGCACCATGTTTCCCAAACTGAGTTGCAATCTCAAAGCCAATTCCAGATCCACCTCCTGTTAACAGCGCCACTTTTCCCTTGAGTACATCTTCTTTGAATGGAGATGATTCCATTATTTTGAGTTGATAGGTGGAAATTGAATTGGTTCAGGACACACCAGTTATTATGATGATTTCGATGATAATCGTAGATTTGATGATGACAAATAGTGTCTAAACAAGTTATTGGTTCGGGGCAATGTCAAATTTATAATTAAGTTTGATCAAAATTAATAAAATAAGGGGGTACTAAATGCAGAATACTTTTTCTTAAATGCAGAATAAATTAGTTATTTAAAAAAGCTTTTATTCCAATTCTGCCTTTATTATAATTTAATCCTTTACACTCTTACCTATATAATCATAATTTACAAGCATATTTAAACATATTCAACCTTTCATCTCAAACTTTAACACAAAAGGTAGCATATATTACTTGGGCTAAAGCCCCATAATTACAAACTAGCTATTCAAAGCAGTGCGTGCTTCAAAATGCACTCTTTGAATAATATAGACAACGCAAAAGTAAAAAACTACTACTAGAGTATTGTTCAACATATAATTGTTTAGCATACAACCCAACAGAATACTAAGGATTAGGCTGAGGACGTAAAGCAGAAAGATCATCTTCATAAGCAGCAATACAGCCGGTAGGCACACTGTAGTGAGGGGTGTGACCTACAGCCATTGTCATAGCGTATTTGGCCAAATAATGTGCCAAGCAGTTCAGCTCTCTAGGAATGGTACTGAAGATGATAACCATATTCTTGTTGTTAAGAGCACTGGCCACATCAATGATTACTGCGGCTAGCTCATTGTGCATCTGATCCCCTTCCCTGTTAAGAAGACCTTTGATTGCTTGAGCATCAGTCTCCACTTCCAGAAATTGCAAAGGTATAGCTTGGGCATAGTTTAAGCCTTCCCTTAAAGCATACAATTCTGCTCCTAATGCATTAGGAGCATTATATTTGCTGGAGTAGCCAAAATACCACTCTCCCTTATCATTTCTGAAGACACCTCCTCCTCCCCCTTTTTCATTAGAAATCCAAGCAGCATTTATGTTGAGCTTTAACCATCCACCTCTTGGAGGTCTCCAACAAGGAGGCCTGACTATGGAAGGACCAGCACCATATCTCCAACAGTTACCTGTAACACAAAGGAGTTGATTTGATAATCTATAATGAATCTGTTAAAAACAAAATTACAATTATAGACCTCATTGTTAAAGATAAAACCATTTCTCAGTCTCCATATATGCCAAAGACCCATAATAAAAATAGATTTCCATTTGGGGGTAAGAGAGAAATTATACATCAGTCAATCATTCCAGTTAGAATTCATGAAGGTTGTATAATTAAAATTTTTTGGAGGTTTGATTTTTTGGAATATCATTTTCCAGAGAATACTGGAAGAATAACAATCCCTGAAAAGATGAATGAAATCCTCTAAAGGGGATTGGCATCTTAAGCAAACTGGGTCAAAACCAGGAAATCTGAAAGATAGAAGAGAAGCAGTTGGTATGATGGAATGTACACAATTCCACATAAACATATTGTATTTAAATGGAACTTTGAGTTTCCAAAATGCTTTCCAACTGAAAGAAAAGGGGAGTGAATAAGGAATGGGATCCTTGGAAAGGAAGTAGGCAGATTTTATGGTGAAGACTCCAGATACATGATGTTTCCATCTTAACTGATCAGCAGAGAAAGGAGGTTCAGATTGACAAATAGGGGTGCAAAGGATTTGGTTACAGATGTGACTTAGAAGCAGATATCTGACATCATTAATATACCATTTCCCATTTCTTATGATATTTGAAACCCTCCAATGACACTTTGATTGAGGAATATCAGTAGGAATGATTTTGTATAATGGTGCATCTCCAACCCAGTGATGATACCACAATGAAGTATCCTCCCCATTCCCAATTCTAATGATAAGGCCCTTAGACAATAAATCTCTTCCCTTTAGAATATCTCTCCACATTGAAGATTGAGAAGAATTAGGAATACAATCTTGTAAATTAGTTCTTCTCGCATATTTATCCTTCAAAATTTTAACCCAAAGTTTATCCGGCTTAGTTAAATAAGTCCATCCTAACTTTGCCATGAAAGAGAGATTCCAATGATACAAAGATCTTAGCCCTAAACCACCCATAGAAATAGGAATAGTTACATTATCCCACTTTGTTCTAGGAGTATACCTAATAGAATCAGTTCTATTCCATAGAAATCTTTTGCATTGCTTCTCAATCTCAGTCAAAATAGAGATAGGAAGTAGACTATGCTGCATAGCATGAACAGGGTAAGAATTTAAGACAGATTTTATTAAAGTACATCTTCTTGCCATATTAAGAAGTTGTGCTTGCCACCCCTTAATCTTATCCAAAGTCTTAGAAACTAATTCCCAATAATCAGATTTTCTCAATTTGTTTGGGCTTATATTAATTCCTAAATACTTCCCAAAAGAAAAACTGGACTTGAAATGACAAAGTTGGACTAACTCACTTCTAATATTGTGATCCATTTTAGCAGGGAAAATAATGCTAGACTTCAGATCATTCACTCTCAACCCTGAAAACATCCCAAACTCCTCAAGAATTTTCATCATATTACTAAGATTTTGGGAGTTTGCTGTACCAAAAAGAAAGACATCATCAGCATAGAACAAGTGAGAAAGATTATAGTTTTTTGAAAGTTTTAGAGGCTTCCAAATCCCTTGTTTCACACTGTTTTCAATTAGGAAAGATAATCTTTCCATACACAAAATGAATAAGTAAGATGATATAGGGTCACCTTGCCTTATCCCCCTAGTAGGTTTAAATTGGTAAGTGATTTCCCCATTCCAAAGAACTGAAATTTGAGTGGTAGAGACACAGTTCATCACTAAATTAATAGTGGAAACAGGAAAGCCAAAACAAGACAAAGTATCTGAAATGAAACTCCACTCTAGACAGTCATAGGCTTTTGCTAAATCTAGCTTTAAAGCCATAACATTTTTTCCCTTTTTACTCTTGTGAAACATATGAGCAACCTCTTTGATCAGAATAATATTATCACCCATACACCTATCCTTAATGAAGCTTGATTGAAAAGGACTTATAATTCTATGCAACACATTCCTTAGCCTTGAAGAAAGAATTTTGGTGATTAATTTATAGATTGTGTTACAAAGCCCTATAGGCATGAACTCAGACATAAACATTGGATGATCTTTCTTGGGAATGAGAGAGATGTAAGAATGATTCACATCCTGAGGAATTTGAAGAGTGGTGAAAACAGACATCACAAAATCATGAATAGAACCTCCCAACTCCTCCCAAAATTGTTGATAGAAGAGAGGTTGGAGACCATCTGGACCTGGACTTTTTATTGGATCCATTCTAAACAGATTAACTCTTACTTCATCAAAATCTGGAATTGAGGCTAATAAAGACTTTTCAGACTCAGAAAGAGTGGTGATATGTAGTGATGGAAGGTTAGTGCCATGATTGGAAATAGAACTAGAGAATAAGGAAATAAAATGACTTCTGGCCAAGTTCTTCAAAAGAGAGGGATCAGAAATTAAGTTACCACAAGAATCATTCAAAGCAACAATCTTTCCCCTACTTTTCTTAACCTTAGCTAAGATGTGAAAGTATTTGGTATTATAATCTCCAAACTTCCTCCAGTTTATTCCTGCCTTTTGAGCCCAAATCACTCTCTCCATTTTATAAATGCCATTAAGCTCTTGTAAGAGATTATATTCTAAACTAACAAGAAACCTAGAATATTTGTTTGCCAAAGAGATTTGAATGCCCTTTAACCTAACTAACAAAACTTTTTTCTTTTTTTCTAAATTACCAAAAACATTGGAATTCCACTTTGAAATATTGGATAGAAAGCTTGCTCTCCCCTCTAAAAAAGGAATAGAAGCATTAGCTTTCCTCCAATGAGAAGTAAAAAAGTCTTTAAAAAGCTTATGTTGTAGCCAAACTTCTTTACATCTAAAGGGGAAAGGACCTTTTGCAGGAGAATCACATAAACTAATCAAAATAGGATGATGATCAGAATATGTTCTAACAAGAGTGGTGACTTTTACCTGAGGTAAAACCTCAACAGAAGCTGCATTAGCAATAGCTCAATCCAATCTCTCTCTAATTAAACGTCTACCAAACCATGCATTCTCCCAAGTGTACTGATTGCCAACAGTTCCAAGATCCATGAGACCAGCTTCATTTGTGAAATTAGATCGTCTCAATGTAGAGACATCTCAAACTTTAATATTCAATAATATACAAAGTCATGGACAATAACGAAGTGCACTATGATGATTTTTTTGAGGTATGAATATTATGTGCTATAACTTTTTTTTCCGCAAAATCTAAATTATACATGAACAATCAAACAAGTTAAAATTTTCATCTTGCACGAAACATCAACGATATGATTTTAGGGATCAACAATAACCCCCGAAAATCATATCCGGGGGTCGACAACAACCCCCGAAAATCGTAACCGAGGGTCGACAGCAACCCCCGATAATCTTAGCCGAGGGTCGACAATAACCCCCGGTATTGATTTTCGGGGATTGATAATAACCCCCCGGATTTGGTTTCCGGGGATCGATAATAACCCCCGGTTGTAATTTTCGGGGGTCGACAATGCCCCTCGGATATGATTTCCGGGGGTAAACTATTCTCCCCTAATTTGATTTCCGGGGGCTATTGTCGACCCCCGGATATGATTTCCGGGGATTCTAATTTTAGGGCTTAATTATTAATAGTAATTTTTTTATTATTGTTGTTGTTGTTGTTGTTGTTAACTTTTGCACTTGTTGTATAATGTTTTTATTTTTAATCATTATTATAGTAGATAAGAATAATACATAAGTGATGTTTAATTGATGATTTTTGTCAAAACTATGGACAGGATTATCATTTTAAACCTGATGAGAACATTGAGAATTATCCTGATGTTGGCTATCTTTTTATGACGGACACATTATTTAATAATCGCCAAGAACTGTTAGAATGGGTGAAAGAAGTAGGCAAAAATAATGATATGTATTTTGCTATCAAAACTTCTCGTAGAGGGAATGGATTGGGATTTGGTCGAGTTTATATTGGATGTGAAAGAAGTGGACCCTATAGGTATAATGTTCCTTCACCCGACAAAAAATTCAAACCTAGATACAACACTAGTACGAAAAGGAATTGTTGTCCCTTTGAACTTCTTGGAGCTGAGCAAGTTGGGGGTAAATGGAAATTATTAGTTGATGTGAATAAAAGTAAACATAACCACACATTAGGGAAATATATGCAATGGCATACATCGGCTGCAAAATTGAGTACAGAAGAATTTGAGAAGGTTGCTCATTTTAAACGAAGTAACATGAAGCCAAAACAAATGTTAAAACAAATACAATTAGAAAACCCCAAAAATGTAAGTGGAATGAGACACATCGACAATGCATTACAAAAAATCAAAAGAAAACAAATGGGTGATTTATCTCCTATGCAATATTTTTTTAAGTTATTGAAAGACTATGGGTATTATCAATGGCATAGAAAAGAGGATGGGACTAATGTTGTTGGGGATGTCTTATTTGCACATCCCAAAGCAGTTGATCTGCTTCGATTGTTCCCTCATGTAATTCTAATATATGTAACGTATTGAACAAACATGTATGATGTGCCCTTGTTAGAGGTGATTGGAGTATCTTCAACGGGACAAAATTTTCATGTTGCATTTGGTTTCATGAGAAATGAAAAAACTACAAGTTTCTTATGTGCGATGCAAAGGGTGAAAGAATTATTCGACTCTGAGAATAACCCCGGAGTAGTTGTCACAGATAGAGAGTGGGCACTTATGAATGCTGTCGAACATGTATTTCCATCTTCTGCACATTTACTCTGCAAGAGGCATATTGCTAAAGACGTGGAGAGATATGTAACAGATGTAATGGGTAATAAAATATATGCAAAAGCCTTTTCAATTAGGTGGAAAAAAATAGTCGATTCTTTAACAGAGGAAGAATACAATGTGGCTGTTGCTGAAATGGTATATGCATGGAGTCCTAATTTATCGACAGTAGTTGATTATGTTCACAGAATATGGCTAGATCCTTATAAAGAGAGATTCGTATCCGCTTGGACCAAAAAAATTCTTCATTTTGGGGCTCGTACGACAAATGGGTAAATTTTATGATACAATTATAGTTTATGATTGTTATAATACTGCAAATTTATATTTTACGATATAATTGTCATAATATATTTTTGTAGGGTGGAGAGCGCACACTCTCAATTGAAGAATTGGTTAGGAACGGCTACTGGAGCTTTTCATGTGATATTTCCAAGAATTCATGATTTAGTAGAGATGCAACTTAATGAAATCAAAGCTGAAATGGAAAAATCTCGTACAAAAAGTCTGCACATCACTATATATCAGTTATTTAGTCGTCTTAAGTGTAAGGTATCTCATCATGCTATCTCGTTATTAAAAAACGAATACAATGATAGATGCAAGAAAATAGGTACAAATGTCGAGGCTTGTGGATGTGAAATGAGGAACAATTATGGTTTACCGTGTGCCCATGAAATGTGTGAATTAATGAATACGTATACTCCAATTGATTTATTAGATGTCCATATATTCTGGAAGACTATGGACATGGAGGGACGAAATTTTCAGGAGAAAGAGGGTTTAAGACAAACATCTTCACAACGAATAGAAGAATTAGTAGCAATGATGAAACAATACCCTCCTGATCAACAATACTTTTTTGCATATGCAATATATAATATACTATTTCCTGAATCTACTGATTTGAAGCAGCCAATACATCGTCCCCACAAAGGTCGTCCAAAACATAATCCAACAAAGAGGGATAAATCTGGCTGGGAGCATTCCGAGAAGAATGCTACTAAAGGTGAACTTAACAACTTTATTGTCACGATGTCCAAATATATTTTTCTTAAATTCTAATGTATATACTTATATGCAGGATCGAAGAAAAAACAAAATTCGAATAAAGATCCTAAACAAGATGATGCAAAAAAATCAAAAGGTACATTTTTAATTGTATATATTTGATTAATTATGTAGTGCATTATTAGTTCTCTTATATATATAATTATAATTTATAATATATACAAGTCGAAGAAGAAAAAGAGTGCAAAAGAAAGTCATACTGAACATGTACCAACTTCCCAAAATAAATCAAAAGGTACATTTTTAATGGTATATATTTGATTAACTATGTAGTGCATTATTTAGTTATCTCAAAAATAATTATAATCTATAACATATATAGAATCGAATAAGGAAAAGAGTGCAAAAGAAAGTTGTACCGGACATGTACCAACCTCCCAAAATAAATCAAAAGGTATTGACTGTTATTTTACTGTTATTAATAATAGTTCGTGTTGTTAACAAATCAAAATTTCTAATTTAATATGTTATATGAAGGGCAAAAGAAAACAACAAAGTCAACTAGATATTCATTTCCATGGCCTTGTCAATTATCCGAATTCATATTGCCTTATGTTGAAGGACATATAAATGTGCGTGGTGATGGACACTGTGGTTTTCGAGCAATTGCCACTTTTGAGTATGGTGACGAAAACAAATGGCTTGATGTGCAGCGTGATTTACAAGATGAGTTAACCAAGCATGTGGAGTTATATAGAGATAGAGAAGCATTGGGAAGTATTCAAGAGTATAATAGAATGCTTAATGTGGTAAATTGTGACAAGTGTCCAGCTCTGTTTCAAAATTGGTATGATACACTAGGTTTGAGCATGGTAGTCGCTACTAGATATCAAAGAATTGTGACTAGTTGGTCTAAAAATCAAGCTGTTACATTCTTACCATTGGAGACTCGATTGGTTGATCAACCGCCATCTATATACATCAATTTAGCTTACGTATGGAGTAATCATTATATTTCTCTCCACATGCCACCAAATATTCCTTTACCACCTTTTTTTTTTTTTTTTTTTTTTTTTTTTTTTTTTTAACAAATTTATTGAGGAAATTTGGTTATTGTTATCGAATTTATAAAGGATCTTACTTTTGTTCTTGTTATAATTTTTTATTGTATTCCACTCCCTTTTATTTGCTTCATATCTAGACTAAGTGTTTATAAATCAATCAAAATGATTATAACAAGTGTCAATTTTGGATATTAAACTTTGCATCTAATTTAAAATACATATGTGAAACAATATGATTATAACAAGTGTTACTTTGCATCTAGAAAAAAAAAATTCTTTCTATAAAACAAATGTTGAGGGTAAAAATACCCCGTATACGTGGACTAATCCCGTAATGACTGGTGGCCCAGTTAAAGGGTGACACGTGTCACTATGGGAAGATGCCACGTGTCCAGTCCAAGAGCACTCAAAGGTTCAGGCCAATCTTGTAGCGACACGTGGCCCAGTTAGAGGGTGACACGTGTCGCTACAGGAAGATGCCACGTGTTTAGGACAATTGTTCCCCTAATATCAGCACGCAAAACAGGCCTAATAACGTCAGGGCCCAAATCCCGAGAGATATCATTCAAAAGCCGCAAAGCGGCGCCCCCAAAGTAACACGTGGCATTCACTGATTGCGCAGCCAATCATGTCACGCAATTCTAGGGTACAAACCCTAGAATGGGGCACGAGTCCCACCCCTATAAATACCCCAATCATTTATGATGGGAGGGGTGGATTAAGACATTACAAGAAAAAGAGCATTAAATAGCTCCAACTTCTCTATACTTTCTCTCTCTAGCCTTTTCCGTTCCAGATCACTAACTTGATCGTTGGAGGTGAATATTCCGATAACTGGAACATTCGTTGTTTTGCAGGTCGGACCGTCTCGTTGTCAGGAGAGCGTGACCAATATCCGAGAAAATCTAAAAAACACCCGAAACAAATGTTATCCCCTACGACTACCCCTCCTAGAACTACCACCTACACCTTTTCTTTGACGATCATCTTGTAGTCTTGGCATCTAATCTTCTAAATGACGGGTTAAATCATCAAGGCATTGCCAAAATGTCACATCATCAGTTCGGTGTCGAACGTCTGGGTGGAGTGGGTAAGCTCTTGCACCTAAGTATTGCAGACGCTGCAATTTCAAATAAATGTTATCCTATGATTGTAAAGTCATAATAAAAATAATAAAATTAAATATACCTATAAATACCCCAATCATTTATGATGGGAAGGGTGGATTAAGACATTAAAGAGCATTAAATAGCTCCAACTTCTCTATACTTTCTCTCTCTAGTCTTTTCCGTTTCCGATCACTAACTTGATCGTTGGAGGCGAATATTTCGATAACCGGAACATTCGTTGTTTTGCAGATCGGACCGTCTCGTTGTCAGGAGAGCGTGACCAGTATCCGAGGAAATCTAAAAAACACCCGAAACAAATGTTATCCCCTACGACTACCCCTCCTAGAACTACCACGTACACCTTTTCTTTGACGATCATCTTGTAGTCTTGGCATCCAATCTTCTAAATGACGGGTTAAATCATCAAGGCATTGCTAAAATGTCACATCATCAGTTCGGTGTCGAACGTCTGGGTGGAGTGGGTAAGCTCTTGCACCTAAGTATTGCAGACGCTGCAATTTCAAATAAATGTTATCCTATGATTGTAAAGTCATAATAAAAATAATAAAATAGTAAAATAAACCTTACTGCAACTTCAGACATATCACATGGTTCTATTGGCATTGATGTTAATGCGACATCTCTATGAATTCGAATATGAGTGCGAGCTTGGTAATAGTCAAGATATCCTTCCACCATTTTAGTAGAAAAATTTGCTCTGTAAGAACCTGCTTCACCTACTCTAAAACAATGATTAATCCAAGAATCCCATGCACGAAGGTTCTCATCGTGTTTGCCTTTATATTTGTTGTTCTCTAGTCCTCTATAACTAGTTTTGGGATGCAATAAACGTATGGGTATAATTTGCACATATCCAAATTGTCTCAATACACGATCAGGCATATATGGCTCTGTAATATCCCTATAATGAATTACACCAGAATACAATGTGATCGGAAACGTCTGATGAGGATTTCTATCAAATGGAGTCCACACTACCTAAATTTAAAAAATAACAATATGAGAAAAAAAAATGGTGAAGGATATAGTAAATATTTTCAATAGTACAAATATATATAAAATGCTAACCTCATCGACTTTCATATCATCTAGTATGCGTCTATAAGACACCAAAGAATCAATACCGACACTATGAACATGTGGAGGGATCCATTGTTGTGCATGCGATAATCTTAAATCCCATTCCTTGTTCTTTTGCGGTCGAAATGTCGGAAAATAAGCATATATCCAAGCCTAACAAAAAAAAGTAATAATATTTTATTAACATTACCAATTTTGGTATTAAAATGTAAGGAAATTTTCTATTTAATAATACCTGAAGGAGTGTTAAACATCCAGCAATTTGAGCATTGTCAAATCTGGAAGCTACCCCTAATTGACGATACATATATGTCAAACAAGCAGCACCCCAGGCATAATCTTTAACCTTTTTCCAAATTAATCAAGTATGGTAGAACATAAGGACTAACACTAGTAGATGACCTGTCTACAAAAATAGTACACCCTAACAACCACAATAAGTATTCAATAGCTTCTGATGATGAATCCAAATTATTTGATGAACAACAACCTTGTATAAAGTTTAACCGCACGCTCCCCCTACGTTATTCATTATCCACCTCAGATGTTGATATATTAAGAGTGGTTTTTAGATGCTCTTTTAATTGGGAAACTACGGGTTTACCAAAAACTGCTTGTCCGGTGATAGGAATACTTAAATGTATGCAACATCATGTAGCGTTATTGTTAGCTCTTCGAAAGGTAGGTGAAATGAATTTGTTTCTGGATGCCACCTCTCCACAAAAGCGGATATTAACGGCATATTCAAATTAGAATACAATACAATCAACCAGATGAAAAAGCTCACTAGGTACAATTAATGACTTCACCTCCTTATTACGAGGTTTCCACTTTTGTAAACGCTCACTTTGTTTGTGACCCTTCAATACATTTCGTTCCTATTCAAGTCACAAATAAAGTGTAAGAATTCAATATAAAATATGTATTCATCTCTTATCAATTAAAATGTTGAAATGTAGAGTGTTAAACAGATTAAATAAATACTACATATTAAAAAATAAACTAACTACTTAGACTTACCCGACCATGCCAAATATAATATGCAACGTGACCACGAAAACTCTTTAGCAATTTGGGATTTGTTGGGCCACCATCAATTGAATCTTGCAACTCACTATAGTCTTCAAGACAAACCTGTTTATCTCCCCCAAATCGCCCATGCACCTCAAAGTTACCTCGATAACTACTCATTCTTGAACCAAATTGTTGTTTTGACAATGGCTCCTCCTCCTCCTCCTCCATCTCCTCCTCCTCATCATCATCATTATCATCATCATCCGAATTGTCATCATCATCATTGGTTTGACTAGCATGAGCGGATTGTTGAATTGCTATTTCAAAGGAATCCAAATATTCTTGCTCCCCTTTATCTCGTGCAATGTATTCAGGTCTAAATTTAGGATTTTGTGTACCGATTGAGAGAAGTTTGTTGGTCTTAACACGCTTAGCCCTATTGGATACTGTAGGACATAATCGTGAAATAGGAATATCCTCATTGATATTAGAACTCTCTTTTAACCTCTTACTTTTTGAACCTCTTCCTTTACAACCCTGTGACATCTACAAAAAAAAAATAATTTTATAATAGTTAAATAATTATAATGATAAAAAAAGTTATAATAATTTGTAGTAATCGAGTAATTATGCAAAATGAATATAAATAATACATTATTTTTCATCTAACTTGATTCTCATTTAAACTACTGTGAGTATTAACCAATACAAGCATAACACTTATAAAAAATGATCAATCGATTGAAAACTATGATGATTTGCATGCAAATTAAACTAGTAAAAACTAATTTATATAGTAGTAAGATAGTTAAACCACCACCACCAAGCTAAGATCGAGGTAGTAGGACCACTCTAAACTATAGCAAAGCTTGCTAGGTTGGTAAGAAGATAAAAGATCGCATTAAACATAAGAGTAGGTAATTAGTAAGCAATTTGGCACGAAATGGTTGTCATAACTAAAGCTAGCTAAATATGATTAGTCTAATTAAGCACACTAGTATAGCTAAGTAAGAAGGACAAAATCCAATAATAAGAGCTGGGAGAAAATGGGAAAAGATGGACGAAAGAAAAGACAAGGATACATAGTAAAATAATCTACTAATAACCATCCCACTGAGTAAAATCTCCACAAAATACTTTTTCTATGGGCGATGCACACACATGAATTATTTTGTTTTCGAGCAAATTACCCTCCATAAAAGCTGATATTAAAGCCCCAAAGGCTAAACTAGTCAATTTCCCCTACTGTTAGTACTAGTAAAGCTTGCTGCAGTCAGAACAAACCTCACCCCACTCAAATTCAACATTAACAATTCTACGAGTAATCATTAATTAATTATCAACACAAAGGGTCCAAGCTACAATGCATGTTCATGTTATGATAATCTGGGCAAAATTCTTATAATTTACAATCTCAAATTCCCCAATTCTTTCAATAAATTTCAATGTATTAAACTAATTTCAATTGGGTTCTTCCAATATTAATAAAATCATTAATACCCAAATGAATATAAAAAATCAAGCCACTTCATATGAAAAATTACAATTCAGAAGGAATAGTCACAAGATTCGTCAATTTGAGAACAATTGTACGGTCTAAAAATTTTCAAAATCAACAAATTTATCAATAAATTAAACAAAAAAAAAAAATACCTTAGACCGGAAGATTTATGAATGGTGAACAATTTCTTCGTTTCTGAGATTGAAATATTTTGAGGGATTAGGGAATCAAGAGGTAGAAATTGAGAACAAAATGAATTGAAGTGAGAAACTGGAAAAAAGGAGGGTTGAGCGTGAAATACTAATACAAAGTCATTTTTCCATTCTTTTAATTTTGTAAAAGGGTATTTTAGTCTTTTTATTATATTATTATCATTAATTTAATTCTGCATTTAGCTTATTTTGTACTGCATTTAGTACTTGCGTAAAATAATACGGATTATTAATAAGCGAGTGAAATTATATGATCTTTTATTAATATATATATTTAAAATAAGTATGTCAAATTTAAATTTGGAGGTTATGCATATGAAGAGTTTTGATGAAAATTAAACATTATTATAGAGAATTAAAGTTATAGAATTAAATTTGGAGGTTATACGAGGTTTTTTTTTTTTTTTTTTTTTTTTTTTTTTTTTTTTAATTAAAGTTATGGAGTCTTAATTAATGCCTATGGAATCAATTTATATTGGGGAAAGACGTGACACGTAGGATGCCACCTCACGAACATGTGGGAAGGGTGACACATGGCGTGACCATGTTTTTCCCTTGGGTTTTAATAATATTATTATAGATTTACAACTAACAAAACATATTCCGGGCCAATTTTGTCATTTAATCTCTATATGAACTATAAGTTTAGCCTCAAGGATAGAGTTGTCAATTCACGTATTCAAGTGAGGCTCGGGTCGGGTCAAATCAGGTCTCGGGTCAAATCAGGATCAGGTTGTGTCGGGTTAATCTAGCCTTAGATCAGGTTTAGGTTTCGATCGGGTCAATTTCGGTTCAAGTTATTCTGGGTCGTTCATCCTTTCGGATATAGGTCGGGTCCGATTCGAGTCAAATTCATAATGGGTTCAATTTCAGGTTCGGGTTGTATTTAGTCGGGTTTGGTCGGGTTAATAGATGGTACATTCGGGTATGGGTTAAGGTTGGGTCAGATAATTATTTAATCAGATAATCTTAAAGTTGGATCATTCTTGGTTTTGGTTCAAGTTCCATTTGAATAAATTGGATGTGGTTAAGTTAATTTATTTAATCCCGCTCTACATATTTTGTTCAAGCATTATCAAGATCTTAATTACACCTATATACGAAGTACTCCCTCCGTTTTTAAATACTTGCTCCATTTCTCCATGCGCGGAGTTTTAGGAGAAATTGAAGAAAGTAATAAAATATGGAGGTAGTAGGGTTGGTAGAAGAATAAAAAATTATAGAAAGTAAAAGTAGTGAAGAGAATTGGAAGAGAGAGAATATATATTGGGTCCATTAGGTGAGAGAAATAAATTAAATATTGTAAAAGCTTTCCAAATAAGGAAATAGAACAAGTATTTAAAAATGGCCGCAAATGGAAAGTGGAGCAAGTATTTAAAAACGGAGGGAGTAATAAAGAATAAAAGGTATATAAAATTTATTTAACTGTCTATGACTCGCTTCAATAACAGGT
This sequence comes from Chenopodium album, assembly GCF_948465745.1. Lineage (NCBI taxonomy): Eukaryota > Viridiplantae > Streptophyta > Magnoliopsida > Caryophyllales > Amaranthaceae > Chenopodium > Chenopodium album. The sequence goes on along the minus strand of NC_137841.1, from coordinate 36,223,525 downwards.
TGTGTTGGGTTATAAACGTTTTTAGGTTCTAATAGGGTTGACAGGCTAAAGTCGTATCACCTAATCAAAAGTAATTCCTAAATCCTCTAACTAATGTAGATAGGGAAGTAGGGTCGAATCCACAGAGAAACGAGTCTTTTTTATTCCTAATTAATTAAAATAATCTAGATTATAAAGCAACCAAAATATTATAATCAAAGGGAACTAAGCTACGAAGATTAAGAATAAGGAGAAAACAATATATAAAAGGTCTAGGGCATAGGTTCACCAATAAATAATATTCCAGGGTAAAACATAATAATCAATTATCAAAGCATAAATTAATCAGATTATAAAAGGCTTTCGCTACGTATTATAATCACACAATTCATTTGTCGGTATTAAATCTCATCTCTCGAATCTCGACTTAACCATTTATAAATTAACCTGCCTATTGAAACTAAACCTAAACATCAGTTCTCATCTTTCGAATCTCGAATCAATATTGTCAAACTCATGCATAAAAGATCTGCACAAATCTAGTCACAGAGCATTAAATCAATCAATAGGAAATTAATCTAGCATTGACAATTAACAACAATAAATTACCCCTTCATATTAATTATGGATCCCCATAAACCCTAGAAATAAAACTACTCACACATAATTAAATCTAAACAAATCAAAGTAATAAAACAAGACATGATCAAAGGAATAAAATAAATAACTAAGATTAAGAGAAGAGAAATTGTTACCAAAGAAATTTGGAATTAATAATAAAGTTAAGAACAAAGTATAAGAGAGAGAGAGAAACTAATCTAAAAGCTAAGTAGAGAGAGAAAATCTAAAAAGAATTAAGAAAGAGTAAAAGAAGATCCTAAACTCGCTTAACGGAAAAGTATTTATACTAAGCAAGAATCTTAAACTAAAACAAACTTAAACGTCGAATAATTAACCCCTAATAATAACACGCGCCCGATCGGGCTAAAGGCCGCCCGATCGGGCGCGCCTTTTTCTCCGCGTACTCTTCTAAATAGCCGCGCCCGATCGAGCTAGTGATGAGTGACATTTATGTCACTCTTAGGAAGTATTTTTAGAGTCATTTTCGCGTTTATTTTATCTTATTTTCCCTTTCTTTCTCTTGTTTTCTCTTAATAACACTTCTTGTTTATTTTGGTAATTTTGTCGTGTTTTAGTTCTTTTCGTAGTTTTTATTAGAATTAGTTTATTTTCGTATTTTATTTGCTTTTGATTTGTTATATTTCGTTCTTTAGTTTTCCCTTGAAAGTATTCTAATTTACTTTTATTTATTTTAATTAGTTTTGAGTCTATTTTATTTCACTTTCTTTACTTGTATAGTTTTATTTAATTTTTATTAGTTTAGTGTTATTTATCTTATTTTATTTTAATTTATTTTACCTTTTCTTATTTTATTTTATTTTATCTTTTGATAATCCCCTCGTGTTTTTGGTTGTAGGTGTTCTGGGTTTTAAAATCATTTTCGTGTTTGGAGGTCTAAGGTTCGAGGCATAAGCTTCCAAACAGGCTGCTGCCTTTAGGTGCTGCCACGCCTATCCATCACCCCACCTCCCTTATCCTCCACCACATCAACCACAACAGCCCCTCAGCCAACCTCCTCTGCTTCTCCCCTGCTCCACCACACATCTACTAACCCCAAAATCAGCCTGCTGCGTCCTTGCACCACAGCAGCCCCTCACCAACGCACCACATCAGCCCCTCACCAACACCCCACAACCACCAACAACAGCACACACAACTAAACACCACACACCACCAGCCGCAACAGACCCTGCTTCACCCCGCAACACCACCAACAACAGCAACAACAACGAACACAACATCAACAATAACCACGCACCCGACCACCGCAACCACCAATTAAAGCCGACACTGCAGCGCCCCAAATCAGAGTAGCCCGCAACCCATAGCTCCAATTCATCTCCATTCTCGATACCCTTCGCAGCGGGCACTCACTCCACCCAAACGGCAGCCCTTCACCACACCTGACCCGCAACTACTCAAACCACCAATTAAGCAACCAATCGACCCAAAAATCAGAACAATTAGCAAATTAATCAAGTTCGAGCAAATCAATGAGTGTTCGGCCGAACTTCAAGTCAGAGACTTTGGGGGTTTTGTTATTCGAAGAGGAGTGGTCGAACATACCCTTGGTTCGACCGAACCAACCCCGTAGTTCGGTCGAACCAGCCACCGGTTCGATCGAACCATTTCACGAGCTTCTCACGCGAGTTTTAATGAAAATTGAACGGCCTTGATTGATTGCTGGTTGATGAAGATGTCGGTGATGATTTTGAGCCATTGATGATGGTTGTTTGGTGTTGATATTGAAGCAGCCAATTTCGAAGAAGAAGGGGAAAGGGGGTAGCTGATTGTTTTGGTGGGAATTGATTTGTTTTATTTTTATTTCTTTTTCTTTTCCCTTTTCTTATTTTCTTTCTTTTCTTTTATTTTTATTTTTTAGTTTCTGATTTTATTTTTTACTTTTCCTTTTAATTTATTTTATTTTATTTTCTTTTTCTATTTTTCCTAGTTTTATTAAGTTAGTATAAATACCCATTTTTTTGGGGTAATTAGGGACATTCAATAACTATCTATTCTACTCTCTAATTAGTTTTAGGTTAGGTTAGGATTAGTATTCATTGGTAGAGAGAGAAAGTGTGGTTTTCTTCATTAATGAACTTGGATTTTGAAGAAGGAGCTTGTTCAATCCTTTGTAGACCTTCATCTTCAATTAATGAGCAATCTCTTACTCTTTCTCTTTACCTTTGTTTTTTATTTTGCTTATTTGCTTTTATTTTTCTTCTTTGCTTATTAATCATGTTGATGCTTATTGATTTGATGATTGATATTGTTTTCAATATGATTTGTGAGTAGTCATCTAGCCAAGGGTGTGGGGATGGTGTAGTTGCTAATTGTTCATGCTTTTAATGTTGGGGTTATGTTAATGGTGATTAAAGTCTTTGCATGCTTGATATTCTTTGGTCTTTCTTGCAAGTGCACATTGTTAGTTGATCAAAGATGAGTCTTTACTAACAAGTAACGGAAGTTGACTTAGTTGAGATTCATTACTATCGATTGTTATTTAATAGTACCTCCTAGTATATGGTTCTAATGTGGAAACATAGAGGCTATGTTAGGAGAAGCCAATTGACCCCGGAAGGCGGCTAGATTGGACCCTTTACTTCGATATTCATGCATGTTTAGTTTACCATTGATATGCTACTTTGTTATTGTATGGTCAAGCGTCAACTTCACCTACCCATTTCCCTTGGTGCCTTAATGTTTTATTTCTTGTTTTAGCATCTTTAGACTTTAGTTTATTTATCTCCTATTCCGAACTAGCTTAATTGTCGATAACATTTGGTGGTGTTTACCGTTCTCTGTGGTTCGACCCCTATGCTTGCCTTATACTCGTATTAGGTTTTTTTAGGTTGTATAAATTGTATTTGATCTAGGGATAGACAATTGACGACGCGTTTATTCCCTTGTCAGCTAGCAGCTCACCCGATCGGGCGCGGCTTTTGCCACGCACTAGCACAACTCTCGCGCGCCACGCCCGATCGAGCTAAGCTTGCCCGATCGGGCCCTTGCTTCACCTCGAGGCTTGGAACTTCGATTGGGCTTATTTCTTCGGCCCAATCCGGATATCCACTTAGGGTCTTGATTACTCGGTCCAAATACCTCGGTATCCCGATTACCGAGCTCTTAATCACCAGTTCGATGGCTCTAACCGGCCTTGGGCTATAGAAACTGGTCGTGCTTCTCTAGTGCTCGTAATCGCTCCATAATATCTCGGGAAAATGCTCCAAAAGTGCAAATCCCTGCAAAAGTCAACCAAATCTATGAAAACACTAGAAAACACCAATTAGTAATAAAAGTGGCTCTAAAGAGCCAAAAACACTACTAATTATGACCAAGGGACGGGGGTAAAACACTATATAAATTGGACATATCAAACTCCCCCAAGCCAAACCTTTACCTGTCCCTAAGCATAGATCTCATCAATGAATAAATAAATATGCTTCACCCAAAAAAGTAAAAATTAAGCACAAACAATTCAAGGTAAATCCAATAAACATGCTTCAAAGTCAACCAATCAAATCCATTCAATTACCCTTCTTCCCTAACAATTGTCAAATAGAGCAAACCATAAGAGCATATAGAATTCAAGACTAGTGCTCACACACTCAACTCTCATTTATGTGGCGAGTAAAAGATGTACTCTATCGCTCTCCAACCAACCCCTTTAATGTGAACAATGCCCTCCCAACTCACACTCTCGTGTGTTTACAGCAATGAACGCTCAACCTAATAGTCGACTCGAAATACGTCAAATCATAACTTGCATTGATAAATAACACTTTGACATTCATACAACTCTTATGCATAAAAGTCGGAAGGTCTTTAAAGCTTGTAATATAAGGCTAGGGGCAAAGGGTAGGAATCATTTGGGAACAAGTGAGAGAAAAGCTATGCTTAAGGGAGCCAAATCCTAATAAATAAAACCAAGGTCAAAAAAATAAATAATGACCAAACATCTCCAACATTCTCATCTCCACCAAAAATTCACCAAATACAACTCCAATCATATCAAATAATCCTAACACTTACAATTTCACTCCTAAAATATAATAATGTAAAACTTGAGTGAATAAAAAAACTTTACTAACAAACATGAAATTTTTCATGAAACTCAACTTCTAAAATTTTTTCTTTCTTTTGATCAACCTCCACTTAGAACATTTGAACATATAACAAATTTTTTCGTTTGCTCTTTTTTTTTTTCTTTTGAAGTTCACTTTTTTTTTTCTTGAACTTCTTTTTTTTTTTTTTTTCATAACATCATACTTTATTTTTTCAAGAAGATATACCTTCAAACTCATAAAAAATAAACATGATAAAAAACAAAATAACTTCTCTAAACCCACTCAAATTGTGCAAATAATAAGCACACTACAAACTCCCTCGCCTCACTCACTAATAGCTCCCCCAAGCCAAGCTTGGGACTAGTAACCAATGGGGCAAAATAAGCTTGTAATGTGGCTAATAAACAAAAAAAAGTCAAGGCAACAACATGGGTAGCAAGAAGGGAACAAATGTATCTACAATCATCTGGAGGCCACCGAAAAGAACAAATGCCTTCGTCCTCCACAATGTGCATAATAATGAGTCATACAAACACTACTTATAGTTGCAAATCAATACTCAAATTCATTGACATACCAGGAACTAACACACATTCCTTACCAAATCAACTAGTCAAGCACTATATTCACAAGCAATTGAGCAAAATTGACGCATGTTAAGGTTTCAAGGCAATCAAGCATCAAATCATGATCAACAAATCCACAATATTTATCATCAATAACCAAGAATTAAAACAATTTTCTCAAATATGGGGCACAGGGAAGCATGATTTATAATTCATTGGAACGTATTTTTGAATTTTTTTTTTATTTTTCAATTTTTTTTTGTATTTTTAATATAGGAAGCAATAAAGAACTACACTAGAAAGCAAATAAAACTATACTAGAAAGCAAATAAATAAAGAAAAGGAAGAGAAGTACCCAAAACAAGATCATCCCCCCAAGCCAAATCAAGCAATGCTCTCATTGACTTGGGATTGTAGCTAGAGTAACTACTCCTCATCTTCATCCATCCTCGAATAGCCTCCCCCATGGCTAGAACCGGCTCCTCCATGGCTCGAACCACCACCTCCGTAACCTGAACCACCTGCAAAATAGTTAGGGTCTACATTCCCCCCAAGCCCACCAAAAGGAGCATCGATCCCATAACCGTGGACCGAAGAGTAGTCCACATAGGTACCAAAGGCACTTGGGTCTGAATATCCTCCTTAAGGATATTGAAACCAATCGGGAACAAGTGAGTCGGGGGGAATAGCCCCCCGATGTGCGTAGTCATCATACATGGGGTATAAACCCCTCCCAAGGTTTCTCTCCACATGCCCCACCCTCCTATCTAGAGACCCTACTCTCGTATCTAGGTTTCGCACCATACTCCCCACTCTCCCTTGCCCCATCTCAATCCTATCTAGTTGGCTGCTAAAAGTCGAGAAGTCATAAGGGGCATTTGGGTCGATGTTATAGTTTGTGGAAGAAGTGGGGATGTCATAAGTGTAGGGATGGGGTGGTGGTTGAGGGTGAAATTGAGGTTGTGGTGGAGGTGGTGCTTGGTGAGTCGCTTAAGCCTCACCTTGGTTACCTAAAACAACGGTGTAAGAAGGTTGACCCTTCTCAAACTTAGTCAAAACGGGGTTAGGCAATGTAAAGGCATTGCCCCTTCTACCCGACTCCCTTTGGATTACCCACCAAGTTTCACCCCCTATGACATTGATCCAGTTGAGGTTACCTAAGTAAGGTAAGTCCATAAGAGTTGGGCCTACTACCTTCCTAAATTCGTTAGGAACAAAGTTAAGGTGCTTGACCGCTATGTGGGTGACTAAACCGCCAAAATATATAGGGGCCCTAGACCTACCACTCTCGGCCGCGTTGGCCGCCAGTTGGAAGTGTTGGGCTATCCTATGAGGTATGTTTAGTTTGTCACTCCTAGGGATCATGTAAGACCCTAACAACTCTAGTTCATCCCTCCTTACATTGGCGGGTTCATACCTCCCAAAGATAGTGAAGCCAACAAACCGTTGCCAAAATTTTGGCACGGGATGTTGTATCAAAGTGCCCTTGGCATGTTGGAGGTTTAGATTAGCATTCTCCGTGAGGGATTGATAGACAACGACAATGTTGTCTTGGGATGGTTCAATAGGTCTATCCGATTTCAACTCAAATAATTTACCGAACTCTTTCAAAGTCAATCTCACATCATTATTAAGCAAACGGAATTGGACATGAGTAATCAAAGCATTAGATTTTATCACATTAAAACTAGAAATAAATTCCAAAGTTATATAGTCATAAGTATCATAATGAAATTGAAACAAACCACTCATTCCAATACCCTTAAACAATTTTTCTACCGGTTTATCGATTCCTAATCTAGAAAGCGTAGAATGATGAACAAAGCGTGTAGGAATTACCTGCCTCGAGATGAGGTTGAGCATCCTTTTCCGTTGTTCTTGTGAGGTTATCACCACCTCGCTCCATCCCGGAATTTTCAGCTCTGGGTCAACCAATGGTGGTTGTTGTTGCCTTGAGCTTTCACCCCTTACGGTTCTAGATCTTTTGGAGGCCATTTTTGTGAGAAATGGTGGAATTTGAAGCTTTCTCTCTCTTAGGGTCTTGAAAAAAAATTGAGAGAAAGTGGTAGAAATTTAGTGTAGATCGAAGGGAAAGATGAGAGGATTAAGAATATGTAAAAAAATTTGAGTTTGGATGAAAGAATTAGAGAAGATCTTGAAAAGAAGTAGAGTTTGAAGGTGTGAAAATGGGGGTTTTTGAGAGAGAAAGTGATGAAGAAGAAGATGAAATAAGGAGAAAGTGAGAAAAGAAGAGGAAAAAAAAGGAAAGTAATAGGTCGGCCAAAAAGTGGCGCGCCCGATCGGGCGAAAATAGTTTGTTCTGAAAACTTAAGTGCACGCCCGATCAGGCAAGATCCGCCCGATTGGGCGCGAATGCGAAGGGAATTTTCGCCCTTTGCTCGCCCGATATATCTTTTCTCCTTACTCGATTTCTCAAAAATTTTGCCCGATCGGGCGAAAATAAAGCTGGAATTTTCTTTACTTGCGCGCCCGATCAGGCGAGCCTCGCCCGATCGGGTCCGTGCCCAAATCAAATCTCTTCTTTATTTTCAACTTCTTTTCTTAAGTCTCTGTACCTGTCAAATCTATACCTGTACAAAAACACTTGCAAAAGGTAAAATTGCACTCTCCTCTTCTCTCTCTAAAAAAAGTAAAAATAAAAATAAAAATAAAGTAAAATAAAAGAAAAACTAGTCTATAAAGCAGGAAATACGGGTTGCCTCCCGCAAAGCGCTGGTTTATCTAGGTCCTGCACGAACTTCTTACCAAGTGCAAGAACTAGGACCCTTGACCTAACGCTTGGTCGGGTGGTTTCTCACCCGGTCGAGCGATGTTTAGGCTACGACGCGGCTTCCTGACATACCCTGTGGGACGCCAATTCACCTTATTTGGTGGATCCTCCTTGACTTGGACCGGGGGTTCTTCAATGCTACGCACTAAAGATCCCTTTTCGATCGAGGGTTGCTTCAAATTGGCACTGCATTTAGCACTTGCAACTCGATCCGACGGTACACTCACTGTAGACACCCATTTGTGTCTCCCCAAAACCAAACCCAGTGATGAGTACCTTTCACGTCGAATCATAATCAAATGAAGTGAAAGTGTGGAAAGTTTAGTGTTGCGGATAGTTTTAATTTCTTTTCTCTTCTCTCTGTTTTTAAAAACCTATTTTAAGAAAACAGCCAATCCAGTTTAGATGGTCCATGATATGGGTACAATAATAGTGTAGTTGGATTAGGCTTGAAAAGAGCTTTCCAACGATATATTATAAGCCCAGTTCCGATAAATATTGAGGAAGTTATGGCCAAATTACTGAACTGGGCCTGGTTTGAGCCTTATATGCGGCCCAATAATCTAGGGAAGGGCTAATATGGATTTATCATTCCTAATGCAATTAGGAATGGTTTTAATCTTCTAGAATCTTCTAGAAAGTTCTTTTCATTCCTAATTTAATTAACATTGATAAATTGACTTTTGTTGACTTTTTAGAGTTTTAATTAGAATCAAAGAACGTTTTTGAGGAAAATATGATTTTATCCTCCTGTACGACAATTTCTATCTGATTTTAAGAAAACGCGTCGATTTCTTAGTCAGCGCCAAACGCCAGCTGTAGCGCCTAACGCTACGCTTGGCGCCTGGCGCTAGCCTTATCATCTGGCGCTATGGTCAGCGTTTGGCGCTAATCTGGCCTTTTGCGTCAGAACTCTGTTTTTGATGTTTTATCTTTTTGGCTGATTTTCTCTATAAATAACGTCCTAAAAACTCCGTTTTGATTCACCAATTCTCTCTTTCACCAACTCTCATCAAGATTTTCTTGATTACTCTCTCTCTCTCTTTTCCAAACTAGCCTTCTCTCAAATATAAAAATTCCGCATTCATTAGATCTAGAAACACCTAGCATAATTCGAAGTTGCCTTCGCCCTAGACGTGAAAGGTTTTAATTTATGAGGGTTTGGTCCTAAATCTCTCTTTCAATTATTTAATTTAATTGTTTGATTTTATATTTTCCTTGAAGTTACTAACGTGTGTATTTTGTTATTAGAAAGAGGTACGAGGCATCCAAGTAAGTACTTTAATGGTTTAATTGATATTATGATATAGAAATCATGCTTAGATTGTTATTTTGATTCCTAGTATCATGTTAGGATGTTTTCCTTAATTTGATGTTTAGGGTGATAACAATAAATTTCTAGAATCATGTCTAGGGTAACTTTAATATCAAGTATGATTAAAAGTACGATGCCTTTTATTCTTTTCCTAATATTCATGTTAGTATCATGTTAGGGCTAAATATATGATTTTTAATGTTTAGTGACATGCTAGGGTTTGTTATTAATCTTGTTAGTATCATGCCTAGGATCTTGCTATTATGCTTTAACATGATTATTTTTATAATTGTTATGATTAATTATGATGATTATAATTAATATTGTTATTATTATGTTGCTTGATATATATTTATTTTTATTGCTTGATCACACCTTTTATGCATGTTTAAAAGGAATTGGTACTTGTAATCACGCTTATATAAGATTAATAATCTAATTAGGGTTAATTTTATTATAATTCAAGTGATCGCCAATAATAGTTTATTTGTGCATTAATATTCAACCAACATAGATTAAACAGGTTTAGGGTAATCCTATTGATTGCATGTTAGTCAGAAAGCGCACATGAATACGATCAGAATAAAGTAGAGGCCTATTATTAGGGCAGGTTCAATCTCTTTTAGGTTGGATTTATACCTTCATCCTCGAACCCTATTTGGTTCAAGACCTTATGGAGTTGACGATCTCTTGGATCGTGAAGGGGTGTAACCTTCACCTCGTGAACGGTTTACAAGCTCCCAAAAAAACTTGTTGGCGACTCTTTTGCTCTATCTTCTTTCCCTTTGGACGCCACCGTACTTTAGTGTATGATCACAGTGGGGTTCAAGCTAGGGGATTAACGCTTGAAATATTCCCTAAAGTTTTTTGCGACTCTACTGGGGAGGATTTCTATTTTAATTCCTGAAATTTATTTCGGCAATGATTTAGAATGAGTGGATGAGACTCGAAACGTACTAAGTATTTCATGTGCGTAATTTTGATTAACATTATTGTCATATGCATAAAAAAGATCTCATTGGAAAGAACATCCGTAATGAGTTAAAACATAGGATTTTACACGTAGGAAATTTGAGAAATATCTTTCACAATTAGGACCGAAATAACACTGCGCGGAACTGGAAAATTTTATCGAGCACAGAAAGCTGCTGAGGCATGTAGGAATTAGCATCAGCGAACAGAATATTAGCGCCAGACTTTTAACTGTAGCGCCAGAAGACAGTTCTGTCGCCAGGTGCTACAGCTAAAATCCGGCGCCAATCTCTGTTTGCTGGCGCCAAATTCTTCCAATACCGAGCCAGAAATATGCGTTCTAATTTCGACCAGTTTTTAGCATTGTTCGCTCGATCCTACTTCCTGATTGAGTTTTTCTCACTTTTCTGAAACCCATATGTGTTCTACATATAGACATAATCCTCTGGGAATTCATGCTCCATCTACCTGATTGAACGCTCTGAGCAACAAAGGGTACATCCGAGAATGTTGAATTCACCAAACCATGGAAGCGAATTTTTTCTAAATTCGCGGTGTCCCATCCACTCGCGCCAACCCTTCACCGTTAGGCTTCCGCGTGGTGCATCCGGACAATTAACCATGGACCCTCTATTGACTAACCCATATCCCGAACTTTAGAGAACTAGAGCCATGGTTAGGTTGCAAACTCATTGCATCATATTGTGCCTACTTGACTAATTGTGCATTATTTGTTGTGCATACTCTATGTGTTTTTTTTCCTAACCATCTGTTTGACTTGTGTTAAGACTTAATAAAATAATTAATGACTAAAGGACTTTGTTTAATTAATTAATTAATTAATTAATTTGAGCTAATAAATATGTCTAAAACTGAGTCATAGTTCCTTTAAGTCAACCCGAATTTTTATTCCCGTATACTGCACAAGCGTCAACTTGTTTTGGTCATAGCCGGAGTTCTAGGAAGAAATACGAGTCGTATAACCTATGGATCTGTAGCCCCGAGTTTTATATTTAATTTGGTGTTGGTTTCATCCCAATCAGAGTCACAGATCAAAAGTTATGACTAAAATATCACAGCTTGTCCAGTTTAATGCATATACGTGAAGTCTTAACTTAGTCTTTGTTTGAGTCTAGTCTTATAGTCTAGCCACATGGTCATGAAACGAGTCTTAACATGTCACCTACACTCTCTAGTTTAGCACACACTTTGTATATGCCACCATGACCATGTCTTAGGTTCATGCATGAGTCGGTTTTTTCCGTCGTTCGAGTTGGAGGTACATTCTATTCCTAATTTCTTCACATCTCTCCATCTACATGCTTTCTCCATATCACTACCCTCATTTTCTACCTTCTTCTATACATTGTATGTTGAATAAAGATTGAGTCAAACAATTAACAATGAATATCCCCAAATTCCTTTTCCACAGTACTTGGTCGAGGAGAGAAGGGCGATTAATCAAGGATAACCTCTTTATTCAAGTCTTACTTTTTGATAAACCGATTCGTCAAAAGAGGAAGGCCAAAAAGATAATGGCAACTCAAGAGGAAGTTAATGAACTTAGGAGTCAATTGACTAACGTGACTGAGGTGTTAAAGGCTTTAACCCTCAAAATTGATGACCATGTGAAGCAACAACAAATGAACCTCATGCAAGAAAGCTTGAGCAAGCTATCTAGTGACTATAAATTTCAGGGCATTAGTTCACAAGGGGTCTTGGTGGATAAAGAACTTCTTCCGCATAAGTTCAATGCCAACAACATCCCAAATTCAAGGCAACTAACAGATAACCCTTATTTTCATCTAAGAGCTTTTGAAACAATAATGAGTATTAAGGGTATTGATAAGAAAGTGTTTCCCTCTATATTTTCTCTATCTCTTGAAACCGTTTGCCAACAATGGTTCTTCTCCCTTGACAAAGAGAAAACCTCTACCTGGGAATCGATAGTAAACGCTTTCATTGATAGGTACAAGTGCAATATTCAAGTTGAAACCGATTATAGACAACTTGAGATGCTAAGACAAAAAAGAGAATGAAGGCTTTACTTCTTTCTTTAATAAATGGAGGGAAACTTCCGCTAAGATGATTGAGGTGCCCATTGAAAAAGAATCTGTGAGGATGTTTATCAAGAATCTCCAAGAAAAGTATTTGAAGCATTTAAAATATCAACACAATCTGAATACTTTCAAGGCCGTTTATGACATCGGAATTGAAATCGAAGATGACCTCGCAAAGCAAAAAGCTACTAACAATAGTAACCACAGTGGTTGGCAAGGAAAGAAGAACGGCAATCCTTATTTTTCCGAAAACGCCCACTCTAGTAACAATGTTAGTACCTTTGACCATAACGGTGTCTTAGCTATGGACAATCAAGGATCTAAAAAGAAACCCAAGAGAGAGTTCACACCCATTGGAATGACCTACGATGCTGCTTTCGATCGTCTCTATGATCGAGGATTAATCAAACCTATTGGCCCTACCGAGGATACAACGCCAGAAAATTGATCTTCGAGATGGAATCCCAACTCTTACTGCAAGTACCATCGAGGACGCGGTCATACTACTGACGAATGCTACAGGTTTCAAAATCTCATTCAAGATCTCATAGAAGCAAACAAGATCCTATTGCCTCTAGCTAGCGAGAAGACTTTGTGATGATGAAGCAAACAACACAAGACAAGAGGCGAGATTCAACGACAAGATTTCATGACCTCTTTTTCCTTTTCTTTTTCTTTTTTTCCTTCCCCCCAATAAGTCTAGCATAGGCACCTTTCTTTTCCCTTGAATTTAATTTTGTAGATTCTTTCTTTTTCCCTTTTAATAAAATGAGCATTTATTTTCTTGCATATGATCATTGCGTTGCATTGCATTAAAAAAAAAACCATTGTCGAATTAAGCACAAGGTATACCAATGATTTGAGGCACCCCTTGTAGCCACATCATATTGCCTTTCACCCTTCTAATTTATAATCCTTTCTTCATAAACCACTTTGAGCCTCGTCTAACGATAGACCTTTCATTTTTCAACCCATATCTACCTAATCTTGGGATGGGATGGTGTGTAACTTATGCAATTTTCAAAGAAATGAGTGACTTCAAGAGATTAAAATAGCAAAAAAATAAAAAATAAAAAATATAAATAAAATTGTACAAAAGGGCAAGTGTTCTAATGTCTTTGATATGAACACGTCTCAGATTGCGTCTCTTATCGAGTGCTCGGTACCGTGCCTGAGAAACATGAATGCCAAGTGAGTGATAGACCGCATGATCGGGATTTCCCACACTTATAAAAATAAAATAAATGCTAAAGCAAAAGAGAAAGCTAAAAAAGAGTAGAAAACCTCAAGCATAAAAATACAAAGATTCAAAAGCAAGGTTGCACACCTCGGGGGCTTATCGAGGGTCTTGAGCCTTTTATCCCCTTCTTCTATAACCTTTAGCCTAACCACGTTACAACCCTTAAAAAGACCTTTTTGAGGTATACACATACTTGTGCGAGGTTCGCCTAGAGCTTCATTCGGCCTGATTCCTAACGGATACGTAGGCAACCTCACATCGAGGTGCGGCCGTAATAAACATGCATTCATATTCACATTCACACACCGTGATCATATCAAGGGATCTTCTATGCTCATCCCTATTTACTTAAAGCTAGACTTGGGGGCTTGATCCCTACATCATTAGCTTACCTAGCCTAAGAGTCACCACCATTTGACTCTTTTCAATATATTTTCCCACACACTTAGCCCTTGCGGCATAACTTTAGTATCACTTTCACACACCGCACAGATACATGACCAAATAGTCTTTCCCTAAGGAACCCTTTGTCATGAAATCTTAACATAACGCTGAAGCATGCCTTGTCATGTCAAAATCGCTCATCAATCATCATTGCATCACAAAGTATGAAGTACTTAGCCTCCGCGCCTAAGTTACCCAAATACTTTCATCATTGAGTCAATTGAGATAGCCTAGGATGAATTAATCCTTGCACCTTGAGAGATAGTATCAAACAACATTTGACTAAGCTCATTCAACATGCATCTTCAAAAAAATTTCACTTCGATTCTTTTTCGCGTCTTTCTTTTTCAGGAGAAAGTCGGTACCCTCCACAAAAAATGACGGAAAATTTTTTCTTTTTTGCATTTTGGAGTCCCACGATCACATTACGATGCACACACAAGTCATGTACACATTGAGTCATGTCGTGTTATCACATTGAGTCAACACTATGCACACACGAGTCACATGAAGCGAGTCATGGTGAGTCAAGTAAATACCTTGAGTCATGTCAAGTCAATGAGTCAAGCAACACTAAGTCTTAGGTCAACCCTAAAGAAAGATAAGCAAAGTCCTATTGTAAAAGATATAAATGCAGGTGCATCCCAACAAGCGAGGACATTCCCGGATTTTTTTCGAAAAAACCGTGAATATGACACAAGAGATTCCTCCAAGATAAGAGGAGTTACATGGATCAGTAAATTAGAGATGAATAGCTTTAATTTACAAAAGATTTGAGCAGATTTGGTTGAAAGGAAACGACCAAGATCAAAGTTCGGAGCAAAACCAAGTAACAGCGGCAACAAGAGCAGAATAGGGAAGACCCGACTCCAGCGCCAGACGACAAGGCTGTCGCTTGGCAACAAAGTTTAGCGCCTGGCGCTAGATCCCAACGTCTGGCGACAGAGCCAATTCTTGGCGCCAACGATATTTCAGCAGCGACACAGCTCGAAGCCTCTCAGAATGGTTATTTCGACCTCATACAGCAATTTCGGGTTCCTTGGTACGCCAGTTAGCTCCTATAAGCAAATTGACATGATTAGTAGTCGGCTCGATTACAATCGTAGTAAGTGATTGACCTGACAAAGAATCGTCTCACTTAGCTTAAGCGCCTAAAACATTGGCTCATTACAAGCACCAACGTATCGGTTTAAAAGCAAGCACTTAAACGACAATATTTCCAAATACGGATTGTCGCGCATTCTTCTTAAACGACAATATTTCCAAATATGGATTGTCGCGCATTCTTATTAAATGACAATTTTTCCAAAAATTGGATTGTCATCCCTAACTGATAATATTTCCAAATATGGATTGTCATGCATCTTCTTCAACGACAATTTTTCCAAGATTGGATTGTCATCTCTGGCAAAGTTTCCAAGCATGGATTGTTGTGCTCCTTCTCTGTTTGGAAAATTTTTCCAAGTTTGGATTGTCGTCGCTGGCAAGTTTTCCGAGATTGGATTATCATACACCCAGTTCCCTATGGCAAAATTTCCCAAAGGATTGTTGTAGGACTCTATTCATCATAAATTTCGGCAAAGGTTCCTCAACGTGGATTGTCATTCATTTCAGTAAGTGGCAAATTTTCCCGAAGTGGATTGTCGGTCGACTCTTTTTTGCAAATGTTCCAAGACGCGGATTGTCAAATAGTGGCAATATTTTCCCAAAAGGATTATCACATAGCATTGGCAAATTTCCAAGGTGGATTGCTTTCAAGAGTTATATTCCAATATGTGGATTGTCGATCGTAGCAAAGTTCTTATGACAGATTGTTACGAAGCATTGGCAACTTTTTCCAAAAATTGGATTTTGGCAAATTTTCCGAGATACGAATTGTCGCTTCATCGTGGAAACATTTCCAAGGATGGATTGTTACGAAGCGTTGACAACTTTCCCTAAATTGGATTTTCATACATCATACAAGAGTTGTGTTGGCAACTATTCCTAAAGAAAAGAGGATTGTCATCACAGCAAAAGCACCGACATACTGGTTCACAAGCAGCAAAGCGCCGACGTAATGACATAACAGCATTAAGGATCAACAAGCAGTGATCTTTTCGAAGACTATCACAGCGGAAATTGGAGGCACTTACAGGCGTAGCAGTCTCCGGGCGGTATTCTTTAGCTTGCGGAAGATCGTCATAACAAATCGGTTACCCTTAAGAGACGTGTGCTCGACGGTGCAAGATACGCGTTTCTTAACTCTTTTATCTGTTTAACTAATGCTAGTTTGCAGGTATCGGCGTTACAAGAATGATTTAGGATCGCATAACGTTCTGAATCATTCTCTGTCCCTATCGATACTTTGACTTTTGTTTTCGAAACTTGCGTTTCTCCAAACTCAGTCAAAGTGGGGGCTTCTGTAGACACCCATTTGTGTCTCCCAAAAACCAAACCCAGTGATGAGTACCTTTCACATCAAATCGTAATCGAATGAAGTGAAAGTGTTGAAAGTTTAGTGTTGCGGATAGTTTTAATTTCTTTTCTCTTTTCTCTGTTTTTAAAAACCTATTTTAAGAAAACAGCCAATCTAGTTTGGATGGTACATGATATGGGTCCAATAATAGTGTAGTTGGATGGGGTTTGAAAAGAGCTTTCCAACGATATATTATAAGCCCAATTCCGATAAATATTGAGGAAGTTATGGCCAAATTACTAAACTGGGCCTGGTTTGAGCCTTATATGCGGCCCAATGATCTAGGGGAGGGCCTAATATGGATTTATCATTCCTAATGCAATTAGGAATGGTTTTAGTCTTCTAGAATATTCTAGAAGGTTCTTTTCATTCCTAATTTAATTAGCATTGATAAATTGACTTTTGTTGACTTTTTAGAGTTTTAATCAAAGAACGTTTTTGAGGAAAATACGATTTTATCCTCCTGTACGGCAATTTCTATCTAATTTTAAGAAAACGCGTCGATTTCTTAGTCAGCGCTAAACGCCAGCTGTAGTGCCTGGCGCCTGGCGCTAGCCTTATCGTCTGGCGCTAAGGTCAGCGTTTGGCACTAATCTGGCTTTTTGCGTCAGAACTCTATTTTTGATGTTTTATCTTTTTGGCTGATTTTCTCTATAAATAACGTCCTAAAACCTCCGTTTTGATTCACCGATTCTCTGTTTCACCAACTCTCATCAAGATTTTCTTGATTACTCTATCTCTCTCTTTTCTAAACTAGCCTTCTCTCAAATATAAAAATTCCACATTCATTAGATCTAGAAACACCTAGAATAATTCAAAGTTGCCTTCGCCCTAGACGTGAAAGGTTTTAATTTCTGAGGGTTTGATCCCAAATCTCTCTTTCAATTATTTAATTTAATTGTTTGATTTTATATTTTCCTTGAAGTTACTAACGTGTGTATTTTGTTATTAGAAAGAGGTACGAGGAATCCAAGTAAGTACTTTAATGGTTTAATTGATATTATGATATAGAAATCATGCTTAGATTGTTATTTTGATTCCTAGTATCATGTTAGGATGTTTTCCTTAATTTGATGTTTAGGGTGACAACAATAAATTCCTAGTATCATGTCTAGGGTAACTTTAATATCAAGTATGATTAAAAGTACGATGCCTTTTATTCTTTTCCTAATATTCATGTTAGTATCATGTTAGGGCTAAATATATGATTTTTAATGTTTAGTGACATGCTAGGGTTTGTTATTAATCTTGTTAGTATCATGCCTAGGATCTTGCTATTATGCTTTAACATGATTATTTTTATAATTGTTATGATTAATTATGATGATTATAATTAATATTGTTATTATTATGTTGCTTGATATATATTTATTTTTATTGCTTGATCACACCTTTTATGCATGTTTAAAAGGAATTGGTACTTGTAATCACGCTTATATAAGATTAATAATCTAATTAGGGTTAATTTTATTATAATTCAAGTGATCGCCAATAATAGTTTATTTGTGCATTAATATTCAACCAACATAGATTAAACAGGTTTAGGGTAATCCTATTGATTGCATGTTAGTCAGAAAGCGCACATGAATACGATCAGAATAAAGTAGAGGCCTATTATTAGGGCAGGTTCAATCTCTTTTAGGTTGGATTTGTACCTTCATCCCCGAACCCTATTTGGTTTAAGACCTTATGGAGTTGACGATCTCTTGGATCGTTAAGGGGTGTAACCTTCACCTCGTGAACGGTTTACAAGTTCCTAAAAAAACTTGTTGGCGACTCTTTTGCTCTATCTTCTTTCCCTTTGGACGCCACCGTACTTTAGTGTATGATCACAGTGGGGTTCAAGATAGGGGATTAACGCTTGAAATATTCCCTACACTCACCGTAGGCTCAATTTTCACAACTTTCTTGTTTGATTCCACCTTTTTATCCTCAAAGCCAAGACCGACAGTGTAGAGGGCTCTTTCTACTGCATTGACTTCCTTCTGCCATTTGTCTATCTCATCTGAAAAGGATGCAACACAAGATACCGCCTCCAAGGGATCTTTTACAAGAGCTTGGGGCTTGTTAGAATACGTTTGAACCACGTTAACACTAAAGCACTTCTCCTCTATCATGGGGCTTTTGGGGGTATTATTAAGATTAAAAATAATTTTTTCGTCCCCTACTGATAGTGTTAGTTTGCCACTTCTTTCATCTATAATTGCTCCTGCAGTGTTAAGGAATGGTCTAACCAAAATAATTGGGGTTTGCATATCCTCGGCCATATCAAGAACAACAAAATCAACAGGTATATAAAATTTACCTACTCTAACAGGAACATCCTCTAAAACACCTAGGGGGTATTTAAAAGAACGATCGGCCATTTGTAGAGTAATATTGGAAGCTTTTAATTTACCCTTATTTAACTCGGAACACACAGATAGTGGCATAACATTAACGCTAGTACCCAAATCACACTATGCATTATCAATCATTAGATTGCCAATATGACAAGGGATAGAAAAACTACCCAGATCTTTTAATTTAGGTGGAGATTTATTTTGATGTACAACACTACACTCTGCAGTGAAAGCTACTGTCTCTACCTCACTAATAGACCTTTTTCTTGTCAATATTTCCTTCATAAATTTTGCATATGCAGGAATTTGTGTGATTAATTCAGTGAAGGGAACCGTTACCTTCAAATCTGTTACCATCTCTAGAAACTTACCAAACTGCTTATCCAAATTTGTTTTCAAGTGACGATTGGGGAATGGAAGTTTGATAGCTGGCTTTGGAACATTATTGCTCTTATCTGGAGTGGCCACCTTCCCTGGAGTCGTACCCTGCAATGTAAAGTTAGATATATTAGTACTACTCTTTAGCCCTGCGGGGCTATTAGCTGCATTGTCTGGTTTAACGGAATCAAGATTAGCATTATTTATTAAAACAGGTTCATCAACTCTGGGCATAGGGGGGCCCTTCATAGTTTGAACCACTCCTTAGAGTAATTTCATAGGCTTGATTCGTAGGCCTGGTCGGCTGTGCTGGCAGAGCTCCCTGTTGACGGGCTTGTAGAGTAGCGGAAAGTTGCGCAATTTGATTATCTACAATTTTATTGTGTGCTAGAATCGAATCAATTTGGGCATCTCTACTCTCCATGTGCTTCTTCATGTTAACCAGCATCGCTCTAATTTCTACCAAAGAAGGGTCGGAAGATGAGGAGGGTTGTTGTGGTTGGTTCTTCTGGCCAGCATTGGGGTGGTAATATTTCTGCTGTTGTTGTTGTGGCGCCTGTGGTTCTTGTGGTGGTGGATTTTGAACGTTGGTACTCCGGTAGGAAAGGTACGGATGATTCCGGTACCCAGGATTGTAGGTGTTGGAGTATGGGTTATTCTGCCTATAAGCTTGAAAGGCATTAACTTGCTCCACAAACTCTTGCAATCTTGCTCCCAATGACCTAAAATTCCACAATTTTCACAGAAAGCCTCGTTAGCATTATTATTAATTGCAGAAACATTAGCAGTGCTAAGATTATCTAATTTATGGCAGATAGAGGTTAATTGAGCTTCCAAAAAGGATACAGAGTCGACACTATGCTTCCCCTTGTTAGCAAAGCCTCTATGATTCCCATATTGGAAATTATGTATCGCCATATCTTCGATAACTTGACCTGCATCATCAACATTAAGATTCATAAACCTCCCACTAGCTGCAGAATCTAAGATTACTCTAGATGAATTTCCAATGCCATTGTAAAAGGATTGGATTTACTGCCATTGCGCCAAATTATGGTGGGGGCATTCTCTTTGTAGGTCCTTGAACCTCTCCCAAGCCTCACATAAAATTTCATCGGCTTCTTGGGCAAAGTTCTGAATTGCACTCCGTAGTACGGCTGTTCTCTCTGCAGGATAATACTTGTTATAAAAATTCAGATCAAGAGTTTCCCAGTCAGTTATACCAAGTGTAGTTCTATTTAAACCATTAAACCATAATTTTTCTTTTCCAGTTAAAGAAAAAGGAAAGAGAATCTCCCTGATTTGGTCTTGTGTGACCCTAGCTTGCCTGATGGTATTACAGTACTGACAATAGTCTGCAATATGAAGATTTGGGTCTTCACCCTTAGCTCCACTAAATTTCTTCCTTTCTATCATCGTTATAAATTGGGGTTTAATCTCAAACTGTACCACATCAAGAGCCGGAGTGGGAGTAAAGTGTGGAAAATCTGTAAGCTTTGGTTGTGAGTAATCACTAAGCTTCTTTGGAGCCGTCATCTCTGATTCTGGATCTGATGATACCTCTGAATTGCTAGAATCAGTTGGAGGATCTCGGTGATTATTATTATCACCAGAATCCGCCAGAATTTGCTTGTAGAAATTCTTCTGTCTATGGAAGGATCGTTCGATCTCGGGATCGAATGGGATGTACCCTGATCTGGAACACCTGGGCATAAACAAAAAAAACTAAAAGCAAATATGAGACCTGCCTCAAAGAACTAACGTTCTCTGAGACAAAAAAGGAAATAACCTAGACTACAAAAATAATCAGAAATAAAAATAAAACTGTTTCCCCGGCAACGGCGCCAAATTTTGACAGTCTAAAGTCGTATCACCTAATAAAAAGCAATTCCTAAATCCTCTAACTAATGTAGATAGGGAAGTAGGGTCGAATCCATAGAGAAACGAGTCTTTTTATTCCTAATTAATTAAAATAATCTAGATTATAAAGCAACCAAAATATTATAATCAAAGGGAACTAAACTACGAAGATTAAGAATAAGGAGAAAACAATATATAAAAGGTCTAGGGCATAGGTTCACCAATAAATAATATTCCAGGGTAAAACATAATAATCAATTATCAAAGCATAAATTAATCAGATTATAAAGGGCTTTCGCTACGTATTATAATCACACAATTAATTTGCCGGTATTAAATCTCATCTCTCGAATCTCGACTTAACCATTTATAAATTAACCTGACTATTGAAACTAAACCTAAACATCAATTCTCATCTTTCGAATCTCGAATCAATATTGTCAAACTCATGCATAAAAGATCTGTGCAAATCTAGTCACAGAGCATTAAATCAATCAATAGGAAATTAATCTAGCGTTGACAATTAACAACAATAAATTAACCCTTCATATTAATTATGGATCCCCATAAACCCTAGAAATAAAACTACTCACACATAATTAAATCTAAACAAATCAAAGTAATAAAACAAGACATGATCAAGGGAATAAAATAAATAACTAAGATTAAGAGAAGAGAAATTGTTACCAAAGAAATTTGGAATTAAGAATAAAGTTAAGAACAAAGTATAAGAGAGAGAGAAACTAATCTAAAAGCTAAGTAGAGAGAGAAAATCTAAAAAGAATTAAGAAAGAGTAAAAGAAGATCCTAAACTCGCTTAACGGAAAAGTATTTATACTAAGCAGGAATCTTAAACTAAAACAAACTTAAACGTCGAATAATTAACCCCTATAATAACACGCCCGATCGCCACGCATCAGCAGAACTCTCGCGCGCCACGCCCGATCGAGCTAAGCTTGCCCGATCGGGCCCTTGCTTCACCTCGAGGCTTGGAACTTCGATTGGACTTATTTCTTCGGCCTAACCCGGATATCCACTTAGGGTCTTGATTACTCGGTCCAAATACCTCGGTATCCCAATTACCGATCCCTTAATCACCGGTTCGATGGCTCTAACCGGCCCTGGGCTATAGAAACTGGTTGTGCTTCTCTAGTGCTCGTAATCGCTCCATAATATCTCTAGAAAATGCTCCTAAAGTGCAAATCCCTGCAAAAGTTAACCAAATCTACGAAAACACTAGAAAACACCAATTAGTAATAAAAGTGGCTCTAAAGAGCCAAAAACACTACTAATTATGACCAAGGGACGGGGGTAAAACACTATATAAATCGGACATATCAAGGGTCGGGTACTAGTTCGGGTTCGGATTGTTGTCGGGTCGGATTAAATCGATTGACGGCTACTATCAGTTCGGGTGCGGGTTCGGATTCAGGTCATAAAATATTGAATCAAATCAGTTGTCGATTAACATCGGGTTAGTTCAGGTCGAGTTACGGTCACTAGTTTCACCCCATTGTTCGGGTACAGGTAAGGTTCAGATCATTATCGGTTCAGGTCAGGTTCTCGGGTCAGGTCATTTTTTGACAGCTCTACTCAAGGATGTGACATCATTTTTTGTGGTCCCTATTAAAAATGATGTCATTAAATTCATGTTAAAACTCACTAATACCTGTCCAAATTTATCACTTTAACCATAAAACTCAAATATATGATTTGTTAAGGCTCACTAAGACTTATCTAAATTTATCACTTTAGCGCCGTAAGACTCAAAATTATAGGTAGAAAAGTGTTAAAAAAAAAAGATAATAAAAATAAAATTGAGGTGGGTCCAATCTCAAGTGTTAAGGTGAGTCTTGGAATTCCAAAACTCAACTTGACTTGCTTGAGATTTAAAAAGAAAAATGGGAGAGGTTTTAAACATAAGTCTTAAGACTCAAGATGATGATATCACCCCTTGGGGCTAAACTTGCTCAATTAGTTTTGAGCTAGAGGTTAAATGCTTAAATCTCGGCCCTTTAATATTTTCGGCTAAGATCTGCCACGGAGTATATGAAACATCAAACATTAACCGGCCCCTAGGACGAGTGATTTTCTTAAAACTTACTTAAATAAGCAAAAATATCACAAATTACTCTACTTTTATTTAATCTAGAGTGTACCCGTGCTCATGTACGGGATATATGTAGTATATATATTTAAGAGAAAAAAAATAGTAGAAGTGATAGTTATTAAAGGGTGGTTATTTTTTTTATTTTATTTTTTTTTGTAAAGAAAAAATAGAGGGCTAGATTTTAATTGAGTGATATGGGTAGTTATGAGTAAAAATGGTGGTTATTGGGTTTTTTTTTTTCAAAAAAAAAAAAAATTAAAAAATAGAAGGGCTAGAATTGTAAGGATGGGAATTTGGAGCGCTGTGAATGAAAGTTGGAAACAAAAAACTCTTAAATTATATAATTTTTCAAAAAAAAAAAATAAAAATTAAAAAATAGAAGGGCTAGAATTGCAAGGATGTGAATTTGGAGTGCTTTGAATGAAAGTTGGAAAAAAAAAACTCTTAATTTATACATAAGACTAGTATAGAACCCATGCTTATTGCACGTTTGAAAAGTTCAAATATTGTATTTTACAAAATTTAAGGTATAGTAAACTTAATCCATAACAATGACACCATATACAACAATTGATTATTCATTATTTTGTAACAATTTTAATCACAATAATGTGTACCCGTTTATCACAACTTGTAATCATATTTTTAAAATACAAAATTGTAAGTAAAAGAGATACGATAAGGATTATGCCCTATATATATTTTTATTATATTTAACCTTTGAGAACAAAACTAGTATTTTGGCCCGAACAATGCCCCGGGTCATTATATTTCTTCTTGTTAATAAATTTGTTATACATATTAATATTATGTATCAAAAGGTAACATAAAAAAACACTTAGCTTGGTGGTAAAAAGCTCACCTATAAAAATAGAGGTTGCATGTGTCAAATTTTGTGGAGAACAATTTTTTTTATAAATATATAAGTACATGATGTTTCGGGGTTTTCTATGTCTTTCGGGAGAGTTACAACACCAAGACGGGTTTCTGATTTTCTGTACCTGCAAAATAGCGGAAACCTCGGTTGGTCAGCGTTCCGCCGCCGACGGTCAAGTTAGTTTTAGTTCGGAGTAACAAGGTGCGGAAAGTAAATATCTTCTCGGATTCCGAGATCGGGTGTTTATGTGTT
Source organism: Chenopodium album (assembly GCF_948465745.1). Taxonomy (NCBI): domain Eukaryota; kingdom Viridiplantae; phylum Streptophyta; class Magnoliopsida; order Caryophyllales; family Amaranthaceae; genus Chenopodium; species Chenopodium album. The sequence goes on along the minus strand of NC_137841.1, from coordinate 36,199,193 downwards.
TTTAAGAGTATTAAATGATGTAATGAATTAACGTTGCCCCAATTATTGGGGAAATCTCCCTATTTCTAGGGTTCTAAAAGTTTGTGCCCTTGTTCTAGGGTTTGGTGACCAAGGGACATGGGCTGCGCCGTTTCGCGGCGATATCGGGAATTGGGCCTTGAAGGCCGCCATTTCCTAATGGGGTATGCCACGGGATATTTTAAGGACTAACTTTTTTTTTATGCTGGGGACCAAGGAGGTTCCCGTGATGGCATATAGATCAAGTCTAGACCAGCCTACAACGATAACTAAAGCAAGACAAGCAATAACAAAGGCAAACGCAAGACTACTTATTATTACTTAGAGGATGAGGGCACAATACAAGGCAAAGAGCCCGAATGAGTGAACCCCCAGCGAATGGGGCAAGCCCTCTATTTATACTACTCAAGGGCTGGCCACATCCCGGCCAAATAGGAAAAACTTCCCACTACTCCCTCAGTCCCTTTTTTACATTTCTATTTGTAAAATTGCACGGGAATTAAGGAACTTGGGATAAAACAAAGAACAATAAAACAAAGTATAATGGGAATTACATGACATTAATTGATGTTTTTGAGTAAAACAAAGATAGAATAGTATTTAATTCTGCATATGTAATCAATCCTTTGAAAAGAAAAAGGACCAATAACATTTTTTGGTGGAAAAAAAGGACCAATCATATTCATCTAAATTGATGCACATGAATTATGAAAATAAGAGTGAGAATTAGAAAATAAGAGTGAGAATTAGAAAATAAGAGTGAGAAAATAGAGAAAGCATTAATTACAAAACAGAAAAATAGGGATAATCTGGGATATTTGGTAAAAATTTACTTACTAAAAAAGGAAATTAGGAATGTAATTTCGAAATACCCAAAAAGGAAAGCGGGAATGTAAAAAAGGGACGGAGGGAGTACTTTGTTAACCGCCCACTACATAGTAACTATTCACTACCAAGTAACTGATTCTTTGGATAGGTGTCATGTATGAATGTTTTCCCCTTAAATAGGAGTAGTGGGTTGCGTGGGTGTAGACACCTAAAAATATCTCCCCAAAACCAAACCCGATGATGAACAACCTTTCACCGCCATTATTGGTCGGGTTGAGTATTTAATCCTGGAGTGCTTAAATCCATATTTCCATTTCATAAAACCAACCCAATTCCTATCTAGTTTCCCCAAACCATAACTTATTTTCCTCTTTTCGTGTCTTTAAACCCAAAATAATTTATTTCGTGTCCTTTAAAATCATTCATTTCGTGTCCTTTTTATAAAAACGTTTAGTCCAATTTATTTTGGTCCATTATCTGGGTTAAATGATTGAATATTTTTATGGGGATTTAAAAGAGATTTCCAATGATATATTATAAGCCAAAATCCGAGTTATAACGGATATGTTATGACCAAAATATTAAACTGAGCCCAAACCGAACCTAAGCCCACCTTACCTACGACCCAATGATCATGTGGAGGGTCCAAATTATTTAATCCCATTACTAAACCAATTAGGATTAATTATAAGCTTCTATAAGTTTCTAAAAGATCTTAATTATCTTGAAAGATAAGATTAAAGAGTTTGAAATTGAATAAAACTTTTCTTTTTGAAAATCCTATTTCTATCCGAATTGAAAGACGTTCAAAGATAGTCAGATATTATTTTCGTACCTCATAGTTTTTATCCAAATTTTATATGGATGGATAGACCTTGAAATTATCTTTCCGATGATATATTATAATATCAATTCCGGGCTATAACGAAAAAAATATGAATTTAATATCAAACTCTATCCAAAACTGACACCGTATCACTATTTCGTCCATATCTTTTATTCTACAAAATATTTTAATCTGATTCTAATTGGGTTAGAAAGTAGACTTTGAGAGCTTTCCAACGATATCTTATTTATTTTATTCCTATTTTTGGATAAAAAGATATGATAAAAACAAAAACCGCAAAAACTGCTGTATATCACAAGAGTTTTATCCGATTCGAATTCTTCTCTTTTCTTGATTCTTTGACCCTCTTTTTTCTCTATAAATAGAAGTCATATCTCCCTTTTTTCAATCATAAACAAGATTGATCATCAAATAATTCTCTTCTCCCTTTTTAGCCTAAACACTAGCCATCCTATTCTCTCAAAATGCTTCCTTTAAGCACTCCAAGGAGTTCATACTTAACCCGAGGTTCCGTCCTTAAACCAAGGCGTGAAAGGTATAATTAACTGAGAGTTTGGACCAAATCAAATCTACTTTTTATTTAATTTATAATTCATGATGTAGCAATTTAAAGTTACTAAAAGTTTATTCATGATGTAGCAATTTAAAGGAACGTGCGAAATGTGAGTAATTAATTAATTTAATTACTCTTATTTTATTTTAATATTGCTAGTATCATGATTAGGGTTATTTTATATTTGATTTAACTAACGCTATTATTGTTAAATTGCTTCCAATATTGATGCTTATTTTATTATTATTTATTGGTCACCATATTGCATGTTTAAAGGGAATATGTAATTGAAAATCACGTCTAATAAGATAATTTGGATAACCGGTTTAGGTTCCTTTTTTATCTTGTTATTAATTAAGTGATCACGATATTTTAGAATTATATGTTGCATTAATATTCAACCAATTTAGCATAATAATAGTTTGGAGTGAATTGAATATTTTGTTTGTATGCCTTTGAGATCGCTGGAATCACTTTTCACTATAAGAATCGAGTAGAGGCCAATACGGGCGAATGTGACTCCATGACTCACTTCAAACCATCATCCCTGATCCTCCTTTCGTGGTTCCGAACCATATGGAGTTAGTAATCTCATGGATTATGAATGGGGTGTAACCTTCACGGGTTAATCGTTGTTGTCTATCGTTGTCCCTTTATCGTGGTTGCCTTTTATGATCCGTGAACGGTTTACAAGTTCCTTAAAAACTTGTTGGCGGCTCCCTACTTTCCTTGTCCCTGATAGTATTATGTCAATTCCCACTTCCTATGAGTTCCAAGCATATTCACCACATGCTTTAACGTAGGCGCACTTCGAGCGACGCCTACAGTGGGTGGTTATTACTATAACCGCCCACCTCCCCACTACTGCTCCCTCCTAATTCCAAGGGATGGATGCCATGTCATCATTATGATTCATTCTCACCTGACGAGCGATTACCGTTTCCTATGATCCCCACTAGATGAGGTAACCATGGCGCACCGATTTGGACCAAGCCGTAGCTTAAGTCAACCCCTTAGCCAAATCACATCGTACCATAGCCCCCATAGGCATTCCTATGTCCAAGGCTACGCCCATGACCCTTGGCCATGAAGCCACCGAAGGTTGGCCACTAACCTATGATTGAGCACCTACCCCCTAAAGAGCCTTATATTTATTCGGTTGAGTAATTCCAATGAACACCCAAATGATAGAAACATAATAATGGTCCCATGGGTCATTCTCGTGCCCATGGTTCAATCGAGGGTGTGGTTGAGAGGTCACTAGGACCTTATTCGGCCTCTAAATATGATTTTCGGGCAGTTTTTGATTTTTAACGAAGTTTTTTTTATGCTTTAAATTTTATCCTCGAGTTTAAAGGGTAAGAGCTAATTTAATGTTTCTATGAATAATTTAAGTATAAAGATGTATTTTAATGATGTTTTAAAGGGTTTTTGATTAGTTTAAAATGCTGGAATTTTATTTATTGTAGTATAATTGTGATTTTAATAAAAGGGTGTGTTACCCATTAAAAAGAATTTTAATTAGGGGTTTTAAAATAATTTTCAGATTATTTCAACTTAAAGTAAATTTAAGTTGCTAAAAATTGTGTATACAAGGAGAATTAATACAGTATTATTGTCCCTATATGTAGGAGACTTGATTCGGGAATTGTTGTAGTGTAATCGGCTAATTTAAGGGCTTATTTGAGGTACGTTCGCATTCTAAGCATAATTATATTGATGTAGTAGCATGCTAAATGTGTTTAATTGATTACAAGTAGTATCATACTAAATTTAGAATGGAAATTATGATTTGGTTGTTATTGGTGATTGAATTATGAAGCATGATTTATTTGTGATGGATTATTTGTTGGAAAATAATAGTTTGAAATCTTATTTATGAACCACATATTTATTTATGGCATGTTAGAAAGCATGTTTAATTAAACTAAATGTTTAATTTGGTTTGGAATATTAAAAAAGAATTTTATTATGGTTCATATAATTTTTATTGATGCGATAAGCATGAGAAAGAAGCTATTTAAGTGTCTTTGTACACGAGGAGTAAATTATATTTTTGGTGCCTTAGTGCACTTAAGGTGTTTTCAACACCGGGGGATAGGATTTGTGGCGCATTATGCGTTTAAGGTGTCTTTGACACTGAGGTATATTTAAAAGGGTTCAACATTAAATATTATGTGGTCACTAATTATTCAAGAATTAAATTGGTATGTTTGATTGTTGAATAATTATTATTGATTGAATGATTATGGTTCGAGAGTCATCACCAAGTTTAATAATCTATAAATAACGTAAAGTGAAAGAGATTACACACCAAAACTCTTGGAACGTATATACCTTGAGTATGAACATATGAGGGGAGTTATGTGACTTTATATTTGATCATAACTTCTACTGGAGTACATGATGCTCTACATTCCTTTTATTATTATTATGCGCAGGAATTCCGCCACCTATGAGTGGTTTTGATGCTGGCACAGTTAGCTCCCATGTAAGTAACCTCATTTATTTGAGGAGGTTGATTAAGTGGGAAACCCGTTCGATATGTAATCAACGCTAAATAAATTATGTAGTTGTCTAGTAGAGAAGTTTTGTTGAATGTTGTATGCTTGAGAAACAAATACAACGAGGTAAGTTGTGTGTTGATAGGTAAATGCATGTTAGTGTGTTAATTACGCTTATGTACTCAGCTTTGCTGATTGTGTGTTCTGTGTGTTTGTTGGCCTTGTCTTTCTCCTGGCCCTATGATGACTCATTTTTAATGGAGAGTAGTGGAAACAAGTAAAGCGAAGCTTTTCAGGTGATGAAGCATTCATGAATGAGCATGATTGAAGAGCGAATCATGCTAGTTTCCATAAGTATATGATGTGTTTAATGCTTTTATTATATATGATATTATTATGGATGACTAACACAAAAGTTTTGAAAGTTGGTTTGGTTTTAATAAGGGCCTATAATGGTTCCAAGTTGTAGGATGGTTTTATTCTACTTCGTTTGACTTTGGTTTGACTTTATTTTCATTGGTTGACTTTTTAAGTTGATTTGTTTTGAATGGTTTTAAAATAAGTCTTCCGCTATGCGTCTTTGATAGTTGCCTTAGCCGTTTTCACGGTGGCGGTAATGTCTTAGATATCCTATTTAAGGTTTTAAACAGGGAAAGCACAGGTATTTTAAAAGAAAGGAATTTCTAGGGTGTTACAAAGTGGTATTAGAGCTTTGGTTGAGATTTTTATTACCACTAAAGCCAAAAATGTATTTTAAAGTGTTCTGTTTTAAAACTTGGCCAAGTGCTTATTTAATTAAGCAGTGTTAAATTAAATTGTTTTAATTTTTTTTTGTTTTTATTTGAGGAATGACCAAATTTTTTTATGAAGAAAAAGGTGCAATTTTTTTTTATGAAGAACCTCCGAATATTTTTTTTTTATTTATTGAGGATGCCCGAATTTTTTTTAAGAAAGCTGAAAATATTTCGGTCTTTTTTCCATAGCTTATTTTTGAATTTCTTTTTTTTTTTTCAAAAAAAAAGAGGATCCAAAAATATTTTTACTTTGTTCATGTTGCAGGAAAGCATGGATTGAGGTAAGTAATATGTGTTAAAAAAACTTTTATAAGCATGTTGGTGAGCTTGGGTAGGAGAAGAAAGGGCATATATGCTAGAATTTAATTTCTTTCCTATGTGCATATTTTGTATGAGGTGTTCAAGCATGTTGTATGACTAAATGTTCATTGATGAAAGCATGCAATATGTGATTATTATATGTGAGCTATCAAGATTGTATGATTGAACACCAAACTTAATTTTCTGCAAGAATTGTATTATATTGTTATGGGAAGCGTTTTCTTTTGATAGTTTGGCCTGTTTTCTTGTAGGATCCCTAAACCTATACCCTATGAGTTTCTATGATGAGAATTTTGAGGAATGTTAAGGATTGTGAGAGTTCAATTTCTTATGTTAGGATGGTTCGCTTCAATGGTCTTATTTGAGATATATTTTTGAAGAAATTTTGGATGCACATCATCACATGAATGTGAGTATTGTTTTTGGGGATAATTTGTTGTTGAGATACCTTGTCTAGATATTAAGAATGAGTTATTTGAGTTTTGTTCACTTGTGTATGGAGACACCAAATTATAAGGATAAAGAGATTGATTTTAATGCATATGGTTAAGGAGCTTAGAGATGAGTAATGATGAAAGTTATTATATGAGCTAAGGGATACTCAATGCGGATCAATTGAAGTTTGACATTTTAAGTTTAGTGACTTATCATTTCTTATGATTAAAGTTATTTAATTTGGGATGGAGAATTGAGCATATATATATATTTTAATATATGATTGGAGTTTTGAGAAGTCATGATCTTGTTGGCATATTGAGGACTCTTGTTATGTTGGACCTTAAACACATTGTTACATGTTCAACCTTGAGAATATTGACATATGTTATTTATGAGTTATGAGTATTTATTCTTTCACTTGGGATATGAGGATAACTATTTTACTTCAAGGAGTCATTATGTGTAGCAATGCTATCATTTTAGAGAAAATTCTTGAATTTATTCACCTAATCTTTTAGAGTTTTTCAACAACCTTATGATTTCTATTGTTTTCCAAGTGCTACTCGTTTCTTTCTTCCCTTTGTGAGTAGCAGTTAATGGGGATATATATTTATTTATTTTTTTTTATTTTTGATTGCTTGTTTAACTATATGAACTTTGGTTGTTTATCAATCAAGATTTTATGTATTCAAATTATTGGGAAAGAGGACATAAAAATTTTACCTCAAACCTTAATTCGAATTAAATGATAATTGTTTCTTAATTGAGTTTAGTGGTTGGTGTTAGTTGATTAGAATAAGAGGAAGCTAAGTGTTTCAACCCAGCCTATATAGCAACCAGTTTTATCATCAAGAAAGTATGGTGACAGGAAGCAATTCCAGTAATGGAAATGATTTGAACAAGGTAGTCAGGCAAGCTTGATAGATTACCAAGGATGATATAAGCACCAATAATCCCATAGTGGGGAATAGGTGTAACAAGATAGTGTTAAAAAGTGAAAACCACCTATATACCAAAGGGAGATCAATTCCCGAAGTTTTGGCGGTAAAGTTGAAGATAGTTGTTTAAAGACAAAATGTGTCTTGAGAATTTGAGAATGAATGAAAGTTTGTATGGTAAGTATTGGAGGGAGTTGATTTTACCATGTCAATGAGAAAGAATAAGTTGTGAATACACCCAATCTTATTTGAGAGACATTTGGAATAACGAACTCGAAATAAGTTTTACTAGACTTTCATGCAAATAGAAGGAAGATATCATGAAGTTTAAGTGGAAATGAAAATATTGCTTGTTTTAGAGTAGTGCTCCAAGTTCTTAAGATCTCTCGATATTCAAGGAAATGATGTTGCTTTAAACTTAAGGGAATGAGTTGAAGGATGGCGAACTATGAGTTTAAGGGTGGTTTTCCAGACATAAAGTCTTTGGGATTTTGATTGAATTAAATTATGAAAAATCAATTCATATATTAGCTAAAATAAAGGTGAGATAAAAAATGAAGATAAGGAATCAAATAAAGAAAGAAGGTAGGCGAAAGGTCAACAAAATGGCTAAAGAACTTCACAGGAATATTTTGGAAATGATAAACAGTATGAAGGCGGCTTGAGTAACTCTTAAAACTTAAGGAAATTTGAACTATGAAGACGCAGTATACTTGAAAGTGTCGAGAATATTGAACTATGGATATAAAAATGTCATAAAGGAGAAGAGTTTATGACAAGATTTATGAATTTTATTTAGATGTGTTGATATAACTTTAGTAGGTATTGTATATGAGGTGATTGAAGTTGAGTTTATTTAGGGGTCACAAGATTATGCTAGAAGAAAGATTATGGATTTAATTGGAGGAAAGATGTAAGCATGGGAAATATAAGCAAGGATATAAAGGTTAAGTGAAGTTGGAGGTATTATATGGACATATTTGCGTGTGGAGAAAGGATTAATGTTGTATTGCTTAAAGGGGGTTGAAAGATACTATTGTAAGTCATTGAAAGAAGGTTACATCGCCTTGGAGAGCGCATGTAATTGTTAAAGAACAGGATGGAAGTGTCTGTAAAGTGCCTATGAGGGATTGATCAATGTGACAAGAAGAATAATTATCCTTTGATTTGAAGCGACGATTTGTTTGATCAAATGAAAGGAGCAAATATAATTTCAAGGTTAGACTTGAGGATAGAATTACTAAGTAATAATATTCGAAAGAGGATATTTCGAATTTGGCACTTATGACAAGGTTTGGACGATTCGAGTTTTCATTTTTGCCTTTTGGGATAATGAATCACCTATAATTTCCACGGACTTATGGAATCTTGTGTTTTCGTTGAAGGTATTTTTGTGAATTCTAAGAATGGGAAGGAAAGGACGATATGAACATATGTAATAAAACGTGTTGATGCTTAGAGAGAAGCGAATGCACACAAGTTTTTCCCGAGTGTGAGTTGTGATTGAGAAAGGACCATTTTGGGAAACCTTGTGATAAGAGGAAATGTTGATGTAACAGGGATGGAAGTGGTGAATTATGGTCTTCGTGATAAAACAATTGTTGTTGAGATTTAAGTTGGACAACGGTGTGGAAGATTTTGATAGATTTGAAAGGATTATTGACAAGTGAATGCCTTGGCGAGGAATAATTGGAAGTTCATAGAAAGTAATAAGTGTGAAATAATTTTGTATGAATTAATGATTATTTGTGAATGAAGTTTAAAGTTTAAAGTTTGAGATAGACACTCACACATAAGGATTTAAATAAGTAACAAGAAATGATTGGAGTTGATAAAGAACCATGGAAGGGACATTCAATGTCATTTAAAGGGAAGCAATGTATTGGGAAAATACATTGCTAATAATGTAAAAGTTAATAGTGAATAAGGAAATTAATCTCCTCGAAAGTGTTGGAAAAGAAAAGTTAAGAAAATGATGGGGTAACTACAGCATGAGACCAACAATATTCGAGGAAATGAAGAAAAATCAAGTAGAGAGTGTGAATTTGATCGAATTTGTAAGAGGATATGTCATTTTAATATTCATGGAGATACAAGCTAGAGTATACTTTGTAAGAATAAGAAGTTGAAGGAAAATATAACGAAAGAAAAGTGAAATACAACCATGAAAGGATAAGATGCAAAAAGGATTTGATAAAGGTGTACTGAGGGTTTAAAGTGATTGTTTCAATCGGATTGTGGTGTATAGATTGTCTAAATCCACGATGTTTAAAAAAAAAAACCGATGAAGGAGACTTGAAAGATGGAGCAACTTGCGAAGGCTTACATCAAATTCGTTGTGAGACTACATGGAGTTCTGAGAATATCATGTCAGATAAAGATTCCTAGTTTCTTTCAAAATCCTAGAAGGAGGTATACAGGAGAGCTTTGGTAATACATTGGGGAAGATTACAACATCCACCCATTGGTATAGTAACGAAATAATATTTGACAGGGGAATTTATGCAGAAAACATGTGTATTCAATTTCAGAAAGGATGTAATAAAGTCACCATACAAGCCATCATTGGTATAACACATTTTGAGGTTGGAATAAAAGAACCATGAAAGTTCACTATGTCGGGGAACATTCGTGACTGAAGCAAGAAAAGTATACATGAATGGATTTGATCTGAGTAGTGCAAGATAAACAACGGACAATGCACAAGTGTTATTGAAAGTGTAACCCATAAGACAAAAGATGAATATTGGTAAGAAAGAAAATTTGAGCCAAAGTATATAGAAATATATATGAATTTGCATAGAATTAGTAAAGTGGCGAATAACTTGGCATATTATCGGACCTTGGTAAAGTATAAGACAATTTTCATAAGTCATTGTGAAAGAACATTAACTAAAGGTATGAGTTGCAAAGGGATCTATTAAGTTCAGCCAATTTGATCATGAAAAAGCTAGACAAAATCAAAGTTTTGAATATCAAAGTGCTTCATACTTTTACTATAGGATTGGTGAAAGATAGCATAGATGGAAACAGATTATTTTTGGTATAATGAGTAAGGAATTAATAAGAATTTTGATTCGTAATAAGGAATGCATACAGAGAAGTATTATGACCTTACCAAGGATGGAATGAGAAAAGATCAACATAATTCTAAAGTTGAGTTAAGTGGAGTTACGGGGGCGTAACTCGTTTTCTGTGAGGGGGGTAGAGTGCGATAGAATTATGCGCTTTTTCCTTAATTTTGGGATTTTAAAGTGCTTTTTCGTCAGTTTTACACTGATTTAGTTGATAAGTTTGATTAGTTTACACACTAAGATGTGTAAGTTTATTACCAAAGTTGATTCTTACACTAATGCTAGTATGAGTTTGTTAGATAGTCTAATAGTTTACACATTATTTTGTGTAAGTTTGTTAGTAAAGTTGTTATTTTACACATTATTTTGTGTAAGTTGGTCAGTAAGTTGGTTACTTTACACACTAGTTTGTGTGTGAATGAATAGATGAGGTAGAAAGGAAGTATCACAAAATTACATCAACTAAAAGTATTAAGAAAAGTTTTTGAGATTTTAAGTATTTATTTGCCTTTAAACGAGTTTTTAAAGTTTTTGTACCTAAGTTTCGAGGACGAAACTTTTTTAAGGGGGGTAGGCTGTAATACCCCGTATTTTTATGTATTTTTATAAAGTATTTAAATATTAATAAAATGTATTGTTAAGGGCTCAAGTATTTTAATTAAATATTTCTAAGGGTTTAAGTATTTTGAATATAGGGTTTTATAAAAGTAAAATATATTTTGGGCCAAACTTTTATTAATTATTGGGCAATGTAAATTATTCCTACATACTCTTATTGGAATAACCCATTCAAAAACCCATAACTTAAGCCCTATCCCATAACTTAAGCCTACATTTTTATAAGCCCAAACTTAACCCTACACTCTCTACTCTATAAATACCCCATGAATCCCAAAAAATTTCCCACACAAAAAGGTTAGTCTTATTTTCTTTCTCCTTTGTTTTATTAATTTGTGTAATTATAATTATTGATTTATGGGTTTTGATTTTATTGTTTGAAATTAATTTAATTAGTATCAAATTGTATTTTGATGATTAAACTTTATAATTTCAGATTTTATAAATGTCATAATTTTCAGATTTTGTAAATTTTTTAACCTAGGGTTTTTAAATATTGAAAATCATGATTTTAGGGTTTTTATGAACGATTGATTTAGGGCTTTTATAGTAATGATGTTTTGAAATTTTGGTGATTATAACTAATGATAAGTTTAACTTAATTTCAGATTATTTTGAACACGTAAATTCATGTTTTAATTTTTAGATTTCTGTTCGTTAATATTAATCCCGTTTTGATCCCGATCAGGTTCTGAACTCATCCAATTTTGATAAAAAAAGTAGTGTTTTCCATGTGGAAACAACGTTTTAAGAAAGACTTACTACCTATGGTAGTTAGTACCACCATCTCGTGGCCAAATTCAGCCTCTAAATATGATTTTCGGGCAATTTTTGATTTTTAACGAATTTTTTTTGTATGCTTTAAATTTTATCCTTGAGTTTAGGGTAAGAGATAATATAATGTTTCTATGGATAATTTAAGTATAAAGAAGTATTTTGATGAAGTTTTAAAGGGTTTTTGATTAGTTTAAAATGCTGGAATTTTATTTAAAGTAGTATAATTGTGATTTTAATAAAAGGGTGTGATTACCCATTAAAAAGGAGTTTAATTAGGGGTTTTAAAATAATTTTCAGATTATTTTAAGTAGTCTAAAGTAAATATAAGTTGCTGGAAATTGTGTATACAAGGAGAATTAATATAGTATTATTGTCCCTTTATGTAGGAGACTTGATTCGGGAATTGTTGTAGTGTAATCGGCTACTTTAAGGGCTTATTTGAGGTACGTTCGCATACTAAGCAAAATTATATTGATGTAGTAGCATGCTAAATGTGTTTAATTGATTACAAGTAGTATCATACTAAATTTAGAATAGAAATTATGGTTTGGTTGTTATTGGTGATTGAATTATGAAGCATGATTTATTTGTGATGGATTATTTGTTGGAAAATAATAGTTTGGAATATTATTTTATGAACCACATATTTATTTATGGCATGTTAGAAAGCATGTTTAATTAAACTAAATGTTAATTTGGTTTGGAATATTGAAAAAGAATTTTATTATGGTTCTTATAATTTTTATTGATGCGATAAGCATGAGAAAGGAGCTATTTAAGTGTCTTTGTACACGAAGAGTAAATTATATTTTTGATGCCTTAGTGAACTTAAGGTGTTTTCAACACCGAGGGATAGGTTTTGTGGCGCATTATGCGTTTAAGGTGTCTTTGACACTGAGGTAGATTTAAAAGGGTTCAACATTAAATATTTTGTGGTCACTAATTATTCAAGAATTAAATTGGTATGTTTGATTGTTGAATAATTATTATTGATTGAATGATTATGGTTCGAGAGTCATCACCAAGTTTAATAATCTGTAAATAACATAAAGTGAAAGAGATTACGCACCAAAACTCTTGGAACGTATATACCTTGAGTATGAACATATGAGGGGAGTTATGTGACTTTATATTTGATCATAACTTCTACTGGAGTACAGGATGCTCTACATTCCTTTTATTATTAGTATTCGCAGGAATTCCGCCACCTATGAGTGGTTTTGATGCTGGCACAGTTAGCTCCCGTGTCAGTAACCTCATTTATTTGGGGAGGTTGATTGAGTGGGAAACTCGTTCGATGCGTAATCAACGCTAAATAAATTATGTAGTTGTCTAGTAGAGATGTTTTGTTGAATGTTGTATGCTTGAGAAACAGATACAACGAGGTAAGTTGTGTGTTGATAGGTAAATGCATGTTAGTGTGTTAATTACGCTTATGTACTCAGCTTTGCTGATTGTGTGTTCTGTGTGTTTGTTGGCCTTGTCTTTCTCCTGGCCCTATGATGACCCATTTTTAATGGAGAGTAGTGTAAACAAGTAAAGCGAAGCTTTTCAGGTGATGAAGCATTCATGAATGAGCATGATTGAAGAGCGAATCATGCTAGTTTCCATAAGTATATGATGTGTTTAATGCTTTAGTTATTTATGATATTATTATGCATGACTAACGCAAAAGTTTTGGAAGTTGGTTTTGTTTTAATAAGGGCCTATAATGGTTCCAAGTTGTAGGATGGTTTTATTCTACTTCGTTTGACTTTGGTTTGACTTTACTTTCATTGGTTGAATTTTTAAGTTGATTTGTTTTCAATGGTTTTGAAATTAGTTTTCCGCTATGCGTCTTTGATAGTTGCCTTAGCCGTTTTCACGGTGGCGGTAATGTCTTAGATTTTTCTATTTAAGGTTTTAAACAGGGAAAACACATGTATTTTAAAAGAAAGGAATTTCTAGGGTGTTACAGGAATGGTGAAGCATATATGAGTAAAGGATTTATGCTATTTGGGGGAAATTAATGTAGTTGATGTTGGGATTAAATTGGTTAATTGATTATGTGCATGTGTGTGTTTAATTTAGGAGTGATCAACCTAGTTCCTCGCACTAGATTGCATTGTAAGTTCACATTGATACGGACAATTGATTTGTGGCTTGCACTTGTCGATTGAGTTGGTTTGTGAAGTTCCTAGCTAGAGTCTCTCGTAGTTGGCGCTAGTTTGACCTCTAGGAGATAGCTTGGAGAAGTGTAAGTTCCTAAAGACTTTAGGCCGTTCTTTCAAGCCGCGGGTTCACAAATTCTCGTGTTGAACCCACAATCATAGAGTTTTGAAACTGCCATGTCCCGTGCTTATCAAGAGCATCAAGAGGAGCGCACAAGGAGCATCAAATGATAGTGAAGGGGGCTGCCCTGTTCCCAAGCGCGGGCGCGCGCGACTATGGCGCGGCCGCGCAGCCTGGTATTGCGGGTGTGCCTCTCTCGGGTGCGGGCGCGCCTGTCTGGGTCTCTATTCCGTACCCAGTTTTGTGCGGCCTCGCTCCCCCTTATAGTTAGCCGCGCCTGTACGGGTCTATTTGGACGATCTAACTAATTTCTCTTTATTAGTTTTACTATATTTAGATTTTCCCTCTATTCTTCAAGAGAGAGTTCCTTTTAGAATTAGAATAGTATTAGGTTAGAGTTTGTAAAGAGAGAAACTCTAGTTTGTAGAAAGACGTTCTTGATTGATGATTGAAGATTGATGATTGATGATTCTAAGTGTTTTCTCCATTGATTTGAAGCAAGTTTTTAAGGATTTCTTTACTTTAATGCAATCTTTAGTTTTGATTTCAATTACTTTGTTAATTGTTCAAGTTGATTAATTTTTTGATTGATTTTATCTGGATTAATATGATGATGATGAATTTGTTGTTTAGCTTAGTTTTGACATCAATTTCCATGAATTGTGAGTAGTTTTCTTGCTAGGGGAATGGTGAAGCATATATGAGTAATGGATTTATGCTAATTGGGAGAAATTTATGGAGTTGATGTTGGGATTAAATTGGTTGATTGACTATGTGCATGTGTGTGTTTAATTTAGGAGTGATCAACCTAGTTACTCGCACTAGATTGCATTGTAAGTTCACATTTATACGGACAATTGATTTGTGGCTTGCACTTGTCGATTGAGTTGGTTTGTGAAGTTCCTAGCTAGAGCCTCTCGTAGTTGGCGCTAGTTTGACCTCTAGGAGATTAGCCTACCATACTCTCTTGATTGCTTTATTGATTTCCCTTGCATCAGTTGACTTAGTCATTGTAAGGAGGGTGATCCCATCGTAAGGGGTACTCTCCTTAAATGCCCTTGACCACTTAAAAGCCTAGGACTTTACAGTTGTTAAGGTGTAGTAGGATTTGAATTCCTTACTGTTTGGGGGACCTTGAATTAGAATTGATTCAATCATCACGCTTTTTTATAAGAAACAAGTAGGAGTCGCCAATAAGTTTTAGGAAAAAATCATAAACCTCATTCATGCCTTTCTTCCATGTGGAGTTCATGGAATAATTAGCACAAATCATAAGTTTACCCACGCCCAAATTGGTCTATAAAACAGAAATGAGTTCGGGAGCGAGGGTACTAAGATAACGTTCCTTTTAGAGGGGAATCGTCATCCTAGCCCTAGTACGGCCTCTACTAGCTCTTCCTTTTTTCCCAATTTCATCATCAAACAATATATGCAACGCGATACTGTAGACACCCATTTGTGTCTCCCCAAAACCAAACCTAGTGATGAATACCTTTCATGTCATTTGCTTATCGAACAAAGCGAAAGTGTAAAAAGTCTAGTGATGAGGATGTTTTTATTAAAATATCTCTTCTTTCTGTTTTTGAAAATATTTTTTTCTTACCTTATTTATAAAAAACGTGCATTCCAGTTTAGTTTGGTCCATGATAAGGGTCCAGTAATGGTGTAGTTTGATGGGGCTTGAAAAGACCTTTCCAACGATATATTATAAGCCCAATTCCGATGAATAATGAGGAAGTTATGGCCAAAATACTAAACTGGGCCCGGTTTGGTTTTTACCTACGGCCCAATGATCTAGAGGAGGGCCTATTATTAATTATCATTCCTAAAGCTATTAGGATTGATTATAGTCTTCTAGAATACTCTAGAAGATTCTTTTAAATCCTAATGGAGTTAGGATTGATAATTATGTTTCAAAGAGTTTGAAATTGAATAAAACTACTCCTTTTTAGAATCCTTGTTTTGTACGAAGTGGAATATATTCAGATTTTATTTTCGTGCCTCACAATATTTATCCAAATTGTATATGGTTAGATAGATCTTGAAATTATCTTTCCAATGATATATTATAATATTAAATCCGATTTATAACAAAAAAGATATGAATGAGATATGAAACTCTATCCAAAACTGACACCCTTCCTACTACTTCAACCATATCTTTTTATCTACAAAATATTTTAATCTGATTCTAATTGGGTTGGAAAGTACACTTAAATAGCTTTCCAACGACATATTATATGTCTTATTTGGACTTCTGAATCAAAAGATATGATAAAAACAAAAACGCATGAAACTGATTATTAGCGCCTGATGACAAGCATTAGCGCCTGGCGCTAAACTTCAGCGCCTGGCGCTAATGACCAGCGCCTGGCGCTAATCAAGTTTTATTCTCGTCGAAACTCTAATTTGTTTTTTTATCCATCCGATTGATTTCCTCTATAAATAGCCTCTTAAAATTCTGTTTTCAATCATCAATTCTCATCAATCCTTCTCATCTAATTCTCTCTATCATCAACTCTCATCAAGAATTTCTTGATTCCCTCTCTCTTTTCTAAACTAGTTTTTGCATACAAAATTCCGCATTCACAAGATCTAGACACACCTAGCCTAATTCGAAGTTGCCTTCGCCCTAGACGTGAAAGGTTTTAATTTCTGAGGGTTTGGTCCCAAATCTCTCTTACAATTATTTAATTTAATATAAATGTTTGATTTTATTATTTTCCTTGAAGTTATAACGTGTGTAATTTGTTATTAGAAAGAGATACGAGGCATCCAAGTAAGTGCTTTAATTGATTTTATTGATATTATGATATGGAAATCATGTCTAGGTTGTTATTATGATTCCTAGCGTCATGTTAGGGTGTTTTGATCTTCCTAGTATCATGATTAGGGTAACTTTAATATCAAATATGAAAATTGCGATGCTTCCTATTTTATTTTCTAATAGCATGTTAGTATCATGTTAGGGTTAAAGCTTTGATTTTTATTACTTAGTGACATGCTAGGGTTTGTTATTAATTTTGTTAGTATCATGCCTAGGATCTTGCTATTATGCTTTAACATGATTATTTTTATAATTATTATTAATTTTAATTATTATTATTGTTGCTTGATTATATTTATTGTTATTGCTTGATCACGCCTTTTATGCATGTTTAAAGGGAATTTGTACTTGTAATCATGCTTAATAAGATAATTAATAATCTTGTTTAGGGTTAATATGATTATAATTCAAGTGATCGCCAATAATAGTTTTATTTGTGCATTAATATTCACCCAACATAGATAAACAGGTTTAGGGTTAAACCTATTGATTGCATGTTAGTCAGAAAGCGCACATGAATACGATCAGAATAAAGTAGAGTCCTATTATTAGGGCAGGTTCAATCTCTTTTAGGTTGGATTTGTACCTTCATCCCCGAACTACCAGTCATGGTTCCAGACCTATTGGAGTTAACGATCTCTTGGATCGTTAAGGGGTGTAACCTTCACCTCGTGAACGGTTTACAAGTTCCTAAAACTTGTTGGCGACTCTTTTGCTCTATCTTCTTTCCTTTTGGACGCCACCGTACTTTAGTGTATGATCACATTGGGTTTCAAGTTTGGGGTAATGCTTGAAATATTCCCTACAGTTTTTTGGCGACTCCACTAGGGAGGATTTCTATTTTAATTCCTGAAATTTATTTTGGCAATGATTTAGAATGAGTGGATGAGACTCGAAAAGTTCTAAGTATTTCATGTGCGTAATTTCGATTAACATTATTCTCATATGCATAAAAAAGAAATCATTGGAAAGACCATCCGTAATGAGTTAAAACATAGGATTTTTACATGTAGGAAATTCGAGTAATATCTTTCACAACTAGGATCGAAATAACGCTGCGTGAAACTGGAAAATTTAATCTAGCACAGAAAGCTCCTGAGGCATGTAGGAACTAGCATCAGGAAATAGAGTTTAGCGCCACTAATTTGACTCTGGCGCCAGGCGACAGTTTCCGTCGTCAGGCGCCAAAGCCAAATTGTTGGCACCGACCTCTGTTTGCTGGCGCCAAGTTCTTCAAATACCGAGCCAGAAATATGCGTTCTAATTTTGACCAGTTTTTAGCACTGTTTTCTCGATCCTACTTCCTGATTGAGTTTTTCTCACTTTTCTAAAACCCATATGTGTTCTACATATGGACATAACCCTCTGGGAATTCATGCTCCATCTACCTAATTGAACGCTCTGTGCAACAAAGGGTACATCCGAGAATGTTGAATTCACCAAACCATGGAAGCGAGTTTTTCTTAACTCGCGGTGTCCCATCCACTCGCGCCAACCCTTCACGGTTAGACTTCCGCGCGGTGCATCCGGAAAATTAACCATGGACCCTCTTTGACTAACCCATATCCCAAACTGTAGAGAACTAGAGCCATGGTTAGGTTGCAAACTCATTGCATCATATTGTGACTACTTGACTACTTGTGCATTCTTTGCTTGTGCATACTCTGTGGTTTTCCTAACCGTTTGTTTGACTTGTGATTAAGCCTAAATAAACTAATTAATGACTAAAGGACTTTGTTTAATTAATTAATAAATTAATTTGAACTAAAAAATATACCTAAAATCGAGTCATAGTTCCTTTAAGTCAACCCGGATTTTTATTCCCGTATACTGCACAAGCGTCAACTTGTTTTGGTCATAGCTAGAGTTCTAGGAAGAACTATGATGAGTGTCATTTATGTCACTCATAGGGTAGTCTTTTAGGGTTATTTCTTTCCCTTTTTCATGCTTTCTTCTCTTATTTTTGGTCCTTTTTCCTTTAGTTTCTCTTTCTCCTCTTTTCTTTATGGTTTTCGTGTTTTTCTCGTGTTTTCCTTTTATTTGGCTCTTTTTCCCTTTTATTTCCTTTCTTTGTTTGCTTGTGTAGGTACTTGGAGAATCACCTTTGCAAAGGAATCAAGTTAGGACCTTAATGACCAAGCAAGGAAGAAGCATTTGGCTAGAGAGGGCTTAGAGAGGCCTCGGAGAGGTCTCCAAGGTATTGCCAGCAGGCAGCGGGCGCGGGTCAATGAAGCCGCGGGCGCGGGCTCAAGAAGCACAAATGGCCAGATTTTGGCAGGAACTACCCGCAGTTGCCCCGCGGGCTCTCCGCGGGCGTGGGGAACTTGGAGAGGGCGCTCCGTCTCAGAGAGACCGCGGCCCCCTGATTGAGCTTTGGGAGCAGGGGATTAGCCGCTGGCGCGTCATCTTTGGCCGCGGGCGCGGGTTTAAACTGCCGCGGGCGCGGGTGTTGCCCAGATAACCCGCGGAGGGTTCCGTACCCATTTCTCCGCGGCCGCGGGTTCATCGGGAGAGGGCGCGGGATTTGCCGGTTTCTTCTTTGCTTATAAATAGAATTGTAATTCCTTTTTGAAACCAATTTTTTGATAATATTTTCTTAGCTTAGTTGAGAGCTTCTCTCTATAGTTTTAGGGTTAGTTTAGGAGTAGTTTTAGAGAGAGAAAGTGAAGGATTTCAATGGTGATTGAGAGATTGAAGATACAAGGGTGACAATTGTGTTCAAGATCTTCTCTATTATCAATGGAATTCTTAACTCTATCTCACCTTATTGCTTTGTTTAATTTCATGTTTGTTTGGATTGATTTTGATGTTTGATGCTTGATTGGTGTAGTTGTTCTTGATATATTGTTGATTCTTGATTTCCTTTAGTTGATTGTTGATAGATGATGATATTTGAGTAGTTGTTGGCTAGGAATTGGGTGAAACTTGTATAATTGATTAATTGTGATTAATTTGGGGATTGTGTTGATTAATTGTTGAGATTAATGTAAGTTTGCATGGTGTAATTCGATTAGGCCTTGAGAATTATGCTAGATTGCATTGTAATTGCTAATGACACGAACAATTGACTTAGGGATTACAATTATCAGTTGGTTTTGATTGTGATTCTCTTAATTTGTTATTCATAGTGAACCCTAGCTTAACAATTAGGAGATAACTCTTTGATTCCAATTGATTGCTCTTATCATTAGTCCTCATAACCTTTGATTGGCATGCTCTTCCCATGTTGTTGCAATTGACATGATTACTTGTTGATCCCCGTTCCTAGTGTTTTATTTCCTTGGTTACTTGTTTTGTTAGTTGTTAGTATTCTCTCTTACCTTCGTCTTCGACCTAGCTTAGGCACATAATTGAAAGTTCTTGAACATTACCGTTCCTTTGGGTTCGACCCTTGACTTGCCTCTATACTCGTATTTAGGTTTGTTAAGTGTTTATAAATTTAGTTTGACCGAGGGAAGATTAGATAACGACCTAGTTTTCCCCTCATCAGAATGGCGCCGTTGCCGGGGAACAGTGTCTATGTTTGAGTGTTTTTGATTGCTTGAGTCTAGGTCTTTGTATATACTTTTCTTTTATTTGAATTTTGTTTGTTTTGTATAAAAATGACATGTCTATCATTTCCTCAATTTGACAATGAGCCTTTTTGTGAATATTTCAATAGACTTTAGGGATTTTTGGACTATAATTGTTGTAGTCTTTGGGAGGCTTGTGAGATTTTCTATTTTGGTTTGAGTGAGCAAATTAGGGATGAAGTTGAATGCATGCATAATGGTGAATTTAGAGCATTGTCAATTGATGATGCTTGGGATTTTTATGTTTGGCTTGCTAGGGATGTTTATAATAGGGGTATTCATGATTCTAATATTGATGTGCAATGTCTTGATTTTTACAATATTAGCATGAATTCCCAAGATTTGTCACATGATCCCTTAAGTGAACCTAGAACACATGATTTCAACTTTATTTCTCCTTTTGTTCATGATGATGAAGTGCGAGCTCAAGTTGATGCTAATGGTGTGTTTCAATATTCTTCATTATTTACCATGTCTTCTTGTGATGTGCTTCATTCCCTTAATGATGAATCTCATGTTATTAATTGTGCCCCCACTCCCCAATGTGATATATATGCTCATGATCTTAATTTTGATTCTTCCAATCTTGGTTGTACTTCTTCTTCTCTTGTTGAGCCTCAACCTTCTACATCTTTTGAATCTCTTGTTGATACATTTGAGTTTCAAATTAGGCGCATTGATCTTGATAATGAGTTTGGGCCTAGTAAGGAGATGATTCTTAATTCTATGAGAGGTCAATTAGAGATAATGAAAAAGAATGAGGAGCGTCTTGAGGAGGGAAAGAGAAGAAAAGATGAGTTAGAAAGCCAATTGTCATCCTTGATGCTTGTTTGTGAAAAATCTCAATTTGATGTGTGTGTTGCGGATGATAATGATGATCATTTTGAACAACCAAGAGTGTGTGAGGATCCTATTGTTGAGCATAGGAGTGAAAGAAAGGGAGTTGAGAGTGATGATGATTATGATGATTTTGTGAATCTAAAATCCCCTTCCTTAGTTGATTGTGATGAGTCTCAAGTGTATGAATGTGACTCTTCTATCCATGAGTCTTTGGACTTGTTTGAGGTTATGTCCAATGTGTTTATTGAGAGTCAAAGGAAAACCCATAGCCTTCTAAGTGAGTTCATTGAGAATGCTTCATGGGAGAGAGATGAGTTTGAAATGAATTTGCATCCATTCATGCATGGCTTTGAGACTTTAGGGTTTAAGGAAGTTAAGGGAGTTGTTGTTCATGGTTGTAGTGAAGGGGATTATGTAGTTCCTCTTGGAAGTTGGATGTTTGAGGGAGATGATGATCTTGAGTGTTCTTCTTTTGAGGATTCTATGATTGATTTTCATGCTCTTATTGGTGATTTGAGGCATGGTGGTGAAGAAGAGTTCATTTGTGAGACCATAGCCCCTATTCCCTCCTCTCATGTCCCTTTTTCAAGCAATTTCAACCATATTCCCTACACTCCTATATCCCTCCCTTCCTTTGTCAATGAGCCTATCGGGATCCCCCTTGTCTATGATGATTTGTATGTGGCTCATTTGTCTCAAATTGAGGAAAAGGGTGATGTTGCCACCCAAAATTATTGTGAGGAGAGTTTGCCTTTTTCTTTTTCTTTTTCCTTTTCTTATTTTGTTGAGTTTTCTTTTGATTCTTCTTCCTTCTCTTGGCATCTCTTTCCTCATAGGTGTACACTAAGCTTGTTGCATGCTTTATTTTTGTCATGTGCACACTTGCTTTCATATGAAATGTTTAGTAGTGCATTTGACAAGCTCTTACGTTCGTTGCAATACTATTTTACTAGAGCGGTCAAGCTTGGACCTTAAGCAAGCCTTTCTCGGGAAGTAACCCGTGTTTTATTGCTTTCATTTTCTTTTCTTTTTAGAATAGATTTTCTCTCATGGAAATGTTTGTGTGCCTTTTGCTAGGTACATGACTTGATATACTTTGGTGCTTCAATTTGGATCAAGAATCAAAGAAGATTGGCACCACATTTGCTAGCATATAGAAGGCAAGATTCAATATTAGAGGTTGTTAGCCGTGAAAGGTTAAAATTGGGTCATTTGCGGGTATTTACACCCACCTAATATCCGGTAATATCCTTCCTTGCTCTTTCTCTAGTGAATGATGACTTGTTGGGCATATGTTGGTTTGTTGTATTGATCTCCTTGTTTCCCCCTTCCATGGTTTCTATGCCTTATGATTGAGCATGTTGTCTCATTCAAGCTTGGGGGAGAGTATTCTATCATGTTTGGTGGGATGTTGATTCATATATTTCATGCACCTGGCGCTAGATCCCAGCGTCTGGCGATCGAGCCAAATCGCGGCGCTAGAGGCATTGCAGCGGCGACTGAACGCTCAGCCACTCAGAGCAGTTATTTCAACCTCTTTCAGCAATTTCGGGTTCCTTGGTACGCCAGTTAGCCTCTATAATCAATTCGACATGATTAAGTAGTCGGATTGATTACAATCGCAATAAGTGATCGACCTGACGAAAGATCGTCTCACTTAGCTTAAAGCGCCTAAGCATTGGCTCATCGCAAGACACCGACATACTGGTTCATAAACAATAGAGACACCGACATACTGGTTCATAAACAGCAAAGGCATCGACATAATGGTTCCCAAGCAGCAAAAGCGCCGACGTACTGGCATAGCGGAAGCAAAGTTCAAGCGAGCTTTAAAGATCGTCAAGCGTTGGTCTTCAAAAGTTTTCTTCGGAATATTATCGCAAACAAACATATCATCAAAGCTCTTTTGTTCAGAGACGCGTGGACATTTCTTTCAAGCTCTTTTGTTTAGAGACGCGTGGACATATCATCAAAGCTCTTTTGCTCAAAGACGCGTGGGCATATTATTCAAAAGGTCTATTGTTCAGAGACGCGTAGACATATCATCAAAGATCTTTATTCAGAGACGCGTGGGCATATTATTCAAAAGCTCTATTGTTCATAGACGCGTGGACATATCATCAAGCTCTTTTGTTCAGAGACGCGTGGACATTTCTTTCAAGCTCTTTTGTTCAGAGACGCGTGGACATATCATCAAGCTCTTTTGTTCAGAGACGCGTGAACATTTCTTTCAAGCTCTTTTGCTCAGAGACGCGTGGGCATCCTATTATCAAGCTCTTTTGCTCCAGAGACACGTGGGCATATCATTCAAAAGCTCTTTTTTCAGAGACGCATGAACCTATCCAAAGAAGCTCTTTGTTCAGAGACACGTGAACGTATAGAAAAAGCTCTATTGTTCAGAAATGAGTGAACATCAAAACAACAAGATGGCGTTCCATAGATTGTGGAAAGTTGTCACAACAACAAATGCAGCAAAAAATCGGTTACCCTTAAGAGACGTGTGCTCGACGGTGCAAGATATGCGTTTCTTAACTCTCTTATCTGTTTAACTTATGCTAGTTTGCAAGTATTGGCATTACAAGAATGATTTAGGATCGCAGAACGTTCTGAATCATTCTCCGTCCCTATCGATACTTTGACTTTTGTTTTCGAAACTTGCGTTTCTCCAAACTCAGTCAAAGTGGGGGCTTCTGTAGACACCCATTTGTGTCTCCCCAAAACAAAACCCAGTGATGAATACCTTTCATGTCATTTGATTATCAAACAAAGCAAAAGTCTGAAAGTCTAGTGATGAGGATGTTTTTATTAAAATATCGCTTCTTTCTGTTTTTGAAAATATTTCTTTTCTTACCTTATTTATAAAAAACGTGAATTCCAGTTTAGTTTGGTCCATGATAAGGGTCCAATAATGGTGTAGTTGGGTGGGGCTTGAAAAGACCTTTCCAACGATATATTATAAGCCTAATTTCGATGAATAATGAGGAAGTTATGGCCAAAATACTAAAGTGGACCCGGTTTGGTTTTTACCTACGGCCTAATGATCTAGAGGAGGGCCTATTATTAATTATCATTCCTAAAGCTATTAGGATTGATTATAGTCTTCTAGAATACTTTAGAAGGTTCTTTTAAATCCTAATGGAGTTAGGATTGATAATTATGTTTCAAAGAGTTTGAAATTGAATAAAACTACTCCTTTTTAGAATCCTTGTTTTGTATGAAGTGGAATATATTCAGATTTTATTTTCGTGCCTCACAATCTTTATCCAAATTTTATATGGTTGGATAAATCTTGAAATTATCTTTCCAATGATATATTATAATATTAAATCTGATTTATAACAAAAAAGATTTAAGAGAACCTTCTAGAGTATTCTAGAAGACTATAATCAATCCTAACAGCTTTAGGAATGACAATTAATTAAACTACACTATTATTGGACCCTTATCATGGACCAAACTAAACTGGATTGGCTATTTTCATAAAATAGAGTTGGTTATCGAAAACAGAAAGAAGGTTTTTAAATAAAAACTAATCGCAACACTTGAATTTTCACACTTTTATTTCATTCGATTATGGTTCGACGCGAAAGGTATTCATTACTGGGTTTGGTTTTGGGGAGACACAAATGGGTGTCTATAGAAGCCCCCACTTTGACTGAGTTTGGAGAAACTTATGTTTTGAAAACAAAAGTCAAAGTAGCGATAGGGACAGAGAATGATTCAGAGCGTTCTGCGACCCCAAATCATTCTTGTAACGCCGATACCTGCAAACTAGCATTAGTTAAACAAATAAAAGAGTTAAGAAACGCGTATCTTGCACCATCGAGCACACGTCTATAGAGGTAACTGTTTTGCTTCTGCACTTTTTTTTGACGACCTTCCACAAACTAGGGAATGCCATCTTGCTGTTGTTGATGTTCACTTGTCTCTGAACAATGGAGCCTGTTTTTTTTTCAGGATTGTTCACTCGTCTCTAAACAATGGAGCTTTTTGATGAGATTTCCACGCGTCACTGAGCAAAAGAGCTTGATGATATGTCCACGCGTCTCTAAACAAAAGAGCTTTGATGATATGTCCACGCGTCTCTGAACAAAAGAGCTTGATGATATGTCCACGCGTCTCTGAACAAAAGAGCTTGATGATATGTCCACGCGTCTCTGAACAATAGAGCTTGATAGGATGCCCACGTGTCTCTGAGAAAAGGAGCTTGATGATATGTCCACGCGTCTCTGAACAAAAGAGCTTTGATGATATATCCACGCGTCTCTAAACAAAAGACCTTGATGATATGTCCACGCGTCTCTGAACAAAAGAGCTTGATGATATGTCCACATGTCTCTAAACAATAGAGCTTGATAGGATGCCCACGCGTCTCTGAGAAAAAGAGCTTGATGATATGTCCACGCGTCTCTAAACAAAAGAGCTTTAAATGCTTGAATGTTTGTTGAGGTCGTTCGGTTGGCTGCGAACAGGAGCTTTGCTGAATGGTTGTATCCTGTAAAGTCAAAAGATTGCCAAAAGACTTTGCTGGTGTTTTTCTTAGGTTTGACCTAAGGCTTGATGTTGTTCTTAGGGTTGACCTAAGATGATTGACTAACTTGAGGTTGACTCAATGTGTGACTTAATGTGTTTTGATACATGTGTTAGACTCAACTCAATGTGATATGACACGACATGACTCGTGTGTGCATTGTAACATGATCGTGCGACTCGAAAAAATAAAAATTTCCGTCATTTTGGTGGAGGGTACCGACTTTCTCCCGAAAAAGGAAAGACGCAAAAAAGAATCGAAGTGTTTAATGGTGTATGTTAAATGAGCTTAATGCGTTAACGTTGTCTCTCATAGTACAAGGATTGTAACATCTTAGACTATCCTCGTTGACTCGATTATGAAAGTATTTAGGTAACTTAGGCGCAGAGGCTAAGTACTTCATACTTTGTGATGCAATGACGATGATTATGATTGATGAGTGATGAGTAATATTGATATGACAAGGCATGCTTCAACGTTGTGTTAAGATTTCATGACAAAAGGTTCCTAAGGGAGGTATATTTGGTCATGTATCTGTGATGTGTGTGAAAGTGACACAAAAGCTAGGCTGCAAAGGCTAAGTGTATGGAAAATATATTGAAAAGAGTCAAAAGATGGTGACTTTTAGGCTAAGTAGGCTAATGATGTAAGGATCAAGTCCCCAAGTCTAGCTCTTAGTAGATAGGGATAAGCATCGGAGATCCCTTGATATGATCATGGTGAAAGTGTGTGAACGTGAATATGAATGCATTTTTATTACGGCCGCACCCCAATGTGAGGTTGCCTACGTATCCGTAAGGAATCAGGCCGAACGTAGCTCTAGCCGAATCTCGCACAAGTGTGTGTATACCTGCAAAGAGGTTTTTGAAGGGTTGTAGCGTGGTTAGGCTAAAGGTTAGAGAAAGAAGAGGATAAAGGCTCAAGACCCTACATAAGCCCCCAAGGTGTGCAATCTTTGTATTTTTTATGCTCGAGGATTTTTCACTTTTAAACTATCTTTTGTTTATATTTTTGTTCTCTTTATTTTGCTTTTGCATTTTTTTTTCATATTCGAATTCTTTTATAAGTGTGGGAAATCCCGATCATGCGGTCTATCATTCACTTGGCATTCATGTTTCTCAGGCACGATACCGAGTACCCGATAATAAACGCAATATGAGACGTGTTCATATCAAAGACATTGGAACACTTGCCCTTTTGTACACTTTTTATTTATTATTTTATTTTTATTTTATTATTTTAAGATCACTCAAGCTTTTGTTCTTTAAAAATTGCATAAGTTGCACACCATCGCATCCCGAGGTTAGGTAGATGTGGGTTGAAAAAAGAAAGGTCTATCGTTAGATGAGGCTCAAAATTGTTTATCAAAAAAGGATTATGTATTTGAAGGGTGAAAGGTGATATGATATGGTTACAAGGGGTGCCTCTAATCATGGGTATACCTTGTGCTTAATTTTGCGATTTATTAATTTTTTATTTTTTTATATGCGAATGCAATGATCATATGCAAGAAATAAAATGCTCATTTTATTAAAAGGAAAAAGTGAATGAAAGTCCTACAAAACAAATTTTAAGGAAAATGAAAGGTGCCTATGCCAGACTTATTGGGGAAAGGAATAAAAAGAAATAGAAAAAGAGGTCACGAAATCTTGTCGTTGAAGCTCGCCTCTTGTCTTGTGCCTTATCATCACTCGGTCTTCTTGCCGGCTGGTGGTATAGGAAGCTTGTTATTGTCGATCAAATATTGGATGGCCTCCTTTAGCTTCCAACAGCTCTCAGTAGTATGACCCCTACCTTGATGGTACTTGCAATGTGCATCTGGATTCCAACTAGGCAATCACTTTTCAGGTGCGGGATCTTGAATAGGTCCAATGGGAGTAATGAGTCCCTTAGTATGGAGTCGATCGAAGGAAGCATCATAGCTCATCTTAATAGGAGTGAATTCTTTCTTAATTCTTTCTTAGATCCTTGGTTATTCATGGCTAAGAATTCATTGAGATCAAAGGTACTAACATTGTTACTAGAGTGGGTGTTTTCTGAAGAAGAAGGATTGTCGTTCTTCTTTCCTTTCCAGCCACTATGGTTACTATTGTTAGTAGCTTTTTGTTTTGTAAGGTCATCTTCAATCTCAATGCCTATGTCGTAGAATTCCTTGAAAGTGTTGATATTTCAAGTGTTTCGAATACTTTTCTTGTAAATTCTTGATAAACATCCTCACGGATTCTTTTCCAGTAGGAACTTCAATCATATTAGCGGAAGTTTCCCTCCACTTGTTGAAGAAAGAAGTGAACCCTTCGTTTTCTTTTTGTTTTAGCATCTCAAGCTGTCTATGGTCAGTTTCAACTTGAATGTTGCATTTATATCTATCGATGAAAGCGTTTTTTATTCCTTCGTAATTGGAGGTCTTTTCTTTATCAAGGGAAAAGAACCAATGTTAACAAACGGTTTCTAAAGATAGTGAAAACAAAGAGTGGAAAACATTCTTATCAGTCCCCTTAACGTTCATTACAGTTTCAAAGGCCCTTAAGTGAAAAAAAGGATTGTCCGTTGGCTTGAACTTAGGGATGTCATTGGCATTGAACTTCTGCGGAAGAATATCCTTGTCCACCGAGACCCCTTGTGAGCTAATGCCCTGGAATATATAGTCATTGGATATCTTGCTCAAGCTTTCTTGCATGAGCTCTATTTTTTGTTGTTTCACAGGGTCATTGATTTGAAGACTTAGATTCTTCAACATTTCAGCCATGTTAGCCACTTGTCCCTTGAGTTCGTTGACTTCTTCTTGACTTGCCATTATCTTCTTAGCTTTCCTCTTTCGACTGACTGGTTTATCAAAAAGTAGTACTTGAACAAAGGTGTTGTCCTTGATTAATCGTCCTTCTCTCCTCGATCAAGTACTGCGGAAAGGGAAATTAGGGATAAGTTTCATTATTTATTGACTCAAGCTCTATTCAACATGAAATAGATGGGAAGAGAACATGGAAGAGAATAGAAATGGAATGGACCCTCAACTCAAATGACGGAAAAACGACTCATGCATGAACCTAAGACATGGTCATGGTGACATATACACGAAGTGTGTGCTAAGACTAGTGAGTGCAAGTGACATATTAAGACTTGTGTCATGGCCATGTGGCTAGACTATGTGACTAGACTCAAGCAAAGACTAAGTTAAGATTTCACGTATATGCATTAAACTGGACATGCTATGGTATTTTAGTCATAACTTTTGATCTGTGACTTCGATTGGGCCGAAACTGACGCCTAATAAAAGATAAAACTCGGGGCTACAGATCCATAGGTTGTACGACTCGTAGTTCTTCCTAGAACTCTAGCTATGACCAAAACAGGTTGACGCTTGTGCAGTATACGGGAATAAAAATCCGGGTTGACTCAAAGGAACTATGACTCGATTTTAGGCTTATTTATTAGCTCAAATTAATTAATTAATTAATTAAGCAAAGTCCTTTAGTCATTGGTTAGTTTATTTAGACTTATTTACAAATACAAGTCAAACCAAACGGTTAATTTAGTCACATAAGCTATATGCACAAGTAAGAGATGCACAAGTAGTCAAGTAGTCACAATATGATGCAATGAGTTTGCAACCTAACCATGACACTATTTCTCTAAAGTTCGAGGATATGGGTTAGTCAAAGAGGGTCCATGGTTATGAGTCCGGATGCATCGCGCGGAAGCCTTACCTTTGGAAGGGTTGGCGCGTATGGATGGGACCCCGCAAGTTAAAAACTTGCTTCCACGGTTTGGTGGATTCACAAACTCAGATGTACCCGTCGTTTCCAGGAGCGTTCGATTGGGTAGATGGAGTGTGAACCCCCAGAGGGTTATGTCCATATGTAGAACACATATGGGTTTCAGAAAAGAGAGAAAAACTCAATTAGGAAGTAGAATCGAGCCAACAGTGCTAAAACCAGTCAAAACAAGAAGGCAGAGTTCTGGCTCGGCATTGGAAGAACTTGACGCCAGACTACAGGGACTGTCGTCGCAAAAGTAACCCTGTTGCCAGGCGACAGAAGCACTTTACAGGCGACAAGCCCTGTTTTCTAGACGCTAGTTCCTACATGCCTCAGCAGGTATCTACGTTCTTAGAATTTTCCAGATTTTGTAGTATTATTTCGATTCTAGTTGTTAATCAAAATTACGCACATGAAATACTTATAACTTTTTGAGTCTCATCCGCTCATTCTAAATCATTGCCAAAATAAATTTCAAGAATTAAAATAGAAATCCTCCCTAGTGGAGTTGCCAAAAACTGTAGGGAATATTTCAAGCGTTAACCCTAAGCTTGAACCCCACTGTGATCATACACTTAAGCATGGTGGCGTCCAAAGGAAAAGAAACGAAAGCAAAAGAGTCGCCAAAAAATTTTAGGAACTTGTAAACCGTTAACGAGGTGAAGGTTACACCCCTTAACGATCTATGAGATCGTTACCTCCAAAAGGTCTGGAACCAAATAGGGTTTGGGGATGAGGGTACGAATTCAATCTAAAAGAGAGGACCCGCCCTATAAAATAGGCCATCCTCTACTTTATTCTACTCGTATTCATGTGCGCTTTCTAACTAACATGCATTCATTAGGTCAATCCTAAACCTGTTTAATCTATGTTGGTTGAATATTAATGCACAAATAAATCTATTATTGGCGATCACTTGAATTAAAATCATAGTAGCCTAAACCAAATTATAAATTATCTTATTAAGCGTGATTTCAAGTACAAATTCCCTTTAAACATGCATAAAAGGCGTGATCAAGCAATAACAATAAATGTAAATATCAAGCAACATAATAATAAGCATAATCATAACAATAATCAAAATCATGATAATAATAAAGCTTAATAACAATAGCAAGATCCTAGGCATGATACTAACAAATCCTAGCATGTCACTAAGAATATAAAGATCAAAACTTTAGCCCTAACATGATACTAACATGATATCAATATAATATTAGAAATCATAGGAGGCACCCTAAGCATGATTCTAGAAAGCAATAAATAACATCCTAACATGATACTAGGAATTGAACAAACCTAAGCATGCTTTCTACATTGAAATAAATAGGAAGTAAGCTAATTACTTACTTTGAAACCTCGTACCTCTTTCTAATAACAAAATACACGCATTAGTAAACTTCAATAAAAATAATTAATCAAACATTAAATCAAATAATTGAAAGAAAGAGAAAAAAAGTTTAGACTGGATTTGGGACCAAACCCTCAGAAATTATTAATCTTTCATGTCTAGGGTGAAGGCAACTTTGAACTTGGCTAGGTGTGTCTAGATCTTGTGAATGCGGTATTGTGTACTTGTGAAAAAACTAGTTTAGAAATCAAGAGGGAAAAAGAACAAGCTATTGCTTAAAGAGAGAAGAGAGAGAATTATGATGGTTGTGGATGATGAGAATTGATGTAGATGATTAAAATAAACGGAGGTCCAGGGACCCTATTTATTAGAAAAATAGTCCGGAAATAGGTAGAATTTGATAAGGAATAAAACTCCATGTTGTCGCCAACAAACCGACTTTGTCGCGAGCTGTCGCCACGCGACAAGCCTGTCGTTTGGCGTCAAAGACAATTTTTGCGGATTTTGTTTTTATCATATCTTTTGATCCAGAAGTCCAAATAAGGCATATAATATGTCGTTGGACACCTCTTGAAGTCTACTTTCTAACCAATTGGATTCAGATTAAAATATTTTGTAGATAAAAAGATATGGCCGAAATAGTTAAAGGGTGTCAGTTTTGGATAGAGTTTCGTATTCCTTTCATATCTTTTTCGTTATAGCTCGAAATTAATATTATAATATATCATTGGAAAGATAATTTCAAGATCTATACAACCATATAAAATTTGGATACAGATTATGAGGAACGAAAATAATATCTGACTGTCTTTGAACATCTTTAAATTCGAATAGAATTAGGACTTAAAAAGGAAAGTTTTTTTCCAAGTAAAACTTTAAAACATAATTATCAATCCTAATTCCATTAGGATTTAAGAGAACCTTCTAGAGTATTCTAGAAGACTATAATCAATCTTAATAGCTTTAGGAATGACAATTAATAATAGGCCCTCCTCTAGATCATTGGGCTGCATGTAAGAACCAAATCGGGCCCAGTTTAGTATTTTGGCCATAACTAAGCCCATAGAGAATCAATGAGATTGGAGGACCAATCCTTCCTCGTTCTAGCAACCGTCTTCTCCAAGATCACCTTAAGCTCTCTATTGGTGATCTCCGTTTGACCACTCGTTTAAGGGTGGTAAGCAATCCCTCGCTTGTGAGAAACCCCATACTTATAAAGAAGTCGAACGAAGGTGTGGTGCTTGAAATATGACCCCCCATCACTAATTATTGCTCTTGGAACACCAAATCTCGGGAAGATCACTTTCTTGAAAAGATTGACCACCACCTTAGAATCATTCGTTGGAGAAGCTACGGCCTCCGCCCACTTAGACACATAGTCAGCGACAACCAAAATATACTTGTTCCCATGTGAAGAAATAAAAGGGCCCATGAAGTCTATAGCCCACCCATCAAAAACTTCAAGATCAAGGATGGGGTTTTGCGGCATTTCATCCCTCCTAGAAATATTCCCCATCCGTTGACATCTATCACAAGTCTTGACAAATATCCAAGCATCCTTAAATAGAGAAGGCCAAAAGAGCATAGATTGAAGAACCTTTGAGGCGGTCTTTTGAGCACTCATATGCCCACCACAAGGAGAAGAGTGGAACATATGGAGAACACTTTGAACCTCGTCGTTGGGGACGCATCTCCTCAACAAACCATCAACCCCTCTCTTCAACAAAATCGGATCATCCCAAATGTATCTCTTTGCCTCATGCTTGAGTTTTCGACGTTGTTGTGAAGTGAAATCCGGAGGTATGGCACCACAAGCCAAATAATTCACAATATCCGCATACCATGGCGCCGACTTCACTTCAAGGACATATTGCACATCATCCCTTAGAGCATCCTCTATTAGAAAACCATCATCTTGAAACCTTGCACCGCCCAACCTTGAAAGGTGATCCGCCACCACATTCTCGGCTCCCTTCTTGTCTCCCATATCATAGTCAAAGTCTTGGAGAACTAAAACCCATCTCAACAACCTTGGTTTAGCTTCCTTCTTTCCTATCAAATATTTGAGAGCCGAGTGGTCGGTATACACAATTGTCCTAGAACCAATGAGGTAGGTTCTAAACTTCTCAAATGAGTGAATAACCGCTAGGAACTCCTTCTCGGTAGTTGTGTAGTTTCGTTGGGCATCATTGAGAGTTTTAGAAAAATAATGTATGACATGAAGTTTCCCATCCTTTCGTTGCCCAAGAACCAACCCAATAGCCTCGTCGCTTGCATCACACATGAGCTCAAATGGAAGAGACCAATCCGGACCTTGGACAATAGGAGCGGTGCAAAGGGCTTCTTTCAACCTACAAAAAGACTCTTGACAAGCATCATCAAACACAAACTCTTTATCTTGTTGCAATAGGGATGTGAGTGGCTTAGAAATCAATGAAAAATCTTTTATAAAACGCCGATAGAACCCGGCATGGCCAAGAAAGGATCTCACTTCCCTCACGTTGGTGGGGGGAGGAAGTTTCTCAATGACCTTTACCTTGGCTCTATCTACCTCAATGCCGGCATGGGAAATTTTGTGCCCAAGAACAATCCCACTTTCCACCATAAAATGGCACTTTTCCCAATTCAACACGAGGTTAGCCCTCTCACATCTTTCTAAGCAACGAGATAAATTAGATAGACAATCTTCATAGGTGGCTCCTCTAATGGAGAAGTCATCCATGAAGACTTCTATCTCATCCTCAATCATATCACTAAAAATGGACATCATGCAACGTTGGAATGTTGTGGGGGAATTACAAAGCCCGAAAGGCATCCTACGATACGCATAAGTACCGTTGGGGCATGTGAAAGTCGTCTTGATACTTGGGGTCAATCGGGATTTGGAAAAACCCAGAGTAACCATCAAGGAAACAATAGAAGGAATGCTTTGTAAGCCTTTCCAACATTTGATCAATGAACGGTAGTGGAAAATGATTTTTGCATGTACTTGTGTTAAGTTGGCGATAGTCAATACACATGCGCCAACCGGTAATAAGCCTAGTGGGCACTAGTTGATCATGATTATTTTTCACTACCGTCATGCCCCCTTTCTTAGGCACAACTTGTACGGGAGATACCCAATCACTATGAGCAATTGGGTAGATAATTCCCGCATCGAGAAGCTTAGCCACTTCCTTCCGCACAACCTCTTGCATGGAAGGGTTAAGCTTCCTTTGCCTTTGTCTAACGGGTTTGGCATCTCCCTCTAGATAAATTTTGTGCATGCATAAAGATGGGATTATACCTTTGATATAATCAATGATATAACCCAAAGATTTCTTGTGTTTTCTCAAAACATTGATCAAGAGGGAGGTTTTCTCCTCCGTTAGGTTAGAATTGACAATCATGGGGAAAGATTCATCGGAACCAAGAAATGCATACCTCAAGCCAAAAGGTAGAGGTTTCAAGTCCACCTTTGGTGCTCCCTTACCATTGGGGCTTTCTTCTCTTTCTTCAACTTGAAAGAGATCATGGATGTAAGGAGCCTCTTCCTCCATGCTCGCATCCTCACATTCACTCTTGCTTTCCTCAAGCAAATCCTTATAGAATTGTATGTCTTCCTTCTGAGTACCTATCTTGGATTTATTCAACAACACACTTTCAAGAGGATCATTAGTATCATGCAAGTGGGAGCGAGAAAATTCATTAAGCACGGTGTCAAGAGCATCTACTCTAAAACATTCACCACTTGAGGAGGGTTGTTGCATGACATTATTCAAATCAAACTCAATGGAATCATTGTCAATTTTCAAGGATATCTTACCCTCCTTCACATCGATGATAGCTCTAGAAGTAGCAAGAAATGGTCTACCCAAAATTATAGGAATCCTCTCATCCTCATCCATCTCTAGCACATAGAAATCCACGGGGAATGTGAACTTTCCTACCCTAAGGGGAATGTCCTCAACCTTTCCCATGGGAAACTTAATGGAACGGTCCGCTAGTTGGAGAGTAATGTTGGTGGGGGAAAGGGTTCCTACACTGAGCTTTTAGTAGACGGAATAGGGAATGAGACTCACACTTGCTCCTAAATCACACAAAGCCTTATCAAATTCAATACCATTAATAGAACAAGGGATGGAAAAGTTACCCGGATCTTTCAATTTGGTAGGGAGTTTGTTGGAAAAAATTGCACTACAATTGGCGGTCAAGCTCACCGTTTCACACTCCCTTATCCCACTCAAAAGGTCTTTCAAGAACTTGGAGTAATGGGGCATTTACTTCATAGCATCGACAAAAGGAAGGGAAACATGAAAATTCTTAATGACATCCAAAAACTTCCCAAATTGTGCATCAAGCTTAACTCTCACAAAACGTTTTGGAAAAGGTAGCCTTTTCTCTCTAGGTTGGCGATTTAGGGGCAAGGGGGTGGCTTCTTTCTCCTTTGGAACCTCAACATATTTCTCTTTCTCAACACTCAAAGGCTCATTGGTTCTCTCACCCTCATTCTCTAACTCCACCTCCTCTTGGGGTTCCTCCTCAACCAAAGGGTCACTCCCTACTACTTTCCCACTCCTAGTTGTCACAGCATACAAAGGTTTTGGGTTGACTCCTTGACTTGGAATGTGATAAGAAGAAAAGAAGAGGGGGATGCATTAGATGCAAGTTGAGCAATTTGGGTCTCAAGCATTTTCAAGTGATCATTAGTGCGTTTTTGGGCCTCTTCATGTTTCTTTTGGTCCTCCTCACGCATTTTCAATAGAGCATCTAATTTAGCCATTACAGAATCATTTGGAGGGGCTTCAAGTTGAAGAGGTTGTTGAGGTGGAGGAAGTTGGGGTTGATGGAAACTCGGAGGCCTATTAGTTTGGGCATAGTTAGAGACATATTGAACCCTATTGCCTCCGGTGCCTTGGTTAGGAACATTGCTTTGTTGATTGTTTCCCATGTTACCTTGATCACCAAAATTTTGATTTTGATGGTCATGGTATCAAGAATTAGGTTGTTGGTTTTGATTACCATAACCCCTTTGGTTAGAGTAGCCTCTTCCATTGAAATTGGAAGGGCCTCCCCCACCATGGTATTTGTTTTGGGTGTTTTTGTCCCTTGGGAGAGTTACGTCACGAAGTCTGATCCGGCTGAGCTGTACCTGCAAAATAACGGAGACTCCGGGTGGTTGGAGCTCCGCCTTCGACGGTCAAGTTAGTAACTTGAAATGGAATAAAGAGAACAGAAGTTTAGGTGGGTATCTGCTCGGATTCCAAGCTCAAGTCTTTCTCTGATGTAAGAGAATAAAGGTGTAATAAATGATCGAATCCCTCCCCAAAATGGGGAAATATCTCCCTATTTATAGGGTCATTGGAGAATGTGCCCCTACCTAGGTCACTTGACCTAGATTTTAGTGGGCTGCGCCGTTTTAGGGCGCTCCTAGGAATTTGGGCCCTTGAAGGCCACCATTTCAGAAGCATATCTGAGGGCGCCAAGTGTCAAAAGGATGTTGAGCCACATGGGCCATCCTGAGCTCGACACGTGGCGACCTCTCATTAGTCCACGTGTCAAGGGTAAAAATACCCTAAACATTTGCCCCTCACAGGTCACACGTGCGTATCACGTGGGGCCTGTGACACGTGTCCACCTTTCATAGGTGAACAGTAACGGGTAAAATTTTTGAATTTCAAATAAAAAATTTTCCCCCCACTTTTACTTTCTATAAATAGAAAGTTACCCCCTCCTTTTCACACCTTATGTTCACATTGACTTTTTAGAGAGAGAAAAAGAGAGATTCTAGAGAGAGATTTCTCTGCTCCCGTCTGCGTCACAGCAAGTTTCAAGCTTCCGAGTGCTAGCAGTTCATCACCCGGTTCACCGGCTGTAGCGGTTTTCAGATTTTTCCAGAGTAAAAGCAAGGTAACCGCCTGTACCATTTTAGCTTTCCTCCCTTTCAATTTGTATACCATTTTTTCCGTCTATATACCTGACTTTTTTAGAGAATATAAATGAGTTCCCAATCCACCCACTCGGCACTGCCTAGGACACTAAGCCGATCCCCCGGAACGGCTGAGTCTAGAACAAGGGGTGCCTCTTCTGGACTGTCGGAACCAATATGCTCATCTCCGAATTCCTCCCTCTCTGTGTCTGTGCAGGACACAATGGCCAGAACGAAACAGATGGCCAGGCGGTCTAAGAGCCGGCGCACTATGAGAGTGCCAGCCGATGAGGTTTTCCCGGAAGGGGAACAGAGGGATTGGGAGGAGAGCGGATCTGACGAAGAGGCTCCCTCTACCTCCGGGAGCTCTGGGATAAGAGAGGTAGACGGCGAGGGAGCCGCCTCCTCTAATGAAGCCGGCGGTGCTGAGGCCGGCCAAGGATCAAGAGCCGAATCCTCCGGCTCCGACCAGAATGATTTTGCGGCTGACTATCAGCAGCCGCCCAAGGTTGCTGACAACCCCAACCCCAAAAAGACCCGGATGCTGCCGAGTAATATCGCCCTCCTTAATAGCGGGTTCAGGGCCTTCAAGGAGAAGCACCCCTTTGGAAGGGGTTGGGAGATTATTGTCCCTCCGGCTGATGCTGTAATGGCCTGGAGTGACGACATTGACCATGCAGATGATTACTTCATCTGCTACGAGGCGGTTATCGAAGCCGGCATCCGGTTCCCCCTCCACCCCGGGATTAGAAAAATCCTCAAGGGGTACGATCTGGGGGGTTTGGCAGCTCACCCCTAACTCGTGGGTGAATATCTTAAGTTACATCGCCGCCTGCGAGTTTTAGAACTTAAACCCCAGTTTCTCTGCCTTCGCTCACATGCACTATTTGAGCAAGGCTCCAGGTGGCCATGGGGCATGGTATACTCTGACTACCTTGCCCCAATACTTAATGACTTTGGACAAAGTGTCCAAATGGTCCAGGTGGAAGGACAAGTTTTATTTGATTTCCTCCCCCACCCTAAGACACAACCGGACACTACGCCGGTACAATACTGAACCGACTCTCCTTGGACGCAAATGCCCTCTCCCGGCACTATCTACTAAGGCCCGAGAGCAAATAATGGAGCCGGGATTCTTTGAAACAACAACTGAGCCCATGGGGGATGGGACTCATATTATTGTACCCAAAAACTGGATCCCCCATCCGGACTTCTTCAAGGACGAGTGCTTCTTGTCCGCCTGTGGGCTAAGTACCATGTTTCCAAGGGGTATAGTAGAATACTTCTCATCCGGAATGATTGTTATTTTATTTTAATTGCGAACTTGCCTTAATTTCCTCTAACTTTAAATTCTTGTTCTTGCAGACGAAGCCTTGAGGATGGTTGACCAGGAAAAAACTCCGGCTAAGTCCGCGGCGCTGCTGCGCAAGGAGGCGGCACTTGCCAAAAAGGCAGCCGTCGAGGCAAAAGATTCGAAGAAAGGCGGGGTAAGACCGCCTGACTTTATGTGTTTGCTTTTTTTTTTTTTACCGGTTGGGTATACTTACATTTTGTTTCTCTCTCAGGAGTCCGTCAAGAGGATTCCATGATCATTCTCCAAACTGCTCAAAAGGCAAGGAGATGATCTGGAGAAGGCTCCGGCTGCCAAAGCCGCCAATAAGGACCCTCCACCCCAGAAACAAACGTCTGCCCAATCCGGTCGTCCAACGACTGGGGGCAAATCTCCTGCTGTACTGAGAAAACTGAGCGAAAGCTCAGAACGCTCACAGCAGAAAGCGCCGGATGTCTGTACGACATTAAAGGGTGGCAAGCCACCTGAGGTTGTAAGCGGTGCGGCAACCACTGGGGAGGAGAAGAAGCCGGAGATCCATCCAGAAGCCCAAGGTAAGGAACGAACTGAAATACCTTGGCCACTTGATTTTATGAGAGTCAAGACCAAGGTTGATCCTTCAAAAGGGTCGGTTAGCAGCCGGCAACGGATGAATGCCGACTACGCTGCTTCTATCTCACAAAGCGCTACTTTTGATGTAGATATGACTTCTGACGAGCCGGATCTTGCAAGCTTTGCAAAGCGGATGGTGACGACCCTCACCCGGTCTGAGAAGAACTCCATACCTGATCTGCAGGTCGTGGACTTCGACCGGATAATGGGTTCTCTGGCTGAGGTAAAAAGTCCTTCTACCCTGATATCTTTTATCTTTAACTTGGCTAAGTAACTCATAAACCGACTGTTATTGTCTCAGGCTATGGTGAGAGTGGACAGTCTCCGGGGCCCCTTCATGCGGAAGCAAGAAGAGGTAAATGACGCCAAACGGAGGGCCCTAGAAAACCTCAACTTTGCTGAACATTCTGATTATATGTGTAATTTAAAGATTAAAGCAGTAGAGTTGAAACAGGAGGAGCTGATCCGGAGTTTGACGGCTGCAAACGATGAAGCTAACAGCCGGGCTGATGACCTTGATAAGAAGCTGAAAGATGCCAAATCAGATCTCAAGGCATTGGAAGATGCTGACAAGGAGAATGCCCAACTCCGAACAGACAATAACCGCCTGAGGGTCGAGCTCATCAATCTGCGCAACAAGCAGTCGGACGAGCTGGTCCTAGAGCAGACCCGGCTGACTGAGGAGAATGAGCGGGACAACTTGGCCCGACTGAAGATCACCTGGAGCCTCCTTTACCCAGAAATAGACTTTGAGGTCTATAAGTTGAGGTATGATTACGCCACTGCGGTGTATGATGCCCAGCAACTGGGTGATGCTCCACCGCCTCGCTTCAAAGACTGGGCTGCTGAGCAGGGATATGAAGTCTCTGATGAAGAGGAGCTGGCGGCGGATGATCATAACGAAAGCCAAGCCAGCCAGACTCAGCTGGAGTAGCATCCACCTCAGCCTTAGGCGGGCCTCCCCAACTTCTGCGGCAGTATGCCAACCATTTTCTCTACCGGCTTGTATGCCGTGTAATCTTGTATCTTTACCAACCATGGGGTTGGGTCAACAATTGATTTTTGGTTTCTTCACCGGATGTGATTCCGGCTAACATTTATTCTGGCCTTTGTGCCATTCTTATTTTAATGAAGTATTCCGACTCAGTCGGTGTTTATATATGTTTGTGTTTGAGTTTTTCAATTTGAATTTTGCATCTGTTTGCAATTCTTTAATATTTTGCCTAACTTAAAAAAGCATGCGGCAATTTGCAATCCGGGTGCTCTTGCCCCTGGGCGGCTGTGTGGTTGGTTTTATTTCAAGCTGATTGATTGGCTTGAAAACACTTGATACTAGGAGAAGTATGGAGTGTTTTTAGGCCAATCAATCACAATGGTGATTGCCCCAAACCAAGTGCACAGCCGGCCATAAAAGCGGGTGCTTTGAGCTTCTTACCCAGGCGGTTATATTCCGTCTGGGGTTAACGCGTAGCCATTACACAATCTTTTGCCCCAATAG
Organism: Chenopodium album; assembly: GCF_948465745.1. Classification (NCBI taxonomy): domain Eukaryota; kingdom Viridiplantae; phylum Streptophyta; class Magnoliopsida; order Caryophyllales; family Amaranthaceae; genus Chenopodium; species Chenopodium album. Next base: position 36,158,988 of record NC_137841.1, on the reverse strand, counting down.
GGGAAATGAGTGCAACTTTGGAATAAATAACCCAAGTAAGAATTTCAACCGATGACCGACTGATGCCTTAGGGCATCCGGTACTTAGTTACTTAATTGTTCTTCATAGATTATTCTGGTCAGACAACTATGAGTTGACCAATTTGGTCGTTCAATTTTCGCCATCTGCATTTGTACCTAGAACCGACGAATAGTATGTTCTCTGCGACAATTGCACCCGGAGGGGGTGTCGCCGGACGCCTTTGTCCATATTGGGACAGGCGGTTTTATAAAATAAGCAACCATCCTGCCGTATTGGCCTTTGGTCCTGTTTGAGATCGGTTGTATAGCCACTAAGCGTTTTTGTGCTTAGTTTTTAATCGGATCATTGGCCGAGCGTTATCACAACATTGGATTTACACTAAATATCGAACTTAGTTGGTTGAGCGAGTAGTCCGTCTGAGTATTACCTAGGCGGTCAACAAATTTATTAAATTACACTATCAAACGTAATTAATTAAACAAAGGGTCCGTCTGATTTACCCAGGCGGACTAGATTGTGCTAAGTATCAAACTTAGTTATTCAAACAAAGAGTCCGTCTGAGTTTTATCCAGGCGGACAAACGGTTATAACATTCAACCAAACCAAGTATCAAACTTAGTAAGTTAAACACAGGGTCCGTCTGGGTATTACCCAGGCAGACGAACAATAAAAATGGCAAAATACCTCTGCAAACAAAGCCTGAATTTTCATTAATTGACTTACTGTTTACAAAAATTATACATTCTCAGAAGTAGTACTTTTTTAGATTGTCTACATTCCAAGTTCTAGGCAGGTGGCGGCCGTCCGTGGTTTCCAGACGGTAGGTGCCGTTACAGACTTCTTCATATATCCGGTAGGGGCCTTCCCAATTAGGGGTTAGCTTCCCAGCCTCATTAACCCTACCGGTTGCCTCCATTTTTCGTAACACGAAGTCATCCACTTTCAGGGGACGCTTGTGCACTCTCTTGTTATAAGCTCTGGTCATTCTCAGACGGTATATCTCATGGCGCAGGGCAGCGTTGCCCCTACGTTCCGGGAGGAAGTCCAATTCCAGTCGCATGGCCTCCCAATTTGCCTCTTCATCATAGAGCATGACTCTGAGAGTCGGCTCATAATGCTCAATGGGTAAGACGGCTTCAGCACCGTATACCATAAGAAATGGGGTTTCTCCGGTTGCCCCTTTAGCAGTAGTCCGGATGGCCTATAGGACATGAATTAATTCTTCTGCCCATAAACCACCGGCTCTTTCAATTTTCTTTTTTATGCCGTCTGAGATGAGTTTGTTGAAGGCTTCAACTTGGCCGTTTGCTTGGGGTCGGCCGAATGATGCAAAATAATGTGAGATACCCTGATCTCCTAACCAAGTCTTGAGCTGGGGGGTCTCAAACTGAGGGCCATTATCAAACACCATAGACATAGGTACCCCAAACCGGGTGATGAAGTTCTTCCAGATGAAGGAGATGACATCCTTTGTCTTGATGTTCTTCACCGGCTCAGCTTCTACCCATTTGGTGAAATAATCCACAGCCACCAAAATGTAGCGCTTTCCGCCTGGAGCAGGCGTATAAGGACCCAAGATATCCATGTCGCATTTGGCAAATGGGACTGGGCTGTGGATTGCCGTCAGATCAGTAGCCGGGCGCCGAATCAGTGGGCCAAACCTTTGGCACTTGTCACATCTTTTGACTAACTCTTTGGCGTCTGCTTCAAGAGTAGGCCAAAAGTAATGCCGCCTGGCTCTAACGGCTAAGGACCTGCCGCCTATATGAGAGGCGCAGTATCCAGCATGCAATTCTTCGAGAATTTCTTTCCCCTTCTCTGGGGTAACACACTTCAATAAAGGTTTGAGGAAACCCGCCTTGAAGAGTTCTCCATTTCTCAACTCGAAGTTTGTCGCTCGCTTTTTCATGACGGCTGCCTCCTGTGGTGAATCAAGAAGCTTACCGTCTGCTAAATATGCCCGGATGCCATCCATCTAGGTAGAACTTCGGTCTAAGGTTCCAATGGGCTCTTCATGTATGCTTCTCTTTTCAAGAACTTCCCAAAAGACCGACCGAGGAGTATCACAGCAGGCGGAAGAAGCCAATTTAGACAATGCATCCGCCTGGTTGTTATCTGACCTAGGCACTTGATTCAGACGGAATTCCTCAAGTGCCCCAGTCTCTTCTTTGACTGCCTGAAGATATTTGATCATAGCCGGATGAGTTTCCTCATATGCTCCCTCATATTGGCTGACGACCAACTATGAATCAGAATAGGCGTCAATTTTAGTTGCCTCTACTGCCTTACACATGCGGATTCCGGCTAGCAGGGCTTCATATTCCGCCTCGTTATTTGAGGCTTGAAACTTAAACCGCAGTGCATATTCAAATTTGTCCCCCTCAGGGGACTCATATATGATTCCTGCACCGCAGTCGTTCTTCGTTGAGCTTCCGTCTACGTACACTTTCCAAAGCTGGTCAACACTATCCGGTTGCACCGGTCGTGTCATTTCAACAATGAAGTCGGCAAATGCCTGACCTTTCACTGCCATTCTAGGTTCAAAAGTGTTTTCAAGACTTTGCATTTCAATAGCCCATTTCAACATTCTGCCGGATGACTCCAAAGTAGACATTGGCCGCTTGAGGGGCTGGTCGGTGTAGATTACCGCCGGATAAGCCAGGAAATACGGTTTCAATTTCTTGAAAGCCATATACAAGGCAAGGTCAAATTTTTCTACCATGGGATACCGGAGCTCAGCATTTTTTAAGACATGGCTAATGAAATAGACCGGAAGCTGAATACCGTCTCTCTCAGCAAGAAGAACGGCACTGAGGGCATGATCTGAGACGGCTAAGTACATGTATAACACCTCCCTAGGCAGTGGACTAACAAGGCTTGGCAAAGAGTGGAGGTGTTCTTTCAGCCGTTGAAAGGCCGCCTCAGCCTCATCCCCCCATTCAAATCTGGTCTTCTTCCTGATTGCTTGAAAGAAGTAAAGGCATTTATCACCTGACCGGCTGAGGAATCTCCCCAGAGCAGCCAGGCAACCGGTTAGTCTCTGTGCTTCCTTGACAGTGCGGGGTGACTTCATGTCAATCACTGCCTGTATCTTCTCAGGGTTAGCCTCTATCCCCCTTTGATCAATCAGGAATCCGAGAAACTTCCCAGACTCAACACCAAAGACGCATTTCTTAGGATTTAACATAACCTTATGCCGCCTGAGTGTGGTGAAGGTTTCTCGGAGATCAGCAAGGTGATCCGCCTGCTGTTTGGATTTGACTATCATGTCATCAATGTATGCCTCTACATTCCTCCCAATTTGATTAATAAAGACAGTATTAATCATCTGTTGGAACGTAGCCGACGCATTTTTCAATCCAAACGGCATCACCGTGTAACAGAATAGCCCCTGATCAGTGACGAAGGCCGTCTTTTCTTGATCTTTCTTCCACAGGGGTATCTAATGGAAGCCGGAGTAGGCATCCATAAAACTCATCAAGGCATGCCCGGCTGTTGAATCGACCAGACTATCAATCTTAGGAAGCGAATAACTGTCCTTGGGACATGCCTTGTTGAGATATGTGTAATCAACACACATCCGCCAGGTACCATTCGGCTTCTTTACAAGCACTACATTCGCCACCAAGTCGGGAAAATTACATGGCCGAATGAACCCAGCATCCAACAGCTTTTTTACTTCGGCAGCTGCCGCCTGACTTCTTTCCTCGCCGTGATTTCTTTTCTTTTGCCGGATGGGCTTCTTTTTAGGATCCACGTCGAGTTTGTGGACAGCAAGATCAGGGCTGACGCCTGACATCTCTTCCACTTCAAAGGCAAAAATGTCTTTAAATTCTTTCAGCAGAAGGTGCAAGTCCGCACCTAACTTAGCAAAGGCAACCGTCCTAACCTTCACCGTACGCTCCGGACGGCTGTCGTCCAGAGGTATGTCAATATGCTCACCAGCCGGTTGGGGACGGAGCTCATCTGACCGTTCACCGGTCAGTGATTGCTATTTTTTCTCCTTCTTCACCTCCACCAGCATAGGTGCCTTTCTTTTCTTTCCGGCTGCTGGTGGGGCTGGTGCTTGATCGGCCTCCTTGACGTTGTCAAGGTCTATTGGCTCCTGGCCGCCTGGGGCCACGGTATCTCTCCCGGGCCGTCTTCTGATCCCCATTCAAGGAACCAACAGAGCCGTCATCCCTCTCATACTTGAGGAGCATGAGGGAAGGGATGATTATAGCCTTGGATTCGTTGAGGGTTGGCCGGCCCAAGATAATGTTGTAGGCGGTCAACTCCTCAACGACCAAAAACTTGACGACCAGATGTCGCCCTTTTCCTTTCTCACCCAGCCGGATGGGTAGATCGACTCTTCTGACTGGGTAAACCATACCCCCCCAAAACCAACTAGGGGGTGGGTGACCGGATGCAAGCTGATGTCATTATATTTCAGCTTCTGCAAGCACCGGAGGCTGATGATGTCTGATGAGCTGCCGGTATCAATAAGGATCCGCCCGACCAGTTGGTTGGCTACCTTACATTCAATGACGACCGGGTCATCATGTGGGCGACGAACACTGCCCCTATCCTTCTCAGTGATCAGAACATCCGGGAAGGAGGAGCTTGCAGACGCCAGCCCATCATCATCTTTGTCCATCTTTCGAAGATGGCTCTTGGTGCCCCGGATGGTAGGGCCACCGCATGAGAACCCGCCTGCTATTGTGTAGACCGGCTCCTTATCGGTATCCGAGCTACTAGCAGGCTGGGGGGTAGTCTTAGAGGAATGAACTTTATTCTTCTTCTTAGCCCCGGCTAGGGACTTAGAAATATAGGACTTCAGCATCCCCTTGTCAGCTAGACGGTCCAACGTCCGTTGAAGGCTGAAGCAGTCGTTGGTGTCATGGCCAACTTCCTCATGGTATTGGCAAAATTTATTTTTGTTCCTTCATTGAATGGAACTTTTCATTGGATTCGGCTTCTCTAGGGACAGCCGGTCCTTAATCTCCATGAGGATGGAGTTGCAGTCCTTGTTAAACTCGTACTTTGGGACGTACGGTTTAAATTCTTTCTTCTTCTTCTGGGACGGCTGGTCAGAATCACTTACCGCCCAGATTTCTTTTCTTTTCTTGCTCTCTTCTTTCTTTTTGGCCGGCTGAGCAGGCCGGTTGTCTTTCTGCTTGTCGGACTTCTTAGAGTCCGACTGGCTACCAGGCGAGCAGAGGTCGTTAGCTTGAATGTAGCTTTCCGCCTCCCTCAGGGCCGCCTGCAGGGTGAAAGCCCCTTTTCTGACTAGGTCGAACTTAAAGGTCGACCCGTCTCTCAGACCTTTGAAAAAGTCTGTAAAAGCTACCTCATCAGACAGTCCCTGAATCTGAATTCTGATCAGATTGAACCGCATGACATATGAGGGCAGCCCTTCTCTCTCTCCTTGCTTAACAGTGCTTAAATCAAGGCTTGTTTTCTTAGCAGGGATGTTCATTGAGAAGTTGGAAGCAAACAGGAAGGCAAGCTTCCTGAAACTATCGATGGACCCGGCTGGCAAATTACCAAACCATTGTTGGGCAATTCCTTTCAATGTAACCGGGAAGCACCGACACCAAGTGACATCATCCAACCCCTGCAGATACACGAGGTTGGTGTAAGCCATGAGGTGGTCTTCCGGATTGGTGGTACCGTCATAGGTACCAACCAATACATTCTTAACCTTGGCCGGTTGGGCCGCCTCGGTTATCTCCCGGGTAAATGCAGAAGGTTGTTCACCCAGGCGCAGCAGACGAAGCTGCCAGTCCAATGGCTGGACATTTGGATATGCCTCCTGACCTCCAAAGAGAGCCGGCTGCATGAAGTGAGGAGGATACTGTCCGTAAGCCTGGGTAGGCACGTACGGTACAGCTCCAATCATATGAGGGCCAGAATGGACGGTATTGTCGCCTGTCTGACTCTCATGCAAGGAGGGAACACTCCCTGCAGAAATGTTGTTGAAACTGTCTGGAAAGTTCGACGTTAAAGCCGACTCAGACAGCAATTGATTTCTCTTCCGGTTGATGATTTCCCGGGCATCAAGAATTGATTTTTGCTTCCCACCGGCTGCTGAGTTCGGCGGGTGTTGTTGTTGTTCCTCTTAGGAAGGAGAATTTTTGACCAATCAATGGTCCCGGCTGCCTTTTCCTTTGGATGAGGTGTGGGCTGCCTGTCTCTGACTGACCTCCCCTTCTCTGGAGGAGTCTTCTTCGCCGACTGACCTTTACTTTGGCCAGCCCGACTTTGGGTGATCAGCTCTTAATTTCACCCTTGAAATTTGTCATGAATCTCATGAGTTCGTCTCGGGTGACAGGTGCTGATCCAACGGCCGTTTGGGTTTCCCCTTCCGGCTACCCAGAGGGTCGGCTTGTACCCGCCTGGGAGGCACCCCGCTCCAGAGTGTCTTTGGGCCGGATGCGCTTAGTTCTGAGAGAGCCGTCATCGGCTGTAAAGGTTTCAACCTGAGGATCTTCATCCTCTTGGTCTGTAAAGACTTCTAGGTCATCGCCCAGACGGTTAGGGGGTGGCACAGACTCTTGAACCATCTTTGAGGTACTCTCCCCACATACGACGCCAAATGTTTTGGGTGTTTTTGTCCCTTAGGAGAGTTACGTCACGAAGTCTGATTCGGCTGAGTTGTACCTGCAAAATAATGGAGACTCCGGGTGGTTGGAGCTCCGCCTCCGACGGTCAAGTTAGTAACTTGAAACGGAATAAAGAGAACGGAAGTTTAGGTGGGTATCTGCTCGGATTCCAAGCTCAGGTCTTTCTCTGATGTAAGAGAATAAAGGTGTAATAAATGATCGAATCCCTCCCCAAAATGGGGAAATATCTCCCTATTTATAGGGTCGTTGGAGAATGTGCCCCTACCTAGGTCACTTGACCTAGATTTTAGTGGGTTGCGCCGTTTTAGGGCGCTCCTAGGAATTTGGGCCCTTGAAGGCCGCCATTTCAAAAGCATATCTGAGGGCGCCAAGTGTCAAGAGGATGTTGAGCCACATGGGCCATCTTGAGCTCGACACGTGGCGACCTCTCATTGGTCCACGTGTCAAGGGTAAAAATACCCTAAACAGTATTGGTTATCATAACCACCACCACTTTGGTTCCAATCACGGTTTCCACCTTGATTCCAATTCCCCATTTGATTGGAGTTTGGCCTCAAGTTCCCTACATTCCCCATTCTAGGGGCAAAATTCATAGCATTGACATCTTCCACATTATCATCATGTTCATGGGGAAGGGGTTGAACTTCACATGAATATACACAATGGGAGGTATCATGATCATAGGTTTCACAATTAGAGCAAAACATGCATCCTTGAGGCATTTTATTATAAGAATAGGGGGAAGAAGTGGTCATACCATTGCCTCCCTTGATTGAAGGGGAGGTATTACCATGAGGATTGGACTTTTCTTTCATCAATTCGTCCATTTGCTTGGTCATTTTGGAGATTTGGGTAGAGACGTTGTTGATTGCGTTGGCTTGCTCCAATGCTTAAACACCCTTGCTAGAAGTAGCATCTTTTTCTCCTTCATACCAATCGTCATAGTGCTTTGCGACCTCCTCTATGATGCACTCCACTTCATCCTCTCCTTTGGTCATGATCGGACCGCCGGCCGCGGCGTCTAGGCTTGTTCTCCCTTGAGGTGTGAGACCTCCATAGAAAGTGTGAATGAGTTGATACTTGGGTATCCCATGGTGTGCGCATTGACGTTGAAGCTCTTTGTATCGGTCCCATGCCGCACTTAAAGACTCACCACTCTTTTGGCGAAAACCTTGGATTAAAGACCGAGCCTCGGCGGTCTTCCTATGGTTGTAAAATCTCCTTAAGAAAGCCGTAGTCACTTGGTCCCATGTTGTGAGAGAGTTAGGGGGCACCTTCTTCTCTAGCCATTCAAGACCTCTCCCAATTAGAGAAAATGGAAACATCTTGAGGGGAATATATTCTTGAGTCACTCCATTGGCTTTTATTGTGTTACAATATTTCTCAAACTCTTTCAAGTGTTCATGAGGACTCTCAAACTTTCCACCCGAAAATTTTACCTCTCTATCAAAACAATCAAATTGGGCTTTATTTCGAAATTGTTGGCTTGAGTGGTAGGAGTTAGGATCCCACTTTGTACTCTAAAGGCTTCGGGAGCCCCAAGACGACTCAAAGGTGTATTCTCTGCCATTTAAGGACTTTCTTCACTTTCGAACTTAAAGGTTGAGAAATGATTGATTTCCGGACTTGATGGTGAATTAGGGCTATCTAATTCTTCACTTGAGGGTGAAGAGGGTGGAGTGTCTTCTAATTCTCTTACTCCTTATTTCGTTGGGGGTGTGAGAATTTCTACTCCTTGCTCTCGCTTCTCTTCGAAGTAGGGACAAAGACCTCTCTAGCTCCGAATCGATGGGAATCAAAGACCTTGAGCGGGTTCGTCCTCTGTTCATACAACAGAGCTAAGGAGAACGTAAGCACTGACAAGTAACAAAAGTAGTAAATACTAACATATAAGAAGTGAGATAGTCTCAAATAAAGCAATGAAATAGCAATGGAAGCCGTCACCCCGGCAACGGCGCCAAATATCAATATAACACTTGACTTAACCTAATACAAGTATACGGCAAGAAGAGGGATCGAACCACAGGGAGAAGCACATAAACACCGCATTCATCACTAGACTTTAAGCTATCTCGGGACAAAGAACATGATTGACTAAAAGATTGAGCTAAGAGTTAAACGAGTTAAAATCAATATAACTAAGCACCAAGGGAAATGGGTAGATGTAGATGCCGCTTGAACATGCAATAACACAAAAGTAAATCAATGGTAAACTAAACATGCATAAATATCGAAGTAAGGTCCAATCTAACCGCCTTCCGGGGTTAATCGGTTTCTCCTAACATAGCCTCTAGGTTTCCACACTAGAATCATATATTAAGAGGTGCAATCAAAGAACTATCAATAGTAATGAACCTTAACTAAGTCAACTTCCGTTCCTTGTTAGCAAAGATTCACCTTTAATCAACCAACAATGTGCACTTGTAAGAAGATCAAAGAATATCAAGCATGCAAAGACTTTAATCAACATTAACATAACCCCAACATTATAAGCATGAACAATTAGCAACTACACCATCCCCAAACCCTTGGCTAGGTGACTACTCACAAATCATGTTGAAAACAATATCAATCATCGAATCAATAAGCATCAACATGATTAATAAGCAAGGAGGGAAAATAAAAGTAAACAAAAAAAATTAAATGCAAAGGTAAAGAGAAAGAGTAAGAGATTGCTCATTAATTGAAATTGAAGATCTACAAAAGATTGAACAAGCTTCTTCTTCAAAATCCAAGTTCATCAATGAAGAAATCCACACTTTCTCTCTCTACCAAATGAAGACTAATGATGTTTCTCTCTCTAGATTAAGCTAAAAATGTGCAGAGAATTAAAGCTAAATTAATCTAATTACATCAAAATGTTCTAAAATGGGACTTATATAGCCCGTACACAGTCAGCTGAAATAGAGGAGTGGTCCGACCGAACACTGGGTAGGTTCGGCCAGACCATAGGGTAGGTTCGGCCGAACCATGGGTAGGTTCGGTCGAACCTCCCTGATCCTGGTCTGGTCGAACTTCTGAGGTTCGGCCACTCCTTCAAATTTTCCAAAATGCTGTTTGAAACTGCCAAAGTTGTTCGGCCGCACCACTGAGCAGGTTCGGCCACACCCTAGTTCGGCCACACCTTCAGAGGGTTCGGCCGAACCTCTCATGAACCTTTCTTCCTCTAGCTTTCCTTAAGCTTAGCTTCCTCCTCTTGAAGACTCCGGTGGTTCCTACAAAGCATAAGCATGGAAATCAAAGTAAAGATTAGGAAAAGGGGAAAAATCTAGGATAGAAGATGCATAAAAGGAGAGGGAACTAAGTGCAAAGAAAAGGATGCAAACAAGCCGCAAATGTGGGAAAATGACCATCAAAATGAACCTTAATTGTGGCATAAATGCCACTCATCACCCCTCGTCAATGATCCCTCCCATTTGGCAACTAAAATACTCAAAAAATAGTATAATTTTGCTCTTTGCGTCAAACTGGGGGCTAAAAAGCCAGGACATCCCCACTTCTCTCTATTTACAGATTTGAACACGCTATTTATGCTGCGAAATCAATGTGATGCAAAGCTTATTACGAACCATCTTAATAACTTTAAATGATGAAGGGAAGAATACCACTTCCTATTATTTGACCAAGATAATTAATTATGTTACTTGATCAAACAATTTATGATAAACCTATGCATTATTCCGCAAATTGAAAATACAAACCTAGGGGCTTCAAATAAACATGAGAAATATCCCCTAGCACATGTATACATGAATTCCAAAAGCCACCTAAGTCTACGCTTGGGGGCTTCAAATTAAAAATATAGGTCTCACCTTAACTTTCATTTTGAAATGAGACCATATTTTGGAAAGTGATTTGAATGATTTTATAAATTATTCTAACACTCCATCAAACCTAAGTTTGGTAAATATTCATTTTCAAACTGCGGCACTTTTTAATTGGAAGAACTTCACTTTCAATGATCGAAGTATGACAATGATGAAAAACACTAAAAAGGGAGAGATGACAAAATTAGATATACAAAAGTTTGCTCACATTTTCATATCTTTGTTGAAATTAGTTGCAAATTACAACCTACATTCTTTAATCTTGGACAAAAAAGTCACACTCAATTACAAGCTAGACTTTTCTTTCCATTTAGGGTCGAGTTTTGAAAATAATATGATTATGATTTTTTGCATACTAGAAAAAGTTTCTTTTCAAAACAAACTTTTATTGGACCCTTTTCAAATTTTGAATTCTAATTCAAAACAACATGTTTCTAATGAAAATAGTATTCAAAATTTCCTTTCTGAATTTTTGTTTTCTCAAAAATAAAATTTGAGATTCTCAATAACCGATTGGATAATACATATATATACAGAAATATTTCCAAAAGGAATGAATTAAGATTCAAGTTCTTCTTGACTCGAACTTGTTCTCGCTTAGTTCTCCCTCGAATATTGGCTAAGGGATGGTAAACGAACCACTTACAACACCAAAATCAAAGATTGATTAGAACAAAGAAAATATTTGATGTTCTAAATCAACTTTGAAAATAAAATCACCGCAATGATCTTTACAAACGTTTAGACATTAGGTAAGATTATTAAACCTTAAATACAATTATTTTTGGTTTGTAAACAAGCAAAGAACTAACTTGCTTTCTTGAACATGAATTTAACTAAAATACAAAATCCATGTCATTATCCTAAATATCTCCAAAACAAAAATAGGATATATACATAGGTCCATCCCAATATCATGATTATATAAATGGCCTAAACAATAGCAAGTCATTAGAACTACCCCAAAGTGGGGGCTCCAAGACTTGTGAAATAGCAAAAATGCGCATAACTCGACACACAGGGGCTTCAATATCAACAAAAAACAAAATGAGACATTCATGCCATTCGAGCTAATTTTGAGAATCGCCTAAGCTACAAATGGTTTACGTAGATCTCGAGCCTTATAATTTTCAAATGTATCACAATGATTTAATAATCATGTTATTCCTTTGAAAACTAAGTTTGCAACTAAGCTTGGCCATTAAACATGTTACAAGCCATTTTCAAGTTCAAGTTCAAACTAATCTTAGTGCATAATTGTTGTTCCAATACTTCAATTTACTCTAGAGATTAGAGAGTATGACTAGTATAGAGCAAAAGAAACAAAATCATGATGCATAAAACATACTTGCTCATACAAAAGTTTAGTACTCAATCATTCATCATGAAAATTGTATCAAGACCCATTATTAACATAAGACAAACAATTTCATGAGTTAGAATGTAAACAAAAGACTCCTAAGTTCTAAATTAAGGAGTCTTCGTTTTAAATTATTCTCCATTGCTGCACACATGGGAATTTTGCAAGGAGGATGACATCTACTTTCTCGAGCTTCAAAACAGTGACAAAATTTGAACTCCAAAGAAAGAATTCAAAATTAGCAAGAATAGAGGAAACATTTGAACAACATTTCATTTTTCCTCTTGTTCTAATGAATGACCAATATTACTAGACTTAGCAAATTTCCTTTGCTATAACTATAAATGGTAAAAAAACCAATTCAAACACACTAGTTTAATCGTTTCCAAGATCCTAGTTGTTATCATAATAAGAAGAAACACAGGATTTTTAGACCCATTTCAAGCAACATGAAAGAGTCTAATTATTGACAACAAGCAAATCATCAAAATCGCCCAACATTGGGGACTACAACATTCGAAAAACATAAAATGGGGGCAACAATATTCGGCAACATAAAATGAGGGTTCAAAAGCCTGAAGTATAATCGAATTACTTTAGTTCGATGATGTCTTTAAGAATATCCTAAACTAACTAGTTTTGTGCAAATCTTGGAATTACAGTTTTATAAGTGTAGACACCTAAAAATGTCTCCCCAAAACCAAACCCGTTGATGAACACCTTTCACCGCCATTATTGGTCAGGTTGAGTATTTAATCTTTGGAGTGCTTAAATCCATGTTCTATCCAATATATTTCATGAACCAATCCGATTTCTAGCTTATTTCCCTAAACCATAACCTATTTTCCACTTTTCGTGTCCACATTGCAAAACTGAGAGAAACTAATTTTATGTCTATAAAATTTTGATCCAATATTATTTTGTTTGATAGGCCTTTAAAAGCTTTCCAACCATATATCATAAGCCCAATTCCGAGCTATAACGAAAAAGATATGAGCAAAACACTAAACTCGACCTAAAACCGACACCCTTCCACTAAAACGGCCATATATTAAAATCTAAAAATTATTTTGACCTGATTCTAATAGGGTTGGAAGGTAGAATTGATACGATTTCCAATGATATATTATACGCCTTATTCCGAGTTACGGATCAAAAGTTATGATGATTTTAAAAACGGGTACAAAACTAGAATCACCGCGCACAGTGCAAAAGCATTGTGTCACGGGAGTTTTCCCCGTCTGACGGTGCCTTCTCCCATCTGACGGTGCCTGGTGCCGTGAAACGGTACTATACATCGTGTCACGGTTCCCATTTTGAAGCTCTTTCGCATCAAATTCCACCGTGGCACGGCGCACGGTACCTACTGTCGTGACATGGTATTTCTCACCGTGTCACGGTGCTTTTTCTGTGTAATTTCCGCGCTTTTCCATGTCGTGACACGGTGTACTGTACTGTGCCACGGTGGACACTGCCGTGTCACGGAATTTTCTCGTGCCTTTTCCGCATAAATCCTTCACGCGTTTTCACTTCCCGTAGGTCAAATATTTCCCGCGTCATTCCAGTTTCCACCGCGTCACGGAATTTTCCCCCGTCTGACGGTGCATTCCCTCGTCTGACGATGCCTGGCACCGTGTCACGGTGTTCTCTGCCGTGTCGTGGTGTTATTTTTTAGGGTTTTTATCTTTTTAGGGTTCTGTGTGTTCCCTATGCTCATTTTCCCTATAAATAGGACCCCCCTTTTGTAGTTCGGGGCACCAATAATCATTCTCTCTCACCTTACACCAAAAATCATTCTCTTCTCCCTCTTTAAACTAATTTCTAGCCTCCTTATTCTTCCATAATAATTCCCCTAAGCACTCCAAGGAGTCTATACTTAACCCGAGGTTCCGTCCTTAAACCAAGGTGTGAAAGGTACAAATAACTGAGGGTTTGGACCAAATCAACTCTACTTTTCATTTATTTAAATTAATTTTCATTTGCTTTATATTTTTATTGAAGTCACTATCAGTTTATTCATGATGTAGCATTTTAAAGGAACGCGCGGAATGTGAGTAATTAATTAATTTAATTACTGATTTTATTTTATATTGCTAGTATCATGATAAGGTTATTTTATATTTGATTTGACTAACAATTTATTGTTAAATTGCTTCCAATATTAATGTTTATTCTATTATATTTATTGATCAACATTTTGCATGTTTAAAGGGAATATGTAATTGAAAATCACGCCTAATAAGATAATTTGGACAACCGGTTTAGGATCCTTTTTAATCTTGTTATTAATTCAAGTGATCACAATATTTTAGAATTATGTGTTTCATTAATATTCAACCAATTTATCCTAATAATAGTTTGGAGAAAATTGAATTTTTGTTTGTATGCCTTTGTGATCGCAGGAATAACTTTTCACTATAAGAATCGAGTAGAGGCCAATACGGGCGAATGTGACTCCATGACTCACTTCGTACCATCATCCCCAATCCTCCTTTCGTGGTTCCGAACCATATGGAGTTAGTAATCTAATGGATTATGAATGGGGTGTAACCTTCAAGGCTCAATCGTTGTTGCCTATCGTTGTCCCTTAATCGTGGTTGCCTTTTATGATCCGTGAACGGTTTACAAGTTCCTTAAAAACATGTTGGCGGCTCCCTACTTTCCTTGTCCCTAATCGTATACGTCAATTTCCACTTCCTAAGAGTGCCAAGCATATTCAATGCTTTTAACGTAGGCGCACTTCGAACGACGCCTACAATTTGGCGACTCCACTGGGGAGGATTCTTGGTTATTTATCGAGTTGAGTGATCGATATTTAATTAAGATGAGTGGATGAGACTTGAAAGATTCTTGAAAAATATTCTTGTGATTAATTTGGCATTGTTGAATAAGCATAGACGTGTTAACGTCGCATTTAGGTTTGTCCCGTAGGAAAAATTGAATAACTTGATTGCGTACGAAGGAAAATAGGGCACCAGTCAACTTGTCTGACTGCCGTGCCATGGAAGAATCTGCCGTGTCACGGTGTAGTACACCGTCTGATGGTGTGCAGCACAGTGGCACGGTGCTCTCTGTCGTGTCACGGCATTCCTAAAATAGTCCGGTGGCTTGTTTTATCTTCTCACAGTCAACTTCCTTCGATTTTTCTGAAAAAACGTGTGTCTTTTACATGCGTCTTAGCCCCGGGGGATTTAAGCTCTATCAATTCAAAAACTCTCATGGCAATAAGGGTTCATCCGAGTTATTAAATCCACCCAAACCATGGAGTTGAGTTCGATTTCATCACGAACTCGCGGAGATACACCCTCAAGGGAGGCTGCCTTGCTAACGCGTCCAAACTCTTAGCAATGGTACCCTATTGACACCAAATAAACCTGACCATAGTCGAACATAGAACTTGACCTTAGGTTGCGAACTATTCTTTGCATCATTGTGCCTACGTGTTTTATGTTTGGTCATTTTGATCCTAACCCTAACGATCTTTCTTTGTCTATGGTGGATTATTTTATGACTAACGATTACCAATGGACCGTACTCACTTAGAAATTAGCGCAAACTAAAAAAAAAAAATCTCTGTGCCACGTCAGCATCCACCGTGTCACGACAATTTCCACAGTGGCACGGTGATTTCCAGCAAAAAAAAAAAACATCCCGTGCCACGGTGGACTTTCCCGTGACACGTTAGCATCCACCGTGCCACGGGAAAGTTCACCGTGTCACGGCAGTTTCCACCGTGGCACGGTGGAATTCCAGCAAAAAAAAAAAAAAACCACTGCGTCACGGTAGCTTGTACCGTGATACAGTGCAGTTTTCCGTGTCACGGTGCCCTTGAAATAAGTCCAGTCAGCTTTTTTTTAGTCTTCCGTGTTAATTTGGTCCTCGCGTCAGTCATTTTGGTTATTGTTCACATGTCTAGACATACGATCATACCACGAGTCTTATAACATCACTTAGTCACTCACGAGTCAAGTATAGTCCACACACTTTCTTTATGTTCCGACTTGAGTCATGCACCAGGTCGTTTATGATCGTATATTAGGTTCATGCACCCTTTTTTCGTCATAATAAAAAAATGAGTGGAGTTTTCTCACCTGTTTTCAAATGTCTATTTATTCCTTCCTTTCCTATCTTGAGCAATGAGTCAAACAATTAAGTGAATTATTTTATTTCACATTACTTGGTCAAGGAACAGGGATAGATTAATACGGTTCGAGTCATTACCGCAACAATCTCTCAGATCTAATAGGCGTTCAAAGATAACTTTGTCATCTCCATTACTTATCACCTTTCAATGGCCACTAAAGAAGATATTGAGAACATCAACAAATCCATTGAGGCACTGTCTGCGATGATGCAAACCCTTACCACTAGGGTCACTACAATGGAACAAAACAAGGTCACTGTTTCCACCCTTGACAAACTGAAGGAACAAATGAGTAAGATTTATGAGGATTTCACTTATGTGGAACGACCTCCCACTCCTTTGGATGTGAAGGACAGACTCCCCGAAAAATTCTCCACTGCTGATATTCCAAAGTTCAAGCCTACTGACAATCTAGTATTCCATTTGAAGGCGTTCTCTGCAACCATGGCTCTTAAGGGATTGGAGGTAACACTCTTCCCTACAGTGTTCCCTCTCTCCTTAGAACATGCTTGCCAACAATGGTTTTATTCCTTAGATGCCAAGCATACTGCGACTTGGCAAGATGTCACTGACAGTTTCATGAATCGTTACAAGTGTGACATTCAAACTAAAACTTCTGAACGTGAACTCTCCATTCTCAAACAGAAAGAGAATGAAGGCTTCATCGCTTACAAGAACAGGTGGAGGGAAACAACTTCACTCTTGGTAGATCCTCCCAAAGAAAGAGAGATGGTTCGCCTCTTTATTCAAAATCTGACTCATAAATATAGGGAACATCTCAAATTTCTTCCACTGAACACTTTCGAAGCTGTATACGACATCGTCATCAATATCGAGGATGAGCTAATAAAGACTGCTGGTAGTAACAATAATAACACTTGGAAAAACAAGAAGAACGACCATCCTTCTTATTCGTCTTCTAAGCACGAAAATACTACTAACAATATAAGCCAAGTTGATCTCAATGAAGTGTTAGCTCTTGATGCTCCATTGCCCAAGAAGAATAGAAATTACACTCCTTTAAGAATGACTTATGATGCGGCCTTTGATCGCCTTTACGGTCAAGGCTTGATCACACCTATTGGGCAATTTCCAGAGCCAAAACCTGAAGAAAGGAGAGCCAAATGGAATCCCAATGCCCATTGCAAGTACCATCAAGGAAGGGGCCACACTACGGAGCAATGTTGGAATTTGAAGGACGTCATTCAAGACTTGGTGGATGCAAAAAAACTTCTTGTCCCTCCAGGCGGCAAGAAGTAGTAAACATAAGGCGCACAACAGATCCTTCGTGCAAGATTTCATGATTTCTTTCTTTATCATTCATCTCCATTCCCCCATTCATGTCTAGCATATGTTTTCCATTTTGAATTTTTATATGTTTCATGTGTTTCGTTCACCTTTTCCATTAATAAAATGAGAAAATTTCCTTTACATCTCGATCATAGAATTTTTCATTCATTCATTAATTCTCAAAAAATAGAAAAAAAAATCAATTACTGAACTAAACCCAAGGTACACCAATGACTTGAGGCACCTTTGCAACCCTGTCATTCCGTGTTTACTGTTCAATCACATTCCATTTCTTCATCAACAATTTTGAGCCTCGTCTAACGTTTGGCCTTCATTTCTTCAACCCACATTCACTTAACCCTAGGATTGGAATTCAACTTAAAAAAAAAAAAAAAACCCTGGGATTGGAAGATGTGTAATTGTATAACATTCAAAAAGCAAGTAGAAAAAAAAAGCAAATAAAAAAAAGTAGCAAAGCAACAATAAAACAATGTCTAAAGGCAAGTGTTCCAATGTCTTTGATACGAACACGTCTCGAATTGCGTCTCTTATCGAGTGCTTGGTACCGTGCCTGAGAAACATGAATGCTAAGTGAGTGATGGACCGCATGATCTGAGATTGCCTACATTGATTCAAAAGAATGAAAAAAAAAATCAAAGCAAAAAAAAAAAATGTTGAAAATAAACTTGCAAAATTCAAAATTTTCAAATTCACAATTACACATCATGGGGGCTTCTCTCGGGTCTTGAGCCTTTTACCCCTTTCTTCCTTAAACCATCAACTTAACCACATTACAACCCTTGAAATACCTCTTTGAGGTGTACATACACTTGTGCAAAGTTGGGTTAGAGTTACGTTCGGCCTGATTCCTAACGGATACGTAGGCAACCTCACCTTAAGGTGCTGCCACATTCATATTCATATCTATGCATGATCTAGTCAAAGAATATCCAATGCTTATCTCTATATCTTTACCCATTTATAGCTAGACTTGGGGGCTTGAACCCACATCATAATAGCTTACCCAGCCTAAAGAGTCATCATCTTTGACTCTTCACACATATATTTCCATCACCATAACCTTTGCAGCCTCACCTTAGTATCACTTTCATACACTTCTTTCACACATACATATCCATCATCTTTACCTCAGGAACCTGTAGACACCCATTTGTGTCTCCCCAAAACCAAACCTAGTGATGAGTACCTTTCACGTCGAATCATAATCGAATAAAGTGAAAGTGTGGAAAGTTTAGTGTTGCGGATAGTTTTAATTTCTTTTCTCTTCTTTCTGTTTTTGAAAATCTGTTTTAAGAAAACAGCCAATCCAGTTTGGTTGGTCCATGATATGGGTCAAATAATAGTGTAGTTGGATGGGGCTTGAAAAGAGCTTTCCAACGATATATTATAAGCCCAATTCCGATGAATATTGAGGAAGTTATGGCCAAATTACTGAACTGGGCCCGGTTTGAGCCTTATATGCGGCCCAATGATCTAGGGGAGGGCCTAATATGGATTTATCATTCCTAATGCAATTAGGAATGGTTTTAGTCTTCTAGATTCTTCTAGAAGGTTCTTTTCATTCCTAATTCAATTAGCATTGATAAATTGACTTTTGTTGACTTTTTAGAGTTTTAATTAGAATCAAAGAACATTTTTTGAGGAAAAATACGATTTTATCCTCCTGTACGACAATTTCTATCTGATTTTAAGAAAACGCGTGAATTTCTGAATCAGCGCCAAACGCCAGCTGTAGCGCCTGGCGCTAATGTTGGCGTCTGGCGCCAATAGCTTACGTTGGCGCTAATCCAATTTTATTTGCGTCAGAACTCTGTTTTGATATTTTATCTTTTTGGCTTATTGTCTTTATAAATAATCTCGTAAAAACTCCGTTTTAATTCTTCAATTCTCATCAATTCTTATTCTTTCAATTTTCATCAATTCTCACCAATTCTCACCAACTCTCATCAAGATTTTCTTGATTACTCTCTCTCTCTTTTCTAAACTAGCCTTTTCTCAAATATAAAAATTCCGCATTCATTAGATTTAGAAACACCTAGCCATATTCGAAGTTGCCTTCGCCCTAGACGTGAAAGGTTTAATTTCTGAGGGTTTGGTCTCAAATCTCTCTTTCCATTATTTAATTTAATTGTTTGATTATTATTTTCCTTGAAGTTACTAAAGTGTGTATTTTTTTATTAGAAAGAGGTACGAGGCATCCAAGTAAATACTTTAATTGTTTTATTGATGTTATTATGTAGAAATCATGCTTAGATTGTTATTTTGATTTCTAGTATCATGTCAAGGGTAACTTTAATATCAAGTATGATTAAAAGTATGATGCCTTTTACGTTCTTCCTAATATTTATGATTGTTAGTATCATGTTAGGGCTAAAGTTTTGATCTTTAATGTTTAGTGACATGCTAAGGTTTGTTATTAATCTTGTTAGTATCATGCCTAGGATCTTGCTATTATAATGCTTTAACATGATTCATGATTATTTTTGTAATTGTTTTGATTATGATTATAATTTTATGATTATTATTATGATTATATTGATTATTATTATGATAATTATATATTATGTTGCTTGATATTTTATTATTTATTGTTTGATCACGCCTTTTATGCATGTTTAAATGGAATTTGTACTTGTAATCACGCTTAATAAGATAATTAATAATCTTGTTTAGGGTTAATATGATTATAATTCAAGTGATCGCCTATAATAGTTTTTTTTGTGCATTAATATTCAACCAACATAGATTAAACCGGTTTAGAGTAAACCTATTGATTGCATGTTAGTCAAAAAGCGCACATGAATACGATCAAAATAAAGTAGAGGCCTATTATTAGAGCAGGTTCAATCTCTTTTAGGTTGGATTTGTACCTTCATCCCCGAACCCTATTTGGTTCAAGACCTTATGGAGTTGACGATGTCTTGGATCGTTAAGGGGTGTAACCTTCACCTCGTGAACGGTTTACAAGTTCCTAAAAAAACTTGTTGGCGACTCTTTTGCTGTATCTTCTTTCCCTTTTGACGCCACCGTACTTTAGTGTATGATCACAGTGGGGTTCAAGCTAGGGGTTTAACGCTTGAAATATTTCCCTACAGTTTTTGGCGACTCTATTGGGGAGGATTTCTATTTTAATTCCTGAATTTGTTTCGGCAATGATTTAGAATGAGTGGATGAGACTCGAAACATTCTACGTATTTCACGTGCGTAATTTTGATTAACATTATTGTCATATGCATAAAAAAGATCTCATTGGAAAGACCATCCGTAATGAGTTAAAAACATAGGATTTTACACGTAGGAAATTTAAGAAATATCTTTCACAACTAGGACCGAAATAACACTGCGTAAAACTGGAAAATTTTCTCGAGTACAGAAAGCTGCTGAGGCATGTAGGAATTAGCGTCAGCGAACAGAAGCTGGCGCCAGAAATTTAACTGTAGCACCAGACGAGAGCTCTGTCGCCAGGCGCTACAGATAAATCCTGGCGCTAACCTCTGTTTGTTGGCGCCAAATTCTTCCAATACCGAGCCAGAAATATGCGTTCTAATTTCGACCAGTTTTTCGCATTGTTTGCTCGATCCTACTTCCTGATTGAGTTTTTCTCACTTTTCTGAAACCCATATGTGTTCTACATATGGACATAACCCTCTGGGAATTCATGCTCCATCTACCTAATTGAACGCTCTGAGCAACAAAGGGTACATCCGAGAATGTTGTATTCACCAAACCATGGAAGCGAGTTTTTCTAAAACTCGCGGTGTCCCATCCTTTCGCGCCAACCCTTCACGGTTAGGCTTCCGCGCGGTGCATCTGGACAATTAAACATGGACCCTCTATTGACTAAACCATATCCCGAACTTTAGAGAACTAGAGCCATGGTTAGGTTGCAAACTCATTGCATCATATTGTGCCTACTTGACTAATTGTGCATTATTTGTTGTGCATATATATGTTTTCTTAACCGTTTGTTTGACTTGTGTTGAGATTTAATAAATTAATGACTTAAAGGACTTTACCTAATTAATTAATTAATTAATTAATTTGAGTAAATAAAGTCTAATATTTTAATCAGAATTGACCTAGTACGACTTTAGGTTGTTGATTAATAAAACCGAAAACAGTCTCAGATTGAAGCTCCAGCAATGGCGCCAAAGTCTGAACTGTAGCGCCACTCTATGCAGTGTGGCGCTTGGCGACAGCTCTGTCGTCTGGCGCTACACTACAAAGAGAGGCGTCAGTCCTATCGTTTTGACGACAATTCGGATTATTGATCAAGTCATCACCTAGTGTCTAATTTACCAGTTTGCTAATTAATTCGGTTAAATTTCGCTGTCAATAATACTTTATTAAGTCATTAATTGAGTCTAGTCACATAGTCTAGCCACATGGTCATGACACGAGTCTTAACATATCACCTGCACTCACTAGTCTTAGCACACACTTTGAGTACATATCACTATGACCACGTCTTAGGTTCATGTATGAGTTGGTTTTTTCCGTCATTTGAGTTGGGGGTACATTCTATTCCAAATTTTCCATATCCCTCCATCTACATCATTTTTCTTTACATTCTATTCCAATCTTCCTTCACTTCCTCCATCCATTGCATGTTGAATAAAGTTTGAGTCAAATAATTAACAATAAATATCCCCAAATTCCTTTTCCACATTATTTGGTCGAGGAGAGAAGGGCGATTAATCAAGCACAACCTCTTTATTCAAGTCTCACTTTTTGATAAACCAATTCGTCAAAAGAGGAAGGCTAAAAAGATAATGGCAAGTCAAGAAGAGGTCAATGAGCTTAGGAATAAATTGAATGACGTGACTGAGGTGTTAAAGGCTTTAACCCTCAAAATAGATGACCCTGTGAAGCAACAACAAATGACCCTCATGCAAGAAAGTTTGAGCAAGTTATCTTGTGACTATAAATTTCAGGGCATTAGTTCGCAAGGGGTCTCGCTGGACAAGGAACTTCTTCCGCATAAGTTCAACGCCACGGACATCCCTAAATTCAAGGCAACAGATAACCCTTACTTTCATCTAAGAGCTTTTGATACTATAATGAGCATGAAGGGTATCGATAAGAAGGTGTTCCCCTCTCTGTTTTCACTATCTCTTGAGACCATTTGTTAACAATGTCTCTTTTCCCTTGACAAAGAGAAAACCTCTTCTTGGGAATTGATAACAAACGCTTTCATATATAGATATAATTGCAACATCCAAGACGAAACAGACCATAGACAACTCGAGATGTTAAAACAAAAAGAAAACGAAGGGTTCACTTCTTTCTTCAACAAATGGAAGGAAACTTCCTCTAATATGGTCAAGGCTCCTATCGAAAAAGAATCTGTGAGGATGTTTATCAAGAACCTCCAAGGGAAGTATTCAAGACACTTAAAGTACCAACACAACTTGAATACTTTCAAGGCTGTCTATAATATAAGCATTGACATTGAAGATGACCTTCTGAAAGATAATAGTGCGAGAGCAAAGAAGAACGACCACCCTTCTTCTTCTTCTCTCATTAATGAAGTACATGCTACGAACGCCTCTAAATCGCGAATCCAAAGGTCAAAAAGAGTGTTCACTCCACTCGGTATGAGTTATGAAGCGGCTTTTGAGAAGCTACATCACAAAGGACTAGTCATGCCCATAGGGCCCATCAAAGATCCAGTTTCAGAAGCCGGGCCACCCAACTGGGACCCTAATAAGCACTACAAATATCACCAAGGAAGGGGTCACGACACTGAGGAGTGTTGGAAACTCAAAGAAGCTATTCAAGATCTGATCGATAACAATGAAACTTCCGATATTCTAGACATCGAAGAAGATCAAGCATCCTTCGATCCATCACTTCTTATCACACCTGTAGGAGAGCCCATGATCGAGACAGCTTATATAACCTCTCTCGATGAAGTGGCCATGATTGGGGAGGATGAAAGTCTTTTCTTAGATAATATCAGGGAAGACTCGTCAAGTCTAAAAGAGGACGTTCGAAACTACAAGATGTCGTTGCCATGCTCTTGAATGTAGTAGATGGACTAGCAAATCGGGTGATGGTCATCGAATAAAATCCTCGCCAAGGGTTTAATGAAGAACTCAATGCTCCTAAGCCACGGGAAAAACGGACCATTGAAGAATACACACCAATAGGAATGACTTATAATGAAGCTTTTGACTGTCTTCATGATCAAGGTCATATTCACTCCATTGGTCCCAGTCAAGACCCTCCATCTGAAAAATGTTTTCCCAATTGAGATCCGAATTCCTATTGTCGATACCATAAAGGTCGCGGTCACACTACTAAAAAGTGTCACGCCCTCAAGGATCGTGTTCAAGACTTCATTGATTCAAATCTCCTTCATGTTCCTCCGCGCGACAAGAAGGCCAAGATTAGTAATGATAGTAATAGTGGTTGTAAAGGGAAGAAGAACGACTATCCTTCTTCTTCCGAAAACACCTACTCTAGTAACAGTGTTGGTACTTTCGACCTTAATGAGATCTTAGCCATGGATAATCGAGGATTTAGAAAGCAACAATAAAAGGATTTTACCCCTATTGGAATTAGCTACGATGACGCTTTCGATCGACTCCATGCCAAGGGACTCATTACTCCTATTGGACCTCTTCAAGATCCCCCGCTTGAGAAGAGGTTGCCTAGTTGGAATCCAAATGTGCGCTGCAAGTACCATCAAGGTAGGGGTCATGCTACTGAGAGCTGTTGGAAGCTAAAGGAGGCTATCCAACATTTGATTGATAATAACAAGCTTCCCATACCTCCAGTTAACAAGAAGAGCGAGTGATGATAAAGCAAACAACACAAGACAAGAGGCGAGCTTCAACGACGAGATTCCATGACATCTTTTTTCTTTTTCTTTATTTACCCTTTCTCCAATAAGTCTAGCATAGGCACCTTTCTTTTCCCTTAGATTAATTTTGTAGATTCTTTCTTTTCCCCTTTTTTTTAATAAAATGAGCATTTATTCTCTTACATATGATCATTTCATTATATTGCATTAAAAAAAAAAAATCATTGTCGAATTAAGCACAAGGTATACCAATGATTTGAGGCACCCCTTGTAGCCACATCATATTGCCTTTCACCCTTCTAATTTACAATCCTTTCTTGATAAACCACTTTGAGCCTTGTCTAACGATAGACCTTTCATTTTTCAACCCATATCTACCTAAACTTGGGATAGGACAGTGTGCCACATATGCAATTCTAAAAAACGCTTGAGTGAATTCAAAAGATTAAAATAGCAAAAATAAGCAAAAAAATAAATAAATAAAAGTGTACAAAAGGGCAAGTGTTCCAATGTTTTGGATATGAAAATATCTTTGATAAGAACACGTCTCAGATTGCGTCTCTTATCGAGTGCTCGGTACCGTACCTAGGAAACATAAATGCCAAGTGAGTGATAGACCGCATGATCGGGATTGCCCACACTTATAAAAATAAAAATAAATACTAAAGCAAAAAAAAGGAGAAAGAGAGCTAAAAAAGAGAAGCAAGCCTCAAGCATAAAAATATAAAGATTCAAAAGCAAGGTTGCACACCTTGGGGGCTTATCTAGGGTCTTGAGCCTTTATCCCTTTCTTCTATAAACTTTAGCCTAACCACGTTACAACCCTTAAAAAGACCTTTTTGAGGTATACACACACTTGTGCGAGGTTCGGCTAGAGCTACGTTCGGCCTGATTCCTCACGGATACGTAGGCAACCTCACATCGAGGTGCGACCGTAATAAAAATGCATTCACATTCACATTCACACATCATGGTCATATCAAGGGATCTCCAATGCTCATCCCTATTCATGTAGAGTTAGACTTGGGGGCTTGATCCCTACATCATTAGCTTACCTAGCCTAAGAGTCACCACCATTTGACTCTTTTAAAAAATAATATTTTCCCACACACTTAGCCCTTACGGCCTAACTTTAGTATTACTTTCATACACTGCACATATACATGACCAAATATACTTCCCTTAGGAACCCTTTCTCATGAAATCTTAACACTGAAGCATGCCTTGTCATGTCAAAATGCCCAACATCACTCATAATCATCATTGCATATCGAAGTATGAAGTGCTTAGCCTTCGTGCCTAAGTTACCTAAATACTTTCATTATCGAGTCAACTAGGATAGTCTAAGATGTTACAATCCTTGTACTGTGAGAAACAACATTTGACTAAGCTCATTCAACATGCACCTTCAAAACTTCGATTCTTTTTCGCGTCTTTCTTTTTC
The DNA here is from genome assembly GCF_948465745.1 of Chenopodium album. Taxonomy (NCBI): domain Eukaryota; kingdom Viridiplantae; phylum Streptophyta; class Magnoliopsida; order Caryophyllales; family Amaranthaceae; genus Chenopodium; species Chenopodium album. Next base: position 36,133,468 of record NC_137841.1, on the reverse strand, counting down.
GGGAGAAAGTCGGTACCCTCCACAAAAATGACGGAAATTTTTTGCTTTTTTTCATTTTTGAGTCACATTGAATCAACACTATGCACACACGGGTCATGAGTCACACGTGTCATTTCACTTCGAGTCGAGTCAACCTCGAGTCAATCACAGCGAGTTAAGTTTATACCTTGAGTTGTGTTAAGTCAATGAGTCAAGCAACGCTAAACCATAAGTCAACTCTAAGATAATTAAAGAGATTAGCAAATTTCTATAGTAAAAAATAAATACAGGTGCAGCAGAATAGGGAAGACCCTAATCCAGCGCTAGATGACAACATCTAGCGTCAGGCTGCAGGTTTTAGCGCTTGGCGCTAGATCTCAGCAGCCAATTCTTGACGCCAGAGATATTTCAGCAGCGACAAAGCTCGAAGCCTCTCAGAAAGGTGACTTCGACCTCATACAGCAATTTTGGGCTCCTTGGTATGCCAGTTAGCCCCTATAAGCAATTTGACATGATTAAGTAGTCGGTTTGATTACAATCGCAATAAGTGATCGACCTGACAAAAGATCGTCTCACTTAGCTTAAAGCGCCTAAGCATTGGCTCATCATGGAGACACCGACATAATGGTTCGCAAGCAGAAAACCGCCAACGTAATGGCAAAACGAAAGCAAAGTTCAAGCGAGCTTTAGAGATCGACAAGTGTTGGTCTTCGGAAATTTTTCTTCGGGATATTATCGTAACAAACATTCAAGCATCAAAGCTCTTTGTTCAGAGACGCGTGGACATTTCTTTCAAGCTCTTTTTCTCAGAGACGCGTGGGCATCCTATTTTCAAGCTCTTTTGTTCAGAGACGCGTGAACATTTCCATCAAGCTCTTTTGCTCTAGAGACGCGTGGGCATATCATCAAAGCTCTTTTGTTCAGAGACGCGTGGACATTTCTTTCAAGCTCTTTTTCTCAGAGACGCGTGGGCATCCTATTATCAAGCTCTTTGTTCAGAGACGTGTGAACACATCATTCTGAAGTTCATATCCAAAAAATAAAGAAGCTCTATTGTTCTGAGACGCGTGGACATATCCAAAAAAAGAAGCTCTATTGTTCAGAGGCGCGTGAACTTATCCAAAAAAAAGAAGCTCTTTGTTCAGAGACGAGTGAATATCGAAACAACAAGATAGCGTTCCCAAGATTGTGGAGAGTTATCGAAAACAGTTGAAGGTGATTTCAAGTGAAGTTGTCTTCGATCATGTTCCCTTAGACGTGGAGGATGGTTATAGAGCGGAAGAGGATTGTTTCAAGCGAAGCAATCTTCGACTGTGTTCCCTTAGATGTGGAATATTATCAAAGCGGAAGAGGATCATTTCAATCGAAGAAATCTTCAATATTGGAAGCAGTTACAAGCGTAGCGGTTTTCAAGCGGGATGACATTCTCTTGGCCGGAGGTCGTCAAAACAACAGCAATGCGGCAACGAATCGATTACTTTAAGAGACGTGTGCTCGACGGTGCAAGATACACGTTTCTTAACTCTTTTATCTGTTTAACTAACGCTAGTTTGCAGGTATCGGCGTTACAAGAATGATTTAGGATCGCAGAACGTTCTGAATCATTCTCCGTCCCTATCGATACTTTGACTTTTGTTTTCGAAACTTGCGTTTCTCCAAACTCAGTCAAAGTGGGGGCTTCTATAGACATCCATTTGTGTCTCCCCAAAACCAAACCCAGTGATGAGTACATTTCACGTCGAATCATAATCGAATGAAGTGAAAGTGTGGAAAGTTTAGTGTTGAATATAGTTTTAATTTCTTTTCTCTTCTCTCTGTTTTTGAAAATCTATTTTACGAAAACAGCCAATCCAGTTTGGTTGGTCCATGATATGGGTCAAATAATAGTGTAGTTGGATGGGGCTTGAAAGGAGCTTTCCAACGATATATTATAAGCCCAATTTCGATGAATATTGAGGAAGTTATGGCCAAATTACTAAACTGGTCCCGGTTTGAGCCTTATATGCGGCCCAATGATCTAGGGGAGGGCCTAATATGGATTTATCATTCCTAATGCAATTAGGAATGGTTTTAGTCTTCTAGATTCTTCTAGAAGGTTCTTTTCATTCATAATTCAATTAGCATTGATAAATTAACCTTTGTTGACTTTTTAGAGTTTTAATTTGAATCAAAGAACATTTTTTGAGGAAAATACAGTTTTATCCTCCTGTACGGCAATTTCTATCTGATTTTAAGAAAGCGAGTGAATTTCTGAATCTGCGCCAAACGCCAGCTGTAGCGCTTGGCACCTGGCACTAGCATTGGCGCCTAGCGCTAATGTTAGCGTCTGGCGCCAATAGCCAGCGTTGGCGCTAATCGAATTTTATTTGCGTCAGAACTCTGTTTTGATATTTTATCTTTTTTGCTGATTTTCTTTATAAATAATCTCGTAAAAACTCCGTTTTGATTCATCAATTCTCATTCTTTCTAATTCTCATCAATTCTCACTAATTCTCACCAACTCTCATCAAGATTCTCTTGATTACTCTCTCTCTCTCTTTTCTAAACTAGCCTTTTATAAAATATAAAAATTCCGCATTCATTAGATTTAGAAACACCTAGCCATATTCGAAGTTGCCTTCGCCCTAGACGTGAAAGGTTTAATTTATGAGGGTTTGGTCCCAAATCTCTCTTTCCATTATTTAATTTAATTGTTTGATTATTATTTTCCTTGAAGTTACTAAAGTGTGTATTTTGTTATTAGAAAGAGGTACGAGGCATCCAAGTAAGTACTTTAATTGTTTTATTTATGTTATTATGTAGAAATCATGCTTAGATTGTTATTTTGATTTCTAGTATCATGTCAAGGGTAACTTTAATATCAAGTATGATTAAAAGTATGATGCCTTTTACGTTCTTCCTAATATTTATGATTGTTAGTATCATGTTTGCTAGGGCTAAAGTTTTGATCTTTAATGTTTAGTGACATGCTAGGGTTTGTTATTAATCTTGTTAGTATCATGCCTAGGATCTTGCTATTATTATGCTTTAACATGATTCATGATTATTTTTATAATTGTTTTGATTATGATTATAATTTTATGATTATTATTATGATTATATTGATTATTATTATGATAATTATATATTATGTTGCTTGATATTTTATTATTTATTGCTTGATCACGCCTTTTATGCATGTTTAAAGGGAATTTATACTTGTAATCAAGCTTAATAAGATAATTAATAATCTTGTTTAGGGTTAATATGATTATAATTCAAGTGATCGCCAATAATAGTTTTATTTGTGCATTATTATTCAACCAACATAGATTAAACCGGTTTAGGGTAAACCTATTGATTGCATGTTAGTCAAAAAGCGCACATGAATACGATCAGAATAAAGTAGAGGCCTATTATTAGAGCAGATTCAATCTCTTTTAGGTTGGATTTGTACCTTCATCCCCGAACCCTATTTGGTTCAAGACCTTATGGAGTTGACGATCTCTTGGATCGTTAAAGGGTGTAACCTTCACCTCGTGAACGGTTTACAAGTTCCTAAAAAAACTTGTTGGGGACTCTTTTGCTCTATCTTCTTTCCCTTTGGACGCCACCGAACTTTAGTGTATGATCACAATGGGTTTCAAGCTAGGGGGTTAACGCTTGAAATATTCTCTACAGAACCCTTTATAATGAAATCTTGTTTCCCTACGGCGCATGCTTCATCATCTTTCAAGACAACATTCATCAGAAGAAACGTTGTATACTAGCTTAGCTTCTTGACCTGAGCAATGTTCATTGTTTCATGCATCGCATAATGTGCTGAGTAACATTTCTATATCAATGATTTGTAATAATACAAAGCATATCGTTCTTAGCTCTTTGACCTAAGCAACGTTCATAATCACTTGATCTATATACGTGCTTAGCTTCGAGACCTAAGTGACGTTCAAGATCGCTTATTTACACCATATATGATGCTTAGATCCATGATTTAAGTTCATTCATCTATCGTGTCACATGATGTAATTGTTTTTAGCCTCCTGGTCTAAGAACATGCATCATGCATACATTATTTTCAGGATAAGCAATTAAATCCATACGATTCATTTCGTCTTGCTCAAGGAAGAAGTTCAAAACTTCTTCCCTTTTTCATTATTTTATTTTGGGGAAGTTCAAAAACTTTTTCAAAGTTATTATCGAGGGAAGTTCGAAAATAAAATTTCATTTTTCACGTCTTTCTTTTTCGGGAGAAAGTCGATACCCTCAACTCGTCTCATGACAAAAATGATGGAAATTTTTTGCTTTTGCATTTTCGGTTGCTTGTGTCTGCACACACACACTCAAACTATACACACACAATCACAAGTCATACTCATGTCATGTCATGTCGTGTCAAGTCAAACTTGGTCAAGTCAGTTGGTCAAGTCAATCATAGTCTATACGAGTCCCCTAGCAAATTTTATTTTGCAGGTCTCAATTACAGCCCACGTCCGGGGACAAGCGGACCATCTACAACCCACGTCCGGGGACAAGCGGACCATCTACAACTCACTTTTGGGGACAAGCGGACCATTTACAGCCCACGTCCGGGGACAAGCGGACCATCTACAACCCACGTTTGGGGACAAGCGGACCAACTACATCCCACGTTCGAGGACAATCGAACCACCATAATTTCAGAGCGCAAAGTTCTCGATACACAGAGACTTGTAATCCCATCATCAGTCGACTTTCCTTAAGCATGGAAAGTATTATCCGGTGGATTTCTTCAAGCATAGAAAACCGCCAAATTAATATGTCGGCTTTCCTCAAGCATGGAAAGTATCATCTGGTAGATTTCTTCAAGCATATAAAGCTACCAAACTCGTCAGTCGACTTTCCTCAGGCATGGAAAGTATTTCAACAGAACGTCATTCGGTGTATTCTTTCAAGCATAGGAAGCTACCAAGCTCATTAGCCACCAATACACTAGTGTTAGATAAGCATTCTATCCCATTACTCTTTTATCTGTGGAACTAAATTTTTCTGCAGGTATCGCCGTATACAGAGTGATTTAGGATCGCAGAACGTCTTAAATCATTCTCCGTCCCTATCGACTACATTGACTATCGTTTTCGAAACTGACTTTCTACAAACTCAGTCAAAATGGGGGCTTCTGTAGACACCTAAAAATGTCTCTCCAAAACCAAACCCGTTGATGAACACCTTTCACCGCCATTATTGTTCAGGTTGATTATTTAATCTTTGGTCTGCTTAAATCCATGTTCTATCCAATATATTTCATGAACCATTCCAATTTCTAGCTCATTTCCCTAAACCATAACCTATTTTCCACTTTTCGTGTCCACATTGCAAAACTGAGAGAAACTGATTTTATGACTATACAATTTTGAAATAATTATTATTTTTTTGGATAGGCATTTAAATAAGCTTTCCAACCATATATCATAAGCCCAATTCCGAGCTATAACAAAAAAGATATGAGCAAAACACTAAACTCGGCCTAAAACCAACACCCTTCAACTACAACGGCCATATCTTAAAATATATAAATAATATTGACCTCATTAAAATTGGGTTGGAAAGTAGACTTGATAAGAGTTCCAATGATATATTATATGCCTTATTCTGAGTTACGGATAAAAAGTTATGATGATTTTAAAAACGGGTAAAAAACTGGAATCACAGCGCATAGTGCAAAAGCACCGTGTCACGGGAGTTTGCCCCGTCTGACGGTGCCTTCCCCAGTCTGACGGTTCCTGGTGCCGTGACACGGTACTGTACATTGTGTCACAGTGCCACTTTTGAAGCTCTTTCGCGTCAAATTCCACCGTGGCACGGTACCTGCTGCCGTGACACGGTATTTCCCACCGTGAAACGGTGCTTTTTATGTGTAATTTTTGCGTTTTCCCATACCGTGACACGGTGTATTGTACTGTGCCACGGTGGACACTGCCGTGTCACGGTACGTGTGCCGTGTCACGGAATTTTCTCGTGTCTTTTCCGCGCAAATCCTTCACGCGTTTTCACTTCCCGTAGGTCAAATATTTCCCGCGTCACTCCAGTTTCCACCGCGTCACAGGATTTTCCCCCGTCCGACGGTGCCTTCCCCCGTCTGACGGTGCCTGGCACCGTGTCACGGTGTTCTCTGTCGTGTCGTGGTGTTATTTTTTAGGGTTTTTATCTTTTTAGGGTTCCGTGTGTTTCCTATACTCATTTTCCCAATAAATAAGACCCCCCTTTCTGCAGTTCGGGGCACCAATAATCATTCTCTCTCACCTTACACCAAAAATCATTCTCTTCTCCCTCTTTAACCTAATTTCTAGCCTCCTTATTCTTCCATAATAATTCCCCTAAGCACTCCAAGGAGTCTATACTTAACCCGAGGTTCCGTCCTTAAACCAAGGCGTGAAAGGTACAAATAACTGAGGGTTTGGACCAAATCAACTTTACTTTTAATTTATTTAAATTAATTTTCATTTACAGTTTATTCATGATGTAGCATTTTAAAGGAACGCGCGGAATGTGAGTAATTAATTAATTTAATTACTGATTTTATTTTTATATTGCTAGTATCATGATTAGGTTATTTTATATTTGATTTGACTAACAATTTATTGTTAAATTGCTTCCAATATTAATGTTTATTCTATTATATTTATTGATCACCATTTTGCATGTTTAAAGGGAATATGTAATTGAAAATCACGCCTAATAAGATAATTTGGACAACCGGTTTAGGATCCTTTTTAATCTTGTTATTAATTCAAGTGATCAAAATATTTTAGAATTATGTGTTTCATTAATATTCAACCAATTTAGCCTAATAATAGTTTGGAGCAAATTGAATTTTTGTTTGTATGCCTTTGAGATCGCAGGAATAACTTTCCACTATAAGAATCGAGTAGAGGCCAATACGGGCTAATGTGACTCCATGACTCACTTCGTACCATCACCCCGATCCTCCTTTCGTGGTTCCGAACTATATGGAGTTAGTAATCTCATGGATTATGAATGGAGTGTAACCTTCAAGGGTCAATCGTTGTTGCCTATCGTTGTCCCTTAATCGTGGCTGCCTTTTATGATCCGTGAACGGTTTACAAGTTCCTTAAAAACTTGTTGGCGGCTCCCTACTTTCCTTGTCCCTAATCGTATACGTCAATTCCCACTTCCTAAGAGTGCCAAGCATATTCACAACATGCTTTTAACGTAGGCTCACTTCGAACGACGCCTACAATAAGTGAATAATAATAACCATCGGTTATTTTTATCATTGATAAAACCAATTTTGAAACTAATGCAAGAACAAAATAAACATGAGTCGCAAGAACAAATTCATGCTATTATAAAAGTTCAAAATTTCATTTATAATTTTAATGCATAATTGTTGTTCTAAACACTTCAATTTACATTAAAATTAACAAGTATAGTCTATGTGAGAAAAAAAGAGAAATAAAGTTCAAGCGCAAAGTCAAAATTAGAATGAACAAAAAAAAACACACATATATGCTTGACATGCTCATACAGGATCAATACTTTACAACTTCGCATGAAATTTGTTACAATATATTCCTTCAAACAACGACAAACAAACAAATTCATGGAAACAAGCCGAATAAAAAAAAAACCAAATTCTAAATTTGATGTTTCATGGTTCGAAAATCCCCCAAAATTCAGCCAAGAACAAACATTTAGCAAAAAACATACATTGGATTATGGAAAACATGAATAAGGGATGAGATCTACTTCCTTTAGCTTCGAAAAACAAGAAAATCCGAGCTCTTTAGAGAGAGAAAGAAGCAAAAATCGTGAAGGAAGGAGAGAGAGCGAAATGAAAAATCGCGCTCCGCGATTATCTTTTTGCTGAACTAAGTGTCGCGCGCAACTGAATCAGTTGCGCGTGACAGACCAGCGCAACTCAGAATGATGCGCGCGCCTGGCCAGCGCGACCTACTGAGTTGCGCGCGGATATTGGTCACTAAAATGACCGGTATCCATATTTTGATTCGTTTGATCATTTTTCAACGGTTTTCGCTCGTTATTAGACGTAATGGCACACAGATTATCAAAATCTTTTAATTTGCTTTGCATTTTGTACTTTATTTTCTTCTTTGTTAGTTTTTTGCATCATATTGCATGCACACTGTGCTTTGTGCCTTCCCTCAGCATACGTTTTGAACGTTTTTCATAAGAGTGCCTTAAGACAATGTGTGGTGGTGCTTTACGTAAAAGCACCCATATACAGGTTTGTCATTTTACTTACTGATGTTACAAATGTCTGGCTTTTCTTCTTTTTTCACGTCTGAAGAAAAAAGGAAGGTGTTTTCATACAGCGTAAAAATGCAAATGGCGTATCGTACGGCGCAAAATTGTACGGCGTAGGTGTTGCGTAAAATTTAACTTCAGCCCAAGCTTTGCGAGATCTATCTCTCGGAACTAAAAGGTAGAGAATTACTGTAGGCGTTAGCTCACGAATCGATAGGCGCGCCAAACCATCAGGAACAGGCACTTCTTGCTTGGAAGCAAATATGGTAGTTAGTGAGCTTACTAACTTACCCGGTAGTTAGGGTATCCGACCACCCCCTGTATAAAGAAGTGACGAGACGATGTCGTGCCTATATAGTCACGTGCCCCCAGTCCTGAGACACGTGTACTCATCTTGTGGACAAAACTACTGAGAGAGTTGCTGACTTTCTTACCTCTCACTGGATTTGGATATATGCCTCCAATCATGAGACATGTATTTCTATCTTGTGGACATCCGGCTCGAATACCGGACTATTTCGGCTCGAATACCGAAAAACCTTTTTCATCTTTTTACTTTTTAAAGTCACGCTAAAGTTTCAAGACATATCGAGGGACTTTAGACCAACGATGACACGATTGAGAGGAAATAATCCCCTTTTATCCTTTTTTAAAATCGATCTCTTCTCATGACTTGACATCACCCAGAACACCTTTACTTGTAAAAGCGTTCTACAATTGCAAATGATCAATATAGATTCTTTAGTGCGTTAAGACTAGGAAATTTTTTTTCTAGCCTTAATAGCTACTTGTTTCAAACACTTAGCGAATCAAGGATTGATTCGACATCCTTAAACATTACTGAAAAATTCTCTATCCTTAAAGAAATTTAAAGAATGAGTCTCGGATTTATCTCCGTGACTAATATGATCATTGTCTATTCTAGACTCGATCAAAGTGGGGCTAACTGTAGACACCTACTTTTGGCCTCTTGTCCCAAAAAGGAAGTGCAATGATGTTACAAAAAACCCGTTCTTCATGCTAGATCAAAATTGAATTGTTTATGGACTACGAAAAGCATTATGAAGCAAGTTAAATCCCATATTTGAGACCAAGCTATCTTAGAGACTTTTCCAATTACTAATTAGGACGAAAACGTGTTCGTACATGTTTAAACTTGACTAATAACAGACCCAAATGCGTCAAATGCAATGATTGGATCCAATGGAACCTACATTGTTTAAAACCAAGCCAAACAGATAAAACAGCCATCAAATTCCCATTCAAGGCCTACAAAAATCGATAGCCCTTTCAAACAGATTTCCAACGGTATATTATAAGCCCAATTCCGAGCCAAAACGAAGAAGTTATGGCCAAAACACTAAACCGGGCCCAAAACCGACACGCTTGCACTCCAACAGCCATAACGTTTGATCCATAACAGATTTTAACCTAAATCTAACGGAATTGCAAACTAGACATTTAGAGATTTTCAATGATATCTCACACGTCTAAATCCGACTTCTCAATCAAAAGTTATGGAGGTTTTCAAAACGCGTTTTCGTATAAGGCAAACCACAAACCAGCGCAACTCAATAAGTTGCGAGCGCTTGGCACGCGCGACTTATTGAGATGTGCGCGGCACCCCAGTGCGACTAAGAGAGTTGCACGCGCCACCTGAAGCCGCGGCTCTAAAACCCTAAACATAGATTTTTACGCCTATAAAAGGTGGCCTTCGTTCAGCACTAAACACACAAAAAATCAGAATTCGAAACCCTACCATTCTTAAAACCCTAACCTCTCAAGTTCTCTTACTATTATACTACTTTTCCCTCTTTCTTCCCAAATACTCTTCAACCCTAATCCATACATTAAAGTACTTGAAGATACAAAGAAGAAAGAAAGTACATAAACGCATAAGACGGAGATTTAGCATAAAATAAGAACAGTTAGTTTCATGAGCACTTAGATAAATCATTTTTCTTTTATTGTTTGAATAACTTTAATTGATTAATTAATTTTGTTTGATCACTTTATACAAACTTTTAATTAATTAATTCACATAGTACTCTTTCGTTAATTAAGACTAGAATATGAATAATTAATTGTTGTTTTATCACTTAAGACAAGGTGAATCTTGTATTTATTATTCTTTCACGATTATTGATTAATTAAGAATAACGACTTTTGCAATGTAATTCCTACATGATTAATGCGTGTAAATAAAATCAACTAACTTAGTTTTAGGTATCACGTTGCGTATATTGTTTGGTGATGAAATTGTGAAAAAGGAAGATCTAGTAGAGGCCGCACTAGGGCTAGAATAGTGATTCCCCTCTAACGGGAACGTTATTTTAGTACCCTCGCTCCTGAACTCATTTCTGGTTTATGTAGACCAATTTGGGCATGGGTAAACTTATGATTCGTGCTAATTATCCCATGAACTCCACATGGGAGAAAGGCATGAACGAGGTTTATGAGTTTTCCTTAAACTCATTGGCGACTCCCTACTTTTTTCTTATAAAAAAGCGTGATGACAGAATCAATTCTAATTCAAGGTCCCCCAAACAGTCAGGAATTCAAATCCTAATACACCCTAACAAGTGTAAAGTCCTAGGCTTCTATAGGCCATGTGCATCTAAGGAGAAGGATCCCCTACGATGGGAACACCCTCCTTACACATGTCCATTGTGTAAAATCTTTACATTGACCAATTTCAATTAAAAGTACCATTTGCATAAAAATATGATGATCATGTCCATTATTATGGACTTTGCATTGACCCATTTCATATAAAAGTACCATTTTCATAAAAATATGATGATACTGTGGTTTTACATTTACCCATTTTAGAGGATACTGTTGATTTGCATTTTATCATCTAAACATGTTAATTATAGTTTTTGCTTAATTTGAGAAAACTAGGACCATTGATTTATATAGACTGTGTAGTAATCCCTTGTATCAAAACAAACTTTTAATTAATTAATTCAGATAGTACTCTTTTGTTAATCAAGACTAGAATTTGAATAATTAATTGTTGTTTTATCACTTAAGACAAGGCGAATCTTGTTTATTTATTGTTCTTTCACGAATATTGATTAATTAAGAATAACGACTTTTGCAATGTAATTCCTAGATGATTAATGCGTGTAAATAAAATCAACTAACTTAGTTTTAGGTATCACGTTGCGTATATTATTTGGTAATGGAATTGTTAAAAAGGAAGAGCTAGTAGAGGCCACATTAGGGCTAGAATAGCGATTCCCCTCTAAAGGGAACATTATTTTAGTACCCTTGCTCCCGAAGTCATTTCTGGTTTATGTAGACCAATTTGGGCATGGGTAAACATACGATTCGTGTTAATTATCCCATGAACTTCACATGGGAGAAAGGCATGAACAAGGTTTATGAGTTTTCCTAAAAGTCATTGGCGACTCCCTACTTGTTTCTTATAAAAAAGCATGATGACAAAATCAATTCTAATTAAAGGTCCTCCAAACAGTCAGGAATTAAAATCCTAATACACCCTAACAAGTGTAAAGTCCTATCCTTCTAAATGGCCATGGGCATCTAAGGAGAAGGATCCCCTATGATGGGAACACCCTCCTTATAGTGGCGACTCCACTGGGGACTTAGAGGTTAAAAGATTAGTTCTTAGTTATGGTCCAAGTTTTCCAACACCAGGTTACCTATGGGTCGTAACAATGGCTAACTTGGATAATCTCTAGTTAGAGAGCGAGACTTGAATGCAAAATATCTTCCTTCTTCCCAAAAGTAAAAACAAAACAAGTAACATTGCATCATGCATAAGCATAGCACATTTAACCATTGGGAATTGGCTCATTGATTAGGGGCTGCCAACACTAGGCTTCTATCCCGAAATCAATAATAAGCATCCCACCCATATCGCCAACAAAATGTTTGGAGGGCTATGTCATGGGTCAACACGCTGAGTGATTGATTCGTGCATCGTCTCTTAAGATATGGTACCCTTGGACACCCAAGCCTTGACCTTAGAATGACATTTTATGCTTTGACGCTTCCTTTTATGTGTAATACCCCGTATTTTTATGTATTTTTATAAAGTATTTAAGTATTAATAAAATGTATTGTCAAGGGATTAATTAAATATTTTAAAGGGTTAAAGTATTTTAAATATAAATTTTTATAAAAGTAAAATAAGTTTTGGGCCAAACGTTTATTAATTATTGGGCAATGTAAATTATTCCTACATACTCTTATTGGAATAACTCATTCCAAAACCCATAACTTAAGCCCTATCCCATAACTCAAGCCCACATTTTTATAAGCCCAAACTTAACCCTACACTTTTTACTCTGTAAATACCCCATGAATCCCCAAAAATTTCCCACACAAAAAGGTTAGTCTTATTTTCTCTCTCCTTTGTTTTATTAATTTGTGTAATTATAATTATTGATTTATGGGTTTTGATGTTATTGTCTGAAATTAATTTAACTAGTATCAAATTGTATTTTGATGATTGAACAAATTTTCAGATTTTGTAAATTTTATAACCTAGGGTTTTTAATTATTGAAAATCATGATTTTAGGGTTTTTATGAATAATTGATTTAGGGCTTTTATAGTAATGATGTTTTGAAATTTTGGTGATTATAACTACTTATTAGTTTAATTTAATTCCAGATTTATTTTGAACACGCAAATTCATGTTTTAATAATTAGATTTCCGTTCGTTAATATTAATCTCGTTTTAATCTCGATCAGGTTCTAAACTCCTCCGATTTTGATAAAAAAAAAGTAGTGTTTTTCGAGTAGAAACAACGTTTAAAGAAAGATTCACTACCTTTTGTAGTGAGAACCACCCTCTCGTGGCCAAATTCAGCCTCTAAATACGATTTTCGAGCAGTTTTTGATTTTTAACGAAGTTTTTTTTTATGCTTTAAATTTTATCTTTGAGTTTAAAAGGGGTAAGAGATAATTTAATGTTTCTATGGATAATTTAAGTATAAAGATGTATTTTGATGAAGTTTTAAAGGATTTTTGATTAGTTTAAAATGTTGGAATTTTATTTAAAGTAGTATAATTGTGATTTTTAATAAAAGGGTGAGATTATCCATTAAAAAGGAGTTTAATTAGGGGTTTTTAAATAATTTTCAGATTATTATAAGTTATTTAAAGTGAGTTTAAGTTGCTGGAAATTGTGTATACAAGGGTAATTAATATAGTATTATTGTCCCTTTATGTAGGAGACTTGGTTCGAGAATTGTTGTAGAGTACTCGATTATTTTAAGAGCTTATTTGAGGTACGTTCGCGTACTTAGCATATTTTGATGATGTAGAATCATGCTAGGCTTGATTTCAATCAATTACAAGTAGTATCATGCTAAGGTTTATGTATGGAATTGTGAATTAATGGTGTTGGTAATTGAATGGTGAAGCATGAATTATTTGTGATGGTTTATGGATTGGGAAATTATATTTTTGGCATGTTGTGTTTGAACCACATTTTTATTTATGGCATGTTAGAAGGCATGATTAATTAAACCACATGTTTAATTATGTTTGGAATATTGAAAAGGAATTTTATTATGGTTCAAATAATTTTTATTGATGCTTTAAGCATGAGGAAGGAGCTATATAAGTTTCTATGTACACAAGGAATAAATTGTATGTTGGTGCCTTTGTGCACTTTAGGTGTTTTTAACACCGAGGGATAGGATTTTTGGCGCATTATGCGTTTAAGTTGTCTTTGACACTGAGGTAGAATTAAAAAGGGTTCAACAATAAATAAGATGTGGTCACTAATCATTCAAGAATTAAATTGGTATATTTGCTTGATTGAATAATTATTGTTGATTGACTTATTATGCTTTGAGAGTCATCACCAAGTCTAATAATGTGTAAACTCTTGGAATTCCGCCACCTTTGTGTGCTTTTGTCGCTGGCACGGTTAGTTCCCGTGCCAGTTAACCTCAAATTTATTTGGGGGAGGTTAATAGGTGGAAACCCGTTCGATGCATAATTAATGCAAAATGAATTAATTAGGGTCTAGTCATTTTGTTGTGTTGATTGGTGTGTTTGTGAACAGGTGCAATGAGGTAAGTGTGTGTTGATAGGTGAAAGAATGTTAGTGTGTTTAATTACGCTTTTGTACTCAGCTTTGCTGATTGTGTGTGTTTGTGTGTTTGGCCATGTCTTTACTTTGGCCCTACGACGACCCATTTTCTAATGGCGAGTAGTGGGGACAAGTAGAGAGGAGGTTTTCAGGTGACGAAGCATATTCATGAATGGGCATGAGTGAAGAGCGAATCATGCTAGTTGAGAAGTAAAATAATCATTTTGACTTTGGTTCAGTGATTAAATGCTTGGCAAAAAAGGTTTAAGTGAACGCGCTCAATTTCTCGTGACACACATTACATAGTCATATTCCACATTCGCATACTAGTCCAATCATGGGTGACAAAGCAGCATTGGAGAAACTTAGAACAGGAACTCCAAAACCTAAGGGCCCTACGAGAAGAAGAAGCCCAATTAAAGGCTCATAAAAAAGCAGAAAAGGCTAAAATATAAGCAGAGAAAGAAAAAGAAAACATTCTGCAAGAAAAAGCAAGAGCCGAAAAGCTAAAGGCCTTGGAGAAACTTGTCCTTCGAGTTAGCTTAGGGACTAAGTACTTCAATTATGAGCTTATACCACAAACTAGTGGCAAGACTCTCCCAGACAAGTTCTTGACTACGGATTTTCCAACCTTTAAGGTTACAGATAATCCTAAGACTCACTTAATGAGCTTTATTGAAATTATGGCATTGAAAGGGGTTGAACAAAGCCTATATGCATGTACTTTTCCTCTTTCATTGGGCCCAACTGTTGGATCATGATTTCATAACCTCGATGCAAAACAAACTTCCACTTGGAGTAACGTTGTAAAAGCGTTTTTAACCCAATATGGAGATAATATCGAGCTCACAACTACCTTGCGCGATCTTGAATTGCTTAAGCTAGGGGAAAAAGAAGGCTTCATTGACTTCTTTTCCAGGTGGAGATCAAAGGTTGCTCTACTTTCACAAAGACCTCCAGATCATGAACTTGTCCCAAAGTTCATAGACAATATGTCTCCACCATACAAGTGCCATTTACAATACCTTGGTTTAGACACATTTCAAAAGGTCTATATTATGGGAACAATAATTGAAAGGGACTTGATAAATGAAACCATGAATCATATAGATGGACTAGATTTTTAGAGAAGATTTCACCTACGTCGGAAATGGGCAAAGCTCGAAGACGCGATCTCAAGAGGTTGTCAGCAATTCAAGATGTAGCACCACTAGGTCTTGTTTTGTTTCTTTCCTTTTTTTTTTATGATAGACTAAGAGATTCATGCTGTCGAATCTACTTTTTTTGTACTCTCATTAATTAATGAATAAAAAAATACATTATCAAGTACGTATATCTTGTTCTCTTTTCAATCACTTTATTGTTATTAGCTCACATTTAAATAAAAAGTATACATACAAACAGGCAATATCAAAGGCATACATACTCAACAATTTTAGAATCTTGATGAGCTTAGGCTCACTAGACTTATTGAATGAAAAGAGGCCCATCTTTGGCCCACAAAGAAAGGATATGATGATTTCACCAACACACGAGGCAACTTGATATTCCATAAAGATAATCCCATGTTCTTAACCTTAGAAAAAATCCATCTTTTGGCACCCCTTTTGAGCCTCGTCAATTGAGCCTTAATTATTCAACCTACATTACTCCGAACCTTTGGATGAGAATGGTGCAAAGAGATACAAATAGGAAATTGGGGGAACGAAACATAAGAGGGGGACACAAAGTTAGTATAAACCCAAAAGGAAAGATCCAATGCAAAAGAAGAAAGAAATCGTTCTAAACCCAAAACAAACTGGTCGAAAAAAAAGAGGGAGAGGACAAGGAGAAGGCACCTAATGTAGGAAGTTGCCACACAAAGCAGAAAGGTTTTAATTTAAGAAGCACCAAAAGTAAGGCATTTTGGGAGTATACTTGAGTAGTCATGCCCATATATAACCATGTACCAAAATCATCATTGCATGAAAATATGGCCAACCTCAGGCCTTTGCACATATGGAACTACTATTGAGTAGTCATGCCCATATATAAAATGCATAAAGTGTTGAGTAATGACTACAAAATCATATAAAGAAAATCAAATGATTTGGATGATTTGATAGCCATTGGCTTGATGACACCATTTTAGTAAAACAATCGAATCAAATTAAATTCAATGTTTTCCATATCTTTTTCCAAGAAAAATGAGATGACTATCACTCTAAAAAAAAACAATCATCTTATTTTCTTTTAATAATAGGGCTATTTATTACCAAGGTTATTCAAGTTCTATATACATTGCCTATAAAGAAAAAGAGTTAGTACAATAAATTCTTTGCTATATTGACAGCCTCGACGTCAAATCTAGATGTCTTTTACAACTGTTGAGAACTGGTCTTCTCACTTATATGTCCGCCTGTGTAGGATATCTCCATCTTCTCTAAGCGAGGAAAATTGATTGAACATGATCGCTACATGAAAAAATGATCTTTATCGCTATCACACGTATTAACGTATACCTCACTGCCAAGTCATCGCGATGATTCAAATATTAAGTCAATAATCCTTTCTTTTTGAAAACATGTCTAATTTTCTTTCTTTATTCTTCTATAAGAAAGTTGGATTCCCCTTCGTTTTTATACAAATCCGTCTTTTTTGTTCGTTTCTTTTTTAGGGGGTAAGTCGGGATGTTTGATGGGTGTCATTTATGGCACCCATTTGATGAGCATTTAGGATGTTTTCTCCTTCCTTTTATGCTTTGTTACTTAGTTTTACCTTTCCTCTCTTATTTTGTAGCTTTTGTGTATTTCGTTGATTTTCTAGTCTTTTCTCCTTAATTTGATCTATTTTCTTGGTTGTAGGTATTGTACGAGGTTTGGGTCTTGATATTGGTGATTTACTATTGTGGAGGAAGCTTTTTGGGCAAGCTCATGGCAATTGGAAAGCTCAAGGTGCAAGGAAGTGGACTTCCCAAGTTCTAGCTCTTGCGCTCTCATGCCGTGCTACCATGAAGAAGTGGTGTTGAACCCATTGTCAAGACCATTAGCTAATGCCACTCCTAGTGTTCATCATCATCATAATCGTGTGACCTTAGCGAACGCACGAAGCCACGAGGATATCGAAGTCACCCAGAGACGCACGGGCGTGCAAAGCACGGGCGCGGGCGAACCACACGTGTCGCGGGCGCACCACTAGCAGGCACGGGCGCGCCTCCCCTGCAGCGCGGGCGCGCCTTCCTGGGTATTTATTGCTCGGTTTTTGTGTTTTTGCGCCTCTATAAATATGATTGTAACCCGATTTTCGGGGCAAGTTTAGAATAAGATTTCATTTCATAATTTTGGCTTAGTTGAGAGTTTCTCCCTCTAGTTTTAGGGTTAGTTTAGGAGTAGATTTTAGAGAGAGAAACTGAGGAATTTCAATGGTGATTGAGAGATTGAAGATTCAATGGTGACAATCGTGTTGGAGATCTTCTCTATTATCAATGAGCATTTTTAAACTCTATCTCATTTATTGCTTTGTTTAATATTCATGTTTGGTTGGTTTGGATTTAATTTGATTTTGATTTTTGATGTTTGATTAGAGTAATTGGTCTTGATAGATTGTTGATTCTTGTTTTCCTTAGTTGTTAGTTGATTTGATGATGTTGTTGGATGATGAGTGTCATTTATGGCACTCATAGGGTAGTCTTTTAGGATGTTTTCATCTCCTTTTTATGCTTTCTTATCTTATTTTTGGTCCTTTTTCCTTTAATTCCTTCCTTACTTTCTTTTAGGGTGTTGCCCAGATAGCCCGCGGAGTTTGTTATGGGTTCCGTACCCATTTCCCCGCGGGCGCGGGGTTTACTAGAGAGGGCGAGGGGATCCCGTTTTCCTTCTTTGCCTATAAATACACTTGTAATTCCTTTT
The DNA here is from genome assembly GCF_948465745.1 of Chenopodium album. Lineage (NCBI taxonomy): Eukaryota > Viridiplantae > Streptophyta > Magnoliopsida > Caryophyllales > Amaranthaceae > Chenopodium > Chenopodium album. Next base: position 36,115,277 of record NC_137841.1, on the reverse strand, counting down.
TGAAAACAACTTTTTAGATAATTTTCATTTGCTTAGTTTTAGAGAGAGAAGTTAGAGAGAAATTAGAGAAAAGTTCTTGGTATTGGATTTGTATTCCAACATTTGATCAATTGTGCTTGGATTTCTTCATTTTCAATCATTAATGTTAGTAAGAATTTCTTCTTCTAGTTCATCTCTTTACTTGTTTGTTTTAGTTTCATGTTTGATTGTTTTATTTGCTTGGATTTGAATTGGATATTGTAGTTGATATTGCTTTTTTCTTGATTTTGATTTAGAATGATTATCAATGCTAATTCTAGTGATTTGTTCTTGGGTTACACCATGATTAGTGAGTAGATTAGTTGCTAAGGAGAAGGGGAAGCATGCTTGATTGATAAATTGTGGTAGTTGATGATCTTTGATTGATTGAATTGTTGTAATTAAATTGGTTGACATAGTTTTTCATGTGACTAATTTGATTAGGAATGATCAACCTATAACATTAATCTAGATCGCATTGCAATTCTTAATGACATGAACCATCAATTTGAGAATTGCTTTAATTGATTGAGTTTGATTGTGAATTTCCTTGATTAGCCATTCATAGTGACCCCTAGCATGGCCTCTAGGAGATAGCTCTTGAACTCTCTTGATTGCTACTATTGTTTGTCCTTTGCAATGCTTGAATCAAGCAAAGAAACTATCAATTAGCACGATTATTGAACTAGCATGTGGAACCTATATCCCTAGTATTTAGCTTCTTGAATTACTTGATTAGTCTAATTTTGTTACCATAATACCAACCATTTTCTCACTACAATCTTCGAAATAGCTAGACTTAGGCTATAGTTAATACCGACTCACTCCTTTGGGTTCGACCCTATACTTGCCTTATACTTGTATTAGGTTGGTTTAGGATTTTATAAATTGTGTTTGATTTTGGGATAAACAATTAACGACTCGTTAATTCCTCTATAAAAATGGCACCGTTGCCGGGGAGTGATATTGGTGCTTAGCTTTAGTTGTTGAGTCTATTTCACTTTAATTGAAAAAAAAATACAAAAAGATTTTGTTTGTTAAGGCTACATTTGTAGCCGTGCTACTAATATTTTCATTGAGTTTTGCATGCATAGAGCTCGTGATCGATCCATTGTGCCTTTTGACCCGAAAATCGAAAGGACTCTTTCAAGGAGAAGAATTGCTAGTCGATCCTTGGAATTTAGTTCCTCAAGCGAAGAAGGATTTGAAGAAGAACTAGGCATGGGAGAACAACCAAGAGTTGCTTTGAAAGAATTGGGAATTCCCGGTGCGTACAAGTTTGAGAGTGGAATTACTCCACCTACATCACCGACGAATGATTTCAAAATTAGGCCGGCTATGATCGCTTTGATCGAAAGGAGACAATATAGCGGAGCTAAGAATGAGAGTCCGTTGAACCATCTCAAGGAGTTTGAAAAGTATTGCAACACTATCAAAGTGAACGGAGTTTCTCAATAATTCATTCAGCTAATGTTGTTTCCGTTTTCTCTCATAGGCCAAGCCTTGGATTGGTTGGATAAGGAGGTAAAGCCAAACTCCCTACGAACATGGGACGAAGTCACCAAGGAATTCTTGTCCCAATTCTACCCACAATAGAAAACGGCAGAGGCTAGAGCTTTGATTCAAGGGTTCAAGCAAAGACCTAATGAAAGCCTCTACGAAGCATGGGAGAGGTATAAAGAGTACCAAAGGGAATGTCCCCACCACGGAATTCCAACCTATCAAGTCATTCAAATTTTCTATGGTGGCCGAAGTCCTCAAGGCAAATCATGCCTTGATGGGGGTGCCGGAGGTCCCATAATGAATCGGACGGAAGAAGAAGTGGTGGACATTATTGAGGACGTGGTTAAGTACTATAGAGATTGGCAAGATGGTGAGAGGGATTCAACTAGCAAGAGTGGTTCTTTGGTATACTCTATAGACCATCTAAATGCGATCAACAACTTATCCTCACAAATGACAAACTTGGGGAAAGAAATGACCGCAATCAAGGCCAAGTTGGAAAGCTCCTATTCTTTTCAAGCTTTGAATCTTCCCTCCCAATTTAAGGGGAGAGGTACTTTTTCTAACTCTCAACCCCTCCCTCTTCAAATAATATGCCTAGTGGTTGCTTGTTTTGTGATACATGTGGATCTTATGATCATGACTCTTGTAATTGCCCTCATGCTTCTCCGGAATGTGGTGATTATTTTGATAATAGTGAGAGTGAGCATGTGAATTATGTGTCAAATAATAATGTGCAAAGGTTTGATAATCAAAGAGGTCAATGGAATAGGAATTACCAAAACCAAGGTAATTTTGAGAACTATAACCAAGGTGGTGGTTATAGGAACCAAGGGAACCAAGTTTCTCGTGGAAACTATAACAATCAAGGTTATAGTAGTCAAAATCAAAACCAAAATAATTGTAATCAAAACCAAAGTTATGGAAATCATAACCAAGGTAGTGGAAACCATAATCAAGGTTATGGTCAAAATCAAAATAGGGGTAATTGGAACAATCAAGGTAGGGGCAATTTTCAAAATAATATTCAAAGAGGTTCCCCGCCCGAATTTGTTCCAAAGACTCAAGGTGAAAATTCCTATTCACAACCTTCTTCTTCTAGGACCAATTTGGAGGAAATAATTGAAAATCAAACCAAGTTGTTGAACACATACATGGTTGTTAGTGACAAGAAGTTCAATGAGATGATGACCCACAACAAAATGCTCGAAAACCAAATTTCTCAACTTGCTAGTGCTTTGAAAGACCAAGAAAGATCGTCTTCTTTACCTTCCCAAGGCCTAGATTCCAAGAAACCCGTGAATGCTATTGTTACAAGGAGTGGTAAGGTTCTTGAGGAGATATTGCCAAGGAGGAGTAAAAACAAGGAGGTCCCCAAGGAAGCTTTGGTTGAGAATGAGGGAGATAGAGCATCTTTAGATGCGGTTGTGGTTGAGACACCAAGAGAGGTGAAAGTAGAGAAAGAAATTGTGAAACCCAAGCTCCCTTATCCCCAAAAATTCATGAGACACAAATTGGATGAGCAATTTGGGAGATTTATTGATATGCTCAAACAACTTCACCTTTCTCTACCTGTCACCGATGTGATCAACCAAATGCCTAATTATGCCAAATCCCTCAAAGACATTTTAAGTGGGAAGAGGACTTATGATGTTGTGGAGACTATCAACTTGACGGAAAATTGTAGTGCGATCATCATGAACAAAATGCCACCCAAGTTGAAAGACCCCGGAAACTTATCCATCCCTTGTGCTATTAACAAGTTGCAATTTGATAATGCCCTATGTGACTTAGGAGCTAGTGTAAGCCTAATGCTATATTCGGTTTATCAAAGACTTGATCTAGGGGAACTCTTACCTTCTAACATTACCTTGCAACTAGCCGATAGGTCAATCAAGTTTCCAAAAGGTAAAGTGGAAGATGTTCCATTGAGGGTTGGGAAGTTTGTGTTCCCAGTGGATTTTGTTGTTCTAGAAATGGATGAAGATGCTACCATTCCAATTATTCTAGGTAGACCCTTTCTTGCTACCTCGAGTGCTATGATAGATGTCAAGTGTGCAAATATTTCCCTTAAGGTAGGAGATGAGGTCATAGTATTTGATTTGAATAAAAGCATGAAATATCGAAGTTCTTCTCTTGAAAATTGCATGATGATTGACTCTCTTGATCATGTTATGTCTTCCATGAATGAGCACTTGCTCACCTCCAACGATGCTCTTGAGAATGTTTTGTTGAACAAAGACAAGCTATGTGCACCATGCAAGGAGGTGGCATTGTATGAGGAATTGCTTAATGGAAGCATGGAGGAAGTGGATGAACAATTGTGCTTGAAGATCTCAAGCCATGAAGCTTTGCAAGCGGCCGCAACAAAAGAAGGTAAAGGTTTGCCTATGGTAGAGCTCAAACCTCTACCATCACACCTTAGGTATGAATTCTTAGGCCTAAATTCCACTTACCCCGTAATTGTTAGTGCATCCTTGAGCGAGAGCCAAGCTCAAGCGTTGTCTTGTGTCTTGAGAAAGCACCAAGGTGCTTTGGGCTATACTATCGATGATCTTAAAGGTATAAGCCCCGCTTTGTGTACACACCACATAACGCTTGAGGAAGGCACCCTTCCTTCTATTGAACGACAAAGAAAGCTACACCCTCAAATGATAGAGGTGGTGAAAAAAGAGATCACCAAGCTCTTGGATGCGGGAATCATATTCCCCATCTCAAGTTCTAGGTGGGTCTCTCCCGTTCATGTCGTTCCTAAGAAGGGGGGTATGACCGTAGTCAAGAATGAGAGAGGTGAGCTCATTCCAACTAGGACGGTCACCGGTTGGAGGATGTGTATAGACTATAGACGTCTAAATACATCCACCAAAAAGGATCACTTCCCCCTTCCATTCATTGATCAAATGTTAGAGAGACTAGCAAGGCACAAGTTCTGTTACTTCCTTGATGGCTATTCAAGATTTTTCCAAATTCCAATCCACCCCGAAGATCAAGAGAAGACAACATTTACATGCCCCTATGGGACCTTTGCTTATAGGAGAATGCCCTTTGGCCTTTGTAATGCCCCGCAACTTTCCAAAGGTGCATGATGAGCATTTTTGGATGCATGTTGGAGGAAGAAATGGAGGTATTTATGGATGACTTCTCCGTAGGTGGGGTTTCATTTGAAGAGTGCCTAGTGAATCTTGAGAAATTTTTGGTGCGGTGTGTAAAGGTTAATCTTGTCTTGAATTGGGAGAAGTGTCATTTCATGAGGAAGGAATAGTGCTTGGACATAAGATCTCTCATAAAAGAATAGAGGTGGATAAGGCCAAGATCGAGGCTATTGAGAAGCTTCCACCTCCGGTGAATGTCAAGGGAGTGAGATCATTTTTGGGACATGCGGGCTTCTATAGAAGATTCATCAAGGATTTCTTACTCATTGCCAAGCCCCTTAATGATCTTCTTCAAAAAGATGTTGAGTTTGTTTTTGATGGTAAATGCTTGGAAGCATTTAATAGATTGAAGAAGGCCCTAATCTCTACCCCCATTGTTCAAGCCCCAAGGTGGGATTTACCCTTTGAATTGATGTGTGATGCTAGTGATTGGGCAATTGGAGGTGTTTTGGGATAACGTGTGGACAAGAAGCTTCATGTGATTTCCTATATGTCCAAGACACTAAATGGGGCACACTTACTCGAAATCTCACTGATCAGATTCCATTGTGGAAGACAGCCCAAAAGAATTACACAACAACGGAAAAAGAATTCTTGGCCATTGTTCACCCTTTCGAGAAATTCTGGTGTTATTTGTTGGGTTCCAAGACCATTGTCTTCACGGATCATACGACTCTCAAGTATCTCTTTGCCAAGAAAGAGTCCAAGCCAAGTTTGATTCGGTGGGTGCTTGAATTACAAACTTTTGAAATAGAGATTAGGGATAAGAAGGGTGCAGAAAATGTTATGGCGGACCATCTTTCTTGCCTTGAGGGTGATCAAATTCATGATGATGGTCTACCAATTGAAGATAGAATTCTTGATGATGTCTTGTATGCCATTAAGGTTAAGGATCTCCCATGGTATGCCGACTTGGTGAACTTTCTAGCATGTGGGGAGTTTTCATCTTCTTTCTCCAAGAACCAAAAGAAGAAGCTCAAGAGGGAGGAAAGACATTACTTGTGGGATGATCCCATCTTATATAAACGAGGGGTTGATGGCTTGCTTCGGCGTTGTGTCCCAAAATGAAGAGGTGCCAAGTGTTCTAAAGGTGTTCCATTCGGATCCAAGTGGTGGTCATATGGGCGTTTCCAAAACCGCCACTAAGGTTCTTCAATGTTGTTTGTGGTGGCCACATCTCTTCAAGGATTCATGGGGCTTTGTAAAGTCATGCGATCGATGTCAAAGAGTTGGGAATATCTCCAAGAGGAATGAGATGCCTCAACGGCCTATTCTTGAGTTAGAGGTTTTCGATGTATGGGGGATTGACTTTATGGGTCCATTCCCATCTTCATATGGAAATCAATTCATACATGTGGCTGTGGACTATGTTTCTAAATGGGTTGAGGCCATTGCCTCCCTACTAATGACCACTAAGTAGTGTTGAAGTTGTTCAACAAAATCATCTTCCTAAGGTTTGGCGTGCCTAAGGCTATGATAAGCGATAACGGTTCTCATTTTGTTCACAACGCCTTCCAAAAGATGTTGAGGAAACATGGAGTGCATCAACAGTTCGGCCTTCCATATCATCCTCAAACGAGTGGCCAAGTCGAGGTCTCCAATCGTCAAATAAAGCTTATTCTTGAGAAGACGGTTGCAAGGAATAGAAAGGATTGATTGGACAAATTAGATGATGCTCTTTGGGCCTATAGGATGGCTTTCAAGACACCTATTGGCACCACTCTATATCGCCTTTTCTATGGAAAATCTTGCCATCTCCCGGTGGAGCTTGAACACCGTGCTTTGTGGACAATCAAAAAGATAAACTTTGATTTAGAAAGTGCGGGGGAGAAAAGGTGGTTGGATCTTCATGAGCTAGAGGAGCTTAGACTTATGCTTATGACTGTGCTAGCGCCTACAAAGCTCATTCCAAGGAAGCTCATGATAATCTTATTGAGAAAAAGGAGTTTTGTGTGGGTGATAAAGTCCTCCTCTACCATTCAAGAATGAAGTAATTTCCCGGAAAGCTCATGTCAAAATGGAGTGGCCCTTTCTTGGTGAAAGATGTTTTTGCTAATGGTACCGTGGAGATTTCTCCTTTGGATTCCTCATCTTCTTTCAAGGTTAACGGTCATCGGCTAAAGAGATATTTTGATGGAGTTTCGTTGGTCTTCTTCATAAAATGATTCTTTTCAAGCCACCTTGAGTTGGGTGGTAAACGTCGAGCTAACGACGTTAAACAAAAGCGCTTACGGGAGGCAACCCGGATTCTCACCTTTACTCTCTTTTCCTTCCTTTCTTTTATTTTTTCTTTGTTAATTTTTGCTCTTACCTTTCCTTGTGTTTTTGGTTTGTTTTGTAGGGTGCCTTCATTCATCATCTATGGACTAAATGTGTTTGATGAGGATGGCAAAAGGAGGTTTTAAAGTGCAGAGGATAGGGCACCCCGCGGGCTTAGAGAGGCCTCGGGTGCCCTTGCTTTCAAAAAGGAGGAAATCGGACCAGTAGCTCTCTACGGTCTCTCCGCGGGCTCTTCGCGGGTGCGGGTGCCTTATAGAGGGCGCGGGGAGAATCAGAGAGGGCGTGACCTATTTTCACCAACTTGGATCAGGAACTCTCCACGGTTGCCCCGCTGGCTCCCTGCGGGCGCGGCAATTTTGGAGCGGGCGCGGGTGCCTTAGAGAGGGCGCGACCCCTTTTCAGGTAAAAAAATTCAATTTTTCCAGAATCCACCCGTGGTTGCCCCGCGGTCTATCTGCGGGCGCGGGCTGATCCCCGCGGGCGCGGCGATGTCAAGAGAGGGCGCAGGCACCTGGGTTTTTCAATACCCGGTTCCCCTCTCTCTCTCTCTCCTCTCTTATTTTCCATTTCACTCTTAATTTTCCCCATTCTCTCTTTTCCTCTCCTCAAACCCTAACCCCCAAATCATCTCTTTCACTCATTTTTACTCAAATTCACCCTATTTTCACTTAAATTTCCATCCCAACTTCCTTCATACTCCATTTTCATAAAGCTTACTCTCCTTTCTCGTGGTCTTTTTCGTGAATCTCAAGTCCTAGACGGTTTTTGAGCTTGCTTTGAGTCTTCAATCTTGGTATACTTCTAACCTTTGTTTTATTTTTGTCAATTTCAATTAATTTTTTATGCATTGGTTTTGATTGGCCTTGATTAAGCATGAGTATGATGTTTTTGGTAGTTTGTATGGTGGCTTTGGAATTATTTTGGGTGAATTGTGCTTATTTTTGTGATAGATTGTTAATGTTGTTGGTTGTTGTTGGATTTTTGGTTGTTTGTTGCTTATAGCAGGTACTTTGTAGTTTGTGGTGGTTTTGGGTGGTCTTGTTAAGGGTGGTTTGATCAATTTGGTGGTAGTGTTGAATTTGGGTGTTTTTGTGATCTATTGTGTTGGTTGAGCTTGAGACTATGGATTTGTTGAGGAAAGTTAAGAGTAGCAAGAAAAGTTCAAACCTATCCCCCGACCAATCCTCTCTTAGCCAACCTTCAACAACCGAACCCCCTCAAAACCAAACTACTCAAGATAATGCCCAACCTCCTCCTTTACCCGCTCTCAAATTTCATAACCGGGCTAAACACACCCCTATCTGTAACAGAATGAAATCCCAAAAATTTAGACCGACCCGCAACTATTTTCCTGAGGATATGGTAAAATTGGGTGTTGATGCCGATCTTAACATCTTGCTCCATAATCTTGGTTTGGATGAGTTTGTAAAGTCATCCCCCCGAACTTATTTGGAACCGTGCATTGAGTTTTTCTCCACCTTTGAGTTTAATATGACGGGGGATACTGACAATATCATCTCTTTTCAACTTTTCAATTCCAAGCATACCATGAACCTTGCAGAATTCAACAAATCCCTTGGCTTCAACCCCAATACCGACATCTATGAGCCCTTGGTTGCCCTTCTCAAGTCTGATTACAATGAGGTTGCTTGATGGAGAGCCATATCTAAGAAGAAGGTGTTTGACTCTAAGGAATCGCTTGCTAGCGAGATCATTCACCCGGCTCTTCGAATTCTCCATCGGATTCTTGGCTATATAGTGTTTAATAAGCAAGATCTTGGGAAGCTTTCGAGGGAGGAGATCTTAGTGCTTTGGATGGCTACACGACCAGATTTTGGGCCGAGGTTGAATTTTGGATATATTTTCATGAATTGTTGTCAATTGATCATCAATGGGAAGAAGACGGGTGAGATTCATTGTGGTGGTATGATTACTAGATTGTTCATTATTTCAAGCAAGAACGTTTCTTGAGGTCTTGCACTTCGATTGGAAGGGGTGAAGACATGTATTTGGATATGAAGCAACTTAACACTTTGCGCTTCATTTCTAAGACTAAGGGAAACAATGTTTATTCTTGGATAATGCGTAAGGTGCACCATTGTTTGCTCCCAAACCCGGCTACCACCTCAATTACTCGAGAGGCTAGGATTGTTTGGAGGATTCCCGCGGACAATGGGAGAGTTGAGAATGTTATGGAGGAGGATGTTGGTGATGAGGATGATGTTGGTGATGAGGATGATGATGATGATGGGCATGATGGTGAAGGTGGAGAAGGAGAAGGTGGTGATGGAGAAGAAAAAGAAGAGGAACAAGAACAAGAACAACAACAACAACAACAACAATTTCAGCATGAACAACAATAACAACCGCAGCAAAGAAGATGAAGAAGACAACAACATCAACAACAAGACAACCAAGGAGATGCCTATCTCCGTGAGATGGAGGCTATGCGTGAGCATATGGAGCGCATGCAATTGAGTATGCAAGGTATGTATTAAAACCATCAAACTTTGTCTTTTCAAACTAGCGCCCTATATGACGCTAGTGTGCGTAGGGGGGAGGTCACTCCTCCGGTGAACTACCCTTATGTGCCGCCCCAACAAGGGCCGGTGCCATCTTGGGGTGGTGACAACCTCCCCACGTACCCATATTGGCCCGGGGTTACAAACCCCGATGAGCCAAGGCGTGACTTCCCAGATGAGTCCGGTCATTATGACTACTGGGTCTCGGGGGGGAATGATTATCAAGGTGACCCCGACTACTACTATGTTCACCCCACTCACCCCGAGCTCTGTATGCAATCGGAGCCATTTGACCAATTTTCCACATCTCAACTTAACCTTTTTAAGGGTCGCTATGGGTTCCCTCCCGGTTCTACCGGAGGTTGGAATGTGGATGATGGTGGTGCCGGCCCTAGTGGCTAATAGTTTCCCCCTTGGTTATTTGATTCCCTTTTTGTTTCCTCCCTTTTAGCTTTGCATGTTTTTGAGCATCGCGGACGATGCCCTTATTTTGTGCGGGGGGGAGTCATTAACGATATTTTAGGGTAGGTTTTGGGGGAGGCACCTTGGACTTATGGGGATGTGTTTGAAAGGCTTTGATGGATTTCTATTGCTTCGCTCTTGGTAGTCTCGTTGGTATGTTGTTTGTCTTGTAGTCCTGGTTTTGTTCATGATGTTTTGTGGTCTCTTTTATTGATGATGATGATGATGGTTTCTCTAGGTCTTTGTACATAGTTTTCGCGTAAGTTTTCTTTTGTCTGCTTTTGTTTGGAAGTTACTAACAATTTCATTTTGTATATAGTCCTTTTCTTTTCTTTTTCTCACCTTGCTCGTAGCTTATGCTTTGGTCTTCGAAGCTTCTTAGAGGAGGTCATTTTTGCTCCTTTGTTACTGCAGCATAAATTGGACGCTTGGTGAGGACTTTCTTGTTTTATCTCTTTACTTTTCTTCGTTTACTTTTCTTGGTTGCTTAGATTAGGATTAGTTTTAGGAGAGTTGAACAGTTCGAGGATGTATGATTATAACACCTAGTGTGTTTGGGGTCTTTGGCGATGTGGCCATTTGACCGCTTGTTTATCGATTGGGAAATACGTGTTATGATTGCATCTTTGTCCTTTTCTTTGTTCTCCTATAGCTTTTTGAGGCTTTATTTTTCACTCTTTCTTTTTTGACTTGGACTTGTAAACAATGGACTCTTGCTTTTGAATAATAACCTTACTAGGTGGTCATGGTATGCACGGTTTGAGAATACGTTTGGTTGATTCTAGGATAAAGCATGCTAAGGTAGTTGTCTAGAACTAGGGGGACCATGAAACCGGATTCTACTTGTTTGTGGCATGTTGGTAGTTGCTCCCTATCTTCGATTTGCAACCTTAGTGAGTTTTTGCTACAACCATGTGAGATTCATACATTTTCAAGCCTTCAACATATTCTTGTATGAGCGGCGTGGATCCTTGACTTTCGCAAACCTAATCTTGAATCTTAACGTATGATTCCTAAGACCGAGACCGAACCACCTAGGGAGGACAAAGGCATCATTCCGGGGAGGTATTTTTCCTTTTTCTAGGATAGTGTACTTCTTTTTACTTTTGGGTTTGGGGATACATTTGCCAACTTGCTAGCCCTTTGAGCCTTTTTCCCTTCTTTTCAAGCCACATTTTTAGATCTTGAGCCTTTTGTTTCATTTTCGTTTTCATCTTTGGGTCTTTGTGAAGTAAATGATCATATTTTGGAGATTCTGGTATATAAGTTTGGTTTTTTGTTCAAAATGAAAGCAAGATCGTGTTTTGTTTATATTTTGTGAATAATGGCAAGTGAATAAATGAAAAAGCCGTCCAAAGTAAAAAAAGGCAAGGATAAAGTAAGTGCAAAGTTGAAAAAGCCGTCCAAAGTTAAAAGAGGTGAGGACAAAGCACTAATAAAGAAAAATGAAAAAAAAAGTGAAAAATGCAAAAATGCAAAAATATTTTGATGTGAGTATTCTTCCTTTTTAAGCATTGAGGACAATGCTCCATTTAAGCTTGGGGCCGGGGGGAAGCGTTCTCACGCTTTTTGTGTATATGTTTGTGATCTTAGCTTTGAATAAGCTTGGGGGTGTTGGTATTTTTGTTTGGTAATTGCTTAGTTATGGTGTAAAGAAATGCACAATCTTTGCTTCACAATTTAGGTTAACCACCAAATTTTAAATTTAGCCTACCTTAACCCTTTTTGCCTTACGTTACAACCTTTAGGAAGACCTTTTGACCTAGGGGTTGAGTCATTCATCGGTGGAGGGAATCATGGGTTATAGCCTAAGGAAAGGGGATGCGTAGTCAAGACGTCGAGTAGCCATAAATTTGATCTTTTTCCGGTTACTTCGTGGAACTTATGAGACGCTCACTAAGGGGAGATATGAAATTAGTAGGGGGAACGCGGTAAGATCGTTTGGGATGAAAGTGGAGTGTGACAACTAGTTCCTATGCTTAGCATATTTATGTTTTAATCAACCTTAGGTATCTTATAACGTGCATACCATTATTTACTTTAGAAAGGTTGTTATTCATTTGAACTATAGTCACTTTGTAAAGTCCATTTCACAAAGATTTTATAGAAATCATTGTTGTTTTTCATTATTTGCTCTTTATTCTTGTATTTTTCCTCATTTTTCCTTCTTTTGTTTGTTTAATAAGAGTTATAGGTTATCTCTAGGAAACCTTTATGAGAGCATCACTCTTCCTCTAGAGCGATCTAGGGGTTTAAATGGCTTGTCTTTTGTTGCTAAAATTGACCGTGATTCCTATGAAAGTGAGTTAGTGTATATTCTCACCTCTTTCTTTTTCTTTACTTATTTTGAGTAAGCCCTACTTTTCCCTTTTTAGCCTTTGTTTTGCTCGGGACGGGCAAAAGTCTAGCTTGGGGGAATTTGATGAGTATCATTTATGGCACTCATAGGGTAGTCTTTTAGGATGTTTTCATCTCCTTTTTATGCTTTCTCATCTTATTTTGGTCTTTTTTCCTTTAATTCCTACCTTTATTTCTTTCCTTGTGTTTTTTGTGTTTTCTTTGTGTTTTCCTTTTATTTGGTTCTTTTTCCCTTTTATTCATTTCCGTTGTTTGTTCTTGTAGGTACCTAGGATTTTTCTTTGCAAGGGGATCAAGATGCGCTATATAGACTAAGCAAGGAGGAAGTAATCGGCTTGGAGAGGGCTCAGAGAGGGCATAAAAAGGGCTTGGAGAGGGAATCAAGCCCTACCAGTTTGCCGCGAGCGCGGGTACAGAAGGCCGCGGGCGCGGGCTCGTATGCACCAAGTTGGCCAATTTTGACCACTAACTCTCCGCGGTCTGGCCGCAGGCTCCTCGCTGGCGCGGCTAGTCTGGAGAGACCGCTCCATACCAGAGAGACCGCGGCCCTCTGATCACCCTTTGGGAGCAGGAGATTCGCCGCGCCCTTGCCGCGGGCACGGAGGCCTTTGCCGCGGGCGCGGGTGTTGCCCAGATAGCCCGCGGAGTTTGTTATGGGTTCCGTACCCATTTCCCCGCGGGCGCAGGGTTTACAAGAGAGGGCGCGAGGATCCCGTTTTCCTTCTTTGCCTATAAAGACACTTGTAATTCCTTTTTGAAAACAACTTTTAGATAATTTTCATTAGCTTAGTTTTAGAGAGAGAAGTTCTTGGTATTGGATTTGTATTTCAACATTTGATCAATTGTGCTTGGATTTCTTCATTTTCAATCATTATTTTTAGTAAGAATTTTTTCTTCTAGTTCAACTCTTTACTTGTTTGTTTTAGTTTCATGTTTGATTGTTTGATTTGCTTGGATTTGAATTGGATATTGTAGTTAATATTGCTTTCTCTTGATTTTGATTTAGAATGATGATCAATGCTAATTCTAGTGATTTGTTCTTGAGTTACACCATGATTAGTGAATAGATTAGTTGCTAGGGAGAAGGGGAAGCATGCTTTATTGAATAATTGTGCTAGTTGATGATCTTTTATTGATTGAATTGTTGTAATTAAATTGGTTGACATAGTTTTGCATGTGATTAATTAGATTAGGAATGATCAACCTATAAGATTAATCTAGATTGCATTGCAATTCTTAATGACATGACCCATCAATTTGAGAATTGCTTTAATTTATTGAGTTTGATTGTGAATTTCCTTCATTAGCCATTCATAGTGACCCCTAGCTTGGCCTCTAGGAGATAGCTCTTGAACTCTCTTGATTGCTACTATTGTTTGTCCTTTGCAATGCTTGAATCAAGCAAAGAAACTATCAATTAGCACGATTATTGAACTAGCATGTGGAACTTATATCCCTAGTATTTAGCTTCTTAAATTACTTGATTAGTCTAATTTTGTTACCATAATACCAACCATTTTCTCACTACAATCTTCAAAATAGCTAGACTTAGGCTATAGTTAATACCGACTCACTCTTTTGGGTTAGACCCTATACTTGCGTTATACTTGTATTAGGTTGGTTTAGGATTTTATAAATTGTGTTTGATTTTGGGATAGACAATTAACAACTCGTTTATTCCTCTATTATTAGAGTAGTTTTTTGGCTAGGGATAGGGTGAAACTTATATGATTGATTGATTATGCTCAATTGAGGGAATTGTGTTGATTGATTGTTGAGATTAAAGTTATTTATGGAAGTTTGCATGTGTGTGTTTAATTTAGGAGTGATCAACCTAGTTACTCATACTAGATTGCATTGTAGGTTCACATTGATACGGACAATTGATTTGTGACTTACATTTGTCGATTGTTTTGATTTGTGACGTTCCTAGCTAGAGTTTCTCGTAGTTGACGCTAGTTAGACCTCTAGGAGAATAGCTTGTTGACTCTTTTGATTGAGCTTGCCGTTGGTCTTCACAACCATTGATTTGCACATGTTTCCGAGTTAATATAATTGTCATGATTACTTGTTGATCCTAATCCCTAACACTTTATTAGTTTGGTTTTCCGTTTAGTTAGTTGTTAGTGTAACCTTCCACCCTTAGACTTTGACCTAGCTTAGGCACCAATCAAGAGCACTTGAACATAACCGTTCCTAGTGGTTCGACCCTTGACTTACCTCTATACTTGTATATAGGTTAGTTGAGTGATTATAAATTTTGTTTGGCTTAGGGAGGATTAATCCAACGACCTAGTTTTCCCCTCGTCAAATTGGCACCGTTGGCGGGGAACGGTGTCTATGTTTGAGTGTTTTTGATTGCTTGAGTCTAGGTCTTTGTTTTTACTTTTCTTTTATTTGATTTTTGTTTGCTTTGTAAAAATGGCATGTCTATCTTTTCCTCAATATGATAATGAGCCTTTTTGTGAATATTTCAATAGACTTAAGGGATTTCTTGCCTATCATCATTGTAGTATTTGGGAGGCTTGTGAGATTTGTTATTTTGGTTTTAATGAACAAACTAGGGATATAGTTGAAGGAATGCATAATGGTAGATTTAGAGCATTTTCTATTGAAGATTCTTGGGAATTTTATGTTTGGTTTGCTTGGGAAGCTCATAATAGGGGTAATCGTGCTTCTAATTTTGATGTTCAATGTGTTAATTCTTCTTATGCTAGCATTATTTCCCATGATTTGTCACATGATCCCATTAGTGAACCTAGAACAAATGCTTCCAATTCTATTTCTTCTTTTGTTAATGATAATGAGGTGCATGGTCAAGTTAACAAATCTCACATGTTTGATTGTGCCCCCATCCCTCAATGTGATGTATATGCTCGTGATCTTAATGTCAATTCTTCCAATCTTGGTTTTACTTCTTCTTCTCTTGTTGAGCCTCAATCCTCTACACCTTTTTAATCTCTTATTGCTACCTTAGAAACTCAAATTAGGCATATTGAGCTTAATGATGATCTTGGGCCTAAAAAGGAGTCCATTCTTAATTCTATGAGAAGTCAATTGGAGATAATGAAAAAGAGTGAGGATCGTCTTGAAGAGGGAAGAAAGAGAGGTAAAGAGCTAGAAATGCAATTGTCATCTTTGATGCTTGTGTGTGAAAATTACAAATCCAATGTGTGTGTTGAGGATGATGATGGTGATTTTGAGCAACCAAGAGAGTGTTAGGATACCATTGGTGAGCATTTGAGTGATGGTGAAGGAGTTGAGAATGAAGAGAGTGTTGAATTTGAAAATCCTAACCCTCTTTCCCATCTTGATGAGCCTCAAATGTATGTTTGTGACCCTTCAATCTATAAATGCATAGACTCTTTTGAGGTAATGTCCTATTTGTTTTGTGAGAGTCATATTAAATTTATAGATTTTTGGATGAGTTCATCAAGGAAAAATATAAGTAGTACTAGATAGGCCTAAAAGCCTAATGTAAGGGCAATTGAGACTATTCCCAATCATACTATTTATGTTCCACCAAGGAATCACAAAACATATGTTAGGAACCCTGTGACAGAAAAACGACGTCCATACCTCTTCGTTCTTATGCTTATAAAGGATTCGATGTCCAAGGAATGTCCTTACTCCATTAGCCTCAAGGTTTTGTGGCTGATCAACAATTCGCAAGCGCTCCATGAGCCAAATCTAAAAAAAAAAAAAAAAAACAAAACCAAAAACAAAAAAAACAAAAACAAAAACAAAAAAAAAGAAAAAAAAATCAGTTTGCGAATTTTTACACAAGCAGGTGACGCGCGTAACCATACCAGTTGCGCGCGCCCTCCGCGCACAACGGAGAAGATTGCGCTGGTCATGCCAGCGCAACTTTGTAACTTGCGCTGATAAACGTACGTGTAATAGGAGTGGACTTCCCGTGAAACCGTTTTTGTTAGGGACTCCTCTAAGGCGATTCAAACATAAAACGGTTTCTGCCAAAGCCAAAGGAGCGGGTGGATAACATCCTTCTATTTGCACTACTATATACACTATGGAATAATCTCCGTATTCTTTGTCTGTCCTAAGTAAACAATTAACAACAAGACAATAGCATAAAGCGCGAATTTTAAAGCGTTGTTTAGTCATGTTGTCACGAGGGGCGACGAAATGTTCAATAAATTTAATCAAGTTCACGCCTTCTTCAGTTCCAATATTGGTCATATCATTGTCGGACAAGCCAATAAATCTCTGGAATATAGGTTTGGGATCCGACAAGGTAGGCGAATAATTCACAGGGTTAGTATTTGTAGGGAAACCTAGCAAGGCCTCAAACTCACCGGGAAGGGGGACAATTTCGTCCCCTTTAAACAAGAAAAGATGGTGATTAGAATCCCAATGGTTGACTGCGGCATGAAAAAAATCAAAGTTAACCACTAGTTGCATATAATTCAATCGAGAGTCTAGGTGGTAAATTTTGAAAGCTAGTTTATCCTCAGTTAAAAGGGAAGTGACCCATTGCTTTAAACGTTGTTCAAAGGTCTTCAGCATTGTTTGATAAAAAAGAGAGAGAATGAGAATTTAGAGAGATTAATTCTTTTTAGTTTCTTATATTACTAAGAGAATGAATGCGAGATGATCAAAAGCCTACACAAAACCACGTTTAAATAGAACCAAGAGGGGCAAATTTTCGGCAATTTCGGCGTACATGAAAGTTCACCAACAGGTGGCACGCGCAACTAATGAGTTGCGCGCAACATCCGCGCGCGACAGCTGCGCGCAACTGACATTGTTGCGCGCGTTTTCCCTGACGCGACATGTGAGTTATATGTATTTCCGTATTTTGGGTCACATAATGACGGAATCTTCATGAAATCTTAAGTCGAATCATACGCTTGCCTTCTAACACTTTGTGTCCCTTTTCTTGCCTACTTTCTCATTTCCTTTTTATTTTCTGTTTTTTATTGTTTTCCTACTTTCTTTTTTTTTTCTTATTTTCTTATTTTCTTACTTTCTTTTTCTTTTTATTTTCTTTTTTATTTTCCTACTTCCTTATTTTCTTTTATATTATTTTCTTATTTTCTTTTTTCTCTTTTTCCTTCTTTTTTGTTTTCTTTTCGCCTTCTTTTTCTGAGTTTTGGTTATTTTTTCGAGGGGGGTAAGTCGGGAACCCTTTCCCTCCCTCGAAAATGTTTTTCTAATAATAATAATGTACACATGGAAACAAAAAATAAAATAAATGATGACATCTATACAAATGTGTCATATGTACAACAATGCAATATATATATATATATATATATATATATATATATATATATATATATATATATATATATATATATATATATATACACACACACACACATTTGTTTCCTAAAAATAATAATATGTGTAGAAGAGGAATCAGAGTGCTCGGCGACTACTAGACGATTGCTGCACATCCTTCAAAATCCAAAACGAAGATTAATACATGAAATGTAATAACTTTGTTGAAAAGAAAAGAGATAAAACTTGTCGCGATCACCCGATGATCACGGCATGATAAAGTCACGAGGGCTCTCCGATAATTAGCTACAGTTTCCCGCAGGACCTGTTCCAAGAATACAAGGACAAATAGTAAACAAATTTATATGAAACAAAAAATAAATAGAAATGTTTAAGTACATATACACAAAAGACATACCAACTCAACTGTCTCAGGTACAAACGGTATCCCCTCATCATCCTCTGTTGCTGGAAGTGTCTCACGAATTACCGATCCGATTGCATCGGTTGACAAGGGAAATAAACGCGTCGTCAATTGTCTATCCCTAGATCAAATACAATTTATACAACCTAAACAAACCTAATACGAGTATAAGGCAAGCATAGGGGTCGAACCACAGGGAACGAATAAACACCACCAAATGTTATCGACAATTAAGCTAGTCGAGAATAGGAGATAAATAAACTAAAGTCTAAAGATTCTAAAACAAGAAATAAAACACTAAGAAAAATGGTTTAGGTATAGCATTCACTTGAACATAAACAAAGGCATAGAAATTAAATTAATTATGAACTAAACATGCTCGAATATCGAAGTAAAAGATCCAATCTAGCCGCTTTCCGGGGTCTATTGGCTTCTCCCAACATAGCCTCTATGTTTCCACATTAGAACCATATACTAGGAGGTACTATTAAATAACAATCGATAATAATGAGCCATATCTAAGTCAACTTCCGTTCCTTGTTAGCAAAGATTTACCTTTAATTAACCAACAATGTGCACTTGTAAGAAGATCAAAGAATATCAAGCATATAAAGACTTTAATCACAAATAAATCAAATTCCAAACCCTAGAACATGCTCAAGATCCAACTACACCACAACCATCCCCTTAATAGGGGAATTACTCACTAATCATGCTAACAACAAGATTAATCAACAAATAATCAAGAATAAACATGATTAACAAGCAATACAAACAACCAAAATAATAATAAAAAAAGGCAAATAAAATAGAGGAGAGAGAGTTAGAGATTCTCATTGATTGAATGTGAAAATCTATGAGCAAGATGATCAATCTTCCTCTTCAATATCCAAGCTCAACAATGGTGTAACCATCACTTTCTCTCTCTAAACTACTCTAATTCTAACCTAAACCTAGAGAGAGAAGCTCTCCTAAAAACAAATTAGAGAATAGAATAATTGTTAATTGTTTTTCTTGTTTTTCTCTAATTACCTTAAAATTGGGTATTTATACTAAGCTAGCCAAAAAAAGAAAAATAAATGAAGGAAAATAAGTAAAGAAAGAAAAGGAAATAAAAAGAAATCAGAAAAGGGAAAGGAAAAGAAATAAAAATAAAAGAAAAAGGAAAAATAAATCCCTAAAATGCCTCAAAACACATCAGACTCTTTTCCCCCTCTTCTTCGATATTTTGGCTGCTCTATGATCTTTATCACTACGGACATCATCATCCCAAATTAAAGATCAACGGTAATCACAAGCTTCACTGTTTGATCTCATTAATTATCACGCGCGAAGCTCGTGAAATGGTTCGGTCGAACCATGGGTTTGTGTGGCTGAACTACGGGGTTAGTTCGGTCAAACCATGGGTATGTTTGACCACACCTCTTCAATTTAGAAAACTTCAAAAGTTTCTGACTAGCACTTCGACCGAACTCCTATGCGGTTTGCTCGAACCCAAATGAACTTGAATTGCTCTGAGTTTGGCTGATGCTTGTGCGAATTGATGGGGTTGATTTAAGTTTTCAGTGGCCGGGAATTGCATGGAAGAGGTGCGGTGAAGGGCTGGTGGTTCTGCAGCTCGTGGTGAAAAGATTATGTGGCTGGTTGTTGCGTGGCTATTGGAGCTGCTGGGTTGGTGGAGACAACAGCGCTAATGTGGTTGTGCGGATATGGGCAGTGCTGCTGTAAGAGGCTGGTGTTTGCGGATTGGTGAAGGGTGAGCAGGAGAGAGGTAAGGTGGGTGAGGTTTGATGGAGATTGATGGTGGGTTGCTGCTAGGTGCGGGTTGTAGCTGCTTGCGGTTGGTGGTGTGAAGGTTAATTGCGGAGTAGCAGCAGGGGAGTTGTGTGGGAGTCAGATGTTGCGGTTGGAGGTTGGCTGTGATGCAGGTGGTGATTGGTGGTTGGAATTGCAAGTCAGATGTGAATTGGTGGGCTGATTTGGTTGTGGGGACAGCAGGGGAGTTAATGTAGGTGGAGGTTGGTGTTTTGGTGCGGTGGAGGTTAAGAAAGATTAGAGGGGGAGAGAGTGGTGTAGGATAAGGGGCAGCAACCAGCAAAGTAAAGTGCACACACTTTGTCTCGTCCCCGAACTCCGAACTCACTTGACATGAAACCCGGGACCCTACACACAAAACCGAGAATAGAATTGGGACAAAGAATAAAATAAAATAAATAAAACCAAAACTAATAAAAATTAAACAAAAACTATACAAGCAAAGAAAGTAAAATAAAATAACAAAATAAACAAAAAGCTAATTAAAACTATGAAAGTAACAAAGAAAAGGAACGAAATAAAATAAATCGAAAGAAAATAAAATACGAAAATAAACTAGAAACAATTAAATAAAGAAATTAAATTAAAATATACTCAAACTAAGAAATAAACTAGAAACTTTATTAAAAAGAAAACAAGAGAATAAAATAGAAAATAAGGGAAAATAAATACGGAATAAACTCTAAAACAACTCATCATCGGTATACGTGATCTCCGTTGTAGGAGGCACCCAACCACCTAGCTCGACCCGCTAAATTATACATGATAAAAAATTATAAAAGGGTCAAAGTTCCGAAAAATAAACAGAAACAAGGAAAAGAGAGAGTTAGGTTACTAACCGGAACAAAAGCCAGAAAAGGAGTCGGCCTGGATGCTATAAAAGCCGGATAAGAAACCTCTGGCAGTACCAGCTGCTCCGCTGGATAACTAAGGATCGCCTGAGCTCGATCCTCGGTGGACAGCAAGTCTGGATGTAACATCCGGATCGGGGGATGCGCAAGAACCAAAGGCTTCTAGGACGAAAGCTACGAGAGAACACGCTCGCCTAAAAACCAAGCGTCTGTCCTCTGGAGCACTGAGAGTTCCGAATAGAGGGCCCAAAAACGGCAATGAACCATGCCTGACCGGATAGCCTCAGGGACTCCGACGATCAAACTCCAAGGACACAAATCGATCTATAAAACACAACCACATGAAAAATCGTCAGAAAATAAATGAAATCAAAGAATCCACATGTAGTTGGAATACTCACCGACGCACGAGTCGCCGAAAGGATCCTCTAGCGAAAGTCGCGCGGCAGAAGTGGCTCGTCTCTTCTTAATCGCGACCAATCAATGGCCGATAGGAAAACGAGCAGCCCCAAGCACCCTGGGGGCTAAGAAAGGCAGGTACGAGTATCCCCAAGCCTGAAACCGAGAAAAGATAAGCCTAAAAAAAGAGCAAAAGTAATAACCGAAAGAAGCTTTATACACGTACCTTAAGGATACGACCATGCCACGTAAGCGAGATCCGAGGCAACTCAGTAGCTGCCGCGGAATCCATCAATCGGGTCGCCTTGCCCATAGCTATAAGCATAAGGGTATACAACACCTCCACCCAACTCAGGTCACCTACTTGTCCCAAATCACTGAGGCAAATAAGTAACCCAATGGCGAAACGCTCTCCTCGATCACTCAAAATGGTGACGAAAAGAACGTGAGCAATGTATATCCGAGCCAACTGCTCAATTGTACACTGCCGGTCAAGCTTGTCAGCCGACAACTCGTCGGCAAGAACCGAGTACGGACAAGACTACGCGTACACGTGAAGTGCCGACGCAAGATGATCCCCCACAAGGTCGCGCAGTCTCTCATCTGACCCCTTAACCAACTTCATGACTACAAGCTCGCCTCCGAAAGGAAATCATAGAGAAATCGAAACGGGTAATCGTCATCTCTCCCCATGGAAAGTGGAAAATGTTAATGGAATCCCACCAAAACTCCAGCAATCCACGGAAGAAAGCTGACGACGCAGGCTGATTCGATAAATCCCGAAGAGCCGCCAGCTGAGAGTCAATCCCAGAAAGTGCTACAATCTCCTTTTCCACCTCGGGCAAACTCTCAAAAGGGGCTCGCATGTCACCAGACCCGTATAAACGCATGCTAGGCTCACTCTAACTAAAAATAAAAAAAAAAGGTTATGGTTCAAAAAGGAGAAACAAAAGAAAAGAGAAAAAAACAAAAGCGCAAAAAACTCATGATGCCGCGCCACCCTCTGATCGAAACATGATGGTTTGGGTCACACTTAAGGACCCTAGGGTCCCAGTTTGGAGGAGCCTCCCAAACCACATCCTCCTGACGACGTTGATCGGGCGCGACACGTCGGTCTCGAACCTCCTCTTGAGGACGAGTCACCCTTTTTCGAGGGCAAACCGCCTTGTCCGGACCACCTAGGATCTCTTCAGCATCGACAAATGGAGGCAAGTCCATGCTATGATGGGTAAAGTTTCTTTAATTAGTTTACTTTATTTCCTAAACTAAACTATTATACGTATTCTAGACCCATTTCGGCAGCATAACGGATGCCGATAGGGCAAAACACAAAAACAGAATGCCACCCATACTTAGGGGCTACGATACCTGCAGTTAAACTCAGTAAATGGGGGCTTCTTACACCCACAAAAGCCATCCTATAATAGTTTCAACTAAGTATTCAAGGGATTGGGTTCCAAAATCACAAAGAATCAACTACTTCTAGAAGAATAACAGTAATATAAACACAATGATCGTCTACCAAACAATCTTGAAGTTCGAATATAGCAAATATAGGCTAAGTATACACTTCGTGCCAATTTTTCGGATTTAAAAATTTCAAAATATTAATTATGGAAGCAAAACTAGTTCCAATACTACAATTGCTGCATAATTGACATGTATAACCAAAATGAGCAAACAAAATAACAGAAAATCAAACCAAATTCGAGTAGAATTGCAAAAAAGGTACTCACACAAAGAAATGCTCATACAAGGTTCAATACTTAACCATTTTTCATGAAATTTGCTGCAAAACACTCCTCAAACATAGTATAACAACATGGAACAAATAATTTCAAGAATAATGGACTGAATAAAAAACCCCCAAATTTGAAATTTAGGGTTCAACGATTCAAAAATCATCCCTATTAAGCCTAAATCAAACGAAAAATAACAAAAAACTTACATTGGATTATGGAATATATGAATTAAGGACGAAATTTTCTTCCTTAAGCTTCGAAAATTGCAAAAAATCGAGATCTTTAAAGAGAGAAAGAGGCAAAAATATATGAAGGAAGGAGAGAGAAAGTAAAATGAAAAATTCCGTTTAGCGATTTTCTTTTTGCTTAACTAAGTGTCGCGCTCAACTAAATCAGTTGCGCGTGACAGACCATTGCAACTCAGAAGGATGCGCGCACCTGGCCGGCGCGACCCACTGAGTTGCGCGCGGATACTGGTCACTAAAATGACCGGAATCTTGATTTTGATCTGTTAATCATTTTTTAACGGTTTTTGCTCGTTATTAGACGTAATGGCGCGCAAATTATCAAAATCTTTTTAAATTGCTTTGCATATTGTAGTTTGTTTTCTTATTTATTAATTTTTTGCATCATTCTTGCATGCACACCGTGCTTTGTGCCTTCCTCAAGCATGCGTTTTGAACATTTTTTGTATGAGTGTCTTAAGATTTTCCGTGGTGGTACTTTACGTAAAAACACCCATAGATAGGTTTGTCATTTTACTATACTGACGTTACAAAAGTCTGGGTTTTCTTCTTTTTTCACGTCCGAAGCAAAAAGGAAGGCATTTTCATCCAGCGTAAAAATGCAAATGGCGTATCGTACGGTGCAAAATTGTACGGCGTAGGTGTTGTGTAAATTTTTACTTCAGCCCAAGCTTTGCAAGATCTACCTCTCGGGACTAAAAGGTAGGGAATTACTGTAGGCATTAGCTTACGAGTCGACAAGCTGTAGGGAATAATTTCAAGCCTTTAAAATCCCACTAACTTGAACCCCACTGTGATCATACACTAAAGTACGGTGGCGTCCAAAAGGGAAGAAGATAGAGCAAAAGAGTCGCCAACAAGTTTTTAAGGAACTTGTAAACCGTTCACGAGGTGAAGGTTACACCCCTTAACGATCCAAGAGACCGTCAACTACATAAGGTCATGAACCAAATAAGGGTTCGGGGATGATGGTACAAATCCAACCTAAAAGAGATTGAACCTGCCCTAATAATAGGCCTCTACTTTATTCTGCTCGTATTCATGTGCGCTTTCTGACTAACATACAATCAATAGGATTAACCCTAAACCTGTTTAATCTATGTTGGTTGAATATTAATGCACAAACAAATATATTATTGGCGATCTCTTGAAATTATAATCACAATAAACCCTAAACAAGATTATTAATATCTTATTAAGCGTGATTACAAGTACCAAGTTCCCTTTAAACATGCATAAAAAGGTGTGATCAAGCAATAAATAAATAAATCATCAAGCAACATAATAAATAATCATCATCATAAAAATAAATTATAATTGAAATAATCATGATAATAATCATAAAAGAAAATAATCATCATATTAATATTAATTGAAATAATTATCATAAATAAAATAATCATCAAAATAATAATATTCATAATCATTATAACAATTATAATCATAATCATATTCATGTTAATATTAAAGCATAATAATAATAGCAAGATCCTAGGCATGATACTAACAAGATTAATAACAAACCCTAGCATGTCACTAAGCAATAAAAATCAAACCATTAACCCTAACATGATACTAACATGAATTAATATTAGGAAGAAAATAAAAGGCATCATAGCAATCATATTTGATATTAAAATTAACCTAGACATGATACTAGGAATATCATAACAACAATGTAAACATGATTTCTACATCATAAAATCAATAAATCAATAAAGTACTTACTTGGATGCCTCGTACCTCTTTCTAATAACAAAATACACACGTTAGTAACTTCAAGGAAAATAATAATCAAAACAATTAAATTAAATAATTTAAATAGAGATTTGGGACCAAACCCTCAGAAATTAAAACCTTTCACGTCTAGGGCGAAGGCAACATCGAATATGGCTAAGTGTTTCTAGATCTTGTGAATGCAGAATTTTGTATTTGAGAAAAGGCTAGTTTAGAAAAAGAGAGAGAGAGAATAATCAAGAAAATCTTGATGAGAGTTGGTTATTGAAAAAGGGGAGATATGACCTCTATTTATAGGAAAAAAGAGGGTCGAAGAATTAAGAAAAGAATCCAAATTCGAATCGAAATAAAACTCGTAGACAGCAGTTTTTGCGGATTTTGTTTTTATCATATCTTTTGATCCAGGAATTGGAATAAGATGAATAAGATGTCGTTGGAAAGATCTTGAAGTCTACTTTCTAACCCAATTGGAATCAGATTAAAATATATTGTAGAATAAAAGATATGAACGAAATAGTGAGATGGTGTCAGTTTTGGATAGAGTTTGATATCTTATTTTTGTCTTTTCCGTTATAGCTCGGAATTATTATTATAATATATCATTGGAAAGATAATTTCAAGATCTATCCAACCATATAAAATTTGGATAAAAATATAAGGCACGAAAAAAATATCTAACTGTCTTTGAACATGTTTAAATCCGAATAGAATTAGGACTTTAAAAAAGGAAAGTTTTATAAAAAAGGAAAGTTTATATTTAAATCAAATTCCTTAATATTATCTTTTCAAAAAAGGATAATTAAGATATTTTAGAAACTTATAAAAGATTCTAATCAATCTTAATTAGTTTAGGAATAGGATTAAACCTTTGGACCCTCCTCATGATCATTGGGTCGTAGGTAAAATCCGGTTTGGGCCCAGTTTAGTATTTTGGCCATAACTTCCTCATTATTCATCGGAATTGGGCTTATAATATATCGTTGGAAAGGTATTTTCAAACCCATCCAACTACATCATTATTGGACCCTTATCATGGACCAAACTAAACTAGAATGGACGTTTTCATAAAATAGAGTGGGTTTTCGAAAACAGAGAGAAGAGAAAAGAAATAAAACTTTCCGCAACACTAAACCTTTCCACACTTTCGTTTCATTCAATTATGATTCGACGTGAAA
Organism: Chenopodium album; assembly: GCF_948465745.1. Lineage (NCBI taxonomy): Eukaryota > Viridiplantae > Streptophyta > Magnoliopsida > Caryophyllales > Amaranthaceae > Chenopodium > Chenopodium album. Next base: position 36,089,350 of record NC_137841.1, on the reverse strand, counting down.
GGCACTCATCACAGGGTTTGGTTTTGGGGAGACACAAATGGGTGTCTACAGAAGCCCCCACTTTGAATGAGTTTGGAGAAACGCAAGTTTCGAAAACGAAAGTCAAAGTAACGATAGGGACGGAGAATGATTCAGAACGTTCTGCGATCCTAAATCAATCTTATAACGCCGATACCTGCAAAACTAGCATTAGTTAAACAGATAAAAGAGTTAAGAAACGTGTATCTTGCACCGTCAAGCACACGTCTCTGAAAGTAACCGATTTGCTGCTGTATCCTGTTGTTTTGATGACCTTCTACAAGCTAGAGAATGCCATCCCGCTTGAAAACCGCTACGCCCGTAACTGCTTCCAATTAGAAGATTGCTTTGCCTGAATCTATCCTCCTCCACTATGATAATATTCCACGTCCAAGGGAATACTATCGAAGATTGCTTCTCTTGAAACAATCCTCAGTTGTTTGTGACAACTCTCCATAATCTAGGGAACAACACCTTGCTGTTTCGATGTTCACTCGTCTCTGAACAAAGAACTTCTTTTTGATATGACTCTAATTTCCGCTGTGATAGTCTTCAAAAAGATCACTGCTTCTTAATGTTTGCTATGCCAGTACGTCGGCGCTTTGTTACTTGTGAACCCGTATGTCGGTGCTTTTGCTGTGATGACAATCCTCTTTTCTTTGGGAATAGTTGCCAACACAACTCTTGTATGATGTATGACAATCCGATTTAGGGAAAGTTGTCAATGCCACGTAACAATCCATCCTTGGAAATGTTGTCACGATGAAGCGACAATCCGTACCTCGAAAAATTTGCCAAAATCCAATTTTTGGAAAAGTTGCCAATGCTTCGTAACAATCTTTCATAAGAACTTTGCTACGATCGACAATCCACATCTTGGAATATAACTCTTGAAAGCAATCCACCTTGGAAATTTGCCAACGCTATGCGACAATCCTTTTGGGAAAATATTGCCACAATTGACAATCCGCGTCTTGGAACATTTGCAAAAAAGAGTCGACCGACAATCCACTTCGGGAAAATTTGCCATTTGCTGAAGACAATCCACGTTGAGGAACTTTTGTCGAAATTTATGATGAGTAGAGACCTACGACAATCCTTTGGGAAATTTTGCCATAGGGAACTGGGTGTGTGACAATCCAATTTCGGAAAACTTGCCAGCGATCTATGAATGTATGACAATCCGAACTTGGAAAAACTTGCCAAACTAAGAAGGAGAACGACAATCCACGCTTGGAAACTTTGCCAGAGATGACAATCCAATCTTGGAAAAATTGTCGTTGAAGAAGATGCACGACAATCCATATTTGGAAATATTGTCAGTTGGGGATGACAATCCAATTTTTGGAAAACTTTGTCGTTTAATAAGAATGCGTGACAATCCATATTTGGAAATATTGTCGTTTAACTACTTGCTTTTGAAACGATTGTAATGAGCCAGTGTTTTAGGCGCTTAAGCTAAGTGAGACGATCTTTCGTCAGGTCAATCACTTACTACGATTGTAATCAAACTGACTACTTAATCATGTCAAATTTCTTATAGGGGCTAACTGGCGTACCAAGGAACCCGAAATTGTTGTATGAAGTCAAAATCACCTTTCTGAGAGGCTTCGAGCTCTATCGTTGCTGAAATATTTCTGGCGCCAGGAATTGGAGTAGGGTCTTCCCTATTCTGCTGCACCTGTATTTATTTTTTACTATAGAACTTTGCCAATTTCTTTAATTATCTTAGGGTTGACCTAAGGCTTAAAATTATCTTAGGGTTCACCTAAGGTTTAATGTTGCTTGACTCATCGACTTGACACGACTCAAGGTATAAACTTGACTCGCTGATTGACTGACTCGAGGTTGACTCGACTCGAAGTGTTATGACACATGTGTTAGACTCATGACCTGTGTGTGCATGGTGTTGATTATGCGACTTGAAAATGCAAAAAAGCAAAAATTTTCCGTCATTTTTGTGGAGGGTACCGACTTTCTCCCGAAAAAGAAAGACGTGAAAAAGAAAATCAAAAGTTTGAAGATGCATGTTGAATGAGCTTAGTCAAATGTTGTTTGATACTATCTCTCAAGGTTCAAGGATTAATCCATCCTAGGCTATCTCAATGGTTGACTCCATGATGAAAGTATTTGGGTAACTTAGGCACGGAGGCTAAGCACTTCGTACTTTATGATGCAATGATGATTATGATTGATGAGTGATTTTGACGAAGCATGCTTCAGCGTTAAGATTTCATGACAAAGGGTTCCTAAGGGAAATATATTTGGTCATGTATGTGTGCAGTGTGTGAAAGTGACACTAAAGCTAGGCCGCAAGAGCTAAATGTGTGGAAAAATATATTGTTGAAAAGAGTCAAATGGTGGTGACTCTTAGGCTAGGTAAGCTAATAATATAGGGATCAAGCCCCCAAGTCTAGCTCTAAATGAAAAGGGATGAGCATAGGGGATCCCTTGATATGATCATGGTGTAAGTGTGTGAATGTGAATATGAATGCATGTTTATTACGGCCGCACCTCGATGTGGGGTTGCCTACGTATCCTGTTAGGAATCAGGCCGAACGTAGCTCTAGCCGAACCTCGCACAAGTGTGTATACCTCAAAAAAAGGTCTTTTTAAGGGTTGTAACGTGGTTAGGCTAAAGGTTTAAAGAAGAAGGGGATAAAGGCTCAAGACCCTAGATAAGCCCCCAAGGTGTGCAACCTCGCTTTTGAATCTTTGTATTTTCATGCTTGAATTTCTATTCTTTTTTAGCTCCTTTTGCTTTAGCATTTATTTTATTTTTATAAGTGTGGGCAATCCCGATCATGCGGTCTATCACTCACTTGGCATTCATGTTTCTCAGGCACGGTACCGAGCACTCGATAAGAGACGCAATCTGAGACGTGTTCTTATCGAAGATACTTTCATATCAAAGACATTGGAACACTTACACTTTTGTACACTTTTATTTATTTTTTATCATTGCTTATTTTTAATTTTTTTTTGGATTCACTCAAGCTTAGAATTGCATAAGTTACACACCATCCCATCCCAAGGTTAGGTAAATGTAGGTTGAAAAAACGAAAGGTCTATCGTTAGACGAGGCTCAAAGTGGTTTATGAAGAAAGGATTTGTAAATTAGAAAGGCGAAAGGAGATATGATGTGGCTACAAGGGTGCCTCAAATCATTGGTATACCTTGTGCTTAATTCGACATGGTTTTTTTTTTTTTTTTTTTTTTTTTTTTTTTTTTTTTTTGTATTTGATGCAATGCAATGTGATGATTATGTGCAAGGAAATAAATGCTCATTTAATTAGAAGAAAATAAAGAATCTTCAAAGTTAATCTAAGGAAAGGAAAAAGGCGCCTATTCTAGACTTATTGGGAAAAGAAAAGATGAAAAAGAAATAGAAAAAAAAAAAAGGCCATGAAATCTTGTCGTTGCAGCTCGCCTCTTGTCTTGTGTTTCTTCCCTTATCATTACTCGCTTTTCTTGTTAACTGGAGGTATGGGAAACTTGTTGTTATCAATCAAATACTGAATGGCCTCCTTTAGCTTCCAACAGCTCTCAGTAGTATGACCCCTACCTTGGTGGTATTTGCAGTGTTCGTCTGGATTCCAACTAGGCGATCTTTTCTTAAGTGGGGGATCTTTGGTAGGTCCAATGGGAGTAATGATTCCCTTGGCATGGAGTCGATCGAAAGCATCATCGTAGCTAATTCCAATAGGGGTAAATTCCCTTTTCGGTTGTTTTCGATTATCCATGGCTAGGATCTCAGTAAGGTCGAAAGTACCAACGCTCTTACTAGAGTAGGTGTTTTTGGAAGAAGAAGGATAGTCGTTCTTCTTCCTTTTACAGCCACTGTTACCATTGTTGCTAATCTTGGCCTTCTTGTCGCGTGGAGGAACATGAAGGAGATTTGAATCAATGAAATCTTGAACACGATCCTTGAGGGCGAGACACTTTTCAGTAGTGTGACCGCGACCTTTATGATATCGACAATAGGAATTTGGATCCCAATTAGGAGAACGTTTTTCAGATGGAGGGTCTTGACTAGGACCAATGGAGTGAATGAGACCTTGATCGTGAAGACAGTCAAAAGCTTCATTGTAAGTCATTCCTATTGGTGTGTATTCTTCAATAGTCCGTTTTGTTTGTGGCTTAGGAGCATTGAGTTCTTCATTAAACTCTTGGCGAGAATTTTGTTTGATGGCCATCACCCGATTTGCTAATCCTTCTACCACATTCAAGAGCATGGCAATGACATCTTGCAGTTTTCGAATGTCCTCTTTTAGACCTGATGAGTCTTCCTTGGTATTATCTAAGAAAAGACTTTCAACCTCCTCGATTATGGCCACTTCATCGAGAGAGTTCATATAAGTTGTCTCGATCATAGGCTCTCCTACAGGTGTGATAAAAAGTGATGGGTCAAAGGATGTTTGGTCATCTTCGATGGCTAGGATCTCGGAAGTTTCATTGTCATCGATCAGATCTTGAATAGCTTCTTTGAGTTTCCAACACTCTTCAGTGTCGTGACCCTTTCCTTGATGATATTTACAGTGCTTATTAGGGTCCCACTTAGGTGGTCTAGCTTCTGGAACCGGATCTTTGATGGGCCCTATGGGCATGACTAGTCCTTTGTGATGTAGCTTCTCGAAAGCCGTTTCATAACTTATACCAAGTGGAGTGAACACCCTTTTTGATCTTTGGATTCGTGGTTTAGAGATGTTTGTAGCATGTACCTCATTAGAGGAAGAAGAAGGATGGTCGCTCTTCTTTCCTCTCGCACTATTATCTTTCAGAAGGTCATCTTCAATGTCAATGCCTATATTATAAACAGCTTTGAAAGTATTCAAGTTGTGTTGGTACTTTAAGTGCTTTGAATACTTCCCTTGGAGATTCTTGATAAACATCCTCACAGATTCTTTTTCGGTAGGAGCCTTGACCATATTAGCAGAAGCTTCCCTCCATTTATTGAAGAAGGAAGTGAACCCTTCGTTTTCCTTTTGTTTTAACATCTCAAGTTGTCTGTGGTCTGTTTCATCTTGGATGTTGCACTTATATCTATCTATGAAAGCGTTTTTTATCAACTCCCAAGAAGAGGTTTTTTCTTTGTCGAGAGAAAAGAACCATTGTTGACAAACGGTCTCGAGAGATAGTGGGAACAGAGAGGGAAAAACCTTCTTATCGATACCCTTAATATTCATTATTGTTTCAAAAGCTCTTAGATGGAAGTAAGGGTTATCTGTTGCCTTGAATTTAGGGATGTCAGTGGCGTTGAACTTATGTGGAAGAAGTTCTTTATCCAGCGAGACCCCTTGCGAGCTTATGCCCTGAAATTTGTAGTCACTAGATAGCTTGCTTAGACTCTCTTGCATGAGATCCATCTGTTGTTGCTTCACGGGATCATCAACCTTGAGGGTGAGTAGCTTCAGTGTTTCACTCATGGTAACCAATTGGTTCCTAAGCTCATTGACTTCTTCTTGAGTTGCCATTATCTTCTTAGCCTTCCTCTTCTGACGAATCGGTTTATCAAAAAGCGAGACTTGAATAAAGAGGTTGTCCTTGATTAATCGCCCTTCTCTCCTCGACCAAGTACTGTGGGAAAGGAATTTGGGGATACTTATCATTAATTATTTAACTCAAACTTTATTCAACATGCAATGGATGGAGGGATGAAGGAAAATTGGAATAAAATGTGAAAGAAGATTTAGATGGAGGGATATGAAGAATTAGGAATAGAATGTACCCCCCAACTCAAATGACGGAAAGATCGACTCATGCATGGACCTACGACATGGTCATGGTGACGTGTACTCAAAGTGTGTGCTAAGATTAGTGAGTGTGGATGACAGGTTAAGGCTCGTGTCATGACCATGTGGCTAGACTATGTGACTAGACTCAAGCAAAGACTAAGTTAAGACTTCACGTATATGCATTAAACTGGACAGACTGTGGTATTTTAGTCATAACTTTTGATCTGCAACTCTGATTGGGATGAAACCAACTCCAAATTAAAGATAAAACTCGGGGCTACAGATCCATATTGTTGTACTCTTCGTAGTTCTTTCTAGAACTCCATCTATGACCAAAACAAGTTGACGTTTGTGCAGTATACGGGAATAAAAATCCGGGTTGACTTAAAGGAACTTTGACTCGATTTTATGTTTATTTATTAGCTCAAATTAATTAATTAATTAATTAAACAAAGTCCTTTTGTCATTAATCAGTTTATTTAGTCTTAACACAAGTCAAACAAACGGTTAGGAAAAATCACATAGAGTATGCACAACAAATAATGCACAATTAGTCAAGTAGGCACAATATGATGCAATGAGTTTCCAACCTAACCATGGCTCTAGTTCTCTAAAGTTCGGGATATGGTTTAGTCAAATAGGGTCCATGGTTAATTGTCCAGATGCACCGTGTAAAAGCCTAACCGTGAAGGGTTAACACGTGTGGATAGGACACCGCAAGTTTTTAGAAAAAACTCACTTCCATGGTTTGGTGAATTCAACCTCTCAGATGTACCCTTTGTTGCCAGGAGCGTTCAATCGGGTAGATAGAGCATGAATTCCCAGAAGGTTATGTCCATATGTGGAACACATATGGGTTTCAGAAAAGTGAGAAAAAATTCAATCAGGAAGCAGGATCGAGCAAACAATACGAAAAACCGGTCGAAATTAGAACGCATATTTCTGGCTCGGTATTGGGGGAAATTGGCGCCAGCAAACAGAGACTGGCACCAACTTTTAACTGTAGCGCCTGGCGCCAATATTGGCGTTTGGCGCTACGGCTAAAAGTGTGGCGCCAAGCTCTGGCCCCTGACGCTACCTCCCACATGCCTCAGCAGCTTTCTGTGCTCAATAAAATCATCCAGTTTCGCGTGGTGTTATTTTAGTCCTAGTTGTGAAAGACATTTCTCAAATTTCCTACGTGTAAAATCCTATGTTTTTGACTCATTACGGATGGTCTTTCCAATGAGAACCTTTTTATGCATATGACAATAATGTTAATCAAAATTACGCACATGAAATACTTAGAACTTTTCGAGTCTCATCCACTCATTCTAAATCATTGCCGAAACAAATTCAGGAATTAAAATAGAAATCCTCCCCAGTGGAGTCGCCAAAAACTGTAGGGAATAATTTCAAGCCTTTAAAATCCCACTAGCTTGAACCCCACTGTGATCATACACTAAAGTACGGTGGCGTCCAAAAGGGAAGAAGATAGAGCAAAAGAGTCGCCAACAAGTTTTTAAAGAACTTGTAAACCGTTCACGAGGTGAAGGTTACACCCCTTAACGATCCAAGAGACCGTCAACTCCATAAGGTCATGAACCAAATAAGGGTTCGGGGATGATGGTACAAATCCAACCTAAAAGAGATTGAACCTGCCCTAATAATAGGCCTCTACTTTATTCTGCTCGTATTCATGTGCGCTTTCTGACTAACATACAATCAATAGGATTAACCCTAAACCTGTTTAATCTATGTTGGTTGAATATTAATGCACAAACAAATATATTATTGGCGATCTCTTGAAATTATAATCACAATAAACCCTAAACAAGATTATTAATATCTTATTAAGCGTGATTACAAGTACCAAGTTCCCTTTAAACATGCATAAAAAGGTGTGATCAAGCAATAAATAAATAAATCATCAAGCAACATAATAAATAATCATCATCATAAAAATAAATTATAATTGAAATAATCATGATAATAATCATAAAAGAAAATAATCATCATATTAATATTAATTGAAATAATTATCATAAATAAAATAATCATCAAAATAATAATATTCATAATCATTATAACAATTATAATCATAATCATATTCATGTTAATATTAAAGCATAATAATAATAGCAAGATCCTAGGCATGATACTAACAAGATTAATAACAAACCCTAGCATGTCACTAAGCAATAAAAATCAAACCATTAACCCTAACATGATACTAACATGAATTAATATTAGGAAGAAAATAAAAGGCATCATAGCAATCATATTTGATATTAAAATTAACCTAGACATGATACTAGGAATATCATAACAACAATGTAAACATGATTTCTACATCATAAAATCAATAAATCAATAAAGTACTTACTTGGATGCCTCGTACCTCTTTCTAATAACAAAATACACACGTTAGTAACTTCAAGGAAAATAATAATCAAAACAATTAAATTAAATAATTTAAATAGAGATTTGGGACCAAACCCTCAGAAATTAAAACCTTTCACGTCTAGGGCGAAGGCAACTTCGAATATGGCTAAGTGTTTCTAGATCTTGTGAATGCAGAATTTTGTATTTGAGAAAAGGCTAGTTTAGAAAAAGAGAGAGAGAGAATAATTAAGAAAATCTTGATGAGAGTTGGTTATTGAAAAAGGGGAGATATGACCTCTATTTATAGGAAAAAAGAGGGTCGAAGAATTAAGAAAAGAATCCAAATTCGAATCGAAATAAAACTCGTAGACAGCAGTTTTTGCGGATTTTGTTTTTATCATATCTTTTGATCCAAGAATCGGAATAAGATGAATAAGATGTCGTTGGAAAGATCTTGAAGTGTACTTTCTAACCCAATTAGAATCAGATTAAAATATATTGTAGAATAAAAGATATGAACGAAATAGTGAGATGGTGTCAGTTTTTGATAGAGTTTGATATCTTATTTTTATCTTTTCCGTTATAGCTCGGAATTATTATTATAATATATCATTTGAAAGATAATTTCAAGATCTATCCAACCATATAAAATTTGGATAAAAAATATAAGGCACGAAAAAAATATCTGACTGTCTTTGAACATGTTTAAATCCGAATAGAATTAGGACTTTAAAAAAGGAAAGTTTTATAAAAAAAGGAAAGTTTATATTTAAATCAAATTCCTTAATCTTATATTTTCAAAAAAGGATAATTAAGATATTTTAGAAACTTATAAAAGATTCTAATCAATCCTAATTAGTTTAGGAATAGGATTAAACCTTTGGACCCTCCTCATGATCATTGGGTCGTAGGTAAAATCCGGTTTGGGCCCAGTTTAGTATTTTGGCCATAACTTCCTCATTATTCATCGGAATTGGGCTTATAATATATCGTTGGAAAGGTCTTTTCAAACCCATCCAACTACATCATTATTGGACCCTTATCATGGACCAAACTAAACTGGAATGGACGTTTTCATAAAATAGAGTGGGTTTTCGAAAACAGAGAGAAGAGAAAAGAAATAAAACTTTCCGCAACACTAAACCTTTCCGAACTTTCGTTTCATTCGATTATGATTTGACGTGAAAGGCACTCATCACCGGGTTTGGTTTTGGGGAGACACAAATGGGTGTCTACACAAGTGCGCCGAATAATCAGGAACATGCACTTCTTGAATGGGAGCAAATACGGTAGTTAGTGCGCTTACTAACTTACCGGACAGTTAGGGTGTCGAAATCATCCACTTTATAAAGAAGCGACGAGACGATGTCGCGCCTATGTAGTCACGTGCCCCCAGTCCTTAGACACGTGTACTCATCTTGTGGACAAAACTGCTGAGAGAGTTGTTAACTTTCTTCCCTCTCACTGAATTTGGATATATGCCTCCAGTCCTGAGACATGTTTTTCCATCTTGTGGACATCCGGCTCGAATACCGGACCCGGCTCGAATATTGGACCATTTCGGCTCGAATACCGAAAAACCCTTTTCATCTTTTACTTTGTTAAAGTCAGGCTAAAGTTTCAATGACATATCGAGGGACTTTAGACCAATGATGACACGATTGAGAGGAAATATTTCTTTTTTATCCTTTTAAAACTGATCTCTTCTCATGACTTGACATCACCCAGAACACCTTTACTTGTAAAAGAGTTCTACAATTGCAAAGGATCAATCTAGATTCTTTAGCGCGTTAAGACTAGGAAAATTGTTTCTTGCCTTAATAGCTACTTGTTTCAAACACTTAGCGAACAAAGGATTGTTTCGACATCCTTAAAACATTACTGACAAATTTTATATCCTTATACAACTTCACAGAATGAGTCTCAGATTTATTTCCTTGACTACTTTGATCATCGTTTATTCTAGACTTGATCAAAGTGGGGGCTAACTGTAGACATCTACTTTTGGCCTCCTGTCCCTGTCCCGACAGGAAGTGCAATGACGATAAATAAAATCATCTTCATGTTTAATCAAAGTGAAGAATACTTATGGATAACTGGTTAAGCCACAAAACACAAAAGACTAACCTAATTAAAGAAAAAGCCAAAACAAAGGTCCAATTAACTAAACCCGATCATAATTAGGCTTAAACCCGTGCTTAAAACCTAATAAAGACAGATTTAGGAGCGCCTAAGTTAAATCTTAGTGCTGCCGCTGAAAAAGCCTCGCGCATCTTAAACAGTCGCGCGGGGCTGCCGCGAGCAACTAATTTTGTTGCGCGCGACACCCAGCGCAAGCTCCAGAGTTGCGCTGCGAAAGATTCAGAATTATATGAAAAATTATAAAATCGAATCTTACAATAAAGCCACGCGTAAGACAATTAGTTGCGCTGCCTATAGCAGCGCAACCCAATCACTTGCGCTGGGATACCGCGCGCAACTCATTCTGTTGCGCACGACACCTGCTGCGGCAGAATGCTCGAAACCCTAAACCTTATCATTCCCTATAAATAAAGAGCTTAAACAGAGGCTTAAACAGAGAGAAATTAACCTAAAACTCTGGAGAAATACATGTGAACTTGTGCAACCTAGCCCCTCTTGTCCTAAACACTCACCCTTTTGATATTTTGTTACTACGGTGGAGGTTCCCCAACAAGAAGGAGTCCATAGGTGTTCTAAACGGAGATCCAGCAAAAAGAAGTGGTAAATTCTCGAGCTCTTAGTTAAATCACATTTATTTTCATGTTTAAAAGAACCTTAATTAAATAATTAGTATTGTTTGATCACCTTTAAAATAATTAACTAATCAATTCCATATAGTATCTTGCGTTAAATAAAGACTAGAATTAAATTAAATAGTTGTTGGTTTATCACTTAAGCCAAGGCGAATATTTTCTTGTCCTTTTCACGAATTTGATAAAATAAGAATAACGACATTACGATGTAATTCCTACGTGAATTAATTCTTGTAAATAAAATCAACTAACATAGTTTTAGGTATCGCGTTGCATATATTATTTGGTTATGAAATTATAAAAAAGGAAGAGCTAGTTAGGTCGCACTAGGGCTAGGATAACGATTCCCCTATAAAAGGAACGTTATTTTAGCACCCTCGCTCCCGAACTCATTTCTGGTTTATAGACAAATTTGGGCATGGGTAAACTTATGATTCAAGCTAATTATTCCATGAACTCAACATGGAAGAAAGGCATGAACGAGGTTTATGAGTTTTTCCTAAAACTCATTAACGACTCCCTACTTGTTTCTTACAAAAAAGCGCAATGATAGAATCAATTCTAATTCAAGGTCCCCCAAACAGTCAGGAATTCAAATCCTACTACACCCTAACAAGTGTAAAGTCCTAGGCTTTTAAGTGGCCATGGGCATTTAAGGAGAGTACCCATTACGATGGGATCACCCTCCTTACAAAGTATCAATGATAGGTGATAGAGGAATAAACGCGTCGTCAATTGTCTATCCCTAGATCAAATACAATTTATACAACCTAAACAAACCTAATACGAGTATAAGGCAAGCATAGGGGTCGAACCACAAGGAACGAATAAACACCACCAAATGTTATCGACAATTAAGCTAGTCCGGAATAGGAGATAAATAAACTAAAGTCTAAAGATGCTAAAACAAGAAATAAAACATTAAGGGAAATGGTTTAGGTATAGCATTCACTTGCACACAAACAAAGGCATAGAAGTTGAATTAATTATGAACTAAACATGCATGAATATCAAAGTAAAAGATCCAATCTAGCCGCCTTCCGGGGTCAATTCGCTTCTCCTAACATAGCATCTATGTTTCCACATTAGAACCATATACTAGGAGGTGCTATTAAATAACAAATGATCGTAATGAACCTTAACTAAGTCAACTTCCGTTCCTTGTTAGCAAAGATTCACCTTTAATCAACTAACAATGTGCACTTGCAAGAAGATCAAATAATATCAAGCATGCAAAGAATTTAATCACCATTAACATAACCCTAACATTATAATCATGAACAATTAGCAACTACACCATCCCCACACCCTTGGTTAAGTGACTACTCACAAATCATATTGAAGACAATATCAATCATCAAATCAACAAGCATCAACATGATCAATAAGCAAAGAAGGAAAATCAAAGCAAATGAGCAAAATAAAAAACAAAGGTAAAGAGAAAGAGTAAGAGATTGCTCATTAATTGAAGATGAAGGTCTACAAAGGATTGAACAAACTCCTTCTTCAAAATCCAAGTTCATCAATGAAGAAACCACACTTTCTCTCTCTACCAATGAAGACTAATAGTGTTTCTGTCTCTAGATTATGCTAAAAAGTGTAGAAAATTAAAACTAAGTTAATCTAATTGCATCAAAACATTCTAAGATGGGACTTATATAGTCCGTATAGAGCCAAATGAGAAAAGGAGAGGTCCGACCGAACAATGGGAAGGTTCGGCCGGACTACAGGGTAGGTTTGGTCGAACCACCCTGATCCTGGTCTTGTCGAACTTCTGTGGTTCGACCACTCCTGCAAAAGTGCCAAATTGCATCTTGTCCCTACCTCGACGTTTGGCCGAGCCACTGAGCAGGTTCGGCCACACCTTGGTTCGGCCATACCTTTAGGAGGTTTGGCCGAACCTCTTCTGAATCATACTTCCTTCAGCTTCCCTTGAGCTTAGCTTCCTCCTCTTGAAAATCCCGATGGTTCCTATAAAGAATAAGCATGAAAATCATAATAAAAAAAAAAAGCGAGAAGACTAAGAAAAGGGAAGATAAAGGAGAAAAGAAAAGAGGAAGCAAAACTAAGTAAAAATGCTTAGAAAAAGGGCCAAACAAGTGCAAATGAGGGGAGAATCCTTAGAGAAAAAGGATAAAAGAGTGGCATAAATGCCACTCATCAAAATCCCCCATGCTTGCCTCTTGCTTTTCCTCAAGCAAGGAAATATGGAACAAAAAAGACAAACACAACAAACATAATCATGACAAGGTTTTTAGCAAAACCAATCAAGCCTCAAGGTGATGAAATTCTCAATTTGGACTCATTTGCAAATAAATGTACCAAAGAATACTTATCTTTCTCAATCCAAAGAGGGAAAACACGTTCCAAGATACTCATGGTTGAAGGAGACAAACCTAAGCTAAGCATAGAGAACTAATGATTTCATCCTCCGCCCTAGCCCCAACCAAGACAGTCCACGTTCTCTCCACTATTTTCCATTCATCCCCTAGTTAGCTCCTCATGATTCCTCGAGGGAACCGAAAAAGATATTTCTATGTGGAACAATGAGGTTATCCCGACATCTCAACTATGCACACTCTCTCCATAGGGTTGAAATCCATCTCCCTCTACCGTTCTTTAATTTGACCGCACTTCTCCAAGTCCAAGGGTCTTAACTCGGGTTGTAATGTCATGGCTAGGGGTTAAGGTTGGGGATCAATTTGAAAATTTTGGTGGCAAATCTTAAGTGAAGCAAAAGAGTGGCCATATCTCAAGAACAACCTAAGAATTGAACCTAAATTCAAATTACAACCTTCAATACAAATTTCATAACATTACTTCACTTCTCTCATCATTTTTTTTTTCATTTCTTTCACCCTTTTTTTTTCTTTTTTTTTTCTATATATTTTTTTCCTTTTTTTTTTCTTTTTTCTTTTTTTGCTTGGTTTTCATACATTGCATCCTTCTTCACAAACTTTTTGCATATATTTTCTTTCATGAACAACTTTCAAAATCTCACTTGAACCAATATTCGCAACTTTCTTGCCCCAAAACCAACACTCTCAAACTCGAACCTCACAAGCCAATACTTCACTAACTACAAGGGTTGGTAGAACATAGGCCGATAGGTTTGTAATATGGCTAGATCAAGAAAGGGGAATAAGGCCCAAATTGGTTAGCAAGTGGGTGGATGTAAAAATGAAAACCAAATTTGTAACAAAATACAAAGAAAACAAAGAAAAATGAGAAGAAATGCCCTCTTCCTCCTTTAAAGTTGTTTGGTCACGATCTCGGGAGCTAGATACCAACACAAAGATTAAGACATGCATAGCTAAAGATCCTAAGTGCCGCTCAGAAGAATGATGAAGGCTAGAACAAATGACCCTCACACGGGATAAGAAATATAGCAAATACTAACCAAGGGAATCCTATCCACCATAGAGAGCAACACCATCTTACCACTTCCCCGTGAACTAGGGGTTCAAACGTCCTCAAAAGTTCTAAACCGGGCTACCTTAGCTTACAATGTATCTAACTCAACCCAAAGAATTCTCAAACCGTGCAAACCCTCAACAACTAGGAAGACAAGCATTCAAAGACACATCGAGGCAAACCAATCCAAGAGAGTGAGAAAATTACACATCAAAAATCATTTCAAATTGTTATAATTACGCTTGTAACACAAAAAAGGGGAAAACAAAACAAAAGAAAGAGGAAGAAATAAAAAAAGGTTCACATATGAGGCATATAAATCAATTAAATCCCAATCGTCATAAAAGTGATCGTTCGATAACAACATCAACGATCCCAGGTTCCATAGAACCAAAAGCAAACATCCTCGAACCATTCAACTTCTTCCTAAGCTAACCTAGACTAAACACTCAAAGAAAAAGCAAATAAAGAGAGGAAAGGTCTCACCAAATGCCGCTTGAAATGGAAGACAAGATAATTCATACAATCTCACCAAGGGAGCTTGTGTTGCTCCTTAACTTCCTTCGTTTCCACTTTCAAGCTTCAAGAAAGGTGAGCCAAAACAAAAGAAACTATGACAAAACAAGAAAAACAAAAATTCCATTTTGCAACACAATATGCACAAACACCCCTCTTCAAAACACACTAAACACCGTACCATCATGCTAGGGCAAAGCATACCAAAAATTCCAACACAATCAAAATTCAAAAATCCAAAAATCCAACATTGTAAATAGGAAAATAACTAAGCATCAAGAAAGGAGGAAAAAGAAAAGGGTTAGAGACTCGGGTTGCCTCCCGAGAAGCGCTTTTGGTTTACGTCGTTAGCTCGACGTTCCTTGAATAGATCAAGGAGGGTCAAATTGATGATGCATATCAAGAAGAGTCACATAAATTAGTTCATCACTTGGGAATCCTTCGTAGTAGGGCTTAAGCTGGTGACCGTTCACTTTGAATGGAGTATGCCCGTCTTGGGAAATCTCATAAGCGCCATATGGAAACACCTCCGTGATAATGTACGGCCCACTCCCCTGTGACCTAAGTTTTCCTGGGAAAAGCTTCAAGTGGGAGTTGAATAGGAGGACTTTTTGGCCTTTGACGAATTCCTTCTTGACAATTTAAGCATCGTGCCAATCCTTAGTCCGCGCCTTATACATGCTTGCGCTATCATAGGTTGTTCTTGAGAGATAAGAACTCTTTTGCTTCACTTAGGATTTGCCACCAAAATTTTCAAATTGATCCCCAACCTTAACCCCTAGCCATGACATTACAACCCGAGTTAATATCCTTGGACTTGGAGAAGTGTGGTCAAAGAACGGTGGAGGGAGATGGATTTCAACCCTATGGAGAGAGTGTGCATAGTTGAGATGTCAAGATAACCTAATTGTTCCACATAGAAATATCTTTTCCGGTTCCCTCGCGGAATCATGAGGAGCTAACTAGAGGATGAATGGAAAATAGTGGAGAGAACGTGGACTGTCTTGGTTGGGGCTAGGGCGGAGGATGAAATCATTAGTTCTCTATGCTTAGCTTAGGTTTGTCTCCTTCAACCATGAGTATCTTGGAACGTGTTTCCCTCTTTGGATTGAGAAAGATAAGTATTCTTTGGTGCATTTATTTGCAAATGAGTCCAAATTGAGCATTTTATTACCTTGAGGCTTGATTGGTTTTGCTAAAAACCTTATCATGATTATGTTTGCTGTGTTTGTCTTTTTTGTTCCAGTTTTCCTTGCTTGAAGACAAGCAAGAGGCAAGCGTGGGGTATTTTGATGAGTGGCATTTATGCCACTCTTTTATCCTTTTTCTCTAAGGATTCTCCCCTCATTTGCACTTGTTTGGCCCTTTTTCTAAGCATTTTTACTTAGTTTTGCTTCCTCTTTTCTTTTCTCCTTTATCTTCCCTTTTCTAAGTCTTCTCGCTTTATTTTTATTGTGATTTTCATGCTTATGCTTTGTAGGAACCATCGGGATTTTCAAGAGGAGGAAGCTAAGCTCAAGGGAAGCTGAAGGAAGTATGATTCAGAAGAGGTTCGGCCAAACCTCCTAAAGGTATGGCCGAACCAAGGTGTGGCCGAACCTGCTCAGTGGCTCGGCCAAACGTCGAGGCAGGGACAAGATGCAATTTGGCACTTTTGCAGGAGTGGTCGAACCACAGAAGTTCGACAAGACCAGGATCAGGGAGGTTCGACCAAACCTACCCTGTAGTCCGGCCGAACCTTCCCATTGTTCGGTCGGACCTCTCCTTTTCTCAGCTGGCTCTGTACGGAGTATATAAATCCCATCTTAGAATGTTTTAATGCAATTAGATTAACTTAGTTTTAATTTTCTACACTTTTTAGCATAATTTAGAGACAGAAACACTATTAGTCTTCATTGGTAGAGAGAGAAAGTGTGGTTTCTTCATTGATGAACTTGGATTTTGAAGAAGGAGTTTGTTCAATCCTTTGTAGACCTTCATCTCAATTAATGAGCAATCTCTTACTCTTTCTCTTTACCTTTGTTTTTTATTTTGCTTATTTGCTTTGATTTTCCTTCTTTGCTTATTGATCATGTTGATGCTTGTTGATTTGATGATTGATATTGTCTTCAATATGATTTGTGAGTAATCACTTAGCCAAGGGTGTGGGGATGGTGTAGTTGCTAATTGTTCATGCTTATAATGTTGGGGTTATGTTAATGGTGATTAAAGTCTTTGCATGCTTGATATTCTTTGATCTTCTTGCAAGTGCACATTGTTAGTTGATTAAAGGTGAATCTTTGCTAACAAGGAACGGAAGTTGACTGAGTTGAGATTCATTACTATCGATAGTGATTTGATTGCACTTTCTAATATATGGTTCCAGTGTGGAAATATAGAGGCTATGTTAGGAGAAATCGATTAACCTCGGAAGGAGGTTAGATTGGGCCTTACTTCGATATTCATGCATGTTTAGTTTACCATTGATTTGCTACTTTGTTATTGCATGATCAAGCGGCATCTACATCTACCCATTTCCCTTGGTGCTTAGTTATATTAATTTTAATCCATTTCGTTCTTAGTTTGATCTCTTAGTTATTCACACTTCTTGTTTCGAGATAGCTTAGACTCTAAGTAATGAATGTGGTGTTTATGCATTTCTCCCTGTGGTTCGACCCCTCTACTTGCCCTATACTCGTAATAGGTTGAGTCGAGTGTTATAAATTGTATTTGACTTAGGTGTAGTTGTTTGACGACCCAATTATTCCTCTGTTAAATTGGCGTCGTTGCCGGGGAGGATGTCGGTGGCAGCAGGGGGGATCGTGGCTAGTGAGGCTTTGCGTGAAGGTGGTGGTGCGGCTGCTGAGTTGGAGTTGAATTGGTGGGTGCTGGTGGTTGTTGTGAGGGTGAGTGAGCAGGAGTGGCTGATGGTGGCTGTTTTGGTTGGTGAAGGGGGCAGCAGTGGTGTTTCGTTGTTGCTGGAGTTTGACTTTTGACATGAATTCGGAAACCAAACTCACTTGACTTAAAACCCGAACACCTACACACAAACCCGAGGAAAGGGATTGGGACAAAGAATAAAATAAAGTAAAATAAATAAAATAGAAAATAAAAGAAATAACACTAAACTAATAAAAATTAAATAAAACACAAACAAATAAAATATGAAAAAAACACTCCAAACTAATTATAATAAATAAAAGTAAAAATAGAAATAAGAGAAATAAAACTAAAACTAATAAAGACATAAAATTATACAAGTAAATAAAATAAACTTAAAACTACATTAAAACTTTGAAAGTAACAAAGGAAAGGAACGAAATAAAATAAATCGAAAGCAAATAAAATACAAAAATAAACTAATCCTAATAAAAACTACGAAAAGAACTAAAACACGACAAAATTACCAAATAAACAAGAAATGTTATTAAAGAGAAAACAAGAGAAAGAAAGGGAAAATAAGATAAAATAAACACGAAAATTACTCTAATACTACTCCCTAAGAGTGACATAAATGTCACTCATTAGTGGAGGTGGTTAGTGATGGTTGGTAGATGCGGTGAAGGGCTATTGTAAATTGGTGGTCGTATTGATGAAATTGGGTGGTTTGGGTCGCACCTCGTGTTGGTGAGGGTGAGTGGAATTGGTGGGTGATGGTGGTTCAGGTGCGGTTAATTGTTGTGGTTGCTATGGTTAGTTTGGGTGGTTGCTAGGTGTGTGGAG
This sequence comes from Chenopodium album, assembly GCF_948465745.1. NCBI lineage: Eukaryota > Viridiplantae > Streptophyta > Magnoliopsida > Caryophyllales > Amaranthaceae > Chenopodium > Chenopodium album. The sequence goes on along the minus strand of NC_137841.1, from coordinate 36,070,827 downwards.
CAGGGAATTTGAGAGGTGGAGCTGCTGTGTGCGCCGATTTGGGTGGCTAAAGGTGGTTGATTGGTAAAGGTGGTAGCAGCGGCTGTGAGGTGTGAATTGGTGGGCTGATTTGGTTGGTGGTTGCAGCAGGGGAGTTGGTGTTTTGTTGTGGCTGGATGCGAATTGGAGCAGGGCAGGAAGGAGAAGGGGAGCTGATGTGGGTTGTAGATGTGGTGGAGGTTAAGAAAGAGGTGGGGTGAAGGATAGGAGGCAGCAGCAAGTAGCAGGGCAGCTTTTTATGCCTATATCTCAAACCAAAAACTCACTCATGTAGGGAATATTTCAAGCGTTAATCCCCTAGCTTGAACCCCACTGTGATCATACACTAAAGTACGGTGGCGTCCAAAGGGAAAGAAGGTAGAGCAAAAGAGTCGCCAACAAGTTTTTTTAGGAACTTGTAAACCTTTTTCAGGGTGAAGGTTACACCCTTTAACGATCCAAGAGATCGTCAACTCCATAAGGTCTTGAATCAAATAGGGTTCGGGGATGAAGGTACAAATCAAACTTAAAAGAGATTGAACCTGCCCTAATAATAGGCCTCTACTTTATTCTAATCGTATTCATGTGCGCTTTTTGACTAACATGCAATCAATAGGTTTACCCTAAACCTGTTTATCTATGTTGGTTGATTATTAATGCACAAATAAATCTATTATTGGCGATCACTTTAATTATAATCAAATTAACCCTAAACAAGATTAATAACTATCTTATTAAGTGTGATTACAAGTACAAATTCCCTTTAAATATGCATAAAAGGCGTGATCAAGCAATAACAATAAATATCAAGCAACATCAAAATAATCCAAATAATAACAATAATTATAACAATAATAAAAATAATAATAACCATGTTAAAGCATAATAATAGCAAGATCCCAGGAATGATACTAACAAGATTAATAACAAACCCTAGCATGTCACTAAGCAATAAAAATCAAATCTTTAGCTCTAACATGATACCAAAAATCATAAATATTAGGAAGAACATAGAAGGCATCATAACAATCATACTTAGTATTAAAGTTACCCTAGACATGATACTAGGAATCATAATAACCTAAGCATGATTTCAATTAAACCATTAAAGTACTTACTTTGATGCTTCGTATCTCTTTCTAATAACAAAATACACACGTTAGTAACTTCAAGGAAAATAATAAACAAAACAATTAAATTAAATAATGGAAAGAGAGATTTGGGACCAGACCCTCAGAAATTAAACCTTTCACATCTAGGGCGAAGGCAACTTCGAATATGGCTAGGTTTATCTAGATCTAATGAATGCGGAATTTTGTATGTAAAAGGCTAGTTTAGAAAAAGAGAGAGAGAGAGAGAGTAATCAAGAGAATCTTGATGAGAGTTGGTAAAAGAGAGAATAAGAATTGGTTATTGGAAATTGATGATTGTTGATGAATGAAAATTGATAAATGGAAATTGATGACTGTTGATGAATGAAAAACGGAGTTTTACGACGTTATTTATAAAGAAAATCAGCCAAAAAGATAAACTATCAAAAACAGAGTTCTGACGCAAAAAACTGAATTGGCACCAGACGCTGACCTTAGCACCAGACGCTAAGGTTGGCGCCAGGCGCCAAGCGTAGCATCAGGCGCTACAGCTGGTGTTTGGCACTGACTCAGAAATCCACGCGTTTTCTTAAAATCAAATAAAAATTGCCGTACAGGAAGATAAAATCGTATTTTTCCTCAAAAAACATTCTTTGATTCTAATTAAAACTCTAAAAAGTCAACAAAAGTCAATTTATCAATGCTAATTGAATTAGGAATGAAAAGAACCTTCTAGAAGGATCTAGAAGACTAAAACCATTTCTAATTGCATTAGGAATGATAAATCTATATTAGGCCCTCCCCTAGATCATTGGGCCGCATATAAGGCTCAAACCGGGCCCAGTTTAGTAAATTGGCCATAACTTCCTCAATATTAATCGGAATTGGGCTAATAATATATCGTTGGAAAGCTCTTGTCAAGCCCCATCCAACTACACTACTATTGGACCCATATCATGGACCACCCAAAATGGATTGGCTGTTTTCTTAAAATAGGTCTTAAAAACAGAGAGAAGAGAAAATAAATTAAAACTATCCGCAACACTAAACTTTCCACACTTTCACTTCATTTGATTATGATTCGACGCGAAAGGTACTCATCACCGGGTTTGGTTTTGGGGAGACACAAATGGGTGTCTACAGAAGCTCCCACTTTGACTGAGTTTAGAGAAACGCAAGTTTCAAAAACAAAAGTCAAAGTATCGATAGGGACGGAGAATGATTCAGAACGTTCTGTGTTCCTAAATCATTCTTGTAACGCCGATACCTGCAAAACTAGCGTTAGTTAAACAGATAAAAGAGTTAAGAAACGCGTATCTTGCACCGTCGAGCACACGTCTCTAAAGGTAACCGATTTGCCGCCACATTGCTGTTTTGATGACCTCCTGCCAAGAGAATGCCATCCCGCTTGAAAACCGCTACGCTTGTAACTGCTTCCAATATTGAAGATTGCTTCGCTTGAAACGATCCTGTTCCGCTTTGATAATATTCCACGTCCAAGGGAATACTATCGAAGATTGCTTTGCTTGAAACAATCCTCTTCCGCTTTGTGACCATCTTCCACATCTAAGAGAACATGATTGAAGACAACTTCCCTTGAAATCACCTTCAGTTGTTTGTGACAACTTTCCACAATCTAAGGAACGCCACCTTGCTGTTTTGATGTTCACTCGTCTCTGAACAAAAAGCTTCTTTTTTTGGATATGTTCACGCGCCTCTGAACAAAAGAACTTGAATGATATGCCCACGCGTCTCTGAGCAAAATAACTTGAAAGAAATGTCCACGCGTCTCTGAACAAAAGAGCTATGATGATAATATTCCGAAGAGAAATTTCCGAAGACCAACGCCTGCCGATCTCTAAAGCTCGCTTGAACTTTGCTTCTGTTATGCCAGTACGTCGACGGTTTGCTGCTTGTGAACCATTATGTCCATGCTTTTGCTGTGATGACAATCCTCTTTTCTTTGGGAATAGTCGCCAACACAACTCTTGTATGATGTATGACAATCCGATTTAGGGAAAGTTGTCAAAGCCACGTAACAATCCATCCTTGGAAATGTTGCTACGATGAAGCGACAATCCGTATCTCGGAAAATTTGCCAAAATCCAATTTTGGGAAAAGTTGCCAATGCTTCGTAACAATTTGTCATAAGAACTTTGCTACGATCGACAATCCACATCTTGGAATATAACTCTTGAAAGCAATCCACCTTGAAAACTTGCCAACGCTATGCGACAATCCTTTTAAGAAAGTATTGCCACAATTGAAAATCCTTGTCTTGGAGCATTTACAAAAAAGAGTCGACTGACAATCCACTTCGGGAAAATTTGCCACTTGCTGAAATGAATGACAATCCACGTTAAGGAACTTTTGCCAAAATTTATGATGAGTAGAGACTTACGACAATTCCTTTGGGAATTTTGCCATAGGGAACTGGGTGTATGACAATCCAATCTCGAAAAACTTGCCAATGAATCGATGAATGTATGACAATCTGAACTTGGAAAAATTTGCCAAACAGAGAAGGAGCATGACAATCCACGCTTGGAAACTTTTCCAGGGGAGACAATCTAATCTTGGAAAAATTGTCATTGAAGAAGATGCACGACAATCCATACTTGGAAATATTGTTAGTTGGGGATGAGAATCCAATTTTTGGAAAAATTGTCGTTTAAGAAGAATGCGCGACAATCCATATTTGGAAATATTGTCGTTTAAGAAGAATGCGCGACAACCCATATTTGGAAATATTGTCGTTTAAGTGCTTGCTTTTAAACCGATACGTTGGTGCTTGTAATGAGCCAGTGTTTTAGGCGCTTAATCTAAGTGAGACGATTTTTTGTCAGGTCAATGACTTACCACGATTGTAATGGAGCCGACTACTAATCATGTCAAATTGCTTATAGGGGCTAACTGGCATACCAAGGAACCTGGAATTGTTGTATGAAGTCGAAATCACCTATCTGAGAGGCTTCGAGCTCTATCGCCGCTGAAATATCTCTGGCGCCAAGAATTGGCTCTGTCGCCAGACGCTGAGATCTAGCGACAGGCGCTAAATTCTATTTCCAAACGCTAGATGTTGTCATCAGGCGCTGGAGTAGGGTCTTCCCTATTCTGCTGCACCTGTATTTATTTTTTATTATAGAACTTTGCTATTCTCTTTAATTATCTTAGGGTTGACCTAAGGTTTAACGTTGCTTGACTCATCGACTTGTCACGACTCAAGGTATAAACTTGACTCTCCGTGATTGACTCGAGGTTGACTCGACTCGAAGTATTTGACACGTGTGACTCATGACCCGTGTGTGCATTGTAATGTGATCGCGCGACTCGAAAAATGCAAAAAAGCAAAAGCTATCTCCCGAAAAAGAAAGACGCGAAAAAAGAAAGAAGCGAAGTTTTTGAAGGTGCATGTTGAATGAGCTTAGTCAAATGTCATTTGATACTATCTCTCAAGGTGCAAGGATTTAATTCATCCTAGGCTATCACAATTGTTGACTCAATGATGAAAGTATTTAGGTAACTTAGGCACGGAAGCTAAGCACTTCGTACTTCGTGATGCAATGACAATTTATGACTAATGAGTGATGTTGATATGACAAGGCGTGCTTCAGCGTTGTGTTAAGATTTCATGACAAAGGGTTCCTAAAGGAAAGTATATTTGGTCATGTATCTGTGCGGTGTGTGAAAGTGACACTAAAGCTAGGCCGCAAGAGCTAAGTGTGGGGAAAGATATTTTTTGTTAAAAGAGTCAAATGGTGGTGACTCTTAGGCTAGGTAAGCTAATGATGTAGGGATCAAGCCCCCAAGTCTAGCTCTAAGTAGATAGGGATTAGAATTGGAGATCCCTTGATATGATCATGGTGTGTGAATGTGAATATGAATGCATTTTATTACGGCCGCACCTCGATGTGAGGTTGCCTACGTATCCGTTAGGAATCAGGCCGAACGTAGCTCTAGCCAAACCTCGCACAAGTATGTATACCTCAAAAAGGTCTTTTTAAGAGTTGTAACGTGGTTAGGCTAAAGGTTTGAAGAAGAAGGGGATAAAGGCTCAAGACCCTAGATAAGCCCCCAAGGTGTGCAACCTTGCTTTTGAATCTTTATTTTTATGCTTGAGTTTCTACTCTTTTTTTTTAGCTTTTTTTTTTGCTTTAGCATTTATTTAATTTTTATAAGTGTGGGCAATCCCGATCATGCGGTCTATCACTCACTTGACATTCATGTTTCTCAGGCATGGTACCGAGCACTTGATAAGAGACGCAATCTGAGACGTTTTCTTATCAAAGATATTTTCATATCAAAGACATTGGAACACTTACCCTTTTGTACAATTTCATTTATTTTTTGCTATTATTTTTTTATTTTGATCTTTTAAAATCACTCAAGCTTTCGAGATTGCATAAGTTGCGCACCATCCCATCCCAAGGTTAGGTAGATGTGGTTGAAAAAAGAAAGGTCTATCGTTAGACGAGGCTCAAAGGGGTTTATGAAGAAGGATTGCATATTTGAAGGGTGAAAGGTGATATGATGTGGCTACAAAGGGTGCCTCAAATCATTGGTATACCTTGTGCTTAATTCGACATGGAACTTTTTTTTTTTTTTTAAATGCAATGTAATGAAATGATCATATGCAAGAAAGGTGCCTATGCTAGACTTATTGGGGAAAGGTAAAAATGAAAAAGAAATGGAAAAAAAGAGGTCATGAAATCTCGTCATTGAAGCTCGCCTCTATCTTGTGTTGTTTGCTTCATCATCACCCAGTCTTCTCGTTAGCTAGAGGCAATGGGATCTTATGTGCTTCTATGAGATCTTGAATGAGATTTTGAAACCTGTAGCATTCATCAGTAGTATGACCGTTTCCTCGATGTTACTTGCAATAGGAGTTTGGATTCCATCTCGAAGATCAATTTTCTGGTGTTGGATCCTCGGTAGGGCCAATAGGTTTTGTTTCGGGGGTTTTTGTCTCTTGGGAGAGTTACAACACTGAAACTGGATTCGACTGAGGATGCTTGTACCTGCAAAGCAAACGGACCGCCGGATGGTCGATGGTCCGCCTCCGAAGATTAAGTTAGTAAACGTTCGGAAATAAAACGTGCGGAAGTAAAGTTTATCTGCTTGGATTCCAAGCAGAGGTAAGTGTGGTGTGTTCCTTGAAAACGACAGCTCTGTGGTAAGTGACATGTTGTCTCGTATTGCGTGAATATTCTCTCTCCTTTTTTCTGTGTTTTTTCACTTGTCTGTTATAAATGCCAGAATATCCCTATTTATAGGGTCCTTTTCAAAAGTGTGCCCCTCCTAGGATCTTGGTGACCTAGGAATTAGGTCACGCCGTTTTGCGGCGCCTCGGGATTTAGGCCTTTAGAAGGCTGCCATCCCAGGGCTAATTGCCTGAGTGACACATGTCACTGTGCCCAAAAGGGTTCTGAAGCGCCTATTGAGTGACACGTGTCGCCACCTGAATGGTCCCTGCTGGACCTTCAGTCCACGTAGGACGGAGAAGAGTCCACCCTCCACGTGTCATCATTCCATAGGTCCAAATGGCACCTATATGGAGGACACGTGGCGCTTTCTGATTGGGCCACCTGGCCGGGTATAAAATACCCAAATCATTTGCCCCTCACAAAATTACTGGGGGGAAAAGTTAGGGTTTTACCCCCCTATAAATAGTGAGGTTTGACCCCCCTTTAGATTCACACCTTTGCGAATCTCTGGAGAATCTTGGACTTTTTAACTTAGAGAATCTCAAAATTCCCAAAGTGTTTTAACTTTTCAAGCATCCGACACTCGGCCAATTGTCCGACTGTTCTTCAGCACACCAAGCGTCTTTCACCCTTCTTCTAAAGGTAACACCTATTTTTTCATTTACTCTTCATTTTTTTCTTGTTTTTCGAAATATGGCTCCCCAATTGCATGCGGCACGGCGTAGGATAGTGATCAGCCGGTCACCGGGGACGGCTGAATCTAGAACTAGCAGTGTCGAATGCTTGGCCAACGACCCTGCTTTGCGAACTTCTCCGAATCCGACCGTTTTCGTGTCTGTGCAGGACACTATGGCCAGAACCAAAAGAACGGCAAGGCAGTGTAGCGTGGAGTTTTCTACCATTCGGATGCGTCGACTGTTTATTTAGACGGCTCAATAAGAGTGCCTCGAAGTGAGCTGTCGGAACATCCTGACAGCCCTCCTTATCTTCCTCCTACCCCCCCTATTACCATTCGCCCACATCTAGTGGAACTCCCAATGATGGAATCCTGGGGGAGGCGGATGAAGAATATCAACCCGGGCCTTCTAGACAGGCGCCGGAAGAAAGTCTAGGGGAGGACCCCGCTGGCACCAGTCGGCGGTCCCCTAGCTCTGATGAGAGCTCTGATGACTAGTCGGCCTCGTCATCTTCTTCAGAGAATGCCTCCGTAACTTCAGAGGAGGCTAGATCAAATATAGATTCTGCCAGAGAGTCTCTGGCGGTGGATAGGGGGGAAAGCTGGGCCGAGCCGAGCGCTTCCAGGCGCTTGGAGAGAGCCCCCTACTATCAGCATGTTCCGCCAGGCAGGCGGAGCGCCATGGCATCCGGCCTTGCCAATTTTAGGCGCAAGGTCATCCTAGGCTATGGCTGCACTTTGTCGGTCCCTAACGAGGGCGACACCATAACCTGGCCGAGTCTGGCCAGCTATCAGGACAAAGCATTCGGCTGCTATGAAGCGGCCTTCCAGGCTGGCCTCCGCTTCCCTCTCCATCCGGCCGTGGAGAGGATCTTGGACGGATACCAACTGGGTATCTGGCAACTTGTACCCAACTCCTGGATCAATATTCTGGGGTACGTTGCCGCCTGTGAGATGCTGCAGGTGGGGGCAAGCTTTGAAGCGTTCGCCCACATGCACTATCTGAGCAGGGCGCTTGCTAGGGGCAGTGAGGGCTGGTACACCTTGACCACTTGCAAGGGGTACATGATGGCTGTTGGCAAAGAGAACAAGTGGAAAGACTGGAGGACTAAGTTTTATATAGTCAAGTCTGCCGACAGCCGCCTGAACCAAAAGTATAACAGGTGGAATAAGGATCCACCTCTCCTAGCAGGCAGGAGCGCATTGCCGCCTATTCCCAGGCGGGCAAAGGAGGAGATCATGGACGCGGGGTTGTTTACCGTGTCCGTGTGGACGAATGATGAGGGGGACAAGGAGGTCACCCCTCAATGCTATCTCCCTTTGTACAAGTGGTTTGAAGAAGGAACATTCTTAGCCGCCTGTGGGCTAAGTTCTGAAATGCCGAGAGGTAGTCGGCCGTCTATTTTATATGCAATTTACTTTTGCTTTTCAGTACTTGTTTAATGATGCTAATACTTGTTCATTTTTGCAGATAAAGCAATGGAGAAGCTCTCGGCCACAAGGAAGCCGGCTGTATCTGCTGCTCGATACAGGTCGAATGTCTTAAACAGGGCAGAAGCAACCACTCACACCAAAGTGGACGAGCAGAAAACTGGCGGCACCTCCAAGGTAGGAAATTGTTATACTTTCATTTCTGACCAATATTAAATTTGCCCGAATGATTTCTAACTGACGTTTATCTTGCGTTGATGTAGGCTACGCCTTCCAAATCTCCTTCAAAACCGTCCGACCCTAAGGTCCAAAAGACAAGGGCGGGTGATGTGAGCGCATCCGGCAAGGGCAGCCGGAAGCACATTGCTCATAAGCCCAAGAAGGGCCAAGATGCCTCTTCTCTCGAAGCTGAAAAGGAGATCAGAAAACCGGATGCCCAGAGGGCATCGAAGGGTGGCTTCAAGCAACCCACCATTGCTGTCGGCTCAGTAGGAGAGAGGAGGAGTCTAGGGAGAGAGGAGGAACCGAAGGACGACGGTAAAAACCATTCGTCTTTATTGTTCTTCCAAATATACTTGTGTTATTTTTCTAACTTTCTTTCCTTCTCAGTTCCTGTGCAGAGGCCGACTGTAATCCAGATGGCCAAGTCCATGCTTAGGGCGGTTGATCCTGACGACAAGGTGTCTGTCAGAGGAGTCGGCACCCTAGACTTGGATGGCATCTTGGGGAACCTCTGCGAGGTATGAGTCTTAACTTAAGCAATTTTTTTTTTTTTTTTTTTTTTTTGCTCAAGTCTTTATCCGCCTGGTTTTAACCATTCGGCTATTTTTGCAGGCCATGCTGCGCGTCCAAGGGCTCAGGCAACCCCTCAAGGAGAAATCCAAAGAGGTAACAGTCGCTAAAGCTCGGGCCGAGTCCGCCTTGGATCGAGCTCAATTTGATATTGCTCAGAATGAGTATCTGACGCTTGATATGATGTATTCGCAGGCGGAAGCCAACATGCAGGTAAGAAGGACCTGGACTCGGCCCGCCTGCGCATCACTTCCCTTAAGAAAGAAATTACAAATCTTAAGGAGAAGCTCGAGCCTCTTCAAGATGCCAAAGAAGAGGCCGAGAGAGCCAAGCAGAAGGTGGGCCGCCTAGAGCAGCGCCTCAGCAACCAGGAGCACCAGCTGAAGTCCAAGTTTGAGTCCGTGGCTGAGCAAGAGAGAGAGGCTCTTGTTAAGCAAATGATGAGCGATTATGATGCCATCATGCGGGACACTTGGGCGGCTGTGTAGCCGGACTTAGACTATCAGACTTGGAAATCCAAGTTTGATGAAGCCAGCAAAGCATTCGACGCTCGTCTTATTGAAGAGGCTGAGAATGCTGCGACCGAGGAAAGCTCTGGGTTTGACTCTTCTGGGGAGTTGTCCTCTGGTGGTGACGAGGAAGATCAGGCGGAGGAGCAAGAGAAAAATGATGAAGAGCATCCGAAGGACAACAGGCGGGCTGCCAATGAAGAGGCTCTCCCCTGATCACTTAAGCTTTTTATTTTTTCTGTTTCTACGGCCAAATGGCCAAGTACTTTGTTTTTCCGACCTGCGTGCCGAGTATTTGTATCTTTACCGACCGAGGGGTCGCGTAATTTGACAATCTTTCTGGCTTTTCCAGATAACAATCTTAACCAATCGTCTGGTGACGATTGGTCTTTTTTAATTTGAATCATTCGGCCATTTGGCTGAAGTTATCCATATTCTGTCCTTTGAATTTTTCATTGCATGTTTTTGGCTAAGTATTATAACTTGTATAGCATGCGAATGTTCTTGCCCCTGGACGGATGCCGAGTGGTTTCGGTTTATTGGATTGATTGACTTAGAAATTGTTGATACTTAGAAGAGTATTTATGGTTTCTAAGTCAATCAATCACTATGGTGATTGCCCCAAACCACGCGGCAGACGTCCATCCAGAATTGGCAAACATAAGTGTTCATTCGGCCATTGGCTCGAACTAAACTCAAATTTCCAACTTAGCTAATTTGCTAAGGGGAAATCTCCGCCTGTTCTGCCCCATAAGAAAAAACGGGCGCCTTCGGCCATAGGCCTCTTTGAGATTAAATGCTAAGTTTGTAACTTAACCAATAATTGTCCGCCTGTCTTGCCCCATAGGCAAGGATCAGGCGTCTTCCAGCCAATAGCCTCAATAAGTGCTAAGTAGTTAACTTAACTCGTATATTAATCAAATATTCCGCCTATTTTGCCCCTGAGCAATAACAGGCGCATCCGGCTTCATGCCTCGCTTAGCCTCTACTTGTGAAACAGTGACCATTTCTGAACTGCGCTAGAACAGACAGAAAATTCGGGTCTTTTAGATTTCACTTTCGATTAAAACAAACGACTGCGAATGCTGCCTTAGCATTCGGTAGGGCCGCTTGATATATTCGTAGAGCAATGTGCCACCCAAATGGGAGATGCTTCTCCTCGACGAATTCGCCCGAATGGACGTCGCCGGTTATCTGACTCATGTTGGAGCAGACGGTCATACTCATGTTGGAGCAGACTGTGACCATTCGGTCTCTTTTTGTTTATTAACATCCGGCCATGGGCCTCATCATGATTTTATCTGGCCTTAGGCCTCTTAAATGATTAAGTAAATATTCGTCAAGTGTTGGTATAAACTTGATGAATTTCGTAGGAACGACTGTTCTGAAACAATCGGCTCCTTCAGAGGGATTGGGGCGTCTGCTGTTGGAACAGACGCTTTCCAAACATATTGGTCGTCTGTTTTGTATACAGGCGACACTAATAAACTTAAATAAAAAGACAAGTTGGGAAATGAAGGCATACTCATTAACAAAACTTGAGATTACAAAATTGAGGTCTTTTCATTCGTACTTAGAAGTAGTACTTTTTCAAGTTGTCTACATTCCAAGTTCTAGACAGCTTCCTGCCGTCTGGGTCTTCCAGGCGGTAGGTGCCGTCTCTTACTTCCTCATAGATTCGGTAGGGGCCTTCCCAATTTGGGGTTAGCTTTCCCTGTTCATTCGCCCTACCGACTGCCTCCATTTTCCGTAGCACAAAGTCCCCCACTTTGAGAGGACGTTTGTGTACTCTTTTGTTGTAAGCCCGAGTCATTCTCAGACGGTATATGTCATGGCGCAAGGCAGCATTGCCCCTGCGCTCTGGTAGTGAGTCCAATGCTAGGCGCATGGCCTCCCAGTTCGCCTCTTCATCATACAACATGATTCGAAGAGTCGGCTCATAGTGCTCAATTGGCAGAACAGCTTCTGCTCCATACACCATAAGGAATGGGGTTTCTCCGGTTGCCCCTTTAGCAGTCGTTCTGATGGACCAGAGGACGTGTGGTAATTCATCCGCCCAAAGGCCACCAGCCCGCTCAATTTTCTTTTTAATCCCGTCTGAGATTAACTTGTTGAAGGCTTCGACCTGGCCGTTTACTTGCGGCCGGCCGACTGATGCAATGAAACTTGAGACCCCCTGGTCTCCTAGCCAAGTCTTGAGTTGAGGCGTCTCAAATTGAGGACCATTGTCAAAAACCATAGACATGGGCACCCCGAAACGAGTGATTATATTCCTCCAGATGAAGGAAATGACGTCTTTAGTCTTGATGTTTTTGACTGCCTCCGCCTCTACCCACTTGGTAAAGTAATCCACAGCCACCAATATATAGCTCTTGCCACCTGGTGTAGTTGTATATGGTCCAAGAATGTCCATGCCCCATTTGGCAAAGGGTATTGGGCTGTGGATGGCCGTCAGGTCTGTAGCCGAACGATGGATGAGCTTGCCAAAGTTTTGGCACTTGTCACATTTTTTCACCATTTCCATGGCATCCGACTCCAGGGTTGGCCAGAAGTAAAGCCGCCTGGCCTTGGCTGCGAGGGCTCTGCCGCCTATATGGGAGGCGCAGAATCCCGAATGCAACTCTTCGAGGACTTCCTTCACAGTACGGGGCGACTGCATATCGATTACCGCCTGTATTTTCTCAGGGTTGGCCTCTATTCCCCTTTGGTCAATCAAAAATCCGAGAAACTTCCCAGACTCAACACCAAAGACACACTTTTTTGGGTTAAGCATGACCTTGTGCCGCCTGAGTGTGGCGAATGTTTCTCGGAGATCAGAAAGGTGATCCGCCTGTTGTTTGGATTTGACTATTATGTCATCGATGTACGCCTCTACATTCCTTCCGATTTGATTAATGAAGACCGTATTTATCATTTGTTGGAAAGTAGCAGGCGCATTCTTCAAACCAAACGGCTTCACCGTATAACAGAACAACCCCTGATCAGTGACGAATGCCGTCTTTTCTTGATCTTTTTTCCACAGGGGGATCTGATGGAAACCTGAATAGGCGTCCATGAAACTCATCAGGGCATGTCCGGCTGTTGAGTCGACCAGACTGTCGATCTTAGGCAATGGATAGCTATCCTTTGGACATGCCTTGTTGAGGTCTGTGTAGTCAACACACATCCGCCAAGTTCCATTCGGCTTTTTTACTAACACAACGTTAGCTACCCACTCAGGGAAATTGCACGGCCGAATGAACTTGGCATCTAACAGCTTTTTTACTTCGGCAGCTGCCGCCTGACTTCTTTCTTCGCCGTGGTTTCTTTTCTTTTGCCGGATAGGCTTCTTTTTAGGATCCACGGCGAGCTTGTGGACAGCGAGATCCGGGCTGATGCCTAGCATCTCTTCCACTTCAAAGGCAAAGATGTCTTTGAATTCCCTCAGCAGCTGGTGAAGGCTTTCACCCAGCTTTGCAAAAGCAATCGTCCCCACCTTAACAGTCCGCTCTGGACGGCTGTCATCCAGAGGGATATCAATGTGTTCACCAGCAGGCTGGGGACGAAGATCATCCGACCGTTCCCCGGTCAGTGATTGCTATTGCTTTTCTTTTTTGACCACCACCAGCTGATCAGTCTTTCTTTTCTTTCCGGCTGGTGGGGCCGACTGTTCTTCCTCAACATCGTCGAGGTTGATTGTTTGCTTGCCCCGGCCGGATGCTGCGGCCGCTGGCTTGACGTCCAAGAGGTAACATTCTCGGGCCGTCTTTTGGTCCCCATTAAGGGAGCCAACTGTTCCATCATCCTTCTCATACTTGAGCAGCATGAGAGCAGGGATGATGACGACCTTACACTCATTAAGAGTGGGACGGCCAAAGATGAGGTTGTAAGCCGTGAGCTCCTCAACCACTAGGAAACGGATGGTCATGTGCCGACCGTCTCCCCTGCTTCCCAGGCGGACAGGTAGGTCAATTCGTCCGACTGGGTGCACAAGTCCTCCCCCAAACCCAACTAGGGTGTGGGTGACCTCCATCATGCTATCCGATTTGTACTTGAGATTGGTTAAGCATTTGAGGCTGATGAGGTCAGAGGAGCTTCCTGTGTCAATCAGAATTCGGCCCACCAGCGGGTTGGCGACCTTGCACTCAATGACAACAGGGTCATCATGCGGCCGACGGACTTTGCCTCTGTCCTGCTCGGTGATGAAAACTTTAGGGAAGGTGGATGCGCTTGATGCATCCGCCTCCTCAACTAAATTGACCATCTTTCTCAGATGGTCCTTGGTACCCCGAATGGTCGGGCCACCACCGGCAAATCCGCCTGCTATGGTGTACACCGGCTCTTCATCAGTTTCGGCACTCACAGCAGGCTGGGGAGTCTTCTTCTTGGACTGCCCCAGATTTGCTTTTGAAGTCACTTTGGACTTCACATAGGACTTCAGCTGTCCTTTGTCGGCCAGACGGTCGAGCTCCCGCTTGAGACTAAAGTAGTCGTTCGTGTCATGGCCAACATCCTCATGGAAATGGCAATGCTTGTTCTTGTTCCGATTTTCAGCGGAACCTTTCATAGGAGTCGGCTTTTCAAGAGTTAGCCGATCCTTAATTTCCAAGAGGATGGAGCAACAATCCTTGTGGAATTCGTACCTTGGGACGTACGGTTTCCACTCCTTTTTCTTCTTCTGGGCCGGTTGATCAAAGTTATCAATGGCCCAGACTTGCTTTTTCTTTTTGCTCTGTTCTGGCTTAGGGGCCGGCTGAGCAGGCCGACTCTCTTTCTGTCGGTCGGACTTCTTATGGTCCGACTGCTTATTGGAGGAGCAGAGTTCGGTCGCCTGTATATAGGCTTCCGCCTCTCGCAAGGCTCCTTGCAGAGTAAAGATTTGTTTGCGGACGAGTTCGTACTTAAAAGTAGACCCGTCCTTCAGACCCTTGAAGAAGTCTGTGAAGGCGACCTCATTAGACAGCCCATGAATCTGGATTCGGACCAGATTGAACCGCCTGACGTAGGAGCGCAAACCTTCTCTATCTCCCTGCTGTACATTGCCCAAGTCAAGACTTGTCTTTTTGGAAGGGATGTTCATAGAGAAGTTTGATGCAAACAAGAACGCAAGCGTCTTGAAGATATTTATGCAACTAGCCGGCAGATTGCCAAACCACTGCTTTCAGGGTGGCTGGAAAGCAACGACACCATGCAGCATCATCCAACCCCTGTAAATACATGAGGTGGGTGTATGCTAGCAGGTGGTCTTCTGGGTTGGAGGTCCCGTCATAGGCTCCAACCAGAATGTTTTTAACTTTAGCCGGCTGTACGGCTTCAGTTATTTCCCTGAAGAAAGCAGAGGGTTGATCTCTAAGGTGTTGCAGCCTAAGCTGCCAGTCCATCGGCGGATAGCCGTATGCCGCCTGTCCTCCATAGAGGGTAGGCTGTATGTAAGGTACAACTGGCGCCTGGTACAATGGTTGTGCCATGTACTGGGCGGACTGAATCACATGCGGCCCAGAATGAACCCTTTGGCTTCTTGTTGGGGTCTCATGTACCGACTGGGAACACCTCACAGAGGTATTCCGAAAGCTATCATGATAAGTCGATGTTGAAGCCGACTCTGATAGGTGAGTTCTCTTCTCCTCGATGTATTGCCGAGCATCAGAAAACATCTTCTTGCTGCCATCCGGCTGTATGTGCCGGATGGGTTTTCTTGCGCCCGTTTCTAGGAAACGGAGCCGATTAAGTTCAAATTGGGGCCTGGCCTTCTCCTTAGGAGCAGGATGAGGAGTCGGCTGACGGTCCCTGACCGACTTCTGTTTGCCAGCTTGGGCTGGCTTCTTGGCCGACTGCTCCTTTCTAGGAGAAGGCGACTTCTTCGAGGCGAGCTGCTTGATTTCACCCCTGAGGCTGCTCAGGAGTGACATTAGCTCATCCCGAGTGACGGGAGTTGATCCTGCCGCCTGGGAAGGATCAACCGGCCGCCCCGAGGGCTTCTTTGGTTGACCAGCAGTTTTGCTTGGCCCTGCCTGGTCATGGTGGCGCTCCCGCCTCTCCTTACTGCGGATGCGCTTAGAGATGAGGGATCCATTTGGATCCACATAGGTTTCGACGTCAGCGTCGTCCCCTGAGTCATGGTCCGTTTGGACCAGTATATCATCTGGAGGCCGAATGGCCTCTAGATTGGGTACAGGTTCTTGTGAAGCCATTTCAGAGGTACTCTCCCCACAGACGGCGCCAAATGTTTTGGGGGTTTTTGTCCCTTGAGAGAGTTACAACACTGAAACTGGATTCGACTGAGGATGCATGTACCTGCAAAGCAAAAGGACCGCCGGATGATCGGTGGTCCGCCTCCAAAGAGTTAGTAAACGTTCGGAAATAAAACGTGCGGAAGTAAAGTTTATCTGCTTGGATTCCAAGCAGAGGTAAGTGCTGTGTGTTCCTTGAAAACGACAGCTCTGTGGTAAGTGACGTGTTGTCTCGTATTGCGTGAATATTCTCTCTCCTTTTTTCTGTGTTTTTTCACTTGTCTGTCATAAATGCCAATTGCCAGGGCCAATTGCCTGAGTGACACGTGTCACTGTGCCCAAAAGGGTTCTGAAGCGCCTTTTGAGTGACACGTGTCGCCACCTGAATGGTCCCTGCTGGACCTTCAGTCCACGTAAGACAGAGAAGAGTCCACCCTCCACGTGTCATCATTCCATAGGTCCAAATGGAACCTATATGGAGGACACGTGGCGCTTTCTGATTGGGCCACCTGGCCGGGTATAAAATACCCAAATCAGGTTTGATTAACCCTCGGTCATAGAGACGATCAAAAGCAGCATCATAGGTCATTCCAATGGGTGTGAACTCTCTCCTGGGTTTCTTTTTAGATCCTTGATTGTCCATGGCTAAGACACCATTATGGTCAAAGGTACTAATATTATTACTAGAGTGGGCGTTTTCGGAAGAAAAAGGATTGTCGTTCTTCTTTCCTATCCAGCCACTGTGGTTACTATTGTTAGTAGCTTTTTGTTTTGTGAGGTCATCTTCGATTTCAATTCCGATGTCATAAACGGCCTTGAAAGTATTCAGATTGTATTGATATTTTAAATGCTTCGAATACTTCTCTTGGAGATTCTTGATAAACATCCTAAAAGATTATTTTTCAGTGGGCACCTCAATCATCTTAGCGGAAGTTTCCCTCCATTTATTAAAGAAAGAAGTAAAGCTTTCATTCCCTTTTTGTCATAGCATCTCAAGTTGTCTATAGTCGGTTTCAACTTGAATATTGCACTTGTACCTATCAATGAAAGCGTTTACTATCGATTCCTAGGTAGAGGTTTTCTCTTTGTCAAGGGAGAAGAACCATTGCTAGCAAAGGGTCTCAAGAGATAGTGAGAACAGAGAGGGGAAAACTTTCTTATCGATACCCTTAATGTTCATTATAGTTTCGAAAGCTCTTAGATGGAAGTAAGGGTTATCTGTTGCCTCGAATTTAGGGATATCAGTGGCGTTGAAATTATGCGGAAGAAGTTCCTTGTCTAGCGAGACCCCTTGTGAACTCATGCCCTGAAATTTATAGTCACTAGATAGATTTCTCAAACTTTCTTGCATGAGGTTCATTTGTTGTTGCTTCACAGGGTCATCAATTTTGAGGGTTAAAGCCTTTAACACCTCAGTCACGTCAGTCAATTGACTCCTAAGTTCATTAACTTCCTCTTGAGTTGCCATTATCTTTTTAGCCTTCCTCTTTTGACAAATTGGTTTATCAAAAAGTGAAACTTGAATAAAGAGGTTGTCCTTGATTAATCGCCCTTCTCTCCTCGACCAAGTACTGTGGAAAAGGAATTTGGGGATATTCATTGTTAATTATTTGACTCAAACTTTATTCAACATACATGCAATGGATGGAGGAAGTGAAGAAAGATTGGAATAGAATGTGAAGAAAACTGACGTAGATGGAGGGATATGAAGAATTAGGAGTAGGATGTACACCCCAACTAAAATGACGGAAAGACCGAATTATGCATGAACCTAAGACATCGTCATGGTGATACATACTCGAAGTGTGAGCTAAGACTAGTGAGTGTAGGTGATATGTTAAGACTCGTGTCATGACCATGTGGCTAGACTATGTGACTAGAATCAATTAATGACTCGACAAGATGTTATTGACAGCCTAATTTAACCGACTTAATTAGCAAACTGGTTAATTAGACACTAGGTGATGACTCAATCAATAATCCGAAGTGTCGGCAAAATGACAGGACTGGCGTCGCACTGTGTAGTGTAGCGCCAGACAATAGATTTGTCGCCAAGCGCCACACTCCATTGAGTGGCGCTACAGTCCAGACTTTGCCGCCAATGCTAGAGCTTCAATCTGAGACTGTTTTCGGTGTTATTAATCAACAGGGGTATGCCTAAAGTCGTACTAGGTCAATTCTGATTAAAATATTAAACTTTATTTACTCAAATTAATTAATCAATTAAAAAATTAGGCAAAGTTCTTTTTGTTAAATCACAACACAAGTCAAACAAACGGTTAAGTAAACATTGTATGCACAACAAATAATGCACAATTAGTCAAGTAGGCACAATATGATGCAATGAGTTTGCAACCTAACCATGGCTCTAGTTCTCTAAAGTTCGGGATATGGTTTAGTCAATAGAGGGTCCATGGTTAATTGTCCGAATTTACCGCGCGGAAGCCTAACCGTGAAGGGTTGGCGCGAGTGGATGGGACACCGCGAGTTTTAGAAAAACTCGCTTCCATGGTTTGGTGAATTCAACATTCTCGAATGTACCCTTTGTTGCTCAGAGCGTTCAATCAGATAGATGGAGCATGAATTCCCAGAGGGTTATGTCCATATGTAGAACACATATGGGTTTCAGAAAAGTGAGAAAAACTCAGTAAGGAAGAAGGATCGAGCAAACAATGCGAAAAATTGGTCGAAATTAGAACGCATATTTCTGGCTCGGTATTAGAAGAATTTGGCGCCAGCAAACAGAGGTTGGCGCCAGGTTTTAGCTGTAGCACCTGGCAACAGAGCTGTCGTTTGGCGCTACAGTTAAATGTCTGGCGCCAGCTTCTTTTCGATGACTCTAATTCCTACATGCCTCAACAGCTTTCTGTGCTCGATAAAATTTTCCAATTTTGCGCAGTGTTATTTCGGTCCTAGTTGTGAAAGATATTTCTCAAATTTCCTACGTGTAAAATCCTATGTTTTTAAATCATTACGGATGGTCTTTCCAATGAGATCTTTTTTATGCATATGACAATAATGTTAATCAAAATTACGCACATGAAATACTTAGAACGTTTCGAGTCTCATCCACTCATTCTAAATCATTGCCGAAACAAATCCAGGAATTAAAATAGAAATCCTCCCCAGTGGAGTCGCCAAAAAACTGTAGGGAATATTTCAAGCATTAATCCCCTAGCTTAAACCCCACTGTGATCATACACTAAAGTACGGTGGCGTCCAAAGGGAAAGAAGGTAGAGCAAAAGAGTCGCCAACAAGTTTTTTTAGGAACTTGTAAACCGTTCACAGGGTGAAGGTTACACCCCTTAAAGATCCAAGAGATCGTCAACTCCATAAGGTCTTGAACCAAATAGGGTTCGGGGATGAAGGTACAAATCCAACCTAAAAGAGATTGAACCTGCCCTAATAATAGGCCTCTACTTTATTCTGATCGTATTCATGTGCGCTTTTTGACTAACATGCAATCAATAGGTTTTACCCTAAACCTGTTTATCTATGTTGGTTGAATATTAATGCGCAAATAAATCTATTATTGGCGATCACTTTAATTATAATCAAATTAACCCTAAACAAGATTATTAACTATCTTATTAAGCGTGATTACAAGTACAAATTCCCTTTAAACATGCATAAAAGGCGTGATCAAGCAATAACAATAAATATCAAGCAACATCAAAATAATCCAAATAATAACAATAATTATAACAATAATAAAAATAATAATAACCATGTTAAAGCATAATAATAGCAAGATCCCAGGCATGATACTAACAAGATTAATAACAAACCCTAGCATGTCACTAAGCAATAAAAATCAAATCTTTAGCTCTAACATGATACCAACAATCATAAATATTAGGAAGAACATAGAAGGCATCATAACAATCATACTTAGTATTACTCTAGACATGATACTAGGAATCATAATAACCTAAGCATGATTTTAATTAAACCATTAAAGTACTTACTTTGATGCTTCGTATCTCTTTCTAATAACAAAATACACACGTTAGTAACTTCAAGGAAAATAATAAACAAAACAATTAAATTAAATAATGGAAAAAGAGATTTGGGACCAAACCCTCAGAAATTAAACCTTTCACGTCTAGGGCGAAGGCAACTTCAAATATGACTAGGTGTATCTAGATCTAATGAATGCGGAATTTTGTATGTAAAAGGCTAGTTTTGAAAAAGAGAGAGAGAGAGAGAGTAATCAAGAGAATCTTTATGAGAGTTGGTAAAAGAGAGAATAAGAATTGGTTATTGGAAATTGATGATTGTTGATGAATGAAAATTGATAAATGGAAATTGATGACTGTTGATGAATGAAAAACAGAGTTTTACGACGTTATTTATAAAGAAAATCAGCCAAAAAGATAAAATATCAAAAACAGAGTTCTGACGCAAAAAACTGAATTGACGCCAGACGCTAAGGTTGGCGCCAGACGCCAAGCGTAGCGTCAGGCGCTACAGCTGGCGTTTGGCACTAACTCAGGAATCCACGCGTTTTCTTAAAATCAGATAAAAATTGCCGCACAGGAGGATAAAATCCTATTTTTCCTCAAAAAACGTTCTTTGATTCTAATTAAAACTTTAAAAATTCAACAAAGGTCAATTTATCAATGCTAATTGAATTAGGAATGAAAAGAACCTTCTAGAAGGATCTAGAAGACTAAAACCATTCCTAATTGCATGAGGAATGATAAATCTATATTAGGCCCTCCCCTAGATCATTGGGCCGAATATAAGGCTCAAACCGGGCCCAGTTTAGTAAATTGGCCATAACTTCCTCAACATTCATCGGAATTGGGCTTATAATGTTTGGCAGAAGCTTAATTCTATGAATTCTAGTATCAAGTCTCTTAATAGCAAGCAGTTTCGTAACATTGAGGAAAATATTGATCAGGCTAATGTTGAGCTTTCTGGAATTCAAAACTTAATGGCTCAGAATCTTGATGATTTGGATTTATATGCTAAAGAATCTGATGCTATTAAGGTTGTCAAACACTGGAATGATATTCAGGAAAGCATCTTCAAACAAAAATCTAGGATCAATTGGGTTAAGCTTGGAGATGGCAATTCTCACTATTTCTTCTCTGTGATGAAGAATAGACAAGCAAGGAATAGAATTGACTCCATCTTTGATTCTAATCAGGTGTTGCTCAAGGATCCAGATGGTATTTCTCATGAAATTATCTCATTCTATAAGTCTCTTTAGGGACTCAGGCTCCTTGGCTCCCTGCTGTTGACCTTGTCACTATAAGGAAGGGTAAGCAGCTTAGCTGTGCTGCTCAGAGCTACCTCATTAGTCCTATTTCTCATGCTGAAATTGATGCTGCCCTTAAGGGAATTGATAACACTAAAGCTCCTGGTGTTGATGTCTTTAACTCCTTTTTCTTTAAGACAGCTTGGCATATTGTGAAAGATGATATTTATGCTAGTGTTATTGATTTCTTCACTAAAGGGACTTTGCCTAAGAAATGGAATTGCACAACTATCACTCTAGTTCCTAAAATCCCTAATGCTTCTCATGTTAAGGATTTTAGACCTATGGCTTGTTGTACTGTGGTCTATAAGCTCATTTCTAAGGTCATAACTGCTAGGCTTGCTGCTATCATTAGTGAGGTGATTGATGATGCTCAGGCAGGGTTCATTCCAGGCAAGCACATTGGTGACAATATCCTTCTTACAACTGAATTGATCAAAGGCTATGATCACAAATTTATCTCTCCTAGGTGCATGGTTAAGGTTGATTTGAAGAAAGCCTATGATTCAGTTGAGTGGGAATTCTTGATCACTGTTATGCAGGAGCTTGGTTTCCCTCAGAGATTTGTTGGCTGGATTTGGACTTGTCTTACTTTGTCTCTTACTATATTCTTATTAATGGTTTTCCTGCCTCTCCCTTTGAAGCTAAGAAAGGGTTAAGACAAGGTGACCCTATGTCTCCCTTTCTCTTTGCTATTGGTATGTGATGAGTGTCATTTATGCCACTCATAGGGTAGTCTTTTAGGGTTATTTTTTTCCCTTTTTCATGCTTTCTTCTCTTATTTTTGGTCCTTTTTCCTTAGGTTTCTCTTTCTCCTCTTCTCTTTATGGTTCTCGTGTTTTCCTCGTGTTTTCCTTTTATTTGGCTCTTTTTCCTTTTATTTCCTTTCTTTGATTGCTTGTGTAGGTATTTGGAGAATCACCTTTGCAAAGGAATCGAGTTGGGGCCTTAATGATCAAGTAAGGAAGAAGCATTTGGCTAGAGAGGGCTTAGAGAGGCCTTGGAGAGGCCTCGAAGAGGTATCCAAGGTATTTCCAGCAGGCCGCGGGCACGGGTCAGTGGAGCCGCGGGCGCGGGCTTAAGAAGAGAAAATTGCAAGATTTTGGCAGGAGCTTCCCGCGGTTGCCTCGCGGGCTCTCCGCGGGCGCGGGAAATCTGGAGAGGGCGCTCCATCTCAGAGAGACCGCGGCCCCCTGATTGAGTTTTGGGAGCAGGGGATTGGCCGCGGGCGCGGGTCTATCTTGCCGCTGGCGCGGGTGCTGCCCAAAAAGCCCGCGGAGGGTTCCGTACCCATTTCTCTGCGGCCACGGATTCATCGAGAGAGACCGCGGGATTTGCCGGTTTCTTCTTTACCTATAAATAGAATTGTAATTCCTTTTCAAAAGGAACTTTTTGATAATATTTCATTAGCTTAGTTTTAGAGAGAGAATTTAGAGAGAGGTTAGAGAGAAGTTCTTGGTTTTGGATTTGTAACTCAACATTTGATCAATCAAGTTTGGATTTCTTCATTTTTAATCATCAATATTAGTGAGAATCTCTTCCTTCTTTCATTTCTTACTTACTTGCTATTTGATTTATGCTTGTTGCTTGTTTTTCTTTGGATTTGAATTTGATATTGTTGAATATTTTGATTTCTCTTAGATTTTAATATAGAATGAAGATTAATGCAATTTCTAGTTATTTGTTCTTGAATTTCACCATGATTAGTGAGTAGACTAGTTGCTAGGGAAAGGGGGAAGCATGTTTAATTAATGAAATTGCTAGTTGATGCTCTTTGATTGATTGATTTGTTGCAATTAAATTGGTTGACGTTTTGCATGTGATTGATTAGACTAGGAGTGATCAACCTATAAGATTAATCTAGATTGCATTGCAACTCTTAATGACATGAACAATTGAATTGAAAGTTGCTCTAAATGATTGGGTTTGCTTGTGATTCTTCTTGATTTGCCTTTCATAGTGACACCTAGATTGGCCTATAGGAGATAGCATTTGAACTCTCTTGATTGCTACTATTGTTTGTCCATTGCAATACTTGAATTAATTGATTGAGCTCTAAACTAGCATTATCATTGAGCTTACATGTGGAACCCATATCCCTAGTGTTTAGACCTTTGATTTACTTGATTAGACTTGTTTTAGTTTACCATAGTGCCAACCATAATCTAAACTCCATCTTCGAGGTAGCTTGACTTAGACTCTAGTTTTCATCATTGCATTCCCTAGGGATCGACCATTAACTTACCCTATATTCATATAAGGTTGGTTAGGTGTTTACAAATTTAGTTTGACTTGGAGGAAGAGTAGATAACGACATACATTTTCCTCTTGTCAAAATGGCGTCGTTGCCAGGGAATGCTATTGGTGCTTGGCTTTTGTTGTTGAGTCTACTTCATTTTAATTGAAAAAAAATATATACAAAAAGATTTTGATTCTTTAGGCTACACTTGTAGCCGTGATACTAATATTTTCTTTGAAGTTTTGCATGCATAGAGCTCGTGATCGATCCATTGTGCCTTTTGACCCGGAAATTGAAAGGACTCTCTCAAGGAGAAGAATAGCTAATCGATCCTTGGGGTATAGTTCTTCAAGTGAAGAAGAGATTGAAGAAGAGCAAGGCATGGGAGAAAATCCGAGAGTGGCCTTGAAGGAGCTAGGAATACCCGGTGCTTATAGGTTTGAGAGCGGCATAGCTCCGCCTACAATACCGGAAAATGATTTCGAGATTCGGCCGGCCATGATCACCTTAATTGAGAGGAGGCAATATAGTGGGGCTAAGAATGAGAGCCCGTTGAACCATCTTAAAGAATTTGAAAAATATTGCAACACCATCAAAGTCAACGGAGTTTCTCAAGAGTTCATACGCCTCAAGTTGTTCCCCTTCTCTCTCATAGGAAGATCCTTATTGTGGCTAGATAAAGAAGTGAAGCCCAACTCCTTGAGAACATGGGATGATGTTACAAAGGCCTTCTTGTCCCGCTTCTACCCTCAAAAGAAGACGGCGAAGGCAAGAGCCTTGATTCAAGGGTTCAAGCAAAGGCAAAATGAAAGCCTTTACGAAGCATGGGAGAGATACAAAGAGTATCAAAGGGAGTGCTCTCACCACGGAATCCCAACATACCAAGTGGTCCAAATCTTCTATGGCGGTTTAAATCCCCAAGGCAAGTCATGCCTTGATGGGGGGGCCGGGGGTCCTATCATGAACAAGACCGAAGAAGAAGTGGTGGACATTATTGAGGACGTGGTGACGTACTATAGAGATTGGCAAGATGGGGAGAGAGACTCTTCAAGCAAGCAATCTTCATTGTACTCGGTGGACCATCTAAATGCGATCAACAACCTTTCCTCCCAAATGACAAACTTGGGAAAGGAGATGACCGCAATCAAAGCCAAGTTGGAGAGAACTTCTTCTTCTTCCCAAGCTTCGAATCTTCCCTCCCAATTTAAGGGGAGAGGTACTCCTTCTAACTCTCAACCCCCTCCCTCTTCACATAATATGCCTATGGGTTGTTTGTTTTGTGATGCATGTGGATCGTATGATCATGACTCTAGTAATTGTCCTAATGAATGTGTTGATGAGTTTGATAACAATGAGAGTGAGCATGTGAATTATGTGTCAAATAATAATGCTCAAAGTTTTGATAATCAAAGAGGTCAATGGAATAGGAATTACCAAAACCAAGGCAATTTTGACAACTATAATCAAGGTGGTGGTTATAGAAACCAAGGGAACCAAGGTTCTCGTGGTAGCTATAATAACCAAGGTTATAGTGGCCAAAATCAAAGCCAAAATTATGGTAATCAAAACCAAGGTTATGGAAATCACAACCAAGGTAGTGGTAACCATAATCTAGGTGGCAGTAACCATAATCAAGGTTATGGACAAAATCAAAATAGGGGTACTTGGAACAACCAAGGGAAGGGCAATTTTCAAAATAATGCTCAAAGAGGTCCCCCACCCGGATTTGTTCCAAGGACTCAAGGAGAAAATTCCTATTCACAACCTTCTTCACCTAGGACCAATTTGGAAGAAATACTTGAGAATCAAACCAAGTTGTTGAACACATACATGGCCGTTAGTGATAAGAAGTTCAATGAAATGATGACCCACAATAAAATGCTTGAAAACCAAATTTCTCAACTTGCTAATGCTTTGAAAGATCATGCAAGCCCTTCTTATTTACCTTCCCAAGGTCTTGATCCCAAGAAACACGTGAATGCTATTGTTACAAGGAGTGGTAAGGTTCTTGAGGAGAGATTACCTAGGAAGGGTGAGGATAAGGAGGTTCCTAAGGAAGCCTTGGTTGAGAATGAGGGGGATAGGGCATCATTGGATGAGGTTGTGGTTGAGACACCTAGAGAGGTGAGAGTAGAGAAAGAAATTGTGGAACCCATATCCCTAGTGTTTAGACCTTTGATTTACTTGATTAGACTTGTTTTAGTTTACCATAGTGCCAACCATAATCTAAACTCCATCTTCGAGGTAGCTTGACTTAGACTCTAGTTTTCATCATTGCATTCCCTAGGGATCGACCCTTAACTTACCCTATATTCATATAAGGTTGGTTAGGTGTTTACAAATTTAGTTTGACTTAGAGGAAGAGTAGATAACGACATACATTTTCCTCTTGTCAGTATGGAATACCTCTCCAGATGCCTTGATGAGCTTAGGTTAACTCCTGATTTTAACTTTCACCCTAGATGTGAAAAGTTAAACCTAACTCACATGATGTTTGCTGATAATCTATTGATGTTTTCTAGAGTTGATAGTGTTTCAGTTAAGCTTCTCTTCCAAGCCTTCTTGAAATTCTCGGGTGCCTCTGGGCTTTCTGCTAATCTTGACAAAAGTGAAGTCTATTTTGGAGGAGTTTCTGTTGATGTTCAGAAAGAGTTGAGGGAGCTTCTTGGTGTTTCTCAAGGTACCATCCCTTTTAGGTATCTTGGGGTCCCTCTCTCTTCCAAGAAGCTTACTATTGCTCAATGTAGGCCTTTGGTGGAAAAGGTCACTGCTAGAATCCAAGGGTGGATGGCTAAACACTTGTCCTATGCTGGGAGGCTTCAATTGGTGAAGAGTGTGTTGTTTGGTATTCAGACTTATTGGGCCCATGTTGTTTTAATGAATACTACAAGAAGGGGGGGGTTGAATTGTAGTATGAGAATTTAGCCTAACTTTTTGCGGAATTAAAATTAAGTTAGTTAAAGGAACTAAAAGATAAACTAAAGGAACTAAAGAATGCAAGAGAGATTTTACGTGGAAAACACCTTGGCGCTAACAAGGAGAAAAACCACGACCACTTGGGATTTTGGGAAAAGAATCTTCACTATAATAGGGAAAATGATCCTATTACAAGCTAAAGACTCAAACTCAAGTTCCTCAACGAACTTGAGACCCTGAGGAACAAGTCACCCAACTTGTTACTCTTCTCTTCTCTTTCTCTCTTCTCACTTCTCTGTTCTCTCTTCTCTTTCTCTTCTCTTTCTCTTCTCTTTCTCTTCTCTCTCTCTCTTCTCTTTCTCATAAACAAATGTTCACTCGAACTTCCCCATTCCCCAATTACAACTCGAAAGAAAAACAAACTCTAGTATAAGGACATTAAGAACACTCTAATGAACTTGTGTGGAATTTGACTCTTAACTCGTTTAAAGCTTGAAAACTTATGTGAGCAAGGGTAAGTTTTTCCATCTGAAATCAACAGTTATTTATAGACCAAAATTCGTTTAAGAAAAACTTCTTTGTGCAGCAAATCCACAACGCCACTACTCCAACCCACTAAGAAGATCATGTTCCTAAAATTAAGGAAACATGAACTCCTTAATGTGCACGACCATGACTTGAAGAAAATCATGGAGGAGTAGGCCGCAAGTTTTTAGAAAACGTGGGAGATTTTATTTGCAAAAGATATTTTTAGAAAATCAGAAATAAAATCTTTTTGGTTAAGAAAAAGATAATCGTTAAAAGACTTAACCACTTACCTAAAAACTAGCATGCACAATTTTATCTCTTTAGACCAATTCCACACAGATTTTTCGAGTGCCATTTAATATCTTATACTTACATAACCTAAAATATAAAAATATATTTAGTCTTCATGTTCTCTGATGAAGCTTCTACTCCGAGGCTTCTGTTCCTTGGGAGGAACTTCTCTTCTCTGATGAGGCTTCTTCTCTGAAGCTTCTGTTCCCTGAGGGAACCTTCTCTTCTCCAGTCTTCATTTCTGAAGCGCCAGTTCCTGTGAGGGAACTCTTCTATATGGCTAGCTCTGCTTCTGGCCTTCTTGTTCCTCATGGTATTTTTACAAGACACTTAATTCTCCTGGTCTTTATAACTAAGTACACACTTAAACAATCAAGCACTTATTAGTTTGTAAGTAAGTGAGGTTGTGTCATCATCAAAATCATTAAGTCCAACAATATTCCCCCTTTTTGATGATGACAAACAAACCAAACTTACTTACAAGGAAACAGAGATAATCCATTTTATTCCTAAAGAAAGGAAATGCAAAAACAAAATACAATGCAGAATGGAAACTAATGTTTAAGGAAATAAACAATGCATAAATGAATAACTTA
Organism: Chenopodium album; assembly: GCF_948465745.1. Lineage (NCBI taxonomy): Eukaryota > Viridiplantae > Streptophyta > Magnoliopsida > Caryophyllales > Amaranthaceae > Chenopodium > Chenopodium album. The sequence continues at coordinate 36,043,060 of NC_137841.1, read as the reverse complement.
AGGAAAAACTGAAAAAACTTGTATATACATTATACCTGCTTGTAGAGATTAGGCAGCTTGTAAAGATTTCGAACAGAGACCATAGAATGATTAATTTTCCTTGATAGTTTGCATCCTTTTCCCCCTTTTGGCATTATCAAAAACTATCACACACACGTATAGTATACCATAACACAGCACCAACTAGTGGTTTAGTGTTAAGACAAGAAGCATGCATAGAGAGAAAATATTCACAAAGCATATAGGCAAAAGAAACATAGACATTCATCATCCAAAACCGATTAAAAACATCGGCCAAATGTACCAAATTCGCAAGTTTGCCAAAGAAATTAAAAAGTGCCCACAATATTACAGACCAAATCAAAAATTGTTCCCAAAAGCAAATAAACATAAGTTTCATCAACATAAAGAGGCTGCAACGAAAGACAGGTTAAGATGCAATGCTCTGGTCATCATCAACAGCAAGATCCTCCAGCTTCTTGCTGATTTGAGACACTATGTCCTTCACAATGGACTGTCTCCCTTGTTCAGAGCTTGAGACCAGCTTCTTGACATCAGTGCTCAGAATGAACATGCTCTTCTTCAGTTCAGCCATGTTTTGCTTTGAATCCTCTTGTTCCTTCAACACTTTCAGGAGCATATCCTTCATCTCCTTGACCTCCTCACTGGGAGCCTTTGATGGGGAACTGAAAGCTGCAAAAACTGTTCCTGCAGATGCATACTTGCCCAGACTAGGAGAGCTTGAGACTTTCTGCAATTCCTCTTGCACCCCAGTCATATCAATGCAAATGGGTGCAGAGGGCTCCTTTTTCTTCATCAGCCTTAAACTCTTCCTTTTCTTCCTTCCCCCTGTCTCAGTCACTTCCTCAACCACCTTTTCCTCTTCCTCCTCCTGAATATCCTGCACTACTCCCTCTATGATCCCAGTAGCTCTCTCCTCTTCCCCCTCAGCTAGTCCACCTACTTCCTTAGGCCTTTTCTCCTTTTCCTCCAGCACAAGTTCAAAACATCCATCCACAACCTTCATCTTACGATTTTCAAGGAAAATAGATTGCATGTATTCGGTGTTTTTGAGGGGCAGAGGTTCTTTATCAGTAAAGGAGATGCCAAAGCTTTCGAAAACATAGGTAATTAGGTTACCATATCCCACCTTCCATCCTTTTGGAACACAGATCGGAGTGATGAGAGAGAAGGTAATTTTTGTGTGGTGTAAATTTGTGTGAGGCTGACATCTTTTATGGTGGAGGTAAATTGGTGAAGTGAGGTGTCGTTTGGGAGGTGAGGTGAATTTAGTTGATTTGACATTCATATTTATTGCGTAGGGAAACGCAAACCGTGTTTCAAGAGAGTAGTGTAAGTGGGCTACTTTTTGAACAAAAGATAATGATGAATTTAGATGCATTCATCCGATTTTTGTGTTTAGATAAAAAGAATTTGGAATTTTGAAAAATAGATAAACACAACAAATAGATAAAAAGAACACTTGCAAATACAACTTGATACACGGAACAAATCAACAAGGCTCATGCAACCAATTTTGGACTTTTCATATTCTATGTCTTTCAAATTTACATGCCCTTAGTAAATATTACTCCTGCTTACAACCTGTCTTAACTATGTAATTAAACATATAACACTTGTGCACAGTATACAACAGATTAAGCATGTCAGTTTGAGTTTCATACCTGAGGGAACTTGATGCATTTTTCTCAGTATAACTTAATCATCCCAAGTTCCATTCTCATCTTCTCATGTCTTTCTCTATTTAAGGGTTTTGTTAATATATCTGCAATTTGATTGTCAGTTTGGCAGAAATCTAATTTAATCAAACCCTTTTCAACATTATCCTTAAGGAAATGATGCCTTATATAAATATGCTTAACTCTTGAATGATGGATTGGATCTTTAGATATGCAAATTGCACTAGTGTTATCACAGTAGATAGTAATGCAATTAAATTTAATACCAAAGTCACGTAACTGTTGTTTTATCCAGAGGACTTGAGAGCAATAAGCAGCTGCTGCTACATACTCAGCCTCTGCAGTAGATAATGCAACAGTATTTTGTTTCTTGGAACCCCAAGAAACTAGACAAGAGCCAAGGAACTGAACCATACATGAGGTGCTTTTCCTATTGACTAGGTCACCTGCATAGTCAGCAGCTGTGAATCCTCTAAGCATAAAGTCATCACTTCTAGGATAGAACAGACACAGGTCATCTGTTCCTTTGAGGTATCTCAAAATTCTCTTAACAGCCGTTAGATGTGATTCTTTAGGATTAGACTGAAATCTAGCACACAATCCAACACTAAAGGAAATGTCAGGCCTACTGGCTGTTAGATATAACAATGAACCAATCATACCTCTGTAAGTGGTTTGATCCACACTTGTTCCTTGTGGATCCTCATCAAGTCTTGTTGTTGTTCCCATAGGTGTATGATTTGTCTTGGCATTTTCCATGTTGTACTTCTTCAGAAGTTCCTTGACATACTTCTGTTGGTGAATCATTATTCCTTCAGCTGTTTGCTTTATTTGAAGTCCAAGGAAGAAATTCAATTCACCCATCATGCTCATCTCAAATTCACCACCCATTAGCTCAGCAAAGTACTTGCACAAACCATTGTTAGTAGCACCAAATATAATATCATCTACATAGATCTGTACAACTAACAAATCAGTTCCTCGAAATTTAAGAAAAAGAGTTTTGTCTACTTTTCCTCTTTTGAAGTCATTTTTCAGTAGGAACTTTGAAAGCCTTTCATACCAGGCTCTTGGAGCTTGTTTGAGCCCATAGAGAGCTTTATCAAGCTTAAAAACATGATTTGGAAATTTTGGATTTTCGAAACCTGGAGGTTGTTCAACAAACACCTCCTCATTTAAGAAACCATTTAGAAAAGCACATTTCACATCCATTTGATAGAGTTTGAAACCCATAAAAGAAGCAAAAGCCACTAGAATTCTAATAGCTTCTAATCTAGCTACAGGAGCAAAGGTTTCATCGAAATCAATACCTTCCTGTTGGTTGTAGCCCTTTACAACCATTCTAGCCTTGTTCCTTACTATGGTTTCATGTTCATCAAGCTTGTTCCTGAACACCCATTTGAGCCCAATTACTTTCTTTCCCTTAGGCTTTGGCTCAAGGTGCCAGACCTTGTTCCTTTCGAACTCATTGAGTTCCTCTTGCATGGCCACTATCCAATCAGCATCTCCCAAGGCTTCTTGATGATATCTTGGTTCTAGAATGGACAGAAATGCATGGAATGCGCAGTAGTTCCTCATCTGTGATCTTATTTGAGTTCCTTTTCCTATATCACTGATAATTAGATCAGTTGGATGGGAACCTCGATACCTGAATGGCCTGGGTTGGAATTCCCTTGCTGGAACTCCAATTTGAGGAGCTTCTGTTTCTGTTCCTTCTGCTTCTTCTGCTTGTTCCTCATTCACCTGTTCATCTGGTTGAGGAACCTCTCCATTTTCTTGATGATCCTCTTCTGGAGCAGGCTGCTTTTCTTTGGTTTGCTTTTGGGTCTCTTCTTCATCCCTGTCTCTTATCAATCCAATTTCAAAATCATTATCATCTTCTTGTTCCTGTACACTCACAAACTGGTTAACTTCATCAATGATTATATGAATGCTTTCCTCAACACACATTGAGCTTTTATTGTAAACTCTATAAGCTTTGCTATCAGAGGCATATCCTAGAAATATGGCCTCTTCACTTCTTTCATCAAATTTCCCTAAGTTTTTCTTACCATTGTTATGTACAAAGCACTTACAACCAAAGGCTCTAAGATGAGATATGTTTGGCTTTCTTCCCATGAATAGTTCATAGGGAGTCTTGTTGATGATACTTCTGATTGTTACTCTGTTAAGGACGTAACATGCTGTATTTACGGCTTCAGCCCAGAAGTTCCTTGGCAATCCACTTGCAATCAGCATCGTTCTAGCCATTTCCTCAAGGGTTCGATTCTTCCTTTCTACAACTCCATTCTGTTGGGGAGTCCTTGGAGCTGAGAAGTTATGATTCATGCCATTTCCCTGCAAAACTCATCGAATCTTGAGTTCTCAAATTCAGTTCCGTGATCTGATCTGAGATGGACTATGGAGTGACCACTGATTTTCTGTATTTTCTTGGCAAAGGCAACAAACTCGTTAAAAGTTTCATCTTTACTAGCAAGAAAAATAACCCAAGTGAATCTAGAATAATCATCAACAATAACCAAAACATATTTCCTGCCACTCCTGCTTTGAATTCTCATGGGACCACACAAATCCATATGGATTAATTCCAAAGGCTTTGTAGTGCTCACCATTTTCTTCAATTTAAAAGATGAGCGAACATGCTTGCCTTTCACACATGCATCACAAACTTTGTTCTGTAGGAACTTGATAATAGGAAGTCCCACAACCAAGTTCCTTGATCTTAGCTTGTCCAGTAATGAAAAGCTAGCATGTCCAAAACGTTTATGCCATAGTAGGGGATCATCTTCAACAACACTCAGACATGTAAGGTTGTTCCTTGGGATTAAGTTGAGGTCAATTGTATAAGTGTTCCCTTTTCTTGTTCCTTCTAGAACAACCTTTCCCGACTTGTTGTTGATGATGTTACAAGAATCAGAAGTAAAACTTACAGAGTTTCCTTTGTCACAAAATTGTGATATACTGAGCAAATTGTGCATTAAGCCCTCGACCAGGAACACATTATCAATGGAATGAGATTTTGATCTACTAATTTTGCCTTTTCCAATGATCTCGCCCTTCTTATTATCCCCAAAGGTTACTGTTCCTCCAGGGTAGTCTTCTAGTGAGAGGAATTTTGATTTATCACCTGTCATATGCTTTGAACAACCGCTTTCGAGATACCACGAGTTGTTCCCCCTCACTAGGACCTGCAAGAAAACTAAGCATTAGGATCAGGAACCCAGGTTTCCTTGGGTTCCTTAGACGTGGATGCAATATCAGTTTTCTTGACCCACACTTGTTTTACATTTCTTTTATCAGCTTCTTCTCTTATCCTACACTGTCCATAGAGATGTCCAGTCTTACCACAAAAAGTGCATACCTTCATGCTAGGAAGCTCAACATATTTCTTTTGCTTACCTTTCTTGGTCATATAACCAAGACCTTCAGTTCTTTTTCCTTGAGCTTCAGCTATCCACTTAGGTATGACTTTTGGGTCAATACTTCTATCCTTTCTAGCATTCAGTTCCGATTCAAGTTGATCCTTTTGGGTTTTTAAAGTAGAAAGCTCATTTTTCAAATTTTCAAAATCAACATTGAATTTAAGCAATTGATCGCTTGAGGAACTGCTAGAACTGATATCAGAATTCATGAGCTTATACTGAGTTAGTTCAACATTCAGAAGAATACTTTCATTCTTAATCCTATCAGCTATCTCAGTTATGTGTTTGTATTTAAAATCAAGCTCTCTTAGTTTGCTTTGAGACTTGGCATAGGCTGTTTCCAACCAAGCACCATGTTCTTTGCAAACCTTAAGAGCTTTTTCACATTTGTTCAACTTTACACATGTTCAACTTTACACATATATCTATCAAGACATCTTTAGAGAGAGTTTTAAGCTGTTTAGGATCAAGAAATACCTCTTTCTGGAGTTCCTCAAGGTAAGCCTTTTCATCATCTGATTTGGCCATTAAACAGATATTGGCTGTCTCCTCTTCTGGTTGGTCATCATCTTCTTCTTCACTTTCTGAGTCTCCCCAGGCTGCTATCATGGCCTTCCTCATGTCTGACTTTTGATAGTTTGCTTTGCTGAATTTTTCTTTTCCATTTTCCTTAGCCTTTCCTTTCCCTTTATCATTTTCCCAAAGGGGACAGTCTCTGATAAAGTGATCTGGAGATCCACACTTGTGGCAGTTGTAGTCAGGCTTTGGATTTGAGGTCTTTTTCCCAAAGTTCCTTGAGGTTCGACCTTTCTTGAACATCTTTTTAAATCTTCACACAATTAGGGCAGCCTCATCCTCGTCCACTTCTGAGTCTTCCTCCTCATCAGCCTTAAGAGCCAATCCCTTGTTCCTCATGGGTTCATTGTTGACTCCAAGGTGTAACTCATGAGTCATGAGAGAACCTGCTAGTTATTCAATATTGAACTTGGTAAAGTCCTTCGTTTCCTGAAGGGCTGTCACCTTAGCTCTCCACCTCTCATCTTGTGGAAGACTTCTAAGAACCTTCCTAACCTGCTCATCTGTAGGAATCTGTCTACCAAGGGAAACCAACTCATTTATGATGTTAGTAAAACGGGTTAGCATCTCTTGAATGGTTTCCTTAGGCTGCATTTCAAATCTTTCATACTTAGACATAAGTAGATCAATTTTTGAGCGTTTAACCTCATTAGTTCCTTCATGAGTAATCTGCAGCAAATCCCAGATTTCCTTAGCGTTCTTGCACCCCATAACACGATTGTGTTCGTGAGGTCCAAGTCCACAGTGGAGCAATTTCACAGCCATAGCATTTATTTCCATTTTATCAAAGTCTTCTTTTTCATATTCAGACATAGGCTTAGGGATTACCTCGTTCTGAGCATTTGTTTTGGTGACTTCGAAATCACCAACCTCGATGACCCTCCAGACTTGGTAGTTCTCTGCCTTGATAAAGATCTCCATGCGGTTCTTCCAGTAGGTATAGAACTTGTCGTTGAACATAGGAGGCCTCTGTGTTGAGTATCCTTCCTCGAGCTTCTCATGAGTATTCATTTTCTCCAAGACCTTTCTTCTTCAGGGTTTCCTGATTTTCCTAGAAGTTAGGCTCTGATACCAATTGTTGTTTTAATGAATACTACAAGAAGGGGGGGTTGAATTGTAGTATGAGAATTTAGCCTAACTTTTTGCGAAATTAAAATTAAGTTAGCTAAAGGAAATGAAAGATAAACTAAAGGAACTAAAGAATGCAAGAGAGATTTTACGTGGAAAACTCCTTGGCCCTAACAAGGAGAAAAACCACGACCACTTGGGATTTTGGGAAAAGAATCTTCACTATAATAGGGCAAATGATCCTATTACATGCTAAAGACTCAAACTCAAGTTCCTCAACGAACTTGAGACCCTGAGGAACAAGTCACCCAACTTGTTACTCTTCTCTTCTCTTTCTCTCTTCTCACTTCTCTGTTCTCTCTTCTCTTTCTCTTCTCTTTCTCTTCTCTCTCTCTCTTCTCTTTCTCATACACAAATGTTCACTCGAACTTCCCCATTCCCCAATTACAACTCGAAAGAAAAACAAACTCTAGTATAAGGACATTAAGAACACTCTAATGAACTTGTGTGGAATTTGACTCTTAACTCGTTTAAAGCTTGAAAACTTATGTGAGCAAGGGTAAGTTTTTCCATCGGAAATCAACAGCTATTTATAGACAAAAATTCGTTTAAGAAAAACTTCTTTGTGCAGCAAATCCACAACGCCACTACTCCAACCCACTAAGAAGATCATGTTCCTAAAATTAAGGAAACATGAACTCCTTAATGTGCACGACCATGACTTGAAGAAAATCATGGAGGAGTAGGCCGCAAGTTTTTAGAAAACGTGGGAGATTTTATTTGCAAAAGATATTTTTAGAAAATCAGAAATAAAATCTTTTTGGTTAAGAAAAAGATAATCGTTAAAAGACTTAACCACTTACCTAAAAACTAGCATGCACAATTTTATCTCTTTAGACCAATTCCACACAGATTTTTCGAGTGCCATTTAATATCTTATACTTACATAAATCCTAAAATATAAAAATATATTTAGTCTTCATGTTCTCTGATGAAGCTTCTACTCCGAGGCTTCTGTTCCTTGGGAGGAACTTCTCTTCTCTGATGAGGCTTCTTCTCTGAAGCTTCTGTTCCCTGAGGGAACCTTCTCTTCTCCAGTCTTCATTTCTGAAGCGCCAGTTCCTGTGAGGGAACTCTTCTATATGGCTAGCTCTGCTTCTGGCCTTCTTGTTCCTCATGGTATTTTTACAAGACACTTAATTCTCCTGGTCTTTATAACTGAGTACACACTTAAACAATCAAGCACTTATTAGTTTGTAAGTAAGTGAGGTTGTGTCATCATCAAAATCATTAAGTCCAACAACCCAAATTTTTATCTTGCCGAAGAAAATTCTGAAAGAGATCGAGGCTAGGTTCAGATGTTTTCTTTGGACTCGATCCTCTGCCCCTGCTAAGAAATCTTTGGTTGCTTGGAATAATGTCTGTCTACCTAAAGTTTGTGGTGGCTGGAACTTTCTTTCTCTTCCTGAGTGGAATAAAGCAGCTGTCACCAAGTTACTCTGGGATATTGCTCACAAGGCTGATAATCTTTGGGTTAAGTGGGTCCATATCTACTACTTCAAGCATAAAGATTGTTAGACCACCCCTACCCCTGCTAAATGCTCTTGGTTCTTGAAGAAGATTCTGAGTTGTAGAGATGTTGTGAATGATCAAGGGGGATGGGATGGTTTCATACAGGGCAACAAGTTGAAAATCAAGAAGCTTTATACTGCTATTAGGCCTCAAGTGCCTAAAGTTCCTTGGAAGAGAGTTATTTGTCATAACTTAGCAACTCCTAAAAGTGTTTTTATCTTGTGGCTAGCTTTGTGGAATAGGCTTGTCACTAAGGATAGGTTGTTTCAATGGCACATTTCTTGTGATCCAAGGTGTTTCTTGTGCCTGAATAGCAATGAAAGTGTTCAACACTTATTTTTTTATTGTGAATACTCTAGACAGGTTTGGAGCAAGGTGTTGGGTATCTTACATGTTTCCAAGCCTGTTCAGCAGTTTTGTGATGAGGTTGATTGGATGAAGAAAATCTGCAGAAGTTCCAGATTGAAAAACAAAGTGATCCAGGTGGCCTTCACTGAAACAGTTTATGGTATTTGGATTCAGAGGAATGCAGTTCTGTTTACTAGTTGTTGCAAATCTGTTAATGCTCTAGTTAGGGTTATTGTCTTTCATTCAGTCTGTAGAATCCCGGCGGGAAGCAAATATTTGATCGTTTAGGAGCTTCTCCTGTTTCTTGGTCTTCTATTGCTGTTGCTGGTTCTTATCGATTTCTGGTTCCTAACTCTTGAGTTCTGGTTTTTTGGGGGTTATTGTTATAGTTATCTTGCTTTGGTTGCTCTTGTGGCTCTATTTGTGATGCTGGTTTCTGCTGTTGCTTCTGCTTTCTTGCTGTTACTAAATTTCAGTTGTAGTTGTTGTTTCTTTTGCTGCTGCTGACAGGTTTGCTTTGCTGTCTGCTTTGGTTATGTTCTGATCAGTAACTGTCTGTGGTTGGTGTTGTACTGCAGCTGCTGGCTGCATCTGCTGCTGTCTGTTGTTTGCTGTCTGCTGTCTGCCTGCCCTGCTGTACTGGTGCTGTTCTGCTGCAGTGGCTGTTGCTGGCTACCCTGCTTGCTGTCTGCTCTTGTTGTGCTGGTCAATAGTTGATGCAGAGGGCTGTTCTATGCAGCAGCTTTGCTGTGCTCTGTTGCTCTGTTTCTCTGCTGCTACTGCTGACTTGCTGTACTGCTGCTCCCCAATTGCTGTTGTTGTTGCTTTTTGCTGTACCCTGCTGACTGTGTTGCTGCTGTGATGTTTAGCTGCAGGTGGTGCTGCTAGTGTTAGGTTGCTGCACTGTGCTGTAGCTGTTTTTAATGCTGCAATAGTCTCTGTTGCTGTTCTTCTATGCTGCTGTCTGTGTTGCAATGCTTTGTTTTCTTGTTTTTTTGTTTGTCTTTGTCCTTGGGCTGATTCTTTACCCTCTTTTTGTCTAGTCCTGTTGCTTTGCAACTGAGTCTAGGAGGAGGTTTGCCTTTTAAAGTTTACAGGGGTGGTTTGTTTTGTTGTTGCTTTGTGCTTGTCTCTGTGTTCTCGGGCCTTGTTTCCAGAACCATTCCTAGAAGGTGGCTGGAAGCTTGTGCTCCAGGTGTTCTAGTCTCTTTCTCTGTACCCTTCCTAGAAGGTGGCAGGAGATAGAGCTTGAACGGTTTGGTGTTTGGTTGGTTTGTTTGTTTGGTTTGGTGTTTGTTATAACTTAGCTTTTGTTAGTTGTAACTTTTCCTTTTGGTAATAAAATTTTCTCTTATTTTCTAAAAAAAAAAAAAAAATTGGGCTTATAATGTATCGTTGGAAAGCTCCTGTCAAGCCCCATCCAACTACACTACTATTGGACCCATATCATGGACCAACCAAACTGGATTGGCTATTTTCTTAAAATAGGCCAGGTTTTCAAAAACAGAGAGAAGAGAAAAGAAATTAAAACTATCCGCAACACTAAACTTTCCACACTTTCACTTCATTTGATTATGATTCAACGCGAAAGGTACTCATCACCGGGTTTGGTTTTGGGGAGACACAAATGGGTGTCTACAACTCCATTTGGATATTTTCGCATATGCCTTGAACCTCGAACACACCTACAAACACGAGCAAGATTGAGGAGAGGATTGGGACAAAGAATAAAATAAATAAAATGGAAATAAATAAAATAAAATAGAAAATAAAAGAAATGACACTAAACCAATAAAAATTAAATAAAACTATACAAGTAAATAAAATCAAATAAATAACAAAATAAACTTAAAACTAATAAAAACTATGAAAGTAACAAAGAAAAGGAACGAAATAAAATAAATCGAAAGAAAATAAAATACGAAAATAAACTAGAAACCAATTAAATAAAGAAATTAAATTAAAACATACTAAAACTAAGAAATAAACTAGAAACTTTATTGAAAAGAAAACAAGAAAATAAAAGGGAAAATAAACAAGGAATTAACTCTAAAACTACCCCCTAAGAGTGACATAAATGTCACTCATCAATAGGATGTGGATTTCTTACTCGAGTTTGTCTTACAATTGGTCCTAGAAAGCTTAAGACACAAATAATTAGGATTTCTCACCTAAATTATTACACTAAAGCATATTTATTGAAACAAAGCATCCATATTCATCAAAATAGCATAACCCAATTGCACAAGAAGGGACTCACTTCAAACCCCATATTTCAATGTGAGTAAAGGAACAACACATGAGCATAAAGTGATCGCCAAATTAAAATACACGTGTAACAATCAATTCAAGCACAAACAAATATCAACCTAGATTAACATGAATAAATCCAAGTCAATCAACCACAAATCATGGATAAGAGTAACATTCTAACATTGAACATGCAAGAACAACTAGTAGGGATTAAGAGAAAATTAAGATTCACAAAACCATATAAAAACAAAAAATTATGAAGAGAAGAGAGCAAGAGATTATTACTTGAAGCTTCAAAGTTAAGGACAAATGTTGAAATTGAGAGAATAAAGCTTGAAATTATCTTCTACAGTGCTTGAGTTTAAGAGATTCTAAACTAAAATAACTAATCAATTAAAGATCTAGGTTGTTAATTAAGAGAAAGAGCCTAAGAAGACTAAGGGAGAAGAAGATCTCCCCTACAAATGAAGCCAAAGGGGTATATAACCGAAGTAAAAGTATGGAGAAAACAAGAATTGACCCGTCAACATGTCCGCACGGACGTGCCAAAGCTTGCACGGACATGCAGATCAGACCTGTTAAAATGAGAACAATATCCATTGTCTAACTTTGAACGGACATATAACTTTTTGGCACTAACGTGCAGCTTTTTCTAGCGAAGCAGCTTCGTTTTGGAAGGTCATAACTTCTTTATTACTCAGCAGAATAAGGCATGTGACCCGCCGTTGGAAATATCTTGAGATGAAGCCTAATATGAAATTTAAATCAATTTGGCACTGACGTGATGCTTTTTCTGGTGAAACATTAGGTGCACGAAATATTATTAATGAAATTCAATAATAGAGACTTTTTTAAAAACAACAATATGTAATATATAATAACATTTACATTTAGGAAGTTTTATGTCGGCAATTTCATAATTTAGCAACATTTAAATTTATGCAACATCTATTATGATTTGTGAATAAGGAGAAAAATATTTGTGCTAGGTTAGTCATATTATAAGTTTATTGTATATTAAAATTATATAATAATTATATTATTAGAAAATTTTGTGAACTACCAATTAAAGCACGTGTTTTGAAAAAAAATACCTATAAAAAAAAATTTTAATAAATACCACAAAGTTGTAAAAAGTTTAAATAGCTCTACCACTCAAACAAATTTGGCAAGAATCTTTGGCATTTTATGTCTCTCTTTTTATCACTTTTTACCTTTACAAAGGGTAATTTAGTCAATTTAGATGGTGATTTTATGAGGTAAAGGAGTGGAACTTACATGCCGAGTATTCTAGTTGGAATTATTAGAGTGGTGGTGCTACTTAAACTTTTTACAAATTTGTGGTAGTTCTTTTAAAAAAGAAATTAATAGGTAGTTGTTTTCAAAACATGTACTTTAAATGACATTTCTTGATAAAATTCCTAATTACACATTAAGTCCTATTACAAAGTGTATAATTCATTGTGATCTAATATTTATAGAACTAACTTAGGTGAATTATAATATATAAAGATAAAGGAAATTCTATTTGGACAACTCTAACTTTTTAATTTTTAAGTGTTAAACATTTTAAAATTTTATTATCTATGGTAAACCTAAATTTTTTATGTTAAGTCAACTATAACATCAACTATAAATTTTAAATAGATATTTAACCATAGTTTTTTTGTAACATTTATTTTAGAAATATTTTTTATACAAAACCATAAAAAAAACCCCCTCATCTAGCCACCAGCACCGCTGCCGGCGGCCAACCCCTTCCCGGCGACACCTTGCCTCCCAACCTCCGACTAGTGATGACTCGCACCTCCTCTCTTTCCCACTTTCCCCATCGCCGCCCGCTGGGCCCTAATCGCACCCTAAACCACCACAAAAACCAGCGCCCTTACTAAAAAACCCGTCCTCTATGAGCTGAACCTGGAAACCCTAAAACCTACCTAAAAACTCTAGATTTCTAAAACCCGTTTCTTGGGTTTTGTTTTGAAATCCTAAAAAGGCTTTTGAATTTTATAGTCTTTTGGGCTAGTTTTTAGGGTTTTTGGCCGCAAAATAGGGGATGAGGTCGTCGGGGTAGGGCACCGATATTGTGGTTGTTAGACTGGCAGGCGGTGGGGCGTTAGGTGGGGGAAATGGGAAGGGTCAAGAAGCGAAAAGAGAGGATGTGAAGGCAGGGGAGGCGGGGCGTCATTGGTGGGGTTGGGGGAGGTCGGGCATCGCCAAGGGAGGTCAATACACCGGCGAAGGTTGAAATGGGTGTCGGTGGCATCGGTAGGGGAGGGAATAGGTGGCTGGGGTTGATTGAAAATGGATAACTTTTTTATTAAAAAAATAATAATAAATAAAAAACCAACTATAGATAAGGATTTTTATTTAAAAAACACATATCAATGGTAATAAAATATTTAGGTTTACCATTGATAATAAATTTTGAAAACTTTTATCACGTAGAAAATTAAAAAGTTAGAGTTTACCAAAAAGAATTTTCCAAACAAATATTTAAAAAAAAAAAGCTAATTTAACTAAAGTATATGGCAATTAGAATTAAGACTTAATTGTTTTTATTAAATCTTATATACTAATTTAATGTGATAATCGAGTATTGCTATCCTTTTTAATAAAAAACAAAGGTGTCATATGATTGTTAACTAAAGTTTATACGGTGTAACTCATAAACAATGCCACTATGAAAATATATAAAGTTAGATCGTAAAAGAAAATATATAAAGTTCATTCTTGTTCCAAATGTCATTAATACTCATGACCAATCTACATATTTTAGTGAGAGAAATTTTTAGTGGGAGGAAATTCTCTCTGTCAAGTCCTTTTCGTTTGTCCTAGATTTTCTAGTTTTTAAGTCATTTTCTACTTTCCTCTATTCTTAGTTCCTCAAATTTCTTAGTCTAATCCTGTTGTTTCTCAATATTCTCAAGATGAGTTATCGTATTTTCCCTAATACTTTTGTTTATCCACATCGAGTTGGTGGATTCCGTTTTCCTCCACCGGTGTTTACAACTGGTCACTTAAGCTGGGATTATGTTGTCATAGGGTACTTTTGGGATGCTCGAGACTTTTCTCTTGATCTTGTGCAACACTTAATTTCACGTTATTGGCATCTTTGAGGTCTAGTGGTGGTTTTTCCATATGATAATGATTTTATTTTCTTTTGTTCGAATGAAGAAGATGCATCAGACCTTGATAATCAAGGTTGGGTTCACCTTAAAGGAAGTCTTATGGTCCTTCAACGACTTAGAGGAATTGCGGTTCAAGAAAATCTAAATCTAAACCTAGATGATATGTGGGTTACAGTTGTAGGTCTTCCTATTCGATACTCTACTCCAATGGTGGCTGTGTTAGTGCTTGCTCATGTGGGTGACATTACCATGGAAGAAGAGTTCCAAGTTGAGTTTCCTATCCCTCTATTGGGGTTTGGTGAGTCCGATTCACCGCGGAAAAAAACCCAAGCCAAGGATTCACTCGCAATAAATAAAATCACAAAAGCATAACAAATAAATACAAAGGGTGAAATAGGAAATATACCTTTGGAACATGCTTCGCCCGACCTAATGGGCTCTTACTTGAAAGCTTAGCCCCAAAAACACGAGAGCCTCCGACGAAGATCCACCCGCAAAAACAACTACCGACTTTAAGGTCCGTTACCTCGAGGTTAGCGAGGTCCGACCAAAACCCGAGTATTATATGACTTTAAGAGTTTTTACAAATGCAATGCTCTGTTAAACTCCTACTCAAGCAAAGAATTCTCAAGCCATGCTTTGGTTATTTATAAGGAAGGATAGCTTGTGAATTCCACTCATCTTTCAATGTGGGACTTTTTCACAAAAAGATCCCACATGGAAAAATTGATGAATTCAACCCTTAGTTAAATAAACCAAGGAACAAGTAACAAGTGTCACATGGTTAGGTGAGGACCACTTTCTCACTTGGTCCCCAAGGCATTTCACATGCATTGTGAACTAACCATGTGTCACCCAAACTTGATCCCCAAGTTGGGTTCAGTTGGGCCACTTTTTTTTGGCCCTTGTCCATGACCCATCACCCGGGTCTACGGCCCTTGCATATGCGCTGCCACCGTTGTGTGCTGCCACATGGCGTTTTGCCATGTATGCTACCACGTGGCACGCTCCTATTTAGTGCTCTTTCCTAGCCTTTCGCGTGGCTACCTAATCCTAAATTTTAGCTCGACATTTGAGATTCTCCGACGCTTGGTTTCGATGCTCTAAGCTCGAATTTTCAATGTCTAAATATTTAATGCTCAGGCGACTCATTAATTTCTTCCAAATTAATTCGTCGGGTCGGTTCGTTCATTGCTTGGGTGTGACCCAAAGGGTTCAGTCAAGATTAAGCTGTTATATAAATTATACATTAATATTACTGATCAGAAGCGGCCTCCACCTAGGCATTCCGAACACTTGACCTTGCTGAATATATTAGCTTTCTAATAATTATGAACCCACTATCAGAATAATTCACCTGTTCGAAGGACGCCATTCCTTTTAATCTCCCACTTGTCCTTCCGGACGAGTGAGCATTCAGTGTATAGCCCCTTTCCTATGTCTCTTCATGTCTCTTCATGAACTACAGGGTAAGATTATTCGTAATCCCTGTTACGTCCAAAAGTGTTTCTAAAAATTCGAGTTTGACTGTCAATAAGCAGATGATTTCTAAAATCCATCTGAGCAAGGCCATACATTTTCACAGTCTCGCTCTTTGAGAGGTCTGGTAAACAACAAGACATGTTCCTTATTATTAGTAGAGGGACATTCCCAGTCTTGTAATGTAGCTTCTCTTACTAAGAGGACCTAGCCGCCTGATAGCCGTTGTTATAATCCCCAGTTACGACGGACGTTTGACCGACATCAAAAACGGACTAGTACTTAAACAAGAGACCTCACAATACTCATGGTCAAGGAAAAGAGTTCCGATAGCAATAATGAGAAACATACTTATGACGATTTTGAATCTCTTAAAGTATTCACATAGGTCAATCCAATATGATTCTAAACCAATACCTGTGCAAATGATTTATGTCCTCATAGCAAAAGAAACGGTTCCATAAATCATACTACACACTAAACTTTATTGGTCATTAATCGTCCATTGTTTAAATGACCTCGATTAGGGATAATTTTCAATTATAATATTCAACTTTCACTTAATAGGTGTTTCTTTATCAAGACTGGTCTTGGTACCCTATTTTGAATATTCCAAGAATCGAATGGACTCATTATTTAATTCTAAACCACAATTAAATAGCAAACGAAGCGATAAAAATTGCATGAAATTTAAAATTACTCCAAAACATGAATGGTTCATCTTATGATAAATGGTTTTTCCAAATGTTTTAAAAATATCACTCTTTACAAAACATCTATAGAAATCTCACCCATATCTAATATGCTTGATTTCTTTCATGCAATTGTAAATGTTGTCGTTCACATATTGCATAGGTTTAGTTATAACTACTTTGCTAATCTTAGCATCTTCATTACTGATCACTTTCATAATAAGATGATAAAATTTGAGAGTGTCATGGATTATATGTGATTTAGGATTTATTGTCCAAGTGATGGCTCCCACTCATTTTCATGATTGAGACCTTCAACTTGACAACCTACAATCATTAATGTTTAGCAACGAACTTTCCATAGAACATCTTTTTTATTATCGCCATTAAGGCAACAATATTCTCAACATATATTTTAGTAGACTTCCAGATGATGCTTTGCGTGGGTTTCACTCCAAACGGCTCACAATGATTTAGGATACCCTAATCACTTGTGATCATGGAAAATTTCCTTAAATTCCTGCACATTACACATGGATGCACGTCCATGCAACCATTCTCAAGCCAAGACTTATTGTTAGTTCGTGCTTATAAACGACTTCCTTGTTAAGGATCTAATCCTTGTTAAGGTTTGTGCTTATAACATCAATTCTCAAATTGTATTTGTTTCCACAGGTCATGAACTCATCCTGTTACTTATCCAAGTACTTTGGATGTTCTTGGCCACAATATAACGATTTATTACATAGATTCAGGTTGATTGGTAATACATACATACTTCACATGCTCTAAGAAAGTATGTCCTGCGACGATTCCATATCATAGCGTACATGATGGATTAAATTGCAGAGTAATTCTCAATCTTATTCCATCCATGTGACATTTTAGCTCATTTAGTTTCACTGAGTCTTGCTAAACTGTTTGCTGTGTGATATGGTTGAAAGTCTCTATTAGAGGCTTTCTTGTTTGACTTAGTATTTAGCCAAGCTTTTACTTGACGAGGGTCGGAACTAGGTCGTTGAAACTAACCCCTAGCCTAGGCCAAAAAAAAAATTGTAATCTCTCAACACACCCTTACATAAGTATAATGGTAAGTTGAGGGTCGAACCACTAAGGAACGGTGGGCGATTATCTATTTCCTAAGTCAAGCTACTCCGAAATGGTACGGTGTAGGTATGTAAACTAGGACAAGGATGACTAAACAACGAATTGAAATCAAGTATGTAAAACGCTAGGGCTAGGATCCACATGTAATCATAACGCATTCAACTAATTGGGAGATCAAAGTGACTAAGTCAAGCAATGTGAGGGAAGATCAATCATGCAACCAAAAGAGCGTATCTAGCTATTTTCCTAGAGGTCTAACTAGCGTCAACTACGATAAACTCTAGCTAGGAACGTCACAAGAAACCTCAATCGTTAAATGCAAGCCACAAATCAATGGTCCGTATCAACGTGAACTTACAATGCAATCTAGTGCAATAATCAAAGTTAGCTACTCTTTAATTAATCACACACATGCACATGATCATCAACCAATTTAATCACATCATCAACTCCATTAATTTTCCCCAATTAGCATTAATCCATTACTCATACATGCTTCACCATTACCCTAGCAAGCAATCTACTCACTATCCATTGAAATCAAGATCAAAACAACACTAAGTAACAAATTCATCATGATCCAATCAAACAAGCTAAAATCAAACACAAATAAATCAAACTTCAATCAAACTAGAACAATGAAATAAAACTAAAGATTGAATTAATGAAAAGGAATCCTTACAAACTTGATCAAAAATCAAAGGAAATGAAGAAATCTTCAATCATCAACAATCCACCATGAATTTCTCTCTATAAAAACCTAGAGTTTCTCTCTCTAAAATCTCTCTAATAATGATCTAATTCTATTCTCTTATTCCTCTCCTAAAAATAAAAGGAAAAACTATATATACGAAAGATACAAAAGAAGAGTTAGTTAGATCGTCCCAAAAGAAACCCCGGAAGGTACGGTCGCAACAAGGGAGAGGCACGGCCGCCGGAAAATGGGTACGGAACAGGGACCTAGGCAGGCGCGCCCGCGCCACCACCTGGTGTGCCCGCGCCAACCAGGTGCGCGGCCGCACCACCCTCGTGCGCGCCCGCACCTGGCAGCAGGGGAGCAATCCTCTTCTTCGTCCTAGCTCATCCTCGTGCGCTCGTCTTGGTGATGATGATGAACGCTAAGGTAGGAAGTCTTGAAATGGCCATTTTGGTGGGTTCATGCCAAAGATGATTCCCCTACCGCATGCATGCACCGATCTCATGAACTTGCTCCTTGCATTCCTTCAAACTTGAGCTCCAAAAGACAAGAAAAAGGCATCCAAAATGATGAGAAATATGAGAGGAAGGCTCGCGAATCCTCGAAACACGATCATAACCTGAAAAAACACGAAAACAAGCAAATAAAAGGGAAAAAGATCAAATAAACAAAGAAATGCACAAAGAAAGAAAACTAACTAAGGAAAGCACAAAATAAAGAAATAAAGATCAAAACTAAGGAAAACTAAAGAAAAGAGCTATGAAATAGCATGAAATTCATCCTAAAAGAAGCCAAATGAGTGTCATAACATCAATACTTAGTTCAAACATTTACTTAGTTTTATACATACGGGTCGAAAGTCTTTCAAATTCCTTCAATTCATGTTTAACACGGTAAAATCCTTTACACGTTCAAACATTTTATTAAGTCTATACAATAGATCTGAATTCGAATATGTACTAAGTATCGTATTTTTCTTGGTCCATTGTCGAAAGTACTTACAAATCTAAGCATTTAGCATTTGACAGTTATTTCACAATAGAGTTCATAAACATTTCGTTGGACTTTTATATATTTACTTTTGCTCCCACTAAACTTCTTATTCATAAGAATTTCTATGTTTCTCCATAAGTCAATCCTATTATTAACTTCATGAGAAAACATGTTCCAATTCCTATATGCAATGCTTCCATTAATCCCATGACAGATTCCTTGAGCTTACTTTTAAATCTAGCATTTATTTATATTTTCAAAACCCTTAGACTATTTTCATATTCTAGGAAGGCGGTTTTGGTATCTATTTTGCCATATTTTATATGAGCAATTTTTCTAAAACAATCACGAAAAGACTTTAGCATTCCGATTGGTGAATAGGCTTTTATTAAAATCAACTCCGTGAATTTGATTGTATCCTTTTCAACCAATCTAGCTATATATGCATATAGATTTCCACATTTTTTAGTTTTCTCGTTGAAAACTTATTTGCAATCGATGGGTCTTTTACCCTTTATGCAAATTAATCAAGTTTCAAACATGGAGTCTATCTCGGATTTTTATGGCCTCTAACCATTATTCGGAATTTGGATTTGTCGTATCTATCTTACAAGGCATTATTCCTTTACTATATAGTAGTAAATAGTATGCTTGTAAGTCTTAGGTTTATTTCTATCTTAATAGAAAATTTATAGGATTAAACTTAAGCCTTTGGTGAATTCTATACTTATACAAGGTTATTGCATCAAACACAGAGTTTCAAGGCACTTCCAAAGCCCTTTGATTTTCTTAATCTTACTCCAACTTTTCAAAATTTTTGTGAGAAATGAATTCTCTTTTAAGGCACTTGTAAAGTCCTTTTGAGTATTCTTGATCAAGTATTCTCACGAAGCCCTTTTAAGGTCTTCCGAGATTCTCAGTTCTAGTTTGTTGCTAAGCTCGATTGTCAACGAGTTCATTTTCCTCCCACTTGTCATTTTATAAATGTGTTACTTTCCAGAAAGAAACCACTTAGAGAAACAAACACTATGTTCTCAATTAGGTTGTGGAGGTAATGCCCGTGGTCTCACTTGAATGCTTACAAAGAGACATGTATATTGTCTTTGGGTAAAAGTTCGTTGTAAAACAAACAGTTAGCTCCCACTTGAGCTACTTTAGCCTTTAATGAGCCATTACGCTCCCACTCAACTACCTAGCTCTTTCTAAGCCGGTGAGCTCACACTGAGTCACTTAGCTCTCACTGAGCCAGTAAACTCCCACTGTGGCTAAGAGTTTTAGACATATACTACCTCCGGTTCAATTTACTCGCAGCAAAGGGGTATTATTTGTGAGACATAAAATATTCCTTTGTTGCGAGTAAATTGAACCAGAGGTAGTTCTTGAAAAGACATTTAGAAGATAATTCTATCCATAACTGAATATGGCGTCCTTTCTTAGCTTTAACATTTTTTTTAGTGTAACATTAGTCATTTGTGCAAATCTTTAAGAACTTTATAGGAAGGGTTGTGAACCATCTTTGTTCGAGTCATTTTCAAATGACATCGAGATATCTGTGAAGACAAGCTATGTTCTTTGTGGAGTTGTTTATGAAAATTTCCATTCATAACTTTGAGATGGTTACGCTTAGCTCAAGCAAACATCACTCGATCTAATCTAGATGTTTTGATATCTTGCCAAGTCGATTATGTACTTCACTAAACTCTTGAACTATTCAAGGTCAAGTTTGTTCATGTTTGATGAATATAGCCATATTCTTTTAAATTTTTTGTGAAATGTTGAAGTAAATGAATCTTCTTTAGCTTTCGGAGTCAATTGTCTATACCAAGAACAATTGCCCTTTACATAGTCGGTTTTAACAAGTAAGACTTGCTTGTCTTAGAACGATTCCGAATTGATCAACTATCAAGAGTCTATCTAATAGATCCTTGAGTACATTTTTGTCGATGTGACATTGCTAAAGATGTTTGGAACGCAAATCATGCCCATGACTTTGCGCTTTTGCCAGTTTATCATGTTAAGAAAATTTTTGTCTATAATCAAACATTCTTGACTCATAGTTTAGACAACCATGCCATTCAAATAAAATTGCAACTATTGCTCATTGCTTTGAATGTGAGTCTTTTCGTGTGTAAACGGATCGATTGCTTATTATGGAAAACAATAACCATTTATTTGTTCTAGCCTTAGCTTAAAGGTCTTTAAACAAAGCATACGATCTTACAACTGATGTAGCACCACTTGTTTCATTCTAAGCTTGTAAGTTGATAACTTAGCTTATCTTCAATAGCTTGAGGTCATTTTCAAAGTGGAACACTCAAGCAGTATCAGAATCTTTGTGAAGATAATGAGTTGCTAAGTTAACTTCAATATCATGAATTCTTTAGTAAAATGGAATCTCATTCCTATCTTTGTTCCTCATTTCCTATATTTCTTATCATACTTTATCTCATAATCTTTAAGAGTCATTTCTTTAAGAGTCTTTGACTTTTATACTTTGTTAGGCATAATAAAACATCTAATGCGCCTTTAAACAAAATTCCATCTTTTCCTTTAATTCATGCTTGAATTACTACATCAATGAGTCCTACTCATCTATGTATTAAGCAAAAAGATATGTTGGTTGTCAATATTGACAATTTGAGTTTGCAACTCAATACTTCATGTTTTATCAAAACTACCTAGTCTTTTGAATACATGATGTTCAACCGTCCTTAAAAGTCATTTATGAGAATTGTATATTGGAAATGCTTTACTTTTCTTTGAGAACCATTCTCAAAGATTTCCTTTATCAATCATCGAAACAATATAGTTTGATTTGGAATTCTACAAATATAAGTGCAAAGTATAACCATTTATCAAGTAAATAACATAATAAGTTTGAAAATTAAAAGGTATTCATGCAAATTTCAATCTAATTAAACGTCTTATCCACGCATTAAATTTGTCCCATTTGGCGAGAATAAGTCGATTCCAAGATCCAAGGAAACAAAGAGTAGCTAAGCATGTTTTGGCTTCTCTTAGCACTCAATCTCCCAAGGTAAGCAACGCTTTGCTAATGGTTCCAAGCCACTCTTGGTTGAATAAATTGCACATCTAATGCTCTCTCAACAATTTATTACTTTGCCACGACATGTTAGGATTCCATCACTCATATCGTTGAGTACAACCAAAACCAACTTGTATACCCGGTATTCCTTATGAGTCTAGGGAGTGGTAGTGATGCCTCGCTTTGGCGTAGCCCATCACTACTCTCAATAGGTCGATAAGTGTTGTTTTGGAATGGCAATTTTACTCAATATTTAGGGAACTAGGGTTTCTATGTTGGTTGATTAAATTAAGTGAACTTAATTAATCATCACAACATTTTAAATCCTAAACATGCATCTAACGTATAATTCATATAAAAATAATCATGAATATGTAAAGCTAAAGAATTTTGATGCATATTGGCAACTAGCATGACCCCTTGAATTTTTCAAGTCTTCAAAAGGTCTTCTTTTGCAACTTCATGGCTTTGTCTTCCAAGAACCTCCATCTTCAAGACTTGACCATAATTATGCAACACTAGTATCTACGATTAGGACTAATCTAAATATTAAGGTACAAAAATACTCAACGGTATGTAGACCATATTTAGATTTACAAAAATACTTCACGGATCGCAGTCCGTATTTTCTATGCTAATCAGGCCCCACTAGTTGCCATTTTTATAAAACCTGTGAGAGAATATACATTCAATTCATCCATTCACTATTTGTGAATGGCCCATGCATATTATAAAATAAACAAGTAACAATGCATAAACACGCGATAACTAGTAACTAACCTAGGTGGTTAATCGAATTAACACACCTAATTAAAACTAGTCAAAGTTGTTTAAACCAATTATGTAAATAAGCGCAATTAATATTTGAAGCTTCCACTAAACTCCGCATCCATCTTAATAAATCCAATTAATTAAGCCGGTAAAACCCAATTATTTGCCAAAATAAAATTTGCAAATGCCGCTCTTGAAAAACCGAGGCCTAGCCTCCAAAATTTATTAAAATAATTAAAACCAAATTAGATTAATAAAATAACTAAAATGGCAAAATAAGCAAACATGAAGCCAACCGTACTCAAGTGGTTCACGCACTACATACGTGCCATATGAAAGTCAAGGCTGTCTAACAACCCCGCACTATACGGCTTGGCGCACGTGCCTTCACCACCCCATGTAGCACTAGCTAGGTACACCCTAGTAGCGTTTGCTACGAGTTACATGGTGCTAGACACAAGGCCACAGCTACTTGT
This sequence comes from Chenopodium album, assembly GCF_948465745.1. Taxonomy (NCBI): domain Eukaryota; kingdom Viridiplantae; phylum Streptophyta; class Magnoliopsida; order Caryophyllales; family Amaranthaceae; genus Chenopodium; species Chenopodium album. The sequence goes on along the minus strand of NC_137841.1, from coordinate 36,019,729 downwards.
CTTTTTACACCAAAACACCAAGCACATACACGCACTAAAACGCTCGCACACCCCACGCACTAAAATGCTCGCACACCCCACGCACATGGCCGCATGCATCAAGAACCCCTTGGCAGCCACATGTGGGCTGCTATGCAGCCCGGCTAGCCAAGGGAGGTTTTGCCTTGATTTGCGTGCCATAGCCTCTGGATTTTAATCCCAAATTTCGCGTGACAATTTATTAATTCTAAATTAATTTTAGAACTGATTTTCATGAGCAAAATTGAAAATTTAAACAAGTCTAACTTAAATAAATTAAAAATCATCCAAGTGCATGTAACCAAAATTATTTACAAGAACAATTCTTTAATAAAATTGGTTTAACTTGGTGCAACAAAAATAAGAGGGCCAATACTCACTATCAATTTAGTTAATTTAAATGAATCTTAAGTTTTTGACAAAATAAAAGGGAGTTTGAAAAATGAACAAAAGTTCAATAAAGATTCCAACTTTAACACTTGTGAATCTTTGAAAATTTATATCTTCCAATATGAAGATAAACAAATTTCTATCATAAGTTTCAAACTTTATGATTCCAATCAACTAATAAATGATTAAATCAACAAAGTTTAACAAAAATTCATGGAATTTAGTAACTCAAAGTTTCAATCACTTAACATAATTAAAGAATGAATCTTTAGTACTTGGAAGCCTCAAAGAACAACAATTTCACACTTAATGCAATTAATTTGCAATTATATGAAAAATAAAACCAAGCTTTCAAACATAAATTACCACCAAGTAATCATGCCTAAAGAGGTTTTAAATTTCATATAAAATATGTATTGAACAAATTACATAACCACCATAAATATGCAATTAATTTTCAAGGTTAGAAAGACTTAAAATTTTTCGTAAAAACGAAAACCCCTCGAAAAATACATATCTGGTCGTTTTTTGGCTAAAAACCGAGTCCTGAAAAGATTAAACCATTTCCAGAACGCCTTTTCCACCCATAATTCACTATTTTGGGTCGAAATCTGGGTTCGAGAGCTGAAGTGAGCTCTAATACGAGGTTAAAATGGATAAAATGAGCTACTAATCTAATTAGCAACTTATAACTAGAAAAATTAAGCCATAAAAATACCTTGAAAAATATTATTCTTTTAAAAATAAACGAGCGAGGCTTCGATACCGCTGTTGGGGTTTGGTGAGTCCAACTCACCGCGGAAAAAACCTGAGCCAAGGATCCACTCGCAATAAATAAAATCACAAAAGCATAACAAATAAACACGAAGGGTGAAATAGGAATATACCTTTGGAGCGTGCTTCGCCCGACCGAATGGGCTCTTACTTGAAAGCTTAGCCCCGAAAACACGAGAGCCTCCGACGGAGATCCACCCGGAAAAATCACTACCGACTCTTAGGTCCGTTACCTCGACGTTAGCGAGGTCCGACCAAACCCGAGTATTATATGAGTTTAAGAGTTTTTGCAAATGCAATGCTCTATTAAACTCCTACTCAAGTAAAGAATTCTCAAACCATGCATTGGCTATTTATAAGGAAGGATAACTTGTAAATTCCACTCATCTTTAAATATGGGACTTTTTCACAAAAAGATCCCACATGGAAAGATTGATGAATTCAACCCATAATTAAATAAACCAAGGAACAAGTAACAAGTGTCACATGGTTAGGTGAGGACCACTTTCTCACTTGGTCCTCAAGGTATTTCACATGCATTGTGAACTAACCATGTGTCACCCAACCTTGAGCCCCAAGTTAGGTTCGGTTGGGCCACTTTCTTTTGGCCCGTGTCCATGACCCATCACCCGGGTCCACGGCCCTTGCCACATGCGCTGCCATTGTGGCACGCTGCCACTTGGTGGCTGCCAAAGTGGTGGCTGCCAACGTGGTTGCCATGTGCGCTGCCATGCTTGCTGCCACATGGTGTTTTGCCAAGTTTGCTGCCACGTGGCACGCTCCTATTTGGCGCGCTTTCCTAGACTTTCGCGTGGCTAGGATTTTACTTGTTACTTGAAGTATTTTCCGGTCTCACCAAATCCTAAATTTTGGCTTGACATTTGAGATTCTCCGATGCTCGGTTTCGACGCTCTAAGCTCGAGTTTCCGATGTCTAAATATTTAATACTCGAGCGACTTATTAATTTCTTCCGAATTAATTCGTCGAGTCGGTTCGTTCATTGCTTGGGTGTGACCCGAAGGGTTCAGTCAAGATTAATCTGTAATATTAATTATATATTAATATTACTGATCGGAAGCGGCCTCCACCTAGGCATTCCAATCACTTGACCTTACTGAATATATTAGCTTTCTTATAATTCTGAACCCACTATCAGAATAATTCACTTGTTCGAAGGACACCATTCCTTTCACCCTCGTCCTAGAGTTAAACTGTTGGTTGACCTATCACAACCTTTGATTGCGGGTTGTTACATTCCTAACTATGGAAATCGAGCCACGTTGGTTCGATTTAAATACGAGGGTATATATAGGTTTTGCAAAAAGTGTGGTTTTGTTGAACACGGTCGGACTACGTGTGCAAAGGAACAAGATGAAGTCAATTTCCACCTTGAACGCCGCTTTCGTAGACTCCACGACAGCAACATACGTGTTCTACTTGGCCCAACGGATGTTCCTCTATATTCTAATGCTACTCGAGGTATTAATCTAACCCTAGAAATTTGGACAACGGAGCTTTAACTTGGTAATCATGATGATGACAATCCATCCGAATATTCAGGAGACTCTAATCCATCCGATAGGGATATCTTTGGGCTAGGAATTTTAGAATCTCCATCTACTAGACAACTCCCTCCTTAGTCTCCACCGGGGCTATTTCCATCTGCTGCACCTGGGGTTTTCCGAGATGAACAAGATGAAGTCTGGAGAAGGAACTTAGGGGTTAATCGGGCAATAAGGGAGGAGTTTTAAACTCCGGCGGCGCCTTATTAGCCACAATCTCTATCGCGACCGTGCCTCCCTCTCACCTTTTCTCAGACAGCTTACTATCGTGGCACTTGGAGGAACACTCCTCCACCTGTCGATCATGCAAGCCATCTGTTCGGTGCGGTGTAATTTGGCCACACGTAAAGGACCCCTTTTGCCTCATCAAATCTTCAATCATAATCCTATGGGGTCTGCTAAGAATGTGACAGCTGGTATGGTTGAGGATATCTCTGAACAATCGTTATCTATTTCAACTTCTAATTCAGGTCAGGTCGAAGGATTAGAACAAGCTCCCGGGTCGGGTTCATTTCCAAATTCGGGGCCTGCTTTAAATGGATTTGCTGCTAACTGGGTTAATTTGGGCCCAAATCATTTTAATGGCCTACGTGCTACTAATTTCAATTCAGATCCTTTTTATTCAACTTCCTTGCGTGGTCCAAACTCAGCTTTTCGATTGAAGGCCCAAATTTTAGAAGGAAGCTCTAGATTTCGTGCTGCTCGCCCTTCGTTTTTCAACTCCAATCCTTATTCTCTGGTTTGTAATTCTACTGGAGCTCCGGGATTGGTGTCGCCGGTCATGGCCCCTCACTTCTCTCCGTCTCCTTTGGGCTCTTTTGGTCCATTATTTCCTGACCCTTTTGGTGCTAGGCCTATCCTAGTAACTGGGTTGGGTCGGATCATTCTTCTCAAAGGGAAGTTCAGTCGATTTTAATTCCTTCGCCATCTCCGTCACTTGCCTCTTCGTTTCTGTCTCATACTTCTTCTGGTTTTGGATATATGGCGGACTCTTCGAATGAGGGATTTACTTTTTCCTTACCTTACCCATTCCCTGCTATGGAAGCTGAGGCGAATTTGTTGAATTTGAAGAATTTCATCCAAATTTCAAATGACCCTTTCCCAACGGATTGCTCTCCTCCAATTTTAATCCATTCCTCTTTTGAATCTTCTTCTACAGGAAAACATTCCAAATCAGTTACGAGCAAGGTGCAAGGAAAGAAACCGCTTACCTTGAAGTAAAGCAAAAAAGGTAATAAGGTCTGCAATTGGGTGAAGGAAGCTTGTCTATGTAAATGCCACTCTACTTCGCCAACGGTTCCTGATCCGGGTTTGCATGTTCCAGATGCGGGTTCAATTTGCTTATCTTTTCTAAAGCCTCTCAAAAAGCGTAAGTGCAATGCTGGTTCTTTGGTTTCGGGTGCTAATTTTGGTGCATCTGAGGGTGGGGTGACTCTCCGGACTGAGTCACCAAGAAGGTCGTGAATGTAGCGGCATGGAACTGTAGGGGCCTTGGTACGGCGGACTCCCCTAAAGTTCCTTATGTGGTGTCGTTGGTCCACTCTTTGGGTGTAGATATTATGTTTCTTATGGAGACTTTTGTATCTGTAAATATAGCAGTTAAAAAGTTGTTTATTGTAGGTTTTGATGGTTTCAGAGGTACGGATGCTATAGGACTTAGTGGGGGCCTGGTAGTTTTTTGGTTTGCCCGGGTAGTTGTTTTTCCTATCTCGATAACTCCTCATGTCATATTTTGTAAAGTGGTAGTTCCTAGACAAGCAATAAAATATATTATATTTGTGTATGGATCGACTCATATTGCTTTTAGATAGTCAGTTTGGGATGAAATTTCGGCTATATATTTTACAGTCGGTTCCTGATGTAGTACTTATGGGTGATTTTAATCAAGTTTTGTATTTTAGTGACAAAGTAGGCGGTTCATTAGATATTCCTGACCGTCATGGTTTTTTAAAATAGAAACTTGATTCTCAATTGATGGATATTCCTTTTTACGGTCATCCCTTTACCTGGACTGATGGACAGTTACAGAATCCTACTTTTGAAATACTGGATAAGAGATTCGCTACCTCTTCCTGGATGGATTTACATCCGGATGTTGTTATCTATCATCATCCGATTTTATACTCAGATCATGCTGTTATTATTCTACGAGAATCTGGGTTTTCAGCTCCTAAAAAACAGCCTTACAAAGTTGAAAATTGGTGTCTGGGACTTTAAGAAATTTCATCTTTCATTGTTTCTGCTTGGAAGGACTTTGGTCCTGGTTCCCAGATGTTTTCAATTTCTAGGAAACTTGATGACTTGAAACAAATTCTTTTGTCCTGGTGTGTTTCTCATAAACGACAATGGGGTATAGATTGGCAAGATCTTCAAAATTCAGTGCAGTCTGGGTCTTATGATTTATCTCAATTGAAAGATCGAAGTTCGCTCCTTAATCTTCGACAGAATAAGATTTCCCAAGCACATACTTCTTTTCTCTTTTGGAAGCAACGCTGCAAGGTTCGTTGAGATGCTTTATGTGAAACTCATTCTCGACTTTTGTTTAGATCGGTTCAAGCTTGTAGTCGTCAAAATAAAATATTGAGCTTGCACGATAAGAATGATAACTGGATTTCTAATCAGTCAATATTGCCAATCTTCTCCAGCAGCATTTCGCCCTATGACTCATCTCCTACCTCGGGTTTGTGTTCTTGGGAAAGCTTGGATATGCCTACTCTTTTGTTGCCAGATCGTGATTTTCTTATGATGCCCTTTTTCTGTTGCGAAAATTAAGAATGCTATGTGTCATATTGGAGATGATAAATCGCCTGGTCATGGTGGTTTTACTTTTTAGTTTCTGTAAGTCTCATTTGGCAGTGGTTGGTAAGGAAACTATTGAAGCAATTAGATATTTTTTCTCCAACGTTTATTAATTGAAGGAATGGAACCGCACCTTTTAAAACTTGCTTCCAAAGGTGGAGCGCCCTAAAACTCCTTCCCAGTTTCAGCCGATTAGACCCTGTAATGTACTTTAAAAATATATTGCAAAGTGTCTGACGAATCGCTTGCGCCGGATGTTGCCTTCTCTGATTTCTGACACCCATAATGCATATGTTCTGGGTTGCATTATGGCCGACAATGGTTTACTAGCTCATGAGCTTCTTACTTACATGTCTTCTTCTACTTCTAGAGTTTGTTCGGCTGCCTTGAAACTTGATATGAACAAAGCTTATAACAGGGTTAACTAGGATTTTCTCTAGGATGTTCTTCATCATTTTCGGATTTTCTCCTTACTAGATTCATATTTTACGTCAATGTGTTACTACAGTTTCCTACCATATTTAGGTTAATAGTTCTCCATCTCAAGCCTTCCGTCCTAAGTGTGGTCTTCGTCAAGGGGATCCTTTATCTCCTTATCCTTTTGTGTTGTGTATGGAGGTTTTTTCCTTAATGTTACGTCGAGATGAGCAACGGGGCTTGATCCAAGGTTTGAGGATCTCTCGTCGGGCGCCTTCGGTTTCTCATCTTTTCTTTGCTGATAATGCGTTGCTCTTCTTTCGAGTTTCTTCGTCGGCGTGTGACCACATTCTTTCTGTTACAAAGGAATTCTATTCGATCTCTGGTCAAATGATAAATTTAAAGAAGTCCTTTGTTCGCTTCAGTGCTAATACTCCTTCTGATTATCAAGACTATTTGTCCTCTTCTCTTAGAATGCGGGCGCGTTATTCACTTGGAGATTACCTGGGTCTTCTGGTGGATTTAGGTCGTAGCAAATGTAAAGCCTTTCAATTTATGGTGGATAAAGTTGTTCAATGTCTATCGTGTCATGCTTCGCTTAATTTATCAGCTGCGGCAAAGCTTGTCATTATAAACTCTGTTCTTGTGGCGGCTTTTAATCATATATTGTCGGTGTTTAAGATCCCGACTACCATTTGTGACTAGATAGATTCTTTACTTGCGCAATTTTGGTGGAAATCGGGTAAAGACTCTAAAGGTATGGCTTTAGCTCTTTCTGCGGTCCTACATATCCCCAAAGGGTTGGGGGGTCTAGGTATTCGTCATTTTCGTTCTTTTAACTTAGCTTTACTTACTAAACAAGCTTCACATCTCATGAGGCAGCCTCAGCTTTTGGCCTCTCGTGTTCTTAAGGCCAAAAATCAAGCTTTACTTTCTTCTAAGCCTTCTATCTTGCGTGCTCGTCCTTCTTGGGGAAGTCGAGGGTTTTTGGAGGGTGGTTCAGTTCTGTCTAAGGGCTTATCTTGGAAGATCGATTCTGGGAAGAATATTAGTATTTTGAGTGACAATTGGGCTTCTCAAATTAAGGTTGAATTTAAAGATCATATTCCTGAAGAGGACAATCCTTCTATGGTTTCAGATTTGTTACTATCGAATTCTTCTACTTGGAATGCTTCGCTTGTTCGTTTCCTTTTCCTTCGCATGTGGCGTCGACCATTCTCGGGTTAGATCTTCCAAAGCCGAAGATTGATGATTTTGTTTACTTGAAATATACTAGGGATGGTGCTTTTTCTACTAAATCGCTTACTCTTGTTTGATCGCTTAACATTTCCACTTGGACACCATTTCTATTCCTACAGATTGGTGGAAACGGCTTTGGCTTTCGCCTATTCTTCCAAAATGGAAGATGTTTTCTTGGAAGGTTGTTCACAATGCTCTTCCCACAACAGGTCCTTTAGTTCTTAAGGGTCTTCTTGTCGATCCTACTTGTGTCTTCTGTCACCAAGCCCCTGAATCGGTTTCTCATTTGTTCCGGGATTGTCCGATTTTTAGGGGCCTTTGGGAGTCCCTCTCTTTTAATCTTTCTTCTTCTATTGATCCTTTCTCTCCTTGGCATAGTTGGTTTTAGGAGCTTCTATTTTCTCTTATTAGTTCTCGTGATTGGCTCGGTTTGGATCGAGTCTTTGGGTTATGCTGGGCTATTTGGTTGATTAGGAATAATGTGCGTTTAAGGTCGTATTCTCCTGATTATATTCTTCAGTTGGCCACTAGTTGGTGTGATAGAAGTGCAGCGGCTCAGCTGGTTGATTCTACCTTATCGGGATCTCCTCTGGGTTTCACCTACCCTCCTCCGGTTCATGTCCTTCGTGGTAGCCTGCAGGATGTTTGTCACATTTCAGTGATCTTTGATGGTGCCTGGGATCAAGGGGATCATAATGTTGGTGCTGGTTGGTGTTTTTGGGATTCCTCGTCTTAGATTCTAGGTGGTGGGGCGCGTGCCTATATGGCTAGTTCGGCTCTTCATGCTGAATTACTATCTTGTTTCTTTGCTCTCAAACATGCTCGTCGTCAGGGGTTTTTGAGTGTTTCTTTTCTCACCGATTGCCTTAGTATTCCTAGATTACTTCTAGGAGTGGGTCCTGTTGATATCGCTGTCGTTTGGATTTTACAAGCTATTCGGATGCTCCTTGACTCTTTTGTTACTTGTTGTTTAGGGTAAAAATACCCTAGACATGTGGACCAATAAGAGAAGGCCATGTGTCAAGCTCAGACTGGCCCAAGTGGCTCAATAGCTACCTAACACGTGTCCCCTTCAGATAACTTCTAAAATTGCGGCCTTCAAGGGCTTAAATCCCAAGAAGCGCTGTAATTCGGCGTAGCCCACTAAAATCTAGGTCAAGTAACCTAGATTGGGGCACACCTACCAACGACCCTATAAATAGGGAGATATTTCCCCATTTTAAAGACACAATCAATCATTTATTACACCTACTATCTCTATCATCAGAGAAACACCTGAGCTTGGAATCCAAGCAGATACCCATCTAAATTTCCGCACGTTTTATTCTCTTTCAAGTTACTAACTTGATCGCCGAGGCAGAGCTCTAACACCCGAAGTCTCCGTTGTTTTGCAGGTGCAGCTCGAGTCGTACCAATCTTTGTGACGTAACTCTCCCGAGGGACAAAAATACCCAAAACACTTGTCGTATTCGCAAGGTGGCTAGATCGTCAGTTTATGAGGCTCATTCCTTGGCGGGAGCGGCTCGGCGTCGGAATTTACTTCGTTTTGTTTTTTAGTTTTTTGTTTTTTGAGTTCTCTTTGTCAAAAAAATAAAAATTAATAATAAAAAAAAATCTACATATTTTGGTACATATATATTAATATATTGTTTACTAGTTTACTTATATATGGAGTACAAATGAGAGTGAGGGATAGCTCAAGTGGTTAGAGCTCCCCTCCCGATTCTAAGAGATCGTGGGATCAATTCTCATTCCCGTGCTTGTGGCTCTCTAAACACCAAAAAAAAAAAAATACAGAGTACAAATTTTTGGCACAAAAGGCTTACTTTTTTATTATTCGCAAAACCATTAATACAATGCATACAATTTATTTGTTTAAAAATTATCCCCTTATTCTTAATATAGTACATGCTACATTAAATTTTAGATCATTGAAATGGTCAAAGTTATTTATATATTTCATCCCTACTGTTATGGACAAAAGCAAATAATGTGACTAGTTTTTTGGATCTCAACTATACCCACAAATTTCTATTGAATAAAATAACAACGTTTCCACGTAATTCATTGTTGATAACTATTTTTATCAATTTGTTATCATCTTTAAATGACCTCTAAGTTTAATAATTATATTTACTTTCAGGGTCAATTATTATAAAAAAATGGATGAGTTTATAATGGAGGTTGACAATAAGTTTAGAGTATCTATGGCTGATTCAACTATGATGTGCATTTTACATTCAGCAATGAACAAGGCACACGCAAAAGTTCAATCAAAGGATGGGATAATTGAAAGATTAAATGAGCAGTCCAAGTTCTATGAATTAGCCATCATGCAATTAGAAGCTTGCCTAAAGTTTGTCCAAGAGGAAACAGGTAATTACATACTTGAAACTACACATGAGAGACTTTTATTTGACTTATTAGAAATGAAGGATAAACTTGAAGAAAGGTTGAAAGAAACTGAGCTTGCAATAACTGAAAAAGATAATGAATTGATTGAAAGGTCCGCAAATGAAACTAGATTGCAACAAATATTAAAAGCTAAAGAACAGGAATTACAACATTACCAAAAAAGTGACTATAGCAAAATTGATGAAAACATTAGTGAATTAAAGTATAGAATGGATCAACATGTTTGGAATATAAAACAACACTTAGAAGATGAAAGAATTGCGTTAACTGCAAGGTTGGGACTAGACTCGTCCACATTTACAAGTGTTAAAAATATAGAGTATGGTACAGATTTTAAGTCTCAAGTTGGAGCCAATAGAGAAAACGGTTATGCAATGGAGAAAGAAAAAAAATTTGAATGTACACACGAATTTCTCATGGGTTTTTGTCATATGGGATTAGAGATTGATAGTTTAAAGGAAAAGTTGGATGCAACTTTTGAAATGATTTCAAGGTATGATGATAACCCTCTAGAACAACAGTGGTTACGTATGATAGAAAAAGATATACTCACCATCTTATTGAAAGAGTTTGTGGAAATTCTAAACAAGGAGGTACAAGTTAAAAATAGTATTGGAAATAACCAATTGGTTTCAACTAAACCTCTATATATTCAAACATGGTCAAATTTTATTCACGATGTGACCTTATTACGAGATGTTTTGGAAAATATGAAATTTTCATATAAGCAAAGAGAAAAAGATATGAAAATTCATGACTCACATAAGAAGATCATTATACATGAAGACAAATTATGGCAACATGTTCATGAGGACTTTGAAAAAGAAAAAAAGGATACTGAGAAGAACAAACCTTGTTTTTTGAATGAATATGAAGCTATAATAAAGTACATTGCTAAAGATATTTTACGAAAAATGGATGAAATTATTACTTGGATGATTAGTTTGGACTCTATCTTTAGAAATAATAGTGTGAATCATGACAAATTAAAATTTTCGACAAGGGACAAAATAAATGCAAAAGATCCTAATCATAAAGACCTTATAGCTAGACACCATTATGAAGTTGAAGAACATATGAAAAAATTGAACTTCCGATTTTTGGTAGCCAATAAATCAAAAGATTTGGCACGTGATTATGACATAAGATTAGATGAATATGTGGTACAAAACTTAATTAAAGAAGATGTACATTCGAAATTTCTCAAGGAAGCAATTAAGGAGATGAGACTTAACAATGTAAAAAAGTCTATTACAAAAAGTAATCATATTGAAGAATGTACATTTGTTTCCAATATTAATGAAGGATTATTATATCTTTTTTTAAAGGAATTAATAAATGAGTGTAAAGCTACACCTACACGTACAAATCTTATGTGTACTACAGAACAAGATGGGAGAGGCATTTCGCATCAAGTGCATCAAATTCAAGATTTAGATTCTCATATACCTATATTAATTCAAGAGGAATTGAAAATGATTTACTTGAAAGAAATGCTTAATATATGGAATTTACAATGTGTTGATTACACATACGAATTTTTAATTAGAGAATATATTCAGTGGTGTGTAGTTTCTGAGGCAATAAAATATTGCGAATTATTATCGAGAAAGAGTTCACATATTACTCATTTAAAAGGAGATGATACCTTAATTAATGAACTTAGTTTTCCATTAAGTGATTTCAAAATTGAGAAAATAAAGATTTCTCAATCCCTATTTTTGTTTTATGGTCGAGGGAAGAGTGGTGTAATAAGAAATGAGAATAATCACTTGAAATTAACTTTCATCGAAATTATTGGTAATCATAGTGATATAAGTTATGATGGGATAAAGATAGATAAAGATGTCCCCTCCATGAAATTTACCTCTACATTAGAAAAAGCTCTACAACAATTGGATGAATTCAAAGCAAAATTGAGAGAAATAGGAAGTGATGATATAAAAAAAAGCGAACAAATTGATTTTGAAAAAGTTCAAGAAGAGGTGAAATACGCTTTACCATATTTTAGATTAGCTCATGTGGATTCTTCATGCGATCAAAGATTTTACACCAATGATAATAAATCGCCTGAACATACTTTCGTGAATGAAAACAATGAGGTAACAAAATATGGTGTTAATGGTTTTCAAGCTTTATCTTATTGAAATGAGAATAAATCATGATGATAATGATGATATAAAAATTCTAAATAATAGCACCAAGCTAACAAGGTATCTTCTTATTTTCTTATTTGATCAGGATATTTTCTGTGCTCAAGTGTTTTATGATGTAATAGATCATTTTGGGAATATGTTGCAAGAAAAGTTAGCTCAAAGTTATTCAAGGTTTGTACACTTCTCTTGTATATCAACATATTAATTACAAAAAAGCAAAGTTATTCCATTATAAATTTATGATCAACGGATGTGATATTGCAGATTGGAGAAATTGAATGATCATGTTAAGATTTTAACTCATGAAATCATGAATATTAAGAGAGAACAAATGATATACAAGACTGCTTTTATACAAAGATGTCTAAACCTTCAAAAGGCTGAAATTGAGGTATATATAGAACAATTTAAAATGTTATTTTTAAATATATTAGATAAATATCAAAGTATTGAAGCAAAATAACAATTTCGTTTTGGTAATGATGTAGAAACTATAAAGAGAGAGATAAGAGATACATATTTGAATAATCTGTTTACATTAACACACTAAAAATGGAGATACTCTAGGCCCATATAAATAGACTTACAACTCTAAAAACTAATAAAGCTATAAAGTAGGAACTAATAAACAAGTGGGTAACAAACACTACACCACTAACTCAAGTACTTGGAATAACATTCTAATAAACTGATATTTAGGAAAATTATGTGCAACTAACGTTCCACTAGTTTTGGAGCACTAATTACTAACTACTTTGAATCAATCCAACATTCCCCCTTATTCAAAGTCTCATACTAAACTTAATATTCCATATTGCCAATTGACTTCAACTTAAATTTGACATATTTTGATCTCAACACGATCACTTAACCGCACACTCGACTATGGAAGAGCTAATCTTCCTCTTCAAATTTCATAACATCTTGCTAGAAGTTTTAATTTGTGATGCACATCTCATCACCTACACACTCGGAGCACTTCTCTCCGCACAACTAATCCTCGACATTTTTTAATTGATGCACTTCTCATCAATTACTTGATCTTGTTGATGCACATTATCATCAACGTACATTCAATGGAGCACACCTCTCCATTAACTCTCTTTGACATTGTCCTCCAATTGACCATGTCACCTTGTATCATACCAAACATCTTTGGTATTATCTTGGAAACCATCTCTTCATTGATTACGACTTTCATACCTTCATGGGCTAAAAGGGAACCCATCAACACACCACACTAACCATTACTTCCATGGTTAAACACACACAAAAAAATACTCACAAAAATATTTCACTCGAAAAAAAAATATTGCTCATTGCTCTCAAACAATGAGATCAAGCTGCGTTGCTTGTCTCCTTACTCGATATTTTTTTTTTAATACTCTCTATCTCTCTCTCTCTTTTTTTTTCTTTTTCTTCATCTCTTTTCCTTCCCTTTTTTTTTTTTTTTTTTCCTTATCCCGGATCTAACCTGAAGCTCTTGATACCATGTAGAAACTATAAAGAGAGAGATAAGAGATACATATTTGAATAATCTGTTTACATTAAGACACTAAAAATAGAGATACTCTAGGCCCATATAAATAGACTTACAACTCTAAAAACTAATAAAGCTATAAAGTAGGAACTAATAAACAAGTGGGTAACAAACACTACACCACTAACTCAAGTACTTGGAATAACATTCTAATAAACTGATATTTAGGAAAATTATGTGCAACTAACGTTCCACTAGTTTTGGAGCACTAATTACTAACTACTTTGAATCAATCCAACAAATGAAATTCTCTAAAGAACAAATTGCTAGATTGCTAAAATATAATAGATTCTATGACTCATCTGTATTTTTTTTAATACAATAAAATTCAATGTAATCACATATTATGTGGCAATCGGTTAATAGTGACTTGTTTGTTATTTTTAAGGTTGATGTTCTCGGAGATACTGTAGAATCATTCACAACTGTACTTCAAAGAATATATTCAACATTGAATCACTACTCAATAGTACTACAAAATTTTCCAGAGGTAAGTTATGGATGAAAAATTATCACATTTAGGGCGTGTTCACATTTACTTAATTTCACTTTATTTCAGTTCAATTCAGCTTCAATCAATTCAGTTAAGTTCAGTTGAGCTCCTAATTTTCCTCTCTCATAGTTCAGTTCAGTTCAGTTCAGCTCCAATCAGTTCAGATCAGTTCACTTCAGCTCAATTTAGTAAATATAAACAGGCCCTTAGTACAAAAAAATGTACATGTATAGCTCAGAAATTAAGCAAATTTAATTTTTATTTTTTTTATTTTTACCCCTCTTTCATTCTCTTCCTTTTGAAAAATTCACTTTTCTCTGTCAAAGATTATTTTCATGTCTCTTATTACGGGCCTGTTCTCATAGACTGAACTGAACTTAACTAAACTAAACTAAACTAAACTAAACTGAACCAAGCTGAACTGAACTGAACTGAATTGAAATGAATATTTTATAACAAAAGGAAATTAGGAGCTGAACTGAAATGAAATGAAAATAAACGTATGAGAACAGATCCTTTCTTCAATCTCTCTTCCTAATCTTTGTCAATCAACCATGCATGTCACACTCAAAATCACAACCCAATGTTACAGAAATAACGTATGAAGAGATTGAAAATTAAAGGATTATTAAAATGAAGAAAAGAAAGGGAAATCGAAAATTTGACAAACAATTGAAAAAAGTAGATTGTACAGTTAAGAGTACTGATAGAGTATAAAACATATTCCTGGGCCTCAACTAATCAGCTTAAGCTTTTGGTTGAGTTGGTCCTCTAATATGGTATCGGAGCCAGAGTGACACAAAAGTCACGGGTTCGAATCTCATCTGATCCTCCTTCAAAGTGGAATTAATTCGCACCAGGTATGGGTAGGCCTGTGTTGCATCCACATTTCAAGCCCAAAGAGCCTTTCATGTGAGGGGGAGTGATAGATTATAATACATATTCCTGGACCTCAACCGTCAGCTTAAGCTTTTGGTTGAGTTGGTCCTCTAACATGGTATCGGAGCCAGCGTGACACAAAGGTCACGGATTCAAATCTCATTCACCCCCTCTTTTAAAGTGGATTTATTTCGCGTCGGGTATGGGAGGGCCTGTGCTGCATCCACATTTCAAGCCCAAAGGTCCTTTCATGTGAGGGGGAGTGATAGAGTATAAAACATATTCCTGGGCCTCAACCATCAGTTTAAGCTTTTGGTTGAGATGGTCTTTAACAAGAACATTGGAAAATGTTAGAACATGTAGAGGAGAGAGAGTGATTTGTAAATTAGCAAAAGTTTGAAGTTTTAATTAAAAATTAAAAATTACTAATAATTTTTTTTGTTAGTTAGAGAGGTACAAGAGAGGTGGTGAGAATCGATCCCAGAATCATCTGGGATAGGGAAGGAAACTCTAACCACTTGAGATATCTCTCACCCTCAATTACTAATAATTATTAGTGATAGATATTACTCCCTTCGTTTCATAATGTTTGTCCCATTTACGTAAATCGATGCAAATCTTTGATCACAAATATCTTTAATCTCACACTAGCAAAAATTATAAAAATTAGATGTAGTTTAATAAAATAAAAATTATATGAACTATAATAAAATTCTTTTTCAATATTCCAAACAAAATTAAACATGTAGTTTAATTAACATGTATTCTAACATGCTACAAATAAAAGTGTCGTCCATATAATCATGCCAAAAATATAATTTTCCAATCCATAAACCATCACAAATAAATCATGCTCAGCCTCTTCCTTTTTTTTTTTTTTTTTTCTGTTCCTTTTTCTTTCTTTTCCTCTCCCTTCTCTAATTTCTGAATCTTCCCATTCACCACCTCCAAACTGAGTCCCTACAGAGTTTTTTCATTGATTAAATTTTCAGGCTTCTCGTTTAAGCCTCCATAATTCCCTTTCAAAACAACTCCCAGACTCTGAAAAAATGTAGAAAAATAGCTCTATATCCCACCTTAGACTTTCTCGGGACACAATGTGCCAAATGCTGGTGCATAAGTCCATGAAAATTAAGCTTCATCTTCCTAGATATGCAGAATATCACAGCCATGTCCATCAGACATGCTTCACGCTTCTTTGCAATCCTAGGTAAAATGGTTTTCTTGACAAGATTGAACAACAACTTGTTCATGGGACCGAGGTCATTATGAATCATTGTATTCTTTCCTATTTTTCCTTCTAAAGCTTCTACAATGTCACCACTCAGGTTGTTTCCGACCTTAACACTTAACTTCCCTTTAATGTAAGTCTCATACCCTTTAATCGAAGTTTTCAGAATTCTACCTAGGGTTTCAACATTAAACTCAATTTTTACACCATTAATTTCACTGTAAATAACTCCCAATTTTGCTTGAAAATTTTGACAACTCAGTCACGACAATTGGCAACATGTAATTGTCAGATGCTTTAGACAAAAAATATTCCCATCCTTGGAACTTAATCAAATCAAGAAATTCTAGGAACCTAGCTTTTCTACACCAAGACAAATAAATGCGATGACCAACAACATACCATCCAGCTTATGACTCAAGCTCTGCTTGATCAACAATTTCTTCATCTTCCTCCTTCCCAGAAATCTCTCTCTCAGAGTCCTCCATTTTTTTAGCAAAATCATCAACCTCCTTGATGTGTTCTTCAACAGTCTTTCTCTTCTCTTTCATCTCTTTCAACTCTTTCAATTTTTGAAGAATTGATTCAGAGGTTATGTCCTCTATTTCAGCGGACTTAAGGTTGTACGGGGTAGAGGATGAAGTGGGTTCGGCTTGTGTTTCTTTAAAGGATACAATTGGAAGTGAAGAAACCTCTTCCTGTTCAGAGTGATGGGTGTTTTGAGAGCTTTTCGAAGAGCTAATGGAAGTAATGATGACCATGGTGATCTCTTGAGGGTTTTAGGAAGATTGTAGAAAGTTTTTCACGGTGGGTAAAATTGATTTGGCAGTGACGATGTAAGGTGGCTGAAGATTCCTTTTATATTAAATGAAGCGGTGTGAGGAAGTTAATAAGTTTTCAGTTATTAATTAAACAAATTTAATTTACTTTCCAAATTCATTTAAACAGGATTTTTTACCAAAAAATCCTTTTCTTTCTAATTTCATTTAATTTTCAAAACTATTTTCTGAAAATAAAATATGTAATTTGGAACACGCTTTTTACACACATGAAATGTACATTACTATTTACTTACAAAATTAAGTGTATAGTGAAATAACCTCTAGTGATCAACAACGATGACACTTCAGCTATGTTTAGCACACCAAAATTGTGCTAAATGCTTATTTTGCTTTATTTACATTATATTTTACTTTGCCATATCTTCGAACATCCAAAGCAATCAAGTCAACTTGATCATCCCAAGTTCCAATCTCAATTTCTCAAATCTTTCTCTGTTCAAGGGCTTGGTTAGAATATCAGCAATTTGATTTTCAATTTGACAAAATTCTAACTTAATATTCCCTTGCTCCATACGGTCTTTTAGGAAGTGATGCCTAATGTGGATGTGTTTTACCTTTGAGTGTTGAACTTGATCTTTAGAAATACATATAGCACTGGTATTATCACAGTAATAAATAGGAACACATTCAAATATAATTCCAAAATCTCTAACCTGTTGCTTTATCTATAGAACTTGTGAGCAACATGCTGCTGCTGCCACATACTCAGCTTCAGTTGTAGGTAATGCAATTGTGTTTTGCTTCTTCGAACCCCAAGAAACTAAACAATGTCCTAAAAACTGTACCATACCTAAAGTACTTTTTCACAATTTTCTCTATTTTAAAATATATTTACTAGTTTTTTAAAAACTGTATACATTTAAATGTTGTTATTTAAACATTCTTAACATTGAGAAAATTATGACATTTATGGAGAATTTTTATCCTTTAGAATGTTAACAAAAAGCATCTTTTAAAATAATACCACAAAAAGAAGAAAGATGGATTATAAAGCCACAAACATTTTTTTACTTAAATTATTATAACATCACAAAAAAAAAAAAAAAAAAAAAAAAAAAAAAAAAAAAAAAACCCAATAAAAATTGGATTTCACCATTACTTAATGGATTCTTGGATGAAATATGTTAGTGGAGCTCTCAATAGACATGGTCACAAATCTATAATTTTTTTTAAAAAGAAAATAAATATTAAAAGAATTTAAAAAACCCTAAAACCTAGAAAAACAAATAAATCTTTATTTAAAACAAATAAATCTATAACACATTTCCATTGTGACCAAACTAACAAATTCCATCTAAGAATTTATTAAACGGTGATAAAATTCATTTTTAAGGGTTTTTGTGGTATTTATTAAAGTTTTATTTATTTTTTTATGGTGTTATAATTCTTTTTTTTTTATCCTTTTTAAGGTATTATTTAACAAAATTTCCTAACAAAAACATTAGTTTAAATATAAGAGTTAAATCAATCGATAAATAATGCGAAAGTGAAATATTAAAATGTAGATTGACAAGTAAAATAATAAAGCATCTTATATTTATAATATCATAAAAAATTCGATTAAAATAAAAAAAAATCAAAATGATCAATATGAATATAAAATAACTTAAATATGAAATATTGCTTTTATTACAAACAAGTAGTTAAAAATTATAGTTTTTATGAATGCCCTGAAAAATAATACCAAGTACATTTTATTTTTCAAATAGATTTTCTAAAGTTTGCATCCAAATTTGAAGACAATTTTTATGTAGTCAATATATTAAATTTTTAATTTTTTACTTCGTATTTTTTTTTATTGTGGTTGTAGTTCTTATTTATTTTATTCGAATTTAATCATATTCTATATATCAATATATTGCAGGTTCTTAATATGCGAAATTGGATTGAAAATTTGATTCCTGTCAAGGATGTTTTGGTATCAAATTACCAACATAAGCTAGTTTCATTGTTAAAAAAAAAAAATTAAAAAAAAAAAATAAAAATAGAAAAAAAGAAAAAGTTTGTTTATTAAATTTTAATATTTTAAAATATTTTAACTGGATTGATTTATCTTTCGACCAAAAGATAGTGTATTTCATTGTCATAATGCATAAGTTTTTCATGAATAACAATAAAGATATCTGATACAAAACACTATGAACGTTAAACTTTACAATACTTAATTTATTAATAAAATTATTTTTTTCCTACCATAAGGTTTTATGTGTAGTAGTCCACAAAGATAAACATACAATAAATATATGCTAAACTACAATTTAAGACATTATAAACGTTGATGAACTACTTATATGTCTAGATTGTGGTGGTTCGTTGTCTTTTTTTTTTTTTTTTTTTTTTTTTTTTTTTTTTTTTTTGGTGCAAACAAGGTGCAAAGCCCCAGAAGAAAATACAAGAAATAAAATTAAGCAGGAATTAAACGTGGCAAAGCCACACCAACAATATCATCATGTAGAATGCGTAATGCGTCCTAACTCGATAGGAGGGAATAAAATCAACTCGATATTATTGTTCTGGGTGACCCCTTAGCTTGATTAGCTAACCAGTCTACAGCTTGATTTGCTTCTTGGTAAATATGGATTATTTGCACCTGTCAATTGGTCACATCAATTAGCTGCTTACAATGGCGTATGATGTGATAACCTTGGCCTCAATAAGTTTCTTCATTGGTCAGCGCTGCCACAACAAGTTGGCTGTCCATTTGAACTTGGATCTTGGCAGCATTCATTCTCTTTGTGGTGGTTGTCTCTTTAGATACACATGCATGCAACATTTGCAAGACTATCGTGGTAATTTATTTATTATCCCTAACACGTACAGAATGGTACCATGGGAAATTACATAATTTTTTTTTTTTTTTTTTTGAAACAAATGGAAATTACATAATGAGCATTGTGTTTGTACATAACATTGTTCTCTACTATGTATGAAGTGCGTAACATATTTATTCATATACACAACTTTTTTCAAATAATAGAATAGTATAATTTTTTTTTTGAGAAAAAAATAAAAAATTAATATGTATCTCCGATGGTAAAACTTTTTGACTTTGCAGTTCAAACTATGTTGTACTATCTCAATTTTGACAATTTCATTAAAAAATTATGTTTTCCTCTAAAAACTATTCCACAACATTATTATATTTTTGTAACTCAATATGCATGTTAAGTAACGTAGTACTTTTATGTGTCATGACCAAACTCAATGTAATTATGTGTGTACTCTATGTGTCAAAATTATATTAAGTTTAAAATTAATTATATACTCTATTTGTCATAATTATATTAACTAACTCACTATATACTTATGCATATTGAGTTTACTTATGTCATTGTAGACACCCAAATGTGTCTTCCCTAAACCAAATCCAGTGATGAATACCTTCACATCATTTGATTATCGAACGAAGTGAAAGTGTGAAAAGTCTAGTAATGCAGTTATTTTTATAAAAATATCTCTCTTTCTGTTTTTGAAAATGTGCTTTATTTATGAAAATAGCTGTTTTTTTGGGTAATTTTACCCATGCCACGTGTCCCAATCAGGCCCTGACACGTGTCATACCCTGGTTGGCTCATCTTGGGCCAATCTCCTTCTGACACGTGTCTCTCCTAGAACTTGGGAGCAAAAGGCGGCCTTCAATGGCCCAAATCCTGAGAAAGCCGTAATGCGGCGCAGCCCAGAATGATTAGGTTAAAATGACCTAATCAGGGGCACATTTCCCGAAGACCCTATAAATAAGGAGGTTTCCCCCATTTTTGGGACATCTACAACTATTACATCATACCTTACATTTCGAGATGATCTCACCTCTTTTTCCGTACTTTCTCCCGTTTTATTTCAAGTACTAACTTTATCGTCGGAGGCGGAGCTCCAACCACCCAAAATCTCCGTTGTTTTGCAGGTACAGGTCACGCACAACTAGTCTCTGAGCTGCAACTCTCCCGAGGGACAAAAACACCCAAAACATTTGGCGCTTTGATCTTTAATGTTTAGTGACATGCTAGGGTTTGTTATTAATCTTGTTAGTATCATGCCTAGGATCTTGCTAATATTAAGCTTTATTATTATTATTATTATTATTATTATTATTATTATTATTATTATTATTATTATTATTATTATTATTATTATTATTATTATTATTATTATTATTGTGATTATCATGTTGCTTAATATATTCTATTATTGTTATTGCTTAATCACACCTTTTATGCATATTTAAAAAGAATTTGTATTTGTAATCACACTTAATAAGATGATTAATAATCTTGTTTAGGACAATATGATTATAATTCAAGTAATCACCAATAATAGGTTTGTTTGTGCATTAATATTCAACCAACATAGATTAATTAGGTTTAGGATTAACCTATTGATTGTATGTTAGTCAGAAAGTGCACATGAATATGATAATAATAATGTAGAGGCCTATTATTAGGGCAAGTTCAATCTCTTTTAGATTGGATTTGTACCTTCATCCCCGAATATCTAGTCATGGTTCCAGAACACTACGGAGTTAGCGATCTCATGGATCGTGAAGGGATGTAACCTTCACCTTATGAACGGTTTACAAGTTCCTAAAACTTGTTGGCAAGTCTTTTACTCTAGCTTCCTTCCCTTTGGTTGCCACCATGCTTAAGTGTATGATCACAGTGGGGCTCAAGTGTGGGATGCTTGAAATATTCCGTACAGTTTTTTGGTTATTCCGTTGGGCAGGATTTCTATTTTAATTCCTGAAATTTATTTTGGCAATAATTTTGAATGAGTGGATGAGACTCGAAAAGTTCTAAGTATTTCATGTGCGTAATTTTGATTAACATTATTGGCATAAGCATAATAAAGGTCCGTATTGGAAAGACCATCTGTAATGCATAAAAAACATAGGAATTTTACACGTAGGAACTTAGAGAAATATCTTTCACAACTAGAATCGAAATAACGTTGTGAAAAACTGGAAAATTTAAGAACAGAAAGTTGTTGAGACATGTAGGAACTATCGCTCAGAAAACAGTGCCATCGCCAATGCGATGGCTCCGTCGCCTGGAAACAGCATCTGTCGTCTAGCGACAGAGTCATAGTCTGGCGACGGGCACTGTAGTCTCGCGTCGAGTTATTCCAATACTGAGATAGAAATCTAACTTCTTGTTTCGACCAACTCTAGTACTATTTGCTCGGTTTTACCTCCTGATTGAGTTTTTCCCTTTTTTTTAAACCCATATGTGTTCTACGTATGGCCATAAATCTCTAGGAATTCACGCTCCATCTACCTAATCGAATGCTCCTGGCAACGAAGGGTACATCCGAGTTTGTTAAATTCACCAAACCGTGGAAGCGAGTTTAACTCGCGGGATCCCATCAACTCGCGCCAACCCTTACAAAGGTAAGGCTTCCATGCGGTGCGTCTAGACTCATACCATGGACCCTCTTTGACTAACCCATGTCTTGAACTTTAGAGAACTAGAGCCATGGTTAGGTTGCAAACTCATTGCATTATACTATGCTTACTTGACTATTTGTACATTCTTTGTTTGTGTATAAGCTATATGTTTTTATTATAACCGTTTGTTTGACTTGTGAATGAGTTTGAATAAACTAATTAATGAGTAAAGGACTTTGCTTAATTAATTAATTATTTAATATAAACAATTAAAGCCTAAATAAATTGATCAAACTTGACTTAGTACGACTTTAGGCTTGTCCCTTTAGAGTAAGATAATGGAAACAGTCCCAGGCTAATGTCCCAGCAATGGCGCAAAGGTTTGGACTGTGGCACAAAACGCTGGTGTTTAGCGCAATTCGTCTGGCGCTAGACATTAGCGTGTGGCGACAATCCAGTTTTCTGCTTAAGTCTTCACGACGAGTCTAATTAATCAGTTTATTTAGTCGGTTTAACTAGTTTATTAATGACAGTAGTCATGTTTAGTCCTTATTTGAGTCTAAGCACATAGTCACATGGTCATGACACGAGTCTTGAACATATCACTTACACTCGTAAGTATTCACACACTTTGTACACACTCTTTTCACACCATGATCATGTCTTAGGTTTATGCATGAGTCGTCCATTCCGTCATTTGAGTTGGGGGTCCACTCTATTATAAATTTTTCCATATCTATCCATCTACATTACCTTTCCATACATACCTCACACTTTCCTTCTTAAACACTCACTAGTACAAAAACATTCATTTGCGTCGCTCATTTAGGGTGTATTTGCGTCGCTTCTATGAGCGACGCAACTGCTCGCGACGCAAATGAGTGTTATTTGCGTCACTCGTTTGTTAAAGGAGTGACGCAAATGACTTAACTATTGTTATAATATAGAGTTATTTGCGTCACTCGTTTGTTAAAGGAGTGACGCAAATGACTTAACTATTGTTATAATATAGAGTTATTTGCGTCACTCTTTTGTTAAAGGAGTGACGCAAATGACTTAACTGATGTATAATATAGAGTTATTTGCGTCACTCCTTTGTTAAACGAGTGATGCAAATGACTCAACTGATGTATAAAATAGAGTTATTTGCGTCACTTGTTTTATAAATGAGTGATGCAAATGATTGGTTGAGGATTTATTCAACCACTGATGCAAATGATTTCTTTTTTTTTTCAAATCTATTAAAAAAAACATTATTATACTTTTCCATCAATATATTGTAATTTTATAATGTAAGACAATTAGATTATGATAAGTTAATCAAATCAAGTATATATTTCGACAGATTTTCCTTCGTATTTTGGCCTACCCATAAATTTGGGAATGACGTCAATGTATACACTAATATCCTATCAAAAAGTTTACAACTCAAAATGATTGGTATCATTAACCAACACAAGAACAAAGACCAACTCAAAATGTTGGTAACCCAATTACATTCATTTCAAGCCTAAGAACTAAACAAAAAAAGTCTAACAAATAAATGGAGTTAGCTAAGTTAAATTCTAAATTTCAACATTGCTCATAAAATAGTCTGACCAAATATCTTGAACCACATTTATCTCCTCCCCAGTATAAGGTATTGTTCTAAATAAACCTGTTAACGCAACACAAAACAAAAAAAATAATCATTTCAAGAGTGTAGCAAATCTAAAATATATTGAATTAGTAATGAAAAATGTGACAACACATACTATAATAAGGTCCTCATTATATTACGATGATGTTGAACTATTTCAAACGTATAGCACATGACATAGTATCCATATCTCACATCCTCCCAATTTTTTATGTCACTACACACATCATAGCAACAAAGTAAGTTGACATACTAATACAACTTATTTCAAAAGAGATACAAACTCAAGCATGAAAAATAAGAATACTAATCATTCTCACCATATTTTAAGAAAAAATACATCTTAGTTAAGAATTTATTTCACTCCATTGTTTTTATTTATCACTATACATGCAACAAAATATTCACTGTACCTTATTCTTCGAGAACTTCAAGTCATACACTTTCACAATCTCCATTGTTTTTTGAACTATGATGAAGTTGTTTGTATGGAGACCAAACTTTGTCTTGGAGGCTTAAACTTCTTTTAAAACTTTTGTAATTGATCAAATATTGCCAAGATCTCATTCTAATCAAATTAACTGCTTCAAGAATTATTATCAGTTTCCCCCAACCCCCAGAAAAACAAACAATTATCCTAGGTGATAAATAATGTTGAAACTTAGTCTTATATAAACATGCTAATGTGAAATTTAGGTTTAGGAACTATGTCTTGGCTTTTTCTGCAAATAGTAAGTCCTGTAATTATTTTGTGGCAGAAAATATGGCTCTTATTTGCGAGATTGAACTAACTAGAGAAATGCGATAAGCAGATTATTGATCCAACTGATACCTGATATTATATAACAATCAAACTAGAAATTCAATGAAATACAAAAAGATTAGAGTTAACATGTATATGTGACTGTGAGAGAGAAATCTTTACCTTCTCCCCTGCAATTTACAAACAACTCAACAACAAAAAAGCTCTCTGCAACAAATTGCCGCTGCACCAAAGCCACACCACCGCCACTAACCACCAACCATCAGCTGCACTTGCACCAAGAATTTCACCACACGAAAATCAATTAACCAATGTAATCAAGCCTATTCTATATGTAAGTACTGTAACCTTATTCTTCAAGAACTTCATGTTATACACTTTCATAACCCAATACATGTATTGAAAAAATATAGCTTTATTACAACATCAAAGAATACATAGAATCTAACAAAAATATATATTTAACTATAAAGCTAGTGAAATCATAAATGTAGTTCAAAATCCACCTTAGAAATGCCACAAGTTGAGTATACTGAAATTTAGATTAGCAAGAGTTTATAATGAAACTCTAGATTGTGGAACCGATATTCGGTAATTAATGAAGAATTAGATTATGCCACTTCAATTGTAATGTTAATTTACCTTTAATATGAGAGAAATCAAGTAAGAAATTAACTATAATATCTCAAATTATAGAACAATTAAACAAGAAAATTCATCGAATAACAATAACATTAGAGTATCTCTGAATATAAGAGAGACACCTTAACATTATCCCCTGCAATTCACAAACAATTCAACAAAAAATTGCCCGCTGCACCAAGCCACACCACCGCACTCACCACCGACCACAAGCCACTTGCTACACATGCACCAAGTCATTCACTAATCAAACTTTATATCTAGATACAAACACTCGATTAAACAAGAACAATTGCTCAAAATACCGTGAAATTGTGATAGATTTTGTGAAGTCAAGGTTTACATAAAATGACAAATTAAAAAGCTCACTCACGAATGAGAAATTATAGAACAAAGCAGAACGAGTGAGAACTCCAGCAACTTTTGAACAACAATTTACCACCGCAGCGACACCCAAATCTCCACCAATTAATAGTGCTGCCACCACATAAATCAGCCAATGCCGCCCCAGCTAACCATCAACAGCAACACCAACAAGCAACAATCCCCTACTAGCCTCGATTTAGGGTATTTCATCTCGAATATCAACGATTTTAATAGTTTGAATTTCGTGGGTGGTTTGGGTCGATTTTTGCTAAAAAATGGGGTGTTTTGCCTCGAATTTGCTAGAAAATGGGGGGTTTTGGCTTGGATATTTTGGGGTTTTCAATTAGTGGTCGAATTTGTTGATTTTGGGGTCAAATTTGTTTGTTTGGGTCGAATTTATCAGGGTTTTGCTGTTGAAATCGGTAGGTTTTGCAGTACAAACGACAACAAGGCAACGCTGGGGAATCGGTTGGTTGGACGAATTTCTTGAGGTTTTGATGTTGAATTTTTGGGGATTTTGCAGTTGAATTTGCTAGGGTTTAATTTTGAAGTTCGAACGGCGACATGGGAGCAAGAGTACTTTATATTGAATGAGAGGAAGCACTGAGTGGGTGGTAGTGGTAATAGTCATTTGCGTCGCTCAATGAAGAAAGAAATGACGCAATTTACCCACAAAGTTATTTGCGTCACTTATCAATAAATGAGTGACGCAAATAACATTACTATTTGCGTCGTTTCTATTTATGAAAGCGACGCAAATATAAGTAAGCTGAAATATATCAGACTTTTGCTTCGCTTTATAGTTAATGTCCGACGCAAATTACTTAGAGTGAAGCTAAAATATATCATTTGCGTCATTTGTTTCTACGAGTGACGCAAATAAGGCGACGCAAATGAGCATTTTACTACTAGTGACTTTCTACATTCACATTCCTTCACCTTAAATGCTTCCTCCATACATCATTCACCTCACTATACTATTTTCCAATCCATGCATGTTGAATCGACTTTGAGTCTTGTGATAGACAAAAAAAAAAAAAAGGTAATGATGAAACAAATGCACAAGGCAAGCTTCTCACCAAGATTTCATGATTTCTTTTCTTGTTTTTGATTTCCTTTCCCCAATAAGTCTAGCATAGTATTTTGATGCTCAAAGTTCTAGCTCTTGCGCTCTTGTGTCGTGCTCCCATGAAGAAGTGTTGTCAAACCCACCAAAAGGGCTTAAACTTATTGCCTATACCATCATGCGTCATCCGGAGTTCGCGAGTTCATTATCGAGCGCACGAGAGGCAAAGAGCGTCGAAAGAAACCCAGATTGGAGAGGGCGCGCCACCTTGCAACGTGGGCGCACGTGGCTCAGGAGAGGGCGCTCGCCTCTGCCTGTGCGGGCGCTACTCTCTATTTCCAGCTATCGATTTCCTTTTATGCGCCTCTATAAATACTTTTCTCTAACTGATTTTTTGAGAAGAATTAGACATAATTTAGATAACATTCTTAACTTAGTTTTAGAGCTTCTCACTCCAGTTTTAGGGTTAGTTTACAAGTAGATTTTAGAGAGATAAAGTGAGGAATTTCAATGGTAATTAAGAGATTGAAGGTTCAATGGTGACAATTGTGTTAAAGATCTTCTCTATAATCAATGAGCATTTCTAACTCTATCTCATCTTATTATTTTATTAAATTTCATGTTTGTTTGGATCGATTTTGATATTTTATTCTTGATTAATTACTGTAATGATGATTATTGAGTAGTTCTTTGGCTAGGAATTGGGTGAAACTTGTATGATTGATTGATTGTGATTAATTTTGGAATTTTGTTGATTGATAGTTGAGATTAAATTGATTAATGGAAATTGTGCATCTGTGTAATTCGATTAGGCCTTGAGAATTATGCTAGATTGCATTGTAATTGCTAATGACACAAACAATTTATTTAGGAATTGCAATTATCGATTGGTTTGGATTGTGATTCACTTAGTTTGTTATTCGTAAAGACATCTAGCTTAACGATTAGGAGATAGCTGTTTGATTCCAATTGGTTGCTCTTATCATTAGTCTTCACAACCATTGATTGGCATGTTTGTCCCAAGTTGTTGCAATTTCATGATTACTTGTTGATCCCCGTTCCTAGTGTTTTATTTCTTTGGTTGCTTGTTTTGTTAGTTGTTAGTATTCTCTCTTTATCTTTGACTTCGACCTAGCTTTGGCACCCAAATCGAAAGCGTTTGAACATTACCATTCCCTTAGGTCCAACCTTTGACTTGTCTCTATACTTGTATTTAGGTTGGTTAAGTGTTTATAAATTTAGTTTGACCGAGGGAGGATTAGTTTCAACGACCTAGTTCACTCCTCATCAAAATGGCGCCGTTGCTGGGGAACGATGTCTATGTTTGAGAGTTTTTTATTGCTTGAGTTAAGGCCTTTGTACATAGTACAGTTTTCCTTTATTTGATTTTTGTCTGTTTTGTAAAAAAAATGGAAAGTACCTCGTTTTCTCAATTTGAGAATGAGCCATTTTTGGTGTACTTTAATAGACTAGAGAACTTCATTAGTTACCATGGTTGTGCTCTTTTTAGGAGGCTTGCGAGATTTGTTATCATGATTTGAACGAGCAAACTAGAGACATTATTGCAAGCATGTTTAATGGTAGATTTCGAGCATTGTCTATCGATGATGCTTGGGACTTTTATGTATAGTTTGATAGAGATACTTATGATCTTGGTCATGGTTATTTAAATGTTTCTATTTATAATTGTGATGCTTCATGTTCCATGAATGATGAATCTTGCATGCCTACTTGTGCCCCCATTCCCCATTTTGATGATGTTACTCATGTCTCTAATGTTGATCCTCGCATGCTTGTACAAGATTCCTTTCCCGATGAAGCTCCTTAATTCTCATCACCTTTGCAATCTATAGAATCTAGCTTTGAGTCTCCTCATAAGACGAGATATTTTGAAATTATGTGAAGCCAAATGGAAATGTTGAAAAAGTAGGAAGAGATTAATGAGGGCTTTCTTAGGAAGAATGAGGATATGGAGAGTCAATTGTCATCAATGTTGAATGTAAATGAAGTTTCTAACACATTAGTAGATATGTAAGATGATGATGATGATTGTTTTAAAATCTCCAAAGCATGTGAGGAGAATGTTAGAGAGCATACGAGTGAGGAAAAGGGTGTGGAGATGAATATTCCTAAAGAGAGTATGCATTTTGAACCTCCTTCCAATTTGAATTTCGTTCCATTTAGCCATAAGATGGAGTTGAAGAGAAACTAAAATTTTTAGATTCTCTTACTGTTGAAGAAATGGTAATTCAAGGAAATTTTGCGAATAACTACCATTTAAATGACCACTTTTGAAAACAACTACCATTTAAAATTTTCTTTTGAAAAAACTACTACAAAAACACAAAAAGTTTGAGTAGCACTACCACATTTATTGTTTCCGACAATAATCTCCGTTTTTGGGGCATATTTTATAAAATTTCCCTCAAAAAACCCAAATTAAATGATAATATTGCACTATATTAACCCTAAATTTGATTATACATTTCAATTGCCCTAAATCCCCCAATTTCGTAAAGCCCTTAATTCAATTTTTTGATCATAAACCCTAATTTTAAGATTTAATTGAGAAATTAAATAAACTATAATGCAAAATTAAAGATAATTGACCTATAATTGTGTTTTACTATCGAAATTTCTTGTTTTCTATACCACAATTGATTGAAATTTTATAAACTAGGCTTTCTTAACCGAAAATTCTTCCTGGAAAATAAAACGTGGTAGTGCTACTCAAAGTTTTTGTGACTTTTTGGTTGTTTTTAAAAGAAAATTTTAAATAGTAGTTGTTCTCAAAAGTTGTCATTTAAAAGGTAGTTGTTGGTAAAATTTCCTTCAAGTAATGA
This sequence comes from Chenopodium album, assembly GCF_948465745.1. Taxonomy (NCBI): domain Eukaryota; kingdom Viridiplantae; phylum Streptophyta; class Magnoliopsida; order Caryophyllales; family Amaranthaceae; genus Chenopodium; species Chenopodium album. The sequence continues at coordinate 35,990,278 of NC_137841.1, read as the reverse complement.
AGGATGGGACATTGCAATTTTTGAAGCGTGGAGAAGTTGTGAAGAAAGAGAGAGATGATGAGGAGGATGAAGTAGTTTCCATGGGAAGTTGGAAGTTTGAGGGTGATAAGGACCAAGAGCTTTTTAGTGTTGAAAAACTAATGGGAGAGTTAATTCCCCCACCCACCTCCCTTGATGGTGATCTCATTCCCCCATTCTTTTTTTTTTTTAAACTAATCTTTTTCCACCCCATCTCTTTTACATGATAACCATGGTTTCTTTGAGGGTGATGCCTTGAGCTTAAATGATTTTTATGTAGATGAGATTCAATATGAGAGGGTAGAGGAGGTGGAGCTTACTTTTGATGATTATGATGATGAGAGTAAAGTGTTTGGTGAGGTTAAGCCTCGAACTCCTATCTCAAATCTTCAACTATTACCTTCCTTTTTCACCTTTGATGACCCCTTCTCTTTTACATTTTTCACCATTGAGATGGATGAGGCCTTTTTGGGGGGAGATTGCACTTCTCATGTTTAGCTTGAGCTACCTCCCAAATTCGACCCTCAACCCTTTGATGAGCTTCCCTTGAACCTTGATCATGATTTGAAGCTTTTGAGAGCTCATTTAAGGTGTGAAGTTTATGAGGAGGATGTGATCGAGATTAATCTCAATTTGAATGATGATGAGTTGGAGGAAAGCCCCTTTGATGTGAGTTCATTGGATGAGAGAGCTTGTGTTTCAATGGATAGTGGTGTAAGTGAGCAACCAATTCCTCTTTCTTTACCTTACACCTCTTTTTCAAGAAAGCTTGATTTTGTTCCCTCCTAACCTATGTCATTACCATCTTTTCTCATATCCCTCTTCTTGAAGAGCCTTTAGTCCCCCAAGTGCCTCATTTGATGACTTTTGAAGATGATGGTGGGATTTCCAACATAAAAATATTTTGTTGAGAAGAGTATGCCTTCTTCTTTTTCTTTTATTTTGCTTCCTTTTTCTTATATTCTTGTTTTTCCCTTCTCTCCTACTTCTTAGAATACCTCTTCTTAACCTAATAGGTGTGCATTATGCTTGTTTCATGCTTCATTTTGTCATGCGCATACTTACTTTCTTATGAAATGTGTAGTAGTGCATTTGACCAGCTGTTGCGTTCGTTGCAATATTATTTTATAGAGCGGTTAAGCTTGGAACTTAAGCAAGCCTTTCTCGGGAAGTAACATGTGCTTTATTGACGAGGAGTGGAACTAGATCGTTGAAACTAATCCTCCCTCGGTCAAACAAAATTTATAAACACTTAAAAAACCTATATACTAGTATAGAGGCAAGTCAAGGGTTAAACCCAAAGGAACGGTAATGGTCAAGCGTTCTCAATTATGCGCCTAAGCTAGGTTGAAGACAAAGATAAAGTGAGAGCACTAACCAACTATCAAATAAAGAAACCAAACAAATATAGCACTAGGAACGGGGATCAACAAGTATTCATGACAATTGTAGCAACTCGGGAACAATATACAAATCAATGGTTGTGAAAACTAATGGCAAGCTCAATCAAAAGAGTCAACAAGCTATCTTCTAGAGGTCAAACTAGCGCCAACTACGAGAGACTCTAACTATGAGCATCACTAATCAAGCTCAATCGACAATTGCAATTTCTAAATCAATGGTCCGTATCATTAGAAACTACGATGCTATCTAGCATAATTCTCAAGGACTAATCGAATTACACACATGCAAACTTCCATTAATCACTTTAATCTTAACAATTAATCAATACAATCCCTAAATTAAGCACAATCAATCAATCATACAAGTTTCACCCAATTCCTAGCAAACAACTACTCTAACATCATCATATAATCAACTAACAACTAAAGAAATCAAGAATCAACAATATATGAAGAACAACTACACTAATCAACAATCAAACATCAAAATCAAACCAACAAATATGAAATCAACAAAGCAATAAAATGAGATAGAGTAAAGAATGCTCATTGATAATAGAGAAGATCTTCAACACAATTGTCACCATTGAATCTTCAATCTCTCAATTACTATTAAAATTCCTCACTTTCTCTCTCTAAAATCTACTCCTAAACTAACCCTAAAACTAGAGAAAGAAGCTCTCAACTAAGCTAAAATTATGATTAAAATCTAAAATGAAACATGCTTCACAACTTGCCTAAAAAATCTGGTTTACAAAGGTATTTAAAGAGGCACAAAAACAAAAACCGAGCAAATAAATACCCAGGAAGGCGCGCCTACGCTGCAGGGGAGGCACGCCCATGCTTCAGGGGTGGCGCGCCTATGCCTTGCGCGCCAGCGCATCTCTGGGTTTCTTCGATCTTCTCACGGCTTTGTGCGTTCGCTAAGGTCTTCTAATGAACGCACAATCATGATGATGACGAACACTAAGTGAGGCAGTCCCAAAAGCACATGATTGTGGGTTCAACACCCATATTCATGAGAGCACGGCTTGAGAGCGCAAGAGCTAGAACATGGAGAATCCACTTCTTTGCATCTTGAGCTTTCCAATTGCCATGAGCTTGCTCCAAAAGCTTCCTCCACCTTAGTAAATCACCAATATCAAGACCTGAACCTCGTACAATACCTACAACCACGAAAATAGAGCAAACAAAGGAGAAAAGACTAGAAAAACCATAAAAATGCACAAAAGCTACAAAATAAGAGAGGAAAGGTAAGACTAAGACCAAAAGCATAAAACTAAGCATTTATTAAGCATGAAGTCCATGAAAAGAAGGTGAAAACAACCTAAATGCTCATCAAATGGGTGCCATTTATAACACCCATCATTTATTGCTTTCATTTTCTTTTCTTTTTAGAATAGATTTTCTTTCATAGAAATGTTTGTGTGCCTTTTGCTTGGTACATGACTTCATATACTTTGGTTCACAGGCCTGGATCAAGAATCAAGGAAGTAAAATCCATAATTGCTAGCATATGGAAAACAAGACACAATTCTAGATGAACTTGGCTTTGAAAGGTTAAATTGGGTCATTTGAGGGTATTTACACCCTCTTAAATTCGGTAATATCTTTCCTTGCTTTTTCTCTAATGTTTGATGATTTGTTGGACATGTGTTGTTATTGTTGGTTTGATTTCTTTTTTTCCCTCCCGTGGATTATTTGATTTGTGTTTGAGAATATTGTCTCATTCAAGGTTGGGGGAGGGTTTTCTATCATGTTTGATGGGATTTTGATTCATATATGCCATGCACATTTGTATATGAATTTACATGATTCTTTATCTTGAAAAAAAAATCCAAAAAGATTACTTTTGTTTCTTTCAAGGCAAATTTGCAATGTGTTTTGTTTTGTTCTTGCTTTGGACATAGTACTTTTGGACTTGTATAGTTGAATGCTTTTCTTCTTAAATGGTAAAGGTGTGCACGGTTTGAGATTATCTTTGGTTGACACTAGGATAGAGTATGCTAAGGTAGTCGTTTAGAACTTTTGGAACCTTGAAGCCGAATTATATTGTTTTTGAAAATTTGCAATTGCTCCCCTTTTGGTGATTTTGAAACAATAGTGAGTTTTTGCTACAACCATGTGAGGTTTCATTGTTTTCAAGCCTTCTACAATTACTTGCATGAGCGGCATGGATCCTTGACTATTGCGAACCTATTCTTGGCTCATAATTCTCAAACACGAGACCGAACCATCAAGTGTGGACAAAGATATCTTTTTGGGGTGGTAATTTTCTGTTTTAGGATAATCTTCTTAATTTTTAGTTCTTGGGTTTACATTTGCCTACTTGCTAACCATTTGAGCCTTTTCCCTTCTTTTCAAGCCACATCTTTAGAACTTTGAGCCTTATGTTTCTTTTTGTTCCATTTTTTGCTTTTTTGAAGCAAATGATCATGCTAGCTATTGGAGATTGTGGTTTATGAGTTTGGATATTGGTTCTTACTTGTAATCAAGCTTGTGTTTTGTATATCTTGTGAATAATGGCAAGTGAATAAATGAAAAAGCTGTCCAAAGTTAAAAAAGGCAAGGACATTAAAATGCAAAGTTGAAAAAGCGGTCCATAGTTAAAAGAGGCGAGGACAATGATTAAAGTAAAAAATGAAAACATTGAAAAAATGAGAAAAAGAAAAGCAAATTCAAAAAGTTTTGGTAAAAATTGAAAAAAGTGAAAAATGAAAAAGTTCAAAAATGTTTTGATGTAAATATTTCTCCCTATTTTAAGCATTGAGGACAATGCTTTGTTCAAGCTTGGGGGGGAAGCATTCTTACGCTTTATATATATATATATGATTGTGGTTATAGCTGAATAAGCTTGGGGGTGTTAGATTGTTTTTTTGGTGATTACTTGGTTATAAGGAGAAGGTTTGATCACCCTTTTGCTTCACTAATTAGGAATACCACCAAATTATAAATTTTAAACCTACCCTCACCCTTTTGCCCTTATGTTACAACCTTTGGGAAAGCCCTTATGACCTCGAGGTTGAGTCACATATCGGGGGAGGGCATTATGAGTTAAATCTTAAGGAGAGGGGATGCAAAGTCAATATGTTGAGAAACCTAAAATCGATTTGTTTTTCCGATTCCTTCGAGGGACTATATAGATGCTTGATAAAAGTAGATTTGAAACTAATTAGGAGAATGTGCTAAAATGTTTTGAGATGAAAGTGAATTGCGTTTCTTTAGTTCTCTATAATTAGCATATCCTATGTTTCAATCAACCTTAGATATCTTAGAAAGTACACTCCCTTACTTGTTTAGTAAGATTTACATTCATTTATCCTTGTACATTTGAAAAAAGTCCACTCGTGAACATTTGTTTTCTTTCTTTTTTCTTTTGCTTCTTTTTCGTGCTTTGCCTTGTTTGTTTGGTTTGTGAAAGTGATGGGTCAATCTCTTAGGAAACCCTTACGAGAGAAGTTCTCATCCTCTAGGGCAATCTAGGGGTTTAAATAGCTTTTCGATTGTTGCTAAAATCGATCTTGATTCCTTCGAAAGTGAGTTAGTGTACATTCTTGTCTCTTCTCTTCTTGTTTTGTTTCTTTGAATAAGTTTATCATTTCTCCCTTGGTTTTTTTTGCTCGAGTACGAGCAAAGGATAAGCTTGGGGGCATTTGATGAGTGCCATTTATGGCACTTAGTTGATGAGCATTTAGGTTGTTTTCACCTTCTTTTCATAGCTTTCTTTCTTAATAAATGCTTAGTTTTATGTTTTTTCCCTTTATTTCCATTTTCTCTATTGTTTTGTGTTTTTATGGTTTTTCTTGTGTTTTTTCCTTTATTTCTCTTTTTTTTGTGGTAGTAGGTATTGTACGAGGTTCAGGTCTCGATATTGATGATTTTCGAAGTTAGAAGATGCTTTTAAAGTAAGCTCATAACTTTGAGAAAGCTCATGATGCAAGGGAGTGGATGCTCTAAGTTCTAGCTCTTGAGCCGTCCTCCCATGAAGAAGTGGTGTCAAACCCACAAAAAGTGCTTAAACTTACTGCCTATACCATCATGCATCATCTAGAGTTTGCGGGTTCATTATCGAGCACACGAGCGGCAAAGAAAGTCGAAAGAAACCCAGATCGGAGAGGGCGCGCAAGCCAGGTGCGCGAGTGCATAGCCTAGCCGTGTGGGCGCAACACCATGCAGCGCGGAGCGCGTGGCTCGGGAGAGGGAGTGCGCCACTACCCGCACAGGCGCTCCTCCCTGTTTCCAGCTTCGATCGATTTCCTTTTTCGCTCCTCTATAAATTCCTTTTTCTAACTGATTTTTGGAGAAGAATTAAACATAATTTGCATCACATTCTTAGCTTAGTTTTAAAGCTTCTCTCTCTAGTTTTAGGGTTAGTTTAGGAGTGGATTTTAGAGAGATAAAGTGAGGAATTTCAATGGTGATTGAGAGATTGAAGATTCAATGGTGACAATTGTGTTGAAGATCTTCTCTATTATCAATGAGCATTTTTAACTCTATCTCATGTCCGTTACAAATACTATTCTATTTGTAACAGACATAGCTAATGTTAGTTACACATATAGTATTTGTAAATAATAGAAACTTGTTGGTTACAAATAAGGCGTTACAAATAGCATTTTTTCTACTAATGTCAAATGCTTTCGATTTGGGTGCCTAAGATAGGTCGAAGTCAAAGATAAAGATAGAATACTAACAACTAACAAAACAAGCAACCAAGGAAATTAAACACTAGGAACGGAGATCAACAAGTAATCATGACAATTGCAACAACTTGGGACAAACATGCCAATCAATGATTGTGAAGACTAATGATAAGAGCAATCAGTTGGAATCAAAGAGCTATCTCCTAATCTTTAAGCTAGATGTCTCTACGAATAACAAGCTAAGAGAACCACAATCTAAACCAATCCATAATTGCAATTTCTTGTAACGGACAACATAATGTTGGTTACAAATACATCTTAGTTGTAACGGACAACAGAATATTGGTTACAAATAGGAAGTCTAAACACCCATAGCCCATAACTCCCCTAACCCTAAATACCATATAGCCGCCACCCCTCTCTATTCTCATCTCTATTCTCTCTCCTCTTACCCTATCTTCTTTCTCTATCCTCTCTTTCCTCTCTATCCTCTTGATATCATTTGACGATGTTCCCTAAGATTTGGAGGATAGTCACAAGAAACGAGAGACGGCTATAAGCAGAGTCATCATCGACGATGTTCCCTAGCTTGCGGAAGATTGTCATAAACATAGCAGAAGATCGCTACAAGCAGAGCAATCTTCAATGGTGTTCCCTAGCTTTCGGAGGACTGTCGCAGCAAAAATTGAAGGCAACTACAAGCGGAGCGGTCTTCGGTGATATCCCATGGCTTGAGGAAGGTCGTTAAAAATGCAGTAGTAAAATCAGTTACCCCGGAGACGTGTACTCGACGGTGCAAGATACACGTTTCTTAACTCTCATATCTATTTAACTAACGCTAGTTTGCAGGTATCAGCATTGTAAGGATGATTTAGGATCGCAAAACGTTCTTAATCATTTTCCGTCCCTATCGCTACTTTGGCTTTTGTGTTTGAAACTTATGTTTCTCCAAACTCAGTCAAAGTGGGGGCTTTTATAGACACCAAATTGTGTCTCACTAAAAACCAAACCTAATGATGAATATCATTCACGTCATTTATTATCAAACAAGGTGAAAAGTCAAAGAGCACTACAACAAATCATCATTTGTGCCACGAATTATGCCACAGAAATTTAAAATTAGTGGCATAATTTTTAATAGCCACGGGAAAAATGAATATGATACAAAACCTAAATAAGAATAACTATTTATGCCACATGTATTTATTTTCCCGTGGCAAATGTATCACTTGTGCCACAAGTAGTGTAGTTCTCGTGGCAAACTTTACGTTTATGCCACGAGTAGCTATTTTTTTGTGGTAAACTCTACATTTGTGCCACGAGTAGTTCTTTCCCGACGTAAAATTTGCACTAGTGTCACATGTAAGAATTTTCCCATGATAAACATTCACGTATGCCATGGTATTGACTACAACAAAAAAATTTGTATATAGCTTAGATCTTCTCATGAAATGGAATAGGAATCATAGCATACAATAACTTTACTTAGAATTAATATAAAGTAAAATATTAAAAGACACCAAAGAAATTAAATGCAATAGTTTTACTCAGTCCCTATAATTGAAATAAAATTAACTAAAACCTCATTTTAAGAGGTGCCATAATTTTTTAAAAAATTTTGCTTTATTTATTGTCTATTTCTAATACACACTTAGTTTTTTTACTATATAAATGGTTGGCTTTAATTTTTTTTATTTTTTTTTTGTTCAGTACCATGCCAATATGTGAATATCACTATTTATTACTCCCTTGGTTTTTAGATACTTGCTCCACTTTCCACTTGCGGCCGTTTTAAAATACTTGCTTCATTTTCTTATTTAGAAAGCTTTTACAATACTTAATTAATTTCTCTCACCTAGTTGACCCAACATATATAATCTCTCCACTAATTCTCTCCACTACTTTTATTTTTTTATATTTTTTTTATTCTTCCGGAAACCTCCCTACCATGTATTTAAAAATAGAGGGATTACTAGTCACTATTTAAAGACTCCTATGAAATGCAGTAGTTACTCTGTATATAAAAATCTCAGTTCTTATAATATTAAATTATTGTTTTATTAATGGGAATATAAAATTTCATTAGACCCATATGACTAGAGACATGTTAATGTTTTTTTCTATAATTTTATTTTCTAAGTCTTTCCTCTTTCTTATGGAGTAGTAATTACCATTTTTGTAAAAAACTAATTTAACGAAAACTAAAAATCCCAAAAAGAACCCAAGTCTCGTTCTCGTGATTTACTATTTTACGGAGTACAGTCTCAAATTCCCTCATTTCACCACATACAACCGCTCAGTCCACTGCACCGCTCACTCCACCGCGCCGTCTACTCCACCAATGTTCCTTCTACCAAGGCCGACTCGACGTTGCCTCATTTCAAAACGATGGAATTCGTTAATAATTGATGAAATAGGGAAATTAGGATCCATATTAGGATGAGTTTGGGGGAAATTAGGAAATAGAGGTTCATAACTCCGCCAGGCCGGCATATCGAGCTATCGAGAACGCACGGCACCACAGGGCCTGACAACCCTATCTCAGCTTGTCAGTTTCACACCTTTCTTGGTAAATCTTTTTATTTGTTCAATGTTTCATCCATATCATTCTACTTTTTTTTTTTCAAGTTTCAATTTTGTAATTTGTATCATGATATCATCTATTTGTTGGATTAACGGATTGTATAGCTAATTTATGGTTGAATGAGTTTTATATTTTTCAAGTGATTAGTTGTTAGATTTATTGAAGTTTTTTTGGGTTTCATTTATTTTGGTAACATTTTGCAATAAATGTGGAGTATTATGTCTGTTTGTTGGTCTGAATTTGATATAGAAATCATGAAACTCATTGTAAATGGAGGGGTATGTACTTTAGGGTCTGAATTTGTTATAGCTAATTGTTGATTAGAAAATCCATGCATGTAAACTGTTAATTTATTTAACAAGATATTGTATATAATAAACCTATAATAAATTTGGATTATTGTTGTACGTGTATTCTATTTAGTATACTGGTGGAAATGTCACCAATATATGCATTTAGGAAAAATTGAAGCTCTTTTTTCCTTTACTTTTATTCCATTTAATATAGACTTATAGACCCCGACTTTATATCATTAAACTATATACTATGGAGGTGTGAAGTACATTTATCATCCATCAATAAAATAAAAAAAACTACATTTATCACTTTTATGCATCCATCTATTATTCTTTGGATTTGTACCTTGTGAAATTATCTCTCTCAACAATCCACACTCATATATTCAAGTTGGATCATGGACATATACCTTAGTGATAATTTATGTATTTTTAGAAATCAATTATATGAATTAAAACCGATGATTTGAACTTGAGGATAGTTAGCCCCTCCTTTGTTGATAGAAAGAAGAAAAGTTACAGTGCTGGCAGCTATCCTTTTTTGCAAGGCCAAAACGGTAGGTTAAATTACATGAGATAAATGGCGTGTACTTGATCATTTCAATTTATTTCATAAGTGTTGAAATTATTTTAAAATGTTTAAAACGGTCCCATACATTATGTTTTTAGGATCAAGACTTAATTCAAGCACCAAAGGGATTGCCAGCAAATTATTATTATCCATTCCCTTCAAAGCACCTTGGTGTTTGAATGGTGTTAATCCTACTTCTTTCCTATCAATCAGTTAATGAACTATGCATTATTAATGACACTTTTGTAGTTTTATTTGTTTATTTTCATTTTTTCTTTCCTCCCTTTTTCTGCCATTGCTTTTCCCCCTCCCCTATCTACTGGCCTGTGATTAGTGCGGTTTAGTTTAAATTGGAGTCTTGGACTTTAATCTTTCTTTTTTAATTTTTTCTTTCCTCCCTACTTCCTGCCATTGCCTTTCCCCCTCCCCTTCCTGTTGCGAGTGTGACGAGGGGTGAAACTAAGTCGTTGACTAAACCTCCCTCGGTCAAACTAAATTTATAAATACTAACAAACCTAAATACAAGTATAGAGGCAAGTCAAAGGTCGAACCCAAAGGAACGGTAATATTCAAAAGCTCTCAATTTTGTGTTTAAGTTAGGTCAAAGCCAAAGATAAAGAGGAAACACTAACAACTAACAAACAAATAAAACACTAGGAATGGGGATCAACAAGTAATCATGACAATTGCAACAACTTGGGACAAACATTCCAATCAATGTTTGTGAAGACTAATGATTAGAGTAATCAATCGGAATCAAAGAGCTATCTCCTAATCGTTAAGCTAGATGTCTCTACGAATAACGAAATAAGAGAATCACAATCCAAACCAATCAATAATTCAATTTCTAAATCAATTGTTCGTGTCATTAACAATTACAATGCAATCTAGCATAATTCTCAAGGCATAATCGAATTACACACATGCATGCACAATTTCTATTAATCACTTTAATAACAACAATCAATCAACACAATTCCTAAATTAATCACAATCAATCAATCATGCAAGTATCACCTAATTCCTAGTGAAACAACTACTCAAATCTCATCATTACACCAATCAAGAATTAAACATCAAAATCAAACCAAACAAACATGACATCAAACAAAGCAATAAAATGAGATAGAGTCAGAAATTCTCATTGATAATGGAGAAGATCTTCAACACAATTGTTACCATTGAATATTCAATCTATCAATCACCATTGAAATCCCTCACTTTCTCTCTCTAAAATCTACTCCTAAACTAACCCTAAAACTAGAGAGAGAAACTCTCAACTAAGCTAAGAATATGACCAAAATTATGTCTAAAATTTCCAAAACTTGCTACAAAAATCGGATAAAGGAAGGTATTTCTAGAGGCACGGAATAGGAAAACAAGCAAAGCTAGAAACAGGGAGGAGCGCCCACGAAAGCAGAGGTGCGAGTCCGCTCACGAGCCACACGCGCTCGCGCGGCTGGCTAGCGCTCCCTCTCTAATCTGGGTTTCTTCCGACTTTCTTTTGCCGCTCGTGCGCTGGATAATGACCTCACGGGCTCCGGATGATGCATAATGGTAATGGCAATAGCTAGGAACTCTTTTGGTGGGTTCAACACCACTTCTTCATGGGATCACGGCTCGAGAGCATAAGAGCTAGAACTTGGAGCATCTACTTTCTTGCATCTTAAGCTTTCTCAAAGCTATGAGCTTACTCCAAAAGCATCTTCCAACTTAGAAAATCATCAATATTGAGACCCAAACCTCGTACAATACCTATTACAAAAAAAAGAAGAGAAATAAAGGAGAAAACACTAGAAAAAACCTCAAAATGCATAAAAGCACAAAAAAAGATAGAAAAGGTAAAACAAAGAGGAAAAGCATGAAACTAAGCATTTATTAAGAAGTAAAGCTATGAAAAGAAGGTAAACACAACCTACATGCTCATCAAATGGGTGCCATGGACCCTTTTTGACTAACCCATATCCTGAACTTTAGAGAACTAGAGCCATGGTTAGGTTGCAAACTCATTGCATCATATTGACTATATGACTACGTGTGCATTATTTGTTGTGCATACTCTATGTGTTTTTCCTAACCGTTTGTTTGACTTGTGTATGAGTTAAATAAATAAAATACTGACTAAAAGGACTTTGTTAATCTAATTAATTAATTAATTAATTAATGACTAAAGTTTAATAAATTGATCAAACTAGACTTAGTATGACTTTTAGGCTAATTCCTTTAAAGGAAAATACTGGAAACACTCCTAGGTCGATGTTCCATAACGGCGCAAAGAATTGGACTGTGGCGCCACACGCTAGTGTCTGGCGCCAGGCGACGATCTCATCATTTGGCGATGGTTGCTAGCGTCTGGCGACGGTACTGTCGTCTGACAACAACCTGTAATTTTGCTCGAGTCTTCACGATGTGTCAGTTTAATCAATTTGCTAATACAATTTAATCAGTTCATTAATGGCAGTAATTATATTCAGTCCTTGATCGAGTCTAGGCACATAGTCCCATGGTCTCACAATAGAGTCAAAGTATGTGACTCACATTCACCATTAAAGCACACACATAACATGTCACATCTTGACAATGTCTAAAGAGTCTTCTATGCGCATCTTACCGTCATTTTTTAGGGGGGTAAGCCGTATATTAATCCTACAATAAAGCCATATTTATTTAAACCCTTATTTGGTGTTCAAAAATACATCCCATTTTCTGCTCTTTTTGTTTTTTAAAACCAATAAAGTCAAAGCCAAATTCAAGTAAAGTAATTAAAATAAATAAATGGTTTAATTTACAGCGCTTGGTCAAGAAAGGAAGGACGGATAATCAAAGACAACACTTTCTTTCAGATACTCCTTTTTGAAAAACCAATTACTAGGAAAAGGAAAGATAAGATGATCATGACTACTCAAGAAGAAGTTAATGAACTCAAGAAGGATGTAACCAACCTAACTGACTTGATGAAGAACATAGCTCTTCAATTTAATGACCCTATAAGCCAATAACAAATAGAGCTCATGTAAGAAAGCTTGAGCAATGTATCCAATGACCAGGGCATTAGCTCACAAGGGGTCTTGGTGGATAAGGAACTTCTTCCACAAAAGTTCGGTGCCTCTAACATCCCTAAGTTCAAGACAACAGACAATCCCTACTTCCATTTAAGAGCATTTGAAACAATAATGAATTTTAAAGGGATAGATAAGAAAATTTTTCATACATTGTTTTCTTTTGGAAAAATTGACATTTACTACCAGCGAAAGTACCTCGTGTTACATTTGCTACGCGTTTAATTTTTTATATTATTTTGCTACCACCTAAAATCAAATAATTAAAATTTCACTACCACTAAACGGAATCCGCTAAGGTTCCGTTAATTTTATTAAAAAAAATTAAAAAAAATAATCCAGTCACCCCTGCCACACCCTTCCCCCCTACTGGCGGCCGGCGCGAACCCACCCCCTCCCTTTCCACCACCCCTACGCAGCCAACAAAACCCCTTCCTCTTCCTCGTTCTCACTACCTGACCCCTACCCCGAACCAAAACCCACCCCTTTCCCCTTCCCCCCACCAGAATCTGCCCCCAGCCCCGTTCCCCCCACCGAAATCGACCCCATCCCCTGCCTCTACCGTTTTCGGCCTTCCTGAACCCTAAACCACCACCCCAAAACCACCTAAAACGAATTTAGGGTTTCGCTTAGGGTGGTTTTGGGGCGGTGGTTTAGGGTTAGGGAAGGCAGAAAATAGTAGGGGAAGGGGTAAGGGGCCGATTACGGTGGGGGGGGTATGGGGCTGGGCTGGGGGCGGATTTCGGTGGGAGAAAGGGGTGGGTTTTGGTTCGGGGTGGGGGTCAGGGCAGCGACAACGGGGAAAGGAGAAAGGGGGGCTGCGTAGGGGTGGGGGAAAGGGGTGGGTTCACGCCGAGAGGGGGAGGGTGGCAATGACGTGGAGGGGTTGCAGTGAGGTGGTTCAACGGTTGCTAAACCTAACCTAACGGAAATAGTAACGGCATAAGTTAGTCGGTAGTGAAATAAATATTTTAGAGATTTGGGTGGTAGCAAAATAAAATAAAAACTTAAACGGGTAGTAAATGTAACATGAGGTACTTTCGCTGGTAGTAATGTCAAATTTTCCTTTTCTTTATCACTAGAAACTGTCTATCAACAATGATTCTTTACCCTTGACAAAGAGAAAACCTCTACTTGTGATGCCATTGTAGATGCTTTTATCGATAGATACAAGTGCAACATCCAAGTTGAAACTTATCATAGGGAACTTGAGATACTCAGACAAAAAAAGAATGAAGGGTTTACTTCTTTCTTTAATAAGTGGAGGGAAACCTCTTCTAAGATGATTGAGGTCCCTACTGAAAAAGAGTTTGTGAGAATGTTCATCAAGAATCTCCAGTAAAAATAATCTAAGCATCTCAAATACCAAAGCAACTTGAAAACCTTTAAGGCCGTCTATGACATTGGAATTAACATTAAAGACGACCTTGCAAAACAAAAATCTGCAATCAATAACTCCAACACTGGCTGGAAAGGAAAGAAGAACGACAATCCTTCTTCTTCCAAAACTACCAACTCAAACAATGTTAGCACCTTTAATTTGAATGAAGTCTTCGCTATGAACAATCAAGGACAAAAAAAACCATTAAGGAGGAACTTTACTCCTATTGGTATGAGTTATGACACCGCATTTAACCGTCTTCATGCAAAAGGTCTTATAACTCCCATTGGACCATTCGGGCATCCACCAGTCAAAAAGAAATAAGCTAATTGGAACCCTAATGCACACTACAAATACCATCAAGGCATGGGCCATCATAGTGAGAATTGCTGGAAGCTAAAGGAAGCTATCCAGGACTTAATCGACAACAATAAACTCCCAGTGCCTCCTGCAAGTCAGAAGCCAATTATCAACAGTGCACTACTTTCTGATTCCTTGTCCATCTATGATGAGGAAAACTCTGTCGATCCCTCATCTTTGATCAAACCAATTGAAGAAACTCATGCCCTTGAAGAAGAAGAAGAAGTATTTTTCAACGCCATGAGTGAACCGTCCCCAATGTAACAACCTCCCACTAAGGAAGATATATTGCTTCTTATATATTCAGTAGAAACATTCGTAGGCTTGTGTAGAACGACTCTTGAACGTACTGAAAAAGAACAAAATAAACATGTTAACAAAGAGGTAACACCAACTATGAAGAAACCATTCTTTCTTCAAGTAGTTTAAACGCCCAAAAGGAGCCATAGGTCCTACACTCCAATTGGGACCTCCTATGCAAACATGTTCAAAATGCTCTCCAAGGGTGGCAAGATTAAACCTGTCGAACCGAGACCATTTGAATCGCTTAAGAGGACGGATAGATTTTACTGTCCATATCACCAATCAGGGGGGCATATAATAAAACACTATTTTAAATTTAAAGATTTAATTCAAAAACTGATTGATGATAAAAAAGATAGTCCAAATTCCACAAGAAAAAGATGCTACCATTAATGGAGTTTGGGAAAGTGAGGATGAGGATTTCTACCTTAAAGATTTACAATAGACCCCACTTTTCACGATATATCCGGTACACGATATTTGGGATGAAGAGGGTTCACCAATATATGTCCTCACAAGGTCCGGGAGAATGCAACCTCACATTACTGCGCAACAACATATCCCTACAACTTAGCAAGTTCCCATACCTATAATAGAGGACAACGATGATGTCAAGAAATTAAAGAAGACCAAAGTTCACGTGAATGTATGGAAACTCTTAGCTACATCCCATCAACATAGGTTGGCAGTAATGAATGCTTTGGATAAGATAGGAATAGATTCCGAAACCACTCCTGAGGGGTCGGCTAACTTTCTCACGAGTGATCTTCCTAGTCCTATAAATTTGATCACCTTTTCTGACAAGGATTTACCTCCAAAGGGTGATAAACATAATAAAGAATTAAATCTCACGGTAATCTTGTAGAGAATGAATGTCCCAATGACTCTTGTAGATAATGGATCAGCAATTAATGTATGTCCACTCCGAACCGTGAGAATGTTAGGGATAAAAGATGAAGACTTGTCCCCGTCTACACAGGGAATAAGAGCCTATGACAACACTCGCCGCCAAACTCTTGGAACTATCACTATGAATGTGACGACAGGAGTCATAGAACAAGCCACTACGTTTCAAGTGGTAGACATTAAAGCCTCTTTCAACCTATTGTTGGGACGCCCTTGGCTTCACGACCTATAGGTCGTCCCTTCATCCCTTCATCAGCAACTGAAGGCTATAGTTGGAGGAATCCCTATCACAATTGATGCTTCACCAGAATCCCATAATAAACGCGGAGCACGATGAAGATGACGAGTACTTGTAGGGCTTTAACGAAGAGGTCTCCTTGATCGTAGAAGATGAAAGGGGATATTGTATGTCAGCACATAAGGAATAAAATAAGAACTTGGCAACTGTACAATTTATTACCCCCTAAATATTGTACGGTTGCCAAGTTCTTATTTTATTCCGTATGATACTAGTTACTTAAAATTACCACATATAACTTGTACGTGGTGAGGTTCTGGTCACCTAATATTTATCAACATATAAGTTATTCTAGTGAACTTCTGGCCACCAATAATTCAGAAAAACTAATGTATTATCTCTTGAACTTTTCTTCTAGCACAAATTATTAAAAATCACAATCTAAATTTTACTCAATCTCAATGTTATGTCTTGCCATTTAATTTATTTCATGTATTTAACATGAGAGAGCGTCAACATATTATTTATTTCATATCAAATAAAATTTGATTTCATAACGGGAATTTATTAAACCTCGAATGGCCGAATTATTAATATCACATCCAATCACATTTCCTTAAATATTTAAATTATGTTCAGTTTTATAATATTGGTGATCACCTTATTAGAGATACTCTATGCATGGCCATGAATATGATTATAAGTACACCAATTAATTTCTTTCTACAATTGGCAAGACAATTAACTAATACTCATACTCCACTATAGCATTGATTGTAATCTTGATACATGCTAATCTTGTTGGACAATATTTTATATTCTTTTAGAGTACTTTATATAACCATAACACATTTTAATGTACTGGAAATGATCTCTTCAGGAGATGCATCAAAATGTATAGCTTTATCAAATTTATCATTGTCAATTATTGCTCTTTTCCTCTTCCAAGGATTCCTATAGTTGTAACCATTTGGATTACCATACTTCAGGTGTGCTAGTTTCAATAGCAACTGATCTTGTCCTTCTAGGACATCAACTTAATATGTACATTTATAACTAGTATATAGGTAATGACATTTATTCATATCCATCTTCAAGATGTTATTTGATTATCATGTGGCCACCTCTATTAAATAAATCATTGATATAGACTAGTGTATGTACCAAACTGACCATCAGCATATTTCATTATTCATGTGCAAGGATTACATAAAAACAACGTAATAAACACTATCTCCCCCTACTCCTTGCATATGGGGGTATAAAAATAGTCCAACAATCTTTATATCCATTCTCTTTTTAAGCCATAAATTCTTTTAGCAATGCATATATCAAACAAAGCAAAGTTATTATTATCCTCTTGCCCAATTATAAGAATCGTTACATTGAAAATTCTCAAAAGTGTGTCTTGCTCATTTTCTTAAAATTCATAAAATTATTTCTTACTCAACTGAATATTATGTACTCATGCATGTTTACATTTCTTATGAACTTTTCCGTTATATACGATCAATAAAACATCATGTAAATTCTTTTTCACCTTTGGGAGTGAGTTAATCTAGTATCACTTATTCTCACCCAAAGTTTGGTATCTAGATTACTATTCAAAATCTTTTGTACATAAATTCGTTCTTATACTTTAGAAACTATTAGAAATTTCTAATTCAAATACGTACCTTCATTTTTCTTCAATTATTATCATTATGACCCTTCATAAATTTAAGGAATTTGAAGTCCATATATATGAGTATTTCATGTTCAATCTACTCATCATCTTTCATATAATTCAACTTAATGTAGTCATAGAGTATCATATATATAATCTAATTCTATGGCACATTAATCAACATCTCAACATTGATCCTAAATAATTGAGAATAATGTGGGAGTAACTTAAAATATTGGTTGATCCTTAGACCTAAATGGGTGAGTCAATCCAGAATATATACAACAAACTTGACACTTAATTACTTTTCTACACGAAATTTCATTATTGTTGTATATTGCATTATTAACAATGATAAACCAATGCAAATCATGCTAAGGCCGATTGATACGAGGAAAGGTTAAGATTAGTCAAAGCTGCTATATAACTTCACACCCATACAACATAATGGAATGTAATCAAGATTGTTGTAAATTAATATCAGTTATTCTCATAGTGTTTATTTTATCCTTATCCATTGATGTGTAAATATCATGGATTTATAGTCATAAATCATACAAATACACATATTACTAGTATTAGACTATTAGGTATCATGCAAATTTCATTCCTCAATCAAACAAATAAAGATTATTAGTAACATAAGTTGAAGATGAACATATATAGTATAAGAGTAGAGAAGACTCGAATTATTCTATTAATAAGTATGTGGCCTTAATTAAATAGGCTTACAAGAGTGTTATGGATGAATTATATTTTTGGGGATCTTAGTTCTAAGAATGTGCAGTACTTGGTTGATGTAAATAATTAATGGGGCGATAGTCTGCAATATTTCGATTGTAATTATGTCTTCTCAAATCAATTTTCGTTGTATAAATTAATGATTCTTGATGTAATTACTTTTATGGCATTAGCCTTTTAACATAATTATCTTTTTCGTTGCGTATAAGGAAAATAACGAATTGTAATGATAATTTACAAAGTCTGTGCTAGATATTAGAGATAAATACAAGCTATATTTATCTATTCCTAGCTGCTACCCAACAAACCAAGAAAATAGGAAGTCTAACCACTTTGACTTGTTAAGCAATTAGCTTTATGTTTGTCATCGTAAAAATAAACAATTGGTCAATATTAAGGATTCAAATTAGAATTGATTTCCTAGTCATTATTTTTGGGCTTTGGGTTGAACTAACGTTTAGGAGTATTGCTTGATTGCCTCACATAAAAAGAAGCCTTTTACTTAAGCTTAACAATATAATTCTATAATATTGTTGCATAACAAATTAAATATATAGTTGACTTTATCAGTTCTTGTCTCTAATAAACATGAGGCTAACTTTATTATGTATAAAGTTATCAAATTACGTTTTGGAAGTATAAAAAAAAACAGAATCATTAAACTCTTGTACAGTAATATCAACCATAATCTAATAAAGCTTATACAGTGATTTAATATAAAGGACATTTTGTGAGAAACTACCTTTTAAAGCATTTTTTTTGCGAGAAACTACCTTATAAAAAAATGTTGTACAAAACTACCTTATAAAAGCTAAATGTTGTAAGATACTACCCTTGGTCGGAAAGTGGGAGTTGACTTAATTTTTCCGGCGTTGACCTAGTCATGTGCCAGTCACGTGACGTTTAATTCATCTTTCCCCATTTTTTCCCCTAATTTTCCCCGAGCCTATCCATATAATACCCAAGATGAATTCAATGTCATGTGACCGGCACATGACTTGGTCAATGCCGGAAAAATTTAGTCAACTCTCACTTTCCGACTAAGGGTAGTATCTTACAACATTTAGCTTTTATAAGGTAGTTTATTACAACATTTTTTTTATAAGGTAGTTTCTCGCAAAAAAATTGCTTTAAAAGGTAGTTTCTTACAAAATGTCCTAATATAAAAGAGTATAAATGATAACCATGAATCATTAACAATAGTATACTAATTTCCTTAATTAATAGAGGTTAAATCAAAATATATGAGAATTAACTACTCTAGTCACATATAATTAATTAATCTCAATATGTTGAGAATAAGGATCAATTAATACAGTAGAAATATTCAAGCATAATAATCATGAAATTATATGTACAACAAGCTATTTAATTAATTCAATAAAAAAATAGATTATGCATCAGTCGTAGTTTGTCGGCAGAAAATTGGCATATCAAGTTATCAACAAAATTAAAGTCTTGCATGGTTATACCCCTATATTTATTCTGCATTAATAAAAACATACTCATATGTAAAATATAGTTTAGTCACATGATACCAATAACCACAACTTTCTACAAAGACTACTGGGATGTTTTGCAATGAATTTCATACTAATTAACTGGATTTTATTAAGTACTGATCTCAGTGGGGATTGATATTTAACCTCGATGACAATCGATTATCTTATTTCTCACTTTATCAAGCAGTAGCAATTAATCACGTCTCCAAAGATTGATCTTGTAAATTTTGTGATTGGTTAGAGAATGGTGCTGATAACGTGTTATAAAATATGTAGAAACATGAGAGATGGAGAGAAAATCAATCTGTATGTTCCACTTGTATTTCATAAAATGGAGGTATAGATATATATATATAGATACAATACAACTGATAGGGTTTGCTTGGAAAATAATAAACCCTAAAATCTACAAAGTTCTAGAATGATACTAGGGTATAATGGGCATCCACAAATATATATTTCATAACAAAAATTACATTATTGATGGAATTAAAATAAAAGCTTAATAAAATAAATTGACTTAAAAATTAAATTTGTCTAATAAATTGAATGTTAAGCAATGCTTCAATCTTTCTTCTCCTTCTTTGCTCTCTTCCAATTCTTGTCAGCGTCTTCTTCATTGTCCATTACTTATCCTAGTAGGCATCCCTTAGAGGATCTACATTCAATTTTGGAGTAAATAGTTTCTCTTTTAGCTAATACACCATGTTTCTTCTCTACCCAAATTTTCTTTTCTATAGAGTTAGCTTTCCTTTTCTCTTTGCCTTTAGTAGTGTCCTTCTTCTTAGGCATCATAGGTGTTTTGAACTCAACTCTTTCACCTAAGCGTTCCTTAACAGGAGTTATCTTGTCACCCAGACGATTCTTCACATTGGTTCTACTTTGATCTTTCTTCTTGTCCTTTTTAGGTTTATTAAGAACCCAATGTTTCACATCCTTGGATAAAGAAGGAGGAACCTTTTGGGTAACCACTTCCCATAAAGGCCTAGCACTCCAATAAGTTTCAAACCTCTCTACTTCTTGTGAAACAAGGAATTCATAAGGACGACAAAGATCTCCAGATAGAATTGTTTGAGTAAGGCTGTATTGTCTTTTTACCCTGCAGGGATAATAAAAAGTCATCTTGGTTAAGCTGTGAAGACGGCAGAAGGGTTGCTTGTTGACACCAACCATCTTCTCAATTTTCCACCATGGGATGATCCATTTGATAGCAAAATAACGAGAGGCGAATATTTTTCTCCACTCACGGCGACCCATCTTTATGGAAAAGCGCTTCTTACGCCCCACAACGCAGTTTGGAGTGTATTTTTCAGTGTTGTCAGGAGGACTAATTAATTCTAGTTTCTCCATTAGCCACATCTGCGAAAAAAATCAATGCAAATAATTAGTATTACTATACAAAAATATATGTTTTTTATTTCTGTAATTAAAATTATTATTTTTCTACATGTAATAAAATTGGAGAGCCTCGAAAAGGTGCTTTTGGATTTTCTTTAACTCATCCAAACTAAGCATTGTTTCTCCAACAATTAATGGCATTAGATTTCTCCATGATTCAATTTGTTCCATCACAGACACTAAAATTTCTTGACCCTCACGATTATTACCACTAGTGAGGAGATGTTGGCTAAGCATGCAAAAGAGAAAAGCCCTTCTTCTATAAACATGAAAAAGACTCAAAATATGGTCTATCAAAGTAGTGGCGTGCAAATTCTTTTAGATTAACTACATTACCATCTACGATATTTGTTAGATCTCTGTCTTTCAGATTAAATAAGCGCTCAAAATCTTTATAATAATATTAACTTATATTAGGAATTATCGCAAGATCCATGTAGGGAAAGCCTAGAATGACACCAAATTCTTCCGGTAAAGGACTAATTTCATCATAGCCTAATTTAAAGCAATGTGTGTCTGGATCCTAATATTCAAAGGCGGTATGAATAAATTCTATATCTATATCTACCCCCTTAATACCATAAATACCTCCCATTGGAAATAAATCAAGCTATTTTCTCTCCCTAGCAGTCAAAGAACGGCACCACTCACGAGTAAAATCACTAAAACTCTTAGACATGATTGCTTAAAGAGAATTAAAGGTATATCTATTATTTTTAATCTCCTTGAAATATACAAAATTCGGCAAATTTGGGGGTGTTTTTATCGACAAAACTGGTACAGTTTGTTTTCCGAAAGTTTTCGGAGAAAAAGAGTCTGTCGCTAGACGACAGGAACAACGCCTGGCGACGAAACTTGTCGCTTGGCGACAAAATCAGCGTCTGGCGACGTCACTAGCGCTTGGCGACAGAAAGTTGGTTCGACGACAAATTATTCGCGCTATAGAAACCATATGATTTCTTCGATTACGACTCGATTTTTGTGCATTGACTCAATGTTTTGACTTTTTTCAAAAATTTTTTAATTAATATAAGCTTAATTAATTTTAGTCTTATGTTAGTCAAAATTTTATTTTTTATTTTTTTTCTTTTTGGGGGAGAAAGTCGGATACCCTCCATAAATAATAAAAATGACAGAAATTTTTTAGCGCAAAAATTAATCACAATTTTTTGCACACACTCACATGCACATAAAATAAAAAATAAAATGCAAAGATAAAATAAGCATAATAAAGTTGTATATACAATATGTCTAATGTAGAAGTTATATAATACAAACTAGCAAAGTCCTATAAGTCAAATAAAATAAGCACAGGTACAGCTATGGTGCCGGAGGACGAAAATGAGGAGGCACTCCCAAAGTGTCAAAGAACAAGGTAGATCGTGGAGTATGCCCCTCACCGACCCTAGGATTGCCAACATTTGGGATTGACAGATTAGGACCAGCCCATCCAGGCTCACTATGAAGCTCAATAGCCAATGGATGAGGCTGCGGCGGCTGCTGCGACAACGAGCCAACCTCATACATCCCACCACCCCCTAAAGGAGTCATGGCATGCCTCCTTGGCCTGTTGACCTAGCATGCGCACCCTTAGATGAAGAGCCCTAACTATCCGGTCTCTCTGGAGTAGTTGTCTCCGATCAACTATCACCACCCCTGGAAGAGGTACGACGACGCCTCGAGTCGGACCTTCCTCTACTAGCCTTAGGTCTTGACCGGGTATGAGGAGGAATAGGCTGACCCTGCAAAAGTAAGACATGTTAGATGCTAAATGAGGAAATCAAAATCATGAAATAAGGATAAGAGAGATACCTCCGCGGTCATCACGACGACAAGAAGCACGATCCCTCCATCTCACCAGCTGGAAACAAAAGGCATCCAAGCCTCTATCCATCATTGTCACCACCTCACGAGAGAATTGTCAAAAGACAAGTCAGTAGCGACGACAGTAAACATTGAAGTAAAAAGGCAAATAAATGACTCACCCAAGTTTGACGACGCGACATTGACTACTCGGTAAAGCAATGATCTGGAGGAACTAGAGTAATCATCTCTTCAACAGGGCCATACACCCCTTGATTAGTGATGGACACAAGTGGAGCGACAAACTCCGCGTGCACATCCTATAAGATAAACTTAGTAGTTAGCATCTACTTGGGGGCTACACAAGAGACGAATGCACAAGAATGAATAATACCTCCTCTACTCCCTCTGGAAAAACCGGTGGTGGAGCCAAAAGCGGCAGCAAGAACTCCGTATAGCACAGCTCCGCACGAGCATGCGTCCGCCAAGATGTTCCCTCTAGCGCCCTACTTGCGAAAGTCCTCAACCTCGCCTTATCGAATATATGCTGAGGTGGGCGAGCCGGAACAACAAAGGCCTCCGAGGAGTGCTGATTAGCCACTCTCTCGCCAAGATACACCGCAGCATCATAAGTCCCCTCGAAATAGCGACGCTTAGCGGTGTATTGCGCTGCAAGCGCAGGAATGTCAAAATCGGCCCACGGCCGAAGCTCTACGGCCGGCTCCAACAAAATGCATACTCATAAGACAAAATCCTACTAAAGGTATAAAGAGCAAACATCTGGAAAAAAAATAGTTAATTGAATACAAGGCATTGAAGTAAGTACTTTAATTGTTTCATTGATCTTTTGATATACAAATCATGCGTAGTTTATTTTGATTCCTAGTATCATGTTAGAATGCTTTTATTGCTTCCTAGTATCATGTTTAGGGTAATAGTTAATATTTCTAATATCATGTATGATTATTATGATGCTTCCTATTTCTTTCCTAATATCATGTTAGTATCATGTTAGGGCTAAAGCTTTGATCTTTGATGTTTACTGACATGCTAGGGTTTGTTATTATTATCTTGTTAGTATCATGCCTAGGATCTTGCTATTAATATTATGCTTTAACATGATTATTTTAATCATGATTATTTTGATTATGATTATTATTACTGTTATATGATGTTGCTTGATTATTATTTTGTTATTGCTTTATCACACTTTTTATGCATGTTTAAAGGGAACTTGTACTTGTAATCACGCTTAATAAGATAATTAATAATCTTGTTTTAAGCTAATATGGTTATAATTCAAGTGATCGCCAATAATAGTTTTGTTTGTGCATTAATATTCAACAAACTTAGATTAAACAGGTTTAGTGTAAACCTATTGATTGCATGTTTGTAAGAAAGCGCACATGAATACAAGAAGAATAAAGTAGAGGCCTATTTTTAGGGCGGGTTCGATCTCTTTTAGTTTGGATTTGTACCTTCATCCCCGAACATCAAGTCATGGTTCCAAACCTATTGTAGTTAACGATCTCCTAGATCTTTAAGGGATGTAACCTTCACCTTGTGAACGGTTTACAAGTTCCTAAAACTTGTTGGCGGCTCTATTACTCTAACTTCCTTCCCTTTGGACGCTACCATGCTTAAGTGTATGATCACAGTGGGGTTCAAGTGTGGGATGGCTTGAAATATTCCCTATAACTAGCGACAGTAAAATGTGTAGCAAATAGTTTATTAGCCACATTAATATTTGTGGAAAATTAATTTGTTTACCACGTGAATACCCGTGGCATAAAATTTAAGAATTGTCACGACATCCATTTTCCCGCGTGGAAAATTCCTTGCCACGGCCTCTTGTGCAACGGGAGTAAATTTTTGAATTTGCATGGATAAATTACATAGCCACGGGTATTTTAAACTTGTTCCATGATTTTACTCGTGGCACAAAGGTCGATTTGTTTTGGTGGAGTCTCTTGATGCACTTATTTTAAATAAAAATACTTCTTTCTGCTTTCCAAAATATTTCATTTTGTACCCTGTTTATGAAAATGACTTGTTCAATTTTAGTTTGGTCCATTATGTGGGTCTAATAATTGTGTTGTTTAATGGGGGTCAAAAAGAGCTTTCCAACGATATATTATAAGCTCAATTCCGATGAATAATAAGGAAGTTATGGAAAAAATACTTAATTGGGCCAAAAATGAATTTTATATATGGCCCATTCATCTAGTTAAGGGTCCATTAATTGTTAATCCTAAAGCCATTAGGATTGAATTTAATTTCCTAGAATAATCTAGAAGGTTGTTTTAAGTTCTAGTGGAATTTGGATTAATAATTATCACAAAGTATTATATGTGGCTAGCCACATGGTGTGGCCACTTCACATAATCACATACAAGATAATTAATTACTTGTAAGTAATAGGGAGTTACGATGATGAGCAAGTGGGATTGCCGTAATATGTATGCAGGTTACTTAAACAAGAAATAGATGTTACTCTCTTAAATAAGTGGAAATATTCTTTCATTTTTTAAAACAAAAGAATATGGGCTACTCGAATGAACAAATGGAGTTACTTATTTCTAAATTACTTGAATTCACTCGTATAATGAATTTGGGTTACTTTTATGGACAACATGACGTTACTCTTATGAAAAATTGAGGTTACTCATACATATAAATGAAGATTACTCTTATAAACAAATGTGGTTACACCATGGGCTAGCAACATACAAGACTTTCCCAATAAAAATTAAACTTTTATTTAGAAAAGATAAAAAAATTAATTTGGAATAAAACAAGTGTTTTAATGATGAATTGATTGTAATTGGGATAATTATGAAGTCTAATTACCCAATTATATTTGGCAAAGGACTCCATACATTTTTTTTATCGTATACGGGCCATCGTGCTGCGAGTAGTCTATCGTATTGCGATAAGCCTATTGCATCATGATAGAGCCATCGCATCGCGATGGGAGCAGTTTTACTCCAACTCAATTTCAGACTCTTTTATATCATTTCTTGACAATTTTCTCTATAAATTGATCAACAATCATGTATTGTATTCTTTCTCTCTCTCAAAGCTAAAAGCTTATTCTTTCTTTCTCTCTCTCAAATCTAAGGTTTCCCTTTTCATACAATATTGTCCATCATGAGACTTAGACACACATAACCAAGCTCGAAGTTGTCTTAGCCCTAGACGTGAAAGGTTTATAATTTCTAAGGGTTTGGTCCCAAATCCCTATTTCAATTATTAAAATTAATTCTTTGATTTAATACTTTTATTGACGTTACTAACGTGTGTATTATTTTGATAGAAAGAGATACAAGGCAACAAAGTAAGTTGTTTTATTGTTATATATCTTTAGAAAGGATGTTTAAATTATTTTAATTCCTAGTATCATGTTAACGAAACCGAGAAAGGCGAATACCCAGGGAGGCGCGCCCGCACAAGTGGGCTGCGCGCGAGCTCCCTTGGGTTTCTTCGATTCTTCTCGCGGCTTCGTGCGTTCGCTAAGGTTTTCGAAAGAGTGCACCGAATGATGATGATGGACACCAAGAGTGGCAGTCCCAAAAGGCACTTGATAGTGGGTTCAACACCTCATCTTCATGAGAGCACGGCTTGAGAGCGCTAGACCTTGAACTTAGGGAACCCACTTCCTTGCAACTTGAGATTTCCTATTGCCATGAGCTTGCTCAAAAAGCATCTTCCACGCACCATAGTAATCCATCCATATCAAGACCCAAACCTCGTAAAATACCTACAACCACGAAAGAGAGCAAATAAAGGAGAAAAGACTAGAAAAACCATCAAAATGCACAAAACAACAAAATAAGAGAGGAAAAGGTAAAACAAAGTATAAAAGCATAAAACTAAGCATTTATTAAGAATGAAAGCTATAAAAAGAAGGTAAAAACAACCTAAATGCTCATCAAATGGGTGCCATTTATGACACGCATCAAATACCCCCAAGCTTACTGACAGGGTAAAGTCGTATCCCCTAATCAAAAGTAATTCCTAAATCCTCTAACTAATGTAGATAGGGAAGTAGGGTCAAATCCACAGAGAAACGAGTCTTTCTATTCCTAATTAAATAAAGTAATCTAAATTATAAAGTAACCAATATGTAAGTTTGGATGTGAAACTAAACTACGGAGATTAAGAATAGGGAATAGGGAGAAAAAAATATATAAAGGATCTAGGGCACAGGTTCACCAATAAATAATATTCCAGGATATAATATAATAATCATTCATTAAAGCATATATTAATCAGATTATGAAGGGCTTTCGCTACGTATTATAATCACACAATTAATTTACCGGTATTAAATCTCATCTTTCGAATCTCGACCTAACCATTTATAAATTAACCTGCCTATTGAAACTAGACCTAAACATCAATTCTCATCTGTTGAATCTCGAATTAATATTGTCAAACTCATGCATAAAAGATCAGGCCTAATCTAGTTACAGAGCATTAAATCAATCAACAGGAAATTAATCTAGCATTGATAATTAACAACAATAAATTACCCCTTCATATTATTTATGGATCCCCTTAAAACCTAGAAATAAAACTACTCACACATATTAAAAACTAAACTAATCAAAGCCATAAAATAAGTCATGATGAAAGGAATAAAATAAGCAACTAAGATTAAGAGAAGAGAAATCGTTACCAAAATAAATCTGGAACTAAGAGTAGATTAAGAACAAAGGTTTTAGAGAAATAAATCTAAGAGAACATTTAATAGAGTAAAGAAAGAGTAAAAAGAGAGAAAGGAAAAAGATCTCCTAAAATCTTATTACGGAGGAGTATTTATACTCCGTACAAATCCTAGACTAAAACAAACTAAAACGACGCTAATCGTCAACTAATAAATACACGCGTCCGATCGGGCGAGGCACCGCCTGATCGGGCGCGCCTTTTTATCCCTAATACTAATATCGCGCCCTGCCAGGCGCGTCACCGGGCGCTAGCCTTAGCTTCTCCCGCCCGGCCAGGCGCGCCTCCGGGCGCCAGCCTTTTTGGCCGGGCGGCTCACTTGGGCCACTATTTGGACTACAATTGGGTTCCAATTCTTCGGGCCAATCTGGGTTTCCTATTTCGGTCTTGAATACTTGGTCCAAATGTCCCGATATCACCTATAACGAGCCCTTAATCACCGGTTCGATGGCTCTAACCGGTCCTGGGCTATAGAATCTGGTCGTGCTTCTCCAATGTTCGTGATTGCTACAAAATATCTCGGGAAAATACTCTAAAAGCATAAATCCCTGCAAAAGTCAACCAAATCTACGAAAACACTAGAAAACACCAATTAGTAATAAAAGTGGCTCTAAAGAGCCAAAAACACTACTAATTATGACCAAGGGACGGGGGTAAAATACTATATAAAATAGACACATCAAACTCCCCCAAGCCAAACCTTTGCTTTTCCCTAAGCAAAGATCTCATCAATGAATCAATAAATATGCTTCACCCCAAAAAGTAAAAATCAAGCACAAACGATCCAGGGTAAATCAAATAAACATGCTTCAAAGTCAACCAATCAAATCCATCTAATTACCAATCTCCCTAACAATTGTCAAACAGAGCAAACCACAAGAGCATATAGAATTCAAGACTAGTGCTCACACACTCAACTCTCATTTATGTGGCGAGTAAAAGATGTACTCGATCGCTCTCCATCCAACCCCTTTATGTGAACAATGCCCTCCCAACTCACACTCTCGTGTGTATAAAACAATGAACGCTCAATCCTACTAGTCGACTCGAAATATGTCAAATCATAACTTGCATTGATAAACAACACTTTCACATTCATGCAATTCTATGCACAAAGGTCGGAAGGTCTTTAAAGCTTGTAATGTAAGGCTAGGGTAAAGGGTGGGATAAATTTGGGAATAAGTGAGAGAAAAGCTATGCTTAAAGGAGCCATATCCTAATAAAATCCATGATCAAAATAACTAATGATCATACATCTCCTACATAACCAACTCTAACATCAACCAAATACACTCCAATCATAATAAATAAACCCAACTCTTACAATTTCACTCATAATATATAATAATGAAGAAGTAGAGTGAATAAACAAACTTTATTTTCAAACTTGAATATTTTTTCATTGAAGCTCTATTATTTTTCTTTTGATCAACCTCCAACTAGAACATTTGAACATTTTTCTTTCTTTCGAAGTTCACTTATTTTTTTCATATTTTTTTCTTGAACTTCTCTTTTTTTTTTCTTCATAACATCATGCTTTTTTTTTCAAGAAAATATAACTCACAAACTCATCAAAAATAAACATGATAAAAAATAAAACAGCTTCTCAAAAACCCACCCAAATTGTGCAAATAATAAGCACACTACAAACTCCCTCACCTCACTCACTAATAGCTCCCCCAAGCCAAGCTTGAGACTAGTAACCAATGGGGCAAAATAGGCTTGTAATGCGGCTAATATACAACAAAAAGTCAAGGCAACAACATGGGTGGCAAGAAGGGAACAAATGTATCTACAATGTCTGGAGGCTACCTAAAAGAACAAATGCCTTCGTCCTCCACAATGTACATAATAATGAATCATATAAACATTACTAATAGTTGCAAACCAATACTCAAATTCATTGACATACCAGGAACTATGGAACTATCACACATTCCTTACCAAATCAACTAGTCAAGCACTATATTCACAAGTAGTTGGACAAAATTGACGCATATTAAGGTTTCAAGGAAATCAAACATCAAAGCATGTTAACCTAATCCACAATGCTCATCAAATACCAAGAATCAAAACAATTTTCTCAAGTAAGGGGCACAGGGAAGCATAATTTACAATTCATTGGCACGAATTTTCGGATTTTTTATTTTTTAATTTTTTTTAGTTTTATAAAAATAAGAAAGCAATAAAAACTAACCTAGAAAGCAAGAAATCTAACCTAAGAAAACACACCAAAAATACAAGAAAAGAGAAAAAGAAAGATACCAACACCAAAATCTCCCCCAAGCCAGAATTAGACAATGTCCTCATTGGCTCGGGAACTAGCCCAGCATAGCTAGTCCTGATCATCCTCATCCATCGAGCCAAAACCTGCACCTCCACTGCCACCTGCACCACCTGCACTAGAAGAGCTACCACCAAAATAATCAGCGTGAAAACTCCCCCCCGCCGGTCCCCCGAAATAAATGTCCTGGCCGTACCCGAAGAAAGAAGAATAGTCAGTGTAAATACCACGGGCAGTGGGATCCCTATCGTATCCCTGGGTTGGAGGCTGAAACCAGTCAGGGTGAATAGCGTCGTCGGGAATGTTGCCCCGACGAGCATAATCATCGTACATAGGGTAGAGAGCTCTACCCTGGTCCCTCTCTAGGTACCCTAACCTCTGGTCTAAGGAGCCTACCATCCTCCTAAGGTCATTATGGGAATGCTCGATACGTCCTAAGGCCTGACCTATACTCTGAAGATCCCAAACTGGGTCAGAGTCAACATGAGGGACGGAGTGGGACATATGAGGTGGAGAGTAAGCCACCTCAGGCTGAGGCTGGGGTGGTGGAACTGGTGGTGGTGGTGCCTGCCCCCTAGCGTTGGCAACTAAAACATCATAAGTGTAAGAAGGTTTCCCTGGAGGAAAGGCGGTCAAGTCAGGACTAGGTAGGGGAAAAATGGGCAAAGGTTGCTCGCTCCCAGTCCGAATACACCAAAAGGGTGTTTGCTCGCTATCCGGTCTAACCCACCCCAACTCCTCAAAATACCTAGCAGTCATATAGTTATCTGATCCACAGTTTGTCAGCTGGTGGGGTCCGTCCACTACAAAACTGGCCTTTTTCACTGCTATTCGAGTGATAAGGCCACCTAAACGGATAGGGGTCTTGGATGTGGTGCTGGCCGTGGCATGCCTACTCAAATGGTGAACTATAAACCTACCTATGTTCAATTTCCCGTACCCATACACATAGTGTCCTATGACAGCTAGTTCGTTAGATTGGGCATTATGGGGCTCGGCCCTACCTAAAAAACACAAACCCGTAAATCTTTGCCAGATTTTTGGGACAGGGTGGTGAATAGGTTTGGTACTAGCATGTTGGGGGTCGGGGTAGGCAAACCAGTCAAAGCATTATATATGTCACCCATTTTATAGTCCGCATGCCATTGGTAAGATAATTCAGAATTTAATTCAAAAATTTTACAAAATTCTACAAAAGTTAAACTAATATTTCTATTGTTCAACCTGAAAAATAAATTTGGCCCATTTCTACTACTAACAACATGGAACGTAGACAGGAATTCACAAGTAAGTTCTCGAAAAGTAGGATAGTGCATATCAACAAATTTTCTCATGCCAATGTCATTCAAATATCGTTTTACAAAATCATACAAACCAAATGATTCTAGGGTAGGGCAGTGTAGCCACCGAGAAGGAATTACCTCACGACCGATTAAGTGCTCTAGCCGCTCCTTTTGCTCTCGGCTCGCAATCCGGATCGTCGGCCAGTACGGAAGTTGCAAGTCTGGGTCGTATTCCTCCCTCGAACTGGAGCTCCTACCTAAAATGGACCTAGCCCTCTTTGAAGCCATGTTAGGAAATGGGTTTGAAAATTTATTGAATTAAATTTGAAATTTTTTTATACGGGAATGTAGAGGATGAAGAGAGTATCACAAATATGTAAAGAGTTTTGAATTTGGGTGAGAAATGGAGGAGAAATCTTAGAGAGAAGGTAGAGAGAATTTGAGTTTTAGAGAGAGAAAGTAATAGAGGAAAGAAGAAATGAAGGAAGAAAGAAGAAAAGAAAGAAGCAGAAGGGGGCGGACGCCGCTCGCACCCGGTCGGGCGGTGGGTCGCCCGGTCGGGTGATCTGATATTTAAATTTTGCTAAGCTCTCGCGCCTGATCGGGCGCCGTTCGCCCGGTCGGGCGATCTAATGTTAAATTTTTTTGCCTCATCTCGCGCCCGGTCGGGCGAGAGTCGCCCGATCGGGCAGACAATTAAGTCCGTATATGACGAGTTTCGCGCCCGGTCGGGTGAGCATCGCCCGATCGGGCGAAAATACTTAATTTTTGGACCCTTGCTCTCGCGCCCGGTCGGGCGAGCTTCGCCCGGTCGGGCCCGAGTCTAAATCAGCGAAATATTATTTTTCTTCTTTTCTCCAAAATTTGGCTAACTCTTTTTCTTTAAACCTGTACAAACACTCATCAAACTCGTTAAATTCCCTCATCTCTCCTCTCATGAGAAAAAGGAAAGAAAAAACTAGTCTAAAAAGCATTAAAAATACGGGTTGCCTCCCGCAAAGCGCTGGTTTATCTAGGTCCCGCACGACCTTCTTACCAAGTACAATAACTAGGACCCTTGGCCTAACGCTTGGTCGGGTGGTTTCTTACCCGGTCTAGCGGTGTTTAGGCTGCGGTGCGGCTTCCTGACATACTCTGTGGGACGCCAAATCAACTTATCTGGTGGATCCTCCTTGACTTGGAATGGTGGATCTTCAATGCTACGCACTAAAGATCCATCTTTGATCGAGGATTGCTTCAAATTTTCCTTGCATGCAACACATGCAACTCGATCTGGCGGAACACTTACCGTAGGCTCAAATCGCACAACTTGCTTGATCGGTTCCACCTTTTCATCCTCAAAACCAAGACCAACATTGTAGAGTGCTCTTTCTATTGCATCGACTTCCTTCTGCCATTTGTCTATCTCATCTGTAAAGGATGTAACACAAGATACCGCCTTCAAGGGATCTTTTTCAAGAGCTTGGGGCTTGTTAGAATAATTTTCAACCACATTAACACTGAAACATTTCTCCTCAATCATGGAGCTCTTAGGGGCATTATTCAGATTAAAAACAACTTTATCATCCCCTATTGATAATGTTAACTTACCACTTCTTACATCTATGACTGCTCTTGCAGTGTTAAGGAATGGTCTACCCAAAATAATTGGGATTTGCATATCCTTAGCCATATCAAGAACAACAAAATCTACAGGTATGTAAAATTTACCTACTCTAACGGGGACATCCTCTAAAACACCTAAGGGGTATTTGAAAGAACGGTCGGCCATTTGTAGAGTTATATTGGTAGCTTTTAATGTACCCATATTCAACTTAGAACACACAGATAATGGCATGACGCTAACACTTGCACCCAAATCACATAATGCATTATCAGTCTAGAGATTGCCAATATGACAAGGAATAGAAAAGCTACCTGGATATTTTAATTTAGGTGGAGACTTATTTTGAATTACGGCACTACACTCTGCAGTGAAAGCTACTGTCTCTACCTCACTGATAGACCTTTTCCTCGTCAATATTTCTTTCATAAATTTTGCATACGAGGGGATTTGTGTGATTAATTCAGTAAAGGGAACTGTTACCTTCAAATCTTTTACCACCTCTAGGAACTTACCAAACTGCTTATCCAAGTTTGTCTTCAATTGACGATTAGGGAATGGAAGTTTGATAATTGGCTTTGGAGCATTATTACTCTTATCTGGAGTAGCCACCTTCTCTGGAGTCGTACCCTGCAATGTAGAATTAGATATGTTAGTACTATCCTTTAGCCCTGCAGGGCTATCAACTACATTGTTTGGTTTAACGGAATGAAGATAAGCATTATTTAATAAAACAGGTTCATCAACTCTAGGCATAGAGGGCCCTTCATAGTTTGAACCACTCCTTAGAGTAATTGTGAACGCTTGATCCGTAGGCCTAGTCGGCTGTGCCGGCAAAGCTCCCTGTTGGCGGGCTTGTAGGGTAGCAGAGAGTTGCGCAATTTGATTATCTACAATTTTATTATGCGCTAGAATTTGATCAATTGTCGCATTTCTGCTCTCCATGTGCTTTTGCATATTAACCAACATTGCTCTAATTTCCACCAGAGAAGGGTCAGAAGATGAGGAGGGTTGTTGTGGTTGGTTCTTCTGGCTAGCATTGGGATGATAATATTTCTGTTGCTGTTGCTGTGGCGCCTGTGGTTCTTGTGGTGGTGGATTTTGAACATTAGTGCTCCGGTAGGATAGGTACTGATGATTCCGATACCCAGGATTGTAGGTGTTGGAGTATGGGTTATTCTGCCTATAAGCTTGGAAGGCATTAACTTGCTCCATGGAACTCCTGCAATCTTGCTCCCAGTAACCTACAATACCACAATTTTCACAGAAAGCCTCATTAGAATTATTATTAATCGCAGAATCATTAGCTACATTAGCAGTGCTCAGATTATCTAATTTTTGGCAAATAGAGGTTAGTTGAGCTTGCAAAAAGGATACAGAGTCGACATTATGCTTCCCCTTGTTAGCAAATCCTCTAGGGTTCCCATATTGGGAATTGTGTATTGCCATGTCTTCAATAACCTGACCTGCATCATCAACATAAAGATTCATAAATCTCCCACTAGATGCAGAATCTAAATTATTCTAGAGGAATTTCCAATGCTGTTTTAAAAGGCTTGGATTAACTACCATTGCGCTAAATTATGGTGATGGAATTCTCTTTGTAAGTCCTTGAATCTCTCCCAAGCCTCATATAAAGACTCATCGGCTTCTTGGGCAAAGTTCTGAATCGCACTCCGTAGTACGGCTGTTCTCTCTACAGGATAATACTTTTTATAGAAATTCAAAACAAGAGTTTCCCAGTCAGTTATACCAAGTGTAGTTCTATTTAAGCTATTAAACCACAATTTAGCTTTTCCAGTTAAAGAGAAGGGAAAGAGAATCTCCCTGATTTGGTCTTGAGTGACCCCGGCTTGCCTGATGGTGTTACAATATTGACAATAGTCGGCAATGTTAAGATTCGGGTCTTCACCCTTGGCTCCACTGAATTGCTTCCTCTCTATCATCATTATAAATTGAGGCTTAATTTCGAATTGAACCCCATCAAGAGCCGGAGTAGGGGTGAGATGTGGAAAATCTGTAAGCTTGGGTTGTGAGTAATCACTAAGCTTCTTTGGAGCTGTCATTTTTGATTCCGCGTCTGATGATGTCTCTAAATCGCTAGAACCAGTCGGAGGATCGCGGTGATTATTGTTATTATCACCAGAATCCGCCAGGATTTGCTTGTAGAAATTTTTCTGTCTATGGAAGGAACGTTCGATCTCAGGATCGAATGGGATGTACCCTGATCTGGAACACCTGGGCATAAACAAAAACTAGAAGCAAATGTGAGATTTGTCTCAGGGAACTAATGCTCTCTGAGACAAAAGGGAAATAATCTAGACTACAAAAACAATCAGAAATAAAAATAAAACCGTTTCCCCGACAACGGCGCCAAATTTTGACAGGGTAAAGTCGTATCCCCTAATCAAAAGTAATTCCTAAATTCTCTAACTAATGTAGATAGGGAAGTAGGTTTGAATCCACAGAGAAACGAGTCTTTCTATTTCTAATTAAATAAAGTAATCTAAATTATAAAGTAACCAATATGTAAGTTTGGATGTGAAACTAAACTACAGAGATTAAGAATAGGGAGAAAAAAATATATAAAGGATCTAGGGCACAGGTTCACCAATAAATAATATTCCAGGGTAGAATATAATAATCATTCATCAAAGCATATATTAATCAGATTATAAAGGCCTTTCGCTTCGTATTATAATCACACAATTAATTTACCGGTATTAAATCTCATCTTTCGAATCTCGACCTAACCATTTATAAATTAACCTGCCTATTGAAATTAGCCCTAAACAACAATTCTCATCTGTCGAATCTCGAATTAATATTGCAAAACTCATGCATAAAAGATCAGGCCTAATCTAGTCACAGAGCATTAAATCAATCAATAGGAAATTAATCTAGCATTGATAATTAACAACAATAAATTACCCCTTCATATTATTTATGGATCCCCTTAAACCCTAGAAATAAAACTACTCACACATATTAAAAACTAAACTAATCAAAGCAATAAAATAATTCATGATGAAAGGAATAAAATAAGCAACTAAGATTAAGAGAAGAGAAATCGTTACCAAAATAAATCTGGAACTAAGAGTAGATTAAGAACAAAGGTTTTAGAGAAAGAAATCTAAGAGAGCATTTAAGAGAGTAAAGAAAGAGAAAAAGAGAGAGAGGAAAAAGATCTCCTAAAATCGTATTACGGAGGAGTATTTATACTCCGTACAAATCCTAAACTAAAACAAACTAAAACGACGCTAATCGTCAACTAATAAATACACGCGCCCGATCGGGCGAGGCACCGCCTGATCGGGCGCGCCTTTTTATCCCTAATACTAATCTCGCGCCCGGCCGGGCGCGTCACCGGGCGCCAGCCTTAGCTTCTCCCGCCCGGCCGGGCGTGCCTCCGGGCGCCAGCCTCTTTGGCTGGGCGGCTTACTTGGGCCACTATTTGGACTACGATTGGGCTCCAATTCTTCGGGCCAATCTGGGTTTCCTCTTTCGGTCTTGAATACTTGGTCCAAATGCCCCGGTATCACCTATACCGAGCCCTTAATCACCGGTTTGATGGTTCTAACCGGCCCTGGGCTATAGAATCTGGTCGTGCTTCTCCAATGTTCGTGATTGCTACAAAATATCTCGGGAAAATACGCCAAAAGCATAATCCCCTGGAAAAGTCAACCAAATCTACGAAAACACTAGAAAACACCAATTAGTAATAAAAGTGGCTCTAAAGAGCCAAAAACACTACTAATTCTGACTAAGGGACGGGGGTAAAATACTATATGAAATAGACACATCACTTACCTTTTGCTCGTCCTCGAGCAAAACAAAACCAAGGGAGAAATGATGAGCTTATTCAAACAAACAAATAGAATAGAGGAGACTAGAATATACATTAACTCACTTTCGTCGGAATCACGGTCAATTTTAGCAACTAAAGACAAGTCATTTAAACCCTAGATCGCCCTAGAGGACGAGTGATGCTCTCGTAAAGGTTTCTTAAGAGATTAACCTATAACTCTCATCATAATACAAACAAGGGAAAGCATGAAAAAGAAACTAAAATACAAGAAAAACAAACAAATGTTCATGAAAGGACTTTTTGTAAATGTATAAGCATAAATGAATGCAAATCTTTCTAAACAAGTAAGGGAGTGCACGTTCTAAGATATCTAAGGTTGATTGAAACATAGGACATGCTAAGCATAAAAAACTAAAGAAACACAATTTACTTTCATCTGAAAACATTTTAGCACATTCTCCCAATTAGCTTCAAATCTACTTTTAGTGAGCGTCTCTATAGTTGCTCGAAGGAACTGGAAAAACAAATAGATTTGAGGTTTCTCGACATCTTGACTTTGCATCCCCTCTCCTTAGGCTTTAACTCATAATGCCCTCCCCCGATATCTGACTCAACCTCTAGGTCAAAAGGGGTTTCCTAAAGGTGGTAATGTAAGGGCAAAAGGTTAAGGGTATGCTTAAAATTTAGAATTTGGTGGTACACCTAAGTTGTGAAGCAAAGATTGGCTAAATCTCAACACCAAAACCAAGTAATCACCAAACAAAAACAGACTAACACCCCCAAGCTTATTCAAAGCTATAACCACAATCATATATACAAAAAGCGTAAGACGCTTCCCCCCAAGCTTTAATAAAGCATTGTCCTCAATGCTCAAAATAGGCCGAAACATTTTCATCAAAATGTTTTTGAACTTTTCATTTTTTTAATTTTTTTTTAAAATTTTTTTCCAAAGCTTCTTGAATGAGCTTTGATTTTTCATATTTTTTCAATATTTTCATTTTTCACTTTATTCATTGTCTTCGCCTCGTTTAACTATGGACTGCTTTTTCAGCTTTGCATTTGAATGTCCTTGCCTTTTTTTGACTTTGGACGTCTTTTTCATTTATTCACTTGCCATTATTCACAAGATATACAAAACACAAGCTTTCTTACAAACAAGAACCAATATCAACTAGTACAAAAACATTCATTTGTGTCGCTCATTTAGGGTGTATTTGTGTCGCTTCTATGAGCGACACAACTGCTTGCGACGCAAATGACTTCAAAGTCATTTGCGTCACTTCTATGAGCGACGCAAATAAGTGTTATTTGTGTCGCTTGTTTACAATGTGCGACGCAAATAAGAGTTATTTGCATTACTCGTTTGTTAAATGAGTGACGCAAATGACTCTTTTTAGTAACATATATTCTGTTATTTGCGTCACTTATTTAATGAACGAGTGACACAAATGACTGGTTTGAGGAAGAGAAAATGAGCTATTTACGTCACTCATTTTTAAAAGAGTGATTCAAATGACATTTTTTTTATAATACCACACGTTCAAACAACAATAAATTTTTTCATCAACTGTATCCCTTCGTATAATGTAGTAGTGCAAGACAAAAAATTAAAATAATAAGATCAAGTACAAATTTTGGCAGAATTTCATTTATATTTTGGCTTACCCATTAATTTGGGAATGAAGAAACCTTGTTTTACAACCTATCAAATAAGTTTACAACTCAACAATATTGACATCTTCATCATTAACAACACAAGCACCAAGACCAACCCATATGTTGGTAAAACCAAATGTGTTCATTTCAAGCCTAAGAACTAAAACAAAATAATCCAATAAATAAATGGAATTTGATAAGTTTATAATAGAAACAGATTCTGCATTTTTCCTACCACGAACAAGTCCATAATGGAAGTGTACTTCCTCTTTCTCTTGCAAAAAGTTTAAAGTCACCGGCTCCTGAAATCAAATACAATGGACCAATAAACAATCATAGATGAAAAATAAGCATCTAAATAGCAAAATAAAATTCTACAATTATTTAAACAACTAAAATAAAAACAAAACGACTTGGTAAAATTATTTGAATATAAACATTGTATCATAGTTTAACTAGCTAATTTCAACGAACATTTTCGAGCTACAAAAAATATGGGAAAGAGCTTCTCTTAGTATGTTAGTAGAACAAAGAGCTACAAAAAATGCATACATGACCATCTTATATATTCAATCTTCACTAGAACTAATTTTCCACCCTTTTAAAAATAGTAAAATGAGCAGCAAAACATCAAAAAAAAAAAACAAAAAACAATTTGTTAGTGTCTGGCATAGATTTAGCAAAATTTTGCACATTTAAAGATGTAGGTTACAGCCTAAGATTGATAAAGAATCCTCAAAAAATGCAGAGTACATTGTAGCTCATATATTTAAATGCCAAATGGAAGTTATATGCAAAAACATATTTGATCACATCTTTAACAGAAGCTAGCAAAAAACACTCAATCCCAAAGTCGACTGACTGTATCTAATTGAAAGAGGGATCCCCTTGGGTTTAGATTTCAATAGGAGGTTTTAAATTATGTTCTACTTTTGCTTGATCTGTATCTAATAAATAAGATACTCAAGGCTTTATTTTTGTAGCACAGAACTTTAAAATGGGAAACAGGAAGACTGATAAAGCTCAGTGAGAACAAGACTAAACACATAGAACCAGTAAAGATTAGCAAAGAAAAGTGGGGAGCCAATATGACCAATTCCATGAATAGTATAGAGAGCATATCTGCTACTGGGCTGCCAATATTTTTCAATGAAGTCATTTTACCCATTCAACTACGAGAGAGAACAAGTGGATGTAAAAAAAAAAGGTTTTGGTAAATTAGGCATTATCTGTAAGATCATGATGTGCACAAAGTCGTCCA
This sequence comes from Chenopodium album, assembly GCF_948465745.1. Lineage (NCBI taxonomy): Eukaryota > Viridiplantae > Streptophyta > Magnoliopsida > Caryophyllales > Amaranthaceae > Chenopodium > Chenopodium album. Next base: position 35,950,783 of record NC_137841.1, on the reverse strand, counting down.
AGAAAAGTAGTGTACCATTCATTATTCATTATTCCAAATCATCAAATGCACAAAATGATAGCAAAAACTCCATAAAGGCCTTAAGCTGAGGGAAGGACATATCCCACTTCCTAATTATAGGACAGTATAAAGACCATCGACCTTGACAATGTTGAACATCATTTTAATAGGCAAGCTGCATTTGAAAAACAACTTATAACAGAGTTATCTTTTTCACTTCAGCAGCTCAAAATTAGGTTAATAGACATCTATATACTAAGCATAAAAAAGATAATCTGCCCAATAAAATTCAAAAATTTGTGCAAAAAATCACAACAAAATAGTAAAATTAAACTAAGTTCATGCAAAATTGAACCCTTAATTCCATCTAGTACAAAAATAGTAGAAAAAAAGAACATAACTTACCTTCGTTGAAATCGACTATATAAATTTCACCAAAATTCTTTAGAATTGAGTAAAAAACCATAAATTTCTTCGATTTGTGCGCAATGCATATTGCAATTGATGAGCCCTAAATTCGAAAACAATCCCAAAAAATCTGTAATAAAGAAATCTACTTGTAATTCTAAATTCGTGCAATTCATTTACAATTTAACTCCAAATGTCTATGTAGATTATTGAACAATAAGAAAAAGAGATGAAGAGGTCTTACATTGGATAAATCGAGCTTGCAACTTCAGCAAAAGTAAGCCAAAATCCCATATAATTGAGTACAAACCAATTGTTTCAAATAATCAAAACAAATTGCTACTAATTTGAACATAAACCAATTGTTTGGATGTTTGGTCGACATTTCTAGGTTATATTTGAATTTTCAGTTGGTATTTGCTCGAATTTAGGGTATATTTGCTCGATTTTCTGCGGTTCTTATAGATTAAATTTTGTGGGAGGCTTTTAGGTCGATCTTTTGCTAAAAGAAATAGGGGTTTTTGGCTCGGATTTGCTCGAATATAGGGGGGTTTGCCTCAAATTTGCTGGGGTTTTCAATTAGTGGTCAAATTTGTAGGTTTTGGGGTCGAATTTCTCGAGGTATTGCTATTGAATTCGCTGGTGTTTTTGGGGTTGAACGGCAGCAAAGGAGAATTTTAGGGTTTTACTAGATGAATTTTTGGGGTTTTGCTATTGAACGACAGCATGAGTTTTTATTTCATTTTTTTGTATACTGAATAGTCATTTGCGTCACTTAATAAAGACAAAGTGATGCAATTTAGTCCACAAAGTTACTTGCGTCATTTATGAGCAAATGAGTGACGCAAATAACAATAGTATATGCGTTGCTCCTATTTATAAAAGTCACGCAAATATAGTAAGCAGAAATGTATCTGACTTTTGCTTCGCTTTATAGCTAATGTCCGACGCAAATTACTTATAATGAAGCAAAAATATCTCATTTGCGTCATTTATTTCAACAAGTGACGCAAATAAGGCGACGCAAATGAGCATTTTTACTACGAGTGATCCAAACTCATATACCACAATCTCCAAGAACATGATCATTTGCTTCACAAAAACCAAAAAAGGAACAAAAAGAAACAAAAGGCTCAAAGTTCTAAAAATGTGGCTTGAAAAGAAGGGAAAATGCTTAAATGGTTAGCAAGAAGGAAAATACAAACCTAAGAACTAAAAACAAAGAAGATTATCATAGAAAAGAAAAATACCACCCCGAAAAGATGCCTTTGTCGTCTCTAGATGGTTCGGTCTCGTGTTTGAGAATTATGAGTCAAGATTCAAGATTAGGTTTGAAATAGTCAAGGATCCATACCGCTCATGCGAGATATGTAGAAGGCCGTAAAACTATGATACCTCACATGGTTGTAGCAAAAACTCACTATTAGCTTCAAATTCACCAAAAGGATTCACCAAAAGGGAGCAATTGCAAATTTTCAAAAACAAAAGAATCCGGCTTCAAGGTCCCTAAATGTCTAAACAACTACCTTAGCATACTCAATCCTAAAGTCAACCAAACATACTCTCAAACCGTGCACACCGTAACCATTTAAGAAGAAAAGCATTCAGCTATACAAGTCCAAAAGTATTATGTCCAAAGCAAGAACAAAACAAAACACATTGCAAATTTACCATGAAAGAAGCAAAGATCTTGTTGGGGTTTTTCAAAATGTAAAAACATGGAAAAGCATATACAAAGGTGCATAGAATATATGAATCAACATCCCATCAAACATGATAGAATACCCTCCCCCAAGCTTGAGTGAGACAATACACTCAAACATAAATCACAGAAACCATGGGAGGGGAAAACAAGGAGATCAATCCAACAAACCAACATATGTCCAACAAGTCATCATCCACTTGAGAAAGAGCAAGGAAGGATATTACCGGATAATATGTGGGTGTAAATATCCGTAAATTACCCAATTAAACCTTTCAAAGCAAATTTCCTCAAGAATTGAACCTTACCTTCCATATGCTAGCTAAAATAGGAGTCAAACTTCTATGATTCTTGATCCAAATCGAAGCACCAAAGTATATCAAGTCATGTACCTAGCAAAAGGCACACAAACATTTCCATGAGAGAAAATCTATTCTAAAAAGAAAAGAAAATGAAAGCAATAAAGCACGGGTTACTTCCCGAGAAAGGCTTGCTTAAGGTCCAAGCTTGACAGCTCTAATAAAATATTATTGCAACGAACGCAAGAGCTTGTCAAATGCACTACTAATCATTTCATAAGATAAACGATAGGAAAATGACGAGATAAGAACATGCAACAAGATTTTTGCACGCAAGTGAGAAGGAAGATGTCAAAAGAAAGAAGAAGAAGGATCAAAAGGAAAAACAAGAAAATAAGCAGAAGGGGGAATAAAAGAATGAAAATAAAAAGGCAAATCCTCCTCACTAAAATATTTATGGGTGACAACATCACCCTTTTCCTCAACAATAGACGAAAGAGGGATAATAAGATCGTCCATAGAAATCGGCTCCCTAATAGGCTCTTTGTAATCGGAAGGGAGAAAAATAGGGCAAGAAGAGATGTGGTCAAACCTTTGAGAAAAAGGGGTATGAGAAATAGGAAAAGGGGTAGCTACTTCCTCAACATAAGGTCTCACATCGCCAATGAGGGCATGAAAATCAATCATAGATACCTCAAATGAAGAACTCTCACAATCTACACCTCCCTCAAGCTAAAAAAACTCCAAGGGAATCAACCTTATCCTCCTTTCCAGACCAATAAACATCCTTTCCTTAAACTATCTCAAAACCCAAGGCCTCAAAACCATTCATGAATGGACGTAGATTCATCTCAAACTCATCTAAGTCCTGTAGACACCCATTTGTGTCTCGCCAAAACCAAACCTAGTGATGAGTACCTTTTCACGTCGAATCATAATCGAATGAAGTGAAAGTATGGAAAGACTAGTGTTGCAGATAGTTTTAATTTCTTTTCTCTTCTCTCTGTTTTTAAAAAATTATTTTAAGAAAAACAGTCAATCCAGTTTGGTTGGTCCATGATATGGGTCCAATAGTAGTGTAGTTGGATAGGGCTTGACAAGAGCTTTCCAACGATATATTATAAGCCCAATTCCGATGAATATTGAGGAAGTTATGGCCAATTTACTGAACTGGGCCCGGTTTTAGCCTTATATGCGGCCCAATGATCTAGAGGAGGGCCTAATATAGATTTATCATTCCTAATGCAATTAGGAATAGTTTTAGTCTTCTAGATTCTTCTAGAAGGTTCTTTTCATTCCTAATTCAATTAGCAATGATAAATTGACTTTTGTTGACTTTTTAGAGTTTTAATTAAAATCAAAGAGCATTTTTTTAGGAAAGATACAATTTTATCCTCCTGTACGGAAATTTCTATCTGATTTTAAGAAAACGCGTGAATTTCCAGATCAGCGCCAAACGCCAGTTGTAGCGCCTAACGCTAGCATTAGCGCCCAGCGCTAATGTTGGCGTCTAGCGCCAATAGCCAGCGTTGGTGCTAATAAGATTTTATCTGCGCCAGAACTCTGTTTTGATATTTTATCTTTTTGGCTGATTTTCTATATAAATAACGTCGTAAAAACTCCGTTTTCATTCACGAATTCTCATCAACAATCATTAATTCTCTCTCATTCTCTTCTATAATCATTCACCGACTCTCGTCAAGATTCTCTTGATTACTCTCTCTCTCTTTTTCTAAACTAGCCTTTTACATACAAAATTCCACATTCATTAGATCTAGATACACCTAGCCATATTCGAAGTTGCCTTCGCCCTAGACGTGAAAGGTTTAATTTATGAGGGTTTGGTCCCAAATCTCTCTTTCAATTATTATTTAATTTAATTGTTTTGTTTATTATTTTCCTTGAAGTTACTAACGTGTGTATTTTGTTATTAGAAAGAGGTACGAGGCATCAAAGTAAGTATTTTAATGATTTTTATTGATGTTATGATGTAGAGTTCATGCTTAGATTGTTATTTTGATTCCTAGTATTATGTCTAGGGTAACTTTAATATTAAGTATGATTAAAAGTATTATGCTTCCTATGTTCTTCCCAATATTTATGGTTGTTAGTATCATGTTAGGGCTAAAGCTTTGATTTTTATTGTTTAGTGACAAGCTAGGGTTTGTTATTAATCTTTTTAGTATCATGCCTAGGATCTTGCTATTATTATGCTTTGACATGATTATTTTAATTATTATGATTGTTATTATGATTATGATTATTATGATGATTATTATCATGTTGCTTGACATTTATTTATTGCTTGATCATGCCTTTATGCATATTTAAAGGGAATTGGTACTTGTAAGCACGCTTAATAAGATATTTAATAATCTTGTTTATTAGGGTTAATTTGATTATAATTCAAGTGATCGCCAATAATAGATTTATTTGTGCATTAATACTTACCCAACATAGATAAACAGGTTTAGGGATAATCCTATTGATTGCATGTTAGTCAAAAAGCGCACATGAATACGATCAGAATAAATTAAAGGCCTATTATTAGGGCAGGTTCAATCTCTTTTAGGTTGAATTTGTACCGTCATCCCCGAACCCTATTTGGTTCAAGACCTTATTGGAGTTGACGAACTCTTGGATCGTTAAGGGGTGTAACCTTCACCTCGTGAACGGTTTACAAGTTCCTAAAAAACTGGTTGGCGACTCTTTTGCTCTATCTTCTTTCCCTTTGGACGCCACCGTACTTTAGTGTATGATCACAGTGGGGTTCAAGCTAGGGGATTAACGCTTGAAATATTCCCCACAAGTCCCAAGAACCGTTCTCGATGAAATCATCCAAAAATCTATAAGTCCTCATATGAATCTCAAAAAAAAAAAATGGGACATTTCCTTAAAAGAGTCTATATACTCATAGATTGAAGGGTCATAAACATACATTTGAGACTTATCAAGATGGGAAAGAGGGTTAGGATTTTCAAATTCAACTCTCTCTTCATTCTCAACTCTTTTACCATCACTCATATGCTCATCAAAGGGATCCTCACACTCTCTTGGTTGCGTGGACATATTATAGAAGCTCTTTTTTTCAGAGACGCTTGGACATTTCATTCAAGCTCTTTTGTTCAGAGACGCATGGACATATCATTCAAGCTCTTTTGTTCAGAGACGCGTGGACATATCATCGAAGCTCTTTTGTTCAGAGATGCATGGACATATCATCGAAGCTCTTTTGCTCAGAGACGCGTGGGCATCCTATTATCAAGCTCTTTGTTCAGAGACGCGTGGACATATCCAAAAAAGAAGCTCTTTGTTCAGAGACGAGTGAACATCGAAACAGCAAGATGGCGTTCCCTAAAATTGTGGAGAGTTGTCACAAACAACTGAAGCTGATTTCAAGCGAAGTTGTCTTCGATCATGTTCCCTTAGACGTGGAGGATGGTCATAAAGCGGAAGAGGATTGTTTTAAGTGAAGCAATCTTCGATAGTGTTCCCTTAGACGTGGAATATTATCAAAGCAGAAGAGGATCGTTTCAAGCGAAGCAATCTTCAATATTGGAAGCAGTTACAAGCGTAGCGGTTTTCAAGCGGGATGACATTCTCTTGGCAGGAGGTCATCAAAACAGTAAAGCGGCAGCAAATCGGTTACCTTCAGAGACGTGTGCTCGACATTGCAAGATACGCGTATCTTAATTCTTTTATCTGTTTCAACTAATGCTAGTTTGCAGGTATCGGTGTTACAAGAATGATTTAGGATCGCAGAACGTTCTGAATCATTCTCCGTCCCTATCGATACTTTGACTTTCGTTTTCGAAACTTGCGTTTCTCCAAACTCAGTCAAAGTGGGGGCTTCTGTAGACACCCATTTGTGTCTCCCCAAAACCAAACCCAGTGATGAGTACCTTTCACGTCGAATCATAATCGAATGAAGTGAAAGTGTGGAAAGACTAGTGTTGCGGATAGTTTTAATTTCTTTTCTCTTCTCTCTGTTTTTGAAAAATTATTTTAAGTAAAACAGTCAATCCAGTTTAGTTGGTCCATGATATGGGTCCAATAGCAGTGTAGTTGGATAGGGCTTAACAAGAGGTTTCCAACGATATATTATAAGCCCAATTCCGATGAATATTGAGGAAGTTATGGCTAATTTACTGAACTGGCCCGGTTTGAGCTTTATATGCGGCCCAATGATCTAGAAGAGGGCCTAATATAGATTTATCATTCCTAATGCAATTAGGAATGGTTTTAGTCTTCTAGATTTTTCTAGAAGGTTCTTTTCATTCTTAATTCAATTAGCATTATTAAATTGACTTTTGTTGACTTTTTAGAGTTTTAATTAAAATCAAAGAGCATTTTTTGAGGAAAGATAAGATTTTATCCTCATGTACGACAATTTCTATCTGATTTTAAGAAAAAGCGTGAATTTCCAGATCTGCGCCAAACGCCAGCTGTAGTGCCTGGCGCTACGCTTGGCGTCTGGCGCCAATAGCAAGCGTTGGCGTCTGGCGCCAATAGCAAGCGTTGGCGCTAATCAGATTTTATCTGCGCCAGAACTCTGTTTTGATATTTTATCTTTTTGGCTGATTTTCTTTATAAATAACGTCGTAAAAACTCCGTTTTCCTTCATGAATTCTCATCAACAATCATTAATTCTCTATCATTCTCTTCTATAATCATTCACTAACTCTCATCAAGATTCTCTTGATTACTCTCTCTCTATCTTTTTCTAAACTAGCCTTTTACATACAAAATTCCGCATTCGTTAGATCTAGATACACCTAGCCATATTCGAAGTTCCCTTCGCCCTAGACGTGAAAGGTTTAATTTATGAGGGTTTGGTCCTAAATCTCTCTTTCAATTATTATTTAATTTAATTGTTTTGTTTATTATTTCCTTGAAGTTACTAACGTGTGTATTTTGTTATTAGAAAGAGGTACGAGGCATCAAAGTAAGTATTTTAATGATTTTTTTTAATATTATGATGTAGAGTTCATGCTTAGATTGTTATTTTGATTCCTAGTATCATGTCTAGGGTAACTTTAAAATTAAGTATGATTAAAAGTATTATGGTTCCTATGTTCTTCCTAATATTTATGATTGTTAGTATCATGTTAGGGATAAATCTTTGATTTTTATTGTTTAGTGACATGCTAGGGTTTGTTATTAATCTTGTTAGTATCATGCCTAGGAACTTGCTATTATTATGCTTTAACATGATTTTTTTAATTATTATGATTGTTATTATGATTATGATTATTATGATGATTATTATTATGTTGCTTGATATTTATTTATTGCTTGATCACGCCTTTATGCATATTTAAAGGGAATTGGTACTTGTAATCACGCTTAATAAGATATTTAATAATCTTGTTTATTAGGGTTAATTTGATTATAATTCAAGTGATCGCCAATAATAGATTTATTTGTGCATTAATAGTCAACCAACATAGATAAACAGGTTTAGGGTTAATCCTATTGATTGCATGTTAGTCAAAAAGCGCACATGAATACGATCAGAATAAAGTAGAGGCCTATTATTAGGGCGGGTTTAATCTTTTTTAGGTTGAATTTGTACCTTCATCCCTGAACCCTATTTGGTTCAAGACCTTATTGGAGTTGACGATCTCTTGGATCGTTAAGGGGTGCATCCTTCACCTCGTGAACGGTTTACAAGTTCCTAAATAACTTGTTGGCGACTCTTTTGCTCTATCTTCTTTCCCTTTGGACGCCACCGTACTTTAGTGTATGATCACAGTGGGGTTCAAGCTAGGGGATTAACGCTTGAAATATTCCCCACAGTTTTTGGCGACTGCACTGGGGAGGAATTCTATTTTAATTCCTGAATTTGTTTCGGCAATGATTTAGAATGAGTGGATGAGACTCGAAACGTTCTAAGTATTTCATGTGCATAATTTTGATTAACATTATTGTCATATGCATAAAAAAGATCTCATTGGAAAGACCATCCGTAATGAGTTAAAAACATAGGATTTTACACATAGGAAATTTGAGAAATATCTTTCACAACTAGGACCGAAATAACACTGCGCGAAATTGGAAAATTTTATCAAGCACAGAAAGCTGCTGAGGCATGTAGGAACTAGGACCCTTCACGGTTAGGCTTCCGCGCAGTGCATCCGGACAATTAACCATGGACCCTTTATTGAATAAACCATATCCTGAACTTTAGAGAACTAGAGCCATGGTTAGGTTGCAAACTCATTGCATCATATTGTGCCTATTTGACTAATTGTGCATTATTTGTCGTGCATAAATATGATTTCTTAACCGTTTGTTTGACTTGTGTTGAGTTTAAATAAGTTAATGACTAAAAGAACTTTGCCTTATTAATTAATTGATTTGAGTAAATAAAGTCTAATATTTTAATCAGAATTGACCTAGTACGACTTTAGGCATGCCCCTGTTGATTAATAACACCGAAAATAGTCTCGAATTGAAGCTCCAGCATTGGCGCCAAAGTCTGGACTGTAGCGCCACTCTGTGGAGTGTGGCGCCTGGCGACAGCTCTGTCGTCTGGCGCTACACTACACAGTGCGACGCCAGTCCTATCGTTTTGCCGACAGTTCGGATTATTGGTCGAGTCATCACCTAGTGTCTAATTAACCAGTTTGCCAATTAATTCGGTTCAATTTCGCTGTCAATAAAACCTTGTCGAGTAATTAATTGAGTCTAGTCACATAGTCTAGCCACATGGTCATGACACGAGTCTTAACATGTCACCTACACTCACTAGTCTTAGCACACACTTTGAGTATATATCACTGTGACCATGTCTTAGGTTCATGCATGAGTCGGTTTTTTACGTCATTTGATTTGGGGGGTACATCCTATTCCTAATCCTTCATATCCCTCCATCTACATCATTTTTCTTCACATTCTATTCCAATCTTTCTTCACTTCCTCCATCTATTGCATGTTGAATAAAGTTTGAGTCAAATAATTAATAATGAATATCCCCAAATTCCTTTTCCACAGTACTTGGTCGAGGAGAGAAGGGCGATTAATCAAGGACAACACCTTTGTTCAAGTCTTACTTTTTGATAAACCAATTCGTCAAAAAAGGAAGGCTAAAAAGATAATGGCAAGTCAAGAAGTGGTCAATGAACTTAGGAATCAATTGAATGACGTGACTGAGGTGTTAAAGGTTTTAACCCTCAAAATTGATGACCCTGTGAAGCAACAACAAGTGAACCTCATACAAGAAAGCTTGAGAAAGCTATCCAGTGACTATAAATTTCAGGGCATTAATTCACAAGGGGTCTCGCTGGACAAGGAACTTCTTCCGCATAAGTTCAACGCCACTGGCATCCCTAAATTCAAGGCAACAGATAACCCTTACTTTCATCTAAGAGATTTTGAAACTAAAATGAGCATTAAGGGTATCGACAAGAAGGTTTTCCCCTCTCTGTTCCCATTATCTCTCGAGACTGTTTGCCAGCAATGGTTCTTTTTTCTCGAGAAAGAAAAGACCTTCATCTGGGAGTCCATAGCAAACGCTTTCATAGATAGATATAAGTTCAACATCCAAGACGAAACAGACCACAGACAACTCGAGATGTTAAAACAAAAAGAAAACGAAGGGTTCACTTCTTTCTTCAACAAATGGAGGGAAACTTCTGCTAATATGGTCAAGGCTCCTATCGAAAAAGAATCTGTGAGGATGTTTATCAAGAATCTCCAAGGGAAGTACTCAAGGCACTTAAAGTACCAACACAACTTGAATACTTTCAAGGTTGTCTATAATATAGGCATTGACATTGAAGATGACCTTCTGAAAGATAATTGTGCGAGAGGAAAGAAGAACGACCATCCTTCTTCTTCCTCTCCCATTAATGAGTTACATGCCACGAACACCTCTAAATCACGAATCCAAAGGTCAAAAAGAGTGTTCACTCCACTTGGTATGAGTTATGAAACAACTTTCGAGAAGCTACATCACAAAGGACTAGTCATGCCCATAGGGCCTATCAAAGATCTAGTTCCAGAAGCCAGGCCACCCAAATGGGACCCCAATAAGCACTGCAAATATCATCAAGGAAAGGGTCACAACACTGAGGAGTGTTGGAAACTCAAAGAAGCTATTCAAGATCTGATCGATAACAATGAAACTTCCGATATTCTAGCCATCGAAGATGACCAAGCATCCTTCGATCCATCACTTCTTATCACACCTGTAGGAGAGCCCATGATCGAGACAGCTTATATAACCTCTCTCGATGAAGTAGCCATGATTGAGGAGGATGAAAGTCTTTTCTTAGATAATACCAGGGAAGACTCGTCAAGTCTAAAAGAGGATGTCCGAAAACTGCAAGATGTCGTTGCCATGCTCTTGAATGTGGTAGAAGGACTAGCAAATCGGGTGATGGTCATCGAACAGAATCCTCGCCAAGGGTTTAATGAAGAACTCAATGCTCCTAAGCCACGGGAAAAACGGACCATTGAAGAATACACACCAATAGGAATGACTTACAATGAAACTTTTGACCGTCTTCATAATCAAGGTCATATTCACTCCATTGGTCCCAGTCAAGACCCTCCATCTGAAAAACGTTTTGCTAATTGGGATCCAAATTCCTATTGTCGATACCATAAAGGTCGCGGTCACACTACTGAAAAGTGTCTCGCCCTCAAGGATCGTGTTCAAGACTTCATTAATTCAAATCCCCTTCATGTTCCTCCGCGTGACAAGAAGGCCAAGATTAATAACGATGGTAACAGTGGCTGTAAAGGAAAGAAGAACGACTATCCTTCTTCTTCCAAAAACACCTACTTTAGTAATAGTGTTGGTACTTTTGACCTTAATGAGATCTTAGGATTTAGAAAGAAACAAAGAAGGGATTTTACCCCTATTGGAATTAGCTACGATGATGCTTTCGATCGACTCCATGCCAAGGGAATCATTACTCCTATTGGACCTCTTCAAGATCCCCCGCTTGAGAAGAGAGTGCCTAGTTGGAATCCAAATGTGCGCTGCAAGTACCATCAAGGCAGGGGTCATGCTACTGAGAGCTGTTGGAAGCTAAAGGAGGCTATCTAACATTTGATTGATAATAACAAGCTTCCCATACCTCTAGTTAACAAGAAGAGCGAGTGATGATAAAGAAAACAACACAAGACAAGAGGCGAGCTTCAACGACGAGATTCCATGACATCTTTTTTCTTTTCTTTTTATTTTTTCTTTTCCCCAATAAGTCTAGCATAGGCACCTTTCTTTTCTCTTAGACTAATTTTGTAGATTCTTTCCTTTTCCTTTTTTTAATAAAATGAGCATTTATTTCCTTGCATATAATCATCGCATTGCATTGCATTAAAAAAAAAATTCCATGTCAAATTATGCACAAGGTATACCAATGATTTGAGGCACCCCTTGTAGCCACATCATATTACTTTCACCCTTCAATTATACATCCTTTTTTGGTAAACCACTTTGAGCCTCGTCTAACGATAGACCTTTCTTTTTTCAAGCCATATCTACCTAACCTTGGGATGGGATGGTGTGTAACTTATGCAATTTCAAAAAGGCTTGAGTGAATTCAAAAAATTAAAATAGCAAAAATAAGCAAAAGCAGAAAATAATAAATAAAAGTGTACAAAAAGGGTAAGTGTTCCAATGTCATTGACATAAACATGTCTTTGATATGAACACGTCTCAGATTGCGTCTCAACCGAGTGCTCGGTACCGTGCCTGAGAAACATTAATGCCAAGTGAATGATAGACCGCATGATCGGGATTTCCCACACTTATTAAAATAGAATAAATAAAGCAAAAAAAAAAGAGCTAAAAAAGAGTAGAAACTCAGACGTAAAAATATAAAGATTCAAAAGCGAGGTTGCACACCTTGGGGGCTTATCTAGGGTCTTGAGCCTTTATCCCCTTCTTCTATAAACTTTAGCCTAACCACGTTACAACCCTTTAAAAGGCCTTTTTGAGGTACACATACTTGTGCGTGGTTCGGCTAGAGCTACGTTTGGCCTGATTCCTAAAGGATACGTAGGCAACCTCACATCGAGGTGCGGCCGTAATAAACATGCATTCATATTCACATTCACACACCATCATCATATCAAGGGATCTCCAATGCTCATCCCTATCTACTTAGAGCTAGACTTGGGGGCTTGATCCTTACATCATTAGCTTACCTAGCCTAAGAGTCACCGTCATTTGACTCTTCTAAAAATAATATCTTTCCACACACTTAGCCTTTGCGGCCTAACTTTAGTATCACTTTCACACACATCACATATACATGACCAAATATACTTTTCCTTAGGAACCCTTTGTCATGAAATCTTAACATAACGCTGAAACATGTATTGTCATGTCAAAATTGCTTATCAATCATTATTGCATCACGGAGTATGAAGTGCTTAGCCTCCGTGCCTAAGTTATCCAAATAATTTCATCATTGAGTCAACCATTGAGATAGCCTAAGATGGATTAATCCTTGCACCTTGAGAGATAGTATCAAACAACGTTTGACTAATCTCATTCAACATGCACCTTAAAAAACTTCGATTCTTTTTTCGCGTCTTTCTTTTTCGGGAGAAAGTCGGTACCCTCCACACAAAAATGACGGAAAATTTTTGCTTTTTTGCATTTTTGAGTCACACGATCACATTACAATGCACACACAAGTCATGTACACATTGAGTCATGTCGTGTCATATAACCTTGATTTGAGTCTAACACATGTGTCAAACACTTTGAGTCGAGTCAATCACAGCGAGTCAAGTTTATACCTTGAGTCATGTCAAATCAATGAGTCAAGCGACATTAAACCTTAGGTCAACCCTAAAAAAATTAAAGAGATTAGCAAAGTCCTATAGTAAAAAATAAATACAGGTGCAGTAGAATAGGGAAGACCCTACTCCAGCGCCGGACGACAACATCTAGCGTCTGGAAATAGATTTCAGCGCCTGGCGCTAGATCTCAGCGTCTGGTGACAGAGCCAATTCTTGGCGCCAGAGATATTTCAGCAACGATAGATCTCAAAGCCTCTCAGAAAGGTGATTTCGACCTCATACAGCAATTTCATGTTCCTTGGTACGCCAGTTAGCCCCTATAAGCAATTTGACATGATTAAGTAGTTGGTTTGATTACAATCGCAATAAGTGATTGACCTGACGAAAGATCGTCTCACTTAGCTTAAAGCGCCTAAGCATTGGCTCATCACGGAGACACCAACATAGCAGCAAACCGCCGACGTACTAGCATAGCGGAAGCAAAGTTTAAGCGAGCTTTAGAGATCGACAAGAGTTGGTCTTCGGAAATTTTTCTTCGGAATATTATCGCAATAAACATTCAAGATCATTTGTTCAGAGACGCGTGGACATTTCTTTCAAGCTATTTTGTTCAGAGACACGTGGACATTTCGTCAAAGCTCTTTTTTTCAGAGACGCGCGGACAATCCTTTCAAGCTCTTTTGTTCAGAGACGCGTGGACATATTATAGAAGCTCTTTTTTTCAGAGACGCTTGGACATTTCATTCAAGCTCTTTTGTTCAGAGACGCATGGACATATCATTCAAGCTCTTTTGTTCAGAGACGCGTGGACATATCATCGAAGCTCTTTTGTTCAGAGATGCATGGACATATCATCGAAGCTCTTTTGCTCAGAGACGCGTGGGCATCCTATTATCAAGCTCTTTGTTCAGAGACGCGTGGACATATCCAAAAAAGAAGCTCTTTGTTCAGAGACGAGTGAACATCGAAACAGCAAGATGGCGTTCCCTAAAATTGTGGAGAGTTGTCACAAACAACTGAAGCTGATTTCAAGCGAAGTTGTCTTCGATCATGTTCCCTTAGACGTGGAGGATGGTCATAAAGCGGAAGAGGATTGTTTTAAGTGAAGCAATCTTCGATAGTGTTCCCTTAGACGTGGAATATTATCAAAGCAGAAGAGGATCGTTTCAAGCGAAGCAATCTTCAATATTGGAAGCAGTTACAAGCGTAGCGGTTTTCAAGCGGGATGACATTCTCTTGGCAGGAGGTCATCAAAACAGTAAAGCGGCAGCAAATCGGTTACCTTCAGAGACGTGTGCTCGACATTGCAAGATACGCGTATCTTAATTCTTTTATCTGTTTCAACTAATGCTAGTTTGCAGGTATCGGTGTTACAAGAATGATTTAGGATCGCAGAACGTTCTGAATCATTCTCCGTCCCTATCGATACTTTGACTTTCGTTTTCGAAACTTGCGTTTCTCCAAACTCAGTCAAAGTGGGGGCTTCTGTAGACACCCATTTGTGTCTCCCCAAAACCAAACCCAGTGATGAGTACCTTTCACGTCGAATCATAATCGAATGAAGTGAAAGTGTGGAAAGACTAGTGTTGCGGATAGTTTTAATTTCTTTTCTCTTCTCTCTGTTTTTGAAAAATTATTTTAAGTAAAACAGTCAATCCAGTTTAGTTGGTCCATGATATGGGTCCAATAGCAGTGTAGTTGGATAGGGCTTAACAAGAGGTTTCCAACGATATATTATAAGCCCAATTCCGATGAATATTGAGGAAGTTATGGCTAATTTACTGAACTGGCCCGGTTTGAGCTTTATATGCGGCCCAATGATCTAGAAGAGGGCCTAATATAGATTTATCATTCCTAATGCAATTAGGAATGGTTTTAGTCTTCTAGATTTTTCTAGAAGGTTCTTTTCATTCTTAATTCAATTAGCATTATTAAATTGACTTTTGTTGACTTTTTAGAGTTTTAATTAAAATCAAAGAGCATTTTTTGAGGAAAGATAAGATTTTATCCTCATGTACGACAATTTCTATCTGATTTTAAGAAAAAGCGTGAATTTCCAGATCTGCGCCAAACGCCAGCTGTAGTGCCTGGCGCTACGCTTGGCGTCTGGCGCCAATAGCAAGCGTTGGCGTCTGGCGCCAATAGCAAGCGTTGGCGCTAATCAGATTTTATCTGCGCCAGAACTCTGTTTTGATATTTTATCTTTTTGGCTGATTTTCTTTATAAATAACGTCGTAAAAACTCCGTTTTCCTTCATGAATTCTCATCAACAATCATTAATTCTCTATCATTCTCTTCTATAATCATTCACTAACTCTCATCAAGATTCTCTTGATTACTCTCTCTCTATCTTTTTCTAAACTAGCCTTTTACATACAAAATTCCGCATTCGTTAGATCTAGATACACCTAGCCATATTCGAAGTTCCCTTCGCCCTAGACGTGAAAGGTTTAATTTATGAGGGTTTGGTCCTAAATCTCTCTTTCAATTATTATTTAATTTAATTGTTTTGTTTATTATTTCCTTGAAGTTACTAACGTGTGTATTTTGTTATTAGAAAGAGGTACGAGGCATCAAAGTAAGTATTTTAATGATTTTTTTTAATATTATGATGTAGAGTTCATGCTTAGATTGTTATTTTGATTCCTAGTATCATGTCTAGGGTAACTTTAAAATTAAGTATGATTAAAAGTATTATGGTTCCTATGTTCTTCCTAATATTTATGATTGTTAGTATCATGTTAGGGATAAATCTTTGATTTTTATTGTTTAGTGACATGCTAGGGTTTGTTATTAATCTTGTTAGTATCATGCCTAGGAACTTGCTATTATTATGCTTTAACATGATTTTTTTAATTATTATGATTGTTATTATGATTATGATTATTATGATGATTATTATTATGTTGCTTGATATTTATTTATTGCTTGATCACGCCTTTATGCATATTTAAAGGGAATTGGTACTTGTAATCACGCTTAATAAGATATTTAATAATCTTGTTTATTAGGGTTAATTTGATTATAATTCAAGTGATCGCCAATAATAGATTTATTTGTGCATTAATACTTACCCAACATAGATAAACAGGTTTAGGGATAATCCTATTGATTGCATGTTAGTCAAAAAGCGCACATGAATACGATCAGAATAAATTAAAGGCCTATTATTAGGGCAGGTTCAATCTCTTTTAGGTTGAATTTGTACCGTCATCCCCGAACCCTATTTGGTTCAAGACCTTATTGGAGTTGACGAACTCTTGGATCGTTAAGGGGTGTAACCTTCACCTCGTGAACGGTTTACAAGTTCCTAAAAAACTGGTTGGCGACTCTTTTGCTCTATCTTCTTTCCCTTTGGACGCCACCGTACTTTAGTGTATGATCACAGTGGGGTTCAAGCTAGGGGATTAACGCTTGAAATATTCCCCACAAGTCCCAAGAACCGTTCTCGATGAAATCATCCAAAAATCTATAAGTCCTCATATGAATCTCAAAAAAAAAAAATGGGACATTTCCTTAAAAGAGTCTATATACTCATAGATTGAAGGGTCATAAACATACATTTGAGACTTATCAAGATGGGAAAGAGGGTTAGGATTTTCAAATTCAACTCTCTCTTCATTCTCAACTCTTTTACCATCACTCATATGCTCATCAAAGGGATCCTCACACTCTCTTGGTTGCTCTAAATTATCATTATCATCTTCAACACACACATTGGATTTGAAATTTTCATACAGAAGCATCAAAGATGACAATTGGCTTTCCAACTCATCTCTTCTTTTCAATTCTTCATTCAAAATACCCTCACGCTCTCTAATCATCTCCATTTGGCACCTTAAAGTTTCATCCATTTGTCTCTCCAAGGGCCTTAGGTTAGGATTCATCTCTAACTCCTTCAAAGTTTCATCAATTTGGCTATAAGGGATTATAGACACATCAGAATAATCTGGAGAATGAAAAGGTGAAGAGGTTTGAGGATCAAGAGTAGAAGAAGATCCACAACCAAAGGTAGGATCATCATCATTACAAATATGTGCATTTTCAATAAATAGGGAAGTGGGGGCACAATCAATCATATGAGACTTGTAAAATTGAGCATGCACCTCATTATCATGAACAAAAGGGGACATAAAATTGAAAGCATTTGTTCAAGGCTCAACTATGGGATCATGTGACAAATCATGGGAAATCATGCTAGTATTAGAAGAATCAACACATTGCACATCAATATTAGAAACATGATTGCCCCTATTATAGACATCCCTAGCAAGCCTAGCATAGAAATACCAAGCATCATCAATTGGCAATGCCCTAAAGTCGCCATTGTGCATGCATTCAACTACATTCCTAGTTTTCTCATTCAAACCAAAATAACAAATCTCACAAGCCTCCCAAAGACTACAGTGATTGTAATTCAAAAACCTTATAAGTCTATGGAAATATGCATGAAAAGACTCACCATTATATTGAGGAAAAGAAAAACGTGCCATTTTTTTACAAAGCAAACGAAAATAAAATAAAAGAAAATTATATACAAAGAACTAGACTCAAGCAATAAAAAACACTCAAACATAGACACCGTTCCCCGGCAACGGCGCCATTTTGACGAGGGTCAACCAAAATTTATAAACACATAACCAACCTAAATATAAGTATAGAGGCAAGTCAAGGGTCGAACCCAAATGAATGGTAATGTTCAAGTGCTCTCAATTATGTGTCTAAGCTAGGTCGATGTCTAAGGATAAAAGGAGAACACTAACAACTAACAAACATAGAAACCAAACAAATAAAGCACTAGGAGCGGGGATCAACAAGAAATCATGACAATTGTAGCAATTCGGGAACAACATGCAAATCAATGGTTGCGAAGACTAATGGTAAGAGAAATCAAAAGAGCTTGACAAGCTAACTCCTAATGGTCTAACTAGCGCGAACTATGAGAGACACTAACTAGGAACGCCACTAATCAAACTCAATCGATAATTGTAAACTCCAAATTAATGGTCTGTATCAATGTAGACTCACAATGCAATATAGCATAATTCTCATGGCCTAATCGAATTACACACATGAACAATTTCCATTAATCACTTTAATCTCAACAATTAATCAACATAATCCCGAAAATAAACACAATCAATCAATCATACAAGTTTTACCCAATCCCTAGCCAAACAACTATCTAACATTATCATCTAATCAACAAACAACTAAGGAAATCAAGAATCAACATTATATGAAGAATAACTACACTAATCAAGTATTAAACATCAAAATAAATCTAAACAAACAAGAATATTAAAGAAGGCAATAAAATGAGATAGAGTTAGAAATGCTCATTGATAATAGAGAAGATCTTCAACACAATTTTCACCATTGAATTTTCAATCTCTCAATTACCATTCAAATTCCTTACTTTCTCTCTCTAAAATCTACTCCTAAACTAACCCTAAATCTAGAGAGAGAAACTCTCAACTAAGCTAAAATTATCATCTCAATTCAATCTAAATCTTCTTCTAAACATGCCCAAAAAATCGGGTTACAAAAGTAATTATAGATGGCGCGAAATGAAACCAAGCAAGGCGAATACCCAGGAAGGCGCGCCCGCGCAGTAGCGTTGCGCACCAGCGCTCCCCTGGGTTTCTTCTATTATTCTTGCAGATTCGTGCTTTTGCTATGGTCTTCGAAAAGGCGCATCGAATGATGATGATGGACACCAAGAGTGGCAGTCCCAAAAAGCACTTGATAGTAGGTTCAACACCCCATCTTCATGAGAGCACGGCTTGAAAACGCAAGAGCTAGAACTTGGAGAACCCACTTCATTGCATCTTGAGCTATCCTATTGCCACGAGCTTGCTCCAAAAGCACCTCCCACGTTAGTAATCCATCCATATCAAGACCCGAACCTCGTACAATACCTACAACCACGAAATGAGAGAAAATAAAGGAGAAAAGACTAGAAAAACCATCAAAATGCACAAAACCACAAAATAAGAGAGGAAAAGGTAAAACAAAGAGCAAAAGCATAAAACTAAGCATTTATTAAGAAGAAAAGCTATGAAAAGAAGGTAAAAACAACAAAAATGCTCATCAAAAGGGTGCCATTTATGACACCCATCAGCGATTTATGCCCCTAACTTGTCGGATTCAAAACCTGCTTTTCGGCGATTCTTTTACTTGTATGACAATTATATAGTCACGATTGAAACGGGGCAAGGGATGAATTTAATTAAATTTATCGAACATTTTGTTACTCCTCAAAACAATTTAACTAAACAAAGTTTTAAATTTTATGCTTTATGTTTTTGTTTTATTGTCAATTGTTTATTTAGGAAGATTATTTGACAGTGTCCATAGTTGAGCAAATAGAGGGATCTCATTCCCACTCCATTGGCTTTGAAGGAAACTATACTCTACTTGAACCGACTTAGGGGAGATCCAAACGAGAATGGTATCACCGGAAGTCCACTCCTTTAAAACGTATGTCTTTTTTTTTTATGGTTCCCAACGCAATCATAATAGATGCGCACGGGTGGCCACGCGACTAACTGGCTTACGCGCGCCATCTGCTGTTGTAATGTCTCTAGATGAATTTTTTCTTTTTCCCATATTTGGCTCATGGAGCGCCTGCGAATTGTTGATCAACCTGACGTGGGGAAAAGTAGGTCGTTATCTAATCTTCTGTAAAGCCAAAAATATTTATAATCACTTCACAAACCTAAATACAAGAATAGACATAAGTCAAGGGTCGAACCACTAGGAACAGTAATGTTTAAAATTTTCCAATCAATGCCTAAGCTAGGTCGTAGTAAAGAGTAAAGAGGTAACACTAAAAAACTACTAAACAAATGAAACACTAGGGAATGGAAACCAACATGCATTCATGATAATCAAGCTAGTTAGGGAATCAAGCAATGCAAGCGATGTGAAGACAAATAGTAGAAGCAATTAGGGGCATACAATTAATCGTCCTCATAATCTCTAACCTAGATATCTCTAGTGCTAAAAAATAAGAAGAAACATAATCAAATACTCAATCAATTATGATGAAATCGATATCAAGTGGTCATGTGAATCAATTCAGTCATGAAATCAAGTTTAGTATCATGGTTAGCTACTCCAATTAAACTAGATAATATGCAAATCTCTATTAATCAATTTAATTACAACACAAGAACTACTCAAATTCCCAAATCAATCTCAACAATCAATCATACATGTTTACCCAATAAATTAGAAAAGGAACTTGCTATCAGAAAAGAAAGAAGCACTAGTCAGCTTGGTATACCTAAGTGGATTGTGAATGCTCTAACAAAAAGAACTGAAGGACCAGGATTCATTCAAACTAAACATAAAGGTAAAAAGAAGTATGTTGACTTGCCTAGTTACAAAGAATGTTCCTTCTGTGGATAGACAGGCCACTTAGTGGATACTTGTTATAAGAAGGAACAATCTGTTAGTAAGAATGTTAAGCAAGTTTGGGTCAGAAAATCTAACATTGCTTCAAAATCCAAGGAACCCAAGGAAACCTAGGTTCCTGAAATTAATCAATAAGTTCTTTTGAAGGTCCTAGTGAGGAGGAACAATACGTGCAATACAACAAAAAGCGTGTTTTTTGGACACTTTTTAGGCCTTTTTGCGACGCTAAAAAGCGTCTCAAAAATATTTCTCAACGTTGCTAAAATGCGTCGAGAATACGTGAGTCAAGAATTTTGTGGGACACAAATAAGCGTCAAGAATATCGACCCTTTCATGTGTCCTAACTTATATACGAAGTGTCGGAATATACTTGTTTCGCGCATTATCCCTAATTTGTGTAGTATTTTGGCAACACTTTTACATGTCTACGTACTCAAATTTAGCGACGCTTTTTGTTGTCTTGCATTTATTCGTGTCAGCCTATGGTATGGCGGGAAAATCTTTAAATATGAAAATGTGCAAAATATGTAGACATTAAAAAGCGTCTAGAATTTTTTTTTAAGTTTTTTTTCCTTTTATTAAATTATTACCATCATACATACATTATAGTTAATTTAAATTTATCATAAATTAAATTAATAACATTAAAATTAAAATAAATAAATATTTTATTTAACTAGATTAAAAAAATTAATAATTAACCAACAACAATAAGAGTACGTATTTAATTACTAAATTTATAAAAGAAAACATCAACACAATTATTAAAAAAAATGTTGCATATTATATTAGCTTGTCCCTAAATAAATACATCACAAATATAGGACTAATTTATAAACCAAAATAGATAGATGATGACCTTATAGACAATATAGTCGTTTGTTTTGATGCCCAAGTGTCCCGGCCTATTCTCTTGTTGCACCTACATTGCCTTTTCCAATCTTCCAAAAAAAAAAATATACAAAGTATATATTAGTACATTACACAATATAGGCTCAAGATTCAACATGCTGTATTTAAACAATAATGAAAAGACTAATGTATTTAAACCAGAATATACACATGCTGAAAAAACTACAACTTTCAGAGCATATTAAGAATTAAACCATAATTGAAACTAATAAAAGTCTTTGTGTCAACCAAGTATAATGAAACACCATAATTATACCATGATAAATATCACAGCATAAGATAAAACAATTTAAATGAGGTTCAACAAGTACATAAGTAAAGATAAACAACGATAAAGCTAATAAAAAGGATAATTGACGCTTATACACACACACACAAGCTCTGAATTCACACACACACACACACATACACACACACACACACACACACACACACACACACACACACACAAGAATTTTGAATTTCAGCTCTGATTTCAAATCTGATTTTCAGTTTCGAACTTCAGATCCGAATTCAGTTTTGAAATTCAGCTCTAAATTTAGTTCTGAAATTTAGCTCTGAATTCATTTCTGGATTTCAGCTCTACATTCAGTTCTTGAATTCAGCTCTGATTTCAAATATGATTTTCAGTTCTAAAATTCAGTTCTGGATCCAACACAACAACAAAACCAGACAAGTAGACAGCAATAGATGCAATGGATTAAGAAATAAAATATGAATTAATATAACACTTGTTGGGGTTTGGTTAGTCCGAATCACCGCATAAGAAAACCCGAGCTTAGACCGCACTCGCAATAAATAAAACCACAAATCATAATTAACTTAATGACAAGATTAGGGTAATAATTATACCTTCGACGCGTGCTTCGCCCGACCTCAAGGGGCTCTTACTTCAAAAACAAATCTCAAAAGTATGACGACCTCCAACAAAAGTCCACCCACAACCCGACCAAAACCCGAGTAATAAATGTGTTAAAAGGTTTTCACTTATGGGGCCTTTTTCAACACTTACTCAAGTGAACAATCCCAAGCCATGCCTTGTCTATTTATAAGGAAAGCTTTCTTATTAATTCCACTCATCTTTTAATGTGGGACTTTTTTACAAAAAGATTTTATATGCAAAGATTGATGAATTCAACCCTTAGTAAATAAACCAAGGAACAAGTAACAAGTGTCACATGGTTAGGTAAGGACCACTTTCTCACTTGGTCCCCAAGGTACCTCACATGCATTGTGAGCTAACAATGTGTCACCCAACCTTGAGCCCAAATTTGGGTTCGGTTCGGCCACTTCCTTTTGGCCCATGTCCATGACCTATCACCCGATTCCACCGCCCCCCGTTTTCCACATGTCGCTACCACCGTGGCGTGCTGCCAATGTGGCACGATGCAACATGGCGTGCTGCCAATGTGGCAAAATGCCACTTGGGGGCTGCCAACGTGGCTGCTTCCACTTGGCGACTGCCAACGTGGCAACCATGTAGCGATGCCACGTGTACTGCCACATAGTGTACTGCCATGTGCGCTGCTACGTGGCACACTCCTATTTTGCGCGCTTTCCTAGCCTTTTGCGTGGCTAGGGTTTTACTTGTTAATTGTAGCATTTTTCCCGTCTCGCTAAATCCTTAATTTTGGCACGAAATTTGATATTTTGTTCAGACGCTCGGTTTCTACACTCCATGCTCGAATTTCCGACGTCTAAATATTAATTACTCGGGCAACTCATTAATTCCTTCTAAATTAAATCGCCGCGTCGGCTCGTGAGTTTCATGGATGTGACCCGAAGGGTTTAGTTAAGATTAAGCTGTAATATTAATTATACATTAATATTAGTGATCGGAAGCGGCCTCTACCCAAGCATTCCGATCACTAGACCTCACTAAATAATTAGCTTTTTAATAATTTCGAACCCCTATCGGAATAATACACTTGTTCGAAGGACACCATTCCTTTCAATATCCCACTTGTCCTTCCAGACAATTGAGCTTTTAGTGTATAGCCCTTTTCCTATGTCACTTAATGTCTCTTTGTAAGGAGGGTGATCCCATCGTAAAGGGTACTCTACTTTAATTCCCTTGTCCACTTAAAAGCCAAGGACTTTACACTTGTTAGGGTGTAGTAGGATTTGAATTCATGACTGTTTGGGGGACCTTGAATTAGAATTGATTCTTTCATCACACTTTTTTTGTAAGAAACAAGTAGGAGTCGCCAATGAGTTTTAGGAAAACTCATAAACCTCATTCATGCCTTTCTTCCATGTGGAGTTCATGGAATAATTAGCACAAATCATAAGTTTACCCATGCCCAAGTTGGTCTATAAACCAGAAATGTGTTCGGGAGCGAGGGTACTAATATAACGTTCCTTTTAGAGGGGAATCGTCATCCTAGCCCTAGTACGACCTCTACTAGCCCTTCCTTTTTTACAATTTCATTACCTAACAATATATGCAACGTGATACCTAAAACTATGTTAGTTGATTTTATTTACAAACATTAATTCACGTAGGAATTACATCGTAATGTCGTTATTCTTATTTAATTAAATTCGTGAAAAGGATAAGAAAATAAACAAGATTCGCCTTGGCTTAAGTGATCAACCAACAATCATTTAATTCAATTCTAATCTTTATTTAACGCAAGATACTATGTGGAATTGATTAATTAATAATTTTAAAGGTGATCTAACAACACTAATTAATTAATTAAAGTCCTTTTAAACAAGAAAATAAAGGTGATTTATCTAAGTGCTCGTGAATTTACCACTTCTCTTTGCTAGATCTCCGTGTAGAACACTTATGGACTCCTTCATGTTGGGGAACCTCCACCGTAGTAACAAAGTATCAAAAGGGTGAGTGTTTAGGACAAGAGGGCTAGGTTGCACAAGTTCACAAGTTATTTCGCCTGAGTTTTAGGTTATTTCGCTAGAGTTTTAGCTTAATTTCGGTTTAAGCTTATATTTATAGGGAATGATTAGGGTTAGGGTTTCGAGCATTCTACCGCAGCAGGTGTCACGCGCAACAGATGGAGTTGCGCGCGGCATCCCAGCGCAAGTTATAGAGTTGCGCAGCTATGTGCGGCGTAACTAATTGTCTTGCGCGCGACTTTATGGTAAGATTCGATTTTATTTTTTCTGTATAATTCCAAATAATTATGAATCTTCCACAGCGCAACTCTGAAGGTTGCGCTGGGTGTCGCGCGCAACTGAATTAGTTGCGCGTGGAAGCCCAGGGCGACTTTGTTAGATGCGCGCGGCTTTTTCTGCGGCAGCACTAAGTTTTAACCTAAGCGCTCCTAAATCCGTCATTATTAGGGTTTAAGAATGGGCTTAAGCCTAATTATGATCGGGTTTAGTTAATTGGACCTTTGTTTTTGTTTTTTTCTATAATTTGGGCTAGATTTTGTGTTTTGTGGCTTAACTAGTTATCCATAAGTATTCATCACTTCGATCCAACATGAAGATGGATTTATTTAACGTTATTGCACTTCTTGTCGGGACAGGAGGCCAAAAGTAGATGTTTATAGTTAGCCCCCACTTTGATCGAGTATAGAATAGACGATGATCAAAGTAGTCAAGGTAATAAACCCGAGACTCATTCTGCGAAGTTCTCTAAGGATAGAGAATCTTTCAGTAATGTTTAAGGATGTCGAAACAATCCTTGGTTCGCTAAGTGTCTGAAACAAGTAGCTATTAAGGCTAGAAAAAGTCCTTCCTAGTCTTAACGCGCTAAAGAATCTAGATTGATCCTTTGCAATTATAGAACGCTTTTACAAGTAAAAGTGTTCTGGCTGATGTCAGGTCATGAGAAGAGATCGGTTTTAAAAGGATAAAAGGGGAGGATGTCCTCTCAATCTTATCATCGTAGGTATAAAGTCCCTCGATATGTCATTGAAACTTCAGCATGACTTTAACAACGTAAAAGATTAAAAAGAGTTTTCGGTATTAGAGCCAAAATGGTCCGTTATTCGAGCCAAAAGTCCACAAGATAGAAATACATGTCTCAGGACTGGAAGCATATATCCAAATTTAGTGAGAGGGAAGAAAGTTAGCAACTCTCTCATCAGTTTTGTCCACAAGATGAGTACACGTGTCTCAGGACTAGAGGCACGTGACTACATGGGCGCGACATCGTCTCGTCGCTTCTTTATAGAGGGGGTGGATTCGACACCCTAACTGTTTGGTAAGTTAGTAAGCGCACTAACTACAGTATCTATTCAAAAAGTGTCTGTTCCAGTAGGTTCGGCGCGCCTGTCGACTCGTTGAGCTAACGCCTACTATAATTCTCTACCTTTTAGTCCCGAGAGGTAGATCTCGCATAGCTTGGGCTGAGTAAAATTTTACACAACACCTACGCCGTACAATTTTGCGTCGTACGAAACGCCATTTGCATTTTTACTCTGGATGAAATTACCTTCCTTTTTGCTTCGGATGTGATAAAAGAATAAAACCCGGTCATTTGTAACGTCAGTACAGTAAAATGACAAACCTGTCTATGGGTGCTTTTACGTAAAGCACCACCATGGAACGTCTTAAGGCACTCTTACAAAAAACGTTCAAAACGTATGCTTGGGGAAGGCACAAAGCACAGTGTGCATGCAATATGATGCAAAAACGCTAACAAAAAAGAAAACAAACTACAATATGCAAAGCAATTTAAAATATTTTGATAATTTGCGCGCAATTACGTCTAATAACGAGCAAAAAAATCGTTCAAAAAATGATCAAACGGATTAAAATAAAAAATCCCGGTCGTTAACTGACCAGTATCCGTGCGCAACTCAAAAGGTCGCCCTGGCTAGGCGCGCGCATCTTTATGAGTTGCGCTGGTATGTCATGTGCAATATCTTTTGTTACGCGCGACATTTATGTCAGTACAGTGAAAATCGCAGACGCAATTTTTCACTTCACCATTTCTCCTTCCTTCGCCATTTTTTACTCTTTCTCTCTCTAAGAAGCTCAGTTTTTTGTGATTTTAGAAGCTACAGGAAGCAAATTTCGTCCTCAATTTATAGTTTCCGTAATCCAATGTAAGGTTTTTACTAAAATTTGTTTTTTTTTTGGCTGAATTCGAACGATTTTCGAATCGTTAAACCCCAAATTTTAAATTTGGGGGTTTTTTATTCGGTTTATTTTTCTTGAAATTGTTTGCTCCATGTTGTTATGCTATATTTAAGGAGTATTTTGCTAAAATTTCATGGAAAATGGTTTAGTATTGAACCTTGTATGAGCATTTCTTTCATCAAGTTCGTTCTTGCTTTATTTTTTTTCGAATTTTTGCTTGATTTTTTTGTTTTTCTTGATCATTTTGTTTATAATTGCTGATTATGAAGTATATTATAGTGATGGAATTAATATAACTTTCACAATTCATTTTTTGTGAATTTTGAATTGTTGAAAAATGGCGTGAAACATACTCTTTGCTCATTTTGCCATATTAGAACTTCAAAATTTTTTAGAAGATGATAATTATGATTATATTACTATTATTCGCCTAAAATTAGTTGAATCTTTGAGATTTTGGAATATAATCCCTTAAATGCTTAGTTGAAACTGGTATACGATGGCTTTGTGGGTGTTAAAAGCCCCCATTTACTGAGTTTAGCTGCAGGTGTCGTAGCCCCAAAGTATGGGTGGTATTCGACTTTCCTTTTTTGCCCTATCGGTAGCCGCTATGCTGTCGAAATGGGTCTTGAATACGTATATTAGTTTAGTTTAGGAAATAAAATAAACTTATTAAAGAAATTTTATCCGTCATAGCATGGACTCGCCTCCATTTATCGATGCTGAGGAGGTTCTCGTTGGTCCGGACAAGGCGGTTCACCCTTGGAAGAGGGTGACCCGTCCTCGAGAGGCGGTTCGAGAGCGACACGTCGCGTCCGATTGACGTCGCTAGGAGGAGGTGGTTTGGAGGCTCCTCCCAACTAGAACCCTAGGGTCCTTAAGTGGGATCCAGACCACCACGTTTCGATTAGAGGGTGGCGCGGCATCGTGAGTTTTCCGCGCTTTTGTTTCTTTCTCTTTTCTTTTGTTTCTTCTCCTTTTAAAACAATTACCCCCTTTTTTTTTATTCTTTTTATTTAGAGTGAGCGTATCATGCGTTTGTGCAGCTCTGGTGACCTGTGAGCCCGTTTCCAGAGTTTGTCCGAGGTGGCAAAGGAGATTGTAGCACTTTCTGGGATTGACTCCCAGCTGGCGGCTCTTTGGGATTTATCAATCCAGTCTGCATCATTTGCTTTCCTTAGTGGATTGCTGGAGTTTTGGTGGGATTCCACCAACACTTTCCACTTTCCATGGGGAGAGATGACAGTTACCCCTTTAGATTTCTCTATGATTATGGGTTTTCCTTTCGGAGGGGAGCCTTTAGTTATAGAGCTCGTTAAGGGGTCAGACGAGAGATTGCACAACCTTATGGGGGACCGTCTTGCGTCGGCCCTTCACGTGTACACGTAATCTTGTCCGTACGCGGTTCTTGCCGACAAGTTGTCAACTGACGAGCTTGACCAGCAGTGTACACCTGAGAAGCTGGCTCGGATATACATTGCACACATTCTTTCCGTCACCATATTGAGTGATCGAGGAGAGCGTTTCGCCATTGGGTTACTTATTTGCCTAAGCAATTTGGGGCAAGTAGGTAACTTGAATTGGGCGGAGGTGTCGTATGCCCGTATGCTTACGGCTATGGGCAAGGTGACCCGGTTCATTGATTCCGCGGCAGGTACTGAGGTGCCTCTTATCTCACTTACATGGCATGGTCGTATCCTTGAGGTACGTGTTTTAAGCTTTTTACAGTTATTAATTTCGTTTTTTCCTTAAGGCTTATCTTTTCTCGATTTCAGGCTTAGGGATACTCGTACCTGCCTTTCTTAGCCCCCAGGGTGCTTGGGGTTACTCGTTTTCCTATTGGCCAATGATTGGTCGCTATTAAGAGGAGACGAGCTACTTCTGCCGGCGACTTTCGCCAGAGGATTCATTCGGCCACTCGTGCGTCGGTGAGTACTCCACCTATATGTTCTCTTTTTGTTTTATTATTTTATTCATTTTCTAACGATTTTTCATGTGGTTGTGTTTTATAGATTGATCTCCATCCTTGGAGTTTGATCGTCGGAGTCCCTGAAGCTATCCGGTCTGGCATGGTTCGTTGCCGTTTTCGAGCCCTCTATACGCGACTCTCAGTGTTCTAGAGGACCGACGCTTGGTTTTTAGGCGAGCGTGTTCTCTGGCAGCTTTCGTCCGAGGAGCCTATGGTTCCAGCGGATCCCCCAATCCGGATGCTGCGTGCGGACCTGTTGTCTACCGAAGATTGAGCTCAGGCGCTCCTTGGTTATCCAGCGGACCAGCTGGTACTGCTGGATGCTTCTTATCCGGCTTTTATAGCATCCAGGCTGACTCCTTTTCCAGCCTTTGTTCCGGTTAGTACTCTAACTCTTTTTTTTTCGTGTTTCTATTTAATTTTCGGAATTTGGACCCTTTTATCATTTTTTGTCACTTGTATTTTTAGCGGGTCGAGCTAGGTGGTTGGGTGCCTCCTACAGCGGAGATCACGTATACCGTTCCTGTCGGATCGGTAATTCGTGAGACCCTTCCAGCGGCCGAGGATGACAAGGGGATACCGTTCGTAACTGAGACGGTTGAGTCGGTATGTCTTTTATGTATATGTACTTAAATATTTCTCTCCATTAGAGGACTGCACTAGGGAGAAATCTCTTATGCATAGCCTAGAAAGAAGCCCACAAAACCATGGAAAATCTTCATGCAGGCATATGTGGAACGCATATGAATACTAAGATGTTAGTCCAAAAGTTTCAACGACAAGGTTATTATTGGACTACCATGGAGAGAGATTGTCACAAAGACGTCAAGAAATGTATGAAATGTCAAGTCTATGCAAATATACAGCACGTTCCACCTTTGCTTCTCTATACATATACTTCTCCATGGCCTTTCTCTACTTGGGGTATCGACATCATTGGAAAGATAACGCCACAAGGACAAGGGAGACATGAATTCATCCTCGTAGCAATCGACTATTTCACCAAATGGGTCGAAGCTACCTCGTATGCTAAGTTAAGAGCAAAACATGTAGCTCAATTCATTGAGAAAAATATCATATGCCGTTATGGGGTACCTCATGAGATGATCAGTGATAATGGAACGCATTTCAAAGCTGAGTGCGCGGAACTATTATAGAAATATCATATCAAGCATCACAGATCATCACCTTACAGGCCACACACAAATGGTTGGTCGAATCGGCCAACAAAAATGTGAAAACTATCATCGAAAACGGAAAATTACAAATATTGTCCAAGTAAGCTACATTTCTCCCTTTGGGGCTATCGAACCTCTGTTCGTACATCAGCGGGGGCTACCCCTTTCTCTTTGGTCTATGGAGTTGAAGTTGTACAACAAATAGAGCTCGAAATCCCTTCTCTTCGAATCGCGTTGGAAAGCCAACTAGATGAAGTCGACTTGATTAGAGCAAGATATGATGAACTAGTCTTACTTGACGAAAAATGCTTGGCAGCTTTGCATCATGTCTAAACCTACCAACGGCGTATGGCGCGACATTTCAATAAAAAAAGTCCAGACTAGGAACATCAAGGAAGGAGACTTGGTGCTTAAGGCACTTCGTAAAAATGTGTTGGATCCAAGAGGAAAATTCAGACCATATTGGCCGGTTCCGTACATGGTTAAATCCATCTTGTCTAGCAAAGCGGCACAATTGGTAGACATGGACGGTAACAGTTTCCATAATTTAACCAACTTGGATCAACTCAAGAAATTCTATGCCTAGTTGCATGGGTTCATGACCAAATAGAGCTACGTTTGGCCTGATTCCTTTTTAAGGCTACGTAGGCAACCCCTCAAGGGGGCCTTGCCACTTTAAAAAAAAAATCCTTCCTCAGTAGATCAAGTACATGCGCCTGTTCAGCATTGCACCATGACAAAATAGAGCTAAAATCAAGAATATTCGCCAAGTTCAGCATCTAAGGTCCACCGTGGCACAGGGTATTCTACTGTGTCACGGCAGCTACCACCATGCCACGGTGGAATTGCAGCAAAAAAAAAATAAAAAATAAAAATTAAAATTAAAATAAATAAATTTTTGCCACGCCACGGGGAGTTCCACCGTGTCACGGCAGCTTCCACCGTGGCACGGTGGACTTTGCAAATTGCTTTGTGGCACAGACTTTGCGAATTCTGTTCGATGTTTGTTATTATCCATTACGTCCGACTTCTTGACTCGGATATATAAAATAAAAAACAGTCATTGTAAGGCGAAAATAAATATGCTACTATTGACATAAATGTGACTACAATTATTGGCATCATGCGCCTTATTTTAAAAAAAAAAATAAAAATTATAAATCATATAAGCAAAACAATATTGATCTAATCCTTCTTCACTTTAGGAACCTCCTTCTCTTTTTCAATTAGGTCGGCCTTCACCATTAATGTGTCTTTTGTAGCCCGAATCGTCACACCCCTAGTCGAACTTTCACCCCTTTCACCTTTCTTAATATTCTTTGGTTGCTTCTCTCTATAAACCATCTTCTCCTTACCCTTTCCTTTCACATAATTCTTCTTTTTAGGCATTATAGGAGTCTTAAACTCAATCCCATGTGTTCTCGGACCTAGACGATCTTTAGGAGGCGCTTTCTTACTTCCAAGACGGCCCTTCACATCAAAGTTGCGTGATCTAATTCGATCCATTCTACTTCTAGGATTCAACCATGCCTTGTATGCAGTAGATAAGGGAGGAGGAGCTTGGTTACTTGCAGAATCGGTCCACAAAGGTCTTCCAATCCAATAAGCCTTGTACTTGTAAACATTACTTTCATGCAACGGTACTTTACGAGGATTATAGTTATAGCGTGGAACTACTTGTTCAATTCCATATTGTCGCATCAACCGAGAAGGATAATAAAAAGTCAGCCTTGAAATACTAGGAATGTGAAGATACGGAGTATCATTAGTGCCAACCATTCTAGTAAGCCTCCACCAAGGCACCACCCACCGAATGGAAAATTCTCTCTTTGCAAAGAAATTCTTCTAATCATCATATGACATGTTCGCAGAGTAATTCTTCTTCTTGAGGACTACATCGTTGGGACCATATTTTTCAATATCGTCGAGGGCTTCAAAAAGTTCTAAACGCTCCATCAACCAAATCTGGAAAAAAAAAATAATTGCAGAAATCCACCGTGACACGGCAGGTTTCACATTGTCACGACAGACATGCACCGTGACACGATGCCTGTTTTGTGTCACGGGGGCTACTCAGAGCGCATTTTTAGCTGGAACAGTACTAGAGAGACCTTCCTGACAGCTTTCCGGTCAGCTTTTGCTTCGTCAAGGCCGCGCAAAGTTTCTCCAAGGCACGTAAGCATAGGAGATCTCCCAGATTTAACATATTCAAGCACAGACGCTAGACAAGCATGTCCTACCCTACCGTTTGCAAATAAAAGCTTGCTAAACATGCAAAAAATATAAGCCCTTCTATGGTATACATGATAAGACTCAAAGACAGGGCGATTGAAATACAAATTTGCAAGTTTTTCTAAGTCTACCTCATTACCACACACAATTCTATTTAAATCTGGATTTGTCTGTTTCGGATGGCGTTCAAAGTCTTGGTAATAATACTCACGTAGGGTACGGTAGGCATATCAATAAGATTTATGGCAGGAAACCCAAAGATGGCATCGAAGTCCTCCGGCAGGGGTCAGATTTCATCGTAATCAAATTTAAAACAATGTGTTTCTGGACTCCAATAGTCTAAAGCTGCCCTAAGAAAATCATGTTCAATCTCTACATGTCTTAGGGCTAATAAGCCTCTGACATGAAACAATTCCAACTCTCTTTTGTCAGCATTGGTCAAAGAATAAGACCGGTGGAGACAAGGGCACCACAAAGCAATCACCACTGTGCTGACGAATGACACGCTCCCCAAGATACCAAACAAAGCGTCCAGTACCAACAAAAACAGTATGGTACGCCGAAAGCTGCAAGGCCTCGGGAAGATTAGTCATCCCAACTCAAGATCGATACTGGATATCAATAGCAACCTGAAAACCATTAAAAGTTGCAATGAAACGCCGAAAATAACGTCAAGGTAGAAAATAACATGCTATAAAAGTAATTCTTACACCAATAGAAGAGGTGCCTCGGCGTAGCAGCCCGCGTAGCGCAGGGACAGTCTCCACTCGTTACTCGCCTCGGTCACGCTAGCTGGCTCCGACAGGGAAGTCATGGACCGTTCCACGACGCCGTCGAGGGGCCAACCCCAAAAAGTACTCATAGAACCATAGTTGCAATGAAAATTAATCTTTGAACACATGAGTCAAAAAATTAAAACAAAACAAGAAGAGGAAAGATCGTCACCTCTACGACTCTCCATAAATCATATACAGTGACAGGGGCCTGGTCATTCAGCTGCCTACAGCCATGACGTAGGGACAAGAGAAGACTGGCATATCAAAGGCTTGCCCAACTGAAGGATCCTATCTCACTGATCCTGAGCAAAGAAGGAAGGTAGCAAACTAGCGCACGCGAACTCCTATCAGGAGAAAGAGTCATGGAAATGATAATCAAAATGAAGATTCGCACTCGCTGCTCAAGTGATGTATCATCCATGTCAAAGCGAAGGGCCAGAACAGAAGCCAACTCTGATCGCCCACTCTTATGACCACCTCGAGGCATCGGCTGAGTCCTAATGTGCTGAACGATCTGACCTAACAAATCGGATACCTCAGCCGCCCCCCAAGATAGGTAAGACATCTGCTGTACGACCTAGTCGGTGAAGCGTAGATCACTGATCATGCTAAAATCCAGAGGGGTCACTGTCATCTCCCTCCAAGCAAAGTGAAAAGTATTGGTAGTATCCCAAAAATACTCTAACGCGCGAACGACTGTCGGGCCACAACCCCGGGAGCTGCGAAACCCTACGACCGCCGAATAAAAATCAACTAAACCAGCAGATTCCCACAAGGCGTTCGTAACAGGTCCCTCGTGATAATCCCAGAAAGTCGAGGAATTAAATCTCCAGCTCCGGAACCATGATGGCGAAGCGTGCCATCGACTATGCCGACAAGTGGACGGTGAGAAACGTGGTTCTCACGGTTGAAAACCAACTCATCTGATGACCACGAAGGTTGAAGCCACCTGCCCCTACTCAAAGAAGGGCGAGGCTCGGTCTCTAGGGCATCATCGTCCATGCCATCAGGAACTGTGGGGGTGTCCTCCCGAAAAGCTTGACGCCGACCACGACTAGAAAGATCGCGATCCCGTTGTCTATGCATGCTATTACAAAAATAAAAATCTAAATGCTTAGCATCATTTCCTAAGTTATTTAGTTATTTATTCAAAAGCGACTTAAAAAATGGCATTTTCTATTATACGCAAAATTTTTACCTCAAGGCTAAAAATTAGCAAAATAATGGAATTACTTCTAGCATTTAGTTTCTCCATGACGAACTAATACTATGTTCTCCTAATTGCATGATACTATGTTTTCCATGACAATGTAGTACATACACAAAACAAAACATGTTTCAAAACTGCACAAGAACGATAAATTGGCACATCATGGCATATTTTACAAAATATACAACCAATATATCATCATTTCAAATGCAAAAGAACAACATGAACAACAAGAACACCATTTCGCACAAGTAGTACCAAAAATGGTGATTTGCTCATTTTCTCACCAAAATACACAAACTTAGTCTCAAATTGCTCATAAACACACATACATCCATAGTAAGAATTTTGACATAAAACCTCAAAATAAAAAATCCCCAAATTGATTTTTTGATGGTTTCAAGCAAAAATGGCAAAAAAGCAAAGGAAACTTACATGGATTTTTTAAGGAATCGAAAATGAAGAAAATGCAAAAATTCGAGAGAGCTTGGTGAAGAAATGAACTCGAAAAGCTCGAGAAAGGTTGTAGAACGTAGCAGCTCCACCACCGCGGCACGGGGCTACCGGCCGTGACACGGTACCCGTGCGCGTGTCGCGGTGTTTCCCTGACAAAAGCGGCGAGCCCGAGCTCAGTAGCCGACCCACCGCGTCACGGTTATACGTGCTGTGATACAGTATCAAATAGTGTGTCGCGTGGTTACTCAGACAGTAGTAAACACTTTCGTGGCAAATAGAATAAAAAATAGGAGAAGCAGCAGCAGAAGCAGATCGCCGCAACACGGTTCACCGCTGAGTCTGAAGGAGGAAGGTGCCGCGTCACGGTGGCTAAAACCATGGTGTGGTGGACTGAGCAAGACAAAATTAAAAAGAAGAAGAAAGAAGATGAAGAGAGAACAGAAGAAAAGTGAGAAAATTAAAATGGCCAAAAGCAAAAGCTCGAATTGAAAGGAAAAAATAAAACCGTGACACGTTTCCCGTTTCCCGTGTCACGGTGACTGTTGCTGAGTACCGGCTCTATTTTGACATGGCAAGGTAATTATGGCAAGTCAAAATACGTGTTTTGACTAGTTCAGCAAGGAATAGTGTCCCGTGTCACGGGCTCAGTTGCCGCATGACGAAACTGGCTGCCGTGCCACAACATTATGCCACGTGACACAGTGGCCTTGCTCTGTACCCTGCACGCTTTTTAATGTATTCAGCGAATATTCCTGCCATCTTTTGACCAGTTCAAATTATTTTTCGCAAATTTTTGACAGGTAGTTTCTCATTAAAATTATGCGGAAAATTCTAACTGACATTTAAAGGGTATCAAAATTACGATTTTACCCCTAGCAAGCGTCAAACACCTAATATGGTTGGATAGTCGACTTGAAGGTGTGAATCATCTACGGCCCACGTTTGGGGACAATCGAACCACTATCATTTCAGCGCAAGGTTCTCAATACACAGAGACTTGTAATTTAAGTAGATAAATTTTTCCTCAAGCATGGAAAATTGTCGGTCGTTGTCACCTCTCAGCACGAAGAATTCAGCGATTATATCATTTATCGACTTTCCTCAGGCATGGGAAGTATTCATACATCGAATTTCCTCTAATATGGAAAGTATTCATCTGTCGACTTTCCTCAAGCATGGAAAGTATTAATCTGTCGGCTTTCCTCAAGCATGGAAAGTGTTATCGATAGAATTCTTCAAGCATAGAAAACCGCCAAAATCATCTGTCGATTTTCCTCAAGCATGAAAAATATCATCCGGTAGATTTCTTCAAGCATAGAAAGCTACCAAACTCATCAGTCCGCTTTCCTCAAGCATGGAAAGCATTTCAAGAAACGTCATCCGGTGGATTCTTTTAATCATAGAAAGCTACCAAACTCATTTGTCACCGATACACTGGTGCCAAATATGTATTCTATCCCTTTACTCTTTTATCTTTGGAACGAACATTTTTCTGCAGGTATCGGCGTATAGAGAGTGATTTAGGATCACAGAACGTCTTAAATCATTCTCCGTCCCTATCGACTACTTTGACTATCGTTTTAGAAACTAATGTTTCTACAAACTTAGTCAAAGTGGGGGATTCTGTAGACACCTAAAAATGTTTCCCCAGAACCAAACCCGTTGATGATAAACCTTTCACCGCCACTATTGGTCGGGATCAGTATTTAATCCCAAGAGTGCTTAAAAAATCGTATTTAATTAAATTCAATTTTTTTAAATAGTCCATGGATCAGTCTTGATATTTAGTCAAAGCATAGTTCTTTTCTTTATTTCAGCCCAAACCTTTTTTATTTTTTTATTTTATTATTTATTTTGGCCCAAACATGTTATTTATTTATTTATTTATTTTAGCCTAATTAATAATAATAAATCTGAAATGGCCCGAAATTATCAATCGGCACTTAAAAATGCTGAACGAAATTAGGGTTAAAAATGAATTTGGACGGAAAAATGGACTACAGACTCCTGCGACACGGTAAAAGTCCACCGTGTCACGAGAATGTTCCCCGTCTAACGGTGCGATTTCCCGTGACACGGTGCCCTTACCGTGACACGGGGCAGTTCCGTGTCCTTTCTGCGTAAACCCTTCACGTGTTTTATTCTCCGTACCCTAAATATTTCCTGCGTCACACAACTATTCACCGTGTCACGGGAAACTGTCCTGTCTGAAGGTGTAAAGCACCATGTCACGGTGCCCTCTGCCGTGTCGCGTGTAATTTTTTAGGGTTTTTATCTTTTTAGGGTTCCGAGTGTTCCTCAACACATTTTTTCTATAAATACCCCCTCATTTCTGATGTACGGGGCATCAATTAATTCTCTATTTTTCTCTCATCTATGCTATAGCCTACCCTTTTTCTTTCAAAATTCCTTATTCAAGCACTCCAAGGAATCCATACTTTACTCGTGGTTCTGTCCTTAAGCCAAGGCGTGAAAGGTAGAATTGTTTGAGGGTTTGGCCCCAAATCAATTCTATTTGATTAAATTTAATTTAATTATCGTTTTATTATTATTTCCTTGAATTTACTAACTCGTTTATTATTTTATAGTTGCAAGCAAATAGAAACAAAGTAAGAATTATGTTCCTTTTATTTATATTATTTTTCTAATGATTTTATATTGTTGGAATTATTGTTAAATTGCTTCCAATATTAATGTATATTCAATTATATTTATTATGATCACTATATTGCATGTTTAAAGGAAATATGTAATTGAAAATCACGCCTAATAAGATAATTTGGACAACCGGTTTAGGTTCCTTTTTAATCTTGTTATTTAATTCAAGTGATCACTAATTTTTTAGAATTATGTGTTGCATTAATATTAAACCAATTTAGCTTAATAATATTTTGGAGCAAATTAAATATTTTGTTTGTATGCCTTTTAGATTGCTGGAATCACTTTTCACAATAAGTATCGAGTAGAGGCGATTACGGGCGAATGTGACTCCATGACTCACTTCGTACCATCATCCCCGATCCTCCTTTTATGGTTCCGAACCATATGGAGTTCGTAATATCATGGATTATGAATGGGGTGTAACCTTCACGGGTCAATCGTTGTTGCCTTCGTTGTCCCTTTATTCGTGGTTGCCTTTTATGATCCGTGAACGGTTTACAAGTTCCTTAAAAACTTGTTGGCGGCTCCCTACTTTATTTGTCCCGAATCGTATACGTCAATTCCCACTTCCTAAGAGTGCCGAGCATATTCATACATGCTTAATGTAAGCGCATTTCGAGCGACGCCTAAAGCTAAGCGTATGAAACAAGTAGCTATTAAGGCCAGAAAAATTTATTTCTAGTCTTATAACTCGCTAAAGAATCTGGATTGATCTTTTGCTTTTGTATAACGCTTTTACAAGTAAAGGTGTTCTAGGTGATGTCAAATCATGAGAAGAGATCGGTTTAAAAAGAGTAAAAGGGGGTGATTTCCTCTTAATCATGTCATCGTTGGTCTAAAGTCCCTCGATATTTCATTGAAACTTTAGCGTGACTTTACCAAAGTAAAAAGATGGAAAAGGGTGTTTTCGGCATTCGAGCCTAAACGTTTTTGGCATTTGAGCCTAAATGTTTTGGCATTCGAGCCTAAATTTTTCGACATTCAAGCCTCATCGGTATTCGAACCGGATGTCCACAAGATAGAAATACGTGTTTCAGGACTGGAGGCACATATCCAAATCCAGTGAGAGAGAAGAAAGTCAACAACTCTCTCATAAATTTTGTCCACAAGATGAGTACACGTGTCTCAAGACTGGGGCACGTGACTACATGGGTGCAACATCGTCTCGTTGCTCTTTATACAGGGGGTGGACAGACACCCTATCTTTTCGGTAAGCCAGTAAGCTCACTAACTACCGTATTTGCTTCCAATCAAGAAGTGTCTGTTCCTGGTGGTTCGGCGCGCCTGTCGACTCGTGAGCTAACGCCTAAAGTAAACTAGTTCTCTACCTTTTAGTTCCTAGAGGTAGATCTTGCAAAGCTTGGGTTTAAGTGAAATTTTACGCAACACCTACGCCGTACAATTTTACGTTACACGATATGTCATGCATTTTTACGCTGCATGATGACGCCTTCCTTTTTGCTTTGGACGTGAAAAAAGAAGAAAAGTTGGACATTTATAACATTAGAATAGTAAAATGACAAACCTGTCTATGGGAGCTTTTACGTAAATCACCACTACGGAACGTCTTAAGACACATGTACGAAAAACGTTCAAAACGTATGCTTAGAGAAGGCACAAAGCACGGTGTGCATGTAGAATGATGAAAAAAAACTAACAAAGAAGAAAATAAACTACAAAATGCAAAGCAATTAAAAGATTTTGATAATTTGCGCGCCATTACGTCTATTAACGAGCAAAAACCGTTAAAAAATGATCAAACGTATCAAAATCTGGATACCGATTATTTTAATGACCAGTATCCACGCGCAACTTAGTAGGTCATGCTGTCCAGGCGCGCGCATCTTTCTGAGTTGCGCTGATCTGTCACGCGCAACTGATTCAGTTGTGCGCGACTTTTAAATCAGCAAAAAGAAATCGCTAAGCGCGATTTTAAGTTCGCGCTCTCTCTCTCTCCTTCCCTCCCCATTTTTTACCCTTTCTCGTTTTAGAAAGCTCGGTTTTTTGCAATTTTTGAAGCCAAAGGAAGGATATCTCGTCCCTCATTCATTTTTTCCATAATCAATGTAAGTTTTTGTACTAAATTTTCTTAGTTTTTGGCTGAATTAGGGCGGTTTTTCAATCGTTAAACCCCAAATTTCAAATTTGGGGGTTTTTGCTTCGTTCCTTAATTCTTGAAATTGTTTGTTTCATGTTGTTATGCCATGTTTAAGGAGTGTTTGCAACAAATTTCATGAAAAATGGTTAAGTATTGAACCTTATATGAGCATTTCGTTCTTGCTCTTTTTCTTTGAATTTGGCTCTAATGCATTGCTTTTTCTTGCTCATTTTGGTTACATTTGCTGATTATGAAGTAGATTATAGTTGTGGAACTAGCATTACTTTCATAATTCACATTTTGCAAATATTGAATTTTTGAAAAATGGCGCG
Source organism: Chenopodium album (assembly GCF_948465745.1). NCBI lineage: Eukaryota > Viridiplantae > Streptophyta > Magnoliopsida > Caryophyllales > Amaranthaceae > Chenopodium > Chenopodium album. Next base: position 35,911,306 of record NC_137841.1, on the reverse strand, counting down.
AAGCATACTCTTAGCTCGTTTTTTCCATGTTTAAACCTCAAAATTGTTTGGTAGACGATTATCATGTTTGTATTACTGTTTTTTGTCTTGGAGTAGTTAATTCTTTGAGATTTTGAAATACAATCCCTTGAATGCTTAGTTGAAACTGGTATAGGATGGCTTTTGTGGATGTTAGAAGCCCCCATTTACTGAGTTTAACTGCAGGTATCGTAGCCCCCAATTATGGGTTGCATTCAATTTTCGTGTTTTGCATTATCGGCAGCTGTTATGCTGTCAAAATGGGTCAAGAACAAGTATATTAGCTCAGTTTAAGAAAGAAAATAAGAAATGCATTATCGGCAGCTGTTATGCTGTCAAAATGGGTCAAGAACACGTGTTTTGCATTAGCCCCCAAGTATGACTCGCCTCCATTTGTCGATGCTGAGGAGATTATAGAGGGTCCTGATGAGGGAGTCCGCCCTCGAAAGAGGGTGACCCGTCCTCGTGAGGAGGTTTAGGAGCGACGCGTCGCAGCCGATTGACGTCGCCAGGAGGATGTGGTTTGGGAGGCTCCTCCCAACAGGGACCCTAAGGTTCTTAAGTGGGACCAGACCATCATGTCTCGATCCGAGGATGGCGCGAGATCGTGAGTTCTTAGCGCCTTCGTTTTTCTCTTTTTTTTTCTCCTTTTCAAACCATTACTGGTTTTTTTTTTTATTTTCATTTTTTTTATTTTTCCTTAGAGTGAGCCTAGCACGCGTTTATACGGCTGTGGTGACCTATGAGCCCGTTTTGCGAGTTTGCTTGAGGCGGCTCTTTGGGATTTATCGAGTCAGCCTGCGTCGTTAGTTTCCTTTGTGAATTGCTGGAGTTTTGGTGGGATTCCACCAACATTTTCTACTTTCCATGGGGAGAGATGACGGTTACCCCATTCGATTTCTCTATGATTACATGTTTTCCTTTTGGAGGCGAGCCCGTAGCCATAGATATCGTTAAGGGGTCAGACGAGAGACTGCATAACCTTGTGGGGGACTGTCTCACGACGGCCCTTCACGTGTACGAGCAGTCTTGTCCGTACTCGATTCTTGCCAACGAGTTGTCGGTTGACGAGCTTGTTCGGCAGTATACACCTGAGCAGCTGGCTCAGATATACATTGCTCACGTTCTTTCTGTTACCATCTTGAGTGATCGGGGAGAATGTTTTGCTATTAGGTTACTTATTTACCTTAGTTATTTGGGGCAAGTAGGCAACCTGAGTTGGGCGGAGGTGTCGTATGCCCGTATGCTTACAACTATGGGCAAGGCGACCCGGGTGATGGATTTTGCGGTAGCTACTGAGGTGCCTCAGATCTCCCTTATGTGGCACGGTCGTTTCCTTGAGGTATGTACTTTAAGCTTCTTCCAATTTATTATTTTTGCTTTTCCCTGTAAGCTTATCATTTTTCGGTTTTTTTTAGGCTTGGGGATACTCGTACTTACCTTTCTTAGCCCCGAGGATGCTTGGCGCTGCTCGTTTTCCTATTGGCCATCGACTGGTAACTATAAAGAAAAGACGAGCCACTTCAGCCGGCGACTTTCGCCAGAGGATCCTTTCGACGACTCGTGCGTCGGTGAGTATTTCGACCACATGTGCGTCTTTTGATGATTTTTTTTGTTTATTTTCTGATGATTTTTCATGTGTTTGTGTTTATAGATCGACCTCCGTCCTTGGAGTTTGATCATCGGAGTCCCTGAGGCTATCCGGTATGGCATAATTCGTTGCCATATCTGGGCCCTTTATTAGGGGCTTCCAGTCTTCTAGAGGACAGATGCTTGGTTTTTAGGCGAGCGTGTTCTCTGGTAGTCTTCATTTAAGGAGCCCAGGGTTCCTGTGGATCCTCTGATCCAGATGTTACGTCCGGATTTTCTGTCTACCGAGGATCGAGCTCAGGCGATCCTAGGTTATCTAGCGGAGCAGTTGGTGCTGCCGGATGTATCGTATCCGATTGTCATTGGATCCAGGCTGACTCCTTTCCCCGCTTTTTTTCTGGTTAGTACTTTAACTCCCTTTTGTTTTTTTTTTTTTATATTTATATTTTCGGAACCTTGACCCTTTTATTGTATTTTAGCGAGTCGAGCAAGGTGTTTGGGTGCCTCCTAAGGCGGAGATCATGTACACCGATATTGTCGGGTCTGTAATTCGTAAGATCCTTCCAGCAATAGAGGATAAGGAGGGGATACCGTTTGTTCCTGAGACGGTTGAGTCGGTATGTTCCTTATGCATATGTATTTAAATATATTTTTTCCATACACATTTGTTTGCTAACTGTCCTTGTATTTTGGAACGGGTTTCGCGAGAGACCGTGAATGGAATGGTGAGGACTTTGCGCGCTTTTCGAGCTACTTATCGGAGAGCTCTCATCACATTGTCATGTCGTGATCATTAGATGGTCGCAGTATGTTTATTATTGTAGGCGTCGTTCGAAGTGCGCCTACGTTAAAAGCATATGTGAATATGCTTGGAACTCATAGGAAGTAGGAATTGACATTACGATTAGGGACAACGATTAGGGACAAATAAAGTAGGGAGCCGCCAACAAGTTTTAAGGAACTTGTAAACCGTTCACAGATCATAAAAAGGCAACCGCGATAAGGGACAACGATAGGCAACAACGATTGACCCGTGAAGGTTACACCCCATTCATAATCCATGAGATTACTAACTCCATATGGTTCGGAACCACAAAAGGAGGATCGGGGATGATGGTACGAAGTGGTTGAATATTAATGCACACGTAATTCTAAAATATTGGTGATCACTTCAATTAACAACAAGATTAAAAAGGATCCTAAACCGGTTGTCCAAATTATCTTATTAGGCGTGATTTTCAATTACATATTCCATTTAATATGCAATATGGTGATCATAACAAATATAATAAAATAGACATTAACATTGGAAACAATTTAATCATAATTCCAACAACATAAAATTGTTAGAAAAATAATAGAAATAAAAGGAACATGATTCTTACTTTGATTCTGTTTGTTTGCAACTACAAAATAATAAACGAGTTAGTAACTTCAAGGAAATAATAAAATGATGATTAAATTAAATTAAATGAAGTAGAGTTGATTTGAGGCCAAACCCTCAAACAGTTCTACCTTTCACGCCTTGGCTTAAGGATAGAACCACGAGTAAAGTATGGACCCCTTTGAGTACTTGAAGAAGGAACTTTGAAGTAGAAAAGGGTAGGCTAGTGTTTAGGCTAAAGCATAGAAGAGAGAAATATAAATCAGAGAATTACTCGGTGCCCCGTACATCATAAATGAGGGGGTATTTATAGGGAAAATGTGCTGAGGGAGCACACGGAACCCTAAAATGATAAAAACCCTAAAAAAGTATCCCGTGACACGGCAAAATTTACCGTGACACGGGAAGTCCCACCGTCAGACGACACACTTTCCCGTGACACGGTACATTTTTGGTGTGACGCGGGAAATTTTCAGAAAACGGGAAAGAAAACGCGTTAAGGGTTTACGCGGAAAAGACACGGAATATCCCGTGTCACGGCAGACTTCCTGTGTCACGGGAAATCCCACCGTCAGACGGGAAGTATTACTGTGACACGGTGGGCACCTACCGTGGCGCGGGAATTTCCAGCCTGTTTTTCCGTCTAAATACATTTTTAACCCTAATCTCTTTCGGCATTTTAAGTGCCGATTGATAATTTCGGGCCTTTTCTGACTTATTATTATTTGGGCTAAAATAAGAAAATAATTAAATAAAAATAAATAAAAGGTTTGGGCCAAAAATAAATAATAAAACAATAAAATAAAAAAAAGGTTTGGGCTAAAATTAAATAATAAGTTTGGGCTGAAATTAAAACTATGCTTTTACCAAACATCAAGACTAATCCATGGACTGTTCAAAAATATGAATTTAATCAAATACGATTTTTTAAGCACTCTTGGGATTAAATACAAAACCCAACCAATAGTGGCGGTGAAAGGTTGTTCATCATCGGGTTTGGTTTTGGGGAGACATTTTTAGGTGTCTACAGAAGCCCCCACTTTGACTGAGTTTGTAGAAATGTCAGTTTCGAAAACGATAGTCAAAGAAGCCGACAGGGACGGAGAATGATTTAAGACGTTCTGCGATCCTAAATCACTATGTATACGCCGATACCTGCAGAAAAATGTTAATTCCACAGATAAAAGAGTAAAGGGATAGAATACGTATCTGGCACCAGTGTATTGGTGACAAACAAATTTGGCAGCTTCCTAAGCTTGAAGGAATCCACCGAGTGACATTTGTTGAAATGCTTTCCATGCTTGAGGAAAGCCGACTGAAGAGCTTGGTACCTTTCTAAGCCTGAAGAAAGCTACCGGATAATACTTTCCATGCCTGAGGAAAGTCGACGAACGAATTTGGTGTCATTCTATGCTTGAAGAAGTCCACCGATAATGCCTTCCATGCTTGAGGAAAGCCGACAAACGAATTGTAGGCGTCGTTCTTGAGGTATCATTCATTTTTTACTTCTACCATGTGTTTTATTTTGCATTGTTGACACCTTTTGATTTTGTATCTTTCAGGAGCAACAGAGGTCCCGCTCGCGCTTGAGGCATAGAGGCTCGGACGAGGAGGAGCTTGGTCGTGGTAGACGATCTCCTGAGATTCACCGGCGTTCTCATTCTCAGCGGGAGCCTCAGACTACTCAGCCGTTTCAGGAGGCTCAGTGGTAGCAGCCTCAGTCTTCCCAACGTTTTCCGGGCCAGAGTCAGGGGCAGCGGCAGTAGTTTTCACAGCCTCCACAGCCTGAGCTTGGGTCTGTTTTGACTCCCTTGGATCCTGGTACATTTTCAGCTCCATTGTCCGGGATTCCTCCACCGATGTCGGGCTTGTTCTCAGTTCCGATGTACGGGACGATGCCTTCACCGACGATTCCTGTGTATTTGAGCCAGTCTACACCGTTTTCTGGCTGGACGGGTCCTGCCTTGAGTTTGACTACTACTGGTGTCATAGGGACTAGTAGGGACACTAATCCCCGTACACGGATGATGGTGGGACTCTTTGGCTCACCGTTCCCATATTCGCAGGGTGGAGATGATACTGATTCTGGCTCTAGAGACTTTTGACCGAGGGTTTTTATTTGTACATACTATGATGACACTTGACATGTTTATTTATTATGACTCTTTTGTACATAATTCATAGTTTATGTATTTATTATTGTGTGTTAGTGTGTGCTTGAAACTTATTGTGTGTGATCGTGTATTTATTAATGACGAGACAAAAAATATAAGTGGAGTAATGGAGGGTACCGACCTTCCCCCAAAAGAAAAAGAAATAAAAAGACAAGCAAAAATAAATAAAATGATAAAGAAGTATTAAAGTGATAACTAAATAAATAAATAAAATTACCTTCCCCAAAAGAAAAAGAAATAAAAAGACAAGCGAAAATAAATAAAATGATAAAGATAATAAAAAAAATAATAATAATAATAATAATAATAATAATAGAGATAAAAAAGTTGAGAATTTTATTAGAAATAAAACTCTCAGAAAACTGAAAAATAAATGGTGAAGATAAAATACTATAAAAAATCCGGATAGATACGGGAAAAGATGAAAAAAGAAAACGCGTGAGGTGCCGTGACACGGCACTATGCACCGTGTCACGGCAGAACTTGCCGTGTCCCGGCAAAAGTTCCCGTGACACGGTAGGACTTGCCGTGTCACGGTACGTGTATTACTCAGCGGTGTGTTTTACGCGTATGAAAAGATAGTTTCTGGGCAGTTTCGAGCGCTTTTGCTATAAAATAAGACCAGTTTATTCATGATATGCATAATTACGAAACACAAAATAATTTAGAATTTCATATTTCAATAATCATGTCTCAGAATTTTGATAATACATTGCGCGACTGGTCTTATTCTTTTACCAATGCTGACAAAAGAGAGTTAGAATTATTTCATTTCAGAAGTTTTCTAGCCCTACGACATGTAGCTATTGAACATGATTTTCTTAGGGAAGCATTAGATTATTGGAGTCCAGAAACACACTGTTTTAAATTTGATTATGTGAAAGATGTCCCCTGCCGGAGGAATTCGGTGCAATCTTTGGATTTCCTGCTAGAAATCTTATTGCCATGCCTATCCTACGTGAATATTATTACCAAGATTTTGAACGCCATCTGAATCTAACAGATCCAGATTTAAATAGGATTGTGTGTGGTAATGAGGTAGACTTAGAAAAACTTGCAAATTTTTATTTTAATCGCCCTATTTCTGAGTCTTATCATGTATATCGTAGAAGGGCAAATATTTTTTGCATGTTTAGCAAGCTTTTATTTGCAAATGGTAGGGTAGGACATGCTTGTCTAGCGTTTGTGCTTGAACATGTCGAATTTGGAAGATCTCCTATGCCGACGTGCCTTGGAAAAACATTTCGTGGCCTTGACGAAGCAAAAGCTGACGAGAAAGCCATCAGGAAGGGCTCTCTGGTACTGCTGCAGGTAAAAATACGCTCCGAGTAGTCCTCGTGACACAAAACAGGCACCGTGTCACGGTGGGTGTCTGCCGTGTCACGGGAATCTGCAATTTATTATATATATATATATATATATATATATATATATATATATATATATATATATATATATATATATATATATATATATATATATATATTTTCTTTTTTTTTCTTTTTTTCGACAAATTTTTTTTCTTTTTTTTTTTTTTTTTTTTTTTTTTTTTTTTTTTGCAGATTTGGTTGATGGAACGTTTAGAATTATTTGAAGCCCCCGACGATGTTGAAAAATATGGCCCTAACGACCTAGTCTGCAGGAAAAAGAATTACTCTGCGAATATGTCGTACGAAGATTGGAAAAATTTCTTTGCAAAGAGAGAATTTTCCATTCGTTGGGTGGTGCCTTGGTGGAGGCTTACTAGGATGGTTGGCACGAATGATACTCCATATTGCCGTGTTCCTAGTATCTCAAAACTGACCTTTTATTGCCCTTCTCGACTGATGCGGCAGTATGGTCTTGAACAAGTAGTTCCACGCTATAACGATAGTCCTTGTGAAGTATCGTTGCATGAAAGTAACGTTCATAAGTACGAGACTTATTGGGTTGGAAGACCTTTGTGGACCGTTTCTGCAAGTGACCAAGCTCCTCCTCCTTTATCTAGTGCATACAAGGCATGGTTGAACCCTAGAAGTAGGAGGGAACGATTCGGATCACGCAAGTCTGATGTGAAGAGTCGTCTTGGAAATAAGAAAGCCCCTCCTAAAGATCGTCTAGGTCCGAGAACACAAGGGATTGAGTTTAAGACTCCTATAATGCCAAGAAAGAAGAATTATGTGAAAGGGAAGGGTAAAGAAAAGATGGTCTATAGGGAGAAACAACCGAAAAAATTCAAGAAAGGTGAAAGGGGTGAAAGTTCGACTAGGGGTGTGACGGTTCGGGCTACGAAAGACACATTAATGGTGAAGGCCGACCTAATTGACCAAGAGAAGGATGTTCCTAAAGTGAAAAGAGATTAGATCAATAGTGCTTTGCTTTTTATGAATTATAATTTTTATTTAAAATAAGGCATATGATGCCAATAATTGTAGTCGCATTTATTTTAATAATAATAGCACCTTTTTTTCAGCCTTAAAAATAAAAAATTACAATGACTTTTATTTATTATTTATGTATCCGAGTCAGGGAGTCGGACGTAATGGAAGAACGAAAGTTAAAAAACCTCAAACAAACAATGAATTCGCAACGAATGCGTCACTAAAAAAACGAAAAACCTGGAATTCCACCGTGTCACGGTGAAAAATCCCGTGACACGTTACAAATTCCCGCGTCACGGCAATTTCCTTTTTTTTTTTTTCTCAGGGCCACCGTGCCACGGTGAACTGTACCATGACACGGTGGAATGTCCCGTGTCGCGGAAAACCCCCTTTTTTTTCTGCACTCAGGTCCACCGCGCCACGGTGAACTGTACCGTGACACGGTGGGATGTCCCATGTCGCGGCAAAACCCCTTTTTTTTTTTTTTTTTGCACTCAGGTCCACCGCGCCACGGTGAACTGTATCGTGACACGGTGGGATGTCCCGTGTCGTGGCAAAACCCCTTTTTTTTGTGACGCAATGCTGAACTGACGCGCATATTTGATTAACAGAGGGAGGATTTTTATTTTTTAAAGTGGCTGGGCCCCCTTGAGGGGTTGCCTACGTATCGTAAAAAGGAATCAGGCCAAACGTAGCTCTATTGGGTCATGAACCCATGCGACTAGGCATAGAACTTCTTGAGTTGATCCAAGTTGGTTAAATTGTGGAAGCCGTTACTGTCCATGTCTACCAATTGTGCCGCTGCGCCGGACAGGATGGCTTTAACAATGTACGGGCCTGACCAATTCGGTCTGAATTTTCCTCTTGGATCTAACACATTTTTACGAAGTGCCTTAAGCACTAGGTCACCCTCTTTGATGTTCTTGGTCTTGACTTTTTTATTAAAATGTCGCGCCATACGCTGTTGGTAGGTTTGGACGTGATGCAAAGCTGCCAAGCGTTTTTCATAAAAAAAGACCAGTTCATCGTATCTTGCTCTAATCCAGTCGACTTCATCTAGTTGGCTTTCCAATGCGATTCGAAGAGAAGGGATTTCGAGTTCGATTGGTTGTACAGCTTCAACTCCATAGACCAAAGAGAAAGGGGTAGCCCCCGTTGATGTACGAACAGAGGTTTGATAACCCCAAAGGGCGAAATGTAGTTTCCTTGGCCAATTCTTGTAATTTTCTGTCATCTTTTCAATGATAGTTTTCACATTTTTGTTGGCCAATTCGACTGCACCATTTGTTTGTGGTCTGTAAGGTGATGATCGGTGATGCTTGATATGATATTTCCGTAATAATTCCGCGCATTCGGCTTGGAAATGTGTTCCATTATCACTGATCATCTCATGTGGTACCCCATAGCGGCATATGATATTTTTCTCAATGAATTGAGCTACATGTTTCGCCGTCAGCTTAGCATATGAGGCAGCTTCGACCCATTTGGTGAAATAGTCGATTGCTACGAGAATGAATTCATGCCCCCCTTGTCCTGGTGGTGTTATTTTTCTAATGATGTCAATGCCCTAAGCGGAGAAAGGCCATGGAGAAGTATATGTGTAGAGAAGCGAAGGTGGAACATGCTGTAAATTTGCGTAGACTTGACACTTCATACATTTCATGACGTATTCGTGACAATCTCTCTCCATAGTAGTCCAATAGTAACCTTGTCGTTGAATCTTTTGGACTAACATTTTTGCGTTCATGTGTGTTCCACATATACCGGCATGAAGGTTTTCCATGGTTTTATGTGCTTCTTTCTTGGCTATGCATAAGAGATTTCTTCCCATTGCAGTTCACTTGTGGAGTTCTCCCCTAATGAGCACATACTGTGAGGCCAGGAGCCTCAAAGCACGGCGTGCCCTTTTATCAGTATTAGGAGGGTATTCTCCTCTTGTCACATAATTAAGGATGTCTGTATACCATGGCTCTTCATCTTCTTCTTGTGGTTCTTGTTCATCGTCCAGTGCGTGAACATAAGCCGGCTCATATCTTCTTTCTATGGTCAGTGGCATTCTGATTGTATCAGTTGGAATTCGCACCATTGATGATAATTTAGCTAGTGCGTCGGCGAATTGGTTTTCTTCTCTTGGCAAGTACGTATATTCCACTACATCTAGTTGCTCCGTGAGAGTTTCTAAATGAGCTTGATACGTAGCGAGACTCACTTCTCACTTTCCATCTCTTGGAGATTTGGTTAATGATTAGTGAAGAATCACCATAGATTCTGAGTTTCTTAATTCCAAGGCGACAACTGCTTCTAACCCCAAAATTCATGCTTCATATTCTGCGGCATTGTTGGTGACATCAAAGTCGAGCTTCATGGAAATTGGGATGTGCTCTTCATTGGGTGACACGAGCAAGACTCTTACACCACATCCTTTTTGGTTTGAAGCTCCATCGAAATAGAGTGTCCAGCTATCATCTTCAGTCATGAGTAAATCTTCGTCAGGGAAATCGTACTCATCTTCTTCCTTTTCAACTTCTTCTAGCGGAAAGTCCGCTAAGAAGTCAGAAACCGCAGAACCTTTGATGGCTTTTTGTGGCACAAATCTCAAGTCAAACTGAGCAAGATTGACTATCCACCTTGATAATCTGCCATTGAGTGTTTCTTTTTCGAACAAGTATTTGAGAGGATCCATCTTGGACACGACATGCACTGTATGAGTGAGCATGTAATGTCTTAGTTTCTGTGCGGCCCATACAAGTGCGAGACACAACTTCTCAAGTGGTGTGTATCGCGTCTCATATCCTTGAAGTTTCTTGCTCAAGTAATAGATTGCATTCTCCTTGCTTTTGATCTCTTGTGCTCGCATTGCCCTCATCCTTTCTCTTGTGACCGTAAGGTAGAGTCGAAGAGGAAAGTCTGGTATTGTTGGCGCTAGCACGGGTGGATTTGCCAAATACTCTTTGATTTTGTCGAAAGCCTTTTGGAAATCGTCATCCCATGTGACTGGGACATTTTTCTTGAGCTTATTGAATATAGGTTCACATATCGTTGTGAGCTTTGATATGAACCTACTTATATACTGCAACCTTCCAATGAAACCTCGAATCTCCTTCTCAGTTTTGGGTGGTGGCATGGCCATGATCGCCTTTACTTTTGTAGGATCTATTTCAATCCCTCGAGAACTGATCACGTATCCAAGTAATTTGCCTGACATGACTCCAAATGCACATTTTGCTGGATTTAATCTCATGTTGTACTCGCGGAGTCTTTCAAAGAACTTGCGAAGTGAAATAATATGGCTTGGGCGATCTTTAGACTTAACGATCATATCATCAACATAGACCTCCACCTCTTTGTGCATCATGTCATGCAACAATGCTGTAGCTGCTCTTTGGTAGGTGGCACCCGTGTTTTTCAACCCAAATGACATTACCGTATAGCAATATGTACCCCGTTGCGTGATGAATGTGGTTTTCTCCATGTCTTCTTCGGCCATCAATACCTGATTATATCCGGCGTAACCATCCATGAATGATAGGAGTGCATGGTTTGCTGTGTTATCGACCAAAATGTCAATGTGAGGTAGAAGGAACCCATCTTTTGGGCTTGCTTTATTGAGATCCCTGTAATCAACACACATTCTGACCCTTCCATCCTTCTTTGGAACTGGAACCACATTTGCTATCCATTCTGGATATTTGGATACTCTGATGAAACCTGCGGCCAACTGCTTCCTAATTTCTTCCTTGATTTTGAGAGCCACATCGGGTTTCATACGACGCAGCTTTTGTTTGACAGGCTTCATACCTGGAATGAGTGGTATCGTATGCTGAGCTATATCCCTGTCAATTCCTAGCATATCTTGGTATGACCAAGCAAATACATCAAAAAATTCATTAAGCAAGTTAATTAGCTCTTTGCGTTCATCTTGACTTAGTGTTAATCCAATTTTTACTTCTTTAACAGTCGTATCATTGGAAATGTTAACTGTTTCTGTATCTTCGATAACTGCCGTTTTATTTTCGTGTTCTTCCATTACTTTTATTATTTCTTTGTCATTTTTATCAATATCAAAGCAATATTGATCAGGGCTAGGGGAATGACACGCTTCGTAAGCAAAGGTACTCATTTTATTGAATTCATTGGCTAATACATCAAGAGAGGCAAGGTCGGCTGCGACCTCACCGGAATTATTTGGACTAGAAAGAGAGGACTCAACAAGAGACTCAGGATTGAACTCTATAGCAGAAAGAGGGTCGGCCTCAGACTCTAAGGACTCGTCTACAGACTTAGACTCAGACTCGGACTCGGACCCAGACGACTCAGACTCATCAAACATAGGACCCTCGCCAGCGGTTATTTCCAACTTCTCTCCACTTGGCGTAGTGATCCTCAATGTCTTGCGCCATCCCCTTGAAATATTGTCAGCTTGGACAATTAACTCGGAGGGTTAAAAATCCTTGTTTGCTATGACAGCTTGAACTAGCTCGGAGTTATCATTGCGGACCGGCTTAAACTCATTCTTCTCCAATCTAAAAAGGAGGTTGATTCCTAGATCTTCATAGTTCGGGCTAGCTGGCTTCTCGGTTGTGAAGAGCTCTTCGTCTTCGTCAACAAAGTCACAATCGAGGAATATCTCGAATCCTGGTTCACGGATCCCATCGTGGACGAATGTCTCAGGGAATTCATAGCATGGGAAGTCTTCCCCTTCTTTGATGTACTGGCCATTGAGGGTGAACGGATATGGATCCATGGCCATTTCCGTCTTCGTGATTCGAGCATTATTTCGAGCCTTCATCTTCAATGAAGCTTGTTTCACATCTTCTTTTGTTGGCTTGAATCCCAAGCCAAAAGTATCCTTCTTGAGTGCACCAGGATGGCCCCAAGATTCAGCCATTTTCTTCTTGAGTCCAAGGGTCATTCCAGGGAAATGACCTTGCTTCTTCAGAATGGCATTGATATTGGTGTTTGAATAGGGATCGAAGTCGAGATGGCACTTTTCCTCCTCTTTAATCACGAGAACATCATCAAGTGAAAACCCCCAAAGATCTTCATCTTCTTCGTCATGTTCAACATGGAGGATAGGAGTATCAATAACTTGAATGCGCATAGGAGAAGCATCAATAGTAATCGAAACCCCTCCAACTATGGCTTTCACTTTCTGGTGCAGCGATGATGGAATTGCCTTTAGCTTATGAAGCCAAGGGCGTCCTAACAACATATTGAAAGAGGCCTTAATGTCCACCACCTGAAATTTGGTGCGACGTTCAATGGCCCCAGTAGTTATATTCAGTATGATAGTACCCACGGCATGACGGTGAGTATTATCATAAGCGCGAATCCCTTGAGTGGAGGGAGTTAGTTCTTCATTCTTTATGCCCAACTTCTTTGCAGTACGGAGTGGGCACACATTGATTGCAGAGCCATTATCAACCAGGCTCATAGGAACATTCATTTGCCTACACGCCACAGTGAGGTGTAAGGCCTTATTATGTTGGTCCCCTTCTGAGGGCAGATCCTTATCAGAAAACGAAATCAGATTGCTAGTACTTGGCAATTCAGTAGTGAGAAAGTTGACCAGTCCTTGAGGATTCATGTCATCATCAACTCCTATCTTCACCAGAGCATTCATCACAGCCTTTCGATGCTCGTGGGAAGTGGCCAAAAGCTTCCATACATTCATCTCCACCTTGGTCTTTTGCAGTTGTTTGACCACATCGCTGTTCACAAGGTCGATGGGATCAACTATCGGATGTGATTGTGGTGGAGGTGGATTAGGTTGTTGCAACCGTCCACTTCTAGTGAGAACCTTGACCTTAAAGTCCCCCTAAACATCTTCACTTTTGCCAAGAGATGAACAGGCTATATCCTTGAGATAGACGTCTTCATCATCACTATCCCAAATCCCATTCACTTCTTCAGTACTTGAGATAAATACAACTTCCGACAAAGGTTCATTCACAGGTTGAATGAGTATCGACGGATCAAAGGAGACTTCATCTCCCATGATAGCCAAAGCATCAGAAAGAGGACCTGTTTGAATGTTAGGCTTCTTGCCCCCTGGAGGGACAGGAAGTTGATTAGCATCGATCAGGTCTTGGATTGCATCCTTCAGCCTCCAACACTTCTCAGTGTTATGACCCTTGCCTTGATGAAACTTGCAATAAGCATTGGGATCATAGCTAGCGGTCCTATTCTCTGGCCGAGGTTCTAGAAATGGTCCGATTGGCATAATCAGTCCTTGACCATGCAAACGGTCATAAGCAGCATCATAAGTCATTCCCAAAGGCGTGTAAACCCTCCTTTGCCTTTGGAATCTTTGAGGAGGAGCATTAAGGGCCAGCACGTCATTGATATTGATATTGTTGGTAGCATTATTGTGCTTAGAAGACGAAGAAGAAGGAGTGTCGTTCTTCTTGTTTTTCCAAGTGTTGTTATTATTGTTGCTACCTACAGACTTCATTAGTTCATCCTCAATATTGATTCTAATATCGTATACAACTTCAAAGGTACTCAGAGGCAGAAACTTCAAGTGTTGCTTGTACTTATGAGTCAAATTGGCAATGAACAAGCGAACCATTTCTTTCTCCTTGGGGGGATCCACCAGGAGCGCACCTGTTTCCCTCCACCTGCTTAAGTAAGTGGTGAAGCCTTCATTCTCTTTCTGTTTTAGAATGGAGAGTTCACGTTCAGAAGTCTTGGCCTGGATGTTACACTTGTAACGATTCATAAAGCTTTCAGCAACATCCTCCTAGGTCGCGACATGTTTGGATTCCAAAGAATATAACCACTGTTAACAGGCATGCTCTAAGGAAAGAGGGAACACTATAGGGAAGAGTGTCACATCTACTCCCTTAAGAGCCATAGTTGCAGAAAAATCCTTCAAATGGAAAAGCGGATTATCAGTAGGCTTGAATTTGGGAATGTCAGCAGTGGAAAACTTCTCAGGAAGCTTTTCTCTTATGGACAAAGAGGTTACAGGCTGTTCCGCATAAGTGAACTCTTCAGAAATCTTGCTCATCTATTCCTTAATCTTGTCCATTGCAGCAGTAGTGACATTGTTTTGATTGTCTTGTTCTACAGTGCTGACTCTAGTGGTTAGCGTCTGCATCATGTCAGACAATCTTTCAATTGTCCTGTTGAGGTTCTCGATGTCTTCCTTAGTGGTCATTGGTTGAAAGTAGACTAGAGATGGATCTTGTGGAGATGATTGAGGTGGTTTCCTTGTACGCCTCTTTGGTATAAGAGGTTGTTGAGGTATGGACTCAAACCGTGACAATCTACCCCTGCTTCTTGACCAAGTGCTGTGACACCGAAACAAACACACATTTAATGACCAAACTTAACCTTAACCCATCCGGATTAAAAAGAAAAAAAGGAAAAAAAGAAAAAAAAAAATTTATTAAAAATCTATAATTTTGAAATTCTACTTGTTTATTTTTTCTTTTAAAAAAAAATATGGGAGGATACTATCCGACTTACTCCGAAAAAAAAACGACACAAAAACAAGACTTCCCTAAAATACGGTCAAAAAGTGGTGCAAGACTTAAAGAAAAAAGTGTGTGAACACGATATGTGAGTGATTAAGTGAGGTTATAGACACGTGTTTTGACCGTATAGCTAGACATGACACAAAACTGGACACAACATTCGCACAAAAATCGAAAAAAGACTGACAGAACACTTTCCTGGGCACCGTGTCACGGTGCAGACTGTCGTGACACGGTGCAGTCTACCGTTAGACGGTAGAAAGCCCTGTGGCACGACACTGTTTACCATGGCACGGCAGAACATGCCGTGACACGGTGCGCAGTTCCAGGTCAATTTGTGATTTTAACCGATTTTAGGTCCGTACTAATTACTATGTGAGAATAAAAACCCTCGGTCATAGGTTAAACAAAAGAGCAAACACATGAAGGTTAGCACCAAACAACCACATAGCATTTAGGCACGATGATGTAAAAAAGTTCGCAACCTAGAGTCAAGATCTATGTTCAACTATTGGTCAAGCTTTGGGTGTCAAAAGGGTACCATGGTTAAGAGTTTGGACGCGTTAGCAAGGCAGCCTCCCTTGAGGGTGTATGCCAACGGGCGGCTCCGCGAGTTCGTGATGAAATCGAACTCGACTCCATGGTTTGGGTGGATTTAATAACTCGGATGAACCCTTATTTCCATGAGCGTTTTTGGGTCGATAGAGCTTAAATCCCCCGGGGCTAAGACGCATGTAGAACACATACGTTTTTTCAGAAAAATCGAAGGAAGTCGACTGTGAGGAAAGAAAATAAGCCACCGGACTGATTAAGGACTACCGTGACACGGCAAAAATTCCCGTGTCACGGTACCGTGCACCGTCAGACGGTGCACTGTACTGTGACACGGCAGATTTTGCCGGGGCACGGCAATCAAAAGATCTGACAGGTGCCCTATTTTCCTTCGCGCGCAACCAAGTTATCCAATTTTTCCTACGGGACAGACCTGAATGCGATGTTAAAACGTCCATGCAGATGCAAAAATGCAAAATTAATCATAGGAATATTTTTTCAAGAATCTTTCAAGTCTCATCCACTCATCTTAATTAAATACCGATCACTCAAATCGATAAATAATCAAGAATCCTCCCTAGTGGAGTCGCCAAATTGTAGGCGTCGTTCGAAGTGCGCCTACGTTAAAAGAATATGTGAATATGCTTGGCACTCATAGGAAGTAGGAATTGACATTACGATTAGGGACAACGATTAGGGACAAATAAAGTAGGGAGCCGCCAACAAGTTTTTAAGGAACTTGTAAACCGTTCACGGATCATAAAAAGGCAACCGCGATAAGGGACAACGATAGGCAACAACGATTGACCCGTGAAGGTTACACCCCATTCATAATCCATGAGATTACTAACTCCATATGGTTGGGAACCACGAAAGGAGGATCAGGGATGATGGTACGAAGTGAGTCATAGAGTCACATTCGCCCGTATTGGCCTCTACTCGATTCTTATATTGAAAAGCATTCATGTGATCTCAAAGGCATACAAACAAAATATTCAATTCGCTCCAAACTATTATTTAACTAAATTGGTTGAATATTAATGCACACATAATTCTAAAATATTGGTGATCACTTCAATTAACAACAAGATTAAAAAGGATCCTAAACCGGTTGTCCAAATTATCTTATTAGGCGTGATTTTCAATTACATATTCCAATTAATATGCAATA
This sequence comes from Chenopodium album, assembly GCF_948465745.1. Lineage (NCBI taxonomy): Eukaryota > Viridiplantae > Streptophyta > Magnoliopsida > Caryophyllales > Amaranthaceae > Chenopodium > Chenopodium album. The sequence continues at coordinate 35,894,576 of NC_137841.1, read as the reverse complement.
TGGTGATCATAACAAATATAATAGAATAGACATTAACATTGGAAACAATTTAATCACAATTCAAACAACATAAAATTGTAGGAAAAATAATAGAAATAAAAGGAACATGATTCTTACTTTGATTCTGTTTGTTTGCAACTACAAAATAATAAACGAGTTAGTAACTTCAAGGAAATAATAAAACGATGATTAAATTAAATTTAATGAAGTAGAGTTGATTTGAGGCCAAACCCTCAAACAGTTCTACCTTTCACGCCTTGGCTTAAGGATAGAACCACGAGTAAAGTATGGACTCCTTTGAGTACTTGAAGAAGGAATTTTGAAGTAGAAAAGGGTAGGCTAGTGTTTAGTCTAAAACATAGAAGAGAGAAAAATAAATCAGAGAATTACTCGGTGCCCCGTACATCAGAAATGAGGGGGTATTTATAGGGAAAATGTGCTGAGGGAGCACACGGAACCCTAAAATGATAAAAACCCTAAAAAAGTATCCTGTGACACGGCAAACTGTACCGTGACACGGGAAGTCCCACCGTCAGACGGCACACTTTCCCGTGACACGGTACATTTTTGGTGTGACGCGGGAAATTTTCAGAAAACGGGAAAGAAAACGCGTTAAGGGTTTACGCGGAAAAGACACGGAATATCCCGTGTCACGGAAGACTTCCCGTGTCACGGGAAATCCCACTGGCAGACGAGAAGTATTCCCGTGTCACGGTGGGTACCTGCCGTGGCGCGGGAATTTCCAGCCTGTTTTTCCATCTAAGTACATTTTTAACCCTAATTTCATTCGGCATTTTAAGTGCCGATTGATAATTTCGGGCCTTTTCTGACTTATTATTATTTGGGCTAAAATAAGAAAATAATTAAATAAAAATAAATAAAAGGTTTGGGCCAAAAAAAAATAATAAAACAATAAAATAAAAAAAAAGTTTGGGCTAAAATTAAATAATAAGTTTGGGCTGAAATTAAAACTATGCTTTTACCAAACATCAAGACTAATCCATGGACTGTTCAAAAATATGAATTTAATCAAATACAATTTTTTAAGCACTCTCGGGATTAAATACTAAACCCGACCAATAGTGGCGGTGAAAGGTTGTTCATCATCGGGTTTGGTTTTGGGGAGACATTTTTAGGTGTCTACAGAAGCCCCCACTTTGACTGAGTTTGTAGAAACGTCAGTTTCGAAAACGTAAGTCAAAGTAGCCGATAGGGACGGAGAATGATGTAAGACGTTCTGCGATCCTAAATCACTCGGTATACGCCGATACCTACAGAAAAATGTTAATTCCACAGATAAAAGAGTAAAGGGATAGAATACGTATCTGGCACCAGTGTATTGGTGACAAACGAATTTGGCAGCTTCCTAAGCTTGAAGGAATCCACCGAGTGACATTTGTTAAAACGTTTTCCATGCTTGAGGAAAGCCGACTGAAGAGCTTGGTACCTTTCTAAGCCTGAAGAAAGCTACCGGATAATACTTTCCATGCCTGAGGAAAGTCGACGAACGAGTTTGGTGTCATTCTATGCTTGAAGAAGTCCGCCGATAATGTCTTCCATGCTTGAGGAAAGCCGACAAACGAATTGTAGGCGTCTTTCTTGAGGTATCATTCATTTTTTACTTCTACCATTTGTTTTATTTTGCATTGTTGACACCTTTTGATTTTGTATCTTTCAGGAGCAACGGAGGTCCCGCTCGCGCTCGAGGCATAGAGGCTCGGACGAGGAGGAGCTTGGTCGTGGTAGACGATCTCCTGAGATTCACCGGCGTTCTCATTCTCAGCGGGAGCCTCAGACTACTCAGCCGTTTCAGGAGGCTCAGTGGTAGCAGCCTCAGTCTTCCCAGCGTTTTCCGGGCCAGAGTCAGGGGAAGATGTGCAGAAACCGGCTGGGAATCGCTGAGCATCCTGAACTCCTTTGTACACACATTTTTTTATAGGAAAAATTGAAAAGAATAATCCCACCTTTGTCACTTCTGCTAAAAATAATCCTACCTTTGAATAATCTAGAAATAATCCCACCTTTAAACCCCATCTGCTCAAAATAGTCCCTTAACCAGTTTGTTTACTTGTTAACCTGTTAAAGAAGGTGTCTGCCACGTGTTGATTTCTTATTGGTCACTTTTAAAATAATATAACAACCAAAAATAAAAATTAATTATATTTAAAACAAAACCGAGCATCCTCCTCCCCCTTCCCAATCCCCCATCCGAACGGCGGTCAACCACCATCCCACCCATGCCGGAGCAGCCCCACCTTCTTCCCAATCCCCAACAATCATCCCGCGTGCCGTCACACTCCCTGCCCCCGTTAAAATCTCGTACTAGGTGTGTCAGTGTGTGTGAGGGCATTATGATATGGAGCTATGAGCCTATGGCCATGGATCAGAATCGAAGAACAAGCTACCAATTGCTTTTCTTTACCATTTAACAATTTGCATGTATAATATGATTGAAATTTTCCTGGAGTGTACTTAATTGATTTTGTTGTGCACACTTGATTTAGATTAAAATAACCAAGAATTGTAAACTTTGCTAGGTCATTTTTTTTAAAAAATTGATGCCGAAATTTCGCTATTCTCCATCTCTAAGTGAGAAGTAGTGTAACTGAAAAGATCTTATTAGGATGATGGTGCATTTTGGGACTCATGGAAAATGTGGAATTTTGGCGGGTTTTGAGGTGGAATTTTGGAGTGTGAATTTGATGTTGTTGCTATTGCAGGGTGGGGGGGGAGGAGGATGTTGGTCGGTTGAAAAGAGGTGGATTGAAGGGGTTTCGGGGTTGGGTTGGGTTGGGAGGGAGGGAGGGAGGTACGTCGGTCCAAGTGGGGAGGAATCATGTCACGGGTGGGGTTTGTTCGAAGATGGGGTTTGGTGGTGGTGTGGTTAGAGATATGGTGGTTATGAAGTGTTGGTGGATATGGGGGAGGAGGGGGTGGTCATGGTTGCTGCCATGAAAAAGGGTAGGGAGGAGAGAGAGAAGAAATAAAAAAAAAAATTAAATAAAATAAAATAATAATAACCTAATAAACAAGTTGTAGGTAAACGGGATTGTTTTGAGTAGATGAGGTATAAAGGTGGGATTATTTCTAAATTATTCATAGGTGGGATTATTTTGAGCAGAAGTGACAAAGGTGGGATTATTCTTTTCAATTTTTCCTTTTTTTTTAGGAAACAGGTGTATATTTTATTATTTTTTGTTGTAGATATGACAAATTTTTTCTATATATATGTCATTATTTTCTCTTGTTTCCATGTGTACATTTATTTATTTATTTTTTTTTACTATTTTTAACAAAAAATAAAAAAAAAACTTACCCAAGGGAGGGATCCCGACTTACCCTCCTCGAAAAAATAACAAAAAGAGACATAAGGAAAAAAAGAAAGCGAAGAGGTAAAAACAAAAAAAGGAAAGAAGAGAATAAAAACAAAAAAAAAAGGAAAATACGAAAGAAACAAAAAAAATCTAATTAAATCTAATTTTCATGCCACGACAGACCAGACGCACGTAACTGGATGAGTTGCGCGCGGTTGTCGCGTGCATGTAAATTGGTTGCGGGCGGATGGCATGCGCAACACATGAGTTGTGCGCGCCACCTGCTGGTGAACTTTCCTTTGAGCGAAAATTGTCGAAATTTTGCCCTTCTTAGGTCTATTTAAATGTGGTTTCGTGTAGGCTTTTGATCATCTCGCATTCATTCGCTCAGTGATATCAGAAAATAAAAAGAATTATTCTCTCTAAATTCTCTCTTCTTCTTCTTGTTTTTTTCTTTTTTTTTTTTTTTTGAATTTGAACAATTGTGAAAACCTTTGAACAACGTTTGAAGCGATGGGTTACTTCCCTCACAACCGAGGACAAACTAGCTTTCAAAATTTACCACCTAGACCCTCTATTGAACTACATGGAACTAATGATAAATTTTGATTTTCTTCATGCCGTCGTCAATCATTGGGATTCTAACCATCATCTTTTCTTGTTTAAAAGGGATGAAATTGTCCCACTACCTGGTGAGTTTGAGGCCTTGCTAGGCGTCCTTCCAAATACTCTCCCTGTGACCTATGCACTTACCTTGTCGTATCCCAAACCTATATTCCAAAGATTTTTTGGTTTGTCTGACAATGATATGACTAACATTGGAACTGAAGAAGGCGTGAATTTGATCCAATTTATTGAACACTTTGTCGCCCCTTGTGACAACATGACTAAACAACGCTTTAAAATTCGTTCCTTATGTTATTGTCTTGTTGTTAATTGTTTACTTAGGACGGGTAAAGAGTATGGAGATTATTCCATGGTGTCCATAGTAGAGCAAATAGAGGGATGTCATTCACTCGTTCTGTTGGCTTTGGCAGAAACCGTTCTATGCTTGAATCGCCTTAGAGGATAACCTAACGAAAACGGTTTCACGGGATGTCAACTACTATTACACGTACGATTTTTTTTCGTCGTATAGCAGCGCAAGCTTTAAAGTTATACTGGCTTGACCAGCGCAATCTTCTGAGATGCGCGCGGATGGCGCGTGCAACTGATTTTGATGCGCGCGCCACCTGCTTGTGTAAAATCGCAATTACTTTTTCTCTCTTTTTTCCAGATTTGGCTCATGGAACGTTTGCGAATTGTTTATTACCCACAAAACCTTGAGGCTAATGGAGTAAGGACATTCCATGGACGTTGAATTCTCTACAAGCATAAGAATGAAGAATAATGGACATTGTTTTTCTGTCACGGGGTTCCTAACATACGCTTTGTCATTCCTTGGTGGAACATAAGTAGTATGGTTGGATATAGTTTTAAATGCCCTTATATTAGGCTTCTAGGCCTATCTAGTACTACCCACTACAAGAAAAATCACTTTTCGTAGCGATTATTTCGTAGCGATTGTACATTCGCTACAATATACAAGTATGTTTGTGAAATAATTAAGGATGTCGTATCATTTTTATAATCGCCATGGTTTTCCCATATAAAATCGATACGGAAAGCATAATAATACATATCCACACTATTTTTACATATTTATACAATTTTGAGAAATCGTATCATTTACAATCGCCACTAAATCCTAAAAATCGATACGAAAAGCCTTTTCAACACTAGATATATAAATATTGTTTGACAAAGATATCATAAAATATGTCATAACTTATTGGTGAAACATTTAATATAAGAGTTTTAGGTTGCATGTTCGAATCTTGTAAAGATTATACGCATGTTTTTTTTTTTTTTTGAAGAAAATGAGTTAAACATTTATAGCGATTGTAATTAATCGCTACAATAATCACCACGATTGGACGTAGTTTTTCGTATCGATTATTGAGGCCAACCCCAGTGATATTGAAAACCACTACTAAAGGCTAAGGCAACGGGGGATATTGTATCAAATGACCATTCGTTGGGAAAGCTTTTTGTTGCAATTACAATCGATACTAAAGGTTAAAATAATCGCTACGAAAAGGTTATTTTCTTGTAGTATTTTATCTTTCCTTGCAGGGTGAGACAGTACGGGATGAAATAAATTATTCCCCCGCAAGATTGTGATGCCCCTAAAGCTGTGCTCTTTAAACCCGAACGAATTGCTCGTTGGGTAGAATATTTGTCAAGTCTTCCTAGATGGGTAGTACAAAATCCTATTGCAAGTATTGTATTATCTTCCTTTTACAAGGCTTGGATGAATGCGGCGGATAAGGGCGAATTGAACTAGGCTCGATCATAACATCAAGCGGCCACGGCTCGTAGTCCACCTAAGCCTTTGATGCATTTGGCCAACACTAATCCACCTAGTAGTAAAAACAAAGAAGTGAGATGAAAATAGGACTTCTCATCTCCTAAGCCTCGTTCAAAGAAACCGAAGAGGAAGGCTCCTCCTAAACATGCACAACAAGGGGCGAAAATTAAAGAACCTTCACCAAATACTCGCAAGAAGGCTCAAATTGTTAAAGGAAAAGGAAAACAGGTTGCAAAGGCCCCAATCCCTAAGTTGAAGAACAATGTGTGGGTGAAAAAGAAGAATGTAGGGGAAATTTCTAAGGTTTTTGAAAATACTGTGATGGAAACTATTCCTCTATCATCCGTGACAATCGAGGACATAGTAAAACTTTAGAGTGTTACACAGTTTTATCATTAGTTTAAATTGAATAAAGTGTAATCACTACTATGTTTTTTTTTTATTATTATTATTATGTATCATGTAGTTCAATAATGTCTCTTATTTTGAATATTTAATGCAATAAAATGAGCTTTAAATATTTTTTTTAATTTGATATGATCGAATCATAAAGATTGCCTACGCATTCGTATTACGAAATCAGGTTTTTGCGTAGTTCTTTGTAATTATTATATATATATTTTTTATTTTTTTCTTTAATCTCTTATGTAGAAATTAAATGACAAAATTAATCAAACCTTGTTTAGACAAAGCTTAAATCAAAGTTTAATTTTTATTTTTCGAGTATATGTTCACCTTCTTTTTATCGTAAGTAAAAATAGTAACTTTAATCGAGCGCAAAACTTCTGGGTTCGCAGTTCGTCATAAGGTGGGGCGCACAACATCAGAGGTTGCGCGAGCCTGTCACACGCAACTAGATTTGTTGTGCATGACATCCGTGCCTAACCATTATTGTTGCGCGCAACACCTATACTACAAATTTCTTTTTTATTTTTTGCCTTATTACCCCCCCCCCCCCAAGTGTGTAGAGTTTTTCGTGATGTTCGAAAAAATCTGAACACTTAGAATGGTCTATTATTTCTAAATTACCCCCCCCCCCAAGTGTTATGTATTTTACCGTGTTATTTGGTAAAGTGCAAAACACTTAGAATCTTTCAATTGAATACTAAAAATGATTTGTTTAAAGAATGAACGAGTTTATCCGGATTTCATATGTAATTTTTTTAAGTCGATCCATGTTTATTAATTGGAGAATTTCATCACCTCCAATATCCATTAATCTGACGACTCCTCCTGGTAGAATTTCAATTACGCGGTAGGGACCTATCCAATTAGGCTTGAATTTCCCTCTTGGATCGGTTGCTGGACCCCTAACTTCCTTTAGTACAAAGTCACGTTCTTTGATATTTCTGGGTCGTACCCTTTTTTTAAAATGACGCGCAATGAGTCGTTGGTAAACTTGTACATGATGAAAAGCTCTTAACCGTCGTTCATTGAGGAATAAAAGCTTTACATACCTCGCTCTTACCCATTCAGCTTTTGGTAGCTTACTTTCGAGTACGATGCGTAGGGATGGTATTTTTCTAGTTCGATTGGTTGAACTGCATTCATTCCAACAACTAAGGAGTATGGAGTTACTCCTATTGATGTTCGTATGGACGTTCTGTAACCCCATACTGCGAAGTGTATTTTATTCGGCAAGTCTTTATAATTTTCAGCCATTTTCTTAATGATGACTGTAATGTTTTTATTTACCGATTGTACAGCTCCATTCATTTGAGGTCTATATGGAGATGAGTGATGATATTTTACTTTATAACGAGTTAAGAGGGTCTCGACTTCAGCTTTGAATTGAGATCCCTGATCACTAATTAGTTCATGTGGAACTCCATATCTACAAAGGATGTTTCGTTCGAGAAACTTTTCGACATGTTTAGAAGTGATATTCACGTAAGAAGCAGCCTTAATCCACTTTGTAAAGTAATCAATGGCTACTAATACGTACTCGTGTCCTCCAGTCCTCCTACTCCTGTTGGAGAAATTTTACCGATTATGTCAATTCCCCAAGTTGAAAAAGGCCAAGGAGAAGTGAGATTGTATAGTTCGGATGGTGGACAGTGTTTTTAATTAGCGAACATTGGCACTCTAGCCATTTTTTAACATATTGTATGCAATCATGTTCCATAGTGGACCAATAGTACCCTTGTCGTGAAATTATTTTGGCAAGCATTTTACCATTCATGTGAGGTCCACAAACACCTTTGTGAGTATTCTCCATAAGGCGTGTGGTTTCAGGTTGGTCTATACACAATAAAATTTGACCATTAAGTCCTTTTTTGCATAATTGACCATTTAATAGACCGTATTGGGTTACAAGTGTTCTTAAGGCTCGTTGGTCTTTTGATGAAGTATTTTCAGGATATGTTCCATGGGTAATATATTAGAAGATATGATCATACCAAGGATAGTCTCCTTTAATGTCATTTATTTCCTCTATTGCGTTGCAATATGTTGGTTCTTCTCTTCTATCAACCAATAATGGAATCATATTTAAGTGATCTGGAATGTTGATCATTGAGGCTAATTTTGCTAGCGCATCGGCAAATTTATTATCATCCCTTGGGAGATATTTAAAATCAATATGTTCAAAATGCTCGATGGGTTGCTCTAGGTGTGCTTGGTATAATGTCATTATGGGGTTCTTTATTTTCCATTTTTTCAGTATATGATTAATAATTAAACTTGAATATCCATATACCTCTAATTTTTGCACACCTATGCTAGTTGCTGATTCTAATCTAATAGTGCACGCTTTACATTTCGCGGCATTATTAGTAACCCCAAAGTCTAGTTTGACAGAGATTGGAGTATGTGCTCCCTCTGGACTTATGAGTAACACTCCTACACCACATCCTTTTTTATTAGTCGCACCGTTGAAGTCCATTACCCATTTTTCATCTTGTGTCATGAGAATCTCTTCATCCGGAAGATGAGTAGTTTGTGCATGACTTGTTTGAATTGGATGTTATGCCAGGAAGTCGAAAATTACTTTCCCTTTTATTTATTTTTCATGAATATATTTTAACTCAAATTCGGCCAAAATTACCAACTACATGGATATTCTTCCTTATATAGGTGGTTGTTCAAACAAATAATTTATCGAATTTTGTTGAGAAATCACTTGAGTAGTGTGTGGTAGCATATAATGTCGTAGTTTCTTAGTTGCCCACACTAATACTAAACTTGTTTTTTCTAAGGTGCTGTATTTTGTTTCATATTAAATGAATTTTTTGCTTATGTAATATATTGCACGCTCGACTTTTTCTACCTCTTGTGCTAACATGGCGCCTGTGGCCGTGTCTGTAACTGTGATGTAAAGCCTAAGAGATAGTTTGGGTACTGGTGGTGCTAAAATTATATTGGTGGACTTTTGAGATAATCTTTGATTTTCTCAAAGGCCTTTTGACATTGATCGTCCCATTCATGTTTTTCTTCTTTTTTCAACTTTTTAAATATTGGCTCAAGTCATAGTCAATTTGTTGATAAACCGACTAATGTACTGTAGTTTGCCAAGGAGCCCCCTAATTTCTTTTTTTTGTTTAAGGGGGAGGCATATCAACGAATGCCTTTATTTTGGAGGGATCGATCTCAATACTACGTGTGCTTACTACGTATCCGAGTAACTTGCCGGAAGTTACTCCGAAGGCGCATTTTTGTGGATTCAATCGCATTTTGTATTCTTTTATGCGAGTGAAAAATTTGCGTAAAGATTTTATATGTCCCATTCTATCTTTGGACTTTACGATCATATCATCCACATACATTTCTATATCTTTATGCATTATATCATGCAAGAGAGTCGTAGCCGTTCTTTGGTACGTAGCTCCTGCATTTTTTAAACCAAATGGGACTGTGTAGCAATATGTACCCCAAGGGGTGATAAAGCATGTCTTTTCTTCTTTTTCTTTTGCCATTAAAATTTGGTTGTAACCTGCGTATCCATCCATAAAGGATAACATCGCATGTTTAGCCGTGTTATCTACCAATATATCAATATTTGGAATAGGAAAATCGTCTTTAGGGCTAGCCTTATTAAGGTCCCTAAAGTCGACACACATGCAAACTCGTCCATTCTTTTTAGGGACTTGGACAATGTTCGCTACCTAATCTAGATAATTACATACGCGAACGAAACCTACGTCTAATTGCTTTTGTACTTCTTCTTTTATTTTTAGAGCGACATCAGGTTTCATTCGTCGATGTTTTTGTTTTACTAGTTTAGAGGTAGGGTTCAAGGGAATGGTATGTTCCGCAATTTCCCTATCTTTTCTAGGCATGTCCTTGTATGACCAAGTAAACACGTCTTTGAATTCTTTGAGCGTCGATATGATGGTCGATCGTTCTCCCGGATTTAAAGATAAGCAAATTTTGACTTCTCTTTTGTTTTCATTAATTCCTATATTGACTGTTTCAATTTCATCAATTATAGGGTTGTTTTGTTCTTGTTCATTCATTAGTTCAATCAAGTTATTAATATTATCATCTTAATTAGATTGATTGTTGTAGCATTCAAAAGACTCAAGAGAAGGCATATACTCGAAAATAGAGCTCATATTATTAAATTCAAAAGAGAGTACATTAAGAGAAGATTCCTTTTTAGGATCTTCAACCTTAGAACTAGAAAATAAAGATTCAATAATGACCATAAGGCCTAGATTTTGAGCTTCCCTAGAGTCTATACTAGATTCGTCGTCCGATTCTTCAAACATTTTCCCTTTGCCTATGACGATTTCCAGCTTATCGCCTTTGTGATTGATTCATTTGAAATACTTCTTCCATCCATGCTCAAAGGTTTCTTTAGAAGGGGTAATCAACGAGGTTGAGTCGAAAGCTTCATCTTAAATAACATTTTGATTAGTCATTGTAGCGACATGATTTTGCTCTAGTCAAAATACCAAGTTGAATGCTCACCCATCATAGCACCCTGGAGTTGGGTGTTTTGATTCAACGATTTTAAGATCGTCATTCAAGATGTAGCAATCGTGAAATATCTCAAATCCAGGCTTCTTGATTCCTTCCAGAAATAGTGATTCTGGAAAGTCATAGCAAGGGTAATCTTCTCCCTCCCTAATGAATTGTCCATTGAGGGTTCGTAGGTAAGATGGGAGCAAAGTGATTATCCCTTTTTTTATTGTTGTCTCTACGTGCTTTGTTTTTAGCATCATGAGACTCTATTTCTTCCTTGGTGGGTAGGTGTCCCAATCTAAAGGAGAGACTTTTCTTTGAGATAGGGAGTAAAACAGATTTCTTTATTCCTATTCCCAAAGGCATTCCAGAAAAGTAACTACCACTACTAGTATTTTAATATTTAACAAAAATTCAATAACGACGAAAACATAATATCGTCTTTTAAAGCACTATTTTACTGATTTTTAAAGTGAATGTAAAATGTTTCTCGTAAATTATCTGTCAAATGTTAAGACAATATTTTATTCCCATTGTTAATATTTAAAAAATTAAATATAATAAAAATAATAAAGCATAGATGTGTCGTTTGTCGTTAATAGGAGTAAACACATACGCGGGATGAAAATTTCACCTAGCGCTAAAATAAATCACTCTTCCTGGCCTTAATTATTTTGCACACTAAAATCCCCAATTTTTTTTCTACGCTCAAATCAATAATTCTCCAATTCTCAATCTGTGGTTTGTAATTCTTGAGGTTAGGGCTCGAAATTTCTTTAAATTAGCAAATTTGAAAGGAAAATTTCATAATTTAGGTATGTTAATGTCTTCTTTCAAATCAATAATTCTAATTTAGGGTTATGAATGAATTGTTGTTAATCTAAAATTTTTTCTTTGGTTCATTATTAATTTTAGTTATATGTATAATCCGAATTATTGATTTTATTGAATTACTTTTGTTTTGTTTTTCAATTAGTTTTGATTTTCTGTTTAATTGTCTTAATATTATATAATTAATTCTCAATCTGATGTAATTTAGGTGTTTCAATGGATTCATCTTGTTTAGCTATTTGATCTTACATATTCTCTCTGTTTTTTTTTTGTTCAATTTTCATTTCTTAAATATTTCGATTTCTTGATTATTAGATGCATGTATGCGATTTTCTTTTAATTTTTTCTTCAGTTTGTTTTTTTATTTATTTCTTTTAAACAATCAGTTCGTTTCTAATAATTAACAATGTGTTGGGTTTTATTCAATTATCTAAGGGCTGTAAAGGTTTTACAAGATTTATTATCACTGAGTTTTTTTTAAGGGACTTAACAATTTATGGGGCTTTTCTTTCAAATTTTTACCATGAGTTTTTGGTTTTATTTGGTGGATAGCAAAGAAACATTAGCTGATAAAACTAGAGAATCCTTCCGCTAGAAAGTGCATCCCTCGCTCCTCCACTACACGATTGATAGATTTTAATAAAATTTTATGAGAAAATTATGGGGTAAAATATTTACTTACCAAAAGAAACTTAACTGATGGAACTGCACGTCTGAAAATATATTTTCACAATATATGAGGCAGAAAAAGTGATATTGGTAGCTTTACAAATCAAAAAATCAGACCCTTCTTTGTCACTCTTTATTTCTGTCATCGCCAAAAATCAAACCCAGAAAATGAAATAGGTAGTTTTCAATTTTAATGGGTTTTATTCAATGTTCTTAGTTATCCTTAATTTTTGTGATTACTATGTCAATTGTATGTACTTCATATTAGAATAGTGATTTTGCAAACTAAAGAGATAAGTTTTATCCAATGCTCTTAATCATCCCTAATTTTAGTGTTTACTTTGTCAACTGTTTAGTTGTTGCATTTTTTATTTATAATGAGTTTTGTATTTTTGTTGATTGTTTGGCTGAGGTTCTTATTTGTATTGAAATTTGATGGTTTCATCACCTTTGATTCTTCACCCACTCAACTTTTCTTATCAGTTCATGTATATTTTGTGTTACCTTGGCATCAAACTTATATAAATTGTAGAGCAGCTTAGAATTAAATGAATGGGAATGCATGTATTGTGTTGGTTGAGTGAGTGAGAAACACGTTTCGGAACATTAATAATGCCAATTAAAAGACACTTTTTGAGTTTGATAGTATTATGTACAACTGTTATGCTTGCACTTATTTGGTGGATTTGTGGCTGCAATGCATATTGATAATTGGAGTTACTTTTATATTGTATAACCCTTTTAGCTAGAGCCACATCATGATAAGCATTAAAAACTTTGAAATAATGGATATGATTCATAGAACAAATATGTCAGACATGACTTTTGTCCTTATTTACATGGATTTATAATAAATTATAAAGGTTTTCATTGTATATGATTTGAGCTTCCGTTTACATGAATATAAATGGAAATGATGACTTTTTTTTGTGAGTGCAAAGCTATTTCTCGCTAAATATTACTTCCTCGATTCTTTTTTACTTGACCCGCTTTAACTTTTATGCTATTCACCCATTGTCTACTAAAGTAATAGGGATGTTGTATCCCTTACACCCCACAGTTTGGTATAATGCATTGTTGTGGGTAGTATCCTTTGAAGACAAATCATATAGCATCAGTGAAAATGTTTGATTTCTCGGATTTATCTTTAGTAAGCAAGCTAACGAGATCCTGAGGGGTTGTGTCTATGCTTATAGACAAAGCCGTTAGAGCGTTCATAAGAGAATTCCTACGTTCTTTAGAAGTACTTAGGAGTTTCCAAATGCTAACATTTACCTTGGATTGGCGAAGTTATTCAACCAATGGATTTTCAACCTCGAGTGGAGGTGGTTGTAAGGAGAGTGATCCCATCGTAGGGGGTCCTTCCTTAGATGCCCAAGGCCGCTTAAAAGCCTATGACTTTACACTTGTTAGGGTGTATTAGGATTTAAATTCCTGAATGTTTGGGAGACCTTGAATTAGAAATGATACTCTCATTACGCTTTTTTGTAAGAAACAAGTAGGAGTCACCAATGAGTTCTAGGAAAACTCATAAACCTCGTTCATGCCTTTCTCCCAAGTAGAGTTCAAGGGATAATTATCACGAATCGTAAGTTTACACATGCCCAAATTTGTCTACATTAGCCAGAAATGAGTTCGGGAGCGATGGTACTAAAATAACGTTCCTTTTACAGAGGAATCGCTATTCTAGCCCTAGTACGGCCTCTACTAGCTCTTCCTTTTTAACATTTTCATTACCAAACAATATATGTAACGTGATACCTAAGGAAAAAGTTAGTTGATTTTATTTACAAGCATTAATCAAGTAGGAATTACATTGCAAAAGTCGTTATTCTTTGCTTAATCAATATTCATGAAAAGAACAAACACTACTACAAAAAGCGTGTTTTTTGGACGCTTTTTAGGCCTTTTTTCGACGCTAAAAAGCGTCGAAAAATTATTTCTCGACGCTGCAAAAAAGCGTCGCAAATTTTTCGGAGACACAAAAAAGCGTCGAGATTCTCGACGCTTTTTATTGTCCAAACTAATATACGAAGCGTCGAAAATTACGTATTTCGCGCATTATCCCAAATGTATGTAGTTTTTTAGCGACGCTTTTTCCTGTCCACATAATCAAATTTAGCGACGCTTTTTGTTGTCTTGCGTTTATTCGTGTAAGCCTATGGTATGGCGGGAAAGTCTTTGAAATTTGAAAATGTGCAATTATGTAGACATTAAAAAGCGTCTAGATTTATTTTTTAAGCTTTTTTTTCTTTTATCAATTTATCATTATAAATACATTATAATTATTTAAATTTATCATAAATTAAATTAATTAATAACATTAAAATAAAAATAAACTAAAATTCTATATAACTAGATTAAAAAAAACCAATAATTAATCTACAATAAAAAGAGTACGTAGTTAATTATTAAATTTAGAAAAGAAAACATCACAGTACAATCATTAAAAAAAAAAATGGTCGCATATTATAGTATGTAGCTTGTCCCTAAATAAATACATCATTAATATAAGACTAAAAACCAAAATAGATAGATGATGGCCACATTGATCGATATAGTCGCTTGTTGATGCTCAAGTGTCCCGGCCTATTCTTTTGTTGCACCTACATTGCCTTTTCCAATCTTCAAAAAAAAAAAATACAAAGTATAAATTATTCTAAATCATTTTTTACCAGAGCAACCGCCATGACACATATGAATAACTTTATCACAATCAGTTCATACTTAATATGTACATCAGCTTTGTTTGAATTTCATCTCACTTTCATTTTACTTGTCTTATTTATTCATCCATCTTTTATGAGAAATTTTGTATTTTTTTTTTTTTTAAAAAATTAGAGCAAGTAAAATCATCAGACCTCAACAATCACATAACAAATTCAAAATGGGGGAGGTAACAACTCTAACAACAAAGACATTTTTATCCCCAAACTTCAGCCATAATAAAGCAAATAGTCAAATTGATGATAGCTAAAAGCAAACTAACAAAAGCAAACAGCAACAACACTTAAGAACAACAAACATCAATGCATCATATCATAGAGACTCAATTCAAATGTCAATTAGCATGTACCTCGACATAACAAGCATAATTTACTTGAAAAATTAATTATGCAGCTCAATACAAGTTTCAAGATATAAACAATTCCATATATCAAAATTTAGAACAAGTTTGACAATGATATTTAAAATACATATGCATGTGTAACACGTATAACACAAGCTAGCCTCCACCCCTCCCCCCACAATAACAAGCAGCAGCAACATGGCAGGATCACACCACAACAACAACAAGCATCAGCATGACAACTTTAATAGAAAACATTTACCTATGGTTAGAACCTCCTCCTTGTCGTCAAAATCAATGTCTACAGGCCAATCCGGAAGTGCTTTTGGTCGTAAGGACTTAGATTGTTTCGGGATCTCTTCTGATTCGTTTCCATTTTTTTGTCTTTCATGATTATCTTGTGGAGCTGTAGCTGAAGTTTTCACAGCACCTGTTTCACGGTTCCGGATTCCTCGTGTTGCAGGTTTTGGGCGCTCGGGAGGTTTGTGAGAAGTAGAAGGGGAGTTCAATGAGTTTGGTGCAATTGAATGTGGAATATTAGGTGGAACTTTTGCTGGGTATTTATTCTGATAACCTGATGTAGCTGCCTCTTTGACTGAACTCGATGTTGAACCAGGAGGATTTTTCCAAATGGATCCTAAACTATTAGGTGGTTGTTGGTCAGATGTTGTAGTGGTAATGGGTGGAGAAAAAGGTCCCCATTTGTCATCCTTAAGTACCTCATTCTGTGGTGACTTAGTAGCTTGTTTTTTGGTAGGTTGTGAAACAACTTCAACAGCATTTGACTTAGCTGTGGCAGCAAGTATTTCCCTTGCTCTCTTGCTTCGATAAGTCATCTTTTACCTGATAAAACCATAAGACAAGCTACATTAGTTTGTCAAAACTGATATAAAGACAAGACATAAAATGAAATACAAATTATACTTCTAAACTGAAATACAAAATAAACTGATATAAAGATCTAAACTATGTATCTAAACTATATAGTTCTGAACTATAATCACAATATCACAATTACAGTGAGTTCATTACAAACAGCAACAACACTTAGTTCAATTACATTTCTGAACTGATGTAATCACAATATCAGTGGAAAGTAAAGACACTATATATAGAAAAAACTGATATAAAGACAAGACAATATATGTACAGCTAAACTAAACATCTAAACTGAAATACAAAATAAGAACAACAATAATCAATGCATCAGAGTTTAAATTCCAGAAATGAATTCCAGAACTGATTATTCCAGAAATGAATTATTCCAGAAATGAATTCCAGAACTGATTATTCCAGAAATGAATTATTCCATAAATGAATTCAAGAACTGAATTATTCCAGAAATAAATTCCTGAACTGAATTTAGTTTTTGAATTCAGCTCTGAATTCAGTTCTGGATTCAGTTTGGAATTCAGTTTTAGAATTCAGTTGTTATTCGACCAATAAGAAACCGAGACGATAATACTACTTAGTACCATAAAAACAGAAATTAAGTTAACAAAATGCAAACTTTGATGAATTAGAATAACTAAATGAAATATAAAAATACACACCCATCCAAATTTATGAACTCAAATCTATAATAAATTATAAAAGTTGTAAACAAATTATTCAGGCATATCAAACAAGTCCCTAGGCTTAGTTTTCACAACATGACACCACCCTTTTTGTATCTCATCCTCAATATAAAAAACTTGTTTTGCTTGAGATGAGCGGAGAAAACAAATGGATCATCACGCAAAAATCGACCAGTGTGCATCAACTTTGAGAAATTGATACGAACACTTCCATTCGGATTTGTTTTGATACCCCTACGGATATCGACCCAATCACAACGAAACAATACAACCTTATAAGAACCATAATAATCTAATTCCAAAATTTCTTTGAGTTTTCCATAATATTCGTGACCCTCTGCTTCCACCATGATTCCTGAATTCTGAGTTATTCGAAATCGCTCGCGATCCACAATATCAAATTTGTAACCATTGATAATAACACTTTTCATCCTTTACCTGCGGTTACTTAAGCCACCGGCTAAGGCTTTTCTTAACTTTCCTTCTACCGTGCTATCATCTAAATTATGGACCTATAATTCGAGAATAATAAAGTTAGAATTAGAAAGTTGTATAATATGAAAATAAAAAGACCCTAAATGTAAAAGCATATGACCTGGCTTTGCAACCAATCTGCAAATTCATCAATTATCCACTGATTTTCAATAGATTCATCAGCTTGACTTCCTCCAACGTCATTCTCTTGCCTCTTTAATTTTAAGAACTCACTATCGAGATTGTAAATTTTATGTGAGTAACAAGTATATATTGGACGCTTTAACTAAACTCATAATGCTACTTACTTGAGCACCGGGGTTAGTTCATCAGAATGAAGTAAAACATAGCGATGAACTTGCTTTAAACTTCTATCATCCAAACAGACATTTTCTTTCTTTCCAACAACACGACCACCCGAGTTATACAAATAGTTGTCAATGTTTGATACACCATCCTCATTCATTCTAGGTCTATTGAACATAGTCTCAACACTTTCTAAATATCTCGAACAAAATGCAATTGTCTCCCACAAAAGGTAACCTTCCGCTATAGATCCTTCCGGTTGCGCTTTATTGCTTACATGAGATTTCAAAAAGGCCAAGTATGTACCTTGAATTATAGTAACGATTTTGTATGTGAATGTGAAAGAATAAGGAAAATTATTATTTAAAAATTAAATAATACAAATAAATAGAATATTAATAAAAATAATAATTATAATAATAATAAGTACCTTTCAACAGGATACATCCATCTATAATGAACCAGTCCGCCTAGTCTGACCTCTTCCACTAAATGAATTAGTAGATGAACCATGATTGTAAAAAATGTTGGTAAAAATTCTTTTTCAAACTTGCAAAGAGTCAACACGAGCTTTGATTGAATGATATCTAATTCTCTTGTATCTATAGCAGTTGAACATATCTTTTTAAAAAAGTCGGACAACTCTTCAAGCAAGTCAATAACTCTTGTGGCATTCGATGCCCTTAAAGCAACCGGTAGGATATCTTTCATGAGAATATGATGGTCGTGACTTTTTATATTAATAAGTTTCCGTTGCTTTAGATTCACACATCTTTGCAAATTAGATCCATATCCATCAGGAACTTTCATCTTTTTCAAGACTTTCAAAAATCGTTCTTTCTCCTCGTTAGACATGGTGTATGCAGCCGGCGGGATTTAACCTTGAGTGTCGATCCATAGATGAGGTTTTATATTCAAATTCTTTAGGGCTTCTCTGCCACTCTCATCATCCCTACAATTATCCATATCTAAAAGAGTTCCTAAAAAAATATCGGACACATTCTTTTCAATGTGCATAACATCTAAATTATGTCTAAGAGGATTATGCTTCCAATACTCTAATTCAAAAAATGTACTTTTCTTTTTCCAAAGAATATGATCACCATCGGGATCGCAATCATCATCAAGTTCATTGGCAGCTTTTTTCCCTCTTTTTTTAGGAACTTTTTTTGTCTTCCCATATACACACTTTACCCCTTCTTGTTGCTTCAAAACTTCGGTCCCGCTGGTACGAATCGGAGCAATACCATATTCTTCTTTCCCATCAAACAAATTAGCTTGTGAACGATATGGATGATCAATAGGCAACCATTTTCGATACCCAGGGTAGATAATTTTGCCACCAAATCTATCGGAATTAGTAGAATGAGTGCAAGAAGGACAAGCTTTGTAGCCTTTCGTACTCCAACCTGAAAGCATAGCATAAGCCGGAAAGTCATTAATAGTAGAGTGTAGGGCTGCTCGCAGTTTGAAGTTGCTTCCAATATAAGAATAAAAAGCATCAACACCTTCCCACAATAATTTCAATTCATGGATTAGTGGTTGCAAGTACACATCAATATCCATACCGGGACCAAATTTACCAAGAATAATTATAGAAAGAATAAAGGATGATGGTTTCATGCAATGCCATGGTGGTAAATTATAAGGAATGAGGACCACCGTCCATGTACTATTATTTGTGTTCATAAGACGATATGGATTAAAACCATCACTCGCTAGGCTTAATCTAACACTGCGAGGATCAGCGGCAAACTCTGTATATTTTTCATCAAATTTTTTCCAAGCCTCGCCATCAGCAGGGTGTCGTAGAATCTTATCATCCTTACGATTAAAGTTCCATCTTATGTCCTCTGCATTTTTAGATGACATGTAAAGCCTCTTTAATCTAGGGATAAGGGGAAAGTACCGCATTACTTTAGCTGCCTCGCCTTTCTTACATGCTTCTTTTCCTTTTTCATTTACATCACCCTCCTTTCCCTTCACATTTTTCTACCTTGATGTATGGCATATATGACACTCACTTTTATTTGCGAATTCGCCCTAATATAACATGTAGTCATTTGGACATGCATGGATTTTCTCATATCCTAACCCTAAATCTTTTATTATCTTCATGCCTTCATAATAGGACGATGGAAAGTCCTTAATATTGGGAAATGCGTCAATTAGAAGTTTAAGTAATTTATTAAATGACTCTGCAGACCAATGGAACATACACTTTAGGTGAAACAAATGCAATAGAAATGAAAGTTTCGAAAAAGTAGTACACCCCTCGTACAAGCCTTTTTCAGAAGCTTCCATGAGATTTTTATACTTTGCCTGTTCTTCATTTGAGAATGTTGATTGATACTCATCATCTACCTCGCGATAAATCGTAAACCCCTCATCCATGTCATGAATTGTCATCTTCAATACTTTGTTCATTAAATGATGGATCTTGAGTTTTGTCGGTTTGTCGCGTATTAACTCTAAAAGCTGCTCTTAGTAACCCGTCCATATCATCTCGGCCTACTGCATTTACTTGATCATAACATAGATCATAGGTCTTACTCCCTTCATCTTTACAATGAAATATCCAATTTATATAGTTTTTATAAAAACCATAAAATAAAATATGGCCTCCAACTTCTTCTACAGAATTCGTTTTATTTAACTTGCACTTATTACATGGGCATTTAGTTTCACGTGTATTTGGTAAAAGAGTCTCTTTAGCAAGTTTCAAGAAGTTCATGCAACCTTTAAAATAACTAGGATCACCTCTTGGTAAATCAATCCAACTAGTATCCATGTCTACAAAGAAGTATATAATTAATTGCTAATTAAAAACAATGACATTAAAAAAAATAAATAAAAAAAATCATGTTACAAGGATCCTTAAACCAATATATAATAGGGACATCACTTTCACTAAGTAAATAGACATCCATCAAAGTTATAATATCAAGAAGTTTATCCACTTAAAAATAATGTAAGTAATTCAAGCCTACAAACTTGTTGAGGGGTGAAAGAAGAAAATTAGTAAGAAACATACAACAACAAAAATAAGTCATGCAAGTTCGATGAATTTCTTATTCAACAAACCACACTGGAAATCTACAAAACATGACTCCAAGGCAATAGGCACACGTTTTTCAAGTAATTAAAAGATAGTGTCACATGAAACATGCAATTAGGGAAATCTAATAAAGCCTACACAATTGAAATAAGTATATGATATACACGTACTAATCAAGCCACAATATTTAAAAATGTATTCTAGTTTGAGCTAATGTCTAAGGTAGAGTGTACCTTTTTTTGCCGCAAAAGTAATTGTTCATTTCAAGCTACTGAACAAGGTTGAAAACAGAAAAGGTAGTGTTAGTAAGCTTTAACATAAGATTTTGCTTGGGTAGATAAAAAGAAACAACAAGATCTGTCCAATCTGTAATTCTAGCAGTCTGGTGAGCATTTGAGCAATTGAATAAAGAATCAAAACTATGACCAATCTGGAAAACTAAAACAACAAGATCAGAAGGTCTAAGACAAATGGATACATGTAGATTAAGATTGGAGAGATAAACTTTACAATCACAAAAAAAATGCTGCAATCTAGAGATGATAACAATTTTTTTTTTTTTTTTTTTTTTTGGGTGAGCAGACTATATACAGAGAATTCACAAATTGGCTTCAATCTTCTTTAGCTATACCATGAATTTTCACACCTTGAGCTCTTTTAAGTGTCGAGATGAAGTGGACTTGCTTTTTTGAAGAACCTGATCTAATTTTTTGGGTGAAAAAAAAATTATGCCGCCAATATTCCCAAGTTCATATTGCTCTATTAATGCACTGCAGCTTTAATGTGTAATGGGTAATTTATTTAGCTCTTACCAGAAAAATCAAAGTCTATAAATTTCATATCAAAAACCATAAAATTCAAAGCCTATAAAATTCATATCAAAAACCCATAAAATTCCAAACTAAAACCCTAAAAAACAACCTAAAAATCATAACAAAAACCAAAAAAACTACTTACAAAAAAAAAAAAAAAAAAAACATGGAAACCATGGATATGAAATCAGAATTCACGAAAAAACAATATAAAAAGAAATTAAATTATCTAATTAAGGGCAAAAAATTACCTCGCAATAAGAGATCGATTCTTGTTCTACCCCAACTCAAAATCGAAGACATGCAAAGAAGAATTCCTAATATTAACGAAATTTAGAGAATTGTGAGATATTAGGGTACCAAAAGTTATAGATATATACCTAGCGACAATATTGTATAGCAAATTGTAAGTTGATACCTGAAATTATTGAAAGTGACGAGAAAAAAACCCCCAAATTCCTTGAAGATTAGCAAACAAAATTGCGAAAAATTGTCGCTGATGAAGGAGTCATGGGTTGTTTAGAGGAGATGAAAAGCGCAATTGAGCAGAATATAGTTGTGGGCGGTTTAATTGGGAAATTTGGGGAACCCGCTAATATTTTCATGAAAAGTTTCAAAATTGCGAATAAAATAACTCACGTGCATAGCATGTGAGTTTCCCGACGCTTTTATGTGTCGATAAAATTTTCGACGCTATAAAGCGTCGAGAAAAGGCGATACCAAAATTCGTACACTGACACCATATCAAAGGCGTCGCAGAAAAAGCGTCCAAAAAGTACACTTTTTGTAGTAGTGAAAATAAACAATATTCGCCTTGTCTTAAGTGATAAAACAACAATTAATTATCAAATTCTATTCTTGATTAACAAAAGAATACTATGTGAATTAATTAATTAAAAAGTTTATTTAAAGTGATCAAATAACACTATTTATTCAATTAAAGTTATTTAAACAATAAAGGAAAAGTGATTTATCTAAGTGCTCAGGAAACTAACTGTTCTTCTTTTATGTTAAATCTCTGTTTAATGTGTTTATGGACTTTCTTTATGCTTTGTACCTCCAAGGACTTCAATGGATTCAATTAGGGTTGGAAATTATTTTGGAAGAGAGAAGTAAAAGTAGTATGATAGTAAGAGAAGTTGAGAAATTAGGGTTTTGAGAATACTAGGGTTTTAATTCTGATTTTTTCGGTCCCCGTAATGCTGAACGAAGACCCCTATTTATAGGCGTAGGGATCTAGGTTTAGGGTTTTAGAGCCGCACCGTCAGGTGGCGCGCGCGCAACCCCCAGAGTTGCGCTAGGTGCCCCGCGCATCTCAATAAGTCGCGCGCGCCAAGCGCGCGCAATTGATTGAGTTGCGCTGGTTTGCGGTTTGCCTTATACGAAAGCGCGTTTTTAAAACTTCTATATATTTTGATTGATTAGTAGGATTAAGGCGTATGAGATATAATTGGAAATATATGAATTTCTACTTTCTAATGCCATTGGAATTTGGTGAAAATATATTATGATTCAAAAGTTATGGCCGTTGAAGTGCAAGGGTGTCGGTTTTGGGTCCGGCTTAGTGTTTTGATCATAACTTCTTCATTTTGGCTCGGAATTGGGCTTATAATATACTGTTGGAAAGATATTTGAAATGGCTATCCATATTTATAGGCCTTGAATGGGAATTTTCTATTTGGTTTATCTGTTTTTCTCGTTTTTTCAACAATGTAGGTTACATTGGATCCAATCATTGCTTTTAACGCATTTGGTCCGTTATTAATCAAGTTTAAACATGTATGAAAACGTTTTAGGAATAATTAGTAATCGGAAAAGACTCTAAGATCACTTTGTCTCAAATATGGGTTTTAACTTACTTCATAATGCTTTTCGTAGTCCATAAACACTTTAACTTTGATCTAACTTTAATAATGCCCCCACTTTGATCGAGTCTAGAATAGACGATGCTCAAAGTAGTTAAGGAAATCAATCCAAGACTCATTCCGCGAAGTTGTCAAAGAATAGAGAATCTTTCAGAAATGTTCAGGATGTAGAAACAATCCTTGGTTCGCTAAGTGTTCAAAACAAGTAGCTATTAAGGCTAGTAAAAGTTTTTCCCTAGTCTTAACGCTCTAAAGAATCTAGATTGATCCTTTTCAATCGTAGAATTCTTTTACACGTAAAGGTGTTCTGGGTGATGTCAAGTCATGAGAAGAGATCAGTTTTAAAAAAGAATAAAAAAGGAAGATTTCTGCTCAATCGTGTCATCGTTGGTCTAAAGTCCCTCGATATGTCATTGAAACTTTAGCCTAAATTTAACAAAGTAAAAAGATGAAAAAAGGTGTTTTCAACATTCGAGCCGAAATGGTCCGGTATTCGAGCCGGATGTCCATAAGATAGAAATACATGTCTCAGGACTGGAGGCATATATCCAAATCAAGTGAGAGGAAAGAAAGTCAACAACTCTCTCAGTATTTTTGTCCACAAGTGAGTACACGTGCCTCAGGACTAGGGGCACGTGACTACAAAAGCGCGACATTGTCTCGTCGCTTCTTTATATAGGGGGTGGACGGACACCCTAATTGTCCGGTAAGCTAGTAAGCTCACTAACTACCGTATTTGCTTTCAATCAAGAAGTGTCTGTTCTTGATGGTTCGGAGCGCCTGTCGACTCGTGAGCTCACGCCTAAAGTAATCCTCTACCTTTTAGTTTTGAGAGGTAGATCTCGCAAAGCTTGGGCTGAAGTGAAATTTTACGCAACACCTACGTCGTACAATTTTGCGCAGTACGATACACCTTTTGCATTTTTACGCTGCATGACAACGCTTTCCTTTTTGCTTCGGACGTGAAAAAAGAAGAAAAGTCGGACATTTATAACGTCAGTAAAGTAAAATGACAAACCTATCTATGGGTGCTTTTACGTAAAGCACCACCACGGAACGTCTTAAGACACACTTACGAAAAACGTTCAAAACGTATGCTTAGGGAAGGCATAAAGCACGATGTGCATGTAAAATGATGCAAAAAACTATCAAAGAAGAAAAGAAACTACTGGATGCAAAGAAATTTCAAAAGATTTTGATAATTCGCGCGTTATTATGTCTAACAACGTACCAAACCGTTGTGACAAATTCAAAACGGACCGAAACTTGAGTACTGGTCTTTTAAGTGACTATTGTCTGCGCGCAACATAGTTAGTCGAGTTGGCCAGGCGTGCGCAAGAATCTTAGTTGCGCTGGGATGCCACGCGCAAATAGATGAGTTGCACGCAACATTTGAATTAGTAAAAAGATTTGGAGAAGCGTTATTTGCAGCTCACTATCTTCTTCTCCTCCTTCTCTAATTTTGATCTCTTTCCATTTTGGTTGTCGTTTTAAAGCTAAGGAAAGTAAATCCTGCTCCTTTTATTCTACCAGACTTTGATCTTGTTCAATAAAATGGAGAAATCAAATGAAGTACCCTTACAAAAGTTGGGGTTTTCGACTCGATTTGTTGTCATGAATTTTTTTGTTTGTTGTTGTGACATTTTTAAGCAATATATCGCAACAAATTTCATGTGAAGTAATAAAGTATTGATCCTGTATGAGCATGTCTAGAATATATGTGTTGTTTTTTTTTGTTCATTTTGACTTTGTGCTTGATCTTTATTTCTCTCTTTTTTTGCTCACATAGACTATACTTGTTAATTTTAATGTAAATTAAAGTGTTTAGAACAACAATTATGCATTAAAATTATAAATGGAATTTTGAACTTTTATAATAGCTTGAATTTGTTCTTGCGATTCACATATATTTTTTTTTCATGCGTAAGACGCAAAATTGGCTTTATCAATGATAAAAATAACCAATGGTTATTATTATTCACTTATAAAACTGTGATTTCAAGACTTGCGCAAAACTAGTTAGTTTAGGAAATTCTTGAAGAGATCATCGAACTGGTGTAGCTTGGTTATATCTCGGGTTCGTAAGCCCCCATTTTACATTTTCTCGAATGTTGTAGCGCCCAGTGTTGGGTGACTTTGATGATTTGCTTGTTGTCAATAATTATACCCTTTTATGTTGCTTAAAATGGGTCTATAAACCCCGTGTTTTATCTTATTATGATAACAACTAGGAACCTGGAAACAATTAAACTAGTGTGTTTAAACCGTTTTTTGACCATTCATAGTTTTAACAAAGAAATTTGGTAAGTCTAGTAATATTGGTCATTCATTAGAACAAGTAAGGGGAAAAATGAAATGTTGTTCAAAATTTTCGTCTATTCTTGCTACTTTTGAATTCTTTCTTTTGAGTTCAAATTTTTTCAATGTTTTGAAGCTCGAGAAAGTAGATGTTATCCTCCTAGCGAAATTCCAATGTGTGCAACAATGGAGAATAATTTAGAATGAAGACTCCTTAATTTCGAACTTAGGAGTCTTTTGTTTACATTCTAACTCATGAAATTTTTTGTCTTATGTTAATAATGTGTCTTGATACAATTTTCATGATGAATGATAAAGTACTAAACTTTCGTATGAGAAAGTATCATGATTTTGTTGCTCTATACTAGTCATACTTTCTAATCTCTAGAGTAAATTAAAGTATTGAAACAACATTATGCATTAAGGTTAATTCTTGAAGTTGAACTTGAAAATGGCTCGAATATGTAACTTGATTCATGGCAAAATTCAGTTGCAAACTTAGTTTTCAGAGGAAAAAAATCATTGTGATGCATTTGAAAATTAAAAGGCTTGAGATATACAACTATTTAGGCGATTCTCGAAAGTAGCTCGAATGGCATAAATATCTCATTTTGTTTTTTTGTGGATATTAGAGCCCCCATGTGTCGGGTTATGCGCATTCTTGATATTTCTTGAGTCATGGAGCCCCCAATTTGGGGTAGTTCTAATGAGTTGCTATTGTTTAGACCATTCATATAATCATGATATTGAGATGGACCTATGTATATGTCCTATTTTTGTTTTGAGATATTTAGGACAATAACATGGCTTTCACATTTTAGTCAAAGTGATGTTCGAGAAAGCAAGTTAGTTCTTCGCTTGTTTATAAACCAAAACAATTGTGTTTAAGGTTTATTATATCATACCTATGTCTAAACATTTGTAAAGATCATTGTGGTGATTTTATTCTCAAAGTTGACTTAGAACATCAAATATTTTCTTTGTTCTTATCAGTCATTGATTTTGGTCTTGTAGGTGGTTTGTTTACCACCCCTAAGACAACGAGAACAAGTTCGATCCAAGAAGTCGAATCTTAGTTCATTCCTTTTGAAAATATAAATGTACATACACGTATTATCCAAAGGGTTATTGAGAATCTGAAAATTTATTATTTAAGGAAATGAAACAAAAATTCAGAAAGGAAACTTTGAATATTTTTTTTAATTAGAGATAGGTTATTTCGATCTAGAATTCAAAATTTGGAAAGGGTCCAATAATTTAAATAAAAGTTTGTTTTGAAAAGCAACTTTTTATAGTTGGCAAAATACATAATATTTTTTTCAAAATTGAACCCAAAATGGAATGAAAAGTCTAGCTCGTAATTGAGTGTGACTTTTTTGTCCAAGATTGATGAAGGTAAGTTGTAATTTGCAACTTATTTCAACAAATATATGAAAATGTGAACAAACTTTCATATATCTAATTTTGGTTAAGTTTTAATTTTTGTCATCATTGTCATATTTTGCTAATTGAAAGTGAATTTCTTTCAATTAAATAAGCATCATAGTTTGAAAACGAATGTTTATCAAACCTAGGTTTGGTGAAGTGTTAGAATAATTTATAAAATCATTTGAATCACTTTCAAAAATATAGTCTCATTTTAAAATGAAAGTTAAGGTGAGACTTATATTTTTAATTTGAAGCCCTCAAGTGTAGACTTAGGTGGCTTTTGGAATTCATGTATACATATGCTAGGGGATGTTTCTTATGTTTATTTAAGGCCCCAAGATTTTTATTTTAAATTTGCGGAATATTGGATATGTTTATCATAATTTTTTTGATCAAGTAACATAATTAATTATAATAATAGGAAGTGGTATTCTTCCCTTTGTCATTTAAAGTTCTTAAGATGGTTCGTAATAAGCTTTACATGACATTAATTTCGCAGCATAAATAGCGTGTTCAAATCTGTAAATAGAGAGTGGTGGGGATGTCCTAGCTTTTTTAAGCCCCCCAATTTGAGGCAATACTTGGAAAAATTATACAATTTTCGAGTATTTCAGTTGCCAAATGGGAGGGATCATCCCGACTTACCCCCTAAAAAAGAAATGAACAAAAAAGACGGATTTGTATAAAAAGGAAGGAGAATCCAACTTTCCCATAGAAGAATAAAGAAATAAAATTAGACATGTTTTCAAAAAGCAAGGATTATTGACTTAATTTTGAATCATCGTGATGGCTTGGTAGTGAGGTATACGTGTGATAGTGATAACGATCATTCTTTTTGATGTAGCAATCATGTTCAATGAATGTTCCTCGCTTAGAGAAGATGGAGATATCTCACGCAGGCAGACATATTAGTTGCTCGTGATAAGTGAGAAGACCAATGCTCAAGAGTTGTAAAAGACATCTAAAGTTGACGTCAAGGTTGTCGATATATCAAATCAATTTATTGTGTTAACTCTTTTTCTTTCTAGGCAATGTATGTAGAACCTGAGTTACCTTAGTCATAAATAGCCTTATTATTAAAAGAAAATGAGATGATTGTGTGTTTTTTAAAGTGATAATCATCTCATTTTTCTTTGGCAAAAGATATGGAAAACATCGAATTTAGTTTGATTCGATTTCTTTACTAACATGATGTAATCAAGCCAATGCTATCAAATCATCCAAATCATATGAAATTTTTTTATATGATCTTGTAATCATAACTCAACACTTCATGCATTTTATATATGGGCATGACTACTCAATAGTAGGTCTATATGTGCAAAGGCCTAAGATTGGCCATATTTTCATGGAATGATGATTTTGGTATATGGTTATGGTCTACCTCAAGGAGGGCCTTTCCAAGGTCGTAACGTGGCTAGGCTTAGGGTTATGAACAATGGACAGGCTCAAGTATACTCCCAAAATCCTTCATTTTTGGTGCTTATAAAATTAGAACTTTTGGCTTTGTGTGACAACTCCTACATTAGGTGTCTTTTCCTTGTCATCTCTCCTTTCTTCTTTTTTTTGGACAAGTTTT
The DNA here is from genome assembly GCF_948465745.1 of Chenopodium album. Classification (NCBI taxonomy): domain Eukaryota; kingdom Viridiplantae; phylum Streptophyta; class Magnoliopsida; order Caryophyllales; family Amaranthaceae; genus Chenopodium; species Chenopodium album. The sequence goes on along the minus strand of NC_137841.1, from coordinate 35,865,980 downwards.
GTTTTGGGTTTAGAACGATTTTTCTTTTTTCTTTTGCATTTGATCTTTCCTTTTGGGTTTAGACTAAATTTGTGTCCCTCTCTTATGTTTTGTTCCCCCAATTTCCTATTTGTATCTTTGCACCATTCCCATCCCAAGGTATGGAATAATGTAGGTTGAATAACTAAGGCTCAATTGACGAGGCTCAAAAGGGCTGCTAAAAAGATGGATTTTCTCTAAGGTTAAGAACATGTGTTGGTGAAATCATCATATCCTTTCTTTATGGGCCTAAGATGGGCCTATTTTCATTCAATAGATCTTGTAAGCTAAAGCTCATCAAGGTTCTTAAAGTGTTGATTATGTATGCCTTTTGATATTGCCTATTAGTATGTATATATTTTATATAATTCAAGTTAATAAAAATAAAGAGATTGAAAAGAGAACAAGATAGACATACTAAAAAATATATTTTTTATTCATTAACTAATGAGAGTAAAAAATAAGTAGATACGACAGCAAGAATCTCTTAGTCTATCATAAAAAAAAAAGGAAAGAAACAAAACAAGACCTAGGGTGCTATATCTTGAATTGTTGACAACTTCTTGAGATTGCGTCTTCGAGCTTTGTCCGTTTATGACGTAGGTGA